>NC_090932.1:895524655-896774655 GCF_040938575.1 Ambystoma mexicanum
TGCAAGGCCCTGTAATGCAGAGGAGTTGAAAATATGGCGGAATGGAGGCTGATAACAACCCTATAACCCTGGCCCACTGCCTGAGAGACACTGTCCCCTTGTTGAGGAGGAGACAAATCTTCTTCCGGATTTTGCAGAGCCTGCTGTCTGGGAGCAGAAAGATGCACTGCCTGGAATCTATACCGAAGCCCAGAAATTGAATGCATTGAGTAGGTTGGAAAATTGACTTCTTTGCATTCATGACAAAGCCTAGTGCTGTAAAAGAGATACAGTCAAGGGTAGATGATTCTGAAGAGTCTGGCAAGTCTGTGCTAGCAGGAGCATGTTTTTCTAGATATATTATTATCTAAATCCCTTTGGATCTGAGATGAGCCATCACCGGCTTCATTGACCTTGGTGAAGCACCACAGGGCTGATAAGAGGCCAAATGGGAGGGAGGCAAACTGCCAAGTGCGAGTCCCTCTTTGGAACTGGAGAAACTCCTAGTGGGAAGGACGGACTGGGACTACAAAGTACGCATCCTTGAGGTCGACCTTTACCATCCAATCCGCAGGGAGAAGGGTGTCCCTGAGGAGGTGAATTCCTTCCATTTGAAATGATGATAAACTACAAATGAGGTGAGGTCTTGTAGATTTATGACTGGGCAAAACCCTTCCCGTGCTTTGGTACTAGGAAAATTGTGCTTAGGAATTGTGAGGCGTTGAAGGTGGCTGGGACCACTGCATCCTTGAAAATGAGATCTCAGACTTCTGCATCTACTAATTTTTGTTTGACCTTGTCGAGAAAGATAGGAAGAGGGGGTGCGAGTTGGCAAGGAGGGGAATACAGCTCTATTTGTATTTGTATTTGTATTTTATTACATTTTATATAGCGCTTTAATCCATACCGCTTCACATAAGAACATCAAAGATACAAGAGAAGCAATATGAACAAGTCACGAGTCAAAACAACGAGAACTGTATGTGGAACAATTTGCTGAGTACATTAGATTAAGAATCTGGGTTCGGGGGGGCAGGGAGGAAGTAGTAAGAGCAGTCAGGAGGGATGGTGAAGAAGGTGGGAGTGAAAACCTATTACAGTTTGCAACACCAAAGGATCTAAAAGTTGGCGCCCTCCATTGAGGTAAAACCTACCCAATCTGCCCCCCAAACCTTTGTGAGAAGAAGCATTACCTGGCGCTGTTCTTGCTCTACCAGCACCCCTGCCGGCATGTCCTCTCCATTGGAACCCCCTTTGGGGATAGAACGCTGTTTGGGCTCACCGAGCAGAGGAGCAATGGTGTGCACCTCTAGAGGCCTATTGCCGGGGACGGGTAGAGCACTAGGGAAAACGGCCAGAGGAGCGGGCTCTACCTCTTCCACCCTTGTCAAAAATCTTAGGGGCAAAAACCTTTATTTTTTTTCAAAACATTTTTTTTTTCAGAGAGAGGTACAACAAGACCAAACTGGCCAGCGGCTAGAGAATCGCAACATGATATAAAAACATAGATGAACATTTACAGTATACACTACACATTTACACTTTGTTTGACAGTACTAGCGCCGTGTCAATGGGTTGTCCTCTTCATCAGATAACATATTACATGGATAGAGCCTGAACAGCGTCCATATGTCTTTGGGGCGGCATCTCGATGGCAATGTAATAATAAATTGTTCTTCAAGTTCATTAACCATCGACAGGTCTTTCAAGAAGTCCTGTCGCCTGGGAGGATCTATGGACTTCCAACATTTCAGTATATTTCGTTTCGCAACCACACATGCTAAAATGAACAATCATCTAGTGGTAGTTACAGCTTTACCAATATCCCCAAAAAAGGTATTTCCGTGGGGAGGGTGTAGCAGGTATTGCCGTAATGTCTTCCAGAATCTCCGCCACCTCCCCTCAGAATTTAGTTATCGGTGGGCAGGCCCAATACATATGATAGGAGTCTGCGTCAGGGGTGTCACATTTAGGGCATTTTCCCCGTGTGGCCCTGCACAAACTTAGCTAATGGGGCAAAAACCTTTCTGATGTTAGTTTGTGCTTTATCTAAGAGTGTGAACGTATGCACATAAGCAGACAGGTCCCTAACGAACTTTTCCCGTAACAGGTTGGCTTGGGGCCTGCCTCCCCCTCTGCCATGTTTGCTAATTTTGAATAGATGCGTATAAGAAGAGACGTGCGCCGTTCCTTGCAAATGGCGGTGTTGGTATTGCCAAGCAGGCAAACCACCCTTTGCACCCTGCCCCGAAAAGCCTGAACATCTATAGGAGTATTGAAATATTTGTGTCTTGGGGTCTTTCTCTTTTTGAGATAAAAATGAGAGCATGGGTTGATCGATATCAGGGGTAAGGGCCACCTTGTCAGGGATTATGTTACGCTCACCTGACTCCCACGGAGGCGCAGGTCTGGTTTGGAGTGTTGTTGCTTCTTCTATGGTGAAGTGCAGGACCCGGAAGATGGACTGGACCGGACCTTCGAATCTGGCTTGTCTGGCTCGCAGGAATATCTTTCTGTATGTGAAAAGGGAGTATTAACAATCTGCGGGAGAAAGTATAAGCCTCCCGCTCCCTTCTCACCCCTCTACGAAACCCTCCTGCGACCCCCATGTGAAGTCTCACCTTAGGGTTTGAAAGGTTGAGCTCTCCATCCTGTTTCTCATGCAGGGGCGCGTTGTATCCAGTTACTTCACTGGGATTTTGATTGTAGAGGGTTCAAGTTTTGTTTTCCCGGTATAGTACCGTAAGGATTCTGTTAATGAGTATGATTCCGCAATAATAATTGTTCGTTGTCTCTTTTTCAGGTGCGGAAACTATTCCGAGAAGAGCTGTGGAACCGAAGAATGAGACTCTGGTGAGCTTGATGAGAGTTCTCTCAGTGTCCTTGTATCAATGCGCTCACTAACGCTGATGTCTTTTTTCCCCATAGGGGCCGGGGTCCGGAAATGCCTGGATGCGGCACCGACCCGAAACGAAGCTCAATCCAGAAGAAATCAGGTAAGTCTTTAATGGGTGTTTGGGTAATGTCTTTTCATGCGCCCACTAACGGTGATGTCTTTTTTACCCATAGGGGCCGGGGTCCGGAATTGCCTGGATGCGGCACCGACCCGAAACAAAGATCAATCCAGAAGAAATCAGGTAAGTCTTTAATGGGCGTTGGGTAACGTCTTTTCATGCGCCCACTAACGCTGATGTCTCTTTTTCCCCTTAGGGGCCGGGGTCCGGAAATGCCAGGATGCGGCACCGACCCGAAATGAAGTTGGAATAACCCAACAGGTAAGCTTTGTAATGGAAATTAAGGATTCCTTGTTTTCTTTCCCCTCTCACCTTTATTCTTGTCTTTTTCTCCCTAGGCGCGGTGATGTGGCTGCGAGTCCAGATGTCGCCGTAGAACGTGGTGGTACCTTGTACAGGTGAGTGAGATGCGGCGCTGCAGCGATCGATGCAATGTGCTTTTAAATGGATGTCTTCCTTTTCAGGACCGTCGGCGAGATGTCTCCGGAATGCGGATTTAGCAGGTAAGGACTCTTCTTTACCCTTTTCTCTTCTCTTTGCAGGTGTTCCAGGATGCTGGCAGGGGTGGCAGAAGACAGAATGCAGGAGCAAACACGGTGAGCGTCCAGCTGCTAGATGCAGAACAACGCGAAGCATGAGTTGCTGCTTCGGCGTGGCTTAAATAGCCTTCAAAGTAGTTCCAGGTATGTATCCTTCCTCTCAGGTATGTATTCCTCCTCTGACCACACCCGTGTGGTTAAGTAGTTCCAAAGATAAAGTAGTCCCATTCAGGCCTCAGAAGGCCTGGATGTTGCAGCATGGTCTGCATCAGGTAAGTTAACACTAAGCACTTTTAACACAAATGGCCTCATTACGACCCTGGCGCTAAGTGAAAAACGATGGCGGTAAATGGTTACCGCCATCGTTTTCCGCTAGGTCCGATCATGACCCGTGACCGTTAACTACGATGCCATTAGCGGCATCGTAGTTAACGCTGCCGCTAACTGCGCCAAGGGCGCGCGCACGCAACCTCCCACACCGTACTTAGCGCCATGGCGGAAAGGTACGTGAATGCCGACCCAAGCGGACATGCACCTAACGCCATCAGCCAGCCCGTTAAGTACCTTACCGCCATGGTGCTAATTACGCCATCGCGAACCAACCGTAAATGGCCATGTAAAGTGAATGCAGCTGCCACAGGTGCACAGAAACAGCACAGGTGAAGGCAATACAGACTCAGGAAGTACAAAAAGAGCACACCCCACCCCTTCTCACACCCAGTCACACTCCACAATGATACCAATACGACTAGCAATGTTGGGGCTGGAGGACCTGATAGCAATGCAAGTGCTACAACAGCAACAACAACAACAGGCAGCACAGAGGAGATGCAGGAGGAGAAGGAGGGCAAGGCAGGCCCAGGCAAGCCCCACCAGCACAGCCAGTGCCACCACGCAGGCAGCCCCCAATCCCACGCATCAGAGCCAATCCATTCAACCTCACTGCTGAGCAGATCCGCACCCTGTACCGTTTGGACCGGGACACCATCACCGCCATCGTAGACATGACACACAACGACATCGTAAGCATGATAGAAACTCCAACCGCCATCCCACCCCGACTGAAGGTAGTGTCTGTACTCCACTTCCTGGCCACAGGCACCTACCAGCACACAGTGGGGCACTTGCATGGCATTTCACAACCATTATTCTCATGTACACTCATCCAAGTGCTCTATGCCCTCCTCAAGCACACAGACGACCACATCTCATTACCACGGACTGCCCAGGAGATTGCAAACACCAAAGTGGGTTTCCATGCACTAGCCGGCATACCTGGTTGCATTGGTGCCATCGACTGCACCCATGTGGAATTGGTGGTTCCACGTGCCATGGAGGTACCGTACCGCAACCGGAAACAGTTCCACTCAATCAACGTGCAAATGGTCTGTGACTCCAACAAGATCATCACACATTGTTGTGCCCGATTCCCCGGATCAACCCATGATTCTATGGTCCTGAGGAACTCCACAATACCACGCTACATGGAGCGACATGCAGGCCCAAGATCCTGGCTACTCGGTGGGTCCAATGTCATGACCATGGAAATGTGAAGTAGGTAGGTGAATGACGTACCAATGCATACTCCACCTGGCTGAAAGGGGGGGGGAATGATGCATACTCCACCTGGCTGAAAGTGGGGGGGGAATGATGCATACTCCACCTGGCTGAAAGGGGGGGGAATGATGCATACTCCACCTGGCTGAAAGGGGGGGGAATGATGCATACTCCACCTGGCTGAAAGGGGGGGGAATGATGCATACTCCACCTGGCTGAAAGGGGGGGGGAATGATGCATACTCCACCTGGCTGAAAGGGGGGGGAATGATGCATACTCCAATTGGCTGTGAGTAGCAGAGAGAACAGAGACAGATGATACCCTAAAGCAACCCAAACTCCACCCAACACCAGTAAAGCCAATACCCAATGTATGCAGCCCAACCATGTGAATGAGGTTGTGTCCCAACCATGACACAACCATCTGCAAGTGCATTCTACCAATTCAGACCACATTGTCAACAATGAAAAGCACCTACATGCACGTCACCAAACACCATCAACCAATAGGCCTGTCCCCCATAACTGCCCACGAAGGAGGCACATGACGGATAGAAACATCAACACACCATTACACAGACAGCAGGGCCCCCAAAATGTCCCTGTCTACATCAGCATTGCTCACTGGGGTCATGATGAGGCCCACAGCAATGTTGCAATGATGTGCGCATTGCCATCACAGGACATGTGCCAGGCCAACTAACCAAACGACATGAACGGACACAGTGGATGGGCACTCACAATGCACTCCACCCCTCTGCATACATTGGGTGATGGCATGCAAAACAGACCATGGGAGCCATGAGCATATACTGGTTGCATTGTGTGAATCAATTAGTGCATGTAGAAGTGAGCCAAAGTAACAGTTGGATGCAAGCCATGATGGCACATCATGTTCTTGATCAGACGTCATGACTGACACATACATTCTCGCCTACATACAGGTGATGCAGGCTATCCCCTGAAGAGGTGGCTCCTTACACCAGTCCGGAACCCGCAGAACCAGCACGAGGAGGACTTCAACCGTGCACATACACGTACCCGTGTGGTCATAGAGCAGACATTCGGCCTATTGAAGGCACGGTTCCGATGCCTCAGCAGGTCTGGTGGGGCACTCCTGTACCGCCATGAGAAGATGGCAAAGATCGTCATGGCATGTGTCATGCTACACAATATGTGCATCAGACGGAATGTGCCCCTGCCCCCTGACGCAGAACTGCAACCACCTGACGATGAGGATGAGGAGGGTGCAGATGGGGCGGCACCCCATGGAGGAGGCGATGCACAGGAGGGGCGTGCAATGCGTCAAAATATCATCGACCACTGCTTCTAGCACACACGGCTGGTGTGTATCACATGGAGACTGCACTTGGGGCACTGTGTGTCTCTGGGACATGCACACTGTGGACTGCACACCAATAAAGCACACATATGCAATGAAAATGTCCACACATTTCATTTCGGAAAAGCAAAAAGTGTATTTCAATCATAAAACGTCGTGACACACTCCCTCCCACCTCCCCCCTCCCCCCTGGACACCCCAACACACCCCCTCCCACCTCCCCCCTCCCTCCTGCACACCCCAACACACCCCCTCCCACCTGTCCCCTCCCCCCTGCACACCCCAACACACCCCCTCCCCCCTCCCCCTGCACACCCCAACACACCCCCTCCCACCTCCCCCCTCCCCCCTGCAAACCCCAACACACCCCCTCCCACCTCCCCCCTCCCCCCTGCACACCCCAACACACCTCCTCCCACCTCCCCCCTCCCCCCTGCACACCCCAACACACCCCATGTAAGTGTCAACAGATGCCTGTGACAGTGGCCACAGGCTGTTACAAGCCCCCTCTCCCGGCCCCCGGGGCACCCCTGGCTGTGGAGCGCAGGTTCCGTCCGGAACGTCGGACGGGGCTGCTCTGTGCAGAACTGGCAGCAGAGGATGTCCCTGCCTGCTCCCGTGCATGCACGTCCTGTAGGGTGTGGGTGAGCTCAGTGAGCGCACGACGCAACCCGGCAAGTTCATCACAAATGTCCCTAGACATGGCCTGCATAGCATCCCTCAGGGTGGCAGTGCTCTGTGCAATTTCGGCCCTTAGGGTCACTGTGGCCTGTTCAATGGTTGCCCTAGCCCCCACACACTCCGCAGCATGCTCAGTCAGCATCGTGGACAGATATTGCTGCCGTTGTATGATGTCCTCGAGGGACTGCTGCCCCTGCTGGGCCATGCCCAGTGCTGGTGGTGTGATGGAGGGGCTGCTCCCCTCCTGTGGACTGAGGACTGGGCATGGGGTAGAAGGCCACTCCTCTTCCTCTGTGTGCCCCTGTGTGTGATCCTCATGGGGGCTGGCATTTGACAAACAGGGGGAATGTAGAAGGTCAGTGGGGCTTCTGACTTCGTGCTCCTCAATGTCAGAGTCTGAACATGCAGCAATTGCAGCTGTTTCACCCATGTTGCTGCTGGCCGCAGACCCGGTGCCTTCTGTGGCAGGCAATGTTGGTACAGGTGGAGCTGCTGCTGCTGGCCTGCTGCCTACTGGGGTGCTTGCCGGTGGGCCGTCCGGTTTGCTTGCAGTGGATTCTGCTTGTTGTGGGGTCTGCCTCACTGCAGCTGAGGTTGAGGGTGCGGGGATGGTATTATTGGCCTTCTTGGCTCTCTTCGTCGCAGGGGTGTCCTGGTCCTCGGGGTGTGAATCTGTGCCTGTGGTGGAGCAAAGGAGGGAGGGCCTTATTGATGGGTCTGCGGACTTTGGAATGACACTGATTGACATGAATCTGGTCAGTAGATGAGGCAGATTTCAGGCAGGGCCATGCAGGTTGTCTCCTTTTTGTGTGGAATGTGGATGCAGGTATGTGGGTGCCAGCAGTGTATACATGGTGGAGCTTGCATGTGGCTATGGGCAGTGTCGAGCTAATGTGTTGCATTTACACTCTAGGGCAACATTGTGCTACACATGAATGGACTGCAGTGACTATGGCATGTCTTGTTTGAGGCACCTACCTTCATCGCCTGATGTCGGAACTCCCCTTTCCATCCCTCCGACGCCTTCAATGCCTTCAATGCCAATCGTGGTTGCACAAATCTCCTCCCACGGTTGGAGTTTCAGTGGGGATTCCGAACCTCCACCGGTACCCAGGGCAAGGTTGCGGTTCGCAGAGATGACGGCTCTGACCCGTATGCGAAGGTCATCCCAGCGCTTCCTGCACTGCTGTGGGGTGCGGGGTACAGTCCCCACCGCGCTGACGCGCTCGGCCACCAGGGCCCATATGGCCTTCTTTTTTGCTATCGCTGGCCTGGTCATTTCCGGCGAGAAAACGACAGCTGCATTGTCTTGCAGGGTCTCCGCAAGCATGCAGAGTTCCTCCCGGGTAAATCTTTCCTGGCGCTGGCGGTCACATGCCTTCTTAACAACTTTAGGCATTTTTGGGTGGTTGGATGGGTGGGTGATGGGTTGGGACAGGTGTCAGGGTTGGATCTGGTGTTGTACGGAAGGATGGCAATGGATTGTGTTTTTAAAGATGGCCGACGTGCTGTTTCCCGTTCCGCCGCGATGACGCTATTTCCGGTTCTGCTTTTCACGGTGACCGCTAATTGCGGCCACCGCTAATTACGGTGGCCGCTACTTACGGTGGCGGAAGTGCACCTTGCTCGCCCTACGATGCCGGTAGGGGCCCTTTCCGCCATGGCGTTATTTACATTACCGCCAAGGCGTAATGCTCGTGCGCGATGGGTCGTAATGTGGCGCTCTTTACGCCATCGGTCCACGGCGTAAACGCTCATTACACCATGGCGGTAATGTCGGCAGATTACCTCCTGGGTCGTAATGAGGCCGAAAGTCCCCTTTTATGAGCCTGGCGCCTATGGCGCCAGGACTGTGGCCCGATAGGAGCCAGGCGCCAAAGGCGCCAGGACTGAGTCCAAAGAGCCCCTACTTGAGGCTGTTGTGACTTCCCTTGAAGACATGATGTCTGCCTCTGGGATAGCTGGGTCTTGTCTGGCACCTTGGAGGTAGGCATCATGACAGTACCCCCTCCCAAGGCCCCTCCCAAGGTCGTCCTTTCCGGGGGTTTCGGCTTGCTTGGGAATTTTCGGTGGAATCTTTGCACTAATCGCGGGGCGTGTACATGGTCACTTGGTTCCCAAGATCTTTCCTGAGGTCAGTACCCCTTCCAATCAACTAGATAGAAGAGTTTTGATTTTAACATTTTGGAATCCAATATGTCCTTAACTTCAAATTCTACTTCCCCATCGATTTGAATTGGTTCAGGTGGTTTGCTTAGTCTGGTTCCAGGCTGCACCGGTGTTAACAGTGATGCATGAAAAACGGGATGAATTCGCATGTTGGCTGGTAGATCGAGTTTAAAGGCCACTGGGCTAATTATAGCTTTGATGGGATAGGGTCCAATGTATCTGGGATTAAAAGTCTGCGGTCCTTTGAGAGGCAAATGCTTGGTTACCAGCCACACCTGGTCTCCAATCTGGTACGAAGGTGCTTCACTCCGATGTAGATCAGCATTTTCTTTGTATTTTTTCTTGGCTTGTTGCAAATGAGTTGTAGCTTCCTTGAAGGCTCGGGTTATAGTAGAATGCAAATGATCAACTGCAGGCATTTCCAGGTTTTGAGGAGGGTCTAGGTCTGAGGTTCTAGGATGATGACCATACAAGATTTAAAAAGGGGGTTGTCCTGTTCCAGAATGTACAGAATTGTTATATGCATACTCTGCGATCTATCGAATATCTTTCCAGCTGTTTTCAGATTGATGCAACATGCACCGAAGATATTGTTCAAGGGTTTGGTTAGTCCTCTCGGTTTGACCATCGGTCTGGGGGTGGTGACTAGTGGATAAGCGTACATCAATTTGTGCCAGTTGGCAACATTTCCTCCAAAAATGGGAAATAAATTGGCTTCCTCGGTCTGAGATTAATATGGATGGAAAACCATGCATACGAACTATGTTTTCCAGAAATTCCTTGGCCAAGATGGAGGCTGAAGGTACCCCTTTTAAAGGGATAAAGTGGGCCATCTTGGAGAACAGATCCACAATTACCAAGATAGTGTTATATCCATAGCAAGGAGGCAGGTCGGTAATAAAGTCCATTGACAAGGTGTGCCAAGGGGCCGGTGGAATATCCAAGGGTTGTAGGAGACCGGCTGGTCTCTTCTTTTGACCTTTATTTTGGGCAAAAACTCTGCAAGACATCACAAAAGATTTTATGTCTTTTCTCCAGGATGGCCACCAGAATTGTCGTTTGATCGTTTCCTCAGTTTTTGCGATACCAGGATGTCCTTCCATTAATGTATCATGATAGTGAGCAATGACCAATTCTTGCAGTTCTTTGTTGGGCAGAAATAACCGCCCCTGGAAGTACGGTAAATCGTTATTAACGGAAAAGTATGACCCCTTTTGAGTCCATTCTTGCAAGGCTGTGGAATTTAAAAGTTGTTTAACTCGAGTTTGAACGTCCTCTATAGTTTGTAAAGAGGTGAAGCCTAAAATTCTTTGTTCGGGTATAATTGGTACTGGTTCTAAGTTTGAATTTGTTTCATCCATTCCAATCCGGGATAAAGCGTCCGCTTTGCCATTCTTGCAACCAGGGCGGTAGGTGATTATGAAATCAAATTCTGCAAAGAATAAAGCCCATCGGAGTTGCCGGGATGATTGGGCTTTGGCCGTTTTTAGATATTGCAAATTCCTGTGATCTGTAATCACCGTAATGGTGTGTCTTGCGCCGAGGAGGTAATGACGCCAAGCCTTGAAGGCGGACTTAATAGCTAGTAATTCTTTGTCGGTGATTGCGTAATTGATTTCAGGAGCCGTGAATTTCCTGGACCAAAAGGTTACAGGGTGCATCTGGTTAGTTTCTGGATCCCTTTGAGACAAGACAGCACCCATGGCCAAACTGGAAGCGTCGGTTTCAACAATGTAAGGGAGATCTGGGCGCGGATGCTTCAATACAGGGGCGGAGGTGAATTTGGTCTTTAGGTCTTGAAAGGCCTGTTCTGCCTCAGGAGTCCATTCGAAACGTTTATTCTTCCGTAAGAGGGCTGTTATGGGTTGAACCACTCGAGAAAATTCCAGGATGAATCTTCGATAGAAATTGGCAAAGCCAAGCATACTCTGAACCCCCTTAACAGAGTTAGGAGATGGCCATTTGAAGATGGCGTCCACCTTTCGCGAGTCCATTCGGACTCTTTTAGGTGTCAGGATGAATCCGAGAAACTCGACCTCTGCGGTATGAAAAACGCATTTTTCGAGTTTCGCAAACAGGTTGTGCTGGTGCAATTTCTCAAGAACTGCCCTGACATGTTTTCTGTGTTCGGATTCCGAGGAGGAGTATACCAGGATGTCATCGATATATACAATGACACAAACATCGATAAGTTCCCGAAGAACATCATTCATAAAGTATTGAAAGGCGGCAGGTGCGTTGCATAATCCGAAGGGCATCACCTGATATTCAAAGAGCCCATATTTGGTGCGGAATGCAGTCTTCCATTCATTGCCTTCTTTTATACGTACCAGGTGATAAGCTCCTCGGAGATCTAACTTGTTGTATATACAAGCATCTTTTACCTGGTCAAGAAGTTCAGGGATCAGAGGCAGAGGATAACGATTCTTAATCGATATTTGATTTAGGGCACGGTAGTCAATACATGTTCTAAGGTCGCCTTCTTTTTTCGGCACGAAGAACAGAGCTGAGGTAACAGGATACTTTGACGGGCGAATAAAACCGTTGGCAAGATACTGATCTAAATACTGACGCAAATGAACGTTCTCAGGTTCAGTAAGAGCATAAATCCTACTACAGGGCGGTTGAGCATTGGGTACCAGGTCGATTTGACAATCGTACGACCGGTGGGGAGGTAACGTGTTCGCCTGTTCTTTTTGAAAAACGTCTTGGAACTCTTGGTATTCAACCAGTAGTTGTATCTTGGTGGAAGTTACTGTGGCCAGACCCATATCTGGATTTCTTGGATAACAAGTCAGTTCACAATCAGGAAAGGTTATTCTCTTTGCTCCCCAGTCAATTCGAGGATTATGTGTTTCTAACCAAGGGATTCCTAGATTGGGGCCTTGATTACATCGAACACAATTGCTTCCCGATGTCCATCCTGTCCCACTAGTATCATTTCTGTAGTGGAATGTGTTACCGGCCCTGAGGCTATTTTGGTTTCATCTACTGTAGTAATGACATCCTTGTTAACTTTCGGACGGAGAGGAAGATTAATCCTGGAGGCCAATTCACGATCTACGTAGTTTCCAATAGCTCCACTGTCGATGTATGCTTTTATAGCATGCAACCGCTGAGGCTGTTTCGGGTCCACGAGCACCATTGGCATGACAAAATGCGAGGTCAAAGAGTCTGTTTTCAAGCTCGGCAAGCGGACCTCTACGCTTGTCGGGCTTGACCGTTTCCCGAATCAGGTTCTATTAAATTGTTGTCCGTGGCTCCAACCACCTTCTTAGGTGGCTTTACCGGGTAGTCTCGTATAAAGTGACCAGAAGCCCCGCAATAGAGACATAGTTGCTTTTGCTGTCTTCTCTCTCGTTCCTTCTGCGTCAATGGTCCTTTAACACCGCCGATCTGCATAGGTTCTGAAATGTCGGTACTCTTAGGGGTTAGCGTGAGTTTTGATCAGCACTCGAGTTTCGAACTTGGACCAATCTGCTTTTCTAGTTTGCAGTCTGTGGTCAAGTTGGACCACTAAGTCTATGTATTCTGCGCAGGCTTGAGGTGGATTTACTATTTGAGCTAGAACATCCTTAAGTTCTCCGCGCAGGCCTCGATGAAATAGTGTGATCCTTTTATTTTCGGGCCACCCCGTTTCTACAACCAGCCTATTAAAGGTGGCAATATAAGATAAGAGATCTTGGTTACCTTGTCGTAAGGATAGTAGTTCGTTGTCAAGGGCCTGTCCCTGAGAGTGTCGAGCGAATAATCTTTCCATGCTCGCCTGGAAGCTTTGAAAATCCTGGAGAATTGGGTCATCCTGACTTACCAACGGAACAGACCAATCGGCAGCACAGCCACTGAGATAAGATAATACAAAGGCTACCTTGGTTTGATCATTAGGGAAGGCCCCAGGTCTGCATAGAAAGTGTATGCGACATTGGTTCATAAAAACGGCATATTTCTTGGGGTCCCCCGCAAAACTTTCAGGCGGGGCCAAAGGCATGTTTCCAGGTAGATTGATTTGTACCGGGTTATTCGAAACCATTGACGAGGCATTACCCCCAGAACTAGGTAAAGGAGTTTGTCCTGCTTGACCCTGCAACAATCGTTTGGCCAGGTCATCAGTTCTTTCCTTGGATAAGATTAATTCTCTTTTGAGAGCATTAGTTTCCTGGTGGGCGGAGTGTACTTCTGCCCTTAATTCCCCCAAAAGCTGAGCCAGCTGGTCTGTCTCGGAAGTTTCCATAGCGCCCGGGTGGGAAATTGTAGGTAGGCTTCACGTTCTGTTACGCTCACCTGACTCCCACGGAGGCGCAGGTCTGGTTTGGAGTGTTGTTGCTTCTTCTATGGTGAAGCGCAGGACCCGGAAGATGGACTGGACTGGACCTTCGAATCTGGCTTGTCTGGCTCGCAGGAATATCTTTCTGTATGTGAAAAGGGAGTATTAACAATCTGCGGGAGAAAGTATAAGCCTCCCGCTCCCTTCTCACCCCTCTACGAAACCCTCCTGCGACCCCCACGTGAAGTCTCACCTTAGGGTTTGAAAGGTTGAGCTCTCCATCCTGCTTCTCATGCAGGGGCGCGTTGTATCCAGTTACTTCACTGGGATTTTGATTGTAGAGGGTTCAAGTTTTGTTTTCCCGGTATAGTACCGTAAGGATTCTGTTAATGAGTATGATTCCGCAATAATAATTGTTCGTTGTCTCTTTTTCAGGTGCGGAAACTATTCCGAGAAGAGCTGTGGAACCGAAGAATGAGACTCTGGTGAGCTTGATGAGAGTTCTCTGTGTCCTTGTATCATTGCGCTCACTAACGCTGATGTCTTTTTTCCCCATAGGGGCCGGGGTCCGGAAATGCCTGGATGCGGCACCGACCCGAAACGAAGCTCAATCCAGAAGAAATCAGGTAAGTCTTTAATGGGCGTTTGGGTAATGTCTTTTCATGCGCCCACTAACGCTGATGTCTTTTTTCCCATAGGGGCCGGGGTCAGGAAATGCCTGGATGCGGCACCGACCCGAAACAAAGATCAATCCAGAAGAAATCAGGTAAGTCTTTAATGGGCTTTGGGTAACGTCTTTTCATGTGCCCACTAACCCTGATGTCTCTTTTTCCCCTTAGGGGCCGGGGTCCGGAAATGCCAGGATGCGGCACCGACCCGAAATGAAGTTGGAATAACCCAACAGGTAAGCTTTATAATGGAAATTAAGGTTTCCTTGTTTTCTTTCCCCTCTCACCTTTATTCTTGTCTTTTTCTCCCTAGGCGCGGAGATGTGGCTGCGAGTCCAGATGTCGCCGTAGAACGTGGTGGTACCTTGTACAGGTGAGTGAGATGCGGTGCTGCAGCGATCGATGCGATGTGCTTTTAAATGGATGTCTTCCTTTTCAGGACCATCGGCGAGATGTCTCCGGAATGCGGATTTAGCACGTAAGGACTCTTCTTTACCCTTTTCTCTTCTCTTCTCTCTTTGCAGGTATTCCAGGATGCTGGCAGGAGTGGCAGAAGACAGAATGCAGGAGCAAACACGGTGAGCGTCCAGCTGCTAGATGCAGAACAACGCGAAGCGTGAGTTTCTGCTTGGGCGTGGCTTAAATAGCCTTCAAAGTAGTTCCAGGTATGTATCCTTCCTCTCAGGTATGTATTCCTCCCCTGACCACACCCGTGTGGTTAAGTAGTTCCAAAGATAAGGTAGTCCCATTCAGGCCTCAGAAGGCCTGGATGTTGCAGCATGGTCTGCATCAGGTAAGTTAACACTAAGCACCTTTAACACAAAGTCCCCTTTTATGAGCCTGGCGCCTATGGCGCCACGACTGTGGCCCGATATGAGCCTGGCGCCAAACTTGAGGCTGTTGTGACTTCCCTTGAAGACATGATGTCTGCCTCTGGGGTAGCTGGGTCTTGTCTGGCACCTTGGAGGTAGGCATCATGACAGATTACTGGACTAGGACACTCAGAACTGAGTTTGTTTCTATCCTCCTTGAGCAAGGGTCACCTAACACAATGTTTCAAGAAAGCAGAGACAGCCTCAGACAGGTGCCACTCCGCCGACCTGGGGAGGGAAGGATCAAAGAAGGGCACCCCACTGTCGTCCAACAACAGACCCAAAGCCCCTTGGGATACATCTACAGGGGCTCCTTTCTTCTTACGCCTTTTGGGAGGGGAATCTGAATCCTCAGAACTGTCCTCTGAAGAAATGGAAAAAGAATGGCCGCTAACAGCTGGCCCTGACTGACCCGGCCACGAGGAATAAGACTGTGACTGAGGGGCACCCTCCTGAACCAATTTACGCTTTCAAGCCCTCCTAGGGGAGTGTCCCTGACCTGGGGAACTAGACACAGGACTGAGTTGTCCTTCCAAATGCTTGAACTTAGCAGAACACTTTCGCAGGACCTGTACTGGAAGTGAAAGACCCACTTCAGAATGAGGCTGAAAATCTTATATTTTTTTAATCCATCTATCAAAAGCTGAGGCCAGAGTGGCGTTAAGGCCTTGAAAGGCAGAATCCATAGTATCCTGAATCACCCGTGTCACTGAAGGAGGGGCTGAAAGGGATACCTCCCCAGACCCTTTAAAAGTACCATCCTCCCCAGACCTTTCACTTTTCTCTGAAGGCCTAACCTGGGTAGTGGCATCAGCTGAAGATGGGCCCTCTGCTCCCTCTGTAGCCACCATGTTATATAAGGCAGAATATGCTCAAAGGCTACTGACAAAGGCCCAAAAACAAGGTGCTTTAATATACAACAGGCTCTTAAATACAGTGCAATGGCAGTGAAACACTGAGGCAGCAGAAAGTTATGTTTAATATGAACGCTGAACAGGCATTAACACCTTGCCAAGCAGGGCGGGGTAGTCTGTGAATGAGGGACAAACACACCCCTTCTTTATTATTATTCAGGCGCAGCCTGGAAGCCAAGCAGGCTGCTCTTGAGCAGGGCCGCCAGAGCTGGGAGAGTCTCCCAAGCGAGAGAAGGTCAAGCCTCAGCGGTGTACGTTTTTCTCTTTGCTGCTGTGGTGCCAAGTAGTAAAGATTGTAATGCATAATATTAAGCCTCCTGTCTGGCTATAAAATCAGGTAAGGGGGGTTGGGATTAAAACACAATTTAAAAAAAAGGGAACGGAGGGTGGGGGAAGATGGCAGGCTGTATAGCTGCCCATCAGGAGGCAAAGCCTGAGCTCATGTAGTGAGGCTGTGACTGCACAGAGCTTCCGTCAATGTAAAATTGCAATGGCCAAGGTCTCCTTCAATAAACACACAAGTAAGTGAGTTCAACAATCATTATTTCAATCAAGACAAGGGTTTTCGTGATAGGGCTGACTCAACACACCACCAGAAGGGTAGTGCCCAAGTGAGCTGCTAATGTTACAAACTCCGAGCCTTTTGTAGCAAAAACTAACATGGGGTCCTATAGCTGGCAAAACAGGATGCACATACATAATTGAAATTTCATGCCAGAAATACTTTGGGCTGTTTTCTCAGCCTTCGCAGGAAGGAGCACAAAGGCCGGACAGAGACTGTTTATGCATATATTCCAGGAAGGCACATAAATGTCAACAAAGACTGTTTTCATATACATTGCAGGAAGGTGCACAGATGCCGGATGAAGATTGCTTTCACATGCATTCCAGGAAGGAGCAAATGTCAAACAAAGACTGTTTATGCATACACTGCAGGAAGGAGCGCAGATGTCGGACAAGGACTGTTTAAACATACATTGTCAGAAGGAGCACAGAGGTCAAACAGACTGTTTTCCCACATGTTACAGGAAGGGACACGAATCCCGGACAAGAATTATCTTCGCATACACGGTGGGAAGGAATGTAAAGGCCGGACATTCTTGGATCTATGGCTCATGTTTGTTCAAGATGGGTTCAGGGTGCAGCTGTAGAGCTGGCTGTGGGAACACAGTCTAGCTGTCTCATCAGTTTTCAGAGCAACATGGAAATGTACCATGAACAGCGTTTTAGTCTTGCTGAGTCAAACAAAATAGTAGTCTTAAGAAATTGATTTTATATCAACAAACAACCCTTTTGCATCATCAAGACAAAACTTCAATAGGGCCATACCTGCTCGTCCTCAGGGGATATATCACTGGAATCATAGTTATTGTCAGAAACATCAATTTTATGTAACCCTTCCACAACTCCTTCCATGTGTATTATTTAATTGGTCAACATTGCATTGGTAGGTTTAGGTCTCAGTGCGCACATCAAGTTTTTACAACAATCACCGATGACGGACACACATAAAGGGAAACATTGTATGCAGCAGCAGCAGGCAGCTATCGCTCCTCCAATAGCCAAAATAGGAATTAGGAGTTTCCAACCCCAGAATTTAATCAAGTCCCAAAACCATGATTTATTCCCATCCCCAATGTCATAATGTATTTGAGCTGCGATTTTATGTATCTCATCAGTGACCTTAAAAATATTGGTACTGTAGTCAGTTATCAGGGTTCAGCATGATGTCCCAATTATTTTACAAGCCCCTCCCACTTCTGCTAACATTGTGTCTAATACCAGACGGTTTTGTAATGCGATCATCTGGATTGCTTTAATTTCAATAGTAATATTGGTAAAGACGTTACTAGTTATATTAAAATCTCTTTCCACCAATCTACCCAGATGCCTAATGTCTCAGGAGTTCATCATTATTCCTGCTGGCAATGACATACCCTTTATAAAGTCTAAGAATTCCTGCCAGGTAGTATGCTCATCATTAAAAACACCTCTTTTCCTTTGTTTATACTTTCCAATATTTGCTAAAACCTTCTTTGGTTCTTCGTTTTGAGTTCACTCCCTCCAAAAGGTTTATAATGTAAACTCAATAATAGATAACTGATGGCACATCTGCCCATCCAATGACGGGGCAACCAAAGAAAGGCTTCCTTTTTTCGCAAACAAACACCTCACCTTTGGAGGCAAGAGAGGTGCTGAAAATCTGTTCATCTCTATCGTTAGCTTTGTCATGTGTTCGCTTTTGTTGATAACAGAAGGGAGCCTTCCGAACTACATTAGCTACGTTGATCAGAAGGGGAATCTCTTCTTTCCCCCTCCCTGTTTCAAGACTTAGACTAGGGGGCTGGCGTCTCCCTCACAGGAAGTGGATCTGTTCAAATACAGGGTTGCGTTAGGTGGCAGGTTAACGCTATTCAATAGGAGAGTTCGCAGGAGCACACACATATCATTATCCATGGGTATCGCATACCACACAGGTCCGGTGTCATGGATGTGAAGAACATACGTGCATATGTAACAATTGATCCTATGTACTATCTTGTTTGTATCATTCATCCACTTCAGAATACTATTCTTTGGGCGCCTTTTCCGATACTCTTGATCCACATGGGGAACAGTCACTGGTTCTGGGGTCGGAGGTTGTGTTGTGCTGGGCAATAGATTATGGGCAGCATAAATATCATTATGTTCAAGATACCAAAAGGATACTGCAGACCCTACTGCTATTAGTATACACATGGTAAATAGGATCAACCTGCTGGCGTCTCTGCTCTCTATCATCATTCTCATGCATTAGTTCAATATTATCCATTTTTAACAACCTACTTGGTTCCCTCGCATGGAGCTAATCTCGATTGGCTGAGTTCCGGAACTTGGCTGTCAAAAGTAATATAATACACAATTATTTACACATAATGTCCAGTTAACCTAATAATTACCTAACAGGGCCATCCGTTTATGCTCTATATTGCAAGGGTTGCACAATATAACCCGTCCTGCTGTCACCTCTTCCGGCACCTTTCTTGACACGTCTCGGTGAGGCTACTTCCTTATCCTTAAGGGGCCACCGAGGCCACTTCATCTGTATTTTCAATTATCCTGGTTTGTTCTGACCCTTTACCAAGTCCGTCTCTCAGCCAGATGTCAGAGTTCAAACACAGATAATCAATGCTGTTTCCTAGGGCGTAGGCTGTACCTTGGAGTGTCCTTTGTTGGTTCAGATGCAAAATGGTCTGTGTCCTTGGTTGGGGGGTGGGTTTGCTTAATGTTTTCGCGTGTATCCAAGATTTATGTCCGTTTATTTTCACTGTTGTCTGCGTTGCCAATAGTACCAGATAAGGTCCTTTCCACCGATCCTACAAGTAGTTGGTTCGATCAAAACTCTTGATGAACACATACTTGCCTGGCTTGACGAAGTGGCCCGCTCCCTCTAGAACCGCTGGTGCTGCTTTCACCTGTTGATGGATAATAGAAAGTTTATGTGTGAGTTCAGCACAGTATTCCCTCAACAATGGCTGTTTAATATTTCCAACAGCTTTGGGCTTCGATTTGGACCAGGCACTCGGAGGCCGGCCCATCAGAATTTCAAAAGGTGACAGTTTATGTGTCCCTTTCAGAGTTGTCTGCATACTGAGCAATGCCAAAGGAGGCACGTCTGGCCACTTTAGAGTTGTGGATGCTAACATTTTTGCCAACATATTCTTCACCACAGAGTTTGCCGTTTAATAAGGCCATCTGATTGAGGGTGATATATGGAATGGAATCGCTGGTCAATCCCTAAAGCAGTGCAAACATATTTCACAACTTGACCGGTAAAATGCACACCCTTGTCAGAGTACAGCAGGCTGGGTACCGTATACTGGGGCACCCAATGTTTCAAAATGCACTTCGCCGTGGATATGGCTGTGTTATCTATCAGGGGGTAAGCATCTGTCCAGCCAGAACACCCACACTTCGTTACAAGGCAATATTTCAATTTGCCAACTGGCTCAGTTTGTCCATGTTCACAAGTTCATGTACACTACTTCAAATGGTTGCGTGGGGCGCTTGCTATGACCGGCTGATACCTTTACAGATTTACCCACATTATGATGGAGGCAAATGGCAAATTCCAACAGTATGACCCATTTTTCCGATTGTTCCACACTTTGCTCCAGAATGTCCTCCATCGCACTGGCAGCAACATGAGCATTCCCATGTGCCATATCTACTACCATGGGCAAATAACTGTCAGGGAGCAACCACCTCATTTGTATTCTATCCAGCCACACACCCTTTGACGTTTGTTCATTGTTTCTGTCCTTAGCCCATGTTTTAATTTCACAATCTGTTGCTTCTTCTTGAATGTCTCTGACTACTCCTTCAATGTCTCTTCCTACTCCGCCCTCCCCTGTTTCTTCCCCATTCCTCTGTATGATGTTACACTGTTGAAGGTGCAATTTACAGTGTTCCGCTACATATTTAGCTACCTGGTCTGCCAAATCATTCCCTTGACCCACAAAGTCAAATATCTTTTTGTGGGCTGAGCATTTCACCATAGCCACCCGAGCGGGTTCAGCCAATGCCGCTAACAATTTTCTTATTAAATCACCATGTTTTATCTTGGTACCATGTGAGGTAAGAAATCCTCTTTCTTTCCATAGAATGCCACAATTAAAGGCCCCACCATGTGTATAGGCTGAATCCGTATAGATGGTTACAGCTAAGTCCTTTCTTAGTTCTAGGGCCTTTGTTAATGCTCTTACTTCTGCAGCTTGTGCTGATAATTCAGGTATACATTCCATATGGACAATATCATTTTCAGTTGTTATCGCATACCCGGCCACTGTTTCCCCACTTTCCAATTTGTAACACGAGCCATCACAAAATAGAATCCCATCACCCTTCTCCAAGGGAAGGACACTCTACTCGACCCTACCCCAGGTCTGTTAATCAGTGCCTATCAAACTATCGTGTATATCTTGGTTACCTTCCCCGCTTGACAAGGGCAAAAGGGATGCTGGATTCAAAATATTACATCTTGCAATAGTCACATTTGGTGCAAACAATGTTAATTCATGCTGCGTCAGGCGTACCGCTGTCAAATGCTGACTCTGTGTCCTGTTGAGCAACACATCCACCACATGGGGTACCCTTACAGTTATTGCAGTCCCTAAAACCAAGCCAGCGCTCTGTTTAAGTGCTACTGTGGCTGCAGCAACTGATCTCATACATGGGGCAGCGCGGCCACCACATTATCCAGAGTTCCACAAAAGTAGGCACAAGGCCTCTTTCTTCCATTTTGTTCCTGAGTTAATACTGATAGGGCACAACCTTTTTGTTCATGTGCGAAAAGGGTAAATGGCTTGCCGTAATTGTGTGTCCTGAGTCACGGGGGACTACATGAAGCATTTTTCAAAGCATCACAGGCCTCTCTCATTTCCTGCGTGCAAATAAAGGGGGTCTGATCCTTCTCTGTTTTTAAACACTGTAATAAGGGCTTAGGCAACAACGAGAACTCAGGGACCCAATGACGGCAATATGAAGCAATACCTATCAGGCGTCTTAATTCTCTAACGGTACCAGGATAGGCCATTTTTTGGATCACTTGTATCCTCTCAGAGGACAATGATCGGCCATTTGCAGTGAGAACATATCCCAAATAATCAACTTTCAGCAGCACATATTGCATTTTCTTAAACGACACTTTGTGGTCATGGTGTTCCAAATGTTATAATACAATCAAGGTTCCTTCCCTACAACTCAGTTCGGTATCTCCGCATATCAAAATATCATCAACATATTGTATCAGCAGGCAGTATAATCTCATCCAACTGTTGTTTTAATGCTTGCCTTAAAATGGCCAGACTCTCTGTGTATCCCCGAAGTGCTCAGCAAATCCTATGTTGTTGCTGTGCTAAAACAAAGGAGAAAAAGTGTCTAAATTCTTCAGCTATGGGTATGGAGAAAAAGGCGTTCTTCAAATCAACCACACTGAAATAAGTTGCAGTGGGAGGCACCATTGTGAGAATACTCGTCACACTGGGGACAACTGGATACCTCGGATCCACAACTTTGTTGATCTGTCTTAGGTCAATTATAAACCTATAGGGGGTGACTTCATCACCTTTCTTATGGACAGGTAACACAGGAGAATTACATGGACTGTCATCACACTCTTCGACAACTCCCAGTTGTATTAAATCCTGTACAATTCTGACCAATGCTGCTTCCCCTTCTGGCGATATTTTATATTGTTGAGTCCTTGTCAGAGGAACCCCAGGTTTTACTTTTATCACCACAGGGGGAATATTCAAAACACCTACATTATTACTGCCTGCAGCTCAAAGTGCTGCGGGCAGTGCCTGCAATTCTGGTGGTAACGGTCCAGCCAGATAACCATTTTGAACGGATATATAGTCATGCGAACACCTCCCGGGGAACAATAAATTGTTGCATTTAAGGCTTTCAAAAGATCCAATACAAGGAGATTTTCAGGACACCTGTTGATTAATAACCATTTGCTTGCCAATTTTAGTCCACATATAGATGTCTCAATTTTCTTGGACACAGGAGTACATATGGGTTCCCCACCGAACCCTACAGATAACTTACTTTCACCCGATAGTGGAACTGAGAGGACGGTCTTGACATCAACCGAGCCGCTATTTGCTCCAGTGTCAACCAAGCATTTAATGGTGGGGTGCTGTCCTATTTTTAATTTAACATAAGGTTCTTTCTGGTCAATAGGAACTGACACCTTCTCCCCAGGTTCACTAGGGGTGTTTCGGTTGAATGTTGCAGTATCATCAAAAAACATCATTCCACTCAATTCATCTTCCGCAAATACATTCCCATTCACTCCAACCATTTGTTGTTGTGGGGCGCTTGCTGAAAACACATTATCCACCGGGTTATTGAATCTCCTTTTTCCTTGGGGTGGCCCTGCAACGGGTTCCCCCTCACCCCTTACCTCTTCCTTCTGACTGCTGACCATTATGCGCCATTAGTTTAGGACAGTTATTCTTCCAATGTCCTGTCTGTCTACAAAATGAGCACTGGTCCAGCCTGGGCGGTGTCCATTGCGGGGCGCTACCTGCAGAGTTTTGTACCTGGGGCCTCTGGTCTTTGGGTTTATTATATGGTGTCTGTATCAATTGTTGCATCAATACTATGTTTTTTAAGTTTCTGTCCGCCTGCCTTTTACCTTCCATTTCCTCCTCCTCTTGCCGATCGTAATATTTGGCCATTTCTAGGATCTGAGACGGGGTGCTTGCCTGCCAAGTACTTTAGGCTTATTTAAGTGGCTTTTTGATTCCTTTACTTAATCCCTTCACGAAGCTCATGGTGAAGTAGCTTTGCCCCGTAGGTTTGCTGATTACATGGCCACTATGACCCTTAAAAACCCCTTCATACCTTAAAAAGTATTCACACACTGTCTCAGTTGGTCCCTGTACAACAGCATCCACGTTTCTACATTTACATCTACTTCGGGTATCTTTTCATTCAGGTCCTTCAATACCCTGATTCCCATTGTTTTTATTTCGCCGGGCAATGGTTCGGTTGCCGTTCGATTTTTGCTAGCGTCTTCCAATCTATCCCAATGAATGCCATCTATTGTATGGTCCACCTTCCTAAATGGTTCCCAGATTTCAGAAGGTGTGACTGAGGTCATAATGATATCAATATCCCCAAACGTCAGTGTTCCTGTTTTAAATAAGGGTCTTAATTCTTTATAATACCCTGCTGCATTTGTTCTAGGGTCGGGGATACTCTTTACTATGCCGTGTAATCTGCCCGAGTCAGGTGCACATACACGTATACCTTAGTAAATTCTGGGTCCTTGTCGGGCCCTTGAGTGATCACAGGGGCACATTCTCTCAAAGGGCATTGGGTCTGGGATTTAGGGAGTATTTCGGAGCTCAATTCCTGAAACAATCTTCTTTGCAGGATCTCCCTGAATACCTGTTGGACTACCTCTTTCAGGTCCCTGTACTCTACGGATTCTGCCATATTCTTTATCCTTAAGTTCGATCTTCTTGATCGATTTTCAAGGTCTTCGCACTGTAATTCAAGGTTGTTGGTTCGTCTCAGCAGTTGTTCCTGGACCTCTGTGTACTGTTGTGTCTCGTCATCTAGATTTTGGGTTATTTTCTCCAGGGTGACAGTCCTCTCCCCAAGACTTGTGATCTCCGTTCTTAGTTCTTGTACCACCATTCTCATGTCTTTTTTCATGGACTCGAATTGGGTCTCCATTGTGGCCATGAACTGTGTTTGAAATTCCCCAAACCACGTTTTCATGTCCTCTTTGGTTGCCATTTTGGGGTGAAGTGTTTCCGTGGCCGTATTTGAGGATTGTTCTTCTTGTTTTTTTTTCCTTGTGGAAGTTGATGGAGTGGATTGTTCCGATCCCCAGAGTTGTGGCAGGCTCTGGTCCTGCTTCTTCTGGGAATTCTGATGATTTGGTTGCGCTGTCCTGCCCCTGGACTTTGACATAGGTGCTGGTGGGTGGATTTGTATTATAGTCCCAGCTTTCGCTGCCTGCCCCTCTGGGGGCTTCTCCTACGATGTTGGACCCTTCTGATTCCTGGTGGGGGTGTATGCCTCCTTCCCGGGTTTTCCACCCAGCCTGGGTTTCACGTGATCTTGTGGGAGATCGCCACGCAGTTTTAATGGCTATATTAGGGTGTCCAGAGATCTCCTTCTCCTCCGCTTGAGGGGGAGGGTTATGCGAGCTGGAGGCCGTGTGGCTTTGGGGGGTCCTGCGCCGTGTTGATGGGAGGGGGTGCTGTAGCTTGTAGGGCCCCCTGTTTTGGGGTGTCGGGGCCGTACCCGTGAGTTTCTGTTGCCCCACGGGTCATTTCATAGAGGGCCTCAATGGTTTGGGGCCGCCCCTCTCAGTACTGTGTGCTGTCCTTTGGGCGTTACCCCTCCGGTGATTGAGGGTGCCGGGGCTTCTTTCCCTCGTGTCTCTGTGCAGGCACTGGGGGTTTATATTGCAGCGCTGGGGGGGGGGGTGATGGCTCTCCCCCTTGGGCGCTTCAGGCTGTCCTGTGCTCTGTGAGGCCAGTTGGTAGCTCTTGCCCCCTTTGCCTGCTCCCCCCGGGTTCGCGTACCTGAAGTGTTTGCTGGGTGGACTCGTACCGAGCCGCTATCTCACTTCCCTTCTCAGGGTCGGGGGTTGCGTGTAGCCGCCCCGCCTTCATGTGCGCGGCCTCCGGAGTCTTCCTTCTCTCCTCCTCTGTGCTCAGCTTTGGTCCGTGTGGCTCCGATCCGCCGGCTCCGCCACAGACCTCTCCACTCCTCCTCAGCTCTGCGGGTCCGGACCGTGCTGGCTCCCTGCTCCTCCGATGGGCCCCTGTATTTCCTGGTGCTGCTTCGTTCGAGGGGGGGCACCTCCAGCGGGCTGGGCTGCCTACCCAGGGAGAGTATCCTGCATTGGCCCTCAGAGCTCTCTCGACGGCTGGGGAGCTCCTCCTCCAGGGGCGCAGTTCAGATCCTAGATCTGCTCGGCAAATCCGGATTGCTCCTTCCACCTTCAGACTCCTGCGATCCTCTTCCTCCAAGCGCTCTGGTGAGAGTTCTCGCTTTTTGATGGGCTTAGTTGCTGCGGCCTGGATGGGGGGACGGAGCGACGTTCAGACACGTCCTCTTCCCATCGCCGCCATCTTGGAATCCTGCAATCCTTTCTTGATCCTTGTTTGAGGCAGCTGACACGGCTTATTCTAACTTTCGAAGCAATCTTTCTGCAAGTGACACTTGCGCCAAGCTACCCGGATTTGTCCCGACGACAATCGGGGCAGCGTATTCAGAGTAAAGTCTTCAAGAAATTCGGCCCCGGGCGATCCAAAATTGCTAACGTTGTGGCTCTCTGAAAACTTCAGAGCGACTTGTGGCGCAACTGGGTCGGGCTGCCTACATCGGGCTGGCCTGCCCTATGAGTCTTCCTACACGGAACTGCCTGGTGAGGTTGGGGGCGGCCACAGCTAATCTGCTTGAGGCCACAGCGTGCGCGGGGTGGGAGGAGCGCACTGCCCTCGCTTGAAATGCTATGCAACGAGATCCTTCAAACGCTGCAACACCAATGAACGGACACTCACCTGGGGTGTGGACTGCCGCCCTGTATCAAGGCGGCCTAGTGCGTTGATTTGCTTGGCGACCCTCTTCAGTGCCTGCGCTGTGGGGCGAGTAGCCTGGATGTTCACCTAATCTCCCTTCACTTCATGTACCCTTGCTACTGCAGACTGGGTGCTCGGCCACTTGCACCTTTTGATACTTTTGTTGCAGCACACAAATTAGGGCCCGATCCTTCATCCCTCCCCCCGTTCCCCCTGGGTGACTTGGGTTGGTGAAGGGGCTCCGGTGACTTCTGTTGACCCGCTGAGTGCCTCCTCCCTCCCCCCTGCTGATACACTCACACTGTGTGGGACTCGAGGAGGTTTACCCACCCTGAACTCCCTCCCCATGTTGGCGCCGAGTGTGTGGCCCGCCGCCAGTGATTTGCAATGTGTTGTTCCTAACTGGGACTGTGCTCACTCTGTTAATGCTTAATGAGACTGCTTAAGCAAGTTGGGCCCAACTTGATATCTTTGCACCGAGGAACTCCTCTCATCGTGCCAGCTGCCTTGTTTTAGAGCTTCAGGTGCTACTATCTTTCTGGTTCGCTGGGAGTTATATCTTACATTAAGGTGGCAACAGGAGTGTTAATTCTCCTGTGTGGCTGGGCCTACCTTCCTAATCCTTATTGTCTGGAGACTCTCTGGCCACGTATCGTGTCACACACTCCTGCCTGACTTGACTTCTACGCTCCATAATGTCACCTACCAAAAACAATGGGAACCAACCATCATGGACTCCTTCACTGGCCGAAATAAACAACGCAAGGCCCCTCATGCTGCGGATAATGCACAGGCGGAGCTATGCACCCAGGTAAAGAACCCTCAGGAAGACCAGGTTCTTGCTGCAATGGCTGCTTTGTGGTCCTCGCTGGAGCCAAAAAGAGACGAGGTTAAAGTTGATGTCCAATTACTCCAGCAGGACATTAGACAACTGGCAGAGAGGGTCATAACTGCCGAACTGGGGCTGAAAGAGACTGTAGACACCACCTAAAGACCTTGTGGCACAGGTCACAGAATTGGAACGGAGGAACACCACATTGGAATTACATGCAGAGGACGCTGAGGGCAGGTCCTGCATTAACAAATTACAAGTGCTGGGTCTTGCTGAGGGGGGGAGGGCCTGGACCCAACCTCATACATTGAAAACATGTTGCTACAAGAGATTAGCCTGGTAAGCTGTCACAGGGCTTTGCAGTTGAAAGAGCTCACTGGTCATTGCAAAAGAGATCTCCGCCTGGATCCCACTTTAGACTGGTTATGGCTAAGATCCTGAACCTTTGTGACAGAGAAGTCATCCTGAAATATTCCAGGGAGGGTGGCAGATACAGAGAGACAGCTCGAAGATCGCTATTTATCCGGATTATGCACCTGCGGTCAAGAGGGCCAGAAACAACTGGGCCTCAAATATATGCTTATGTACCCTGCTAGGCTGAAGATTATTTACAATAGCAGGTCACACTTCCTTGACAGTCCTGCAGCGGCGACCATGTGGTTGGAACATAACAATTTGGACAGTGGGGATGGAGCTGGCACTTGACTTCTTGTGCGATTTATTTTCCCCCAACACACCACCAGGTGACTCAGGACCTTTTGGATCTCCTTGCAGACTCTGAGAGGTACTTGATGCAGGGTTGCAGGCCACTAGGAGATCTAAGTATTGTACCCATTTATCCTGCTGCTTGTGCTATTACTTTCGGTGTGTTACTCTTTGTATCTTGAATGACGCTGCATTGCAATGGCTAGATGCCACCTGCGATGTCTCTTTAATCAGTGGGGGCAAAGCTCATTTACCCACTGCTGGTCTTATTCGCCTGCTCTAAGTTAATTCTGGGAGCCTGCCTGTTGCTGGCACCCACCAACTGGTAAACAATGGCGAGGTTTGGCCTTAGTGGTATGGTAATGCCTGAGCAAGGTGTTGTTGCTGGGCAATGTTATACAGTTTGCTTATCACTGTTAATTTTTTGTTTACTCCACGGATTGCAGCTAACATGGTGCTGCTTCTGGTTAAGCGGCTCGTCAAGGATGGTGTGTTTATGGACTGTTTACAGATATGTAGACTGCGCTGGTGACTTGGACACTTGTGTGGGGTGTGTGTTACCTATGACTGTCTTGGCGGGCTGGGGGAGGGGCCACTTGTGCCATGTTGGGACTATTTGGTATGTACCACAACTATTGCCCCATTAGAATACTGACCTGGAATGTATGTGGGCTGCGTTCTTACCTTCAGAGGAACAGGGTGAAATCTTATCTGAAAAGTACAAAGATATCTATAGCTTTAATTCAGGAGACCCACCTGTTGGCCGACGAACAAGAGGTGGTTGGGGCAGGCCAGGCCACATACTCTAAGTACGCCAGGGGAGTGTTCACATGGATTGAGGTTACGTGCCATTTCAGCTGCTAGATGTCAACAGGGACAGGGAGGGGCAGTATTTTACTGGGTTATCTTGACCATAAGGAAATCTGTATCATTAACTCATACTTTCCAAACAACAATATCCATCCCACATACGCACATTGTGTACCCATGTGACGTCCCAGGTGTTTTTTTCTATGGGGGGGTGACTTCAACTGTGCCAGAGACGCTGCGCTTGATATATCCTCTACCCCTAGCGGGGGTCCATCTTCAGCAACTGTTGCTCTAAATACAGCCTAACAGCACTAGATTTGGTGGACGTCTGGAGGGAACTACACCCAGATGTCAGAGGTTATGCCTTTTACCCATCTCCCCACAACCTACACACCATGATTGATTATTTCTTTGTTGGGATGCTACAGGTAGCTGACTTTTGTAGTATATGGGCTGCTCGATATCTGATCACTCCCCTTGGTGATTGCATGGAACATTAGGAGCCCTAGATCCCCAAACCGAACATGGTGCATGCCCATTTGACCCGTTGACTGATGTAGTTTTCAAGAGAGAATTGAAAACCTCACTGTCTGAATTTTAAAAACATAAAGTTGGAAGCAGGGAAGAGTGGGGCACTTATGGGAAAACATGAAGGGGGTGACTAGTGGCGAGGTCATAGCTAAAGCTGCGGGCATCCGTCGTAAATTGTGGGAGGACTTGCAAGCTATGGAGGAGGAGATCCGAACAAAAGGGGCCCGCTGTTGGAAGAAGGGAAATTGGCTGAGACCCACTCCCACTGCATGGAGGCATGGGAGAGGTTGTCTAAATTTGATTATTAATTATAACAAGGAAGTCCCTACTGCTGTAAACTCAAGTTGCTTATAAGTAGTTATGTTTTAAAGAATGTACCGAAACTGGTATCACACAATTTGTAGGAGTTTCTCTGGAAACAAGGAGGGCAAGTTTGTAAAATAAATGTATGATGTTTATTTTACAGAAAGAAATTTGAATAGACTGTAAGTCAATGTTTTATCAACAATAACATAAAAAACATGGCACAAAAAGCAACAAACAAATAGCTGCAAACATGAGTGGTTTGAAAGTTTGGAAAAAGGACACAAAAGTACAATTATTGATTCATCTTGGTTATAAAAATAGAACAAACAGAAAATTGTCAGTTTTAATTTCAAAAGAAAAGAGGAATACTCGTGGAAACTAGATACATGGACTGCAAATAGTGAAAGAAATGAAAAAATGGCCTTGTTGTAAGCCAACCAATTGAGTTTTAGAAATTTCCTTTTTTTTCTGAAGGCAGTCAAGTCCAAATTTGCTCTGTTTCCTGTATTCCATTGACAGGTCTGCCTACGTGTAAGTGTCAAAAGAATATAATGGACTGAAAAAGATCAAATTGACATCATCAAAACAACGTTTCGGCAAAAGTGCCACCTGTCTGGCCATGAGTTCATAACATAGTTCAAAGTTGCCTTCCTCAGGGCGATATACCTCACAACAATTTGACCTTGTGGGGAAGCAGACATGAAAAGAATAATTAAAACATGATAGGGGTAATCCCCAAATCACGAAATAAAAATTGCCCTTCTTGCTTAAAAGAGAAAGAGGGAAACAAATTACCTAGTTTGTAGGCTGTGGGTAAATTGGAAGAAAAACAGGCGTGAGGGGGGCTCGGAAGCCAAGAAATGGGCGCCTGAAAGGTGGAACCGGGGTAATCCTCGGGGAAGCTGCATCGAGTTTGGGGTCACATTGGAGAAAAAACTCACTGCAAATAAAAATGAATGGGGTTAGTGTGAAGAAAAAACTCGATGGGGAGAAGCGTAGTGATAGCGTTATCTTAGTAAAGAGAGTACTCACATTCGAGTATCCAGAATGGATGATCCTGCACAACGGCGTGCGGAGTTATCAGTGAAGTCCGTGATGTACCATCAAATGGATGCCTGGGGGCTAAACAGCCCAATAATCGCTTTGAAACTACAGGTAGGTGAAAGCCGCTGTTTAGTCACCTCACATTTGCATAGAGAATATGCTGCCGGTGAGGAAAAACAATAGAGGCAGAAGGATGTTGCTAAGTGCATTCACGGGCTGGCGTATTAACAATTGTTGTATAAAAACATGCTAACATGCTAAGATGTACTGCCCGTGACTCACGGCGTCTTACCTGATTGATAGCTGTAAAAGTGAAAGCCCAGCAGCTCCTGATTCACTGTTGCTGCGGGGCTCGAATGAGGCTTCTAAAGATATGTGCTTGTGCGTGATCAGTGACGGCAGGGGGCGTGTGGCTTAGTAGCCTCATGCCATTGGAATTTGTTCAGGAGAGCGCACGGATTGGCTGAGGATAGCCGTGCCTCCGTGTCACTCACAGGAGTGAAAGTAAAATACCTTCGTGGCGGCTGCTTCTGTAACTCTAAGTTACAAAGCAGGTCGCAAGAAGGACGCCGTGCCTGTGCTCGGATCATGCGGTTGGGTTAGAAAATGACTATGCGTCGGTTGCTGCTGTGCCGCTGAATCAGTATGCGAACCGCTGGAAAGAAAAGAGGAAGGAGAAGCGTGAGCGGGCATAGCTCGCACTGGAGGGCGGCTGCAGCTATGGCGCTGCAGGGCGGCTGCAGCTATGGCGCTAAGTCAGGTTGCAAGCCAACGGGAAGAAAAAATAAAAAACGTGGCGAGCATGACTCGCGCTGAGGGGTCAGCGGGTGAGTAAGCGGGAACGTCACGATCGTGACTGATACACGAAAAAATTATTATGTTAAAAGTGATCGAGGGAACAAATGAATATGAATCAAGGTTCCTGGACTATGAATGTGTGGAGCACAAACCAGAAAGGAGAATGAGAGGGAAGCAACAGTAATCTAGATTGGACTAAAATCTTCATTAAGTCCACTTGTGTGTGTAGGTAAGCGATAGATCCAACGTGCCTCCTTCTGAAGGAGACATTGATATACATTCGGGGTATTCTTAACCACATCCAAGATCCACCAGAATATGTCATTGGCGGAATGTTGAAGTTCAAGGTAGTGACTTACTAAAGGTGCAGATATTGTTCTGCACCTGATTCTCGAGCGATGTTCCGATATTCTAGTGTGAACGGGTGGAGAAGTTTGACCGACATAGCGGAGTCCGCAAGGACATTGGATGCAGTACACCGCCTGTTTTGTTTTGCAGTTTGTCATAGTAGAGAGAGTCCAGGTTTTTTGCCCAATTTTGAACTCTTTTAGTCTCTTAGTAAATTGGCATACAGAACAGGATCCACAAGGGAAATGTCCTACAGTGGTCCTAAGGTCCCAAAGTCCCATTCTGGGTGAGTCTTTTTTGAAAGTGGAGTGGACAAGTTTGTCACTGATGTTGCTCGTCCTCTTGAAGGCAAAACGTGGTAGGGGCACTTCAGGCAGACTGATTTTAACAATTGGCCAATATTTCGAGATACGTTTTTTTATCTCAAAAGTTTGGGGCCCATGGGGCAATACACATGTCATTTGTGAATTATTGATGTCAGATTTTGAGTTGGGGTTTTGTTTGGGCGTAAGCAAAGAGTCACGATCAGTAAAACGGGCCCTTTTGAACGCCTGAGTGATCAATCTTTTGGGATAACCTCTCTCTTTGAGACGACTACTCAGTTTGTCGGATTGCTCAAAGAAATCATGTAAGTTAGAACAATTCATCCGTATCCGGAGAAACTGTCCGTAAGGTAAATTGTCCCGGAGGTGCCGGGGGTGGTTGCTAGAATAATGTAGGAGAGTATTACGGGCTGTTGTTTTTCGATAAATTGAACAATTCAATTTTCCTGATTCATCTTTTATTATTAGATCTAAAAATGGAATTTGAATATTGCTGGATTCCATGGTGAAGTTAATATTGGGATCCACATTGTTCAACCAGTTGTGAAAAAGTGTTAAGTCAGTTTTTGATCCAGTCCAGATGAAGATGATGTCGTCAATGTACCTTTTCCATTCCGTTATTGAATACCGAAAGGGATTAGTTAGGGATAGAATGTGGAGAGATTCAAATTTAAACATAAAAAGTATTGCTAAGCTTGGCGCAAAGGCGGCCCCCATTGCCGTACCCTTTGTTTGCAAGAAGAATTGGCCATTAAATTCAAAGTAGTTTTTATTTTGGGCTATGGCCATGAGTTCCAAGATGAAGTTATGTGGAACACGGTCCTGGGTGTCATACTCCAGGAGAACTTCTCGCATTCACTCAATGGCCTGATCCTGGGGTATGCTGGTGTAAAGAGATTGAATATCCATCATCACCAGCAATTGAGTTGTGCTGTCAAACTCAAGATTTTCAAAGATCGTGATGGTGTCAGTAGTGTCTCTGAGATAAGTCTCAGTTTTTACGCAAATGGGTTTCAAAAATTTGTCAATAAATTTACACAACGGTTCTAGTATGGAACCACAGCCAGACAAATCGGTCTCCCTGGTGGGTTTTCCAAATTCTTATGTATCTTGGGTAACGCGTACATAGTTGGAATGCGGTTTTGACTAGTGATAAGAAATTTAGATTCTTTTTTTGTGATCCATTCACGGTCTAGAGCGAATTGTACTGCGCTCTCAATCTCTGTGCTGATGTCGTGGGTGGGATCCTTCCTAAGTTTTTTGTAGCTGACATCATCTTGTAATAAAGCATCCATCATGGAAATGTATTGGGTTTTAGACATCACGACAATTCCTCCTTTCTTATCTGCAGGTTTAATGACGATAGAGGAATTCTTAGATAATTCAGTCAGAGCTGAGCTTTCTAGTTTAGAGAGATTGTGTTTAATGGGTTTGTGTTTGGTTTTTAGTTTGTCCAGATCTCGAAAGATACATTTCTCAAATGTCAGGATTTCTTTCGTAACCTCATTATCTTGTGGTTTGAAATTTGAAGGGACTCGTAGGCCTGTATATGTTTCTTGCTCGTTCTCACCATGTTCATTGAAAAAGACCTTGAGACGCACTGTTCTCAAAAACCGACGGATCTCAAGTTCTGTTTCAAACCAATCTGTTTGTTGGGAAGTCACAAATGAAAGCCCTTTCGAAAGGACTTTGATCTGAGATGGGGTAAAGTCAATTTTTGCTAGATTAAAAATTGGTAAGTCAGTTTGATTGGTTACCTGTTCTGGCGGCGCCGCCCCGAAATTGGCGGCGGGGTTGTTGATAAGGGGGCAACCATGGTTGTCCCCAGAGTGGGCCTCCTGGCCCGCCTCTGCCTAAAAAAGGCTGTGGTGGTAAAAATGGTTGCTGAGGTAAGAAATTCCCAAAGGCTTCTTGTTATTGCCGGTTCTTTCTAGCCTGATCGTCTGAGCTGCTACTACTTGAGTTTGAAAAGGACACCCACCTACGTCTGCCTTTGTTTCGTGGTTGAGATGTAGCCTGTATTTTAGCAGCTTCAATGTATTCGTCGGTAGTATATGGAAAGATTTTATCCACTTTAAATTCCTGTATATCAAACTGTAATTTCTTTGTTTTTTTGCTTAAAGTAGTTGACTTAAAGTCTTCAAAGATTTTATTAGTTTTTTGTAATTGTTCACGGGCGTCGGAAATAGTTGTGTTTTCTAAGAACAGTTTTTCTTCCCTTTCAAGCTCTGTCTGTATTTCGGCCCCAAGTCTCTGAGCAGTAGTAATTGTGAGGCCCATAAGGTCCCTACTGCATTTGATGGCGATGTGGCTAAAAGTGGTTGTGTATTCCTTGTCGGTCAAAAACAGACACGGTTCATTACGGACAATTAAACCTGCCGGAATGGTGTCCGCTCTTAAATATTCCCGAAGGAAATGTCCATGCAGTTCTGTCCTGAAATTCTTTTTTTTGAGTTTCAATATATCATCACAACTCGTTGATTGGGCCACTCCCGCACCGAATCCTGATTGATCAAATATAGAAGGACCTCCTATAATCTCAGCGGTTTGTTCAAGTGAATAACTGAAAGTTTGTGCTTCTGCCATTCCGTGTTGTTTGACCAATGAGACCCCAAAGGGGAGAGATGCAGACCCTCGAGAAGAACTACAGAGGTCACTGCCACAGCTGAGAGAGAGGGCAAAAAAGGCCGACCTCTGAGAAAACACAAATAAAATGTGTTCTCAGGAATCCTCATTTATTTGAGAGGAATTATAAAACAAAATTCCCAAGCAAACAGGTTGCTAAGTAAATGAGCATAAACAAAAGAGGGGGGGGATTAGTCCCAGAAGCAGTAAGGGAAGGGACTGGAAATCCAATTATAACAAGGAAGTCCCTACTGCTGTAAACTCAAGTTGCTTATAAGTAGTTATGTTTTAAAGAATGTACCGAAACTGGTATCACACAATTTTTAGGAGTTTCTCTGGAAACAAGGAGGGCAAGTTTGTAAAACAAATTTATGATGTTTATTTTACAGAAAGAAATTTGAATAGACTGTAAGTCAATGTTTTATCAACAATAACATAAAAATCATGGTACAAAAAGCAACAAACAAATAGCTGCAAACATGAGTGGTTTGAAAGTTTGGAAAAAGGACACAAAAGTACAATTATTGATTCATCTTGGTTATAAAAATAGAACAAACAGAAAATTGTCAGTTTTAATTGCAAAAGAAAAGGGGAATACTCGTGGAAACTAGATACATGGACTGCAAATAGTGAAAGAAATGAAAAAAATGGCCTTCTTGTAAGCCAACCAATTGAGTTTTAGAAATTTCCCTTTTTTTCTGTTTGTTCTATTTTTATAACCAAGATGAATCAATAATTGTACTTTTGTGTCCTTTTTCCAAACTTTCAAACCACTCATGTTTGCAGCTATTTGTTTGTTGCTTTTTGTACCATGTTTTTTATGTTATTGTTGATAAAACATTGACTTACAGTCTATTCAAATTTCTTTCTGTAAAATAAACATCATAAATTTCTTTTACAAACTTGCCCTCCTTGTTTCCAGAGAAACTCCTAAAAATTGTGTGATACCAGTTTCGGTACATTCTTTAAAACATAACTACTTATAAGCAACTTGAGTTTACAGCAGTAGGGACTTCCTTGTTATAATTGGATTTCCAGTCCCTTCCCTTACTGCTTCTGGGACTAATTCCCCCCCTCTTTTGTTTATGCTCATTTGATTATGTCACACAAACCACTCGGGCACATGCAGAATGGGATAAACCTGGTAGACTTTAAGCGTGGCTTTGCAAATGAGAACACCCTAGACCCCTAACCACGTTACTTTATGATGAATGTGGAGCCCCATGGAGATCCCAGCTGGCGATTAATGACATTTTCACAGCATACTGCACTCAGTCATATAGCCACAACGAACAGGTGCCCCTGGGGGAGGTGGCCAATGCTCTCTCCCTAATCTTGTTCTGGAAGCTTACTGACACACAGCAGGCCCTTTTAGATCAGCCCATCATGGTGGAGAAATTGAGTGAAGCAATTGCCTCCGTCTCTCCTAGCAAAACGCCAGGGAGTGACAGACCCCCCCCCCTGGAATTTTATAAAGCATACCTTAGATCCAGTGTTTCTAAAAGCTTTTGAGGAAGCCTATGTTAATTTTGTGCTCCCGGATAGTATGAGGGAGACCTTGGTAATCCCCACCACAGCCTGGGAAACCAGCTGACAGATGTGATTCATATCGCCCCCTCCTTAGCTATGCTAAATTATGATGTGAAAATACTCACCACAGTGTTAGCGGGACGACTTTGTAAAGTTATCACTGACTTGATACATATGTACCAAACTGGGTTTGTGCTGAGACGTAGTACCACCCTGAATCTACATAGGTTACAGCACGTTATCGAACAAACCAATTCCCACAAGGAACACTTTATAGTGGTGTCACTCGACGCAATCAAAGCTTTTGACGCCCTCTATTGGGAATGGATTTTTGCTGTGTTGCAGGACTTTGGGATAGGTGAGAGTTTTATACACTGGGTGACGCTGCTGTATTCCTCTCCGACTGCCAGTGTGAAATCAGGTAGACAAATATCTGGAATATTCAGAGGGGGACTAGCCAAGGTTGTCCGTTGTCACCCGTGCTATATATATTAGCACTGGAACCCCTGGTGGTACACCTGCGCCAAAAGTACTTGGATGCCGGCATCATGATTGGTGGTTTTAGACACTGAGGGCCTGATTCACAGAGCATTACCCTATGTATTGGGCCATTATAAAATGCTTCTGTGAATCAGGCCCTTAGTGATGTTATATGCAGACGAGGTCCTGCTCTATTTGTGTGAACCTCAACACAACCTACCAATGGTCTTGGACGTATTGGATAACTTTGCAACACTTTCTGGGATTTCTTTTAATAGGTGGAAGTCCTGTCTTTTTCCTCTGGCGGGCCTTCGCGAGGTGAGTGCAGCTACTCTACCCGATTTGGGGCACCCGTGGCAGGTGTGCTCCTTCAAATATTTGGGTATCTAAGTCACGCATACACTGGAGGGCCCACACACCCATAACACTCTCATGGTGTTGGGCGACCTTAGAAAATCCATGTCCTTCTGGTCCTGATTACCGCTTTCACTCATGGTGAGTAAAATCTGCAAGGAACTGGCCAACCCTGCTGTAGTCTCTACCTCTCCTGTTGCCTCCCAGGCCCTTTGCACGGCCCTGGCATCTCATTTCATCTAAAAAAAAAGGACATCCTGTCCACCCTCTCCCCCGCCCCCACTGCCATTCTCTCTCTGATTCCTCTGGCCCCCTTGCAGCCACCTCTCCTCCCTTCTTCTCATCTTTTCCTCCTTTTTCCCCAACGCGATTTCCAGACAAGTCTGATCTATGAAAGTCTCGTCAAAACAGGTTCTTCCCTGTTCGCCCAAAACCATTAAGGACCACATTGACACCCTTGTTCCGGCTCTGGCTGACTTCTGTAACCATTCCTTCACCTATGGAGTCTTCCCCTCCCATCTGAAGCACTCTCTTGTGTACCCTCTTCTCAAAAAACCTACAGCTGACCCCTCTTGCCCGGCTAACTATCGCCCGATTTCTATCACTCCTTTCCTGGGCAAACTCTTGGAAAAGCTAGCCATCACCCAGCTTAATCTTCACACCGACTCTGTTGGTTGTCACCATGACCATCAGTCTGGCTTCAGAGCTTCCAGAAGCACGGAAACTGCTCTCCTGAACATCTGTGAAGACCTGCTCTCCAACCTTGACTCTAACATCCCGTCTGTCCTCGTCCTACTCAATCTCTCTTCTGCCTTTAACACAGTCAACCATGCCATCCTGCTCAACCGTTTCCGTGATAACCTGGGTATCACCGATCAGGCCCTGGCCTGGTTGACCTCTTTCCTCTCTGATCGACCCTCCCAGGTCCAACTTGGGTACTTCCTTACCTCCATCTCACTCTCTACTTGTGGTGTTCCCCAGGGGTCTAACCTCTGTCCCTGGCTTTTCAACCAATACCTGGAACCCCTTGCCCACTGCATTTCTGCTCTCTGCTCCAACTTTCAGTGCTATGCGAATGACACTCAGCTCGTTTTCAGGCTTCCCTCAGCTACCTAGTCTCCCACCCTCATCTCTGACTGTCTGTCTGCCCTCCAGGAGTGGTCTACAGCCAATGATCTCTGCCTTAATGCCTGTAAGACGGAGAGTCTTCTTTTCGGCACACCTGCACCCTCCTTTCCTGTCACTCTCTGGCCAGCCTCCCTTGGCCCTCTCCCTGCTCCCACCTTTGAGGCTAAGAACCTCAGGGTCATCTTCAACTCCACACTCTCCTTTTCGTCTCACTTCTCTGACGTCTCTAAGAAGTCAAACTATCAACTGCACCTCCTCAGAGGTATTCTTCCTTTCCTCTACTTTCCCCAGAAGCTTATTGTCTCTAGAGCTCTGGTTCTCTCCAGGCTGGACTACTGCAACAGCATCTTTTGAAATCTGCCTTCTTCTACTCTCCGCCCTCTGCGACTCATCCAGAACAGGACTGCGAGACTTGTCCTTGGCCATAAGTGTCACACGCCAAAGGAACTGGCGCGTGTGGACCAAGTGGCTCTTAGGCGGCCATTAATCTCCCCACCACGTTGTTTCCCACGTGGCATTGCGACGGTCTAGCTTTCACAGCCCCGACCGTGAGAAGCCTTTTTCCGTCTGCCGTGACCGGAAGCCTACGCTTTGCAACCCATTCGCGTCAGGCTCCGGGTGAAACGCTGAGATTGTTTTCCTTGCTCTGCTGTTTCTTCGCTTCGTCTTGCTCTCCTTTCCTGGGCATTCCGCGCCTCGCTCTTTGGAGCTCCCTTCTGACTTTTCTTGGCATTTTTCTTTTCTCTGTCTTTAGCATTTCTGGTGCGGCATATCTTCTTTCCTCTTCCTCTTCCCTGTTATTTCTTTTGTTTGTTCAACTCGGTTGCTCCGCTGCCGCCAGTGGCTCATCCTTGAACTTTTCCCAGCTGTCTTCATCTGTCCTTTCTTTTTTTTATAATTCAGTTTGTGCTTTGGTCCGCTTCCTCTCCTGACCTTGTCTTCCGCACGTGTGCTACTTGTATTTGGATTCCTGGCTCCACCTTCAGTCCGGGAAGTAACAGCCTCTGGAATCTTTGCCACCTTTACCCAGAGAGGGTTTTTTTGTGCCGTCAGGCTTTTTCCCCAAATTGTTTGTTCCGGAAGAGGGGCCCCCCCAGACCTCTCTGCCATAAGGTCAGGGTGGCTTCCTTTTGGGGCAGACCTCACCTGCTAATCAAAAAAAAGGTTCTGTGGAAGAAGAAGTTTGTGTGCCCAGTGGACTTCGAGACTTCAGGTGAGGAGGAGGGTGCCTGGTGTGACCAGGAATCGGGGACTACTACAGCTGACAGTGACAGTTTGCAAGGCCAAATAGCACCCATGGCTTCCCCAGAACAGTTCCAGGAGCTGGTAACCGCGGTTCAAGGGATGAATGTAGAACTACAGAACCTCAAGGCAGAAAATGCGGCTTTAAGGCAGATGGTATCCGCTCGAGAACCCAGGGAGATGGATCTCCCTCCCATGGCTTTATCTTCGGGCAAGTATGTCGGATCTCCTAAACAATTGAAGGAGTTTTTAGAGCTATGTGCAATATACTTGGCCTTTCGTCCCCACACATTTGCCAGTGATCATACCAAGGTGGGGTTCATGATCTCGAACATGACGGGAAACGCTCTGGCTTGGGCTACCCCACTAGCGACCGCTAACAATCCTGTGCTCCAGGATCACGGTGCTTTTTTGACCTTACTAAAACAAACATTTGAACAACCAGAGATCACTCATGTAGCCGCGGAGGAACTACTAGATGTTCAACAGGAGAGCAGCGATCTACGTACCTACATCTCCACCTTTAAACGCCTCACCGCCGATGCAGGGTGGCCAGAACAAGCACAGTATACAATCTTCCGACGCGGTTTGAAAGAAGAATTAAAGGACGAGTTGGCTTGCATAGCCAGACCAACAACCCTTACAGATCTGATATCCATTGTACACCAGATAGAGTATCGTCTGAGTGAACGACGAGCCGAAAGGCGGAAACACCGGATTCAGGCCACTCAGTCACCCTCAGTCCCTCCTCTCTTACCTCAACTGCCAGCCATCAACAAGGAAGAACCCATGCAGATTGGGTCCGCACAAGCGCCATTGTCCCCTGAGGAAAGGAAGCGACGTCGTGATGCTGGAGTCTGTATGTACTGCGGATCTAACACCCACCTGCTCCGCAATTGTCCTGAAGTCCCTCCTCTGCGGGCGGGAAACGACAGACCTCGGAACTAAAGGGGACGAGTCCCCAAGGTCTATCACCTAGTCCCTATGATACTCTGGCCATAGGCCCCCAATCTGAAACAATGGACTCTCGCTTGATGGTGGTATTGATCCAGCTGTAGGCCCAGTTAAAACAGCTCACCACCCTAGCCCTCATCGACTGCGGAGCAGCAGGGGTCTTCATGGACACTGTATGGGCAGGCAAACAAGGACTCACACTGGTAGAGCGTGAAGATGCCCAAAAGGTTGAGGGTGTAGATGGTACCCCACTGTCCTCCGGACCCATCACCCACACCACCGAACAATTGACTGTGAGAGTTCTGCAGCACTCAGTGCTTCTAAAGTTCGATCTCATTCGAGCGGCCCACTTCCCTGTGATTTTGGGCATTCCCTGGTTGAGGAAGCACAACCCAACTATTGATTGGGCCAGAAACACCATGGCCTTTGAGTCTGAGTATTGCAAGAAGCATTGTTTGCCCCACCAACTTCAGGATGCCGTAAGAATCCTCATGCCAGAGCAACCAAGTTCTTGTGATGTTTGTTGTATCCCATCTGAACTCTCTGAGTTCCAAGAAGTATTCAGTAACAAGACTATCCTGGACCTACCTCCGCATCGCCCAAAAGATTGCGCTATTGATCTCACACAGGATGCTCTGGTTCCTTTTGGGCGCATGTTTCCCTTGTCCCTCACGGAAAAGAAGGCTTTACGGATATATCTGGACTTTCATTTGGTTAATGGTCTGATACAACCCTCAAGATCACCAGCTGGGGCTTCGTTGTTTTTCATCCCCAAACGTGACTCCTCAGAATTAAGGCTGTGTATAGATTATAGGGGTCTCAACAAGGTCACCATAAGAGATCGATACCCTATGCCCCTCATCGCAGACATCCTGGAGGCTGTACAGGGTGCCACCATTTTTTCAAAATTGGGCCTACGGAGTGCCTACCATCTCCTTCGCATACGCGAGGGAGATGAGTGGAAGACCGCATTTGGGACGCCCATCGGTCTATTTGAATATAGGGTTATACCTATTGGCCTCGTCAATGCCCCGGCGATCTTTCAACATTTTATGGACCGTTTGTTCTCGGATGTCCTGTTCCTAAATACCATCGTTTACTTAGATGACATCTTGATTTTTTCTCGTAACCAACAAGAACACTTCCAACATCCCAAGACAGTCCTACATCGGTTACAGGCAAATAACCTCTTATTGAATCCCGAAAAATGTATATTCAACACCGCTTCAGTTCCATACCTAGGGTATATTCTTTCTAAAGAAGGTATCACCATGGAACATAAGAAGGTGTCTGACATCCTAGAATGGCGCACTCCCACCACGCTAAAACAAGTTCAAAGATTTCTAGGTTTGGCTAACTTCTATCGGAAATGTATCGATCACTTTTCTCAGATAGTGTTGCCCATCACCTCTCTGCTCAAAAAGGAAGTCAAACCCTTTCTTTGGACGGACCAAGCCGACCATGTGTTTGTTCATTTGAAGAAGATGTTCTGTTCTGCTCCTATTTTGTGCCAACCAGATCAAACCAAACCGTTTGTGGTCGAAGCAGATGCCTCAGCCGAAGCACTGGGGGCAGTTCTGCTTCAGTAAAGAGAAGGTAAAGAACATCCAGTGGCTTATCTCTCAAAGAGTCTGTCTATGAGTCAAAAGAACTACTCTGTGATCGAAAAAGAGTTGCTTGCTCTCAAGACTGCCTGCGAAGAATGGAGACACTTACAACAAGGTAGCACACATCCATTCAGCCTGCGTACCGATCACAAAAATTTGAAGATCCTCCGGGGTATGGAATGTGTAAATTCCAGACAGGCACGATGGGCGCAGTTTTTCAGTCAGTACGACTTTACCATCACGTACATTCCAGGCTCTCAAAATGGCCTAGCATATGCGTTATCTCGACGAGACACTCCTGAAGTACGATCTATCCCCCTCACGGAGTATCTCTTTCCACGTAACAGAATTGTGGGAACTGTCTCTACTTTCCTACAGGATGTGAGGACTGCCACAACTCCGGATCTGGAGATGAAGGTACCTCGGAACAAACAGCATCATCTCCAATGGGCAGGAGGCTTGTTGTTGGTTAGCCAGAGGCTGTTCGTTCCCACTCGAGCCCTACAGTTGAAGATTCTGGGGTGGTGTCATGATCATGTCACAGCCGGACACTGGGGACAAAGGGGTACCTCGGAGTTGGTTTTTCGTTCTTTTTTCTGGCCTACCCTAATAGCTGACATGAAGAAGTATTGTAAATCCTGTCTGGTATGTGCCCAGAATAAAACCCTCACTAGCAAACCTTTAGGTCTATTGGAACAAGCAGAAATACCCACCCAGCCTTGGTCTCAGATTTCAATGGGCTTCATTGTTGATTTACCCTTGTCCCAAGGTCTAACTTGTCTCATGGTTATAGTAGATTCATTTACCAAATTAGCCCATTTTTCCCCGCTGCCAGGTGACCCTTCTGCTTCCGAGATGGCCGAGGTGTTCCTCAAAGATATTTTCCGCCTACATGGCCTTCCGGACAAGATCATTACAGACAGAGGTAGCCAGTTCACATCCCGATTTTGGGCGGCCTTGTGTCAGCGATTAGGGATAGAGAGAGCTTTGTCATCTGGCTTCCTTCCCCAGACCAACGGCCAGACAGAACGGCTCAATGCCACTTTAGAGCAATACCTTAGATGCTACATCAATCGTCATCAAGACAACTGGGTATCCCTTTTGCCCACCGCAGAATTCGCTTATAACAACACAGTACACTCTGCTACCAATCTCAGTCCTTTTCTCTGTACTTATGGTGTACATCCACGGGGTATCCTTCCAATGTACCATTCCCCCTCCAATTTACCCACCATCGAGTCCACTCGATGGTGGGTAAATTGGATAGCCACTGCTCATAAGATTGCCCAGCTTAGTTTGTCTGCAGCCAAGGGAAGGTATAAGGTTCAGGCAGATCTACATCGTCAGCCATGTCCCCAATGGAAGGAAGGAGATTGAGTCTGGCTATCCACCAAGTATTTACCTCATTGGCTGCACCCTACTAAGCTATCCCCCCGTTATCTAGGGCCCTTTAAAATCATGTGAAAGATCAACCCAGTGACGTTTAGACTTAGGCTCCCGAAGAATTTGAGTCGCTTACACCCAGTTTTTCATTCTTCTCTCCTCTGTTCTGTAGACCCAGGCACCCCCGTAAACAAGAAACTCAGCTTACCTACTTGTCGAGGCTCCGTCCCAGAAGAATATGAAGTACTCTGCATTCGGGATTCTCGATTTAGACGGGGTCGCCTGGAATATCTAGTGGCTTGGTAGGGCTATCCCCGTTCAGAGGATTCCTGGGAACCGGAGTCGTATGTCCACGCCCTCTCCTAACCCGGAGTTTTCACTGTGCCCACCCGGGTTAACCAGGGGGTGCAGGGAATAGAAGGGGGCATACTGTCACACGCCAAAGGAACTGGCGTGTGTGGATCAAGTGGCTCTTGGGCGGCCATTAATCTCCCCACCACATTGTTTCCCACGTTGCATTGTGACGGTGTAGCTTTCACAGCCTCGACTGTGAGAACCCTTTTTCTGTCTGCCGTGACCAGAAGCCTACGCGTTGCAACCCTTTCGCGTCAGGCTCCGAGTGAAACGCTGAGATTATTTTCCTCGCTCCGCTGTGTCTTCGCTTCGTCTTGCTCTCCTTTCCTGGGCGTTCCACGCCTCGCTCTTTTGAGTTCCCTTCTCACTTTTCTTGGCATTTTCCTTTTCTCTGGCTTTAGCATTTATGGTGTGGCATTTCTTCTTTCCTCTTCCTCTTACCTGTTATTTTATTAGTTTGTTCAGCTCGGTTCCTCCACTGTCGCTATTGGCTCATCCTTGAACTTTTCCCATCTGTCTTCATCTGTCCTTTCTTTTTTTTATAATTCAGTTTGCGCTTTGGTCCGCTTCCTCTCCTGACCTTGTCTTCCGCACGTGTGCTACTTGTATTTGGATTCCTGGCTCCACCTTCAGTTCGGGAAGTAACAGTCTGGAACCTTTGCCACCTTCGCCCAGAGAGGGTTTTTTTGTGCCGTCAGGCTTTTCCCCCAAATTGTTTGTTCCGGAAGAGGTCCCCCCCAGACCTCTCTGCCATAAGGTCAGGGTGGCTTCCTTTCGGGGAAGACCTTACCTGCTAACCAAAAAAAGGCTCTGTGGAAGAAGAAGTGTGTGCGCCCAGTGGACTCTGAGACTTCAGGTGAGGAGGAGGGTGCCTGGTGTGACCAGGAATCAGGGACTACTACAGCTGACAGTGACAGTAAGCCCTGGGATCATATTTCTCCATCCCTGAAATCTCTTCATTGGCTCCCAGTGGCTGCAAGGGTTAAATTCAAGACCCTCTGCATTGTCCACAAGGCTTTCTGGGGCCTGTGTCCAAAATACCTTCAACTCTCCCTCCGTAAATACCTTCCCACTCGAGCTCTTTGCTCCTTCACCTCCAACTCCCTCAGGGTCAGTCGCTTCTCCAAGCAACGAGTTGGGGGTAGATCACTTTTCTTCGGCTGGGGACTCCCTCTGGAACAGCCTCCCTGCCACTCTGAAACTTGAGGAGAATCATCTCTGGTTCTGAAAGCACCTAAAGACCTTCCTTTTTGCCTTCGCACTTCCTCTCCCCTGCTGATCTGTCTGCTTTGGCTCCATGCACCTGGCTACCCACTGATTTTCAGCCTGTGGTCCCTTCCCACCAGCACACACTCGCACTGCCTCCTGGCAACCCTTGCACTTGGGTCTGTATCTGATATCCTACAGTCCCTTTACCTGCACTTATCAGACACCCCTTGTCTGTGCTTTAAATCTCGCACTTGCCACCCTGCTGGCTGCACTAGCAGTTGTTGTTTTCATCCCTTGCTCAGCACTTTCCACCTCTCCCCTCTCCCTTGCACTTCCCCCACCCCTCTCCCCTGCACTTGCGCGTTCTCAATGTCAATGGGCCTAATAAAATCGTTGTTTTGTCCTCCCATGTTCCCCTCCCTTGCCTCGTCGCGCTCTGAAACACGTATGTTTGAGCACGATACAAATAAAATATCATATCATATAACATATCATGGGTAGGATAGTAATTGTCAAAATGATTGTCCTCCCTAGATTTCTGTACTACTTCACAAATGTCCATTACTATATCAACGCTGTCTTCTTTCGCCTTCTTGATACATTGATTAGAGGTTTTCTATGGGGCCTGATTCGGCACAGGCTTGCTCTTAGTGTTATGCATGCCTTATAAAGACGGTGGTGCACAGCTACCTAGACTTGAACTTTATTACCTGGCAGCCCAACTAAGCTTTGTTTCGAAATGGTTATCAGACGATCTTACATCTGAAATGCTGCTGTTCAAACATTCAGTGGCACCGGCCCGCCTTAATGACATGCTCTGTCTCCTTGACCAGTGCACTCATTCCCTACCGCTACGTGCGGACCTGGGCAGGAACATATGGTCCTGGGCGTTAAAGCTGCTCCGGATATGTTTGCCCCAACTCCCCCAACGACCAGATTGTCGCCGATGTGTATAAGAATAGGGACGGCCTCAATGTTGCAAGGCGTTGGGAGGAATGGGGTATTTCTACATGGGGAAATATGTAAGAAAACTGAAGATTTAGTAACCTAGACAGCCTAGCCCAGCAAACAGGTTTGCCCAAGGGGCAGTTTTTGGATATATGAAAGTGGTGGGCGTGGCGAGACGTAGATGGAGTGGGTGGCCTGCTGAGCCGGAGGGGACTGAGTTATTGGCACTAATGTATGCGTTAGAAGACGGCTAGAGGCCGGTAACCAGATTGTATAGCTGTTTTCTCAAAGGCTCTAATCTCTTAAATCCAAAGCTGAAGAGAAGATGGGAGTCAGATGTCTGGACTGTAATTACTGAATAGGAATTAGAACGAGTGCTTAGTTTCCCTAAAATTGTGTCACGGAATGCTCAATTTAAATTAATTCAAATAAACGTACTCTATCGTACATACATGACCCCAACAGATTGGCTAAATTTAACAAACAAAAACACTCGACCTGTCCCTGGTGTAATCAAGATGATGCAGATCTAATCCTTATGTTCTGGAAATGTCTAAGGGTGCAAGCCTTTTGGTACCGAATTGAACAAGCTTGCAAAATGGCGGGTGTTGTCAGATACAGCTGGGGCCCGCTGGAATGTCTCCTTGATGCATATCCCAGAAAAGGCAAATACAGACATATTACTAGATTTGTGGACTTAGCCTGCATACTCGCTAAACATTACATTGCCATGTCCTGGAAGTCTGTGGGGGGCCCACGGTACAAAGAGTGGTACCGCAAATTTGAAATCTGAAGCAAGGCTGAGACCAGGGCTTGGGCTGGGTCATTACATTGTTTGGACGAGGTCCTCAGGGATACCTATGAGTACTGGAAAACGCTTGTTTTGAATATGTTCCATCCATCTGACGATAAGCCACCGTGAACAATCTATTAATGCCACATTATGTTCAATATGAGTTAATGTGACTGGTTTTCGCTCTCACCCAACACCCACCCCCTCTCCTGAGTTTTCTACAAGATATTACTATTGTGATGCGGTTTCCTAACCAACAGTGCCCAAGACTTTGCCCCGCTATCATGCTAATTGCTACTTTTCTTTTTCTTACATCAGAGCCTAGTTGACATGCTTGTAGTGTTGTTTTTTCTTTTTTTTTTAAATTGTTTCATATGTAAATCTAATTTGTTTTACCTCATTGCGATTGGTCAATGCATCATCATACGCTGTATCACATTGTATTTCTGTTAATTGTTGCAGTCCAGATGCTGCTTATTAATAACAATAAACAAATTTGAAAATAAATAGCCGTCCATCAGGCAGCTTGGAACGCGGGCAAGATGGGGAGTATCAGCCCATGTTTCCAGGCTCCTGATTGGCCGGTTCCCACCCAGAGGCTGCTAATTTTGTTTGGAAACATTAATTTCTCCTACTTTTCTGGACAAAATCTCCCTCCCAGGTGCTTCAGAACATAGCTCTGAACCGTTTGTGTTGTCGGGTGGATAAAAACACCTTTTTGGGCTGTTGGGAGCCCATTTGAGTGTATGGGCCCTGTATGGCTGTTTAGGGAGCTTTGCTGATTTATCAGCTGATTACAAGGCAGGTGACACCCACCAGTAGCCTGTGGGTTGACAGCTATGCATGTATGAGGTCTCAATTTGACATTGCGATATGGCAGCACACTTCTTGCTCATGCTTGCTGCGTCCTGATAGTCCAAGGTCATGCGCCTTCCTGGCTCCACACTATCCACGCCGTTTCGCTGGAGGAAGCCATTCGCCTGAGGGTAATTGAAGGGTGTCTTTCACCCGCATTGAAAAAACAACTTCTCAAAAAAAACCTCACTATTGAAGAAGTCAGCGAAACTGCCAGAATCCTCGAAAGGGTTGATAAACAGGCAACGCAAATGACCAGCAGGGCCACGCCCAAGCATGAAAGAAGCGATGTGATAGCAGCAGTCCACATGGGTAACGCCAGAAGGGGTGAAAGGACCAGCGGACCAACCTACGCATCGATCCCACGAATGCAAAAACAATGTTACAGGAGCGGGATGTCCTTCCCCAATGCCGGTTCATGCCCCGCGCTTACCCAAAAGTGTGGAAATGAAGGACACTTCCAAGCCGTCTGCCGAGAGGGTAGACCTTTTCCTACGCCGCAACCACCCTCGTCACCGCAATACAGACCGGCGCCGCGTCAATCTCAATACCATATATACCAGGTACACCCATACCAGCAAGGGCCAAGGAGATGCGTAAGAGTAGTAGAAGAACACTATCCAGAAGACGAACCCTAAGAATATGAGCCACACAATGTGGTCCCAAGGATTCAGGATGAATATGATGATCCACCTCTAACACAACCACACTACTAAACCTTGATACAAGTCAATCAAGACTATGAGGGTGAACAATATGACGCATACACACAGGACGAGTTTGTGAACCTCATCATGGATGAGAGCAAGGCGCAAGGAGCACCAAAGATACCAGTCGACATTTGTGACAAACAATTCTGTTTCCCCATTGACTCAGGGACCACAGTGAACATTATGGGGGAAAAGGAATTTCAACAAATCCAGAACCAACCTCTGCTCACGCAGACCTCCTCCAGAATATTCCAATGGGGTGCTGACACCCCTCTGCAAAGCGTAGGGTCCTTCAAGAGACAATTTATCCATGGGAACCACTCAACTACGACCAACATCCATGTAATAAGGAGCCCAACCAACGGGCAATGCCTGCTGAGCTACAAGATGGCCTCACACCTAGGCCTCATCAACATTCACGTACAGGAAGGCGACTCCATCCGCTCAACAGCGCCCAGAGGTGAAACACAAGGACACGTCTACAACATGGAACAGACACTGCCCTGGAGTCCAACCGTCACAAAAGAGGTCATCCTGAAGGAATTGCCACGTCTATTTCAAGGCCTAGGCAAGATGAAAGGTCCCCCAGTGAAGCTACACATTGACCCGTCGGTCCGCCCAGTCCCACAACACTCGCGCAGGGTCGGGTTCCATCTCCAAGCCGCAGTGTCGAATGAACTTAATCAGCTCCTACGGGACGATATCATCGAACCAGCTACGGGACCGACTCCATGGGTCTCTCCACTTGTAATTGTCCCAAAGGAAGATGGTCGCCTATGCCTGTGTGTCGACATGAGGGTGGCCAGCATGGGGTGGGGCCAGATTTAGGGTGGGGTGAAGGTTTTGTGGGGCTCCTTTTTAGCAGGGACTGCAAGGTCAAACATAAGTCGTTCATAAATGCACAAAAAACACCTTGCCTTCAGATGTGTGAACCGCACTGCATAGTACTTGGGTGACTGCGGGTGGAGAGCTTGGAAACACCATGAGGAATCATTTCAAGTAGCTTAACTTTGACCCAATCTCCTATATGGAAATGTGTCAAGTCAGTGTGCTGAACAAACACCATTTTCATGCATTCTTGTATAGCATTGAAATTAGAGTGACCTGAGAGAGAACAGGAGCGACTGACATGTCTGTAGGTCTGGTTTTGAGTAACCATCTGGGCTTGAAAGGAAGAGGAGTTTTTGCATCCTGTGATGAATCTGAGGGTATTGTCACTGCTCCCGTGGTGGGAGCCCCTTCACATGGGGCCAGGAAGGTGAGGTCGCTACGGGATAGTCCTCATTGGGGTGGTACTCAGTGGATGGATCTCATGGGGAGGGACGCCCTCCATGGGACCAGTAACAATAGGCTGGAGAACGCAGTATTCACCCCCTCCATTTCTCTCCCCTCTTTCCGCTTACCCCACTTAGTCCCCTGTAGCCCCACACACATCTATGTATCTCTAGAGAATAGAGGACTTCATTCATACAAATCATACTGGGACAAGGAAGAGTGAGGCTTGCCCATGTGGAATGCATACAATTACTTGGACTATGAAGATCATGCAAGGAGGCAAAAGCCCACCGTGGAACCAACATACGTGGTACAGTTTACAAGAGGCAGCCCTGACACTAAAAAGTAAGTAAGGACTGTGTAGCTTGTCAAGCCAGCGCTGGAGGAGTGAGGAACCAGATGCCGGATCCGTGGTGAGAGACCCGAGTGAACCAGGCACGGTCATGGGCGGACAAGTGTCTGCAGTAGGTCCATGAAGCAGGGACCTGTCGGGCGACGGGGTAGGAGGAAACCCGACCGGTGAAGCCGAAGCAAGGAGAAGGCATGCAGTCGAGGACACGAGAGAGAGCCTAACGTTCCAGAGCCTCCGAGGGCAGGACGCAGAATGCAGAAGCTGCACAGAATCTCTGCTCTACTCCCAGGACAGACTGGAGACCGCAACAGAACTTCTTTCTCTTTCAAAACCAGATTTACCAGCAGGTGAAAGGCGTCAGCATGGGGGCTACCTTTGCCCCTGACGTAGCCAACCTATACATGGCCCAACACGAGGACGACAACATTTACCATGATGACAACCCCTACAAAGCTCACATCTTGCTTTGGCGCCGATACATCGACGATGTTCTCCTAATATGGGAAGGGAGCAAAGAACTTCTGCTTGAGTTCCACAAATGGCTGAATCAAAGAAACTCCCATATACAATTCACCATCGAATGGGATCATCAAGCAGTAAATTTCCTGGACCTCCACATCTACCATTCTGGAGACTCTGTGAAAACAGAACTATACAGGAAACCTACTGATAGGAACAACCTACTCCATTTCATCAGCTTCCATCCACAAGGACTGAAATATAACCTACTGTACGGACAATTTCTTTGTGTACGCAGGAACTGTACAGAAAAAGACAAATTCGAACATCATGCCCAACTACTCCAAAAACGCCTAAACGAAAGAGGCTATCCCAAGAAATCCATCAAAATGGCCCGCAAAAGGGTGGCCAACACCGACCGCACTATCTGTCTGACAACCAGCACCAGGGAACCCATAGGCCGGACGGTCTGTGTCACCACGTTTAACCCCATCAGCAACCTGCTAAAAACCACCATAAACAAGCATTGGCACCTGATAAAAAACAAAGGCACCCTGGACAAAAAACCTTTATTTGCTTTTAAAAAGAACAGGAACCTTAGAGATGTGCTGGTACATACATTTCTCGAACCGGAAAAACAACGAGGCACACTATGGGGCCTACCGCCCATAGTAGGACATTACTCATGTGGAAAGTGCATCGCGTGTCGCTACACCAAGACCAGCAAGACATTCACACACAAACATTTCATCTGGACAATGCCAAGCCATACGAACTGCGAGAGCAAAAACGTAATCTATGTGATAAAGTGTCCATGCGAGCTCATTTACATTGGGAAAACAACCAGACCCATTAAACAAAGGATAAGTGAGCTTCGATCGTGCATCAAGAACTCCAGACAGGATAAACCACTAGTGGAGCATTACAGCAAAAAAGGCCACACCAATGAGCAACTCACCTGGACCATCTTACAACAACTACAACAACAAATAAGAGGAGGTGATATCAATCTAGCGCTCACTAGGCTCGAACAGAAATGGGTCCACAGACTGGACACAGTAAGAACTGGACTTAATATCACCGTAGAATGGAAACACTTCTGGGACTGAGTAACCCCCGTAGATTCCACTGGCGGTTGTCTAGTACAGGTCCTTTCCGAGCTCGGAGCTACATCCTGCTGTCCTCTTTCTGACACTGTATGTTTGCATGTTCTCTTGCAATTTTCAACATCAACATATATGCCATTGAACAACCTTGTATATAGATCTTTGTATTTTTCTCCAAATCCTGTTGCCTTACATTAATCACATAAGAAACTATACTGTTGTGTGTAAATATGGATTGCTCCACACAATCTGTCTGACAGGGTCACCAGGACCACAGTACTGAGTTATGTATATCGAGCTATCATCATACAACACTGTTTCTACCTCCTAAGGACAGTTCTGTGCACATTCAGGACTTTTTATGACACCATGCCAATCTCAAACATGTCTGTCACGTTCTATTTCCTCTCAAGCAACCAACATTTCACTATTACCAGTAATCTGCAGCAGTTAACTCCCTGCCGTACTCCCGGTTCACCGAGTCCATAATAGTCCAGCCCTTATTTTAAGTCATCCATGATAGGAGTATTCTGTGCCCCCTTGAGAGCTCACACATACGGTCTCTATCTGGTGCTAGTCATGCTTCCACACCATTGGCTGAATGTCAAACACCAACAACCACGGCCCTTATTCAATCCTATTTTTGCCCTACCCCACTCTCCATTGGGCACCCCATTGGTTGGCCAGCCCGGCTGGGCTGAGCTCTTAACCTATGGTTTCTGCACTCCTCGGTAGAGTCCATTACTGCGAGGAGCGCAGACACAGCCACAACAGGCTTCGGTAAGTCAGATTGCTTAATTATGCTCTTTTATCTCATTTAGACATTTCGGAACAGACAGCCTAGGTACCTCCAGCATTTCCCACTTGACGCACTGTCATTGTATAGTCTTAACTCGTGCACTATAGACGTTTTTAGTCCTTTTTAGACATCTTTTAAATACGCACAACAGCACCATTCTTGTAAAAAGATTGGAAAACGTTATATGCCGAAAACATGGCGATGGCACCAGCTTCCACCCTGATCCCGCACAAACACTCCGGACGTTGCACCCACCACAACAACGTATTGCAATCTCCATGTGCATGCTCGCATCACTTTTAATCACAGTAAACTGCGTTTTACAGCCCATAGTTCACCGTGGCGTTCAAACTCGATTCCTGCCACCAACAGGATACTAAATTGATAGCCTTTACCTAATGGCTTCGTTGACAAACACCACTCTCACCAGACACCCACACCACCGGTGTCCATCATTCCGGGTCCAATCCTCACCACTCCAACACATCCCATGCTGGATGTACATGGGCCTTGTGCGTTGCTTGAAATACACGGTCTCCCCCACTCGTGGGGATAACGGTATACTTACCTTTGTTTCTACAGCTCCCAGAGACCATAGGCATTATTAAATAGCCTGAGTGACCCGATTCACACGAGTCTTCTCATGTCCCCAAGAGTCCGGCATCCATAACAGGACTCCAGCACAGCGTCCCCGCTGCACCACAGCAGACGGTAAGCTGTTCAATGATAATACACTTCGAGTGTATTTTTAGGCACCAATCAGCCATTATTTAGTAATATGTAAATGAAACCTCAACTACCTGAGATCCTGACAGCTCTCCCCTTCCCCCACAGATTTTCTCTACGGACAGAACCTTTATGAAGAGACCATCCTGATGAAGGCCACCACAACCTCGGGCGTAATCCCAGCCCAGTTTGGCCGAAACACTGTTGTGTCGATTTTCTGTGGCACAACCCCTGTGTATATGTTTTTGTAGAATAGTGTTGTGTTCACTATTGTTGTTCTAGTACCCCCGGATCTATCACAGTCGTGGGCCGCACACTGTTGACACCCTCTGTCATCACCTACCTGTATTGTATACTCGTGCATCACTGTGAAAATTGTTCCTCCACAAGAAAAGAGGACGATACTCACTTGTATTTCGCAAAAAAAGAAATATCTGTCCACCTTACCTTTCGTGCTTATCGAAAGTTTTGTAAATGTTTAAATATACTAATCTGTGCAAAATCTTTTTGAAGGCAAAATAAAATAGCTTCAAAAACTTGACAGCTGTTTTCGGATCTCTCACCCTAATTCCTATCTATTTACCTACAAGTACCCTCCTGGGCATATCAGGACTTCGCCAGGCGCCCTTTACATACTCTTAAGATAGTGAACCAGACATGATGCTACATTTGTGTGCTGGAGAAAGAGCAGGGGAAGAGACCCCCCCCCCCCGATACTTGGGAACTGTATTTTGTGTTCCGAAGGTCTACAGTCAAGTCTGGCAGGATAGTGTACCAGAGTTGATACTATGTTTGTGAGCTGGAGAAAAGAATAGCGGAAGAGACCCCCACCTAATACTTGGGAACTGTGTTTTGTATACGTTTGGAAGTGCAGTTAAGATCAAAAACCTTTAAGTTAAAGAATCACTCCTTGTGTTTTCCCATCAAGAATCAAACTTTTGAATCAGTATCCAGAACAAGAGGAGCCTTCTGGATCGAGAAGACACCCAGTTTTTGCTTAGTTTAGAGTGTAAGGGACAGAAATAGGTTTGGACACAGGATAGTTGACATTTTACTTTAATGTACATCCTGACAGAGGCCTTAGTATTTTTGTTGAGGTAGGGCAATACCTCATAGAAATAGGGCAAGATAGGTTTGTTCTTTTAAAAAACGTTTTAAAATAAAAGTCACCCTTACAGTCCCCTTAGCATTGCAAAGGGTAATTCTTTGGTGGTGGAGTGGAGGTTGTCTGTTACGTAAATAATACACGCTGGGATGCTTCTTGTGGTTCTAAATTGCTCTGTATTGCAAGCTGTATTGTAGGGCTGAGACAATCTGGTTTCCGTCCCAGGCATGGCACTGAGACAGCTTTACTGGACCTGAAAACCCAAATCGAGGACCTGAAAGACAAGGGCAAATGGCACTCCTGCTCCTCCTTGATCTCTCAGCTGCCTTCGACCTGGTTGACCACCAAATTCTCTGTCATCATCTCAAAATCGCCGCCCACTTCTCGGAAGCAGCCACTTCTTGGATCAGTTCATTCCTTGCCAACAGAACCATGAGGGTCTTCTCTCCACTAGCAGCGGCTGACCCCTCCCACGTCCCCTGTGGAGTCCCACAAGGATCCTGTGTATCTCCCACCCTTTACAATGTGTTTACTAAACCACTCTTTGATATCCTTGATTATCTGGGTGTCTCCTACACTAATTATGCGGATGACACCCAGATACTCATCCCTATCACTGGTGATTTTGTAACCGATTCAAAATCTCTTAATACGGTCTACTCCGTCATCCAGGCCTGGATGGCCAATCATGGGCTCTGCCTTAACGACGAAAAAACAGAGTTAATCATCCTGGGCTCCCAAACTAAACTCGCGAAACTTGACGCCAACTACAATTCCTTCACTATCGACGGGATTGACATCAAAGTGGCCAATGTCACCAAAACTCTAGGAATCTACCTTGATTCTACCCTGTCCCTCACACGACAAACCAATGCAGTTGTCTCTGCATCGTCCTACACCTGCAAATTGATTACAGCCTGCAGGCCATTCCTGACTCCAGACAATTGTCTGACCCTCGCGAGAACCCTCATCTTATCCAAAATAGACTATTGCAATGCCCTATACCTTGGGACGAGCCAAAGAAATCTGGACAAACTACAGGTCACACAAAACAACACCATTAGGGCAGCATTCAACATACCTAGACGGAATCATATAGCCACTATCAGACGCAACATCCAGTGGTCACCTATCTTGCACCGCATATCACTCAAATCACTTGTGCTCACACACAAGGCACAGAACAATGCAGGTCCAGCCTACTTAATATCACGTTTCTCGCATCACACAGCCACCAGACCCTTGAGAGCTGCCCAGGTGCACACTTTGGACATCCCCAGCTTCAAATTACGCTCGGCAGGAGGGTCAAGTTTTCCGGTCCTTGCTGCCAAGCTCTGGAACTCACTCCCCAATGCACTAAGGAACATTCCGCTTTGCCACGTATTCAAAACCAAAGCTAAACTTTGGTTACGGGAACAAGACATCCTGTAAATTTGTAACTGCTCACAGCGCGTACCCTTCTACTGTAACCTTGGGTACTGCTACTTTGTTGTTATTATCTATGTCATTTTCACCCGTTATGTTATACTGTATCATTGTCATTTTCACCGTTCATGTTATACTGTATCACTACCTATGTAACTGTTAACCTCTTCTCCTGGAACCTGTAACTTCTCCTCTGCAACTTGTAACTGCCTACTAAACATGCGCCCGCAAGCCTCCGGGCAAGGTGCGCAATACAAATAAATAAATACATACAAATACAATACATACATACATCATCACCCTGTTAAATCTTTATACCCCCTGCTCCCTTGGGGATGATATAATAAGTTGGTGTGACAAGTAATACTGCATGTACTGAGGAAGGGCTCCTTGACGTCTGATGGGAAATTAACACCATTATCTGATATTAAGATTTCTTGGAAACCCTCTCTCCCTAAGAGTTTACTATGGACCTTTATGACCGAATTGGTGGCGGCTGACTCTACAAATTTCACTTTGGGCCATTTGAAGAGGTCATTGATGATTGCTATGAAGAGCCTATTGGAGGGGGGAGGGCAACCTTGTGATAAGTGTCTTGTCAGATCTTGCACAAACTGTCCATTCCCTTATGTTTAACTCTGTGTCCAGGTCAATGGAAGGCCACCAATAATCTTTTCTGATGGCCTTTTTTGTGAACATAATGCTTAGGTGGCCCTTATGAGCAGCACATATTAAGTTTTGCCTCATGGGGGGAGCTTCTTTATTTCTCCTGTAAAGAAAAGTATTGCATAAGGAGAAATCGCCTTGCACCTTCGTGTAGGGGTACATGTTTCTATCCAAATGTCTGGCCGGGGGCCATCCTGTATGTACGTACAAAACCTTTTATCTTCTGCAGCTTTAAGTCTTCACTGTCTGTCAAAAACTAGTCTTCCCCGCTAATGCATTCTGGGTCACACACATTTAACATGTCTTGGGTGGCTATAGCTTTGAATGGCCATCTGTTTGTGTACCCTTCAATGGCACATGTGAAAGGCAGTCAACTTTTATGTTTTTCCCGGTTTGTATGCAATTTGATAGACATATTCTTGGAGAAGAGCAGAGAACCTAGCAAATCCCGGGCCCACCATAAATGTACAGGCCGCCAGCATCACCTTCATCAACATACTGTGATCCATCCATAATATGAAGGATGCTCCCCACAGGTACTGTTGAAAGTGCTGCACTGTCAAACGCATTGCCGGAGCTTCCCTTTTGATCACTGAGTCGTTGACTAACTGTCAGTCAGAGAGTTCTGGGGGCATATTCTATTTTGCGTTCTCTGCCGTCCTTAACTTGGGTTAGAACTGCCACAAATCCCTTGGTGCTTGCATCTACCATAAGAATCGACTTGCCTTGAGTGATAATTGCCTGCAGGATGGGAATCCTGGATATTAAGTTTTTAGCTTGGTGAAGGCCTCTTGTTGTCTGGTCCAGTGGAAGTGTACCCCTTTCCTGACTAGTTGCTTGAGTGATTTGACTATGATTGCAAAATTGGGTGTAAATCTGGCATAGAATTCACAGAGGCCCTGGTCTGGTTGTGGTAGGGCCATACTCCTTGAGATGACCGGGTATGTCCAAAATATTCCACTTTTGTGAGAAGTAACCAGCACTTGCAGGTTTTCAGTGTGAGCACATATTGCTTAATAATCTCATGGACTTCAAGGAGAGCAAGCTGCTTTTTTCATTATGTTCATATATGTTATGTTATGTTATTGTGCATTTGTATAGCACCTTTCACCATTGGTATGATCTCAATGCACTGTGGGATGAAAGCCCTCTGGGATCACAGTCAAGGTCACAGGAGAAAGTAGGGTAGTAAGTAGTGCATGTGTGCACTCTGTATGTGAGCAGCTATACATCAGGCGATCAGGATCTGATCAGATCAGGAGGTTGTCCGTCCTAAATAGCGAGCACCCCAATTATGGTCCGAAATAGTTTATCCGTGAGATGTTGAAACACCGCCATTGCAGAGGCAAGACCGAAGGGCATCCATAGAAACTGGTATGAGCCACAAAGGGGCTACCAAAGTCAGTGAGTTCTCTAGAATTTTCTATGAGCTCCACTTTATGGTACGCTGACCTTAAATGTAGGGTGACAAATTATGTGGTCCATTGATTATGCTCACCATCTCAGATATCTTCGGGAGGGGTGTGTCAATTTAGATGCTCTTGTTCAGGTTACAAAGATCTACACACATCCTGATATTACTGTCTGCCTTGTGGTCTAAAATGATTGGGGCTAACCAATCAGTGCCCTCCATGCTTTGTATGATGCCAGCTTCCCTCATTTCTTCGAGTAGTGCTTTTAACTGGTCCTGTCAATAGAAACATAGGGCCTCATTACACGGTAGGTACCGGTGACCGTTAACCCTTACCGCCTTATTACAAGGTCCCTTTGCGGGTTGGTACTTTAACGCCTGCTTTTAGCAGGCGTTAAAAAACGAACCCGCAAAGGGACCTTGGTGCTAATTACGGTACCGCAATTTGCGGTACCGTAATTAGTGCCTTCCCCATTCCCATTATGCCCTATGGGGGCAAACATGGGAAAATGGGAATGGGGAAGGACCTTGGTGAATGTGGAATTACCGCCCCCGCTCACCTTGGAGTAGGGCGGTAATTCCGCCATCCACCAAGGCGGACACGGTAAAATACCGGCGGCAACCATGGCACTAATAGCGCCATGGTTACCGGCTACCGTGTAATGAGGCCCAAAGTTTCTACAGCTGTTGTTTAACAGGTTACACATCCTTTTTGAGCATGCTGCAATGCTGAAAATGTCTTCATCATCGTCATCATGTTTATTGATTTGGATTTCTCTATTAATATTAAAAACAAACAATACAAACAACTCGAGAAAGCAGCAAATCCAATCATAAAAAGTCAATAATACAACCGATAAAATCAGTCAACCATTAGCCCCAATTCAAAAACACAAACCGCCCAACCTACTGGAAATGTCTTATTTTTCCAATGCTGCTGGTGAACTTTGTAGGAAACTATTATTCTAATTGACCTCATAATGTTTGGGCCTTATTTGCTTCAATACATTTCTTATTGCCAATGTCTCACTCCCCCTGTCCAATTAATCTGACCTTACCTATCATCAGTACTTGCTGGTCCTCGCCGGAACGTAAAGATAGATGGGAAGTGGCTTGATGCTTCCAGCTGAGACCAAGATGTACCTGCACAGCTAAATATATGTTGCCTACGGTGGACCATTTCTTGTACTTCCTCAGCATGTGAAAATATCCAAGGACTTCTATTTGGTGGCCTGAATAGGCGGTTGGGGAAAAGGATATTGGGGCCCATCATTTGGCCTTGTACCAGTGGTTGTGCTTTCTCCTTGCTGATGGCCTTGCTCCATGCCATGGAATGCGCCACGCCTTCAGCTAGGTTGATAGCTTCATGTAAAGTGGTCTTTCCAGCATTCCACAGGTGGTCTCGCACGTTTTGGTTGTTTGTATATGCAAATAGCAGGTCTTTGATTAACTCATTCTGGAACACCCACATTTTGCAGTTGCTGCTAGGGTGCACATGGCAGCCTCATACTTTTCATTTGCACCCAGGGAAGAGCTATTGACCAATCAGGTGGCTGGTTGGTCTGCCGGCCTGCCTGCTGTTTCAGCCACCCGAGGCTCTTTCCTGGGTGGCGTCATTTTATTTTATGTGGGGAGGCAACATGGAGTATCTCCCTGTTGCCTCCCTGACCAGATAACCCCCAACTAAACCAAACCTCTCACCCACCTCCTCCCTCCCCACTTACCTGCGCAATCAGAGCTTTGAGATCCGACGCACCTCCCACTCTGGCCACCATAGACATGGAAAAGGGACTTGGTCTCTTTTGCTATGGCGGCAGCCAACTTTCTTTTTTTCCCCTTTTCCGTCGCAGTGCTGAGAATCTGATGGAAACAGACATCGTTGTGGGCCTTTCAGCAAGGGGTAAGGGGCGCTGCGCAGTTGTTAGTGGTGGTCATGAGACTATAAAAAGGTGTCAGCGGAGATAAAAGTGTATATTTCTCAGGAGTGTGCTGTTCACAGTGCAAAGGCATTGGATGGTGGTTATGTGTTTCCACCTTGCAAGAGGTTCATTGTTTTTTTTTTTTTTAAATATATTTATTATTTTCCGTATCTCAAGTTACAGGAACATCATCAGTCGTGACTGAAAAGCATATCATAAATGACCGGAAGAAATAAACACCCAACTCCCCGCTCCCCTCCCCCCACCAAGACCACGGTAAGAACAAAGTTCCTCAAGAGTTCTAACAAACGTTCCGGTCGGTATCGCCATCTGGTTCCTTCTCAGGTGGCTCAGGATGAAGCAAAGGTACTGTTAGGGCCACCAAACGTTGTAGCTCGTCGCTAGAGTCCAATCTTTGTACCTGAATCGCCCTCTCCCATGCCGCCGTTTCAGCCTTGGTCCATTTTAAAAGGTCGCCCCACCATAAGGATATAGGCGGGCCTCTGGGGCTTTTCCAGCTCATGGCTATGCGCCTTTTGGCCGTGATGTATATGAGGTCTTTGAGTTTATTTAGTGGTTTGTTCTTCCTGCTGCGCTTAAACCTGCCCAGGATACATGCCGTGGGGTCTTCCACCTCAATGTCAATGTCCGCTTCGGCCACTCTTTCCTTTACTCGTACCCAGAACTCTCTGAGCACTGGGCAGCCACAAAACATGTGTGTCACACCGACCTTGGGTTCGCTGCATTTGGGGCAAAGTTGGGTGCCAGCGCCGGTGAATCTAGATATAGCTTCTGGGGTGAGGTATGCTCTGTTGATTATATACAGTTGGATGAGCTGTAAGCGGGCATTACGGGAGATTTTTTTGTGGTAATGGATAATGTCCCCCCAATCGGAGTCTTCGAAAACAAGGCCTAACTCAGCCTCCCATTTGTTCCGGCTTTTCAGGTCATCCTCTGTAGAGCCCTGCAGTAGGGCTTCGTAGATACGAGAGGTCTCATGGCCGCCTTCAGTAGCGTTCAGGATCATTTCGATGCATACATTTTCCTCTATTTGGTCAGTAGCCTCAGGCCACCTACCACTCAAGGCCTGTGTGACTGCTCTATGCAGTAGAAATTGCCCGGTGGGGAGACCAGTGGCGTCGCAGAGGTCGGGGAAGGCAATGAGTTCCTGTTCTTGAAACAAGTCTCCCAGCGTGGCCACACCAAAGGGCTCCCATAGTGTACGAGTCTCAAGGTGCCCCCAAGGTTGGTTAAACATGAGTGCTGCGATAGGGATCTGTGGGGAGTACGGGTCTTTAGGCCCTACCAGCTTACAGGCCTTTTCCCAGAGGCGTGTCCCAAGCTTGGCGAGGTAAGGGCAGTGTTCAAGGGCGCCCCTTCTAGTCCAGAGCAGGTCCCTGAGTAGCATCTGGGGGAGGGCTGGCTGAAGAAGGCGCGTGTCTATTGTGTCCTCGTCAGCCATCCACTGCACAACATGTCTCAATTGACCAGCGAGAAAATATAGTTCGAAGTTTGGGATCTTCAGTCTGCCCTTCTCGTATGGCCTCTGGAGGGTCTCTAGTGCCACCCCGTGTCTGCCACCCCCCCAAAGGAAGCTCCTGAAAAGTTTGTTGAGGTCCCTGAAGAACGAGGGAGGGATGTAGTAGGGAACGTTGGTGAAGGTATGTAGTAAGCGAGGGAGGGCTACCATTTTGAGGAGGCCCGCCCTTCCTGCCATTGAAAGCGGGACCCGGCCCCAAAAGTCCATGGACTTAGAAAGCGAGTCCTTGGCCCTAACGGTGTTAAGGATATGTTCTGTAGCGGGGTTCCTGTGTATAGTTATCCCTAAATATTTGAAGGAGGTTGCTTGCCATTCCAGATCAAGGGGAGGGAGAGACCCGTAACATTCACTTTGTAGTGCAGCTAGGGGGAAGAGGCAGGATTTACTCTTGTTGATTTGGGTCCCGGTGTGCTTGTGAAAGCAGTCCAGAGTTTCCAGAATATAAGGTAGGAGGTGTTCGGGGTCCTGAAGGTACAAGAGGGTGTCATCGGCGTACATGGAGACAAGGTGAGTGGCTCCGTTAATATGAATGCCTCCATCCCCGTATTCCTGTCTCAGGTAGGCCGCTACAGGCTCTGCAACGATGATGTAGAGCATGGGGGACAGGGGACAACCTTGTCGGGTGCCCCTGCACAGGGGCCACTTTTCAGAGTAAGTTCTATTGGTGCGTACCCTTGCGGTGGGGTTAGCATAGACTAACTGCGTCCATTTCAGAAATACAGGACCTATCCCCATTTTAGCCATAGTAGCGTACAACCAGTCCCACCTCACGGAATCGAAAGCTTTGGTGGCGTCCAGTGACGCCACTGCGAGCTTCTGTGGGCTCCCCTCTGTACTATAAATAACATGATGTAACCTGCGCAGATTTTCAGTAATGGAACGTCCGGGGACGTAACCAGTCTGATCTTGGTGGATCAACAAAGGGATCACTCTGCGTAGTCTGTTGGCAAGCAGTGCCGTGAGGATCTTGCAGTCTACATTCAACATAGAGAGGGGCCTATACGAGCCGCACTCGTCTAAAAACCTTCCCTGGCTTGAGCAGGGGTATTATCACGGCCTCACTCAGGGAGTCCGGGAGGGAGCCACGCTCATAGGCCTCGTTATAGACCTTGGTCAATATGGGGGCGAGTGTGTCCTCATAAGTCTTATAAAACTCCCCGGGGAGGCCGTCTGAGCCCGGGGTCTTCCCAGCAGGCAGCGATCTGATTACCATCTTGACCTCGTCAGGGGTAATAGGTTCGTCAAGGGTCTCAGCCATGTGCGAGTCCAGTGTGGGCAGGTTAATGACTTAGAGAGCGTCCTCGATCTGTGTGTCAGAAGGGAGCGGGGTTTCGGAGTACAGGTTACGATAGAAGTCGGAGAAGACCGAGTTTATTTCCTGTTGGGTATGCACGGTAGTGCCGTCAGGTGTGATTATGTGGCAAATGGGTGGTCTGGGGGTTTCCCTTTTATAAAGCCACGCTAAGAGCTTTCCCGGTTTGTCCCCCAGGGCGTGGATTCTTTCTGTGTTTGGCGTGACTTAATTTGCCCAGGGATTCCCAATGGGTTAGGCAAGTTTGTTTAAGTTCGGTGATCCTACGTAAATAATCAGGGGATGAGTCAGCCTTCGATTCCAGGAACTTCAAGTCACTCTCAGCTTGCTCCAACAGGGTTTTGATGGATCTCTGGGCGCCCCCAACCGCAGCAATCATTTCCCCCCTCATAACTACTTTATATGCCTCCCAGGTGGTGCTCATTGAGGTTAAGTTGCCAATATTCTTCTGAGCTATCCCTAATGTGTTCTCTGAAGACAGTATCGAGAAGGGCTTCTGCTCTCAATCTCCATGTGGGTATAGAGGGCCTAGGCGGGAACACCTCACAAGTAATCAGCAGGGGGGAGTGGTCCGACAGCACTCGCGGCAAATAATGTGCATCAACAAATGCAGATTGATGTGTTTGGCTAAGAAATATGTAATCCAGCCTGGTGTGCACAGCTTGCGGCGGGGAGTAAAAGGAATACTCGCGTTTCTCAGAGTGCTGATCTCTCCAGATATCACAGAGTTGAAGTTGTTGGACCAACTTGGACAGGATTTTGGCCGGGGGGGAGGGGCGGTCGTGTTTACTGTCGGATTTGTCCCGTGTAGGGTCGAGGGTGCAATTATGATCCCCTCCCCAAATTATGATTCTGTTCATGTAAGGGGTGAGCCGTGAATAGAGAGAGTGGAAAAAAACAGTCGCGTCATGGTTGGGTGCGTAGGTGCTAATTAGACAAAGCTCTCTGCCTTCAATAGAGCCACATACCACGACCATCCTCCCCTCATTGTCTAATTTGGAGCTAGTAAGCTTAAAGGGGACCGAAGGGGCAATCCATATTAAGACCCCCCTGGCATAGGAGGAGTAAGCGGAGCCTACCAGGGTGCCTCGCCAGGACCTGGACAGGGCTTCGAGCTTCTTAGCTGTCAAGTGGGTCTCCTGTAGCAGGGGTATTCCGACCTTGCATCTCTTAAGGTAGGATTGAACACGTCTTTGTTTAACAAAACTATTCAGGCCTCTAACATTCCAAGTGACGATCTTGACTGTGCCATCCATTGGTGCTGTGTGGGCAGACGGTTGAGGCAATCTGAACTTGAGGTCCGGCTGTTCCAGCATTGCGTATAAAGAGTTCCCGTGGTCTTGGTAATTTTAGTTCGTGGTACCCAACTATAACAGTAAATCCTGTGTCCCCTCCCCGCTCCATGACACCAACATCCCGTTTCCCACCCCCCAGTAACTGTAAACTCCCCAAACTTTGAACAGGTCCAGCAGGGTTTCTCCCGTTATGACAGTCCCGTTTCCGCTCCGTTGGACCATTCATTGGTCTTCGGGTGCCCTACGGGCGGGTAGAACTACCCAGAAAAAAGAGAAACTTCAGGGGTCAGAAGAGTGAACGAACTATCCTCGGTGTAGCTCGCTTAAGGAATCAATCTTGCTGCATTCAGAGTTTAGCCCCGTTGTTCCCATGTGTGTGTGGAGCATGACTCCATCCGTGGTCAGTTTGGTGTAGCCTGGCGCGGTCTTCGTCCTTTTACTTCGATGTCTGGAAGCTGTTTCCCGTCCATCCATTCGCAGGCCTCCTCGGGGTTGTCGAAAAGGAGCGTTCTGTTGTTGTGAATCACTTTTAATTTTGCCGGGTACAAGAGCATGTAGCGTAATCCAGCATTTTTTAGTCTGGCTTTGGAGTAGATAAATTGCTCTCTTTTCATTGGGACCTGAGAGGTGTAGTCAGGGTAAATGGCTATTTTTGCAGAGCCCCTTTGAATTTGGCCACCGGATCTGGAAAAAGCTAGGATGGTCTCCCTGTCCTTGTAGTTGAGCACTTTGGCAATTAGTGGCCGGGGTGGAGCACCGGGGGGGGGGACGCCTTGCAAGGGATCGGTGGGCTCTCTCGATTGTGAAGCCTTGTGTGAGTTTCCCGGCCCCTATTTCCTGTAGAAGGAGATTCTCTACGTAGTCTGTCGGGTCCGATCCCTCGGTGCCCTCCGGCAGGCCTAAAAGTCTAATATTGTTTCGGCGCGCCCGCCCTTCTGCTTCCTCGGCCCTATCTTCGAGGTTCTTCATCCTTTGCTGCAGTTCATCAATGTCCTTAAGGAGCTGTATTTTGGCAGCCGTGTTTTCCCGGACCTGTGTTTCAAGTGCATCAGTCCTGCCTGCAATGGTCCGTACATCCTGACGCAGTAGGCCCAGATCGATGGCCACAGCGTCTATTTTATTTTCCATTGTTGTCTGTAATGCCTTGATGGCTTTGAGGAGTTGGGAATAGTTCGGTTCGTCTGCCACAGCAGAGGGGTCAGGTAGCGCTTCAGCAGTGCCCTTATTGGCAGTGGTTGGGCCAGCGAGCCCCCCGGCAGTGTATGTCTCCATGGTGGTCTGGCGCTGTTTAGATCTCGCCCCTTTTGAGGACATATCTGAGGGGGCACAGGGAGCTTAGGCGTGCTCAGGGTGTGTTGCGTATGCCTTGTTTGTGGGCCACTTAGGCGTCTTACTTAACGGGCTGTGGCGTAGCTGCTCCCGCAGTGGTGGAGTGCCAGAGCTCGAGCCCCGTGGGTGTGTTCTGCCGGGGAATGGAATCGAGGTGAAAGTCTATTATGTCGGTTTATTCAGTGTGCCCTTCCTGTGAGGCAGGCTTATAAACTGGCCAGTAGTTGTGTATGCCTGTGCCTGAGGGGCTGTTAGCATTGGGGTTTTATGTCCAGCACATGGGCGGCAGGTCCCCTTTCAGAGGGTTGGGCTGAATTCGCCTTGGTGATGGGCCCAGCGGGAAGTCGCCATGTGCGTGTATATTCCGAGTGCACAGTAATGTTCCCCCTTGCTGGGCTGCAGTCTAGGCCCTGCGTTCTGGTGACTCCAGGTGGGGTGCTCGCCAGAAACACTGGGGAGATGAGAGAAGGAAGTCCCCCCCGGGTGTGCCCCTAAGCACCGTGTATCATCGCGGCGGGGCTTCACTTGAGTAAGCTCGCGGGTGCGCTCCTGCGTTCCACTAACCTCACTGATCCAACGTTGCTCGGGACCAGGTCAGCACACCACGATGCAGCCTGGTACCGCGGCGCGGCAGCACCGCTCTGTTCGTCGTCTTCGGGGCCCGCAGCGGAGCACCTCCTACCCGGCAGGGCCGCTCCACGCCGCAGGCAGCCAGCGCACACGGGTTCGCCGCCACAGACAGCCCGGCGCGCAGCCCGCACTCCTCTCCAGGTCTCGGGGCACGCACAGGGGCCCCCGTCTGCTCCACCGTCCCCAGGGGCTCGATCGGCAGCTTTCCTCACTCGCGCGCCGTGTTATGTGAGGTCGCGTACAATGGGCGCCATTTCCAGCTTGTCGTTTCACTTCCCTGCTGCCCGGAAATTACACTGCGGCGAAAGTGTGGGCAGCCCCAGGAATCGCTGTAGGTGGTCAGGGCGAATGCAGGCACATGTAGAGACGCTTCGGGATGATTTAGAAGCTTAAAAAGTCGAAATGGCAGAAAATCGTGGATACATCTAGCGGAGCTCCACAAGGACCCGTCTTCTTCACATGGCGGTTAGCCACGCCCCCCGAGGTTCATTGTTAACTTGAAGGAACTGGATACTGATATTTGGGATTTCTATCAGAAGATTGGGAACTTTTCCCTCACAGAGGAGGAATAGGCTTAGGTTGCTGCAAGTGGGGGAGGCCGGTGTCATAGTTATGAGGTTTGTGCTTGTGTTGTGGCCTCATTTGTGTTTATCATTCGGATTTATTCTCCCTAAGGGGTAGAGGGGGACATGGGTGCTTTAGAGGCCTGTGATAATTATGTTGTGGCTCATTTAGCTTGTAGGTGGTGTTAGGATCCTGACATTGGCCCTCATTACGACCCTGGCGGAAAGGTGAAAACGATGGCGGAAATGCAATTCCGCCATCGAATAGCGCTCGTTGCGACTATGACCCGTCACCGGAAAGTACGAAGCCATTAGCGGCACCGTAGTGAACGCCAACGCTAACTGCACCAAGCACGCGCGCGCGCCATGCCAAACCGCAAACACCACCATGGCGCAAGGGTACGCCAATTCCGACCCTAGCGGACATGTACCTAACGCCATCAGGCATGGCGTAATGTACCATTCCGCCATGGCGAGAAGTACGGCATCGCGAATCAACCGTAAACGGCCCCACTGAGTGCCTGTACACCGCTCCCTGCCCACAAAGTACAACTCCCCGTAGGTGCAATGAAGTCACAATGCAACCATTGAAATGTACAAGTCACCCCTGCATGGCAACGAACAAAAGAAACACAAGAGGGGCCAATGGGAGCTGCAGGGCACAGATGGCACGAATACAGAAGCCATCCCAATGGACATGACCACAGTCCCCCACCAAGAAACGCACGCAAACACAGGCACCTGTGACCAGCAATATTCCGAAAAACACATCATTCCACCAGTCCACCTGGCTGACCGGCATCTGTTACACAAAACCCAATCCCCCGCCCCTGAGCATGACAACATTCAAACAGTCATATTGGCAGCCCCCATCCCTGACCTCACTGTGCTTCGTAGGCAAACGCGCCCAGCACAGTACCACGCAACTAAACCCCGAAGCTGGAACCCAATGCAGATCTCCTCACAATACATCGCCCCCCAAATAGGCATATGCCACATCACTTGCAAAGAAAAAAGCTACACGGGCCAAATCAGAATAGAAATTTAATGCACATCAAAGTCACCAAGCCCATACAGCCATCAGGCCATGAACTACAAAACACTAATCACCATTGTGGGCTGCATCCGCAAGAAATGACCAGCCACTACCTGTGTGTCGCCCTGTTCCCCCATGGTACACAGAGCCACATTCACGTACGAAAAGGCAACATGGAAGCGCACAGAACCGCAGGGCCGACCCAATGGGGAGGCACTAGTCCAGCTGAAAGGCCGAAATGTTGCTCCGAGCCACCAGTACTGCGTAAGGGCATGTGGGCCATTGGCGATCGTCCCATAAGATCGTAATGCTGCTCCACCGATTAACACGAAGCAGCAGGTGTCGGGAGTAAAATCCATCTGCAGGAGTGGCATACAGATGGCAGTGGCAAAAGGGGAGGAGATACCTGTCAACCAAAAGAAAAGAACAAGAACAGAATGGCCATCAGAACTGCATTCGAACAACTCACTTCAATGATCACACGAAATCCACAGCCATATGCATGCTAGCCCACTCAAAAGGATCATCACCACCCCAAAACCACTTGCGACTCATGACCATCTATATCGAGGTGCAAACACCATCACAAACGAGTGTACCTGTGCATGCGTCTGTCAAAACAGAATCCATCAGATGGGAATGTTAACGTGCATGGACACAAGTGTCTGAGGGCGCGTCGAGACAGGGAGGGCTCAACAAGGCCAGATAGACGATGGTCCCACTATGGCAGCCCTGCATCACATAGCGTAGGGGAGGCGGATAGATCCCAAGAAGCCCTGTACATGGCAAACTCTGTATCAAATCACCTGCCCATGCATCCATTCATCATTCCCTCATCCCGGGATCAAAACGCCTGAATAATTACTCACATGACATTCGAAACATCCATTGAGTCTGTGCGTAATGCAGCCTGCTAAATCCACAGTGCCCCAGCCCGTAAATCCAGTGTTGTGAAGTAACATGAATTTTGGAACGGACGGCCTCATCGCCCACGTAGCTATTGCGCATCCCAAACTATTCATATCAATCATTGCTCCCTCGCCATGGGCCCTGTCTCAAGGACATAGAACAATAGAACGTTATATTTGCAGTCAGACCTGTGGGCATCTCCTCGCCGCTAGCTGGAAACCGAAAGCGCCGCCCTTCGAATTCCTCTTTTGCAACATCACGTCGAAAAGGCATCTGTGGCCGTTTGAAATCACTAATTATTCCATCGAGTGCGGCTGTGTGTGAAAATGGCAACTGCCTTCACCCACAAATGGGAAGCCACGCCCGTCGTTGCAACTCGGTACAGTGATGCATGAGGGCCCACCGTTACTCGAGTACTACGTTCCACTGACCCTTCACAAGTCCGTTCGCGACTGCACAGATAGTATGGGAAACAATGGGACCACAGCAGAATGAACATATCAACCAATCTTACACGGCCATCGGGTACAAATACATGATTGCAATAGCAAGATACCATTCCCCGATTTGCAGCGTTGTGCGCGGGACGTGCTCGGCCAAAGGGGAGAGCAGTTTGCACAGGTGGAATGAATCACCACAGGTGGAGGCCATACAGCCTGGAAACACATAAATTGCACAGCCAGTCTCCTCCCACAACCACAGCGAAATGCTACCGGCAGGACTCGCGATGTTGGCCCTGGGGGACCTGATAGCACTGCAAGTGCTCCGACTCCAAGAAGAAGACGAACAACAACTACAACCAGCCGCACGGAGGAGACGCAGGAGGAGGAGGAGGCCAAGGCAGGGCCAGCAAGGCCCAGCAGCACAGCCACTACCACCACGCAGGCAGCCCGCAATCCCACGCCTCCGAGCACATCCGTTCAACCTCACTGATGAGCAGATCCACACCCTCTACCGTCTGGACCGGGACACCATAGCCGCCATTGTGGACATGACACAGGCTGACCTAGTCAGCATGATAGATAGCCCAACCGCCATCCCACCCCTACTGAAGGTGGTGTCTGTACTCCACTTCCTGGCCACAGGCACCTACCAGCACACAGTCGGACAGTTGCATGGCATTTCTCAGCCACTGTTCTCACGGACACTATTCCAAGTGCTCGATGCCCTCCTGCAGCACGCAGACGACTACATCTCTCTACCACGCTCGGAGCAGGAAATTACCAACACAAAAGTGGGATTCCATGCACTTGCCGGCATACCGGGTTGCATTGGTGCCATCGACTGCACCCATGTTGAATTGGTCGTCCCACATGCCATGGAGGCCCAGTACCGCAACCGAAAACAATTTCATTCCCTGAATGTACAAATGGTGTGTGACTCCAACAGGATCATTACGCATTGTTGTGCCCGATTCCCTGGATCAACCCATGATTCTATGGTCTTGAGGAACTCTACAATACCACGCTTCATGGAGCGACACGCAGGGAACAGATCCTGGCTACTCGGTGAGTCTCATTACATGCATGATGATGTGGGGTATGTGAATTGGCAATGTACTGGCAGGAAGGGGGGGGGGGTGTGCGTACGTATCAATGGCATTCCACATCATACGTTTCTCGTCCACATACAGGTGATGCTGGATATCCACTGAAGAGATGGCTCCTCACACCAGTCCGGAACCCACGGGACCAGCATGAGGAGGACTACAACCATGCCCACTCACGTACCCGTGTAGTCATTGAGCAGGCATTCGGCCTACTGAAGGGCCGTTTCCGCTGCCTCAGCAGGTCTGGCGGGGCACTCCTGTACCGCCATGAGAAGGTTGCAAAGATGGTCATGGCATGTGTCATGCTCCACAACATGTGCGTACGTAGAAATGTGCCCATGCCCCCTGACGCAGAACTGCAAGCACCTGATGATGGTCATGATGAGGGTGGGGATGTGGCAGCACCTCATGGAGTCTGCGAGGCACCGGAGGCCCGTGACATTCGTCAGCATCTCATTGATGTATGCTTCTAGCACTCACGCCTGGTGGCTGATACATGGACACGGGACTCGTGGCACTGTGTGTGTCTGGAACATGCACAATATGGACTGTACGCCTATGATGGCCTAGTACACAAAGATCAATGTCCACACATCTCATTGGTTGATCGTGCACTGTTTATGGCATATGTGATATCATGTTGAACACCCTATCGACCCGCCACCCAAGTGAGCCCAACACACCCCCTCCACCCTCCTACCTCCCCCCCGAACACCAGTGTCCAAAAATGCTCATTGTAAGTGGGCTGTCGCTATTGCAAGCCCCCTCTGCGGGTATCAGGGGCACCCCTGCCTGTGGAGCGCAGGTTCCTTCCAGATCTACGTTGGGGGCTGCCCTGGACGGAACTTGCAACGGATGATGTGTCTGCCTGCTCACGTCCATGCATGTCCCTAAGGGTTTGCGAGAGCTCAGTGAGCACACGGCGCACTGCGGCAAGTTCGGCACATACGTCTTTGGACGTCGCATGCAGTTCCCCCCTCAGGCTCTCGGTGCTTCTCTCAATTTGTGCCCTTAGCGTCTCTGTGCCTCTCTCCATTTCTGCCCTAAGTGTCTCAGTTGATGTTTCTATGTCTGCCTTAGTGCCCCCACATTCATCGGCATGGTCCTTGAGGAGTGTGGCCAGTTGCTGCTGTTGTTCGATCAACTGGTCGAGGGACTGTTGCCTCTGCTGGGCCATGGCCATTTGCGGGGGTGTCGCAGAGGGGCTGTTGTCCTCATGTTGCCTTGCCACAGGGCTTGTGGGGGATGGCCAGTCGTCGTCTTGTGGGTGCCCCTGCGTGGTATCCTCATGTTGTACGGGATGGGACAGACAGGGGGATTGGGACAGGTCATGGATGGATCTGACTTCGGCATCCCCGTTTTCTGTGTCCGAGCATGCTGCCATCAATGAGGTGTCGCCTATGGTGCTGCTGCCACCTGAGGCAGTGCCTTCTGTGGCATCCATTGGGGGGTCCTGTGGTGGTGGTGTTGTGGGCATGCTGGCTGCTGGGGTGCCTGTTGATGTTCCCTCCTCTGTGCTGCCACCTGATTTGTGCTGCTGCCGTGTCTTGATGCGTGCAGCTGAGGTGGAGGGTCTCTGGCCGTTGGTCTTGGCCCTCTTTGCAGGTGTGCTGGTAGGGGTGTCCTGTAGCTCGTCGTTTGGATCGGACCCTGTGGTGGAGTAAAGGAGGGCGAGGGTTATTGATGGGTCTGTGGGAATTGGAATGGCATTGTATCACATGCATTGGGGTGGTACCTGAGGGTGATTTGGGTCGGGGCCTTGGAGGTGCTTTGATTTGTGTGTGGAGTGAGGGTGCAGTTGTTTGGCAGCCTGCAGTTAGGGTGTGCCTGCTGCACGTGTAGTGCGTGTTTTAGGGGTTTTTAATTATTTATGTATTTATTGTGGGTTTTAACGTGCGCTATCAGGCCGATGTGTGTGGACGTTCTCCTGGACATGTGTTTCTGTTGCACTATGTAAACGCATGGTACTTCACATGGATGGACTGTGTGGATTTGGCATTGTTTTATCTGGTCCACCTACCTGATTCTTCAGATGTCTGCACTCCTTTCTCCATCCCTCCGACTCCCTCTATGCTCTCCATTCCGATGGTGGAGGCACAGATTTCTTCCCAGGGGGTCAACTTGATGGGTGATTCAGGACCTCCCCCGGTGGCTGTGGCGATGTTGCGGTTGGCAGAGAGTATGCTGCGGACGCGTATCCGCAGGTCGTCCCATCGCTTGCGGCATTGCTGTGGGGTGCGGGGTGCGGTCCCCACCGCACTTACCCGCTGTGCCACCAGAGCCCATATGGCCTTCTTGTTTGCAAGTGCCGTCCTGGTCATTTGCGTGGAGAAGACGACGGCAGCATTCTCCTGGAGGGTCTCTGTTAGCACGGTGAGTTCCTCACGGGAGAAGTGGACCTGCCGCTTGCGGTCGCACGCTTTCTTCGCTACTTTTCCCATTTTTACTTGGTTTCGCTAGGGTGGTTGACGGGTTGGGGTGTGTTTCAGGGTGGTGATTTTAGTGGTTGTGTGGTTTTAGTGTTTTTATAGGTGTACGCCGGGATGTTTCCCGTTCCGGGCCCATGTTTTAACTTCCGTTTCCGTATATTTCCGGTCACCGTACTTTCCGGTAGGCGCACACTGCGGTGACCGCTGAGAGGGGTGGCGGTATTGCACCTAGGGCGCCGTACGGCGGCGGTGTGGGCCGTTTTGGGGTCATTTCCGCCATCGCGGACTTTGCACTTCCGCCGTGGCGTGGTGCTCGTGCCCGATGGGTCGGAATGGGCCGCACTTTGCTCCTTCGTGCAATGGCGGAAACGCTATTTACGCTGTGGCGCTCCGGTCAGTCGATTTCCGCAAGGGTCGTAATGAGGGCCATTGTGTATTATCACACAGAAATGTGCTGTTATTTACAATGTATATTTTGGGGTCAAGTGCGTGTGGGTTGCACTCATTCTGGACATGAGGTAGTGGGAAGGTCTGCTGGAAACTTTGGGGACTTGAGGGAGTGGGGAGGTCTGCTGGAAACATTTTGTGACTTGAGGGTGCAAGGAGGTCCATTCCCATCCAATTGGTTATTGCATCATGGGTTTTGTTGATGACATTTCTGGTGGAACTTGGGCTGCGGGTTTCATCTATTGTTATCAGGGAGTGGCGTCAGACTGTTTGGGGGTGCAGAGTATTCTCTGAGGGCCTAGTGGCTCAGTGGGCATTGTTAACTGTTTATTACAGTTTGGTCAAGGCCCATTGGTCAAACTGTGGGTTCTGGTTGCATGTGTGGTGCATTGTTGACTGTTGTTTGCAGTTGGGGAGACTGGTGTGTGGTGTATTGTCAATGGTGGTTACAGTTGTTATCTGCAGTGTGAGGCACATGGTATGAGTTGCCATGTGCACTGCATGGGTTTGGTTGACTGTTGGTTACAGTCAGAGAGGTTGGTGTGTGGTGTTTTGTCAGCTGTTATTATCTGCCATGTAAGGCGCATGGTATGGGTTGTGAAGAGAAAACTGTTGGTTTAAATTGTTGTGTGCTAGGTGAGGTGCGTGGTATGGGTTGTTAGGAGATTCAACTGTTGGTTACAGTGGATGTCTGCCTTGTGAGGTGCATGGTATTGTTGTCAGGAGCTTCAACTGCTGGTTAGTTGTCTGCCATGTGAGGTACATGGTTGACTGGTGGTTACAGTCAGTGTCCTTGTGAGGTACATGGTATTTTGCCATCTATTTTAATCTTTACCCATTATTGGTGGCTGTGTCTGCTTATCGTGGGTCCGATGTTGTAATGATTTTGACATCTGTTAAATAAACATACTTATCAACTTACCTGGTGATCTCCAGCTTGGTATATCGAGGAAGAACCCCCGGTCATTTCAGACATCCCAGTCTACCTGTCTACTAGGCAATCTGTGGATGCTCTGTGGTGTGGCTATGATTTATGTATCTATTCCATCGTTTGTCAGATGGGTTTAGTATCCTTATGTATATCGTTGTTTTCTGTGTCTATTTACTTTTAAAAACCCACTCCAATGTTTTCTACTAGCTTCCTTGACCTAAGTGCCTTTATCTATAACTTTTTGTTTTCCTTTTAAAGCACACTCCACTGTGTCTCTTGTAAGTGGCTGCAGATTATGCAGGGAATCTAATGCCCTGCCTCCAACTAGTGGCACTAGAGCGCCTGGCGGTGATTGCTGGTGAAGCTGTTTGTTGCTAAGGACTGAGCGTGAATCATCAGGTAGTGCCTTTCTCCAGCTAGGCCAAGGTGGGGAGATGTAAAACGCTGCATTCCACTAATGGGAGCGTGCCTTTGAATTGCAGCGCCAAGGAATCTGGATGCCAGAGCAGGCATTGTTCGTCGTTTCCGAGTCCCCCTCTTTTTGGGAAATTTGTGAGGAGGGGGTAAAGGCCATGTACCCAAGCAGGCCAAACTGGCGCTGACTTGGTAGAGCACACTGTTGTGTGGGGGAGGCGCAGTGAGGGTCCAGTATGGCTCACGTGGGTGTTTCAGTGAACCAGCGGGTGGTGAAGTACTGGTGAACCGGATGTAAATCTACACCAGTTTGATGTAGTGACACAGAAAGGAGGACCCATATGCGAGGATGGAGGAGAGGTACATTTATTGCCCAAGAAACACCCAAAAGCTGCTGCCTTCAGGCTCACTAAAATTGTAACTGTGCTTGTGTCTCTGCATACCCACCACAGTTCTCGAACCATGGTGCAGTATAGGCAGATGCACATTTTAGATCGCTCGATCTAATAGACAGGGCTATGCTGTGTGTAAGCAAGGCCTGCGTGCTGTAACTAAGACACTTCAGACAGGTTTGCTTGCAAAGCCGGAAGTCCTGTCGCTTGTGTGTTTATTACACCACGTCCCACCTAGTGCGTGGACATAACATTCCTCTCCTTTTTCATTAAACAGCTATTTACACTTTAGCCAGTAGTGTGCTCTTGCTATTGTCCATATCAACATATGTAGTCACTCAGTCTTCCTGGGTGCCCGAATGCCGCCCTCAGGTTGTACCTGCTGTGCTCCTATGATGGTCTCTAATGATGGTCGCCCACTGCATCTTCGTCGGTAGCGGTCTTGGTCGGTGGATCGTCCGCCGCTGCTCGGACCTCTGGATTAAGTGCAGACTCCATCACTTCCAACAAGCTTTTTGTTCATCATACCCATCTCTCCGCTTTCTCCAGTGTATGAATGGTTCTGGTTTTCTCTCCACATGGTATCAGGGACTCGTTTGAACCAAGATGCATTCCTTGCTATCATCTCGTTGCTCCGACTGGCCATTGTCATTGTTCCTTTCCTCTGTGTTACAGCTCATGGTGTGGGGTTGTACTGTCTCACCAGTTTCGACTTTGTGGCATTCCGTAAAAACAACAGTTGATCGCCAACCTTGTAGCCAGCCCCTTTAGCACGTGGTATGGCGCTCATTCGTTCATTGGCCTCTACTCTCTTGGCGCGGGTTCGGTGTTAGTCGATGTCTTTCATGCGTTTCCTAGGGTGATGTGGCATTGAGGAGTTCAGAAGTACATCAACTCTGCTGGGCGTATATCAGTTGAGGCATGGAGCATCAATCTGTAGTTTTGCAGGAAACAATATAGCTCAAACTTCCACAGGTATTCTGTGCTTTTTCTATGCGCAGTACCTTGTTTATCATACTAATGAACCGCTCATTGTCGCTGTTAGCTTGCGGCCACCGTGGGGTTATGTGGAGGTCATTTAAGTGCCTCACCAACTCTTTCCCTTGGAAGGGGGGTCCTTTGCTGCTCCTTATGGACCTAGGCAACCCGTGTGTGGAAAACATCTTCTCCAGTGCTGGTAGCATTGCTTTGGCCACGGTTGATTGTATCACCTCCACCTCTGGGTAGCGAGAGTAGTAGTCCATGGGTACTAAAAGGTACGTCCCCTTTTGTACTGAGCAAAAAGTGATGCTTATCGCTGCCCATCGTGATGTTCCCCTTTGGGCGGAACGGATTGGTTCAGGTCATGGCGGTGCACTGGTCATCTGGCACAATGACTTGTGTAAACCACACACTGTTCTGTATCCAGGCTTTGGTCCTGACAATGCCCTGGTGTCCCTTGTGTGCCAGAGTGATAATCCTGTCCTGCAGGCTGATTGGTATGAGGATGCGTGCTATTCTCATTATCAACCTGTCACTTGTAATGGACAGCTTATGGCAGACTGTGAAAACTCCTGCTAGGAAGTCCTTGGCTGTGACCGTGCGCTTGTGGTTGTTCCACAGGAATGCGTTCCATTGCCTGCCAGCATTTCATTTTTCACTAAATTGCATCACAAGTCAGCGTTGGTCGCTTCCACAATGTCTGCAGTGCTGACTGCTTTTGGCTTCATGGTGCTTACGATTTGGCATATGTGCTCTTCTGTCGCTGGGAACTTTTTAACCTCTGATGCCATTGCAGCCTGAGGGTGTCTTGAAAGAAAATAAGCAGGGTTGTATGCCCCCATCTGGTAGATTAAGTCAAATGTGTACTGTTGGAGGTGTAATAACAACTTCTCAATTGTTGCTGGCAGTTGTGGGGCTGAGCCTGTGAAAATGGGTAATGGAGGATTGTGGTCGGTGTAGGCCCTGAATTTCTGACCATAGATGTAGAGATGAAAATGCCTGCACCCGCATCGGACAGCAGTGGCCTGTTTCTCGATGTGGGAAACTTGGATCCATGTATAGCTCTGTCTGTGACATGCTGTCATAGTATGCTATCGTGGTGTTGGCAGATTTCGAGTCCTGTATGCGCTCAAACGCTGCTTCACAGCGAGAGCTCCACTCCCATTTTGTGTTGGACTTAGTTAGTTCTCTCTGTGGCTCGGAGATTATAGCTAGATTGGGTATAAACCTGCCAGAATAAGTAGCCATCCCTAGGAAACAGCATACTTCCATGGGCGTTGTAAGTAGTGTTGCTCACTTAAGATCTGCAACCTTTAGAGAGTCTGCCGACACCTCATTACCATTGAATAGATAACCAAAGAAGGTCTACTCATCCTTCTGGAATTCGCATTTCTCTTTCTGTATGGTCAATCCGGCGCCATTCAGTCTCTCGTGGATGGCTGCTAGTTGGAGCAGGCGTTCTTCTTTGCTGCCCGCGTGGACCAGAATGTCATCGCTGACATTTAGCACCCCTTGGATGCCCTGAAGGACTGATTGGATTGTCTGCTGGAACACCTCTGCTGTGGATAATATCCCAAAGTTTGTATCTTCCCAGCCCCAGCTGCGATGAGAAGGTAGTAAAGTAACAGCTGTTGGTATCCAGAGTTTAAGTCTAGCTTTGAGAAGAACCTTGACCCCATCAGGTCAGTCACAATCTTGTCCAGGGTCAGCGTGATGTGCCTTTCCCAGATTTGGCTAACACAGATCGATGCATATGCACATGCACACCTTCTATGGTTGTTTTGGCTTTTTGGTAATGACCTTGGGGGAAACCCACAGCGTGGGCGCTGTTACCATTTTTGATTATGTCCGCCTTCTCTAGTTCTTGCAATTCTTTTGTGACCAAATCTTGCATATGAAATGCTGTCCTCCCATGTCTCACAGCTTTCGGCTGTACTGTCGTGTTGATATGTAGTCGATATGTAGTTTGATTACCTTCCCTTTTAGACACCCAATGCCATGGAGCAGGTCTTGTATATCGTCTGTATCTGTAACATCACAGATGAACTTGATCAACTCCAGGTCCTCTGCAGAGTTCCAGCTGAGTAAGTACTCCATGCTGGCATCAACAACGTAGACCTTGGATTTGATTTGTATGTCTCCTCTGCCAAGTGTTGTCCAAAATGGCCCCACCACTGGTAATGTTGTCTTGCAGCCATATGCACGCAGAAGTGTGTCTGTGTTCTTCGACTCTGACTGAGGATGTATCTGCTTGAAAATCCTCACTGACATGATGTTTACCGAGGCCCCTGTGTCGATGGTCATCACTGATTCTTGTCCTTGCACTTGTACGAGGCATCTGGGCTTCCTTTTATTCCTCACCGCCTTCCCTGAGTGTTCTAATGCTGATATCAGGTAGACCATCTCACCCTTCTTTTTGTGCGCTCTCTCTCGGCCTTTGCTGCCATTTTGTCCTTCTTATCTTCTGATTCATTAGAGGTGGATCTGTCTTCAGCCTCGACTTGGCAGGCTTTGGCCTGTTTCCCTTTCTTGATGTTTGGTCCTGGCTCTGTGCCCCGGTTCTGCGTTGGCGGGTCCGATGATTGGCAGACTCGTGAATAGTGGTCCCGGCGGCCACATGCACCGCACGTGATCCCTTGTCTCTTTCCATGGTGTTGTCCCCCACACCAACCCCAGTCATTTGGTCCCAGTATTCTCTGCTGCCCTGTGGGGGTGTTATACAGTTCTTTTCTACCATCCCTGGGTCGTGGGTGGTTGGTAGTTTGGGCGACTGTGGATGTAGGGGCAAGTTGGTGCTTCTGCAGAGTGGTGCTCATGTGCTCTGGCGTGTGAGAGTTCTCTTTGTCGTCCATATTCTAGGATTCTCCATAGGGGCCTTCTCACTCAATATTATTCACTGCAATTTTTCAGACTGCATACCATTTATTATTTGACACCTGATCGCTTTGCTAACATCCTCGAAGTCACATGACAGGGCTAACCGTCGCAGTCTGGTGTGATGTGCATTGAGAGTTTCATTGTCACTCTGCACTGCTATACAAAAATTGAAAATGTCATAGTCTGGATTTAATTGTGGCCTGAAATGTGCTGTTAGGGTGTCTTTCAAAAACGTGTAAGCGTCTGCGCCATCTGCAGGGCATGTGGAGTTAAAGATATTTAGCACGGCGTCACCCACGTTCAGCAGCAGGTGAGATCTCATCTTCCTGGGGGTAGTCACGTCTATTGCCATTTCAAATTTGTGTATCCATATAGTCCACCTGGGTACACCAACGATAGATCAGTGTATGGGTCAAATGGGCCCAGGACTGTGCTCACCCACTTTGTCCTCGTGTTGTAGAGCGTGCTAAACATGGCTGCTTACCTGGATGGCGTGCCTGGCATATGTGTGGATATTCCCCCTTCCATGTGAAAGGGCTCACTCCCCACTTTACCAACATAAACTCAGAATAAAAGACGCATCCCAGTAGGGAATGAGACCAGGAGAACGGATTGCGAGGTTGCCAAATGTTTATATCAGTTTTGGCATCCAGAGAACTCTGCTGCCCTGTGAGTGCTCTGGCAAACATTACAATTACAGTGGATTATAAGGCCCAAAGGCATCATCAGTGATGTCAGCTATAAGGGTTACAAAATACAAGATTATTGGTTAAAAGGCCATGATGCATAGGTGTCTGCAGATGCTGCTTCGTCAGGATTGGCTGCTCCTTTGGCAGGAGGGTGAGCCTCACGTGGTTCAGCTGGACTCCTCCGGATGGGGTGAATGTCGGGTCCAGCTGGAGATGCGGTTGAAACTAGCTAAGCTGGCATGAATACTTATACTTGGCATATACTAAACAATGAGCATCAAAATACCTTTGAGGAACTCTTAGAGGCTTACAAGTTGTATATACATAACTACATCATGTCACATTGGGTCATTCATAAGGTGAAAGGTGTGGGGGTCTTACTTTATGCGATAACCTGGGGACTGGGCTGGTCTGGCACATCTGGGCGAAATGGGAGGTGGAGTGACACATGTTAGTTTAGGACAGGATATACCGTGACAGAGATCTGAATTTATTGGGGGCACTCTGGGGTGGTCAGCACAGTGGGGGCACACTTCTGCTACATCAAGGGAATACCTTAGGAGGGCACAGGGTTACACATGCAGTATTTTCCCAGCAGCAAGGGTGAGGGGTGTGGGAGCAGGTTTGTGGAGATGGATGAGTTACAAGGCATGGTTCACACACAGGACAGTGATCTCAGAGGAAGAATTATATGATACATAATGTTAATTGTTGCAGTTAGCTTCAGGGCATCCGTGAGAAAGGGACTTGGGCCGTGCAGAAAGGTGGGAACGGTTAGTGCTCGCTGTGCGCAGTGATGCAGAGGGGAGAGGAGACTTTGCAGTTCCGGATTGCGGCCTAGTCCAAAGATGGAGTCGAGGCTACACAAAATGGAGTCCAAGTGTGTCTTGCAATCGTCCCATTTCTGCTCCAGCTGAGGCCTTATTCCTCATGGCAGCAGAAGGGCGATGGAGGCGTCCCCCACTAGTGAAAGAGCAAGCAGTTCATCTTGTGTAAAATGTATGGGGGGCTAATTTGCCCCTTCCTTCCTTACAAATGTTCTGGTGGCTGTTTGTCCTCTTGTGGACGGACCGATGTTGCTTTCTTCATTGTGTATGTTTTCCCTGTCTTCCTTCTATATTTTTCCTTTTTTATTATGTCCTTACTGTGAAGTGGAAAAAGGGTGGCTTTCCTTTTCCCCAGAGCTCTGTGGTAAAGTGGCTAGTGCATGTCTCTCACTTATACACCATCCATAAGCATGGAAGTGATCAGTGTGCTCTCTGTGTGAGCTAAATGCCTAAGCCAGGCATCCGGTGCAAATGCGCACAAGCTTCCGACCAGGGCCGTCCTGCCCGCTTGTTGCAAGTGTTAGATTGCTTGATCTAATAGACAGGGCCACGCTGTGTGTGAGTGCGGCATGTGTGTTGCAAATGGGACATGTCAGACAGGGTTGCTGTCAATGCGGGACTGCCGACTCCCATACCGGAAATTCTGGTGCCTGTGTGTTTATTATGCCATGGACCACCTAGTGCAGTGACGTGGCGTGGACATAACATACATAGTCATGTTAGATACAACAGCTGTGCCCCGTGTCCTCCACCTGCTCCCACCCCAGCCTGGGATGGGGAGAAGTTTTGACTTGGCTGCTCCTCTGATGCAGCATGAGCTGTCCAACGTGCAAGTTCACACTTGTGTGTGATAGTTGAGCTCAGGGTAGCAAAGCAGCTCTCGCAGGGGTCTGTTAAGCATCTTAACACGTTTGCTCTCTGTCACCAGAGCAATATAATTGGAGAAATTAGACGCCAAAGGCCGCATACGCAAATCGGAGGAGGCTATTATTGGGAGGACATTTTTCCCTCAAGAAGTGTGAATGGTGGAAGATGAGAAACGGGGAAATGTGCATAGCGCTGACAGCCCACACTTGCTCCCCATCACAGGCATACCTGTCTCCCCTCCAGCCATACCGGCCACCCCAAACCACACTCCCCTTTTCCCACCCCTTCCCTAAAGGCCCCCTGACAGTTCCCCTGAATAAAGAGGCAGGACCAGTTGTCAAGGTGGAAGATAAAATTGCTGGAGCAAGCTTTATTGAGCATCGAGCCAGAAGTTATCTTACAGGTGTTCCGTTTCTCCACCAGACCTCAGGATTCTGCACTGGGTGTGACTTCCTAAGCCCCCCTGTCAGCGTCCAGAGGACCCTGTCAGGTAGACCCCTCCAACCCTGCCCATTTCCTCTCTGCCCAGGGTCATTTTTTTCTTTTTCTTTCCTTTCATTCCCCAATGCTTTTCATTTCCCCATTTCTTTAACCATTCCCTATTCTTTTCATTCCCCGATTCTGTTCACACCCACAGCCTTTCATTTCCCAAACTCTTCTTATTCCTCCAAATACTTTACCTTACCCAATTCTTTCCTTTCCCTTCCCCAATTCCTTGCGTTTCCCCATTATTTTCCAGTCCCTCTTCTTTGTATTCTTTGTAGCCCAATGCTTTACTTCTCCAACTCTGACCATTGCAAAACCTTCCCATTCCCCAGATCCTCTGATTCTTTTCATTCCCCAATTCTTCCCATCACCCAACTCATTTTGTTCCCCCAATTCTTTTCCATCCCCAATTCAAACCCCCAATTTTTTCCATCCCCAATTCTTCCATTTCCCCAAAACCTTTCCCCAATTCTTTCAAATGCTCAATTATTACCAGTCCCCAATTCTTTCCAGTCCTCAGATCTGTCCATTACCAACTTCTTACCATTCCCCACTTAATTGCATTCCCCAATCATTTCTGTTCCCAGTTCTTTCCATTCCTCTTCCCCAAGCTTCATTCCTCAGGTCTTTCCTACCCCCAAACCTGAATTCCCCAATTCTTCCCATTCCTTTGTTCCTCCCTTGCCCTTTAGTTTTAATTTCCCTCTTAATTTACATTCCCCATTTTCTTTCATTCCCCTTCTCATAATCTTCCCAAACTCCCACCTGCGTTGTTGGTGTTGGAAGGAATTCCAAGCCCCCTACAACGGTTGCATGTGTTAATATCCCGCAAAAATATCGCCATGCAAAAATATCGCCATATTTTTGTGGCGATTTTAAGGCATGGAACCTGCGGGGAACATCCCTGCAGCACTGCATTATTTTTAAAGGAGCGGGGGACACCCCCATAACCCGTGCTCCCGAAAACCCCAAAAAGTATCCCCCTCATAAATATTACCTATGGCCATTCCAGACGACCATATATACAGCGATATTTTTGGTGGGGATAATATGTAGTGATACCCCTACAACTTCCCTTTTACTGGGCCTCCCCTGAGTCTAGTACTCGTGGGTGCCGTTCTCTTCTAAGCTATTGGCTGTTCAGTCCCCTTGTGGTATCTGGCAGTGCTTTCTACAGGGATCGTCCTGCAACTCCGCTATGACTTTCTGCTGGTTACCGGCAGCTTGGAGTCCCCCCACCCCAAGTCGCGGCTCGACCCAGAACTCTTGATAAACCAACTACTTTACATCATAAATGCGCAACAAACATTCACACACAGGATCGATGCATGGAAGAGGCTTCCCGGTCTACGGCCGGTGGCGTGACGAACTATGGAGGGGACCCAGGTCCCCGGCCTTCAGCCCTGCATAAAGGCGTCTCCGATTCAGACGTTAATGCAACTTGGCTCCTTACCCAGAGGACCCTCCGTTCTCAGATGGTGGCATGACAGACCATGTTTGACCTTATAACCATTCGGCTCCGTACTCGGAGGGCCCCCTTCCGTGGATTGCGGCACGCTGCAATATGGAGGGAAACGGAACCCTGGCCCTCACCCCCTAGTGATGGCGTCTGAAGTTCAGTCGTTGCAAATTATTAATATTATTTATTTATATTGTTTTTTTTAAAATTCTGCTATCGTTTTGGGCTCCTAATTTAATCTCACCGTTTAATTGCCTGCAAAATGTGGGAGTTGACAAAGCATGGCAACCTCTATACAGGTTGCTGCTGTGAAAACCAGCCAGGACTGTCTCAGATACCCGAGAGCTAACACTCAAAATTATAGGTAATGCTCCAAGAGTAAACCGTTATACTCCCTCTGTACTAACTCAGCGTACAATTATTTACTTGCTCATTGGGGTCTCCCTGCACCTTCACGGTAGCATGACGGACTATGTTTGACTTTATACCCATTTTCTCCGTACTCGGAGGGCCCCCGTCCGTGGATTGAGGCGTGCTGTAATGTGAAGGGGTACGGAACCCCAGCCCTCACTCTTTTGTGAAGGCGTCTGAAGTTCTGTCGTTAAAAATACGAATTATTATAATTTTTTTTTTTTTTAATTCAGCTATCGTTGCTTTGGGCTCCTAATTTAATCTCGCTGTTAATTGCCTGCACATTTTTTGGAGCTCACAAAGCATGGCTCCACTGCCCTATGCAATCCCGATTCAGTTATTCCTGTCCGCATACTCGCTTTCCTTGTTCATGCCCCAGCACTTAAATCAGGGGCCCTTATACGTCATGACTCATCTTAGGTACTGTGTTAAGAAAGAAGGCAACTGTCATTTCCATTGTGGAATCCACCGCCCCAGAGACATGCCCCAGTCTAACCCCTTCTGCAGGCCACTTAAAAACTTCAATTGCTTTCAGATGTATCTGTTTGGTTCAAAGGTGGACACCCTTACACTTCGCCTGGGTAGTTATTGTGTTTGTGGCATGACTATTACTTAAGTTCCCCATGTTCATCCTGGTCAACCTGTGTTTAAATAAACCATTTGTTTGTTGATACCAAGTTCGACCTTGTTTCTCTACAATACTGGCCTTCCACATTTTCATTCGGAAATCCCACTTCCTCTAGACCTAATCCTTCGGCTATGCTGCCTTCACTGTTTACGTGCTGAGGTACATGCTAAGGTATATGGTGCACACAGATAACCGGACAGCCCACACAACAATTGTTACATGTTACACATGGACAATCTGTGAAGTCCACTGATTCAAGCTATATGACCAATGATCCATGCTGCTATATGCTGATTTATAATCCACCCGCTACAACTCCCGCAAACCAAGACATGCCGTTGGTAAGGTGTGGATCACTTAACCCTGCCCTACAGATAAGGGGTGTGGCGGCCCTTTTTACATCCTGAAATTGGCAAATACTCACAAAATTAAATTATGTCATGAAATTACTCCCAACAAAATTAAGAAAGAAACTTAAGGGTCTTGCACTCCTGCTTTCACCCTCAACCCTACATGAGCATGTTTGGGCCAGTAGTGAACGTTGTACCACGGGAAGAAACTACTATTGTTACTGCCCTATCGGAGGAAGAAAACATGTATCTTTTAAAGTGCATCAATAACTAGGTGCAAAGTAATGGGGGGGCGCTGTTGCACGGCTACAGCGATGGCCGTAGCTTGAGAGCGCTCTGTTGGAGGCTCAGGAATCCTGTTGAATAACCGGCACTCCGTGGAAGTTGGGGACCCGACAGAGGGATGTAAGGGCGTCGGTACACAGGGTAATATTCGACACCCCCCCGGAACTCCTAATTCTGCTGCAAAGACGTATTGGGGAGCCACGTCTGGGCCTGCAGCAGCCTGCAACGGCCACGAACATTCACCATATGCCATACGAGGCCGCCACTCCCCCCAGCAACGAGAACCTGGCGCAAAAAGATTGACTGCAGCCTTGGAGGATCAGGGCCTCGTTGCATCACAGCCCGGAGACCTGAGCGGCTGTTGCCCACGGGCACGGAGGAGCTCGGAGGGGCCTCAACACCAGCAACAGCGGGGGGCTGGACAGAGGTACCGGGCACTGGTCCGGCCCGGTTTTGCGGGGGCCTGCTGCTCCTCTGCCTCGGCGGAGACTGCCTACTACGCAGCACCCGAACTAACGATGGTACAGCCGCCGACCGGGGCAACCCACACTGCTCCCCCACGCAGAGAGCTGAGAAAAGAGGCTTGCACTGGAACTGCATAACGGTGAGTTGGCGAGGCGGGATCCCACCAGGGGCAGAGGGGGCTATCCACCCATCATACCACATGCTCCTCCTGCTCCCTCTCACCCTCCCTAGCCCTGTGAGAACCTGCGGGGGCCCCTCTACTGGGGGCTCAACTAGTAATTGGCCAGGAGCTCCTGCCTAAAGACACACCACCAGAGGCTCAGTGACAGGGATAAACACCCAGAGATACGGTGTCCTTGAGTGTTACGGGGAACCACTACAAGGATAATGCACCCCCGCCCCCTCAAAACTAGCAACAGCGTCACAGCCATAAATCCGACCACAAGCTCCCCAACTGCGGCCATTCATATAAAGAAACTGGTCTACAACATCCATGGGCCAGCCCCAAACCCCTCAGATGCCCCCACTGTGGGGCCACCAAAGAACTAACGCTACAGACTGGCTTCAACATACCATACCTATAGTTCCTCCTGCGGGAGAAAGCCTCTGGGGCCCCACGTTGAACTGCATAATTAGGCATTTTAGGAAGTGATCTCATATGAGAGCACGATCACACCTGAGGACTGCAAGCCCCGGGCCGTCCATTCTATGCTAAGGAATAAAAACCGAGGACTCAGACCCCTAGAACGTTGGCACGAAGACCCAGCCCCCCAAGAGGGAACACGAGCGGCTCATCAGGGCCCACAGCTCCTCTGGCTGGTGGGGCAAACCACGGATCTTGTCCCTCCCCAGAAACCGGAACTGCTTTTTCCGCCTACAACTCGAAGCCCCGGACCCACTTTGGGTGTCCCCCTGTAACGCTCACCTGACTCCCACGGAGGCGCTGGCCTGGTTCGCGCTGCTGTGACCTCTTCTAAGGTGATGCGCAGGGTTCGGAAGACGGACTGAACTGGGCCCCCAAATCTGGCTTGTCTGGCTCGCAGAAGTATCCTTCTGTAGGCGAAAATAGGGGATTAACTGTCTGAGGGGTAATGCAATCAGCCTCCCACTTTCCCCTCTCACCCTCCTCGAAACCCTTCTGTGATTCCTCGTAGCGTCTCACCTTAGGGTCTGGAAGGACGAGCTCTCCATCCTGCTTCTGATGCAGGGGCGCATTGGTATCCAGTTACTTCACTGGATTTTCGGATTGGTGAGAACCAAACTTGCTTGGCTTCCAGGTAAGTTTTTTTGATAAGAGGTTCCCCTTGTGTCCATGCATTAATGTACTAATGCTAGTGTCTTTTCCCCATAGGGGCCGGGGTACGGAATGCCGGGGAACAGGCACCGACCCGAGATGAGAGGTGAAATCCTTGTAGAAATCAGGTAAGTCTTTAATGAGCGGTTTTTTTGGTAATGTCTTTTCATTCGCTCATTAACGCTGATGTCTCTTTTTCCCCTTAGGGGCCGGAGTCCGGAAATGCCAGGATGCGGCGCGGACCCGAAATGAAGAGGGAATGAATCAGCAGGTAAGTCTTAACATGGAGTTTTAGCTTTCCTTATTCCCTTCTCTCTCTCATCTTTTGTTCTGGTCTTTTTCTCCCTAGGCGCTGGGGCGTGACTGCGAATCCGGATGATCGCTGCTGAACATGGAGGCGCCGTGTAAAGGTGAGTGGAATGCGGCGCTGCAGCGATCGACACGATGAGCTTTTAAATAAAAGTCTTCCTTTTCAGGATTGTCGGCGAGATGTCTCCAGGATGCGGATTTAGCAGGTAAGGACTTTTCCTTCTTCTGTTCTCTTCTTCTCTTCCTTTGCAGGTGATCCAGGATGCTGGCAGGCGTGGCAGAAGTCAGGATGCAGGAGCAGACACAGTGAGCGTCCAGGTGCTAGATGCAGAACAACGCGAAGCACGTGTGGCTGTTCGGGTGGGGTTTAAATAGCCTTGGAAGAAGTTCCAGGTATGTATCCTTCCTCCAATCAGGTATGTATCCTTCCCCGACCATGCCTGGATGGTAAATTAGTCCCACAGGTAAAGTAGTTCCTTTCAGGCCTCAAGGAGGCCGAGATCCTGCAGCATGGTCTGCATCATGTAAGTGCACCCAAGCATTTCCATAATGAGCCTGGCGCCTATGGCGCCAGGACTGATGTCTTTTATGAGCCTGGCGCCACAGGCGCCAGGACACTGTCCAAAGGGCCCCTAAATGGGGTTGCTGGGTCCTTACTTGGGAACTGGATGTCCGCTTTCGGGGACGCAGGGCTTGAACCGGCTCCCCGGGAGCGGGCATCATGACACCCCCTGCAGGTGGGCACCATAAACTCTTGAGCTCAAACACATACTGGCGGGCCGACTAACAGGGCACAACCTGGGGGAATTGGTGACGGATTCTACCAGCTACACCACCGAACTCCCGGAATGGGCAATCAGAAAAGACAATAAAAAATGGAACAGTTCACCAGAGCGGACCGAGAACCCCCTGCACAGGAGGTATTTCCAGGCCCGTCCCACCTTGACATCTCAGTCCTAAACCAGATATTACTGGCCCTAAAAGGCAGCACTGATAACCTTGGAGCAAAAATAGATGCCTTAACCTGCAAGGTGGACGTCTCAGTGATCCAAATAGATAAACTATGTGGCAGAATGTCAGAAGCGGAACAGAGGATCGGTGACAGGGAAGATAAAATCACCGAACTTCAACGCAAAGTGGCTACCCTGCAGCAGACAGTCAAAAGGGTGGTGGCCAAAAATGACGATCTTGAGGGAAGATCCAGGAGGAACAACATTCATATCACGGGGGTGGCGGAGAGCACCCGTATAGACAAGATGGAACTATCTGTTGAAAAACTCCTTAGGGAAGTCCTGGATAACCCTCCGATCACATCCATGTTTACAGTGGGAAGGGCACAATGCTCATTGGCAACAAGGCCCCCACTGGGAGCCCCGGAAAGGGCCATCATAGCCCGGATTTTCAATTATAGAGATCGAGACACCCTGTTGTGTGTGGCAAGAGAAAAGGGCTCTTCAGTGGGGCTCCGCGACGATACGCCTATTCCCCGACTTTAGCCAACAAGTGCAGGACCAGAGAAGGACGTTCCAAATTGTCAAAAACATCCTGAGAAAGAAAGGCGTGAAGTACTCATTGATGTACCCTGCGAAACTCAGAGTGGTTCAGGATGGCAAGGTACTGTTCTTTATGACACCTGAGACTGTGGAACGGTTCGCTATGAATATCCCTGACCCTGGTATTCCCGCCCCCTCGAGATCCCCATAACCCGATCATATTGTCCTTGGCAACCAATCCTACCTGAGGAGCAGACGACATGCGTCCCTTGCTCTCAGGGTAATGGTCCCCAACCGCTGATAACAGGTGGAAAGGGAAAAGTTAAAGCAAATGGAACCTACGGTAACGAGCCTCCAAGCATCAAGAGTCGGAGCGGCTGCCAGCACCCCCCGCGCCCAGTTGCAATCTTGACCAGTTTGGGGTTGATGTTTAGTATGTTTAGGGAGGGGGGTGGGTTGAGGGAGCCGGTAGGTTGGAGTTTCTGGCATGTGTGGGTGGTGGGATGGATGGGCAATGTTTCAATTCAGGTTAAGTTTCAGACTGGGGAAGGGTGTCATGATCTCTGCTTCCAAAAGATCAGGACTTGCCCGACTCCCTTGGAAGCAGACCCATAACCCCGGTTCCGAGTGCCAGCCAGTCCCAATTGGGACCTTTTGGACCCTGTCCTGGCGCCAGTGGCACCAGGCTCATAAAGATGCCCAGTCCCAGCGCTGGAAGCGCCGGGCTCATAATGCTTGGGTGGACTTACCTGCAGCAGACCATGCTGCTTACTTACCTGCCAGTTGAACCCCTGATCCTCTTCTGTTTGGGACTACTTTTCCTGTTGGGTGGGACAGGAGCCACTCCCTAGGTTCAGAACACTGGAACTCTTCTGGAAAGCAGGAACTCTTTTCTTACCTAGGCGTGGCTGTGGAAGGAGACAGCTAAGCACTACAGGAGGCTATTTAAACCACAACCGATGGGTGAATCTTGCTTTGTGGTATTCTGCATTCTCTGCAGCAGAACGCTCATCGTGTCTTCTGCTTCTGATCCTGGGCCTAAGGGAACAAAGGCTTACCATCCTGGAATCCAGTCTTCAGCAGCACCTGTAAAGACAAAGAAAGAACAGGTTAGCACTACGGTCTTCAGTGGCAGCGCATCTCTTACCTGGTCCATCGGCTGTCACCAACGCCTCGCGCTGCATTCCGGCATCTGAAAGACAAAGGCTTACCTACTCTTCGCAGGCTCCGGTGGTCTTCGCACTGCATTCCGGCATCTGAAAGACAAAAGCTTACCAGCTCTTCGCACGCTCCGGAGGCCTTCGGCGCTGCATCCCGCATCTGAAAGACAAAAGAAGGTGCGTTTAAAGACATTGGGCAACTTTATTACTCACGTGCCATTACTCCTTCCCACGCCGAATCTAGTGGGTATTCCAGCACCCTTCAGCTTCTCTAAAGCTCTGAACTTGTACCTGCAAGATAAAAGGGACAGTTAGTGCGCATCGTGAAGCAGGCTACAAGCGCTTACTTACGTGCTTCCAGGCGCTTCTATTCCTCACGCGGGTTTGATCCTCAACTCTCATCAGCCCGCCATCCGCCATCGCCGGAACCCTGCAAAACAAGAGATATCATTACAAAAGACTTTTAAGACATTTGAAGTGCCCAGAACTTACCGTTCGTGCAGTTAACGACAGACAGCAGTCCTCTGAGGTCAAGAGGCCTGCACCCATATCCAGTGAAGAAACTGGTTACGGCACCCTGCCCGAGGCAGATGGAGAGCTCGGCGTTCACTTACCTAAGGTGAGGGCGTTAACCTTTGGGGTTCTACAGGAGAAGAGAAAGGGAAGAGGAGAGAGGCACCCAATAACCCCAGTTCATTAATCCCATATTTTCTATCTGCAGACATCTTACTCTTCGAGTCAGACATACAGTGCACAGAGGTCCAGCCCAAAGAGCCAACCGTGTGTTACACATCACCTTTGAAGATACGGCATTCACCCAGTCAAGACCGGCGCCTCTGCGGGAATCAGGTGAGCGTTACAAAGGGGGGGCAACTACACTTCCAGGGGTATAGGCCACGATATCTGATCAAACGCTACAAGGTACAAATGGTGTCATCATAAAATAAGCACACATACAAGGCGGGCTAAAACAATTCTCCATGGCTCTGTCACTGGATAATGACCACTCAAGGGGGTGAGAGGCACGGGACATAACCCTTCTATCATGGAACATACGCAGGGTCACTAACGGCAAAAAGACACACTTAATTACAAACTACGCCATAAACCACAGAGTGAACGTCTTGTGCCTCCAAGAGACCCACTTAGAGAAGAATCATAACATTCCCTGCCTCACCGGATGGGGTGTCCATAGATATGGCTCGTCCTACTCCTCCCACACCTGAGGAGTGGCTATATATATATATATATACATATATATATATATATATATATATATATATGTATATATATATATATATACACCGGTCGCTTCAGTTTAAACTCCACGACTCAATAACAGACACAGAAGGCCGATTCATCCTGGTCGCTGGGGAGATAGCCGGGTTGTCCATCCTATTCATTATCATATACGGCCCCAATTATGATAATCCAGACTTCTTCCAGTCATGTGCAGACCACATATGCATCTTCCCAGGCTATGAGGTGGTGTGGGCTGGTGACTTCAACATTGCCCTTTCCTTAGACCTGGACAGATCCTCTTCCACCCAGACAACACTTACACGAGCGGCCAAGAAATGGAAGTCAATTGCGAAAGATAACACCCTCATTGACACCTGGCGACTCTTACACCCCAACAGCCAGGAATTCACCTTTTACTCAGGGGTGCACAGTAGCTCCTCTAGGATTGACTACGTCCAGATGCCGCCAGAATTGGCCCGGTTAACTCACAATGTACAGATCCTTCCCCGAACCCTATCAGACCACTACCCCATTATGGCACAATTCACTAGGCCAAAAATCCCATCCAAACAGCGCCGGTGGAGGTTTAGAGCTTGCGCACTGGAAGACAACACCTTCCGCGAGGTCATTCCCCTTCCACACGAACACTGACTCGGTTCCGGACCCCAACGTGATATGGAAGACTTTCAAAGTATACATTCGTGGTTGTTATATATCCAAAGAAGAGGGAGTCCTAAAATGCATTTGCAGGTCCATTTCAATCTTGGAAAAGGAAATAAAAAACTTGGAGTCCAAGCAGGCTCAGATAGACTCCCCCGAGGTTCAGACCCTGCTGGGGGAAAAGAGGGAGGAAATGTGTTTGTTAATGGCAAATGAAGAACGCTTCCTGAGTGGCCCTATAGCAACTGCTAGGTATGGGGAGGAGGACCGCCCCAGTAGAACACTGGCCTGGGCGATCAGACAGGAGCTACGCCCTGACCCCATAGTGGAAATAGAGATGGATAGTGGGGATATCACTAGAGATAACGGGAGAATCAATGAGACATTCCGCGACTACTACGAGAAACTATACACTAGTCTTCCACCGTTGGCTTCTACCTGGTCTTCCATACTTTCAATATCTGCTTCACTGCTATCACTAGGGTTCTATCTATCCAAGATCCATATAAACGAGCCGTCAAACAGCGCCCAGTGTTGCTAATAGCAAGAACTGTAACAGCCTTCTTGGGAATTTAATAGATAGGGTCATGTCTAATCTGTCAAGTACCTCACACCAAAAGGTTACTACTCTGGGACAGGACCATAACATATGAAATAATGTCCCCTTCTCCTTCCCACATCCCGAACATAAATCATCTGTTACTAAACCTAAGGCACACATGCGTTCAGGTGTTCAATATAGCCATCCCAAAACTTTCTGATGGATAAGTCGTAGCTTGAGATCCATTTTGCTACATTGTCCAGTACGCCATACATATTTCCAGACTTCATCAGTAATAGCACAACCCAAATCTGACTCCCATTTCTGTTTCAGAATATTCCATGATTCTAAAAGTGAATAATTCTCTGGCATGAGCTTCAAATACATAAAAGAGACATTTCCTGGCAATAGACAAAATATGGTCCATCCTGCTGGTTCCTTCTCTACGGGGTTGGACAACATACCAACACCCTGACCAGAAGACATTCTAGCACCTTATATCTACTTTTCTCCTTCCCACCCAATCGGAACAATCTATGAAGTTCCTGAAAGGTCATCAAATGTCCGTCTCGCATCAAATCCCCTAATGACAAAATCCCCATTGAAATCCAACTCCGCCAACACAATGGGCCGCATTAGGACCCTGGCGGTAGGTGGTTAACGATGCCGGTAGAGTTGCCAGTGCCGTTAACCCCCTACCGCCTCATTACATGGTCTGCTCGCGGGACCCGCTCAGGACGCCTGGTTTTACCAGACGTCCATAGCGGGTCCCACGAGCGACCCAGCATGCTAACAACGGGCCCGTCATTAATGGGCCCGTTGTTAGCATGCTCCCATGGGAATGGGGATGTACCGGGTCCGGGTTCCTTGAATGGGGAAATCCGGCCCTTCCTAGGTTGAAATGGCCCGGTATTTCCCCATTCAGGGAACCCGGACCCGGGTTTGGGGGTAGCCATGCCCTTTTTAAGGGCATGGCTACCTTCAAACCTGTAATGAGGCCCAATGTCTTGTTATCAATTTGTAATGCATAGATATGCCAAATAGAGGATTTATGGTTCAGAAACACATTCCCATTAAAACTAAGCAGCCGCCATAGCATTATGCTTTTAGCAATTTTAACAGTCAATAATTTAGCAGACCCCCTAGATAGTTTTCCCATAGAAAAGATATTTTCCAATTGAAATTGTAACAAAGCATCCCTCCCAATTTCTAGCCAGATTGGTTCCTGCTCCGTCTCTGTCGTCACATACAGGGCCGCCTTCTTCAAGATAAATCCCCTGTAATACTTTTCCAAATTTAGATATCCAAAACCCCCTTCTTCAGTATCCCATTGCAAAATAAACTTTGGACTCGTAGGAGCCCTTTTCTCACCCCAGAGGAAATCCAGGAAAACCTGATCAATTTCCTTAAGTAGTTTCTTAGAGAATGGAAGAGGTATTGATTGCATAATATATAAGAACTTTGGCAAAAGCAACATCTTAATCGTATTAATCCTTGCCCATATCCCTAAATCTAATCTCAACCATTTCCTTACATCCCTCCTTAGAGTTTCTAACAATTTAGTCACATTAAACTGAACATCTTTCATATATCTCTAGTAAGGAAGATCTCCAAATATTTTACATGCATTTCAGACCAATTACAATTCCAATCTGCAAAGTCTCCTCTCCTAATGGCTGTCGAAAGTGGGAAATTTTAGCCCACAAATTGTCTGCTCATTCGTTATCAGTGCAACCAGGGGTTCCAAGGCAATGTTGAATAAAACAGGTGACAGGGGACAGCCCTTCCTCGTCCCTCTTGTAAGACTAAAAGCATCCGATAATTCACCATTAACCCAAAAAAACACATTAGCAGAACTCGGAAGACAATGAACGATTCTCCTAAATCTACTGCCAAACCCTATTTTCTCCATTGTATATTGCAGAAAATCCCAATTAACTCTGTCAAATGCCTTCTCAGCAGCCATAAAAACCAAGGCAGCATTGACCGATTCATTACTATTCAAACTTATTAAATCCACCAAAGTCCTTATATTGTCATACCCGAACCTACCCTTCATAAATGCTACGTGAGATTTATGGGTTATTTTACCAATACTGTCACTCAGCCTATTTGCCATTACTTTGGTAAAAATTTTGACATCCACATTTAACAAAGAAATTGGTCTATAATTTTTACATTTTTTACCATCCCTCCCTTCTTTTGGTATCACTGTGATCATGGCCTCAGTCATCGATTTACACAAACATTCCCCTTGCAAAAATGAGTTAAACAACCTACATAAAATTGGAGCCAAAAAGGTATCGAATTTCCTATAAAACTCGATAGGCAATCCATGTAAACCAGGAGGTTCAGTATCGCCTCCAACATTCTAGTATCATCCAAAGATAATTTTGTAATATTAATATGTTCAAATAGATTCTCCAAATCCTGCCTTGATATAGATTCCTGTTCCATATATAGAGTCCTATAATAATTCATAAACCCTGCACAAATCTCAGAGTTCTTCCACACTAGTCGATCATTCTCATCTTCAATACTCTGGATAAAGGTTCTCCCATTCATCTCCTTCAGCCTATTTGCCAATAGGCGTCCACTCTTGTCACCACGCTCCCAATATTTTTGTCACGTAAAAAATAAACCCTGTTCTGCCATCAAGTTGGTAGCAGTTGCAAATATTTCCTGCACCAGATTCATTGCAGACCTATCACTAGTTCTCCCTAATCGGGCATATGTTTGTTGTAGATTTGACAATTCTGCATCTAATAAATTCAGGTCATTCATAGATTTAATCATAATTGAACTTACTGCACAGAATTAAAATCATGTGGTGCCCACTCACATATACTTATTGGCTTAATCTTTTTTTTCTTGCCCGTTGGATTGTCTTCCAGGCTTTCGCCAGTTGTGTTTTACATCTGTAGGCTTCTGATGTACATTGTTGATTTCACATTACTCTGATGCTTTTCTTGCTCTTTCTGCTGCTTTGTTTCTTGAAGCCTTCTCTTGGTTATCTTGATTGCTATAGATTCTTGCAGAGTGGGTTCTTTAATTTGTATTAATTTTCTTAAATGCAAGTGTTCTTCCATCCTACTAGAAACATGTTTCAGAGTGCTTCGTCCAAATTGCTGACAGAACGACACTAGATTGACAATTCTAGTAGGTCTGTCAAATATTCACTTGTTTCATTTGTGCTTTGCCGCATGTTATAAAACATCAACTTGTGATTCGTAATGTTTCCTTTGACTTCAAATCTTTTGGTTATACTCTCCAGGGCTTCATCATACCTCTCAGTGATTTGCCATCTGTCTGGATGTTTTTCCAGAGGCCACATGTTCAACAACCATTAGCCCTCAGTTGCTAAGACATTTATTTACCGAGCTACTTTTCTGCCAGGACACGCTTAAAATGCTCCCTATGCTTAAATGTGGATCTCAAAATGTTGTTTCTATTGGACCCACGATATTGTCAGTACAGCTAGCATCTGCTTGAAAGGTGCTGGTGGTGCAATTCCTCCATATAAGTGGGACACTTGTAGGGAGTGTGTGGGCATCTGGAGCCAAAAGAGGAGCAATCTTGGAGAAGGTTGGAGGTGAGAGCAGTAGTAAAGACAGTTGGGTCAGGATGAAGGAGGCTGCAGAAAAGGGATTGAAGGGAAGAAGGTGTTGAAGGATGCTGAAGTAACGGTGGAGGTAAACAAGAAGGAAGTGAAGAAGGTGATGAGTTACAAGGAGAATAGGGGGGTAAAGGAGATGGTGAAGATCATGGAGAGTGAGGAGGTAAAAGAGGTGGTCGAAATTAAGGTGGACATTAGGGGTGGACAGAAGAAGCAGAAAAACATCAAAAGAATTCGTTAAGGTTAGTATCAGGTGCAGAGTTAGAAGGCAGAAGAAGAAACAGCAGGTAACAGAAAGGATAGAAGAAAGGAGTATTCGGGAAGAAGTGGAAAGAGACACCAAAGAGGTAGAGGTGGAGAGAATGGTATGAAAAGCAGGCTGAGAAGAGGTAAGGAGAAGAAGCAAGTGCACAACTGGCCTGACAGAGGTGAATTGGGGAGCAGTGGAGGTACATGCACCAAGCGGGGCATTGAGGAAGTGCAAAAGGAATGTAATGAGGTGTACAATGTAAAGGAAAAAAGAGGAGGTGTAAGGGCAGTCCAATGAGGTATAAGAGTGTTGCAATCTACCAAATAGGCAAATAAGGGTGCCATGCTGGGGACTAGAGTAAGGGCCACAATTAAAGAAGAAGAAGAGAACCAAAATCATCCTGGAGTTGTGATCTTCACCTTTTAGGGGATCCCTGATTTAGATCTCTTTGCATCCATTTCAGGGACGTCATTTCACCAAAATGCCAGGGATACCCTTGCCCTCTTATGACATCACAGGAAGTAATGTAATTTGACCCCACCCCCAAATGACATCACGGGAAGTGATGGCACACAACCTTTCACCCCTTGACAAAACAGGAAGTGGCATCACATAGCATTGTTCCTCAGTACACTAAGAAAAACATGGTTATGATATCACTGTAATAAGATATACATTTCATACAAGAATGGATCCCCATATGTAGTGTTAAAATCGTTGTGTGTAGGCCCATACTACCAAATGTTAGCAAACGTCCAAGGCCAAATGATGCCATGCAATGGAAAGAAAATAAATGTGAATGTTGCAAGAAGGTGTGTCAACAAAATCAACCCCTAGAAACTGAGCCACAACCAAGAACATCTTATATTGTAAGGTCTAATTCTCTTTTAGCTGTGTTAATACAAGATGTGTAAACTTATATGTGAAAGGTTGAATAAACCAAAGCACAATAAAAGAAATTGCATATATTTATTTACATTTACTGTAATAAATGCGGCCAAATGACTTCCAACGAAAGAATTGTCTATTCCACTTTTCTGCCCCTTTCGACGCCTGTGCGCCCCATATAACCAGTGCAAGATGAAACTTAGACGAGGCCCACTTTCTCTTTCATTTCACCAAATATGAAAACGGCCATGGCGCCTTATGGCTCTGCTACAATGTGGAAAGCTTTGGCACTTAGCCTCCCCAGTCACCACCCCTCATTGGATCACATAGACCAAGGAGCTGGGGGTCCTGCTGCAGTGGAGAAAAGGTCGTCACTGCTCTGTCCCAGATTACATGATCATGGGCTCAAGGCTTTATTGCTTCTGATGGGGAAGTTGTGGCACATGGCCTTCTCCAGATCATGGGATCCTGAGATGGGTGTCATCAGATGTGGTGCGAGGTATAGAGGGCGTGGGGGGCAGGAGCCAATTACTGTTGTAACTTTGGGAAGCTTTAGCACTTGGTCTTCCCCACCCGCCTCCCGCGAATCACACAGACCCATGACCAGATGGTCATGTTGTCACCGTGGGACGATCTGCCTTCCTCCTTCCACCCTACCCCCCACATTAGTGTGAGCATGGTGCGCCTTTGCCACCATTTAAATGTGAAAATAGCATCATAAAAGGAGTCCACACGTCTCCAGAGCTTCCTCCCTGACCCCAGTCACTTCACACAGCACAGGAACATTTATGGGGCAACGGGGGTTGGCGAGGGGGGGGGGGACATGTGGACAAGGATGCCTCATGCAGTTGAGGCACTGCTGGGCAGTGACAGATATGATCTTATAAAATTGCATTAATATCTAGGTTATAGGCACCGGCCACGAGGATCCTGGGGCCTGTTGCCTAACATTACAAAGAAAGGGCGACAGAGACAAAATAGAAAGAAGGGGTGGGAGGCAGTATGGAGAGAGATCAATGAAAATCACAGAACTTTCAAAAAGAAGTGAGCAATCTAGCTAAACGCTATGATAACCTTGGCAGGGATTGCTTTGGCGTAAGGCGCTTAATAAATTAATAAAAACAAAATACAAAATACAAAAAGTGACAGTGACAAAACCAATGATAAATCGAAGGAATATATTGAAGCCCCGATAAGTCTCCTTGGGAAGAAGTGACAGTTTAAGGAACCCAATACACACCAGCTAGTAACAGTGTAGTGCACGTAAAGGTAAAATTGGAGACGACCAGTGACGATATATGACACATTAAAACAGATACACGAAAAAAACTTCAAACTGTTCATCCCTTTGTACCTTATCAAATAACACCGGTAACAACAGGGGCATGTGCTGCCTTGCCTTTGTGCCCAAATCATATCCCATAGCTTTGACAATGCGTGCATGTTTAGGCAATCTAATACATTCTCATTGCATTGTTATACAGTAGACAGAGGCGACATGGGTAGTAATAAAACATTTCATGAAGGAACCAGAGAAAAAAGGGGAAACACAGGGAATAAAGCCAACATTCATATCAAGAAATCACGAGAAAAATAAAGAATAAAGTGAGAGAAGACTTAGTGGGGAGTTATGGTAGTTGAACAAAGGCGGGGGAGAAATGATGGCTGTTTTGGGCACCCATACCATTCCTTTAACAAAGTTTCCCTAATGAATTGTATTGTTCTTGATGATAATGATTTGTCCCGGTCTTGGGCACTGTCGAGCCACCCAATCGGCCCACTGTTCATGACCTGAGTCCATGCCCAGTGGGCCCTTTGGCTGTGCCAGGCACCCCCATGTCACACATTTTGTTCACTAGGCATTGCTGGTGCCCACAACTAAAGGCCACCTTGGCTGAGGCATGGGTCCCAACAAGTTAGCTGAAGTAGCTACGGGTTATGGCATATGGCATTGGCCAGTGGCAAATATGACCAGGACAGACCCTTTGGCCAGGCTCCACCGGATATAACCAGCAGACACTTTGGCCTTGGCATTTCCTTCAACTACACTCAGACCAGGCCCATTTAAGCCACCCAATGTTCCCATTAGGCAAGGCCTATTTTGATGCTCCGGGGCCACATATTTCCTGGGCATGGGCATGGCCCAGGCACCCCTGATCAGTCCAATGGGCCCACTGGGCGTTGCCTGCACCCATGCACAATGGTCACTTTTCCTGGGGCTGGGATTTAAGCCACGTCAAACCTACCTGATGGGCCAGCCGGCCATGACCTGCGCCCATGCCCACTGGCCACTATGCCAGGGCCTAGACCCTGTGGGCCTGACTCTGCCACCTGATAGGCTGACAAGGCATAGCCTATGGCCAGTGGCCACTTTGCCTGGGCACCCATGGCCCAGTGGATGGGCCTGCTGAGTATGGTCTCACCCAGGCACAGTGGCCACTCTCCCCAGGTGCAGTCCACTTTGTCCTAACCCAGGCTCCCCAGTGCCACCCAACCAGCCCACAATGCATAACCTCTGGCCATGATTAATACCGCTTTGCCCAGGGTGGGAATTCTACACTGCCTAGGGCTCTCACAAGCCACCTGAAGTGGCCACAAATCATGGCCTCTTTTGTCAGGAAGTGTCCTTTGGCTAGGTACCTGAGCCACCATAGGTCACTGGAAATGACAAGTGTCCATAGCCAGTGGTCACTTTACCTTGGATATGCGTTGGCCATGGTCTGAGCCCTGGCAATTGGACTGGAATAGTCACAGGACCTGGCCTTCAGTCAGGCCTTTTGACCACTTTGGGTAAGGAGAGGCCTTGTCCCACGCAGGGCTTCCACAGTGGGATGTTCCTGATTATGTCTCTCCAGGTTTTTACATTGGCAGCTCATTGATCAGGGCTTCCAAGGACAGTGCTGAACTATAATTCCAAGCAGTTCTCTGAGTTACATGCTCGTGCAGATGTGTCAGTGACAAGTGCCACGTCCTTCCAGATTACCATCTGAGGAAACTGCGACTGCCAACACCACCTCCATATAAGAAGGCCTTTCTGGTCAGCAAACTGCTCAGAAGTGTCAAGGTACAGTCCTATTGCTGCACTTCCATTCTGTTGTATCTGTGCATTCATGTCTACAAGTTCCCCCGATTGCCTCTTTCTTGACTGCTCCATGGTTCTTCGCTCAGCATTGACATCTTGACGATTGTCCTGAAAGTTTGTATACCAGATCTGGCCAGAATATGACCTTCTCTGCGCCAGCTACCCAACTATGTCGTGCTGAATTGGTGTTCTTTGTGTACCTAAACCAGGCCTGTCCTATGTCTCACCAAAGGTTCCACCGTTGTTTTTTCTCCTTCATGGTTGGTTCTTTTGTGGACCTCTTGAATGACCAAGTTCCTTCTTCTACATTTATCTTTACTGAAACCTTGGCTTCCCAGTTTATCACTCTTCAGTCTGATTCTCTCTAGTTCTACTCCTTGCCACTAGCCTGATCCTGGCCAAATTGGATAATCGGTTTCAGCTACACCTGTGACTCTTCTACTTCTAGCTGGACCCTACCTCTGTAGATCCCCATCATCCACTTTACACTACCCTCTGGATTGTATCTGCCTTAGTTCTGTCCATGTACTCTTGGGTGAGGCCTCTACTCTTGTGCGATTGTGCGTGTTGTTTTGTACTATGTACATGTTCCCTCCATTTTGTTCTACCACAGTGCATCGTCAACAGCCCCACTTAGGTGTATTGGCTGTCACTGGTTGTTCTTCAGTTAAAAATGATGTGCTATCATCTTTCTTGTTTCCTATCTACCCTCCACTATTGCCCCCTGCTCATTGTGTCTAGTCCCACTTTGTTTATATCCTGCCTGGAGACTGCTAATGTGGTTAATTCCTCCTACCCTTTCGCCAAGACCTCCTTTGAGTCTGCTCCTACAGTCCCTCTGACGAGGCTGTGAGCTGGGAGGTCTGATACTTTACACTGATAGCAGGTGCAGGGGACATTGGACACTTTGCTTGCGGCTTGGCAATCGGTCATGCCTCAGTCACCACCAAGCCAACAGAAAGGTTACTGGCCTTTGTTGCGGGTCTGCATTTTTTTTTTTTTCAACTTAGTTTTATTGGCATTTTCATAATATAACAAAAGGGCGCAGAACATTTTCACAAATTGTGCGAGTAACAGGCCCAAACCCCCCCCCCACCCACCCCACACAACCACCACCCCCCCCCTCAAAAAAGGGAAAAACCAAAAAAAAAAAACTTAGTCCTCATAGAACCGTTCTGCTGGGGAGCCACTATGTGAGCTCCGAGAGTCTGGAGCTCCAGGAAGAGCGAGAGCATCAACTATTAGAAATGGCTTATGAACTACCATCGTCCCCCGGGCCGAGGGCCCTGTCCGCTCCCTGTCCCCCTTGAGGATCAGTGCACATCCCAACCCCATGTCTGCTGTGCCTCGTACCAGTTTGCGTGGAAAGAGCCCAAATTATTGTTCATCATTGCCGTCACTTTATCCATCAGGTACATGTTTTTTACCTTTTTTAGCCAGATCTCCTTCGATGGGGTCTCCAGGCTCTTCCATTTCTGGGCCAGTGCTACCCTTCCCGCCCTTAGCATTGTCTCCCACATCCTGGGGTATCGGGGAATGTCCGAGTCCTCCGGGGGGAGGCCCAGCAGCATTGTCAGGGGGTTCTGGGGGAGAAGCTCATCAGAAACTTCGGCGATCCAGCCCCTCACCTTCTCCCAGTATGCTTGGGCTTTCGGGCAGTGCCACCACATGTGCCCTCTCGTACCGACCTGGCCACATCCCCTTGGGCATGCGGGGGACACTCCCGTGTACATTTTAGCCAACTTCATTGGATCTCTGTGCCACCCCTGTAAAATCTTGAAGTTGTGTTCCATATCCGCTGTGAATAAGTTCCCATGGAAGGCTATTTTAAATATTCTCGCCCAGGCGTCCTCCGAGATCTCATCCCCCGCTAAGTCATTCCAGAACGAGCGGAACCCCCTTCTCTCCCCTAGGTTGACCGTGTTCAGTAGCTTGTACATCCCTGATACCGCACCCTTCCTGGAGGTTGCCGAGTCCAGGAGCTTCTCGAAGGGGGTCAGCTGTCTTTTCAGGTTCTGGCCCCAGGCCTGGTCACATAGAATACCCTTCAGGCGGATGTATTCAAATATGGAGAGGGACCCCTGACCGAGGGCGTCCCTTAGTTCCTCATATGGCCGGAATTCTCCCTCCCTGAACATCTGCCCCGCCCACTCCATTCCCTTGTCTGACCACGACTGGGCGTTGCGGAACCCCCTGCTTCCCAGTTTGAGGGGGTGACCCCAAAGAGAGGACATCGGTGATGGCCATGATGTTAGGTGTGCCGTCTGGGGACCCTCCCTCCAGATCGTCCAGAGGACTCCCAGGGTTGGGTGGGATTTGAGTCTGTTTGGAATAAACTTGCTAGGGGCCCAAAGGAGGTCCCGAATCTTCAGTGGGTGGGCGTCCATGTCCTCCAGGTAAGACCAGTAAGTGCCCAACCCCTCTTTCATATTTTCTAGGAGGACGCGTAGTTGGGCTGCCCGGAAATAGAGTTGAAAGTCTGGTAACCCAAACCCTCCCTCCTCCCTCGGTAAGGTCAGGACCCTATTGGCAGTTCTCGGGGTCTTACCCTGCCATATGAATTCCCGCACTGCATTCTGAAGGGCTCTGAAGGACCGGTCAGGGACTACAGATGGGAGGGTGGTGAAAAGATATAGAAGTCGCGGGAGAATGTTCATTTTCACAGCCGTCATGCGGCCGTACCAAGACAGAATCATAGACCTCCACCTCCTCAAATCTGCAGTGATTCCTGCCACAACGGGGTCATAGTTGGCAGGGGCTAGATTGGTTAGGTCCCGAGTAAGGAGGACTCCCAGGTATCGAATGGAGGCCTTTCCCACCGATATTCCCTCCAGGCTGGCGAGGGCGTCCAAGCCCGGGTCCCGGGTTCTCATAGGGAGCAGGACTGATTTGGACGCGTTGATCTTGAGTCCAGAGAAGCGCCCGTAGGTAGCCATCAAGGAGAGGAGCGGGGGGAGCGAGGATTTCGGGTCTACTAAGTAAGCCAGGATGTCATCTGCAAACAGGGATAGCTTAAATTCCACCTCCCCCCTCTTAATCCCCTTAATCTCTGAGTGGGCTCTGACTGCTATGGCTAGCGGTTCCATGGAGAGGATATAGATCAGAGGGGAGAGTGGGCATCCCTGTCTTGTCCCCCGCGACAGGGGGAAGGGCTCCAACAACCCACCATTGACTTGGACCCTGGCCCTTGGGGCCCTATATAAAGCCGCCACCCATTCCCTGATGTGTGGACCAAAGCCCATTTTTTGGAGGGTAAGTTCCATGAATCTCCACTCCACCCTGTCGAACGCCTTTTCGGAGTCTAGGGACAGGACGCTCGCATCCAGGTCTGACCTCTGGGCATAGTGCATCAGGTCTATGGTCTTCCGGATGTTGTCTGAGCCCTGTCTCCCCCTAATGAATCCTACCTGGTCGCCATGGACCAACTTCGGCAAGACCCCCTCCAACCGTCCCCCAAGCACCTTGGCCAAAATCTTCACGTCAACATTCAACAGGGAGATGGGTCGGTAGGAGGAGCATTCCCTAGGGTCCCTGCCGTCCTTGGGGAACACCACAATAATTGCCTCCATCATGGAGTCCGGAAGAGACCCCCCCTCCAGCGCCGCGTTGAACACTTTTACCAAATGGGGGGAGAGGGCCGAGCGGAACCTTTTGTAAAAGTAGACAGAGTACCCGTCCTCACCCGGGGAAGTGCCCACCTTCATTCCTCCAATCGCACGCTCTACCTCGTCCTCGGTCACCGGGCCCTCCAGCCCCTCCGCTATCTCCCTGGTCAGGGCCGGGATCTGGATTGAATTCAGGAACCCCACCATCTCCGCCTCCTCCCCATTGTACTCGGACGAATATAATTTCTCATAATATCGGCGGAAGGCTTCGCCAATGTGGGGTGTGCCGTTGCCTACCTTTCCCACCTCGTCCTTAACCTCTTTCACTAATCGGCTTTTCTGCACCTCCCTCAGTTTCCAAGCCAGAATCCTGTCCGCCCTGTCCCCTTTTTCATAGTACTTTTGTTTGACCAGTTGGAGACTCCTCTCCGTCTTGTGGAGGAGGAGATCCTTCAATTGGAGACTGTAGTCGTCCAATGCGGTCACCTGCTCGCTATCTAGGGGAACCGTGGGGAGACCCCCAGGTTGGAGTAGTGCGATTTTCTCCCTGAGGTACCTTTCCTGGCCCTCCCTTTGCCTTTTTTTCTGGGCTCCTATTTTAATCAGGGTTCCCCGTAAGGTTGCCTTAAAGGCGTCCTAGAGGGCATGTGGACCCACCTCCCCATTGTCATTAAGGTCAAAGAATTCCGTGATGGCCTCGAGGACCTCCTGGGATAGGACTTCGTCCTTTAACAGGGAGTCGTTGCACTTCCATCTCCCTCTGCGTTCGTGTAGACCTCCCCTTGCTATTGTAGCTCGGACCAAGTCGTGATCAGACCAGGGGACGGGGTCTACCCTGTGGCCCGAGACAAATGGACGTAAGGTCTCGTCTACCAGGATGTAGTCTATCCTGGAGAACGACGTGTGGATGGCCGAGTAATATGTAAAGGAGGGGGAGTCTGTTCTAGGGATGGGGATCGTGTCCAACAGGCCCAATTCTAGGTTAACTTTTTGGAAGGTGCGCGCCATGATCTCATCCGCAGCTCTAGAGGACTGCGGGCCTGCTCGTTTCCTGTCCAGGGTGGGGTCCAGAACCATGTTGAAGTCCCCCCCCCACCACCACCGTGCCATGGATGAAATATTTGAGTTTGTCCCCCACCTCCTCCCAGAACTGGGCTTGGCCTTCGTTTGGGGCATAGATGGCCGCTAGGGTCAGTGGGGCCCCCTGCAGGGACCCCCGCACCAGCAGGTAACGGCCCCCCGGGTCTTTCAGCGTGGCTTCTTTCTCGAAGCCCACGTGTTTCGCTACCAGGATGGCGACCCCTCTTTTTTTGCACTTGTGGGATGCACTATGGACCTCGCCAATTCCCCCTCCCCGCATTTTGGGCTCCTTCCCCTGTGGCCAGTGAGTCTCTTGAACGAAGAGAAAATCCAGGTGTGCCCTTCTAAATTCCCTGCAGAGCAAGGACCTCTTGGTGGGGGTGTTTAACCCACGGACATTAAGTGAGCCCACTCCCAGGGCGGGCAGCCCGTCAGCCATAGTCTCTATTTTTCTCTCTCTCGGTCAACTCCTCCCCTACGCTCTTCCCCGTGTGCTCCGTTATTTCGACTCTGTGTTCCCCTTTTCCTCCCGCGCCCTCCCCCCGGGTGGGCTTAAAACGAAACCCCAACTGCCCCCCCTCCCCAAACCGTAACTGAACTTCCCCAACTCCCGTGGTACCCCCCTCCCCCCGCCCGGCGTCCAGCCAAGTAGTTCTGCCATTGCTGGCTTTTGGCCGAACCACCAGCCTGCCCACCTCGGCCAGGCAATCTGCATTAGAAGCTCATCTCCTTGAGCCCCCTAAGATCTCCCGCGTCTGTGACCCCTCTGCGGACCCCACCTACTTGCAGATCGTAGGGACGTTGATTGTGGTGAATCCTCTGAGTCTGCGTCCCTCCGACCAGGGCACACCGGGGTGCCCCCGTGCTCAGCCCTCGGAGTCGTTACGTTCTCCGTCCTTTGAAGGGGAGGGGGTGTTCATTTTCCTGAATTTCCTCGCGCCGGTGCGCTTTCTCCTCTCGCCGGGCGGGCCAGGGCCGCCGGGTCTCCCGTGCTCCGGCCCCGATGGGCCCCTCCGGGGGTTCGTGTCCACTGCGTATTCTTGTATGGCTCCCCTTATGTCCTCTTCCGTGATCAGGGTTGATCTTTGGCCCATGTATTCGAAAGTCAGGGAGAAGGGGTAGCCCCATCTGTAGCGCACTCCCTTTTCCTTAAGCACCTGTGTGAGAGGGCGGCACATCCTGCGCCTGGCCAGCGTGTAGGCGGAGAGGTCTTGGTATATCGAAACTTGTGCGTTGTTATAAGTGATTTCCCTAGCCTTTCTGGCCTCCTCCAACACCTTCGTCTTCTCTGAGTAGTAGTGAAACCGGACCAGAATCGACCGGGGGGCCCCGGCCCTGCCCCCCGCCCTGTGCACCCTGTCAAAAGTTGGCTTGGTTGTCATTTCCTCCGTGAACAGGAGAGTAATGATGTCTCGTACTGCTCGGGTGACGTCCCTCTCCGTTTCCCCCTCTATTTCGGGCACCCCAAAGATTCTGAGGTTGTTCCTCCTCTCCCTGTTTTCGAAATCGTCCATCTGCCGGGCTCTCTCCTCGTCCCTCCTCTCCAGGGCCTCCAACCTCATGCTATATTGTATGTCTTGGACTGCTATGGAGGATTGGTTGGACTCAACCTGTAGGAGCCTGTCCTCAATCTTGTCCACCCTCTGGTCCATTTTTTCAAATTTTTGGGCAATGTCAGAGCGCATGTCCCTTATTTCTTGTAGGATCGAGGCAAAGCCCCTTTCCATTGCGGCCGAGGAGGGGGAAGCTTCCCCCGATTGGGCCATGGTTCCTTCGCGGGTTAAGCCTTTGTCACCTCTTTCAACCCCCCCGGAACCGGTATCTCTGCAAGGCTTCCCTCCAGCTCATGTGGTTCTTCCCTGTGTCTTGTCGTCTAAGTCCCCGCGGCCCCGGCGGGGAGCGGGGGGTCCCCTACTGGCCCGTCCTTCCTTGCTTGGGTGTGCGCTCCACAGGTGACCCAAGTGGGGGGGCAAAGTCCGTGGGGCGGGCACACGCCCCACCTGTTCTCAGGCAGGGGCCTCACACCCTTTTCAAGTGCCTTGTGGTCTTCTGGGGCCTCCTCCGCTCTCCTTGGGTGGGGGGGATGGTGGATCAAGGGGGCCCAACCTTCCAATCCAAATAAGGGGGGGGGACGTTGTGGCTCACTCCGTGGGTCCTGGGGGGGGCACCCCCGGGCGGGCACACGCCCCACCAACTGCTGGCGGGGGCCTCTCACCCTGGTCACCCCCACTTCGGGCCTTGTTGTCTCTGGGGGGGGGCCCTGGTCCACAGACCCCGCCTGGGTCTTCTTGCTTTTGGGGTTCCGCCCCGCTCGGGATGCTCGCCTGTGGGGGGGCGAGTCCCCTTGCTCTGCTGTGCTGTGTTGGGCTCCGGCGCTGGTAACCCCCGAGGGGGGGGAGGGGCCTCCCCACTCCTTTCTTTCACTCCCGGAGGGGGGAGGGCTCCGAGTCCCCGGGGGCGCCGCTCCAGGCCCCCGGGTGCCGCCTCCTCCGCTGACCTGGTCTGCGCTGTCGTCCCGGGGGGGGGGCCGCCCCGCTCCTTCTCTTCACTTTCGGGGGGGGGGTGCTGACTGCCCTGCTCCGATCCCCCTGATGCCGCCTCCTCGCCGCGCGGGCCGCGCGGGCCGCCCCAGCGCTCTTCGCTCTGGACTGGGCCGCGGGGGGAGGGAGGGGCGGAGAGGGCCGCCCCACTGCCACGTCCCCGAAGTCCCGGGGGCTCGGACCTCGGCCGGGTCTTTCTCCGCACCCTGGGGGGAGGGTGGTGCTGATGGGGGGAGCGAAGGTCCGTCGGGCTGGGATGCCGTGTGAGCCCGGGGTGAGACCGCCTCGCTCGCGGTCCCAAGGCCGCTCCTTTCCTGCTGCGTCTCCCGCTCCGGCGCCACGGGCTTCGTGCTCCGGCTCCCTGGGGAGCTCGCGCTCTGTTCTTTCTCTCGTTGGGGGGCGGGGGGGCGCCGAGTCGGTCGCCCCAGTTGTGCTCGCGGGGGGGGGCTCAATCCCGTGAGATACCCGGGCCTCGGCGGGAGCTATGCACTCAGGCAGCCATTGCCTGTGCGCCCCCTGGTGGCCTCCGCGGGTCTGCATTTTATTGACCATGGACTGTGTGCGTGGCCAGTGGTCACTTTGTCTGGGGAAGTCTTTCAGCTATGCCCCAGACCCAGTCAAGCCATTGAAAATTGCCACAGGGCCTGGTCTGCAGCCAAACAACGTGGCCAAATTCTCCTGTTAGTGGTTCAATTATTTATTTAATGTGATATCGTTTCAAATTAAACATTTCACATAATTAAATACAATACATATATTTATAAGAAAAATCCTTCAGTCGATATCTTCATACAATATATTCAGTACATTTAACTTTTCATTGTTTATACTGCATAATTACATACTACCAATTTCAGTCATGATCATGACATCAACCTTCATAAATGTTAAGCAATAAAAGAATGCACACAAAACACACAATTCATCTAAAACACCAATATTTGACACAATATTATTTTAAAACTCTGTACACCTTCAAAAATTCCTACGTCCTAAAAATAACACTTTTATGCGTATAACCAAATACGGTAAAGTAACTTGATACTGAGTTTGTATTAAAGCAACAATTCCAAATCTCTTGCAATTTAATGGAATAATAATCATATACCAAATTGCCTAAGGTTACCATATATAATGAGCACAGTATAGGGCACTCGCTTAACATATGCTTAACCGTCTCTTTCTTTTCAGGTAACCGACACATTCTACAAAACCTTAATTCACTAGGTAACTTCCATCTGGCTCCATTTGAAGCATGCAGAGAAAGTTGGTTTGTGCGCATCAACAGGCATTACCTATGCACCGCAGGCTCTGGACACTCCAAAACATAGGGTTGGGGATTTTTATAGGAATGGGTAACTAACCGTAGTTACCCATTCCTATAATAAGGCCCAACCCTCTATTTACATAACTGGACCATGGCTAGATGATCGTAGTTATTTACCCAATCCCATCTTCCAATCTTCTTACGAAGGCTCCTTCAGTATGTCAAGGCTCTTTCCCCGATTTAAGTCAGGGAACTATCTTAAACTCTTAAAACGTTTGATATTCAGTTTTGAGAAAGTTTCCCCCATTAAGGCTATCTCCTTTCTATATGTTGGTCCAATTATGGTTAACAATGGGCACTTAGGGGTGAGGCCAGATTTAATGAAAAATTCACCTCTCTTTTTGTATGCCATAGTTTTTAAGGAAGTAAGTCTAAGCGTAGGTATTCCATGGCAGCTGATTGAGGCAAAGCTATGATACTACTCCAGAAAAATCTCTCGATTCTATTAAGCCAGTTCAATTCCTTACAAGCCAAAACTTCTAGGCCATATAGAATCGATGCACAAAACCACTGCTTGTACAATACAAGTATTCCTTCCATTGAATAACCTGCATATTGTCTGGCAAATCTATGTACTAGCAGCATTATTTGTCTCTCTTTCCTAGTCTTTGATTCTAAGATGCACTCGTAATTAGAGCGATTTGATATCTCCAGCCCCAAATACTTATAGAAATCTGTACATTCCATCACATTCAATATCGTATTTAATGCTAATTTGTGAACTTTTTTTGGAGAAACCAGCATAGCTTTAGTCTTTCCCAAGTTGACTAATAGCACATTTTTATCTGCATAATGGCCTAGGTCATTCAGCTGCTCTTTCATGCCTGAGAAGGTCTGGTAAAAAATGACCAGGTCGTCAGCATTTAGCATTGCAGGGACCGTTGTAGACCCTATTTTGGGCGGTAATTTGGTTTAGCTGCTAAGCACTCTAGCAAATCCGCCATATATAAATTAAAAAGAAGTGGAGCCAGTATACATCCCTGTCTAACTCCCTTGTTTATGTCAATATATCTGGATAGAGTTCCATTATTTCTCAATCCTATTCTGGCCGAGGTTTTTGTATAAAGGGCTACAATAATTTGCAACAGCCAATGGGGGCACCCTATCCCCTCAGCTTTCCCCATAACAAATTTCGATTTGCCAAATTGAACACTGCACGGAAATCAACAAATGTAATATACAACACAGGGCTCTCACTACTTTTGGCTCGACTAATCAGGATATCCAATACTCTAATGGTATGTGTTGTGTTTGACCCCAAACGAAAATCTGACTGGAAGGGATGTAGTATGTTATGACTATCAGACCAATGTTGAAGCTGTTTGAGCACACAGGAGGCAAACACCTTCCCAGAAATGTCTAAAAGTGATAACAGCCTATAATGTTCAGTTGATAAACAATCCTCTGTTTTTTAGACTGGTGCCAATATAGCAGACTTCCAAGACACAGGAATTATATGTGATTCACCTACATTATTAAATAGCACACAGAGTCGTCTAGCCCAACACCCCGGGTCTCCCTTTAGGACTACAGTGTACAGCCCATTAGGGTCAGGAGCTCTAGAATTATTTTGATTCATTATCCTCAGGCGGAAGCTCCCTATAGTTACTTGTAGGGGCCAGGGCTGACAATCTTCCAACAGGATGTCAGGAGCATTGATATTTGTAAACATTTTTTTGTTCAATAAAACATTTCCACCCCTGCTCAGCAATCGGGTTCAATATTTTGGTGTTGCCAGCGCCACGTTCCAATGTGAGCACTCTCCACATTGTCCTAGGGCACCTACTTTGCACCGCCCTAATCCATTTTTGACAATTTATGGTTAATCCCACGGCCTTCCACCTTTTAAACCAATTGGAATAACTATTCTTGGCTTTTCTGATCTCAAATGGAACATTGTGCTGGGACATCGAGTGCTTTTTAATTCGTCGTATCTCTCTGTGTAAAATTCGTTTAGCTGCCTGTACATCAGGGTCAAATGGACCAGGTCCCTTCTTCAGAGGAACTATTTGTGTCATACTCCTAATAAGCCCTACCCTATGGGCAGTTTTGGAAAGCCAATCTTCGATCTCATCCCCAGTAAGCCTAAATAAAGATATCGAAGGATCAGTTAACAAATGCCGAAGTGCTTTACACGCTTTATATGTTTCCCTGTGACCATCATACATGGTCGCTGAAATGATTAGAGGTCACATACCAATCACAAACACGTTCCAGCAGTAAATTGTTCCAGCACATATAATCCAGGGTCGCCCGTTTGTCACACAACTGCTAAGTGGGTTTGCCTGGACCATCACTACGGGCCCAGCCCCTTTAATATTATGAGCTCCTATTCTTGTAGGAATCTCAACCATTGACGACCCCCGGGATTAGACTCTTTCAGAATTAAACTACTATTGACCATTATTATGGTGGTATGTTACTGACAGCGAAGACTCACTGCTTCTAGTGTTAAAGTCACCACCTACCAGGATCATATCACTGTCCACAGAACACTGCCATGCATTAATGGTCTGATCAATATATTCAAAGATTTCATCAGTTTTTAATTCTGCCGGGGGGGGGGGGTGTCATAAAGATTGAACATTAGCAGCCGTTTCTTCCCACCATTATTCCCAAAGCTGACCTCCACCACCAAGACATTGCTGTAGGGTCTATGGGTGTGACCAAGGAAATGTTAAGTTCATGCCTAACACTGATCATCAACCCACCAAACGGGCGACCCTTTGGGCCTTTTTTTGCAAACTGCTGATAGATTGTAAAACTTTATAAGTTAAAAGGGGCCACTAAACACGTTTCTTGTAGCATAAATACATGAGATTCGAGCAAGCAATATAAGGATCCCCCTTAGTCACAAATTGAGAGCATTCCAAGAGGCCACCATGCAAATGCAAGCCCTGGGTGGCACCACTCCTGATAATACACTCTTTAGCCAGTTTCAACCCTTTGCATTGTCATAGCCCTTAACATCTTTTGCAATTGATTTAGGTGGAACGACATTATCCACCTTTTTTGTTGGGCCCTTGCAATGGTTGTAGCACTCAATTGTCTCCCTTAACTGTGGTTCCCTGCCAAGTTCGTGACCCAGGTAAACCAGCGGAGTCTCACTGTGTTCTTATCAATGATGCAGTTGAAGGTAAAAAACAACGGATTCTGGACATGTTACTGCAGTTTTTAACTAATGGTTCAACAAAATCAGAAAAGGAGGAATTCAAGATACGCAATGCTGGAATTTTTACAAATAGTCTTTACAGTACTGATCGGTTTAAGAACTTTATAGGACTTTCTCTTGATGTCACACTTATCATAAAAGTGTCCAAAGGCACACTGAGCAGCCTTACCAAGAACACCCTCTTGACCTGTTGGAGCATTAGGAGTAGCTACTACTTTCATTTGTGCTCGGATTTCCTTTATCGCTTAGGTAATACTGACTTCACTCACACCTACATATAGAATACTAGTATTGGAAGCAGTTTTACCAGACTTTACTGCACTAGAATTGTTATCCCCTAGGATTTAGCTAGTTCACACTGATTGTTGCTTCCGTTTTTTGCGTCGTAATTCTCTTTTCCTCGCTTTCTTTTTTTTTTGGGATTCCAGTGCCTCAGATGTAGTTGTAGAGTTCAACTGCAGATTTTCCGGGAGGCGCAATCCAATCACCGGCTGGTGAGGTACACCTACACCAGTCAAGAGTTTACGCTTTCTTAAGTGTCTCTGCTACGCGTTGGATAACTTAAAGGCGACAAGAGAGAAGAATCCAGAGGATTTGCTTCATTAATCACTTCCTGTGACTCAATGGTAATAAAGTCACTAACCACAAGCTGGGGCCTCTCCTCAGACGGGTTTTCCTGCCCGCCAGTCTTCTGGTTCATGTCTTTCAATGAATCTCGCAAGGCTCCAATGGTTTCTCCTTGTTTTAGCAAATCCTCATGGATACACCCGCAAAGCTTCAGCAGGATTCTTATGGAGAACTGAAGCACTTAGTTGTTTACATTAACCCCCGTTCCAGTCGTGGTATTCTGGGTGCTATTATTTGAATTCGTTTAATTTTCTCCAGTAGCGTGGCCCACAGTGGAGAAGCTGGGAGTGGCAGGGCACAAAGATGGGGTAACAGAAAGTCACTGATGCACCGTGCCTTGGCTAAGTTAAGAACAATTGGGGTCTAAGGCCGGGTCCGATCCATCTGCATTCTCGTTTGTGCTGCAGGAATTTAAAAGCACCAAGCACCCCACGTTACAAAGGGAACAACATCATTCTAAGAGAGAATTATTGTCAATGTCAACAAATGATGTGTGTAACTCCTGCAGTGCTGCAGATTGTCCTGCTAGTATAACTTATGTACCTGCATGCACCCTCTGTTCATTCCCCACTGTGTCCCCCCCCTCCCATCCGGGTTAACTCCTGTTCTAAAATATGTTGTGATTTTATCAGTGTCTGATGTCAGGGGGAACAATTCAGAATTTTTGGGGCGTTATGAGACTCACCACTCTGCAGACTTGGATGCTTAAGTTCTTGATGAGAGCATCTTTTATGGACCGTTGGCTTTTCCGGTAGGCTTAGGTTTCCCAAGGTTATAATTTTGAGGCTTGCTGGGCGCCTTATCCGGCATAACACCTCTGATAACAACACCACCTAGTAACAAGTACTCAACGGGTGTAATGAAATGGGCTGCTTATGAGGGTAAGGCTTATCTTCGGGAAATTAGATGATAGGTACCAGCCAGGCTCATGGCCCGCGGCCCCAACGGACCACAACAGACCACTCTGACTCCCACTCAGCTCTCTGCACACCGCTTTGCGCTCGGTCCTCAGTTTATAACTGTTCGAGGAAAAACACTGCCTCCAGCAAAAGACAGAGTAGAGAGACTCCTGCTCCAGTCACAACAGATCACTCTGGCTCCCACTCAGCACTTTGTGCTGTGTCCTTCATTTATAATTGTTCAAGTAAAAACGCTGCCTCCAGAAATAGACAGAGTAGAGAGAGAGACTCCTGCTCCAGACACAACAGACCACTCAGACTCCCACTCAGCTCTCCGCCATTGGTTCAATGGGCCATTGATTACGGCCAGTAACTACTTTGCCAGCAGGAAGGGCCTTTAGCCATGCCCCAGGCCCTGCAGGCCAAGTCCAGTGCCCTTTTTGCCCCATTGTGTGTCTGCAGGTCACTGCCCTTTGAAAGGTTTGTGGTGTGGATTCCCAAAAAAAGTCAGCAAATAGCAACGGTGGCTGTTTGGAAACAAATCTGGGAAACAAACCATTCAGAGTTGCTGTTTTTCAGCTACCCAATGTGGTGGCCCAGTTTAAAATGGTTCCGTGAACACCAGTTGGCCAGTAAGGACCTTGAAATGACCTTGTGTGTCTGTGAATATTTAGGATGAACAGGGCAGTGGTCACTTAGCCAGTTGTAGGTGAAACTGTCTAATGGATTTGAGACACAACACAAAAGATTTGGATGTCAGACCAGCTGCTAAATTCACATGGAATTTTGGTGTGATGTGATCCAGTGGTTTGGACTGTAGCTAAGGACAACAACTGGCCTATGGAAAAATGAATGGGAAACACAAGTTTTGGGACCCTGCTGTATAACTTTGCACCCACTCCTTTTTGGTGGAACCTTACAAAAATGACAAAACATTACTAATACAAATGTAGTCGTATCTATATTTCTTGTGAAAGTTTTGTGAAAATTCCACAAACGGCAACAAAGTTTTTTTTTTTTAAACGGTTTTTATTATTTTTAAAACAAACAAACAATACAAACCAAACTGGCAGCGCTTTTTGCAACAAACACATGAACATCAATTAGTCAAGACCACTGCTCCCCCAATCCCTCCCCCCTCGAGCTTGTTTGTCCCTCTCATGCCGTATCTGCTGCGTGTGGCAGGGTATCACCTTCTTCTGAGACTGCAGAATCCGTTATTGTTCCAAACAGTCCTGCTATTAATACTCTCCATGCTAGCAGGGTACTCACTTCTTCTTCCCCACACTTGCTACTTGCCTCCTGCCATACCACCGTTTCAGCCTCCGCCCATTTTTGCAAATCCCGCCACCATACCTCCACCCGTGGCTTATGGCACTGCTTCCATCCCATGGCAATCCTTCGTTTTGCGAGCACATATGCCAAGTCCTTCAATTTCCCAACATGTTTAAGTTTCCTTGGTCTGGGAAACCCTCCTAACAGGCAGGCCCAGGCCGTGTCTATAGTGAGCGTGACCCCTTTGTCCGCTAGTTTTTGCGCCACTTCTCCCCAGAAACTCTCAATCAATGGGCAAGACCAAAACATGTGTGTCATATCAGCATCTTCCTTATCGGATTTTGGGAACGCTTGTCGTCCCGCATTTACAAACTTCGATATTCTCATCGGGGTCATGTAAGCTCTGTGCGTTATGTACAACTGTATTTGTTGTAATCTGGAATTTCTTGACACCTTCTTGTGGTATCCCACAGCACGCTCCCACATCCCATCTTCCATCTGTGCTCCCACCTCTGTTTCCCAATCCAACCTCAAATGCGTCAATTCCTTCCCAACCCTGGTCATCACCATCTCATACAATCTAGAGATCTCATGCCCTCCTTTTGATATATCATATATTGTCCCCATACTGGCGTCTGGTTCCTCCGCCAATACAGACTCAGGCCAGATTTTACGAATATTCTGCACCAGCTTTAGATACGTGACATACTGGCCCCTATGCAAACCCGCCTCTTCACCTAGTCCTTCAAAATCCTTAATGGCCCCCTCTTGCCAGACATCCCCCAATGTAGCCAGCCCGACCGACTCCCAGTAGGTCCTCATTATCATCCTTAGTTGTGTGTCTTCCCCTGCCAAGGCAACCAACGGCACCTGCGGGGAACACGGGTACGGGTCCTCCATCATTCGACATACTCTACGCCACATCTTCCACCCAAGCAACATCATACCCGGGTGCTCCTTCATTTCTGACCTAGGCAACCAAATAATTTCCTTCAGGTAAAACGGAGTACAGTCCTGTCCAAACAGCTTAAATTCGGGAGTTACCTCATCAGAGAGCCATTTGACCACATATTGCAATTGGCCAGCCACATAATAAGCCTCAAAATTAGGCAGCTTAATACCCCCTTTTTCATAGAAATTCTGCAACTTCCATAGCGCCACTCTATTCCGAGTGCCATGCCATAGGAAGTTTCTGCACATACTATTCAGCTTGGGAAAAAACTTCTTAGGTATCATGTACGGAATATTGCTGAAAAAATGTAAGAGCCTAGGTAGGACCCCCATTTTGAGCATCGCCCCCCGTCCCATCATCGCCAACGGCAACTTTTCCCAAAACTTCATACTTATACGGATTTTTCCCACAGCCACCTCGGTGTTGTGCAAATGTTCCTCCTCTACTGTGTGATACACATCTTTTCCGAGGTAGCGGAAGGAGCGAACCGCCCATGGTATCGAAAACACTGGCAACCGCTCCGGAGGGGTTCCTATGTAGCTACCCAATGGGAACATGTTCGATTTTTGGGGGTTCACCGCTATGCCAGACAGTTCTGCATACCTTTCCATTACCTCCAGAATATATTGAAGATTTTCCTCCGGATATTTCAGATATGATAGCAAATCGTCAGCATACAGGGATATTAGGTGTTTCTCTCCCCCTACTTCAATGCCTATCATGTCATATTGTTGTCGAAGGTACACTGCCAGGGGCTCCAGGGCCAGAATATATAACATCGGGGACCAGGGGCACCCTTGTCTGGTGCCTCTGCTAAGTTGCCACCTCTCGGATATCACCGCTCCTGTACGTACCCTAGCCAGCGGCTCACTGTACAGCACCTTTGCCCACCTAACATAGCCCGGCACCATCCCGTATTCCTTCAGGGCCTCCAGCAACCACGACCACATGACTGAGTCGAAAGCTTTGACTGCATCTGGGGACACAACCACCATTTCACCCTCGCTCTTGCTCCCCCATTCAATCACCCGGTGGAGTCGCCTATGGTTGTGGGTTATATTTCTGTTGGGGACATAACCTGTCTGGTCCGGATGTATCAATTTACTAATAACTCTACGCAACCTATTGGCCAGGACTGCCGTCAATATCTTGCCATCCTGGTTCAGCATTGACAAGGGCCTATAGGAGCCGCAGCTATGCCCTGGTTTGTTGGGCTTAGGGAGCGGTATTATTATCGCTTCTCTAAGCGATTCCGGCAGCCGGCCCACCTCAAACGATTCATTAAACATTTCTAGCATGGGGGGGAGTACCTCCTCTCTATATAATTTATAAAATTCGCTAGGGAGTCCGTCCGCCCTTGGGGTCTTACTGGTGGGCAGCTGCCTCACCACCTCTTCCAATTCCTCCAAAGTAATCGGTGCATCCAGCTCCTCTCTTTCTTCGGCACTAATCTTAGGTAATCCCATATCTCTTAAGGTTTCTCTTATCTCATCTCGGTTGCCCCCCCTTTGTCCTCATATAGTGCCCTGTAATAATCTAAGAATGCCTCATTGACTTCTTCTTGGGTGTTCGCTACCTCTCCATCCTCTCTGGTTATCGTCCTAATCGGAGGCCTAGGGGTTTCACTCTTGTATAACCACGCCAAGAGACGGCCTGTTTTATCCCCACCTGCATTCTGTCTCTCAACATACTTCTTATAGTTGAGGTTGCAGAGCCTTTCCCAAAGTTCCGCACGGCTGCTGTAGTTTAAGTACTAGCTCTGCATCCCCCCTCCCCTATTGAGTTCCCGTTCCAGTTCATCCTCAGCTTCCCCTAACTCCGTTAGGACCCCACCTTGCAGGCCCTTTGATTTAGCAATGGCAGCACCCCGCAATACCACCTTAAAGGCTTCCCAGAGCGTGCCCGCCGAATACACACTACCAGCGTTCTCCTCGAAATAATGTGTGATCTCAACCCTGATATCCTCTCTAAAGACCGGATCCTTGAGCGCCTCAGCCCGGAGGCGCCACGTCGGTGTCCGCGCTCTGGGGCGGCAATACTGCCAATCCAGGACCAGAGGCGAGTGGTCCGACAGGAACCTCGCTTTGTAGTCTATTTGGGTGGTCTCTATCACCACATCTGGCATGGCAAAAATGTAATCAAGCCTTGAATGCAGTTGTTGCGGGGCTGAGTAATGCGAGTACTGTTCCTCATTAGGATGTTTCAGCCTCCAAACATCTGCCAGCCCGAAGTCGTCGAGCAGTGTCTGTAATGCCCTGGCCGCTGGGGTGGGCCTATCAATCTTATCAGATCTGTCTACCCTGGGGTTCAGCATGCAATTGAAATCCCCTCCCCAAATAACCGCCCCACCCACACACACACCCAGGTTGGTACACAGAGTCCTAAAATATGCCGCCGTATTTTGATTGGGGGCATACGTATTTACAATGCACACCTCCCTATTCTCCACCAGTGCCTTCAATATGACCATCCTCCCCTCCTTATCCACCACCTCTTGTGTAAGTTGAAGCGGAACGTGCGGTGCCACCCAGACCAACACTCCCCTAGCGTAGGCAGAATACGGAGAGCCCACTACAGTACCTCTCCACTTCTTCCTCACCAGTTCCAACTTTTGCCGAGTCAGATGCGTCTCTTGCAACAGTGCAATATCAATCTTCTGTCTTTTCAAATACATCATGACCTTGTTCCTCTTTAAGTAAATATTGAGTCCCCTGACATTCCACGTTACGATCTTAAGATCCCCCCTAGCTCATAAGTATCCTCCCCCCTTCCGTGCAGCAAATCCCACCTGCCCACGCGATACAGATACAGCCCTCTGGCTTTTCCTTGTAGCCTCTTGTACAAACTCGAACTCCCCATAACTATACACACCCCAAACTCCCCACTTCCCTCCCCACCCTCTACCCATCCCTTCCCCAACACCACACTCCCCAACTGCTGCCCAGCTCCATCCATGGAACTCAGGCACCCCCACATCTAGCCCTGCAAGCACCAAACAATGCCCAGAGCTCAGTAGGGTGAGGTCGCCCTAATGGCCACTTAACTAAAGTTACTAAGTGGGGTAAAGAGATCCGCTCTGCAAGGCTCCTCAAAATACAGCAATAGTCACAGTGCTCGTAAATATTGTGCAACATTCTGACCTTTTCTGCCTAAGGCCGCGCAAATGACTATAATCAAGTCCCAGAGATCTATTTGGCGCCATCTTGTAGCACCCTCCTCGTGCACTACTTATCTCCTCCATCTCCTCTTCCCGTCTGAACGTCAGGCTCCTGGGGACATCCCTGCGTGTCGAGCCATCCCATGGCGTCCTCCGGAGTCTCAAAAAACAAAGTTTTGTGTTTATGAAAAAACTTCAATTTCGCCGGATACAGCAACATGTATTTATGGCCCACCTCTCTCAATCTCCGCTTTACCGACCCGAAGTTCATGCGGCTACGCTGCACAGTCAGGGTATAGTCCGGGTAGGCCGTTATGTTTGCCGCTCCTCGTGTAATAGTTCCTCCCTTGCGGAAGTGTTCTAGTATCCTCTCCCGGTCCCGGTAATTAAGGATTCTGGCAATTACTGGCCTAGGCGGGTTTCCCGGCGGCGGCCTCCTTGTTAGAGCTCTATGCGCACGTTCCACCGCGAATCCTTGAGATAAGGCTCCTCCGGGTATCTCCTGCAACAGCATAGATTCGATGAACTCCGTGGGAACGTGGCCCTCCGATCCTTCTGGCAGGCCCACGATGCGAATGTTGTTCCGTCGGGCGCGTCCTTCTGCCTCCTCCGCCCTGCTCTCCAAGTTGCCCACTCTCTGCACCAGGGCATGCAATTTGGCCTTATGGGAGGCACAATCCGCGGTTTTCGGGCTCACCTCTTTCTCGAGGGTCTCAGTGCGCTCCGCCAAGGACCTGACGTCCTGCCGGGGTAAATTCACCTCCTCCTGCACTTCACCGACCTTAAGGTCCAATGCCGTTTTCAACTCAGTTACGGCCAGTTCAAGCTTAGCTTCCCAGGTCGCCTTCAAGTCCGCAATTGCAGCCAGGACCTCTTGGTTAGTACCCGTCACAGGCATGCCGCCTGTAGGCGACTTATCCTTACTCTTGGAATTTTCCAGACCAGGGGACGTCTTGGCAAAGTCTTCCAATGTGGGCTGCTTCGCCTTCGGTCTCACTGTTCTATTAGACATGATCCAGAGGACCTGCGTTCTGCACACGTTACAAATGCGCACCCAGTTCGCTCCTATCGCCCGACCACCGTGCGGCCTGCTCCTTCCTTTTTTCCGGTTGTTGATCGCCCATTTTGTTTCGTCTTTCGTCTCCGGCGCTCCTTATCTTTTTCGCACAAAGCTCCACCACCGTTCCTCCCACGCCTTTCAAAAGTTCACCAAGTGCAGTCAGACCGTTCACACATCGACATGTGTGTTTTCAGCAGTCATAGGCACGTTGTTATGCACTATTTCGCCAGGATCATTTCAGGATCTCGGGAGCTCCTCCAGATCGCGTCCTCCTACATGGCCCTCATAGCCACGCCCCCAGCAACAAAGTTATTGTCATCTCCAATGTGAGAATTTCAAATGAATCTATACCAAACAGGTGCATTTGTGTTTGGGATCCTAAATGTATATTCTGGTTCTTCAGCATTGAATCCTATGTTTTCATATTGGGTCTTTCTTCAGGGAATGTTCACTTAAAAACATGATGTAGTTGATACAGTTACTTAAGGAATAATGGGGTAAGAGTAGTTGGATACTGGGAATGATCGACATGTATTTGCAAAATAATGTTACAATTCAACAACAGACACTGTAGCAAACTAAGGCTATCTTGGCCCATATTTCACCCTCAAAAGAGTGATGTAAGGTCGTTCTGTTCCTCTCCCGCTTCATTTTCGGAATGAGGTTCCTCCATACCCCACTTTCCAACCACCACCTGATCCCAGTGGCCATCCCTCCTCCCTCGGCCCATTTATCCCATTCACCCTGAACCATGCCTTACCTACGGTGGTGATCTAGTGACTGGGTGAAGCGCAATTCATATGTATGCATCAGCGTGCCTACAACTCTGTTTTATGTATCTGCTCTTCCCCCAGTCAGTCACTTAACTGCCAATGAACTGAAACAGTAAAATAATGCAGTCGAGCATTACTGGCTTTGTTTTCGTAGAGAATGTATTACTAAGCACCTGAGAAGATCCATTCTTTGATGCAGTCATAAGATATAGGTATTACTGTTACCTCTAGTCTTTCAATTTACTAAAGAGTTATAAGCTTATACAAATTTGAAAAGTATTTCCAAAATATCCACATCTTCCTGTTCTGCATACACATTTGATTAACAATTAAATTAGCAATTTTGCCACCGTAATTTATTTATTTTAAGGATCTCTGATAAAAACATCTATAATTTAATTGAATTCTATTTTTTGGTATTAATGGGGAAAATCTTGAAAATATCTGAAGTATTTAAATTTGGAACTAGGTGAACATTTCCCTTCTGATCTCCTTAAAAAATGTTTTTGTTCCAAGTTCTTCTAAGTAAACGATTTTCAAAAAAATGTTCTCCTTTCGCAGCAGACATAATCTGACGCTTTGGCTATAACGGTTTCTATGCTATTTCCTACTGCAGATGAGCTCCGTTGGCATCACTGAAAACGTAAAGGGGGATAACAAGAAGTTTGAGGTTTGGTACAATGGCCGAGAAGAGGTCTACATCATCCAGGTAAATGAACAATATTATTCTCCGAAAACAAATTCTCAAGTTTCACTAAAAAGAATCATGCATGAATTGTGGCTGTTTAGGAAGTGCAAAGTGAATGTTTTGTGGTGAACCAGAAGAACGAGTCAGACAATTTTAAGGACATGTTCAAAAGGGTTTTATTTAAATTAAAAGAAAACTCCTGACTTGCCCTATAGCTATGAGAGAAGTTCCTACCAAACAAAAGAAAAACTAAGTGTGTGCGTTAAGTCCAAAAAAGTCATCTGTCCGAATCCTAAGTACCTAACTGGCCCTACCACTTTAGAAAAATACATGACTAAAAAGAAAAGGGAGGCTTGTATAATAGCCTTGGTATGGACTTCTACCTGGCCCACTTGTATTTGACTTGTTCTTAGTCTCACCGTTCTTGTAGGATTGTCTTCATGGATTTATTATTAAATACTTTTGGAAAATGCAAAGTGTTGTCGATCTGGGTTTCCCTCTTCATGTGATAAGGAAACAGTTTTAGATTTTTAGCTGTTCCAATCCCTCCAGGACGACTTGAAGATACACTTCTTTCTTTTCCACCTTCCATTAATTTGCACAATTAAACCTATAAGAAACCTTTTGCACATACAATGTATACTTTAATTAGTATAACGTGGCAGGCAAGCCATAATACTTTGGTTGTTATATTTGCTCAAATGAATATTGAAGGCACTCATGTGACAGTATACAATATATTAATGATGTACAGTCATTAACACGCAATGCTGGTGATTACATTTATCCATACAATTGAAGGTGTGAAAAAGGAAAGACATGTCAGAAATGTATAAGCAATGGTGTTGCTCAGATTAAACACATGCGCTTGAATTTATTTGGAGTCATTGTATAAACATATGTACAGGTATCTGCTTGAAGGTTTGATCTGCTCATTAACTGTATTGAAAGCAGCTATGGTTGAATTTATTTGGAGTTGTTGATTCAACATACGTAATGACATCTGCTTCAAGGTTTGAACTTCATATTTACTGCAGTTCAACCTTTCAACTAATAAACAGTTAGATACGTATTTTGATGGGACATGCACATTGGTTTTGCTGTATTGCTTTTTCCTAATAAATGTATAATGATGTTGTCAAAATAGGATCCAGAAAAGGTAGAATATGCTTTTAGTATTTTGTCATTCAATCGTTGGAAGGTGGCAGGGGCGCTGTGCAACCCAAAAGGCAGTATCTTGATTTGAAAGAGCCCTCTAGGGGTGTAAAAGGTGTATTATTCCCTATCGGTGGGATTAAGGGATACCTACCAATAGCCTTTGGTTACGTCTAGCGTGGAGATGTACTTGGACGATTCTAGCTTCTCGATGAGCTTGTCAATTTTGGGTATAGGGTAATTATCAAAAGTGGAGATGGAATTTAATTTTCTAAAATCTATGCAATATCTCCAAGACTTGTCCGGTTTAGCTACCAATAGATTGGGAGATGACCACACACTCTCTCAGGGCTCAATGATTTTGGCTTTGAGCACCTCATGGAGTTCAGTCTCTATAGTTTTTCTCCTCAACTCCGAGATCTGGTAAGGTTTAAAATTTACTGTGTGCCTGGCCGGGGTGCGGATATAGTGAAAGAAATCCTGCACTCTACCCGGTTGCTCAGAAAATACCTCTGAAAACTAGTCTAAAAGGTCTCAAATTTCTTCTTGGTGGGAGTGTGGTAGATGTTGAGGGACTAGTTGTTGCTCGAGGTCGGGGTCTTTAAGGAGGGTGGCCATAATCACCATAGTCTCCTCAACAGGGTCGGCCTTCCACTCCTTCAACCGGTTTATATGCTAGATCTGGGTTTTCTGTCGTCTGTCGGGTTGGGCCACCACATAGTTTAAGGGAACTTTTATTTCAAGAACTTTATATGGACCATACCACTTTGATGTCATTTGGTTTTTCGAGGTGGGGAGGAGAACTAGGACAGATTCCCCCATGGAAAAGAACTGGCTCCCGCTTGTCTATCATGTAGTGATTTTGTTTTACATATGTTTATTGAATTTATTTACGCAAACAGCACATTAACAAATAACCATGAATATTCCGTCCATGTAGGGATTTTGTATGTTCTTGTGCCCTACCTAGGTCATGTTTGACAATTTCCCTTACAGCATCCATGTGGGACTTTAATTTTTGGGCTGTCTGAGAAATGGGTACAATGGCTTCTTCTCTTTCTTCCCAGGTCACCTTTAACATATCTAGTATGTCACATGGCTCTCGGCCATAGAGTAATTCAAAAGACGAATAGCCTAGAGACACCTGAGGTGTTTTTCTAACTGCAAATAAGGTGCATGGAAACAAAACATCCCAACTTCTGCCATCTGCCTCTACTAACTTGTGGAGAATCCTTTTCAGGGTGTTGTTAAATCCCTCCACACGTCCATCCATTTTGGGAAGATAGACCGAGGTCCTGAGGGTTTTGATGCATAGCATCTCTTTTATGTTGTTCATGATCTTCGACATAAAAGTAGTACCCTGAGGATTTCCTTGGGGGACCCTACTCTCGACAGAAAAGGAAGGAGGTTTCTTAGGATAAGTTGACTAATGTTTTTCTGGAGGCGAAAGGCATCGGGGTGGTGGGTGTCAAAGTCAACGATCACTAAGATATACTTATTCAGCACCTTTGATGGTTTTAGGAGGCCTACAATGTCCATCGCTATTCTAGAGAAGGGGACATCCATAATGGGAAGTGGTTGCAGTGGGGCTGGGGGAAATGGAGTGGCTGCAGTTTTCTGGCAGATTTCACTTGTGGCGACACAGTCCTTCACATCTGTGAATACTCTAGGCTAGTAAAACTGAGGTATCACCTGGTTTAGGGTCTTTCCTATCCCCTGCTGGGCGGCCGTGAGAAGGAAGTGGGCCAACTCCAGCACTACCCTTTGGTGACTGCGAGTAACCACCAGTTGAGCCTGGGGATGTCCATCTTTCCCTACGTCGTCTTGGTATAGTAATCCTTTATTTAGGAAAAATAAATCATGGGTTGTCTACGATCTTGCTCCTCCGAGGTTACCACCCCAAAGATGACTGCTAGGTCAGGGTTGTTCCTTTGTGCGAAGACAAGAACAGGTAATGGAACTAACTCTTCTGCCTCTCTCACCTCAGGTTCCTATCTTATGAGGTCAGCCTCCCCAAACTTCTCTGATCTCCTCTCTGTTTCAAGTAAATGTTAGTTTTATTGGGATACTGGGATGAAGGCTCTCTTGAGGATTCCCTGAGCTATGGCCTCCCCTTCTTTAACTAAATAGTTGGAGGGCCCATGGTTATGGAGGACCACCTTCACCTCCCCCCTATAATCAGGGTCTACTACCCAGTGGCAACGTCTAGGGGATATCGCCAGGCCAATCCAGACTTAGTTACTATTCTAATATAGGTCCCAGATGGAGGGGAAAGACATAAACCTATTGGTATTAGGCGTCTCTCCTTTGGGGCTATGGAGATGGTTTCCACACTGTATAAGTCAAAACCAGTGGATTGAGGAGTGGCCAGGGTAGAGGCTATAGATTTCTCAATTGATTTTTGTAAAAAGAAGGAGTGCCCACTTTATATCCCACTTCCAACATTGTATGTGGTGAACCAGAAGAAGGAGTCAGACAATTTAAAGACATGTTCACGAGGTTTTTTTTTTTAAATTAAAGAAAACTCCTAACTTGTTTTGTTGCTATGAGGGATGTTCCTTCCTTACTAAAGAAAAACTAAGAGTGTATGTCAGGTCCAACCAAAAAGGTCCTCTGTCCGAATCCTGAGTACCTAACTGGCCCTACCACTTTAGAAAAATACCTGTCTAAAAGGAAAGGGAGGCTTGTATAATAGCCTCACTATGGACTTCTGCATGGCCCACTTGTATTCGACTTGTTCTTAGTCTCATAGTTCTTGTAGGATTGTCTTCACAGCTTTATTATTAAATCCTTTTGGAAAACTCACAAGTGTTGTCGGTCTGGGTTTCCCTCTTCCTCTGATAAGGAAACAGTTTCTGATTTTTAGATGTTGCAATTGCTCCAGGACGACTTGAAAATAACTCTTTCCTTTACACCTCCGTAGCGTTGGGACTTCCATGTTAGCTCTGTGGTAAAATAAAGTCTTATCTTTCATTATACAAATTATCTTAGGGTTCTTGCACAGTTAAATAACTCCACTCCCCATGATTTATGCACTATTCTGCCAGTGTTATAGAGTATTCTGCTTACCTTTACTCTCAACCCAGGACTGTTGTCTGTGCCTTCCTTGACACTCATGGCTGTTACTTCAACATTGTCTCATTCTCTTAACTCAGCACACTTGGTTGGCTACTCCAGCCTTATATTATATTGTTTGTGTCCATTTTCTCTATGCCTCAGAGGGGCAGGGTGCTCGTTACCTTCACTTGACTGTTCATAGTATTGGTGGCTATTCCAGCCTTTCAGTATAATGTTTGTCTTGTTTGCCCTCTGTTTCAATGGGGCTGAGTGCCCATTACATTTGCTCTTGGTTTCATACCTGCTTCTGTTTCTGTGCTTCTGGAAACCAACAGGCCGGTCTCTCGCTCACCTCCACAGGTCCGTACTGTCTCTTTCCCCTTCAATGCCTCTCGCAGAGGGAAAGACGATTGTCAGCGGGAGCTCTGTATCTCAGGTTCCACTTTCCTCTCGGTCTCGGCGTTGGTTGCCAGGTGCCAGGCCTACCAGTGCTCTTCACTGGTCATGCCTACCGCGAAGATGGTTATCTTTTCGTCCTCTGTCTTGCCATGACTGGAGCCTCTTGCTCAGTTAAGGCACCCGCTGTCCAGCCTCCAGCTAGCAGGCTGTTCTTTCTGCTTGTCACCACTGGTTCCGTGGCTCGACGTAGCTCTGCCCCTCCAGGATGTAGGTGCTCCAATGACTCACCTCTGCGTAGCACTTGCTCTCTTCCCACTGAGGGAGTTCCAGCTCCATTCATAAAACGATTGTTTCTTATACACATCATTAGAATGAATGAAGTGATGTCCGTATACCATGACTATGGCCCTCAGGTGAGGTTCACAATTACCTGAAGCCAGTAGGGTCACAGAATGATCCTTGTGATTTATAGTTGCAACAGTTTTTCCGACATTGATATATGCAGAAGGGGTAGCTCGGACTGAGAGTCCCATGCTGAAATAGGAGTCACACCCAGTGAGGTCCCACTTTCCCAGACCTATAGGGAGAGTCTTACATGGCAGGTTCACCTCCCTAGCCTCAAAGGGGGTGGGTCCCCTCTTGGAAGAAGGCATGAATTGTCCAGATTTGTCAGAGTTTCCCTCACATATTTAGGATTGACCCAGAGCTCTTTTTCACATTCGGTTTTTAAAATGATTTGTTACAGAGTTCATTAGAGTTTATGCATGAAAATGCTCCTCATTATAGCCGGTCAATTGGCACAGCAAGTAGCGCGCTCACTTTGACATCCATGCAGCTTGCTAACGAAGGTTCGAATCTCGGCAGAGCCAAACTCAGCCTTTCATCCTTCCGAGGTCGATAAATGAGCACCACACACCGTGGGTAATAATAAGCAGCGGTCATAGCGCTATATAAATGCAAATTATTATTATTATGAAAAAATGATCATCCACTGAAGTGGATGGTCATTTTATTCGACCTGGATAGTAAAGCCTGTGCGTATTGGAATCACATTAGGTTATCCCATGGCACATGATCGCTTTAGGCTAGGTGGAGCTTTTAGCCCACATAGTTTTGGCTCATAGGTAGCAAAATAACACCACCATTAGTTGTGGATCTTAGGTGGTACTTCAGAAGCGCTGTTAGTGTTGGGTCAGGTTTTGCACTTTAGAATCATCCTTTGCATCATTCCAGCCTCCAGGTTATGCTTTAGCACTACCGTTAGCTTTTCTGTACAAGTGACTCTTTAGCACTATCCTCAGTTTTGGCTCACATTCGGCCTTTCAGTTTTGTCTCATAGTTTAGTCTTTAGTGCTGCTATTAGTTTTTATACATAAGTAGCGCTTACGCATCACCTAGCAGGGCTTCATACATGATGTCCCAGGAGGTGCTTTGGCACTGCCTTACATTTTGGCCTATATATGGTGCTTTACAGCCAACTAGTAAGGCTATATTGTTTCGACTCACAGGTGGTACTTTAGCAGCACCATTTGTTTTGGCTCATTGGAACAAAAGGGCCAGCCACTAACTACAACTAATGATGGCTCTAGAGCACTGCCTAACAGGGAGTCAAGGATATCAGTATAGATATATAGGGTATGGCATGCAACCAACAGTTCACAATGAAAGGCACCAGTATGAGAGTGACCGATTGTGCTGGGAGAGTGCAGAAGCACTGCTTTCATCCCTTGCTGTGGTGCTCCCTTGAAATGCATGTCACCTCCTTAGTCTTTATGGCTTTGCAAATACTTGTATTTCTATTTGTAGCTTTCCATGTGATGGATAGTCCCACCCTGTACCTAATGGTGAAAGGCATGCAGAGAGTACATGCATAGAGCACTTTCCTGATTTGCACATTTTCTCTTGATCAGGGACCTTCGAGTCAGCCTAGGTCATGTCATGCCAAATGAAACTCTATTCACTTTTGTTGTCCTAGGTTGTTCCACTATTTTCTCTATCAAGCTCAATTATTTAAAGTTTCATCTGAATCAGACCATTCAGGGGTTTGGCCTGTTTTGTCATTTTTATGCCAGCACTGCATAAATATGTAAATGTTATTGTAACCCTTGAAGCGTTTCTTTAGTGTTCCCACTGGGAACTGTTTGGGCTATAGGAACCACTATAGCCGATAGAATGGCTCATCTAGCTTGGCAGATTGTTCAGAAGACTACATTCCAGTGCTACTAGCAGGGCAGAGCGCACCAGAAACCATGTCTTCACGAATGCCTTGTGAATTTATATACTAAATCCTACTGCGTGGTTGCAGGGAATTAGCTGGACGACTAATAACATATATTCTTCATGCTTTCAAGAACAAAATGGGTTATAATAGCTTTGCCATTAATGAACTCGTAATCTGGCAGCTAATCTGTTAAAACGAGTGGCGGCAGTATTTCTACTGGAAATACCGGCAAACTAATAATGAGGCCCTTTCCTTTTAGAGCTATTTTTGGATGTACACACTTTGAGGACCAGATTGGAAGAAATTGCTATCCTGAACCGAAGCATTTTTGTTTTAACTTCGTCCTGGCAACATTTCATGTTCTTTACCCAAATAAATCTTTTGTTTAACTCTGATACCCGCCTTCTGCCCTTTTTTGGAGACAACTCAACTTTGGGACTGAGTCCAAAAGCACATCCCTCTAGTGCTGCCAATAAAAACAATTATTGAATGGAGGGACTTGAGGATCGAACAGTCCAGAAACATAATTCAGAGGAGCTGACATGAGAAAGAGAGGCAAGAAGTATTGCGTCAAAGGAGTTGTGTTTCTAACTCTCCTAAGGCATAATGCTGAGGTGTCTACTAGTCAAAGAGAATCAAGAGGAATAGCATGTTGGGAGTCGTGGTCATCACAATCGAAGAGCACAGTGCAGGTGGCTCTGAGAAGCGAACGAGAATTAAGAGGTATTGCATGTTGGTAGTTGTGAATCTACAACTCCAGGAACAAAACACAGTGGTGCTGACTAGTGGAAAAGAACCGAGAAGAGTTACATGTTGGGAGATGTGTCTCGAGCAATTCCTCATCGTAGACCACTGGTGCTGACAAACAGAAGCATGAAGAGGAGTTCTATGTGGCAGAGTTGTGACTTCAACAATTCCTAATCCAAGCATGGTGAAGCAGACAAACAGAAAAGATTCAAGAAAGGTTGTATGGTGGGAATTCTGCCTCTAACAATGCCTGATCCTAGTGCAGTGTTGCTGTCAAACAAAAGATCACCAAGAAGATGTTTATGTTGGGAGTTGTGACTCTACTACTGAACAATGAATGTGAACCAGGAGTGTTGGATGTTGGGCACTGTAATTCTAAGGACTATGATTACAGTGTGGTGGTGATGACAATCCAAAAGACCAAAGGTTGGCAGAAGGAGGCCCACCCTTAAAGAGATCTAATAACAACAGGGTAAGTTCCAAGAGATACTGGAAAAGCAACTGCCTTCCCTAACCGTTAATCAAACAGTCCTATACCACAACATAAACGGTCCTTTGGGAGAAAGAATCAATGTAAACTTGACTGTCACATAATTTGCAAACAACAATTGAAGAACAATGTGCTAACTGTCCCTAGAGGAGAAACACCCTGACCCTGACAGGGGTGCCTGGCCCTAGGTGATGAGTGATGCACTACCTATCTAACAGGGATAGTCAAAGAGGAAAGTGTCCCTCAACGCTACCAATTGTGTGGATGCATCAGATTACGTTAAAAATTCTTAACAACAGTGGAACACAATCAATCATTTATTGTGGACAACAGGACTAGTTATTGGATCCTGCCGAAACAGCTCATTGACTGGCACAACTACTTATAGCCTTGGGATTTCTACTCATAGTTTATTCACCCTCAGGCATCGAGTATGCCGAATACAATTTGTTGTGCGCAATAGATCAGTATATAAAATACCCCATGTGAATGGGACACCTTAAAAGGCTCACTAAACGTGAGGGTTCAATGGAGTTTATGTTTCTTGTATCCCTCCTTGTTGTCGGGGATATCGAAGAGGTCGTGAGAACCCTCAAGAACAAGAGGTCGACCGGTTTCAATGGCGTGTGGGGTTAAGCCATCTTCTTCAGGACCATTATTGTTATGACACCGGAAAGTACCTTGCCAGTTGTACTTATACTCAAATATTACATTAAAACACAACTCATAAAATAACATAACTTTCCATACTTACAGTTCTGTGATAGGGTCCATAGCTCCGAGCGAAGGAGTAGCATGAACCAACCACCCCCACTGCGGTTTTGGGATCTGCAACCCCAGCAGGGAAGCAGGGTTAGGGCGACGATGGTTGGATAGGAAGGGAGAAGTAGGAAAACTGGAATTAGATTTAGGGAAAGGTTATGGATAGGTTGGGGATTTTAGGGTAAGGTTTTGACCACTATGCACGCTTCCAGCATGCTGTTACACTCATACAAACACACGTCCCTGCTTCTTACTATACACACCCACACAATTTCACTATAGCAGTATACAAACATACAGCAACATAATAAAAAGACATGAGGTAGTGCAGCACCTAGCTTTGGCTAGCTGATGCCCAGAGTGTCCCTTGTTGTCTCCTGCAATTTCGTTGTGCCAGGTGGTGTCGTAGAAGCAGTTCAAATGCTGCAAGAGAGTGCTACAATTAGTACACATATCAAACACTGGTGCATGTGGCTGTTCACGTGCGTGGAGCATATAAAGGGGCAAAAAAAACCTCTTTTTTGTGTAGGGGGCCTGACTCTGCAGGCCAAGTGGGGACTACCAAAAAAACAGTATGTAGAGTCAACCGCTACCCTTTTCATAGACGCACAGGAGGTGCACCTATCCTACTGTGGAGTTAGGTTTACATCTGCTAGCACAGAGATCACAGAAAAAAATGGAAATATCATAAAACAAAGTTTCATTTGTTAACTCAAAAAACAAATAGGCAAAAACCTATGTAACATAAATGATATAGAATACACGTGTTAGGGCATGCAGGAGTAAGTCATTAGTAATGCCTTAGGAAGGCAGTCTAGATCGTGTACATGGCTAGTGAGCCACTATGCAATGATTTATGGCACTGGCCATGGCTGGGAAGCGATGATTAGTGTTGCGCTCTGTTATGCTGCATGCAGCTTCTTGCTGGCACACTTACCTTTGTGGAATGGAGTGGCCAGTTGTCTGGTGGGGCAGGGCCCCCTGTGCAACACCACTGCTCCCCAAGGTTATGCAGAGTGCTGTGGCACTTATCGAAACTGTGTTAGGAGTGTGGCCAGGATGTCGATCAGGTGGGGCGTGGCCCCTCACAATGGATTAGCAGATGGAGCTCCTCAGAGACACGTCTTCTCAGCAAGAGGACTTGAGTACAAGCCCTGTGCCTTCGTCCCTGCGCGCTCGCGCTGACGTGCCACTCCCAATGTGGCCTTCCTGTAGTTGTGGGCTCAAATGTTGTTTGGAAGGCGGTTGTCATACAAAAAGGGCAGCAACGCCTTCTATAAGGCTGGATTGTCCATTTTGGGGGCCCATTTTATTTCTTGCTGTGTCTTTGGCACTATTACAATGTCTTTTGCATGACGATTGCCATATATTGCTTGCTTGCCTTTCTTGCTTGTTGGGTTGCACCTGCTTGTTGGGTTGCACTCCAGCCCTAAGATCTGTAGAAAGTCTTTCTTTCTATAGAAAGTCATGAAGCTGGACTCAAAATCTGATGATGCACAAAGATGTAAAGCTGAATGATTCATATATTTTCCCTGGTGATGTCAACGCCATCTTGATGAAGGGTACCATCTTCTCAGAAACAGAAACTTTATGATTCTAAGTTCTGTGTCACTCTTCACACTTTGATTGGACATATCTTGGTTTCAGAGTATATGTATTGCACATTTCAAATGAACCAAGTCACGTCATAGTGATTGAAGTGACAATGGTCAAATGTGAATCTTGCAGGTGCCATACAGTACATTTTTAAGATGTTAGTTGGTGACTTTTCCAAACTCATATTCACTGTTTTACTTTAAAAGACGGAATTAGGCTGAATGTCTTCAAGAAATGTGGTTTGGCCATTCAATCTAAGAACATTGTTGCATGCATAGATAAGTGAGCAAAAAAATATGGTGGAAACCTAGAAAATTACTCAATTAAGAGTTCCTTCAACAATGCACCTTTGTGTGCAACCAGGTTGATTATGCCCGTATTTTGCAATTGGACAAGCACATTCCATCCACAGACATGAGCACAACGGCTTTGGGGTTGTCCTGGCTGAGGTGGTTTCTTAGGTGAATTTTTAATATTCTTAAATTTCAACAAACTTCTTTCACAAGCTATTTGTGTAGAAGATACGGTCAAAATGAACTTGAATCCCAAATACAATTGCCGGTAAGCACTACTGAAAAGTGTATAGCTTTTAAGAATTGAGTAGCAACATAATGCACCGTTACGGCATGTATTGCATTTCAGTACTAAATGTTTAGTTTGGTCACCACATTTTTCTTGTAGTGCTGTATCTTCAGTACGTAGGTCTTCAAAGGAATGCTCTCCTGGTAGTGTTTTCCTCAGTTTAGACCACTTGGGTACAAAATCCAAGAGTTCCTCCCTCAACCATTGTACTGTTATAGAGTCATCCAGTCTTTCAAGCAAGGGACAAATATTTCTAAGAGCATTGTCGGGTAGACCTTCACTGAAATCTTTTGGATCGAGGCATGATATATCTGCGGCAAGAGATGAGTGGGTTTTAAAATGACTAGTTAGGCTTTGAATAATGTTGTCCATAATGACATTATGTAGACTAACTCTAAACCGGTCTTGAGCCAAGGTAATTAGCTCATCCCTTGCACTCATTCCAGGCATCCTCTTTTTGTGGCAAACTCTCACCTCTGGAAGTGCAGTTTCCACTCTTTTATCACAGCCTTTTTCTTCCAAACCCACGTTGGCCCATTCTGCAAATTCTTCTGCTGCACAGTATATAGAATCAAAATTTCTTGACTCTGCAGCAAGCACTTTTTTAGTGTCTGAGACCATTTGTTGTGTCTGGAGGATGTCCATTCCACTTGTCTGCAGGTAATCTGATAATGGGGTTGTAGAATTAAATACTCAAAGATGTAACAGGGCTGTGAACACTGCTTGGAATTTGCACAAAGCCTCTCTAAAGTTTCAAGCTTGTTAACAGACCTTTGAATTGAATTTATCTGTATTTGAGCAATATTATTGAGTGCTACAACCATATCAATGAACATTGCTTTGTCCGGGTTATTAAAGGAGCCAAAAACTTTCCATAGTGCCCACCACCTTGTGTCTCCTATTATTTGGACTGTATGGCCTTCCATAGACACCTCATGTCACACATCCATCTTTTAGTAGGACTCCTGGAAAAAAACGCCACAGGAGTTTAACACGCCAAACAAAGATGTGGATTCATTTGATGTTTGTGTCCCCTCTACAAGTACAAGATTTAATACATGTGCATAGCGCCTGGCATGTATTTGACCTCGGATTCCTTGCTGAGCCAGGATGTGAGACCATTGTACTGGCTCTGTATATTCAATGCACAATCGGTGGAATTTCCAATGCACTTGCTTAAGTCAAGACCATTCTCTTTAATAGCACTTTGCACCAACTCTAACAAACCCTTTCCAGTAGACAAAGTGCTGTTGGTTACTGCTAGCAGGCATTCATGTACAGTGCCTGTAATATATCTAATAATTATGGAGCACTTATCAGTAACACTCACATATTGAGTTGAGCCTATCTGAATTAAAAATAGTCCTGCTTGCTTTTTTTTCTTGACTGATTACCATTTAATCAGTTTGGAAATGACTTCAATCACATACCCAACTGTGGTCTTTGACATGAAGGTCACAGAAGCACCCCGTTCTTGCCCAGTTTTCTCTTTGGATTTTGATTCAATGGCCTCAATATGTTTCCAAGATCCAGCTATTTGTTATCCAGCTCAAACATGGACTCTGCTTTCCCATGAAAATTGAGCCCTCTTTTCCCCATGACTTTTACAACATCAATAACACGCTCCAATATGTGTCTCCTTTTTCTGGTTTCCCCACTTCAAGCTCATTTCTGTCAGTGGAAGAGAAGACCGCTTATGTCGACCCCTGAAAAGGTAATCATATATGAATCTGTGCACCTCTGATGACCTTGACTTGCCCCATGTTCTATAATGCGCTGGTAAATATGCCTCCAGTTTTTCATCCGATGATTGAAAGGACCCCTCTTTCCACGTTTAGTAAACGCCAAACAAACTGTGCAAAAAAGGGCCTTTTGTATTTCAGAGTAACTTAACCAATGCCGTTTACTCCCATCTTTCCTCCAAAATGCTAACTCTGCTTTAATGCATCTATGTTTGGGAGGTTGAATTGGATGGTGCTGAAAGAAATGGGAAAGTTCATCTGATTTTGGATGTTGAAACACATAGACTGCCACCGGTGGATCATCTTTCCGTGGTCTGAGCTCCACCCCCCATTTCCCTGAGTCTTCTGTATTTAATAAAGCAGATAAAGATTCCTCCCAAGGACTAGTACCTGGCACTTCCTCTGGGGAGATGATGATGTCTCCAATTCCTTCAGTCGCGCTCGTTTCTGCCACTTCCTCTTTTGGGGAATTTTCAATTGTTTGTGACTGGTACAACCACCACCTGCCACTTCCTCTAAATGGATGTCCTCAATTCTTTCAGACACACTGGTTTCTGCATCTTCCTCCTTGGGGGAATCTTCATTTGTTTGTGACAGACTAGTACTACCACCACCTGCTACTTCCTCTAAAGGAAAATCCTAAATTCTTTCTGACACACTTGTTTCTGCCACTTCCTATGTGGGTGCATCTTCAGCGGTTTGGCAGAGAGTGGCACCACTGGCTGCCACTTTCTGTGTGGGTGCATCTGCAGCAGTTTGTAAGAGAATGGCACCACTGGCTGCCACTTCCTCGGTGGGTGCATCTTCAGCGGTTTGTAAGAGAATGGCACCACTGGATCAAACCTCCTCTTGGATATCCTCTGTTCTTTTTAACTGACTGCTATCTGCCTTTTGCTCTGTGGGGGAATTTTCATTTATATGTGGCAAACTGGTATCACTGGTTGCCTTTCCCCCTGGGGGGTTGTCCTTGTTTCCTTGTGGCCATCTGGTTTCTGCCACTTCCTCTGTGGTGGGGGCATCTTCCAATATTTTTGACAGACTAGTACCAATACATGCCCCTTCTTTTGGTGGAAAGATCTCAGTTTTTTTGAACTGACTGGTTTTTACCACTCCCTCTATGGGGTACCTTCAATTATTTCTGACAGTTTAATTGATGCTACATCTGCCTCTGTTGAGATGTCCCCAATAACTGTAGGGACGCCGTCTTCTGTCAATTCCTCTCTTCTCTCAGCTTGAGCTTTTGTTGATGGCTCCAGTGAAGAACCAGATTTAACACTTGTATCTGAAGAAGATGCCTGGTCTCCCTCCTCCACTGTTTTCCCAGCAATGGCAATGCTGCTTGACATTTTGATGGTCTGAACTGTAAACAGATCTTCAAATGTTTTGTTTTGCCGGACTTCTTCATCAATCTGCTTTTTATTCTTTCCTTATAGTTTTTCTGCTCCTCATTTTCTTTTTTTTAATCCATTTACCTTCTAAAAAATAGAATTACCTTAAATGGGCATTGGATTCCTGCCTTTATCACAGTAGGTCTAAGTAACCTGGCTGCCAACATCCAAACAAGCATTTCATTAAGAAGAAACAAGTGCTTTCCATTAGATCAATGTTGGAATTTTAGGATTTGACTGATCCCAGCCTCACCGTAACCTCCCTTCCCTAAAAATAAAACAATATCCAGCTGGGTCTATAACATGCTCAGTGTTACACTAATCCAGCCCAATGGCATGGTAAATGAACTGGATGCATGCATGTTATTTCTCCTGGACACTGGCTTGGACATGGTATTATGGTCTGACGTCTCAGAAAAAAAGTAGTAGCCAAAAATGAAAGCTGCATTGTTATTACATTACGAAAAACACAAAGGGGCATGCAGCAACACATACATATATAGCAAGGGAATTCTTGCTGCATGCACACAAAGTAGACATTTGTGTAATCATTCTACCCTCCACCCCAGTGTATGCTTAGCAACAGAGCGTTTGAGAGAGGTGTAATCCAGGTTTTCCTTTTGCCCTAGGCTGCACACATTAAGCCTGTATGCAAATTCACAATACCAAAACTTGGCCAGATTGAGAGAGGAGAGCGACTGATTCTCTAACTCTAATTTAGGTGTGAAGGAATAGAATAGGTAGGAGTTCTGCCTGGTTACTGCTGATTATAGATTGGACTGGAGCCTAGGGTGACCCCTGGGGGTTGACATAAAGTGTACATAATAAAGGCCGCCAAAGTGGCTGAAGTGTGCTATACACTGCATTGAAGATACACAATTACTAGTGGTTACTTATCCACAGTGATGGGCTTGTCTGGCTGGTTGTTGATAACTCTGCTAAAGCATGGCTGAAGTGGATACTTGAACAGCGTCCTACCTGCAAAGACAAGGTAAAGATGACAAAAACCCAATTAACACAGTATATACCATATAAATAGAGTGCAAGACTTGTAACAAAGATTCGATGAGAACCTCCTGGATATCAAGCATCACCCAATAACAAGGGGCTAAACCATAGTCACGAAAGAGAAGACCCTCTGCTACCTAGACAGCCATACACTCCACCTCCCTTCTTCCTCAGACTCATCGGTACTGGCAGAAACCTACAATTCTATTATGAAAACTGCTGTAGATGCAATTTCCCCACTACAGAACAAAAAAGCGAAACAAATAAAACACAACAACACCTGGTTCTCCACTGAATTTAAGGAGCTCTGTACACTCAAAAGGAATGTACTGAGTAAATGGCTAGGCTCCCCACACAAGGCCACTTTATCTGCCTATAAATCTATTGCCGCTTCCTACAAAAAAGCCATAATTGCAGCTAAATCCTCCTCCTGCAACAACAGAATCACCAATGCAGCATCGGAATCTAAGGAACTCTTCGCCATTTTTAAAGAATTATCTACCCCAGCCACAAAATCTCAATCTCTGTCCATTCATCTACATTTCCTTTTAAGTCTGCATTTGACAAGCCATCTGGCCCTGCTGAGCGTGACGCATTACTTTTTTCGGATGATTGTTCTAATGTCGTCTCTCGCTATTTCTAATGTCCAGGGCTGGCTTGTATCCATCTTTGTCAGACTTCCCTTTTTCCTTTTTTTGAATTATACTTATCAATGATCAATAGGTACATAACTTGTGACACATAATCACATCTTTCATTCAAAAATGTATCATCATATTTGTGAAACATCACAATGATAAATAATAACAACAATTAGCACTTTATAAAATGAGCTCTACGCATTTCGAGATTTCCATCTCTTCTTCAGGAGCTAAATAACAACTTTTCTTCACTTTTCTACAGTGTAGTCCTATAAACAAATTTAAGAAAAAAAAGTCAGAAACCTTGGCCTCACCACGTTTTTTTTGGTTTGATTTTCCAAAGATCACAGACTTTCTGATACTTCACCTAATTGTTTTGCTTGGCGTGAGTAAGTAGTATTTTGATTTTGCTATTCGTCTGAACGACAGAAGTGAAGTATTTGGGCAAAGGACCTGTGGATGACACAATCATAAGAATGATCTAAATCTGGGTTTTTGCTTATATTCAATGTTAAGAAATGCTCTGTAATTCATGGTCATACCTTTTTGTGTCTCTTTGATTGGCTATAACTGCAATTATTTCAAGATAGTATAATCTTCATAAGGCCCTCAAGTGGCGAAATTTCATATTGTTATGCAGTAACACTAGTAGCCGGGCAAATCTTCCCCTGTGATAACTAGCAAATGGTGGGAAATCTACCAGAGGTATGGCAATCAGCATGCCGTGCTGAATAACCACAACCAGATGGAAGTGTAATATAAATCATTGGTACACCGTACCACTAGTCCTTTTAATTTTTACAGTACACCTTTAGTTCAAAGGCTCAAGAAGAAACAAGTCCTAGCTAACTAGGTTTTCTCTCTTTCTCCCGAGCCAGTTATAGAATCGGCTCAGGGTGGACATTCAAGCAGTGCCAGTTTCGCAAGTCACAGAGCTAGGCAGACACACATAAATAGCGTCTGTGGCTCTGCAGGTGGTTAAGGTGCCCAGGTTGCAAACTTTTATTAATGGCAGAGCTTTTAATGGAACAATTCCAGCTCAAAGAGCTCTCAAAGCACCGCTAATCTGTGATAGCTAAAGTGAGCAACCCAACGCAAAGCACCCATGTAAAGATTTGTTTATATCCATGATGTTGTTTTAAGTCACTAATCAAATGTTTTGAACATCATGAAAACAGTGAACTGGAAGTTTGCGACAAAGAATCTGCATGCCTATCTTTGTTTATTACACACACAACCTCTTATATTACATGTCTTAAATCACTGAAAGTACAGTGGGCTTAACTAGATTTTTCAGGTTGGCATTATCTTGCATCCTGGGACTTATAGTTTGCCATTCAGGATGTGAAAATTAAAGCCTCAATGACATTATTTTGGTTTAACATATTGCTATAAGGATTTACGTTTTTTGTAAGTAAACTCTATAAACCACATGGCAGACATGCATCTTGTTAGTGGTGTTCCTCACACCCATTCCCATTGACGCCAGCCTGCCTTAAACGTTTTCTGTTTCATTCACTGCCAATCTATGAAAACAAATAATCTGTTTTTTTTCTGTCTTGTTTGCCAAACTTTAACACACTTTGTTTTTATTATGACATCCCTCCCTTTTGCTCTTCTGACCCATCTCACTTGTTTTCCTACTTTACAATGTGTGTACCTTTTCGAGTTACATCTGGTTAGATTTACACTAATTTACTGCAGCCATGCCAATTGGCATTGCTGTACTCTGTGTACTCACTGCCCACCTCTCTCCCTCCTGCATTCATAATATTCGTATTGAGATGGAAACAGGTCTTTGACATGTCCTTCTTGTCTCTTACTGCAATTCCATCCACAAGGCGTTGACTGCAGGCCCAGCTGATTCGTGCTTATTCAGAACAAATGTCTTCAAACTGTAGCCAAGCCAGAATCTCTTTGTGACAAACTGATTCACTAAGAAATCATTGGCGTTGCTCCAGAAAGTGTGGTTCAGACAACGCCTCTTACTTCAAATTACCCAACGGCTGAAGAGTTCAGCTTCTTTCTAGCAGACAATGAAAAAACCCTGGCAAGAGCAGACACGCCAAAGCCACCCAAGGAAAACTGGTGTTTACACTACACATCAGCAATAGCATTAGCAGGCCTGCTGTGGTTTACGCTGCCCATTTTCAATTTGTGGTCTGCATACACCACCATCAACATTTACCTCCTCTACCCTTTATACACACGTATAAAATGCCGCCCACGCCAGTCATTGCTTTACATCAACCGTCTATTATGGTCTGCAGGAGGGGCTGGTGGGCTCGCTTTGAGGGTCTCTAGCAAAGAATAAGAAGACAGCGCCCAACACCACCCCAGGAATATTGAACTTGAAAGTAGAGTAAGCAGGACCACGACACACTACAGTTTTTATGATGACAGTCCTTTCTGAATTATACTCAGCATGTAGACTGACTATACTGTATACATAGACAGCATCCATGTGGGAAAGATGATTGTATAGAGCATTTGACCAAATTCGACCACTACAATTACTCCGAAGCCCAAAATAACAAACATGAGGAGCGGGCATTGCAGGGGTTTCCCCCATTCCCCATGTTTAGTAATATGGGTTTTGGGGATTGCTTCTTTGACATTGGAAGCTGGGACCCAACAAAAAAAATAAAAGGGGAAAAATAAAAAAAGGCTCCCTGCGTTGTTAGATCCGACCTGTGTTAGAAGCCGCAACAGTGTATCTTACAATTGAAGGTTGCACACGCGCTGATGAGACGTGCAAGAAAGCAAATTAGTAGGGAACTTTAAAGATCCCGATGCGAAGCCAGTGATACAGTGTAGCGGAGTAGTCCGGTGAAAGGATGTAGCCCACTCGAAAGTCTCTGCGAAATGTGTTATGTCTTGTTAAAAAGCGTCAAAGTGAACAAACTTTGAAAAGCGCAATGGTCAAGATTAACCCCGTTGAAAGAGGAAGTTAAAAGGGTGATTGCTTTAAGAGAAAAGATCTCTTTGAGCTTTGTTGATTGTGTTATGGAACTACTGAGACCAAGAGGCAGTGGGGCAAAAACCAGTAGGGAGAGATAAAGAGAAAGTCAAAGTGGTCTTGGGGAGGTCTATGGAAAAAGCCTCATGCATTCGAAAGTCTTAGACCTCCATGAAAGGTCCGAGCCTGACAGAGGGAGACCTGGAATATGAAATAAGAGGGGAAGGAAACCCCTGATGAATGTGGATAAAGCTTTGGGAAGGGAACCCCTGCAAGGGCTGTGATTGCGAGATCCGAGCCCAACTGAGGGAGACCTTGGTGACGTTGAATCAGGTACTTTTTGTGTTGAAAGGTTCAAGCCCAACAGAGGGAGACCTACGTGAACTTATGATTAACTGTGAAAGAACTTTTGGAAAACTGGAATAAGTGAATTTAACGTGGAAGGCCGAGCGGCCTCAACCCACGTTTTGCACTGCCTTTCTTTGATAAAATGAGCAAGAGTGTGTCACCCTGCTTACGGGGGCCTTCCTGAATCTGTGCTGTCCAACGTGGGGACTCAGCCACCTTGATATTTTATGTTATAACACTGATTTTCCTTTGCATACACATTCCCCTTCACACCCTTTTTGTATAAGAGATAGGGCAGCCATTAGCTTTTGTTAGTATAGGCCATTTTGATTTGACCTAGACTGATTAGGACTGTGTTTTCCTTATTAATTGATGTTGGACACTACTCCCATCATAGCTATAGGGCAAAGTAGGGGTTTTTCCAAACCCCCAAGAATTGAATAAAGGTTTTGAAACTTGTACGTCAGTGTCATACTTGTGATACTATGCCTCCCTTACATATCGTTGATGTATTTGCTAAGGTTCCTACAAAGATGACAGTGGGTATGACCTGTGACCTCCGGTGTTCCTGATCCTGAATGATGCACCTGGGCCTCAATGATCAGTCACTCACAATTATATCCAAGCTGTGAATTATACCTTCCTTGACACAAATATCCCCCAGATTTTGCACCAAACAACCCTGTAGCTACATAGTAGATACTAACTCTAACCACCTGGAGGAAGGCAACTTCTCACTTATTAGTTTCCGGAACTTATTACAGCACCGAGAGATCCACCAACACTAACGTACACAACGAAATAAATGACGTTGGAATGGCCACCACATCCTGGATTGGTCTGGTTTTATACTACATATAAAAATAACATAGATAACACTAACAGCACTTGTGTTTTTAATTACTTACTTAAGTTACTCGCTCCAATATAAGGCTTGACTATTCGTTGTCTGTAGTCTCCAGGCGACCTGCTGCAGCTGCCACACACTCAGACTGATAACAGGGGGGTGCTCTATGCACCTCATCAGCAACAACACCATCAGGTACAGTGGCTTCCCTCTTTGACCGACGATTGTTTGCTAAATCTATCACTCCCAGAGACTGAGTCCTGCTCCCACACACTTAAGTTCCAAGCCAAGTTCTGGCAGCCAGCAGCATGTGCTGGAGTATATGGTGGCTGGCAGGCTGCAGTGCACACGACACACACACCCAATGCGCATGATGGCCCCTGGCGCCGGGTCGGCGGGAGTGAGATGCACAATGATTGGCTGCCGGGAGGGCCCAGCGCTGCTAATGCTACATACTAGCAAGTACCAGCCAGCCCAGCAACAACAGCAACACAGCCTCGCACCTTGGGTTCCCCCTCGAGGAGACAGGCAGACGGCAAGCCCAGACCACCCCCGCCCTCCTCCTCCACCCCAGGCAGGACAAAATTTAGCATGAAAATCATAAGTCAGAGCTTGCAAATTGCAAGTGACTGTGCAATGCCACTTGCAAAGAGACACAAGCTCAGCTGGCTTGGCGGAGTGGGAGTCGGCTCACACATCCTGGCCACGCCCCCCAACCCCACACCATTTGACAGTAGAGTGCGATCCGGGGCAGGGCCAGGTCCGAGTGGGGCTGTCTCCTGGCTGGCGCTGGCAGCGCCATGCCGCGCAGATAGCTGCCGGGCGTAGGGGCAGTCGCACTCCCTTGTGCTTTTTGGATGCATTTCATCAAAGTAAAGTTTACACTTAGGAAGTTACTAAGTGTTAACTTGCTTTGATGAACATGCACAGAGGAGACGAGAGCACAATAGCACAATACAAAATCGATTGATGATCCTCCATGCGCAGCTCTGCAAAACCGGGCCAGGGTGGTTCATAAAACTGGGCCGCCCCATTCCCAAGGCCAGATTCAAATAGGTGTCGCACAACCATGCATGTGAACAGATCCTAGTGCATGAGATATGTGTTTTCGTTATAGTAGAACACAAAAAGGTATACAGAATTGTTTATTTACACACATGAAAAAAGGTTTCTTATTTAACATATAGACATAGTGACTACAAGTCCATGTATACAATCTTCATTTGCATTATATTGTGTCATCATATAATGTTCATTGTCTCATGTCCATAAGCATATTGTTTTCAAGTACACAGTGATTAGGGTTGCAATGTTTACTCCACATGCACCTATAGAGTCCAAATACACAATGATTGAGAATGCAGTGTTTACGCCACATGCATCTATCAAGTTGACACTCAAATTGTATTTCCAGCTATGGACAGAAACAAGTGTTGGTGGTGTACTGTCCTGTAGCTTTCCTCAGGACTGTTTTAAGCAGAAAAGAGTCTTCCACATGGTGTTCACCAAGCCAGAGAAACTGTGGATACATAAAAAATGTGTGTTTTAAAAATGTGTCTACACGGGGGATGATTAAAAACATGCAATTGTGCCACAACATACCTGTTTTTCAAAAGTATGCTGTCTCAGGGCAAGATGATTTGTGAAAATGGCGGCTACATGTTCGCCAAATTGGGAGGGGACCAATCAGCTCTGGTTGCATCAGTGATTTAAACTGAAAATGAAGGACAGTAATTAATTCGTTTGTCCTTTTGTTTGTGGCATGTGATGCCAAAAATGCACATTATGTGCAATCAGCTCTGGTTGCATCAGTGATTTAAACTGAAAATGAAGGACAGTAATTAATTTGTTTGTCCTTTGTTTGTGGCATGTGATGCCAAAAATGCACATTCCTCTGCAGCCTCTGTCCCCCCTGGCCCCCTCACCAGACCTGCCGAGCATCATGGAGGCAATGGCAAAGGAGTTTGCCACCATACAGGAGAAGCTGGACGACATCAATGCTGCCGTAGCCTCGATAAAAACCCAGCTACCCCATGAAGGGGCTCGCGTCATGGAAGCTGAGAGCAGAATTAATACTAATGAGGATAACATCTGCACTCTTCAAGATACTGTGGCCATTTTCTCAAAAGAAGCGAAACTTACAAAGAGCAAATGTGATGATTTAGAATCCTGCTCCCACAGGAACAATATTTGTATTGTGGGTGTCCTGGAAAATGCACTAATTGGCAAGATGGAAGATGGAACTAGATATCGAAAATCTCATCAAAGACCTACTGGACCAACCCTCCCTATCTCCATTCTTCACAGTTGAACGAGCCCAGAGGGCGCTCTCACCTAAACCAAACCCAGGGGACTTCCCCAGGCCCATAATAGCTCAAATTCGAAGTTACTGCGACAGGAACGCGATCCTCCGGTTGGCCCGTGAAAAGAAAGAGCTAAGACTGGGATCCCAGACTATCTGCATCTTCCCAGATTTCTCATTCTCAGTGCAAGCTGAACGCAGCCAATTCACTGGGGTGAAAAAGATGCTTAGAGAAAGGAAGATCCAGTACGCTATGTTGTTCCCAGCAAGACTGAAGTTTCAACACCAAGGCAAGCTTTACTTCTTCACTGTCCCGAACGAAGCCTTCAAATTCATTGAGGCACAAATCCCTGAAACAAATCCATCTGAAGCCCCAGCTGAATTGGACGACTGATGCTCTTTATTCCACATAATATGCCTCGTATCAATGTCATGTATTTCAATATGTGCTGATAGTATTCTAAACCGGCCGCCCATCAGAACACGAACTCCAGAAATGGGACATTTGCCCCAGCCCGCAGCTAGGGCCGTACAGTAACAGTGCTGCCACTTGCAGTTGCTTGTTGAACATGCTTAAATTGCGGCCCTCCACGCCCGGTTGGCGTGTTGGGGTACTCAGGAGGTTAACTGGGGGGTGGATCACACTGCCAGTTTGAGGGTGGCAGTGGGTGTGGAGGGAGGGCATACAGCTACTGAGGCTCCCTATGTAACAGGTAATAGCAAGAGCGCCGGTTGCCCTATACAGGCGAGAAGTTGGGTACTAAAAGTTAAATCACTGGCGAACGGATGCTGCAGAGCAGGGGCTTCACCCATTGCACACATAAGAAATAACATGGCACATGGTACAAGATATAACCTCATTTGTTTAGATGCCGCAGCAGGTTAAGATCCTGAGTTGGAATGTCCGAGGGCTAGGAAACTTTATGAAGTCTCATAAAATAATGGCCTATGCTCAAAGAGAGAAAGCTAATGTCTTATTTCTACAAGAGACACATGCGAGTTAGAATACTTGCCGCAACATAGCCCCCACGTTGGGCCCGAACACACATTCCACGTCTTACTCTACCCAATCAAGAGGGGTCGCCATGATTATCCACAAATCCCTGAAACTGACTGTGAAATGATCTCATATTGACCCAGAAGGCCGATATATAATAATACACTGTTTCCTTGAAGGATTGGAGACCATACTAGTCAACACATATTGCCCTAATATAGACTCCCCTGAATTCTTCGTCAATTTAAAAGATATCCTGGCAGCTTATTATGGGATACCCCTAATCTGGGGTGGGGTCATGAACCTTATACTGGATCGTACATTGGACAGATCCAACAAAGCCCCTTGTCCACAAACCTGTGCTGCCTACCAGCGACTGTCCGTCATGTTAACGTTTGACCTCCGTGACGCGTGGAGGTCCATTTACCTGCCCTCCAGAGAATTCACATACTATTCCTCGGCACACTATATGGCTTCCCGGATAGACCTCTTCTTAATTTCCAGCTCACTACTTGGGAAAGCTCTCGAGGTTGATATTAGGCCCAGCACACTCTGTGCTCATTCCCCAGTCCTGTTAACCCTACAATATAGAGTTGCTCCTGTAAGGCTCACTTGGAGATTTAAATCTGAAGTGTTACGTGATACAGTTTTCCGAGCTGATATAAAAACGACATAGACACCTTCTTCATGGAAAACACGTCAGAAGCTACTTCCCAAGATGCTAGGTGGCGGGCCTTTAAAGCTTCATTCGGGGTATGTCGATTTCTAGGGAGGCAGGGTTACTTAAAGCCATCAGGAGGGAACTTGACCAATCTGAGAACAAACTTAAAAGCCTACAACAGGAACACACCTGAACCGCAAACCCTGCATTATTAGCCCATATCCATACAGAGCTAGAGAGATTTAATGCCCACACCACCAGAGAAACTCGATTTTTTTACCCGCCCAGTTGCTGCTAGGAGAAATGGTGAGGGTGATAGGCCGGGCAGGACCTTGGACCGTGTGGTCCACTATGAACGCGGCTGTGATCAGGTGGACTGTATACTAGACGCACAGGGAAACAACAGATGGGCGGACACCGATGTGGTGACAGTGTTCAGGGATTTCTACCATAAACTCTACACAGCTCCCCAGTCCAAAGGGGATGCTGAAATATAGGCCTTCGTCTAGAAGATCACTATGCCCTCTTTAAACCCTCACTCCAGAGAGAAGCTTGAACCTGCGATCGCAGTTGAGGAGATAGTGGCTGTCATCTCAGTGCTCCCTAAAAACAAAGCTCTGGGTCCTGACGGCCTGACAGCTGAATTTTACCAAGAATATGCAGCGACTTTGTCACCCGTTCTCCTGCAGGTGTGGGAAGAGTCCCTACAATGTCACATCCTCCCGGAATCCCTGAGAGAAGCCGCAATTACAGTTTTACTTAAGCTGGATAAACCCAAGAATGAATGCGGCTCATACAGGCCCCTCTACCTTATAAATTGCGACACTAAAATCTTTGCCAAGGTCCTGGCTAACAGGCTCCTCCCATTAGTTCCTCATTTGGTGCACCGCGACCAGTCTGGTTTCGTTGCTGGAAGGTCCACTTCACTTAAAATCAGACGACTATTTAATATAATAGCCAGACTGGATCCACCCACCCATGCAGTCGCGGTCACGATTGATGACCAAAAGGCCTTTGATATGGTGGCCTAGGATTACATGTTCCTAACACTGGGAGCAATGGGTATAGGATCTACGATCTGTCAATATATCAGATTATTATACACACTAGCCATAGAACCAATGACGGAATATATTAAGGAAAACCATGCTCGCTGGGGTTTGCACCTCACGGGAAGCTCTGAAATCATCTCGCTATACACAGCCGATGTTATGCTTTTCGTTTAAGACCCTCTAGTGACTCTCTCGCCGGCCATACAGTACATCATCCATATTGGTGAGCTCTCAGGCTTTACTATAAATGCTTCAAAATCTGAGATATTCCCTTTCACCAATAACACATCTGACTGTCAGAAGCTGTCTTCCCTTTGCTGGGCCCCCGTTCGAATTAAATACATGAGGGTCACGATATCGAGATCCCATGAATCGTTGCTGCAGGACAACTACACCACACTCAGTGCATATTCAGAGTCCAAAATGACTGCTACCATTGTCCCCAACTTTCCCTCATCAAAATGATTCTGCTCCCCAAGATGCTATACGCATAATATGCCAACATCCTCATCTGGCTGAGGAAGAACTATTTCGCACAATTGCATGGCCTACTTGCCCAATTCCTCTGGCACTTCGGAGCTGTACGAAAGAAGTGGGTGGGCATGACACTCCCATATGAGAAAGGAGGATTCATGGCCCCGAATCTGGAATGGTACTGGATGGCCGCCCAAGCCCAGTTTGCAACATTTTGGTACTCCTTGGCTCCTCCCCCCCCACACGTTACACTTGAGGCATTGGCTGCAGGGGTTTCAGACCTTTAAATCGTTTGTTTTGAACCAACACTATCGAGGGGACAGTCCACTCGACCCGATTATGTCCACTTTAAGGGCATGGAGAATGCTATTTTCCCTCGCAGGAACCAAAAAACCTTACTATCGCTGGCTGCCCTAGTGGAAATGCCCTGAACTCAAGTCAACATGGGACATGACAATCTGTTTAAAATGGGGTAACCTAGGCTATAGGTATTTAACGGACATTTTCCCAGACGGTAAATTCATTACCCCTGATACTTGGAAACCGGGACACGCTAATACTAGTGGGTACCAGCTGCAATACTATAGAATACATTCGTCCATTTCTACTAGATGGTCATCTTATCCGAATGAGCCAGCAGAAACTCCCAGCTTAGCCTACATTGCCAACTCTGGGAATTGTGCGCATATCCTTTCCACACGGTATTTGATGGTTCAGAATAATCACTCACTCCTGATTTCGAAGGCTAGAGCAGGATGGGCCCGTGAACTTGATTGTGAGCTTTCAGATGAGCAATGGACTGAAATGTGCGCCCACACCAAGAAAGTCTCCATCAACTTTAGATTCAAGTTCATACAGTACAAAATATTGAACAGGCTCTACTGCACTCCGGTCAGGCTTTCTAAAATGCCACACTCGCAGCCCCTGGGCTGTATGAAATGTAGTTTTGAATTAGCAGACCACCTACACATGTTCTGGGCTTGCCCTGTCTTGGATGTCTTCTGGTCCCGAGTAATTGGGACTGTAGCGGACACAATAAAAATCCCACTGGAACGCGACCCAATGGGCCCACTTTTTGGTATATGGCCGGCAATCCACAGCAAGCCCCTTCGCACATTTGCCGATATTGCTTGTATAGCCAAAAGGTCAATTCTCTTGCATTGGAAAAACAATCTCCCTCCAGACACGAAGGAATGGCTACCTGCATTAACCTGGTCCCAGGAATGTGAAGAAGTGTATACATCTACTCTTCCCCCTAGATCATGACCCCCTAACATATGGAAAGGTTTCCGTTCTTATCTAGCGACAATAATGCAAAGTGAATTCTAAGGTTGTAAACTGTTTTTGTAATCCTGTGTTATGCTTTTGTATATGTTTTGTGATGTATTACATGCCAGAATCCTATTTGCCATTATTGGTTCTTTTTTCATTAAAAACACTGAATGTAATGAGGGGCATGGTCCCTGTGCCTGTGCCGTAACGTTCTACCAGAACTAAATAGTTTTTTGTTTTTTTTGTTTTAAAGGGTTTTTGATGTTTCCCACATTGTGCCACATTCTATTTGCTATTTTATTTAATTGGCCAGATGCTATGTTAGGGTTTATGTGACAAGACCCAGGTGTTGGGGTAGTAATGACGGGATTCTCCCTAAACCACCACTGAGCCCTGTATTACAGAGCAGGTAGCAGAACCACAGTCACATGGTTACCCCTCCCACACCTCAAGGGTGAGGCATAGTGTTAGAACCACAACTCCCAACATGCAATGTTTGTTTGTTTGTTTGTTTGTTTATTATTTGGTAATGCGCGCCAAACCCAGGGGTAGCCGGGTGCAACAGTTTTCATGACAACTTAAGCTTGTTTACAGTATTTGGCAGGAATATATACAACATAGCAGAAAAAGAGCAAATATATGCCTCAAAAAAGACAAGTGGCGGGAAGAAGCAAGTATATACAAGAATATATACAGACAAGTGCCCAGGAGCAGGGCATGTCTTGGGGTGTCCAGGCAACAAATCGGTAGTGGCTGGGTGGGAGTAAGCTAGTCCTTGGCGCGCAGCTAGTTGATTATCCTGTGCCTGAATTTCGGATACGATTGTTCAGTTCTAAGTTAAGAGGCAAGTTGTTCCAGCAGTGAGCAGCTTTGACGGGAAAGCTAGTTCCTCCCGCAGTGGATCGTTTAAACCTTGGAATCTCTAGTTTAAAGGTGTTGGCGGATCTTGTGGGCCGCTTGGGAATTTTCCTATTGATTTTTTCCATTAGATATGGGGGGGCTAATTGTTGAGGCATTTAGATGTGAGGGAAGCTGTTTTGAGTAGAATTCTGTCCGTTATTTTTAGCCAGTTAGCCTCTTTCCTTCTTTCCTGCAGTTAGTGATGTGCTCTCTAAAGGGGATATTTAGTGCTGCTCTCAGGGCATTGTTCTGTAGTCTTTGAAGTTTGTCTGTGATGTATTTATTGCTTCCAGAGTACAGGGCATTGCAGTAGTCTAGCCTAGACATGATAAGGGCGCTAGCTAATGTGATGCAGTTGGCACTGGAAAGGTATGGTCTAGATGCGCGGATGAGTTTGCAGGTGTAGGTGGTGGATGAGGCGAGGGAGTTGACCTGCTTCTTGAGAGTGAGGGAGGAGTCCAGATAGAATCCAAGGGTTTTAACCACAGACATCACCTTGATAGGGTTATTATCAATGTTGAAGGATGTGTAGTTTGGGCATAGTTTTTGGATGTTGGCTTCAGAACCTAGGATTAGTAGCTCCGTTTTGTCGTCGTTCAGGCAGAGGCCATGTGAGGCCATCCATGCCTGAATGAGGGTGTAAATTTTGTTCACCAAGGCTGAGTCTGTCTCGTAGTAACCCGAAAGGGGTATGAGGATCTGGGTGTCATCTGCGTAGTTCGTGTAGATGACACCCAGTCTGTCCAATTTGTCAAACAAAGGCTTGGTGAAGATATTGTACATGGTGGGGGAGACACATGATCCTTGCGGGACACCACATGTTATTTTGATAGGGTCAGCTGAGTCGGAAGTGGAGAAGACTTGCATGGTGCGATTTGCTAAGAAAGATTGAACCCAGGCTATGGCATCTCCGGTGAAGTTGGCAGCCGATTCGAGGTGGTTGCATAAAACTGCATGGTCCACCAAGTCGAAGGCAGCCGACAAGTCCAGTAAGAGGAGCAGAGCTGTTTTCCCATTATCCTTAAGTTCCTCAATTTGGGTCTTGAGGTCTAACAGAGCTGTTTCCGTGCCATGAAGTGGACAGAAGCCAGATTGCCGTGAGCCAAGCAAGTGGTTTGCTTCCAGGTAATCCTGAATTTGGATGTAGGCAGCTCTGTCTAGGATTTTAAGTAGAAAAGGCACTGTGGTGATAGGTCTATAATTGGTGGGGATAGTGGGGTCCAGGGTTTGCTTTTGCAGTAATGGTAGGACCCATGATTCTTTGAGGCTGGTGGGTACCGTGTTGGATTTAAAGGAAGAGTTTATGAGTTTGGAAATGAAGGGAGCTAGATCCCTAGCTGCGTCCTTTATTAATTGTGCTGGGCAGGAGTCACCCTTACAATTTGAGGGTTTGAGGGAGAGTATTATTTTTTCTGTGTCAATTATGGATATGGGCTTGAATCTAAACGGTGCAGTAGTCTTGTTCTTCCGAGATTGGGGTGTTTGTTGGTCTGGTGTTGGCAGTGTGGCCTTTTTTTTTGCAATTTTACATTGAAGCAAGGACATTTTGTTAGCAAGGGCGTTTTGTATGTTTGTGCACCATGCTTTGTTTTTAGGGGCATTGTCTATTGGTTGAATAGGGGATTCCATTTCGCGGAGGATGGCGAAGAGCTCTTTAGTATTAGAGTTGGCTTTTGTGATTCTGTCATTAAAGGTGTTTTTCTTAGTTTTGATAATTTCTTTTTTGTAAGATTTGGCAAATTCAGTTAGGTTGTTTTTGTTGTGTTCAGTGGGTGAGTGGCGCCAGATGGATTGGAGCTTTCTTTTCTGTAGTCTCAGAGATTTGAGGTGGGGCGTACACCAGGCATTTAAGTGGGCTTCCTGTTTTGCTTTGCGTAGTTTGGCTGGAGCAGCTGTGTCTAATACTTTGGTCATAGCATCATTGAAAATGTTTACCAGGGTGTCCGGGTTGTTACTTTCCAATTCTGAGATGGCTGGGAGGAGGAGAGGTATAATGTTTTCAGCAGTCATGTCCTTCTTACTTCTGGTCGGGAGAGGGGGAACCATGTTGTTGATTTTGGGGCTAAGGAGATCTAGCGTGGCAGAGAAGGTTATTAGAGAGTGATCCGTCCATGTTTGTGGAGCAATATCGGTGATACTGATGTTGCAATTCAGTTCCGATACCCAATCAAGGGTCCTTCCTTTGATGTGGGTGGGTGAAAGGACTTTTTGATCAAGGCCGTGGTCCTTGAGCAGGGCTGTGACTGACTCAGCTTGTTTATTGTCAATTTCTTTAAAGCCGAGGTTAAAGTCTCCCAATAGTAGGGTTTGGTAGTGGTCTTTGGTGTTGTTGGCAATTAGGCTAGTTAAATCATCTTCAAAGGTGCCTAGAGGCCCTAGGGGTCTATATATTAAGTGGATTGAGAGCGTGCGGTTGTTGGAGAGGGGCATTTTGGCTGTGAGTACTTCACAAGATGAGTAGGAGACTGAAGTGGCAAGTCTGATGGGGTGGGTAGATTTGCAGATGATAGCTAGTCCGCCGCCTCTGGCATTTAGTCTGTAAGCTCTGAGAATTTGGTATTTATCGGGCACTGCTAACATTAGTGTTGGTCCAGCAGCCTCGTGAAGCCAAGTCTCAGTTATGGCCAATAGATCCAAATTATTATTATTTAGGATATCCGCAATTTCTGTGGCATGAGCCACCACAGATCTCGCATTAATAAGAGATCCTAGTAGTGTTAGGGAGATATTGGGTTTGGTGGTTTCACAGATTTTAATTGGTAAGGTATTTATAGTTGTGCAAGTTATAGTAGGGGTTTGATCACCGGTGTGAGTAGATTGCTTGACTGAGCGGTGCAGGTTTTTTGATTGGGTAATAGTGCGTCTGTTGGCGTTATTCTGATGGTTTCCTACAGGTTCATAGATACTAGGTAGTCTGGATCTGAGTCTCAGATTTCTATCTTTGGGAGAGCTGGTTTTGAGAGTAAAGGCCATTATACTGGATATGGCTATAAGGAGTATTGGGGTCAAGGTGACTTTATTTAGGCGAGTAGGGGGCATTTTCTGACTATGCCAGGAGCATACTGTGAGCTGGCGTCTAGATGTTAGGTTTGGTCTTAGGTACTTCAGTGATGTCCCTGAGTCGTTAAAGACAGGAAGGTACAATGAGCTAGCACAAAGGCAAAGTGGATGTGGATCAGCATAGGCAGTGGCTATGTTGCACAATGGGTATAGATCAGCAGGCCAATGCAAAGACTTGGTGTATGCATCTGGTGTACAGCATGAGATGGCGACAAGGTTAAGTGACAGTAGTGTGCAGTAAATGGCAGTAAAGGTATGTAGCAGTTCAGTCAAAAAGTACAATGCCTAGATTCGACTATCTAACAGTGGCATCGATTTGTAAGGTGATGGCAGGACACACAGGTAGCAGTTCAGTCAAAAAGTACAATGCCTAGATTAGACTATCTAACAATGGCATCAATTGGTAAGATGATGGCAGGACAGTAGTTGTTCAGTCAAAAAGTACAATGCCTAGATTCGACTATCCAACAGTGGCATCAATTGGTAAGGTGATGGCAGGACACACAGGTAGCAGTTCAGTCAAAAAGTACAATGCCTAGATTCGACTATCCAACAGTGGCATCAATTGGTAAGGTGATGGCAGGACACACAGGTAGCAGTTCAGTCAAAAAGTACAATGTCTAGATTCGACTATCCAACAATGGCAATTAATATGACAGATGTGGAGGCGTACTGCATGGCTATGTGTATGAGCACAAAATTTTAAAGAATATGAAGGCAGCGAGCGGTTTCAGGTGAGGAGTTAGTTTAGTATTAAGAGTGAGCTGCGGGCGTCCATAGGGTGTCCTTGGAGAAGATAGGGTAAAGTTGCCCTGTGTCGGCATGCAACGTAAGGAGGGGCGCAGATGCTCTTTGAAAAAGTATATGCTCAGCGACCATTAGCCTGGAGCTAAGCATCAATGATGCAAGTGGTAGTTCTGGGTGATAAGATCTTTGGGCAAGCCTCCTAGGTGCGATGCAATATGTGAGGCACGGGCGAAGCGAGTCTTAAATATCAGGTCAAGCTCACCTTCTATATGTTGATGCCGAAAGCAGATGGTTTTCCTTTGAAATAAGTATGCACATTCTTTCTCTTCATTGTGAAATAGCTGCTGTTGCCATATATGGCCTGTTTCATTAATAGCCGCTTCACATTCAGTTAACTCCAAAAGTGCCTCCATTGGGAGGATGCTATTTTTAAATACTGATTTCTTTATAAGGAGCACCTTGTCAAATTCGCTCTCCTATATATATTCAGTTGTTTAGCATTAGATGGCCGTATGTAGTGAAAGACTTGTCATAGCAAGAGCACTTGTATAGTCGTATTCCTTTGCTGCACATAAGTGTCATTAGATATCCATTTGTATCGAATGTGTTGGCATGTCTGTTCTTTTGCCATGTGCCTCTTGTTAGCCTCTCAGTGTATTCTTTGAAGTCTTGTGTTATCCTTTTCAGAGGAGGATGTGACCCATTCAGTACTTTCACATAGACTCTCTTGGGGTTAGTACCTCCTGTGTGGATATTCCCATATGCTGTAACGTATCGCTACAGCACCGAATGCTGCATATGTTCATAGCCCAATGGCTCAAACACCCCCTTTAGTGGTACAGTGTTGCATATGGGTTGGACACAGAGGACCTCCTTATCGATTGGTATTTACGAGACATTGGAACTGTATGTTTCTTCAAAATTGTTAATCATTTTAGTCCTTTTTTAGTTTATTGTCTTCAGAGTCTGTAATATATTTGTCCGAAGGTAAGAGGCCCTACATTGGGAGTGACCGACCTGAAATCTCTCAATATTTCTTGGTTCTCTTTTTCATGCCACCTCTTCAGCAGTATGCTTTTAAAGTGTTAGAACCATGACTTCCAATATGCAATACGTCTTTGCCCTCTTTTGCTTGTGGGACGTCAGGATCGTGACCACTTCTCAAGGAACAAAGGGGACTCTGTGGGCCAGGAAAGCCAGTTCACCATGGCCTTTGCCTTTGCACCAGTGCCTTCTGCTATCAAAAGGTGGTCATGGGTGGGATCTGCAGAGTCCCTCTCCAAATCCATACCCCCTCTCGCTATCAGGCCAGGTAACCCCATAAAACACAGGCATTCGTGTGGTTATTACCCCTTCTCCTGAAGTCCAGTAGCTCTGCTGTACAGGAGGCCAGTTACAGAGTCCTCATGTCAAGGCAAGGAGAATCAGAATTATCATAACCCCTATATCCACATAGTCCAGGCATGCTATGTTAACTGTGAGGCCGGACCACATAACCTCTGCACTGTCCTCCTGCACCAAGGGGCTCCATATTGAAGATGATACCTCACAGATCAATGTATCCATGAGGAACGGAACCTGAAAGTATTGACTGAGAAGAAAGATTGCCGCTCACTCCAAATGTCCTGTCCCATATGGCAATGATGGGATTCTTCCTATACCACCCCTGAGCCCTGCATTTTGGAGCAGGTAGCAGAACCCCATTCACATGGTACCCCTCACTCATCTGCCATATGGGACCATCACAGAGATTTCCCTGGAGTAGCCGAGCAAAATGAGCCCTTCCAGAGGCAGTTGCTGCAGGTTGGTCCTCACTGTGGGATCTCATATGCCATGTGGGGCCTGTTAGAGGGCATGCTGGCAGGTGGGAGGCTGTGGAGGTGCTTTATATGCCTAGGTGGAGAGATATGCAGGGACACTGTGAATGTTTATTGTGTCAGAGCCCTGCTGAGAATGGCATGACATTCGCCTAACATAAAGATTGCTGCAGAAGCGAAACTAATATGGCAAGGTATGCTCTAACCCTTTCAGAGATCGTGAAACAAAGTGAAGAGGAGAACCACCAACACCAGGCCAGCAAACACTAGCCCATTAAAGAGGAGCCCTCTGAAAGACCTGAGGAATTGAGCATAAGGGCAGCAGTCATCTGGAACCGATGGAAGGAGCAGGACAGAGGGTGCTGGAACCAGGACACTCAGCTACTCAGTTAGAGTGTGGAGCTTATCTCGGACTGCTGCACTGGCTGGCTTACCTGAGAGAGCTAATGGTCTCTAGAGCTGCAGGAAGACTTAGAGGTTTAGGGGCCAGAAATACAGAGACTGCTCCTAAGTGAGCTGAGTGCTGCATCCTGGCAATAGGTGAGTTAGGCATTATATTCCAAAAGAATTTAGTTGAACAGTATATCTCTAAAGAAGTGCGATAGCCACTATAGGTCTAAAGAGATTGTATTTTGGAGGCATGAAGCATGATGGGCACTATATCCCTGAGACTGTGTTTGAGAGCTATATATTCCTGGAAGGATTACCAATAGCAGTTGCAAGCTATATCCTTGTTAATCAGGGACATCATTTCATCAAAATGCCAGGGCTAGCGGAAGTGGCACCACACAGCCCCTGACCTCTGATGACATCACAAAAAGTGATGTAATTTGACCCCCACAAACTGACATCACAGGAAGCGATGGAACACAACCTTTCACCCCTTGACAAAATAAGAAGTGCCTCACATAGCATTGTTCCTAAGTACACTATGAAAAATATGGTAACAATATCACTGTAATGTGATATATATTTCATACAAGAATGTATAATTAATATCAGTTTGCATAGGCCCATATTACCAAATTAGGGTGAATGCAAGCAGACGTCAAAGGCCAAATGATAACGATGTGTTATTATATAGCACTAACCCTTAAGCGCTTTATATAGAATAAATATACATACAATATCACCCAACCTGTGTTGGTACTCGTTTATCAACCTCAGAAGAACAAAAGGCTGAGTTGACATTGCCAGGATTCGAACCTGCAGATCACCCCTCCTCCGCCACAGCAGTGAGCGCTCAACCCACTAAGCTATCTTACAGGCTGTAGCTATATAACCGGCTATAGTAAAATGAGCAATTACATGTCTGAATGTACTCAAGGTCAGAACTCAAATTACACTCTGTAGTGGATACCATTAAACTGGTAAGTGAGATTTAACAGCAGTCCAGTTGATCTGCAAGCCTGGTGCAAAGTTGGCCATATGTCAAGCCTGCGTGAATCTACTTTTCAGGCTTCAGAGGTTGGCAAAATGCATAACAGAGGGTTCATAACTGTGGATTAAAGAATTTAGAGTAGCGCAGGGAGAGCGGCGCCCTCACGCGGCTTCCCGTACTCTGGGCACTCGTTACCTCATACATGCAAACAAACATCCTGAACAGCATTCCAGGGAGATAGGAAAGATAGACACGTTACAACAAAGCATTAATTGTGGCACAATGAAATCAAGGGCCACTTTATGTGCTACATTTCCACACTGTACACAAGCGTTTAGGCACAAGGATTTTGTCAAGTGACCGAGGACTCCGAGATGGAATGTCTTGTGATGATCGTAACGGAAACAAAGAGGGTCATTCCGAGGTTGGAGGTAAGGGAAAAACGATGCCGGTAATGGATTACCGGCATCGTTTACCCTACGGGCTATTATGACCAACTAGACCGCTATTTACGGCACCGTGAAGTACGATGCAGTATATAGCGGCCTTGGATCGCGCGTGCGACACGCCATGCCGATATTAGCGGCATGGCGTAAACCGAAGTTGATCACAAGTAATGCGCACAAGTAAATAACGGCCTCCTTAAGCCCGTAAAGTACCTTACCGGCATGGAGTACATACAGGCATCTCAGAGAAGGTGTTAAGAACCCTGAGCAGTGGTTCTCAGAGGCTCAGGTGCACACAATCAGCACAGGTGTAGGCAATGGAGTCTGCCACAGCAGAAAGGTATCACACCCACACACCACACCCCCTCCCACACCAAGATGATACCAATAGTGGTAGCATCACTGAAGTAGGATGCCCTGCTTGCAAGGCCTCAACTACAATGACAACACCAACCACACCAGGCCCCACCACAGAGGAGATACAGGAGGAGAAGGAGGGTGGGACAGGCCCAGCATGCACCACTAGCGCAGCCACCGTTACCACCCCGGCAGCCCCCAATCCCACACATCAGGTCCAGTCCCTCAACCTAACCCCTGAGCAGATCCACACCCTGTACCAGCCTGACTGTGACACCATCACCACCATAGTCGACCTGAGACATGACGACACAGTGAGCATCATAGAAATACGCACCGCCATCCCCCCTCAACTGAAGGTGGTGTCAGTGCTCCACTTCAATGCCACAGGCACCTACCAGCACACAGTGGGGCACATGCATGGCATATCATAACGTTCATTTCACGGACACTGAACCAAGTGCTGGATCACCTCCTCAAGCACACTAGGGACTACATATCCCTACCATGGACTACCCAGGAGATATACGATACAAAAATTGCCTCCCATGCACTTGCAGGCATGCCAAATTGCATAGGTACCCTTGACTGCACCCACGTGGAGTTGGCGGTCCCGCATGGCATGGAGGTGGCGCATCGCAACCGCAAGCAATACCACTCCAACAACGTGCAGACGGTATGCAATGCAAGCAAGATCATCCCCCATGGGTGGGGCCGACATCCATGATCAACTCATGACTCAATGGTCCTGCTGAACTCCACGCCACCTCGCTACATGGAGCGACATGCAGAACGACGTGCCTTGCTGCTTGGTGAGTTGCCTGACTGTGCCATGGCAGTGCATCGGTGTCATGATGTGGGTGCCTGCATACTCAAACCGGGTGGAAATGTCGACGCCAGTGCACAATGTGCACCCCACCAAACACTGTGCCAGAGAGCCAGTGTAACGGCACATGACCACAGAATCCCACATTGATGAAGTAAGGCCCACACCTAACACTACATGACCAACAGGTCACAAGGCTATATCCCAGAACACATGCAACACTCATCGGCGGCCCTCACACACCGTAAGGGCATGTAGGAAAACACACCGCATATGCACTATGTGGCTGCCTCCAGCATATCACCACACCGGAGATTCATCCCAGGGAGTGGATTGAACTGAGGCCAGCAGGGATACCACACCGCATCACCGGTTTGGCACACCCATAGGAGCGCTGGAAGTCACCATAGTATGGATAAGTGCAGTATGATGACTATGCTACTGACTACAGCCAACACACCCAACTACGGAATCTCACAGTACACAGCACTTCAAGGATCTTACCCCAAGAGTGCTGCATGCATAAACGATGCTTGTTCCAAAAGATGTGCGTGCCATAGTCCATAGACCATCTCGAAGATGCTACCCCCTACATCATTCCATTGCACAGGACACATAGCGGGGCCAGGAATGGGGTCAATGCATCCATGGACATGTCTGTATGGGCAGAAATGACCTGCTGCCATGTAAGACTAGTCAGCTGTCCACCATGAATGTCCAAACACTTACCATCATTCCCTACACATGCAGGTGATGGTGGCTGTCCCTTCAAGCCGTGACTCAGGACCCCTGTCAGGAGCCAACTGAACAGGCCCGACGAGGCCTAGAATTTTGCCCAAAAACCGTGCACATGTGATGATGAAGCAGGCACTTGGCCCGGTGAAGGCACGAATAAGTCGCCTCAGCCGGTCGGGTGGGGTACCCATCTACTGCAATGAGAAGGTGTCCAAGCCCCCCATGTCATGTGTAATGCTGCACAATATGTGCATCCCTTGGAACGTGCCCCTGTCCCCTGACATGGGACTGCTACCACCAGATGATGATGAAGGGTAGGAGGAGGAGGAAGGGGCAGGACAGCATCATGGTGCCGATGCACAGGAGGGACATGCCGTGTGGCAAACATTGATTGGACATTAAAACTGAAACACAAGTCAGCACAGGGTGTCATGACATGGGGACATAGGGCACTGGGTGTGGGGATACATGTACACCATGCACTGTCAGATATCAGAATACACATGCTCAATGATGAATGTCCACACAGGTTCACCTTTGCAACACAAACGGTGTATTGAAATTGTACGTGCATAAGTGTATAACAAACCCTTCACCACCCTACCCTCCTCCCCCTCCCCCCAAACTCCCAACACACCCTCACCCCCTCCCCCCAAACTCCCCAACACACCCTCACCCCCCTCCCCCCAAACTCCCCAACACACCCTCACCCCCTCCCCCCAAACTCCTCAACACACCCTCACCCACCTCCCCCTCCCCTCCAACTCCCCAACAGTAGTCCCATGGTGTCCATCCAGGCCACATGTGGCAGGTATGCAAGTCACTCCGCGCCCTCGGGGCCCAACGGAGCCATGTCCCGGCAGTGCTGGGAACGTAGTGAATGTCGCAGTGGGCTCGTCCGGGTTGGTTGACTGGTGGAGGGGGTGTCCTCCAGCTGAGCTGGCTGAGAAGGACGTGCAGCCTCAAGGGCATCAGCAATGCGTCCCAGGACTTCGCACAGGCGGTTTGTGCTGTCCGTCACCACCTGCCGCATTGCCCTTAGTTCCTCCCGCCACTCCTCCCTGGCGATTGTCTTGCATCACCTCTGTGATGAGGGCAGTGAGCTGTGCTGCACGCTGTCCATCAGTGGATGGGGTGTCATCCTTGCAGGGGATTGGGCTTCCATGCCCTGACAGGGCTTCGGCTGGGGACTGGGCACAGGATTGGCCTGTTCCCGTGCTTCTCCACGTGCACATCGGCCAGGTGTGTCCGGCTCCCCTGAGTCGCTGCATGACACCTGTGGGTAGTTGCTGGGCTCTGGGGTGTGGACGATTGGGTATGAGTCCTCCTCTGCCACTCCACAGATGGACAAGGGGCTGTCCACGGTTTCCAGGGGAGCCGTGGTTGCCACCTCCCCAGCGATGCTGGACTCCGCGGACCTTGGGGTGGACGATGTACCTGCCGCCAATGCAGGAGGGGTGGGGGTGGTACACCCTCCATGGGCCTTGCAGGAGCCGGTGTAGGCGTGTCCGTCCTGGTTGGGATGTGGTGGACCCTGCCTTTGCCCCTGGAGGTGGTGGGACAGCTGGTGTCGTGGTCCTCCCTGTCATGGTCACTACCTGTGGGGGTAGAAGAGAGGGATGGCATGAGTGATGATTTGAGACACAACTTACATTCATGGCTATATTCACATATTCAGTCATTTGGGGTTTATGGGCATTTGTGTATGCAACAGCACTACATTCTATTTATGGGTGTGATATGTATGCAGGTGTCGGTGTCACTCATCCTGGCCGGGGACTGTGCAGTCTGACTCACACACTGGCCACACCAGCTGCACAGTGTGCATCATGGGATGTGCCAGTTCGTGCACTATGTGTGATGTGCGTTATGCCCTTGCACTTGTAACTTGCCTGGGTCGCAGTTGGTTCGGCATGATTTTGTTGGGGGAGGGCACCATGACGTGATTCCTTGTATGGGCCTTGAGATTGTATATCATGGAATTGGCATTGGCAGTGTTGACTTTGGACACTCAGCTCCATCATCGGACGACGGTGCCCCACACCCCATGTTGCCAACGCCTTCTATCGATTCCTGTCCTATCAGGCCGGCACAGGTCTCGTCCCATGGCATAAGTTTCATCAGGGAACTTGGGCCCCCTCCGGTCTCCTGGGCCTGTCGGCAGTTGGCAGAGAGGATGCTCCTCACCCTCAGCCGCAGGTCATCCCACCGCTTGCAGCAGTCCTTGCGGGTGCGGGGGGTGGTGCCGACTGCGCTCACCCTCTGGGCCACTAGTGCCCAGATGTTCTTTTTTCGGAGCACCGGCTCTCTGGGCATGTCCCCGCTGAACACGATGTCAGCGTGCTCCTCAAGGGTGTCCACCAAGGCCTGCAATTCATCCGGGCTGAATCGCTGCTTGCGGAGCTGGTCTGCTGTCTTCTTAGGTGCTTTTGGCATTCCTCCAGATTCTGATGGCCTTTTTCAGGGTTCAAAATGCTCCCAAGGGTGCTGCCTGTTGAGGATTGCAATGAATTGTGTTTTTAAAGATGGCCGCCGCGCTCCTTCCCGTTCCTGTGCGATGACGATATTTCCGGTTCCGTTATTTACGGTCATTGCTGTTTCCACTTTGTCCTATGGTGGTATTGTTAAGTACGGTGCGCTTCATGCCGGTAAGTGCTTTTTTGGGCCCTTTTGCGGCATGGCGCTAGGTACTTTACCGGCATGGCGCAAAGCTTGTGTCCGCGAAGTCGTAATAGGCCGCAATTAGCGGTCTGTTACCAAATCGGACACGTTGTTTGCTCCATGCCGGTAAAGCCCGGTACTTACCTCCAACCTCGGAATGACCCCCAAAGGCAGGAAAAAACATGCTGTAACTGCAACCTGCGAAAAGCAAAATACATTTTCCAAAATGGATGCTTATTCTACTCTAAATGCTTTTTGGAAGTTTTTGTCTGCATTCTGAATATGAGGTGTTTAAGAACAGAATAAATCAGTGTCTCATTCCCTGAAGTGTGACTGAAATAAACTAGAAGTTCTGAAAGGCAAACTATTTGTTATTCCTGCTCTTTCTTATTTAGGGTCACTGCTCAAAGTGTTACACTTGTGGAACCCCCGGTTTTTTAAGAGGCCTGAACAAGAAAGCCAGCCACCCCAGAAACAAAGAGCCACATGGCGCTGGCCACAGCCCAGGATCTTCCATTTGTAACCGCCCCCACCCAAACAAACATTTAAAAAATATATTTTTAGGGGTAGCAAGGGAGACCTCAGGGGTTGCAGCTGTGACTACTGGCGACCCCCAAATGACGTCCCTGCTATTAATGTGTTTGAATGTCAAGGAGTGTGCTGGTGTTATATTCCTGAGGCAGTTCATAGATTAGAGATCTAGTAGGAACGTTATATCCATATTAGATTGGGATGCAGATAGGGTTGCATTATAGTTTGTTACCCATTCTTCCAAGAGTTTAACACCATTTTCAGTTCTAGTTTAGACCCTACGACCTCTCACTGTTTATACCACTGACCTCCTTGCGAGTTAAGGAGTGTACTGGTGGTAGATATGTATCCCAGACAGTTCTTAGATCTGGTATCCCGGGTGTAAAGCACCGGAGGGGGGTGTCTGTACTCCTGCTGTCTATATGGCAGAGGAGAGGCACAGAGGACCCCAGCCAAGATTCTCGATTAGGTAAATGTGGGCAAGCAATCAAGGCCTAGCTCTCTGGAGGTCATGCAGGCTGGTTCTTAAGTACAGTGTAGCATACATGCCAACATTCTGTGATCAAAAATCTGTAGGAATCTTAAAGTTTCAAAAATAGTCAGGCGAGGAGGTAATGATAGGAATAGGGCGCGTCAGCAGCCCATTGTCATTGAATGAGCCCGCTGCTGCGGGTGCATTCAATGACAATGAGGCACCTGCCACGCCTTCTGCCATCACGCCAGCTCGGGGGAGCCCTTGAAAGACTCACCGGAGTTGACGTGGTGGGGGGATAATGGCGCCTTTTGTGAAAGGCACTTGCGGCGGAGGGGCGCCCTTAGCCCACCGCCGTGGGCGCCTTTTACATCAAAGGCCTGCATGTTGCGCCTTCTCCCGCTACGCCAGCTCGGGGAAGTCCTTGAAAGACTCCCCCGAGCTGGCGTGGTGGGGGGCTAATGGCGCCTTTGGCCAAAAGGCACCCGCGGTGGAGGGGTGCTTTTAGCCCACCGCCGTGGGTGCCTTTGACATTGAAAGCCTGCATGCTGCGCCTTCTCCCGCTACGCCAGCTCGGGGATGTCCTTGAAAGACTCCCCCGAGTTGGCATGATGGGGGGCTAATGGCGCCTTTTGCCAAAGGCACCCGCGGCGGAGGGGTGCTTCTAGCCCACCGCCGTGGGTGCCTTTGACATTAACAGCCTGCATGCCGTGCCTTCTCCCGCTACGCCAGCTCGGGGAAGTCCTTCAAAGACTCCCCTGAGTTGGCGCGGTGGGGGGCTAATGGCGCCTTTTGTGAAAGGCACTCGCGGCGGAGGGGCACCCTAAGCCCACCGCCATGGGTGCCTTTTACATCAAAGGCCTGCATGCTGCGCCTTCTCCCGCTACGCCAGCTCGGGGAAGTCCTTGAAAGACTCCCCCGAGCTGGCGTGGTGGGGGGCTAATGGCGCCTTTGGCCAAAAGGCACCCGCGGTGGAGGGGCGCTTTTAGCCCACCCCGTGGGTGCCTTTGACATTGAAAGCCTGCATGCTGCGCCTTCTCCCGCTACGCCAGCTCAGGGAAGTCCTTGAAAGACTCCCCCGAGTTGGCATGGTGGGGGGCTAATGGCTGACCACAAAAGTGATGGGTGGAAGGTTTCGAATGAATCTAAACCACTGGCAATTGCTCTGGGCAACCTTCCACACCACCGTTTTTTAGCCCGTCTACGCCATTGCAAAAGGGGACCAGCCATGTGCAAATCAGTCAGCAGCTGCCGCCACCAAAGGTAGCAGCCCAGCCCGAACTGCTAGGCCAGGTCCCCTCTGCACAGAAAATCAAGCAACCCCAGACATGTTTCGGCCTTGTTGGACCTCCTCAGTGAGGTGCAGCCTGGTTTCCTGTGGCGCAACGAGCAAGGGACCCACGTCTGGGCATACCCTCTCTCACAAGGAGAAACAAACTGACCACAAAAGTGATGGGTGGAAGGTTTCGAATGAATCTAAACCACTGGCAATTGCTCTGGGCAACCTTCCACACCACCGTTTTTTAGCCCGTCTGTGCCATTGCAAAAGGGGACCAGCCATGTGCAAATCAGTCAGCAGCTGCCGCCACCAAAGGTAGCAGCCCAGCCCGAACTGCTAGGCCAGGTCCCCTCTGCACAGAAAACCAAGCAACCCCAGACATGTTTCTGCCTTGTTGGACCTCCTCAGTGAGGTGCAGCCTGGTTCCCTGTGGCGCAGCGAGTAAGGGACCCACGTCTGGGCATACCCTCTCTCACAAGGAGAAACAAACTGACCACAAAAGTGATGGGTGGAAGGTTTCGAATGAATCTAAACCACTGGCAATTGCTCTGGGCAACCTTCCACACCACCGTTTTTTAGCCCTTCTGCGCCATTGCAAAAGGGGACCAGCCATGTGCAAATCAGTCAGCAGCTGCCGCCACCAAAGGTAGCAGCCCAGCCCGAACTGCTAGGCCAGGTCCCCTCTGCACAGAAAACCAAGCAACCCCAGACATGTTTCGGCCTTGTTGGACCTCCTCAGTGAGGTGCAGCCTGGTTCCCTGTGGCGCAGCGAGCAAGGGACCCACGTCTGGGCATACCCTCTCTCACAAGGAGAAACAAACTGACCATGGTGGGGGGCTAATTGCGCCTTTTGCCAAAGGCACCCGCAGCGGAGGGGTGCTTCTAGCCCACTGCCGTGGGTGCCTTTGACATTAACAGCCTGCATGCCGCGCCTTCTCCCGCTACGCCAGCTCGGGGAAGTCCTCGAAAGACTCCCCCGAGTTGGCGTGGTGGGGGGCTCATGGCGCCTTTTGCCAAAGGCACCCGCGGCGGAGGGGCGCTTTAGCCCACTGCCGTGGGTGCCTTTGACATTAAAAGCCTGCATGTCGGGCATTCTCCCGGTACGCCAGCTCGGGGGAGCCCTTGAAAGACTCCCCTGAGCTGGCGTGGGCACAAAAAAAAAAAAAAGTAAAAAAAATTGGTATTTGGTGTCAAAATATCGGTAGGCGGTAGGACTGCTTAAAAAGCGGTATCCTACCGCCTAAATCGGTAGGGTTGGCAAGTATGGTGTAGTCCCCAAGCACCCACAAAGGAATGTCCACACACTGTATTAGTGAAAACACAGTCTTTATATCATTAAGGTTCAAGGTTATAAACACAATCACAATAACTCAATTTGTGCTCAGTTAATCTACAATGGCAAATATATACACAGTTCTACGTGGTACCACAATTACTAACAGATTTCATTAAAGTGCATCAACTGGACTTAGTTTGAATGTCACACAAATCAAGTAATAAAGAGAACCAACAATAGACATAGGAGGAAAAGCAGTTGGTTAGAACAATAGGCAGAATACTGGGACCCTACTGACCAGACAGACACAGTCCTGTGTGGAGATCCCCCACCCGGGCAACCTGTAAAATAAAGTTATACCACAAGCCCAGTCAATATATTGTTCAATGAGTCTTATTTTCCCCTAGATAGTCCTACAACCCCAATGTGCCTGGACTAGCAGAGTTCAATGTTGGGTCACCGACGGATCCTTCTTGAGCGGCTCCCTTTAAGGAAGGAGCCACAGATCGTCGAGATCCCACGAGGAAAAAGGGTGAACACTGTTGTTGCGGCAGCAGCTTTGGTTCTTGCGGTGCTCGTTGACGATCGGTCGAAAACGTCCTGTAAACTGAGGCTTGCGTTACTCCTCGATGACGAGTGTTTGTTGCCGCAAAGAGTCAATGAAGAACTTTGGCCCAGCAAGGGCGTTGGGTTGTCGGCATCTGGCTTTGGCGAACGGGACGGGACCACGGTTGGCTTCATTAGCTTCGTCGGCATCTATGAGATCTTTGGGTGGTGGGGAACCCACCGGCGGATTCTCCTTGGTCGACGGCGGCCTTGACTTTCTCCGGCAGGACCAAAGCGGTCATTCAATGTTCTTAGGCAAAGCACCACTGAGGCTCCGGTCGCGACGGCGGTTGTTGACAGTGATGGACTTCAATGTCTGGGCACTTCTCTTCGTGATTCCGTGGTGGTCCCCGTCTCTGTTCAGCAGCCTTTCGTAGGTCTGTCTACCAGGGAGCTTTGGCAAAGATCAGCTGTTGCACGAAGGTCCCTCGTAGCTTGGGAAGAGGTCTCCTAGCCAGGTCCTCTCTTGGATCAGTTCCTTGAAGGTACAGCAGCTTTCAGATTAGCGAAGGACAGCAGCAGCAGTTCTTCTTCCAGTGGGCTTCAAAGTTAAACATCAGTTTCAACTTCAGCTTCTGAACGATTTCTAGCAGTGAGAGGCCCCCAGATATACTGTTGATCTCCCATTCACTCTGCTGGGTCACAGTCAGGCAACCAATCACTCAGAAGGGCATTCAGCAGTCAGGCAGTCAATCAGGCATACAGTGCAGTCAGGGCATGCTCCTCCCTCTCAGACACTCAAAACAAGGAATGTGTATTGGGACAAGTACCCAGCCATTCAGCACTACACACTGCATTCATACCAGTTTCGAGCGGGGCTGTCTCAGTCTTTGTGTCACATACCAGAAACTAGACACCCATAACAAGAAAGTGCATATTGGTCATCCACTCCATTCACCCAGGTCCCACCCCAAGAGTGTACCCACAACATACAGTCACTGGGAAGGCTCCAGCCAGCCTGGCCTGGACTTTCCCACAATACCATATATGGAACTTCTACCCAACACCAGTCAGGGGGAATGGACAGAGGCAGGGTTCCCAGGACTTTGGGAAAAACAAGGTAACAGGCAATAGAAAGCAAGAGAGCACAGGGGCCATCTTGTTTCCTATCAGGAATCAACTGATTCCAATGGCAGGGCCTGGGTATCCCCAAAATGGAGGATACTCGGAGCACCTGTCAAGTTCAGCATGGAGCTGCCACCAGCCTATACCCTGCTCTGTGGGCCACACATAGGTGCCCAAAAACATACACTGGGGCAGAGGGTTGTACCCCCACCCATGGGTGCCATAAGGGTATCCCAAGGGCCTGTACACCAAACCAAAAATAGGAAGAGGTGCACTGTCAGGAGTCCCACATGGACTCCTGGTCAGAAAACAACACAGAACACATATGCAAAAGGACTACAGGACAAAGACAGGGAGGCCCTGTCCCTTCAATGCATTTCCAGCATCACACTGAACTGGATAGTCCAGCCCCTTTGATGAGCAGCAGTTACCTTTGAGATGGATGGGGATGCAGATCTTACTCATACACCAAATAATAGAGCCGACTCAGGAAGTTGACAAAAGTAACACTGTCTTAATATCAATTATCTAAAACAGGGAGGATAACGTAAATCAATGCAAACGCTCGATCTTCAACTCTCAACACATTTAAGAAAAAACTAACAGCCTGATTCGTGGAATTATTTGCACGTAAAACGCACATTTGCGTGCCTTCTGCCCGAAAATCCCTGTTTGAGCTATGAGGATTTTCGGGAAGAATGGCGCGCAAATGGGCGTTTTACACTTAATTAATTCCATGAATCAGGGTGTGTATTTTTATAAGCAAAATGTGTCATCACTGACATTTAACCTATGTGTTACCAACATCATCCTACGTGGCAAACTACAAAAACCTAACGGAGGGAGTGATTGGCTCTAAGGGAATATCTAAGTATATGATCCATACTAGTCTAAAAGAGTGTAACTATGTGATTGGTTACTTAACATCAAGTGGGCAACTAAGCCCTCCTCTAAAAATGACCACTATGAACGTCACTAAATACACAAAGTCCCATTGGTTTACACACTATAGGACCCCTGAGTATGCAGGTCCGCTACAATTGGTTGCCACTCTGTCCATCTTCCGTATTTTTCCACCTACATTAGCAACCTGCAGGCTGGTCGTCCAGATGCTGGTGAAGTTGCCTTAACTTTAGCTTCCCACCGATTAGCATATCAATCCATCATCACCTCAGTGGTCTACTGTCAATTAGGCCTTTGAACTTCGTACTTGAGAGTGTTCTTAGCTCTGAGAAAATTAGGGAGTGAGCAGCACAGTCTGCCTCCATCCTCTCCGTCCAACTTCATGCCTCCATGTGACTAGAGACCATACAATTAAGCCTTTTCGTGTATTTAATATTTTATTCCAATAGTCCTCTGACGTCTTCTTTGTTATGTACACTCCTTCTGGACATGAGGTTTTTTCTTTCACACGATTTGTATCCAAAGTCAGCTTACTTCAGTTTGATGAGAACTTGGCTTCAATATCTTCACCTGTTTCTGTGGCATACGTTTCTACACCTTGAGCCCAAGATGTCACTTATCCTTGTTGCTTTCTTGATGCCTTATAGAATATACACATTCTCTGGTCACTGCATCTTCAGCTCCATATAACATATATTTTGGCAATGGCTAGTAACACTACCATTCATCCTTGCCATTTATTGGTTCTGCTTCTTCGGGGATCTCATTCAGATGGCCATCATATTTCTTTGTATGTAGATATGGTTTCCTCAATGGGTACCTTGGTTCCCAGATTCTCTTAGGTACTGGTCCTTTCACTGGTACTGGACTGAGTCCATATCCTGCTCTTTGTAGATTCAGCTGTTCAATATGCGTCTTATACTCTGGTTTCCAGCATACAGGTAAAAGGGGCAGGACGATTAAGGTGGGGGTACTTGGCTCATTCTCTACAACACTGGGGAAGACCCTTATCCCTAAGAGATACGATATTCAAATGCATTATTGTACATCTCTTCCAGGCACATTTGGCTTTGTCCATTTCAAGATGAACCCCTTCTTTTCATAGGCATGTATCCCCCTTCCGTGTTTTGGCAAACACATTTTAAAAAACCTGTATCACATGTTCAGTTGGCCCTCCACACTTGTCAGCACTACTTTGCTAGCCTTTTCAAGTGTTGCAAATACAATCCCCAACACTGAATTCGTCTTCGTTCTCCTTTTCTTTGTAAGGGCCCTGCACTAATGAGACAGTGTCAACATCACAATTCACAACCTTCTTGCATCTTGGCTCTGTCTGTGTTTTTTCCATCTTCTGCCCTGGGTGCAACTTCCATCTATCCTGTCATCATGTACGCCCGAACTCATCATTACGTAGCTTTCTTTTTACAAGCTTGTGCTCACCACCTGTTGTCACTGTTTCTCTCATTGTCTCTTTGGGCTCTCTGTGTCTGTCACACCAACTGTGATTGATGTGATCTGGGAATGGCTGGCTTCTCCTCCTGGTGACCTGCTGGGTTTCCTCTCTGCAACTCTGTTTGTGGGCTAATATTCGCTTGTCGGCTGCTCTAATCTTGGTCAACTTCTCTGAAAACCTTCTGCAAACAATGTGATTGAAAGCAGTTCATAGGCAGGAACTCTTTTCATCAGCAATTCTGAGGTAGGCTGTTCTCTCCACCTGTTAGCTATGCATGGATCTCTTGGTATCTCTGGCCCATATGTCAAGTACTTTCGATCTGCTACATGATTCACCATATTCTCTCTTCTATTTTTGTGGGCCACAGCACCACGGCGAAGACATGTCCATAGATATGGAGACAATCTTTCTCTATTTCAAATTGTTATAAAGGAAATAGGGTTGCTTAGTCACATCATCCATGGGCTATTTGTGCCCTAAATGGCTAATGCCATCTCTTTCTTCCCAACCCCTGCACTCCGATTTCTAGCCCTCTCTGTTTCCCATCATCCCATCTTCTCTGTCCAGCTTTTAGCTTTCCCTTGTTTGCCTTGTTAACTTTCCACCACTGGAACCTCCTGACCCCTAACATCAGCTCCATCCTCACTGTATCAGGCTACAAAACTGCTTTGTAGAAGCACATCCTTTCCCTTTGTTGGCGCAATCTCTCAACCAATCATGATTCCCACCCTGCCCTATCACCTGTACATAAATGAAAATACTGCAAATGATGATCTCAATAATCTCAGAGCAGATGCAATACTGCAAATGGAGAAGGAGGGGGAGGATAATCAGGGGAAAGGAAGCTGTCATGATGCCTAGCCCCGGGGACCCAGACCAAGTCCAGCAACCCCAGAAGCAGGATTCAAGTTACCCCAAGCAAGCCCAACAACCCCCGCTAGGGGCTATTTGGGTGCAGTCCTGGCGCCTATGGCGCCAGGCTCATATGGAGGGTCAGTCCTGGCGCCATAGGCTCATAGATTAAAACTTACCCGATGCAGACCATGCTGCAAACTTACCTGATGCAGACCATGCTGCAAGAGCTCAAAGCCAAACAAGGCTTGGAAGGGACTATTTTACCTACGGACTATTTTTTTACTCGGGTGGGGCTGGGGAGGAATACTTACCTGGGACTACTTTGGGGGCTATTTAAACCACGCCTAAAGAGCAGCACACGCTTCGCGTTATTCTGCATCCAGCAGCATAACACTCACCGTGTCTGCAAGTCTGCATCCAGTCATCTGCCACGCCCGCCTCGAGTTTGGAGCTCCAAGAAACAGGGAGAAGGAAGGAGAAAAGGTTAGAACAAGAGCAATACCTTTGATCCTTACCTGAATTCCTGATCCATCGCGCCTTCGAGCTGGAAGAAAGAAGTTATTTTATGCGCGTCGCCTTGCCTGCTGCAGCGCCGCGCTGAACTCACCGGCCTTCTCAGTATCTTCACATTTCACCGCATCCTCCTGCATGTTACCGCCGCACTCCAGCACCTAAGGAGAAGACAAGAACAGCAAGGTGAGCCAAGGGAATACACAGAGGAATACCCCCCATAGACTTACCTGATTTTACCACCGGGGGTACTATTCTTCTTCACGGGTCGGCGCAGCTTCCACTGCATCCTAGCCGAACCCTGGCCCCCAAGGGGAAACAAAAGGACAGCAAGGTGAAATAAGGGACTAACAAAGGGGACCCTCATCACCACAAAAGACTTACCTGATTTTACCGCCTGAGGCATTATTCCCGGAGACTTCATACTTTCTCTCAGCGCCTGAATAAGGGAGAAAGCAATAGTTTATATATGGACATTATTTTATCGAACTGTGTTGGATAATACAAATCCTTACCAGAACATTACCGGTTGCCACGAGGAACTCTTCAGTAGGGTCAAGCTGCAACCTGCAAGGAATCGGACAAGAGTGAAAGTCAGGCATTTGAACTCTTACGAACTACATACTTACGGCGTCTTGCCGGGAATATCGGAGTCAATATTGTCCTGGAACTCACCAATTCCTTCGAGCCAGTGAAGCAACTGGTTATCTACGCGCCCCTGCGCTCAATGCAGGATGGAGAGCTCATCTTTTCAAATCATCAGGTGAGACTATAAGAGGGAACATCCAAGGTGATCAGTGGGGAGAACAGCGGGGTGGGGGGATTTACGCTCAACTCCATGGGTGGTTAATTCCCTTTCTCCACTTGCAGAAGAATATTCCTATGGGCCAAGCAAACGAAGCTAGGTGGGCCAGTCCAGTCCGTCATCTCGGCCCTACACGTCACATTGGTGGAGACCGCAGCAGTCCAGTCCAGACCGACGCCTCTGTGGGAGCCAGGTGAGCGTAACAGAACGCGAAGCCTGCCCACAAATTCCCACACGGGCGTTATGGATACCTCAGAGACTGACCAATTGGCCCAATTACTAGGGGAACTGAGGGCTGAAGTGCATTCCGCCCGTCAAGAAACCAATGCTCTTAGGAGAGAACTGATTTTGTCAAAGGAGCGAACTGATGATCTTGCTAGGCAACTATTGCAAAGCCAGGCTGGACAAGCACCCCTACCTGGTTCTGGGGGAAATCCAGCTCCTGTGTTATCGAGTAACCCTGTGCAAATAAACCTACCAGGACATATTCCATTAGCTCCACCGAACGCTTTGCCGGAGATCCCAAAAGGTTTGCCGTGTTTATCAACCAATGCCGCTTGCACTTTTTATGCCGACCTGGAGCCTTCCCAAACGATCAAGCCAAGGTAGCCTTTGTATTGTCATATCTCAGCGGCGGTGCAGCTGATTGGTCAATTCCACTAGTTACTCAGGATGACCCAATTCTTCGGGATTTTCAGGGCTTTCGAACTAGCATGGAAAGACTATTTGCCCGGCACTCCCAAGGACAGGCCCTGGATAACTAACTTTTGTCCCTACGACAGGGTAACCAGGACCTTCTATCCTACATCGCGACCTTTAATAGGTTAATTGTGGAAACTGGATGGCCTGAGGTAAAACGAATCACGTTATTTCATCGAGGGCTTCGAGGAGAACTCAAGGATGTCTTGGCTCAAGTCATGAACCCACCTCAAGACTGCGCTGAATATATAGACTTAGTGGTCCAGTTAGATCACAGACTTCAGAACAGAAAGTCTGATCGAGCCAAGTTTGAGAATCGGGTGTTGGTCAAAACCCACACTAACCCCAAAGGAGCAGATGCTTCAGAACCCATGCAAATCGGAGGGGTTAAAGGACCCTTAGCCCAGAAGAAAAGAGAAAGGAGACGGCAAATGCAATTGTGTCTATATTGTGGAACTTCTGGACATTTTCTACGGGATTGCCCTGTAAAACCACCCAAGAAGGTGGTAGGAGCTGCTGATATAAGCCATATGGAGTCAGACTCAGGAAATGACCACGCCCGACAAGCGTAGAGGTCCGCTTGCCGAGCTTGAAGAAGGATACTCAGACCTCGCATTTCATCATACCAATGGTCCTCGTAGATCCAGGGCAGCCATCGCGTATGCACGCAGTAAGGGCATACATTGATAGCGGGGCCATAGGAAACTATGTGGACTATGAATTGGCTTCCAGGATGAATCTACCTCTCTGCCGAAAAACCACCTCAGATGTCATCACCACAGTCGATGGAACTGAAATTGCCTCTGGGCCTGTAACTCACTCCATCGCAGAGATGACACTATTGGGTCAGGATGGGCATCGAGAGACTATTGTGTTTGATCTAATCAATGCCCCACAGTTCCAAATAATACTGGGGATACCTTGGTTGGAAACACATTATCCTTGTATTGATTGGCGAGAGAAGAGAATAAACTTCCCGGATTGTGCACAAACCTGTTACCCAAAGAAAAATCCGAACGCAGGTCTGGCCACAGCAACCACAGCAGTCATGCAACTACCTCCAGAATACCAAGAATTCCAGGATGTCTTCCAAAAGGAACAGGCAAACATCTTACCTCCTCAGTGTTCGTACGATTGTCGAATCGATCTCATACCCGGTGCACAACCCCCTTGTAGCAGGATCTATGCCCTTACGGAACCTGAGAACCTTCACCTACGACAATACTTAGACCAGTACCTTGCCAATGGCTACATTCGCCCATCCAAGTCCCCTGCATCTTCAGCTTTGTTCTTCGTACCCAAAAAGGAAGGTGACCTCAGAACGTGCATAGACTACCGCGCATTGAACCAGATAACTGTTAAGAACCGATACCCGTTGCCTCTGATCCCTGAACTACTAGAACAAGTGAAGGACGTTTGTATATACACTAAATTAGATCTCTGGGGGGCATACCATCTGGGACGTGTAAAAGAGGGCGACAAATGGAAGACTGCTTTCCGCACTAAGTATGGGTTATTCGAATACCAGGTGATGCCTTTCGGGTTGTGCAATGCACCAGCAGCCTTCCAATACCTCATGAACGATGTCCTTCGTGAACTCATTGACGTTTGTGTTGTCGTGTATATCGATGATATTCTAGTATACTCCTCTTCAGTATCTGACCATGTGAAACACGTCCGAGCAGTCCTTGAGAAATTGCGCCAGCACAAACTATATGCAAAACTAGAAAAATGCGTTTTTCATGCCACAGAAGTTGAATTCCTTGGGTTTATCCTGACCCCAAAGGGAGTCCGAATGGACTCACGAAAGGTGGACGCAAACCTTAAGTGGCCATCACCAAGTTCAGTTAAAGGAGTACAAAGCATGCTCGGCTTTGCCAATTTCTACCGCAGATTCATCTCAGATTATTCACATGTCGTACATCCCATCACAGCACTCTTGCGAAAAAATAAACGCTTTATGTGGACTGAAGAAGCTGAAAATGCCTTCCAAGAGCTGAAAGCGAAATTCACGTCTGCACCTGTGTTAAAGCACCCGCGCCCTGAACTTCCATACATAGTGGAAACTGATGCATCCAGTCTAGCCATGGGAGTTGTCCTGTCTCAAAAGGACCCTGAAACCGGCCAGCTTCACCCAGTAGCATTTTGGTCCAGAATGTTCTCGGCACCCGAGTTAAGCTATGCGGTTACCGACAAGGCCATTAAATCCGCCTTCAAGGCTTGGCGGCACTATCTTCTCGGTGCCAGGCATACCATTACTGTGATCACCGATCACCGGAACTTACAGTATTTAAAAACAGCCAAGGCCCAATCATCACGTAAACTCCGATGGGCATTTTTCTTTGCCGAGTTCGATTTCGTAATAACCTATCGACCAGGTTGTAAGAATGGTAAAGCAGACGCCTTATCCCGAATAGGGATGGGAGAGGCAGAAATGAACCCAGAACCAGTACCTATAATTTCCGAACAAAGGATTATTGGCATGACTACTCTACAGACACTAGAGGACATTCAGGTAAAGATCCAGCAACTCTTTGATCCTACAGCCCTTCAGGACTGGGTAAAGAAAGGCCCGGACTACTCTATCACCAATGATCTGCCTTATTACCAAGGGCGGCTATTTCTTCCACACAAGGAAGCTAGTCATTTCCCTTTATCATGATACCCTAATGGAGGGGCACCCAGGTATTGCAAAAACTGAAGCTAAAATTAAAAGACAATTCTGGTGGTCCACCTGGCGAAAGGATACTAAATCATTTGTGATGTCTTGTGGCATTTACACCCAAAACAAAAGTCAAAAGAATAAACCAGCTGGACTCTTACAACCTTTAGACATTGCGCCTACACCATGGCACACCTTATCATTAGACTTTATTACCGATCTACCTCCTTGTAATGGGTTTAACACCATTTTAGTTATTGTGGATCTTTTTTCCAAGATGGCCCTCTTTATTCCTTTAAAAGGACTACCTTCAGCCTCAATCCTGGCCAAAGAATTCCTCAAAAACATTGTTCGCACACATGGATTTCTGTCCGTGTTAGTCTCTGACCGGGGCAGTCAATTCATTTCACATTTTTGGAAAGAATGCTGTCAATTGGCGCAAATCGGTGTGAGGTTATCGACCTGTCACCACCCCCAGACCGATGGTCAAACGGAGAGGACCACAGGAAAGGTCATGGGAACCTAGTGACCATGTTCATGCACCCCGATTGGTGAAAAAATTCCACCGAAATTTCCCAGACAAACCGAAACCACAGGGGAGAATGACTTTAGGAGGGGCCTTGGGGCAGAGTGCTGTCATGATGCCTACCCCCGGGGACCCAGACCAAGTCCAGCAACCCCGGAAGCAGGCATCAAGTTACCCCAAGCAAGCCCAACAACCCCTGCTAGGGGCTATTTGGGTGCAGTCCTGGCGCCTATGGCGCCAGGCTCATATGGAGGGTCAGTCCGGGCGCCATACGCGCCAGGCTCATAGATTAAAACTTACCTGATGCAGACCATGCTGCAAACTTACGTGATGCAGACCATGCTGCAAGAGCTCAAAGCCAAACGAGGCTTGGAAGGGACTATTTTACCTAGGGACTATTTTTTTACTCGGGTGGGGCTGGGGAGGAATACTTACCTGGGACTACTTTGGAGGCTATTTAAACCACGCCCGAAGAGCAGCACACGCTTTGCGTTATTCTGCATCCAGCAGCTTAACGCTCACCGTGCCTGCAAGTCTTCATCCAGTCATCTGCCAAGCGTACCTCGAGTTTGGAGCTCCTAGAAAAAGGGAGAAAGAAGGAGAAAAGGTTAGAACAAGAGCAATTCCTTTGATCCTTACCTGAATTCCTGATCCATCGTGCCTTCGAGCTGGAAGAAAGAAGTTATTTTATGCGCGTCGCCTCGCCTGCAGCAGCACCGCGCTGAACTCACCGGCCTTCGCAGCATCTTCACATTTCACCGCATCCTCCTGCATGTTACCGCTGCACTCCGGCACCTAAGGAGAAGACAAGAACAGCAGAGTGAGCCAAGGGAATACACAGAGGAATACCCCCCATAGACTTACCTGATTTTACCACCGGGGGTACTATTCTTCTTCACTGGTCGGCGCAGCTTCCAATGCATCCTAGCCGAACCCCAGGCCCTTAGGGGAAACAAAAGGACAGCAAGGTGAAACAAGGGACTAACAAGGGGAGCCCTCCTCACCACAAAAGACTTACCTGATTTTACCGCCGGAGGCATTATTCCCTGAGACTTCATACTTTCTCTCAGTGCCTGAATAAGGGAGAAAGCAACAGGTTACATATGGGCATTATTTTATCGAACTGTGTTGGATAATACAAATCCCTACCAGAACATTACAGGTTGCCACGAGGAACTCTTCAAGCTGCAACCTGCAAGGAATCGGACAAGAGTGAAAGTCAGGCATTTGAACTCTTACGAACTACATACTTACGGCGTCTTGCCGGGAATATCGGAATCAATATTGTCCTGGAACTCACCAATTCCTTCGAGCCAGTGAAGCAACTGGTATTCTACGCGCCCCTGCGCTCAATGCAGGATGGAGAGCTCATCTTTTGAAATCATCAGGTGAGACTATAAGAGGGAACATCCAAGGTGATCAGTGGGGAGAACAGCGGGGTGGGGGGATTTACGCTCAACTCCACGGGTGGTTAATTCCCTTTCTCCACTTGCAGAAGAATACTCCTATGGGCCAAGCAAACGAAGCTAGGTGGGCCAGTCCAGTCCGTCATCTCAGCCCTACACGTCACATTGGTGGAGACCGCAGCAGTCCAGTCCAGATCGACACCTCTGTGGGAGCCAGGTGAGCGTAACAGAAACAGGGAGTTGTGGGTTGTTTGGGTGAGGTTAGAAGAGGAGGAGGTAGCAGACAAAGAAACCAGAAGGAGGAAAGGCGGTGGACAGAAGTGTGGAGGTGATTTGCACAGAGGTGAGGCATTGGTTGGTGAAAGCAAGGCATACTGTGCGGTGAGTGTGTGCATAAAGTAGATGAGTGAACATGATAGAGAAAGAGTAGTGGTTGAGTGGAAGGTGACTGAGAGAGTGAAATGAGGATGACTGAGTAGATGATGAGTGGAGTAGTAATAGAGTGGCATGGGGGAGCGTAGTAGTGGAGTGCAGAAGGGATTGTAGTAGTGGATAGAGTGGGAAAGAGCAATATCTAAGGGTGGAGGTAGATTAGACAGACATTGGAGGGGCATACGAGGAAGAACTAGAGAAGAGAAGGTGGGTGGAGTTTGATGAAGGAGAGTTGCTGGAGGAGAGTAGATTTGCAGTGAGAAATAGGTAAGGAGAGGAACATCAGTGCATGGAAGGAAGGAGATAGATTGGGGCTTGACTGTCTGGACGACAGAAGTCCACGACCACTTAGAACTAACTCAACAATAGTGTAATGCCACTATGCCCTCACGGACAGCAAGGCAGAACTATATATATTACATTAAACAAGCAGTAGATACTAACCTGGGCAGTAGGAATTCCCAGCTTTGGGATGGTCTTGCTTTCTCTAGACGAGAGAGAGGGCGTCAGCCATTAGAGCCACTTTTCCCAAAACTTAATAAAAACCCTGGCACTGTCTTTGGGAATTGGTGTGTTAGTGAGCCAGTCTGTGACAATCTTCAGACAGGATAATGCCATTCTGAAAAGTATGCCCGATCATAAACAAGGAACTGTTAAGAATTTTCCTCCTTGAAAGGAACATCAGGATTCAGGCTCAACCCCATATTCAAAAGTGACTCACCCACATTAGAGCAGTTACCCCGCTCCCCAACAAATAAGATCAATGGGGTCCCAAATATCCTCAGGCTGCAAAGTGAATTTAAGCAGGCCTCTGTTTCCTCCTGGTCATAGCAATATGTAATATCTTCAAGCCAGCTTTGAGTAAGAGGTGTGGCGGCATGGAATGAGGAGTTTGACCCAACAGTGGCATAGTGATTGCTATAAACATTTATTACCAAACCAAGAAAACCTATCTAACCCAAACTAAATGTGGTTTCCCTCAAACAAACTAAACTCAGGAAGTCTGTGAAGTCCAAATGAAAAGTTCATCGTCGTAGTCCAAACTCCTATCTCTAGCTCTTAAACACAAATCCTAATCAAAGAAAAGTTCTCTCTATAGCCCAGTAGAATGACTCCCTCCTCCTGGGTATCATTCTTTCAAGTTGTAGCTGTGTCAACTTCTGGAAATGTTCCAATGTTCTTGAAAGAAAAAAAAGTGAATTTCCTCAATACTCTAGTGGTGCTAGTAGAATGACTCCCTTCTCCTAGCTTGTACAGTGTTCTTTGTAAGCATCTTCTGGTGTATTTCATTTTTAACTTCGTCAACAACTCTTGTAGTTCCCTCCAAGGACTTCCTTCGCTTTCTACTTTCTTCAACTTATCCTACTGGGACAAAGAAGTGGCTCCCTGAGTCCTCCTTAACTTGACAGCACCACACTCTTGTGGAACCAGTCAGGGAATTGCCCCACATCGGTTTGCACTACTTCCATCTCTTCTTCTTCTGCTTCATGATTTCCAGTCCCTTAATTTCCCAGCTCCCTCCCAAAGTTATTCCTGTTCCTGTTACCTTCTCTCTGGGAATGCTTGACCAGCTTCACCAGGGGCCACAGGATTGTTCTTCCGCCTTCTACTTCTTCTTTTCTTTGTAGGCCTGCTTGTCTTCTAAGCTAGGTACTGTAGGCGGTCTCGGCGTATGTTCCGGACTGGATGGTCCACCCGTTATAGGCCACACCACCACCACAGTTTCTCGTGCTCCTCATACATCTGTCTACGCGGCTCTGCCATAGGCCGGAGTAGGTGGTCTCGGCGTAGTTCTCAGACCACATGGTCCAGCCACTACAGGTCACGCCACCACCTCTCTGTTTTTCCACTTTAAGGGTGCTGGTGCCCAGCCGACTCGCAAGATGCTTCTCGGGCATCCTTCTATTAGTTTCTGTCACTCGGGAAAGCTGCCTTGCTGCAGTCTCCCGAAGCACTGTTTCAACCTCGCAGGCTTCTCTGCAGCATCCTCCCTCACCAGGTTCTCCTTGCTAATTCAGAATAGAACAAAGTCCTTCTTTACAGTTTAGTTTAAATAGCAGGGACTGTCTCAACGTAACCTCACTTTGCTTGACAACAACTGGTTGATCTGATTTTGCAACTAGGACTATTAGCAATGACCATGGGCTTTCAGATGCCTCTATGATGTCTGCCTCCAACATTCTCTCTACCTCCTTCCTTTGTAGACCCAGGGATTCTGTAAGGCCATAAATTAACTACCTTTTTCCGGGTGGAGTACAGATATGGTATTGGGAATTTTTAACTCACCCTGGTTCTTCATTAAATACATCAGGAAACTAGTCTAATAAATACTGTATATCTTGTTTTTGCTCTGGAGGTAATTCAGGTAGTATTATATTATATTCCATAGTCCTCTCAGACAGGAGAGTGGTCATAACAACTGAAGTACTCTCCACATGGCCTTCCTTCTACTCTTTTAATTGTTTATGTGATAAATCTGAGTCTTATATTTTCTGTCAGGCTGTGATACTCGATAGTTAAATGAGCCAGTTTGTTCTAATATCTCATAGGCGCCATGCCACTTTGAAATTATTTTTTGTGTGCAAGTGGGTAGTGGGAGGGTGCTGAAGTAAGGCTCGGACACAAAGGTGGTATGTTTTTGGGCAGACACATTTATTATATGAAAAAGGCTTGCAAAAATGCCTCTCTGTCCCTAAAAATAGTAGGGGTTTCCCTGCCTCTAAGAAAATGAATGAAACTGTCAGATTGTCTAAATCATAAAGTCTGTCCCTGTTGTATCTCATAAAACCTACTTCTTTCCCTAACACTTATAACATAAACTAACTGTGCAAGGATGCCCTCTTCTAAAAGTACAAATGTTCTTTGTGAGTTCAATAAACTGAAAAATTCCCAGACACTTGGGTAAAAAGGGATGACAAAAAGAAATGTTCTCAATCTGTAGGATTCCAAGGTTGTGGTCGGGATCGTAATCCTTGCCCCTTTGAACTCTAGTCCTTCTTTATAAATCTAATTCAACAGAAAATTCCCAGTCTCTTGGGTGAGAAAGTGGCAGAAATAAGAAATGTTAAAAATTATACATTTCCAAGGTTAGGGTTACTAATGGTTCCCCTAGATTTCTTGTTCAATATGCTCCTGTCCTTTTGGGGCCTCCCAGGCCTATAGTTGGTTAAACAAATGCCAATCGATAATTCACCACAATTTCTTCTATATGCTTTGCTAGTCTGTACTAACAACCTGGCACACTTCTTTTGCAAAGTACAGGACTTGTTGCACCGTCTTTTCTCATGGGTGTGAGTCCCTGACTCACAACATAACTGCTTGCTTCAATTTCCTGCCAAACAGTTATGCTTTAATGCAACTTCTTATTTGGGTGCGGGTCCCAGACCCGCAACATTCAATTTGCCTTGGTATACTTTCCTGCCAAATCTTCGCCCTCTTGAGGACACTGAGCCCCAGACTTGTAACATTCACTGTTGCTTGGTCTACTCCTCTTCCAAGCAACAGCTCTAACATCGACTGTCCCTTTTTCGGTCCAGGTCCAAGTCTCTCAATATTAGGTTTGGCGTTGTTTCAGTTTTTCAGATGGGTGAGGCTCCCAGACTTGCAAGGTCCAAATTGGTTTCTGTTTCTGACTTTGAAATGGATGCGTGTCCCAGACTTGCCCCCAGTTTCCAGGGTCCCAGACCATCTTATTCTGTCCTCTGCCTTCGCCCTCTCGCTTTCCAGGACCTCCTGCACTACTTGGGGCATCTGTGTACCTGTGTGCTTCCGTCTGGAAGGTACTAGCGTTTCCCAAGTGGCTGAAGCTTCCCTGGAAGCTTCAGTCATGTTCAGGGGCTTCCTCGCGATCAGCAGTGGCTTCCTTGGCATCTACTTCTTTCTGACGGCACGCCCTATCTGCTGGGTGTTTCACTGGTGCTCAGGGAGCCCAGAGGTACCGGATGGCAATAATGTGAGTGGTCCGAGCTCCTGGAACCTTGCTTGCATTCTCGTCCTTCTCTGCTTTCAGCTTCCCTCCAGCTCACTCTTGCGGTTCTCGCTGCTGCCTGCTTTAATGGTTTCCTCCTTAGAGAATCGATCTACTCAATCAAGTCAGTTCCAGGTTTAAGCTCCTGCGTTGGGAGTCTCTTTGGGCCAATCACATTAGCTGAACACGTACAGCGCTCATTCTCCTTCCTGATAATGATCTTTGGACTCCTGACCAGCTTCCTCTTCTAAGTCCTTAAGAAGCTAGAATGTTAATTCTGTTTCTCAGTAGTGATCTTTGGACTCCTGATCATCTTCTTCTTCTCAGTATATATCAAAGAGTCAGATATGAACCATTCTGCATAATCTAAGGTTTGGTGCCTGTCAAGTATATTAGATTGACTAGGTTGACAATAATAGATATGGGCCATATCACAAGGAGGGAGAGTAGGAGTTGATACTGGAGAGGGGTTAAGGGGTACAGATGCGGGGACATAATGCTTTCTCTGAAGAAGATCGCCCCTAATCCCATAAGGGGATCCCACCCCCATGTGATCCTCCTGCGATGCAGAACCTCCAGGGGGATTATTGTACTGTGGACGCACCGCCCTGGCCCCATGGGGAGGGTCTCCCCATGGGGGAGAAGGGACAACATCTTCAGATTCGTCAAAGTAGCAATCTGAGAAACTTTTGCCCGATAGAGAAAAAACCTTTTACTGCTTTTTGATAATAATATGTCTTTTGAGCTCACTCTGCCTTTTCTAGATGTATCTGCACGAGGTCTCGGACCACGGCCATTTGTTTCTTTAAACATTGGGCCACGATAATGGGTGGATAGTCTCATCACATTCTTCCCAGGTTTCTCTGATCATATGTAGGATGTCTCTTGGGTGCCGACCATACACAAGATCAAAAGGGGAGAAAGCCAAAGAAGCTTGAGGGGACTTCTGGATAGCAAAAAGGGCCGAGGTTACCATTATAACCCAGTTTCTTCCATCAGACGCAATCAACTTCTTAAGAATGCTCTTTCTGGTTTGATTAAATAGCTCTACAAACCCATCCATCTGTGGGTGGTGCATAGAGATACGTAATGTGCCGATTTGGAGGTTTTGTTTCGCTTCCGCCATGAATTTTGATGAAAATGTAATCCTTTGGTCGGTTAGTATTTCTTTGGAAAACCCTACCCAGGATAATAAAGGGATCAAATACTTCAGTATTTGTTGAGAGGTACTACTCTTCATGTGAAACGCTTCAGGGTAACGGGTTGCATAATCCATGATTACCAAGATGTAGTGGTTTCCTAATTGGGATGGTTCCAAAGGGTCAGTAACATCTATTCCTATCCTGTAGAAAGGGACTGCAATAATTGGAAGGGACTGTAATGGGGCAGATGGTACATCGCCACTGGCTGTCTTCTGACACAGTGTGCATGTGGCCACAAGGTTGTGAACAGCCGCGTGTACACCTGGCCAGTTAAACGTTTGTATTCGCTGGTTCTGGGTTTTTATTATGTCCAGGTGTCCGGAGGTCAGATCGGCATGGGTCATTTCCAGTACAATGCGGTAGTGAATCTGAGGAACCACTAATTGAGTTCTCGAGACTCCCTTAACTGTGGTAGCTGCTCGGTAGAGGAGACCTTTTTTTATAAAGAAGAAGGGGTCTCTACCTTCTTCAGTAATGGCCTGGTGGAAAGTCTTAGCTAGGATAGGATCATTCCGTTGTGCGAATGCAAGGATGGAATTACCTCAGCATCGTCATCCACCAGTTCAAGCTTTTCTGCAGCAATAGATGCATCCTTTTTTTTCAGTGGGGTAGCTTCAATGGGGAGTGGTTTGCCGACATCCCCAAAACCCTTATCAACCCTCTCCATGTTCCTGTACCTTCAGGGGTTTGGAGGGGAGACTAATATACCCGGTGCTGTTTTCTCCCCAACCTTTACATGGTAGGCCTTTTTCCATTGTTATGGAGTAGAATTGGTATATCTCCCTGATAATCCGGGTCGATCACTCCCGCTACCACATCCAAACCATGTCTCCAGGATAAAACGGACTTCGATACTAGCCGGACCTAGGTGCCTTTTGATGAGGACAAGATCAACCCTGTGAGAATCAGTTGACGTTCCCCTACAATGGACTCAGGAGTTGCTACTGTGGAGTTGGAGGCTCTCGTGATCAGTTTGGTAAATTTAAGGGTCCCCCAATTTATGTCAGTTGGGCAGAATCCCACTACTGCCATCATTTGCGGTGGCTTGGAATGAGGAGCCTGACCACATGGTGGAATAGTGATTGCTATGAACTTTTATTAACAACCAACAAAACCTATCTAACCCTAACTAAAGGTGGTGTCCTCACCTCAAACAAACTAAATCTCAGGTAGTCATGAAGTCTGTGTAGTCCAAATCAAAGGTTCGCCATCCTAGTCCAAACTCCTATTCTATTCCTACTACTTAAACACAAATCCAAATATAAGAAAAGTTCTCTTTATAGCAGATGAGAATGACTCTCTTCTCCTGGGTATGAGTCTTTCAAGTTGTAGCTGTCTCAACTTCTGGAAATGTTCCAATGTTCTTGAAAGAAAAAAAAGCAAAGTTCCACAATACTCTAGTGGGGCTGGGAGAATGACTCTTCTCCTAGTTTGTTCACCGTTATTTGTAAGTCTCTTCTAGGCTATTTCAATTTTAACTTCTTCAACAACTCTTGTAGTTCCCTCCAAGGGCTTCCCTCACTTTCTACTTTCTTCAACGCCCTCCCACTGGGACGATGAAGAGGCTCCCTGAGTCCTCTTTGACTTTCCAGCACTAGACTCATTTGAACAGGTCAGGGAATTGCCCCATAACTGTTTCCTCTACTTCCTCTTCTATTTCTTCTACTTCTTTTACTTCTTCTGCCTCATGATTTCCTGTCTATTCCCGGCCCATCCCGGACTTATTCCTATTACGGTTACCTTCTCTCGGGGAAGGCTTCACTAGTTTCGCAAGAGGCCACAGGATCATTCTGCTGCCTTCTACTTCTTCGTCTCTTCGTAGGCCTGCTTGTCTACATGGCCAGGTACTGCTGGCAGTCTTGGTACACATTCCGGACCAGATAGTCCACTCATTACAAGAGTGCCGGCACCCAGCTGACTTGAAAAATGCTTCTCGGGCATCTGGTATGTGTCTCTGCCACTCTGGAGAGCTGCCCCGCTGCAGTCTCCCGAAGCCCTGTTTCAACCTTGCTAGCTTCTTGACGGCATCCTCCCTCGTTGGGTTCTCCTTCCGGATTCAAAACAGAACAAGGTCCTTCTTTACTGTTTAGTTGTAATAGCAGGGACTGCCCCAGCGGAATGTCAGTTCACTTGACAACTGATGGTCAAGCATTCTTTCTACTTGATGGTGCCATGCTTTCAAGCTTCTTCTTCCCTGTACTCCACACAGCGAGATTGTCTGACAGTTTACAATAACAAATTGTTTCAGACTGCATCATAGGGAGAGAAGGTTTGGGGGTTGTCGTTACCCTGTGGGGTCGGGGCTTAAAGGGGCCGTGTCCCGTATTCACATCCTTTTTTCCCCAGGAGGGGATTTCCTCCCCATAAGGTCCTCATGCATGTTACCACCCCTAGGGGGACTATTGGTTAGCGGCCGCACCTCCCTTGCCTCATGGAAAGGGGCTCCCATCTGGGGAGAAGTGATACCATCTGAAGGATCGTCACAGAGGGGAACCCTCTCATCCAAGACATAGCATGTTGTACCGAGCCAAAAGCAAAAGCTGGACAGCCATTTTCCTTGTTTGGGCACTGATTTGGAGAAATCCAACAGTAGAACAAGAGGAGTGGAAGAATCCTCCACGCCAGTCATGTCACAGAAGATCTTGACCCAACCAGAAGACAGGCCCAGGCCAATTGAAAGAATCATGCTTCATCTTCTTCTCATCTAGCACAGCTCTGCAGAGGTGTAGCATAAAATCTATGTAGCATAAAGAAGGCACAATATGACATCTGATGAATATACTTGAAATTCCACAGTTTCAAGCAGTAGTTAAATCAGGGGACACGTTGTGTGGAGGAATTTGGAGCAAAATTGCATCCTAAAACAAAGTGAACTGAAAAAGGCCTTCCTGAAAAAGCAAGAGAGGCACCAGTCATTATGTCATTTTTTGGGAATCTATGCCTCTTACTGTTATGACAAAAGGATGATCCTGAAAACATGCAAGATCAAATTAGGTGCGCACATTTGTGCAGTAATACTCACAAGGTTTTTCTGTATTTTCCACAAAAGTAGAAGACTGGATTAGCAGATCTGGAGAAAATGTGGAGAACTGTATTTATTTGGAATGCGATACATCACAGTACCAAACATGTATTCATTCATAGACTGTATTGATGCTGATGACATTTCGGGAACTTTCTTCATGTAAAAATGCTAAGACAAGGCCAAGGACTGGACAAGAACTCTGCATATGCAAAAGGAGTGCATTTATATCCCAAGGAATACAGCAGGCTCAGAATGTGGGTGGAAGAACATGATACAAATACAGAAAATTTCAGGATGTTGTGACAAGTACAATGTTCCTGGATTCCCATTATAAAAAGAAAAACAATTTGTATCTTATACATCCTGGGTAGAGAAATGTGTCTCCAATTTGATTGTGATTGTATTTAATAACTGTCTTTATTATGCATTTTGACTACAAAATGAAATAGAAAATAAATGCAATGCCTAGTGTAGTCTTATGCAAATAAACATTTAATGTCAATGACTGTACTTGCTGAAGGCTTCATTTGCTTAAAATAACATGACTAAGAGCCATACAGGAATCAGCAAAACAGTTATATTTTGTTCTAGCATTTATATATCTTTCACTTAGAATCCTTGCATTTTTGATTTAAAGTTACCTGCTTGAGTACAGGGATTGAAGGGGGGAAGTCTTGAAACTACTGAAAAGGGAACCAGAAACACTCTGTGTATTTACATTTCCAGATCTACGCAGCTTAGGAATGTGCAATAATAACACATGGAGAGCACACACAAAGGGCTTTTGTGGTCCATTTTGGCCCTGTGTAGAAGATTATATAAGCAAACCCATTTCCAGATGTCTTTAATGCATCTTGGGCATTTTGGCTTGAAAGGGGTTGTCATAATTTGCCATGGGCCCAAGCATCTCATAAAAACTGCATTAGCCCAGGAGTCAAAGGACAGGTTACTGAAATCTATATGCACAACAGACAGACATCTGCTGTGAACAGACTGAAAGGGAAGGTTATGGAGTGGATGTCCGTCAAACAAAACTGCCTGCTCTGGATATACATAGATAGCGTACAACCAAGCAGGACATTTTGACGTGGCTGTTCTGGTGCAAAATGTTTCGGCGTGGCCGTTTGGGCTCAGATCCCATGTCGGCGCGCCCATTTGGACATAGGCGACAGGGCTCAAAGACCTCTTGGTGCTGAGATGTTTTGGTGCAACAAGACGTACAATTGCGCACTTGCTGACATCTTGCAGATAAATGTGGAAGTTACACTGTAATATAAACAATTTGTATTCTTTGTTCTGCAGGGTCCTCTATTCCTTATAGCTGGTAGTGGAGAAGAGCTCCCTTAACTTTCAGCCCCCAATAATAATAATCCATAATTATAGTTGAGCAAAATGCGAACATGGGAAATGTTTGTTTATCTGGTCTAGAGTGCTGCTGCGGTCCACCTTATTAAAAGTCATGTCCTTGACCATTCTTCCATCAGAAAACTGGTCTGTGCGAGTGCTTCGTCCACGCTGTCTCTGACATGGGACAGGTGGCATTTGGCACCTGACACAGACATTTTGAGTTCATCCATAGTGTCCCAGCTGTCAGTTGAGTTTTCTTATATCCCTGCCTTCTATATGTTCTTCGGGGTCAGTTTTACCTCCAATTTAGACTTGCTTTTCTCTCTATTGTTGTAGCAGGTTGTGTGCTAGGAGTCTTATTACTGCTTTCTCAGTCCTCCCAAACACAGACAAACTTGCATCTGGATGAACCATCACCAAAAGGGAATCAAACAGGTTCCTGCACTTCAAGGTGTCAAACGCTTTCACGTCACATGCCTCAATGCACAGTGCATGTGTAGTACACTACCTGAAAGTTCTGGACGCTGTTTGATGTCTGTGCCAATTGGGTAAGTTGCAACATACACATCAATAACTTGCTCGAGGGTACAGACCTGTTCCTTTTGCTGCCTGCTCTCTGATCAGAACTACTTGGAGATTTAACCAAATTGGGTATGAAGGTCCAGGGTTGTTTGCAGGTAGCTAATGGCGAAGACACCATTTTGTCTACAGCCTTGCCCCCATGCATACAAGGGCTCAGATTGTGTGCAATTTAATGCGGCTGCAGAGCCGAGATGTATTGCTTTCCCAGCCAGTGAATGAAATGATACAGCGAGGGGTAAGGGGGGAAGAAACCAATGAGATGTTAGCCGTCTACATTTGGACCAGTGCACATGGCATATAGATATTCTAAGGTGCTGAACAGAAATGGCAGTCGGACAACTGCAGCACATTTCGTATCCCATCTCCATTGCAGAGCTGGGCTGGGAGAGCGAGTCACAGACACAGGGCAGAACGAGAGTGCAACATAGACAGCAAGTGTTGGATGGAGGATCGAAGCTTTCATGGGACATTTCCTCTCTCCCTTCACTGCCCAAGGTGTGCCCACCCTACCCTGGCACCGCCCATTGCTGAACATGAGGCAAACAGCAACAGGCTCCTGGGCTCTCCATGGCACTGTGCACATTTACATCTCACCCAAAGTGGCACTTCGAGACATTTTGGGGAAGCGCTTATTCAGAGCTCTTGTGTGAATCCTATCTTCCTGCCCCTGTACAATTTTGGAAAGTACCTGATGACAACAGAACATAAGGACTAAATCTGCAGTGAACTGGAGTGCGCACTTTATCCGAAAATGCAGTCTGATCCGAATTGTCAAATTTAAAATGTTTGTTGTTATGAACTTGCTTCATAAGACGTTTTCTATCTTCTCTGCCTTCCTGCACGTCACAATTACCTTGCTGCAGCCATGTATAAGTTCATGTCTCACAGTCACTGTTTGTAGATCCTGCCTGCTACTGGATTTTTCTGTTCGGAAATGTTTACATGGGTAAAATGGGTAGAATGGGTGGCCGGTGGCCCATTTGCCATGAAAGCCATTTACACATAGGCTATAATGTCTATAATGTCAGCTGCATCTAAACGACCCTCGAGCCAAATGACAGGCATTTAATTGGCACCAAAGCGGCCAGCGCCAAAAGGCCTGTACCAAAATTTTGCATCTCGGCATACAAAAGGGAGAATTTCTTTGCTGCACTGCACTGCCACCTGGTGGAAAACATCTTCATTTGCACACCAGAAAACCTAATTCATATTAATTAACATGAAGGAAAATCTTAGACCAAAGGTTTAATCACTAAATTGAGCACTGCATCACCATGAAAGATCTGACTTACTCTGAATGTTGACAGTTTGTAGATCGGCGTAATATCTATCAGAATATGTAATTTTTCTATACGGTGCCACATTCTGAATAGCCCAAAAATGACCCAAAAGAATTAGTGCACCAAAAATGATCGGAATGCAATCATTCAAAGTCTCTAAATGTATGCCCGACCTGCGGAATCTGAAAATATGCATTTTATTAATCTCACATGTTTTAAAACAAAAATTATGTCATAAACAGAATTAGCATCTCTTCAACAGAGTTATTTTACATCTCACCTTTGGGACTTGGAGCCACACCTTTGTCATAAGACAGAGGTGGAGCTAGTAAGATATATATTTTGATGCACACAGGCGATAGGGGCGGATTAATAATGAAGGAAGAAGGGTATGAGTAAGGTAAAGAAGAGCGATTGTGGAAAATCGGGAGATGAACATGGAGGAATGCATTCACGAGAGAAAGAGGCAGTCCATTAAGAGAAGGAGGCCAGCCCAGGAGAAAAGTATGACCAGTCTTTGTTTCCACAAAGCCACCTCAAGAGAGGTTTTTCTGAAGGAAAGAAAATCAGTTTGACTAGGTCCCCCGCTGGCTCTCCAAAATCAGATGATGCATTAAAAAGGTAAATTAAACCCTCAATCCCAAAATATCCATATAGTTTGACCAAAGTAAAATCTGGGAAGATAAGAATAAGAAAATGGGGGGTATACTATTTGAAAACAGGAACACGGAATACCTCAATGCCCTGTGTTCCCACATGTACATTTTGATTAGAGTGAGATGTTGTTCTCTGAAGCCTGATCTACTTTGTATTGAACAGCTTATTTTAAACTGAACGTATTTTGGTGCCACTTTAATGTGGAATTGTCCTTGTAAAGATAAGTACTATTTGAAATAGAATTTGTGACTTAAGCCGGTATAGAGTCCCTTCGACCATATGATCGGAAAAAAAGTGTATGTTTACGAATTATTGACATAAGGTGTAATATGTAAACATTGAACAAAAACAGGGAGAAAGGGGAGCTCTGTGGAACTTCACAAGTGATCCTAGTTGGAGCTGATGCGTGTTGGTCCATTTGAACTCCCTGATGTCTATCTGAAAGAAATCTTTAGAACCAAGCTAAAGTAGAAGCTGAAAGTCCCAATAAATTCTGCAGATGGGTGAGTAGTCTGCTGTGATCCACAGTATCAAATGCTGCGGTCAAGTCAAGCAGCACGAGAATGGCCAGTTGCTCCTATCTGAGTAGAACTGGGCTTCAGCGCATACTGATATTAAAGTGGATTTGGTCTGCTGCCCAGTGCGGAAGCTAGACTAATATAGATCAAGGGCGTGATGATGTTGTGCAAAAGATGATAATTGTTTTGCCGCAACTGACTCAAGGATTTTCGAGATCTATGGTAAACCTGCTATTGGGTGATAATTGCCTAGCATGCCTGGGTCAAATCAAGGTCTTTTTAAGAAAGTTGGAAAGCTACTTGATTGAAGCTAATTAGTCTTTTAAATACATTTCGATTTCTGAATACTACTTTGGCTATTCCTTAACCAGAATTGTGAGGTGGTATTGTATAAATGGGAATGTGAGGCTGGCATGGCACAGCTGCATGAGGCAAGTCAATAAATAATGTAATTAATAATGTAAAAACACCAAATATTACTACAGGGGCCAGATTACAGAAAGTTTGCACTGTTGCAAGTGCAAAGTTGCACAGTTTTAGCACCAGGGCAAAGTTTGCCCTATTTTCAAAAGCACTGGGACATATTAGAAAATCATTGCATCGTGACAGTGCAGTTTGGCATGGTTTAACCACTAGGGCAAAAACTGCCCTTGTGCAAAAAAGATAACTTTTTTGATCAATGTTTGCACCAGGGACAAGTTTGCCCTAGTACTAATACTATTGTGTATTAGCACTAGGGCAAACGTTGCCAAGGTGCATGATACAGTGAAAATGTTTCTTTTTTGCCCTAATGCAATTTTGACCTTGTGCTTGTAACATGCCAAACTGCACTTGTCATGATGCAATGGTTTTCTAATATTTGTCTGTTCCAAAATCAGGGCCTACTGCTCATTCTTGATAAGTGACTGCAGGTCTCTCTCCCATTGATTCCTGAGAGCCCCATTAGCCTACTGTACCACAGTACACCGTAGAATATACTACAAGGACCAATCTACCCTCCTTAGGCCTCAGTTGCAAGTGTCAGGGCCGAAATACTAGAGGGCTGAGGAGGGAAGGAGGAAAACAGAGCTAAACAGCATGGCATAACCAAAAATAAAAAAAGCATTAATATTTTCAATGCCATCACCAAACGAAAACCCCCACCTGGAAACACATCCCAAAGCGTGTGCATGCTGAATTTAGCAATTGCCCCATGAAATGCCCTCTCAAAGGTAATCCTCTGCCAGGCTACATTAACCAGCGGAATAAAAGGGGAGAATGACATCCAAGCCCCGCCTCAAGACCAACATGGACATCACTAAATTGCCTTTGCATTTTTAGGCAATCCCTGACAAAACCACAGACTACACAGAAGCTGGTGCCGTGACTACTCACTTCACCTGAAGGTGGGGTCGATCAGATCGAGGGGAATACTAAAAAGAGAGAAACTGAGCTGGTGCTGTCAAATAATTGTGTTCAAGGTCTGGCATCTACAAGAGCCATTAAGGGTCATATGTGATTTTACCGACCACAATTACAGAGTGGTACATTTCATCGTGGGCAAAGCACTGATTTTATTTATTTATTTTTTAATTCGGGGGGTCCCCCCTCAAGCCCCTCGATCTTCGACCCTTATAACGCCATCGCAACCCCATCCCGGCCCATTTTAGCCTATTACCACACTTCCCTTTATATATTTATGTAATCTTTTCAGTGTTTTTCTGTTTTATTGTCCGCTTTGTTATGTACCACTCTGTAATGTTTGCAATAAAGTGACTAGATACTGCCATTTAGACCCTCCAATCTAACAACGCCAGTCTCCCGACGGATCAGTCTTAGAAGTATTCTGTGAAGTTTTGTAAAAAAGATTGTGCTAGACACGCTGGTATATTTAGAAATAGGCATTTGTCATGATTCACCGTTTCTGCCCTTTCTGGAATACATGGTCTATCAAGCACCGTAATATCATGTCCAGTATACTACAAACATGGCCGGCGCTGTTAAGCAGACCACGGTCTAGTGTTCCAGCTATGCCTGCTACTTCCTAGAAAACAGACAAGCCCATGGCTCTGCGTGTCTCAACGCTAACTTTCCGTGTTACCGGCAAGTATGTTACCTTGTTTTCTCCTCCACTCCCGTTTCCCTTACCCTTTGGTTCCAGCGGTACCGTAATTCCTTCCCGGTATTCATTCTGTACTGCTCCTCGCACTCCCTGCTTGTGGATTTGTGCGAGTCTCCTACCCTTCCCAGACCCTGGGCTTTGATCCAAATCCTTTCCTCGCATTTCTGTCTTCGGAACTGTGCGAGTTCCCTGATTCCTTCCTGCCTTCTGGACCCTTCCTGGACATTTTGCCCAATACTCACCTGACCCTTCCAGGAACACTGAACGTCTACCATATCATCTCATTGAGGCAGGTTTCCGGACTGCATACAAAGACCTGCATACTGGCGACAGAGGATACTCGTCCGTTCCTATACAAGTCTCGAACAATCAGGAAGAAAGAGAGACCTCCAAGAAAGAAGACGTCAAAGGACAAACAGGTGAGACAAGAGTCAGAGTGTGACAGTCAAGAGTCAGAGTGTGATAGTTTGAGACACCAAAGACCTGATATTGAAATTAACATGGAGGCTGCTGTCCAGGACCTCATGAGAGGAATGCAAGAACTATCAACAGAAGTTCAGAACCTCAAAGCGAAAATGCAGCACTAAAACAACTTGTGTTATCCAGGGACTCTGCATTTCAGGAAAGTGCCTTGGTAGGGGGCATAGTGGACAAATACGATGGTACCTCCAAGGCACTGCATTCCTTCCTTGATTCATGTCTGGTGCATTTCACATTGAAACCTTATTATTTTTCTAAGCCCAGGGCTAAGGTGGGTTTTATCATCTCCCATCTTTCTGGAAATGCTTCAGCCTGGGCAACTCCCTTGGTGAATGCAGGAGACCCGCTCCTGGACAACTATGAAGGATTCGTGGATGCCTTCAAGACCATGTTTGACCATCCAGAAAAAGTATATAGTGCCCAAGAGAAGCTATTGGAATTCCAACAAGGAAACCAAGACATATCCTATGTAACCCATTTTAAGCAATTGGCTAAGGAGGCAGATTGGACCCCTGAGGCATGCTTTACCTTGTTTCATCATGGGTTAAATGAAGAAATCAAGGACGAATTAGCTAGAGTGGCCCGTACAGGTTAGTTCCAAGCTCTTTTAGACTTGTCCTTACAAATTGACTTCCGTATTCAAGAGAGAAAGGCAGAGAAGAGAAAGACACGGACACTACGACCGAAAGCCCCCTTGGATTATCCTAGCCCTAAAGAATCAGCCACACCTCACTCCTTGGATCCAGAACCTATGCAATTCGGCTCCTTGCGGGGACCTATCTCTTCGCAGGAAAGGACTCATCGGATCAACACTGGACTTTGTATGTATTGTGCCTGTGACAAACATCTTGTAAGAAACTGCCCAATAGCCCCACCTCGGCATTTGGGAAACGCCAGCTCCCGATCTTGAACATAGCCCAGCTTTGGGAGAAAGGAAATTGCTCAGATTCTTTTCCTACCATGAACTCTCATCATCAGAACACTTTGGTGGTACTCCAGGTATCCCTGTCAACCGCCAATAAAGAGAACCAATCCATCCTGGCCCTAGTGGATTGTGGTGCAATGGGTATCTTCCTGGACCACGAGTGGGCCTTGAAGCACAATATTCCCAGAGAGTCCAAAGAAGTTATCCAGGCGGTCGAAGAAATAGATGGGAAGCCGTTGTCTTCACGACCCATAACTCAGCAAACCACAGAATTACTGCTTTCAATAAACAACCACCAGGAGATGTTACGTTTTGACATGATAAAGGCAGCTCATTACCCAATGGTTCTGGCATGCCCTGGCTTCAAAGACATAAACCATACATCAACTGGGCAGCTGTATCCTTATTTTTAGGATCAGAATTTTGTCTATCACATTGCCTGAACCAGAACGTGTTGCAAACCATATCCACGGAAACACAGATCCCAGAACAACAACCTATTTGTGTTTCCAATATTACCCAGGTAGCTGAGAACTATCATCAGTTTTCAGATGTATTCCCAATAGCCATTGTTCAGTCACTAGCTCCCCATCGACCGGAGGACTGTGCTATTGAGACTGAAGATTCTGCAATTATACCATTTGGAAGGATGTTTATTCTTTCAGAAACAGAAAAAAAAGCCTGGACACCAATCTCACCAATGGAACCATTCATCCTTCTAAGTCTCCTGCTGGGGCCTCCTTGTTTTTTGTGCCCAAAAAGGATACCAAGGAACTTTGACCATGCCTTAATCAGTGTACTCTCAAGAACAGTTATCCATTACCACTCATCTCTGACATCTTTCAAGCTGTACGTTGCGCTGTAATCTTTACCAAACTCGACTTGCGAGGTGCTTACCGCATAAAGGAGGGCGATGAGTGGAAGACTGCCTTCAGAACACCCTTTGGACACTTTGAATATCTGGTTATACCATTTGGTCTTGCCAATGCTCCATCGGTATTCCTGTGCATTAAGCATAGAGTCTTCTGAGATATGCTATTCCTTTTTGTTATTGTCTACCTGGATGAAATATTGATTTATTCCAATGACCCCATCCTACATCAGGAACACGTTATCTTGGTTTTACAACACCTGCGGGAGAATAAACTGCTGGCCAAACCAGAGAAGTGTGTTTTTCATGTCCCTACAGTCGATTACCTGGGATTTGTTTTAAGTCCCCAAGGAGTAGCAATGGATCCCGCCAAGGTTGAATCTATTCTTTCATGGCCTGCTCCCACATCAGTAAAACAGATAGAATCCTACAGGAAATGTATTCCTACATTCCTACATTCTCTGCCATAGTTCAACCTATAGTTTCATTGCTAAAGAAAGACACACCCTTCAATTGGACGGTTGATCAGGAAACAGCCTTCCAAGAATTAAAACAAAGGTTTACTCAAGGACCCGTCTTGGCTCAAGCCGACATTAATAAACCCTTCCTGGTAGAAACAGATGCCTCAGAGTATGCTATTGGGGCTGTGCTAAAACAAGAATCCGAAGATAATGAAGAACATCCCATTGCATACCTATCTTGCACATTGAATCCTAGTGAAACTCATTACACAGTACTAGAGAAAGAATTGCTCGCCATCCAACAGGCTTTTACAGAGTGGCGTAATCTACTGTTGGGTGCCAAGTTCCCTGTACAAGTTCAAACTGATCATCGGAACTTACAGGTCCTACAATCAATGGACTGCAGAAATAGTCGTCAAGCCCATTGGGCCTTTTTTTTGCCCAATATCAGTTTCACATTCAACATGTACCCGGGACAACATATATAATAGCTGATGCTTTATCTAGACGTCCTGATTACGAACCGGATGAAGACCGCGCCTTTCCCAAGATGTTTCCTGACACTGTATTCGTAGCCCAGGCCAACTCACTATTGGATAACATCTGAACTGAGATGCCACTTTCTGATCTCTGGAAAGATTACTCCAAGACCAATCAATGGTCCCTAATTGCTAAGGATGGTTACCTTTTTAAAGACAAGAGATTGGTTATACCTACACAGATCCTAAGAACCAAGATAACAAACCTCTGTCATGATACCTTCCATTCCGAGCATCGGGTCATCAAGGCTACCCTTCGGCTCATCCAGAGAACCTTTTGGTGGCCCAAAATGATTGATGATATAAAGGCATACATCCAAGCCTGTGCTGTCTGCAGTCAGAACAAGTGCGACAATAGAAGACCAGCTGGATTACTCCATCAACCTGTATTGCCGGACCGGCCTTGGGAGGTAATTGCCACTGATTTCATCGTGGATCTACCTCCTTCCAAGGGTTTTACCACTATTATGGTTACCATCGACCTATTTTCCCATATGCCCCATTTCACTCCTTTGAACAAGTTACCTTCGGCACAAGAAATTACAGGGATTTTTTTTAATCACATCTTTAGACTGCATGGTCTTCCTTCCAAAATCATCTCAGACCGCAGGCGCCAATACATTTCCCGATTTTGGAAGTACCTGTGTCAAATGTTGGGTATTCAACGTGCCTCATCTTCAGGATATCATCCTCAGTCTAATGGAATAACCGAACGAGTAAACCAGACCCTTGAGCAATACTTACGATGTTTTGCTTCCATTGTGCATTTGCTCAATGTGCCCTGTGTTACCGAAGACCTCTCCAACATGGCCGACCCCTTCCTCGTGGCTCCAAGTGCCTCCCTGCAGCCCTGCCTGCCTGCCTGCATATGATTGGTGCAGCTGTCCCTCACTTGCACCTATCGGGCGAGCCGGCAGGCGAATGCCAGCCCGCTTCCAAGGCTCGATCCTAAGGCTCCTGTTCGTTTCCTGTTCGGTGATGGTTCTGCGGTGAGCTCCACCCCCGCTCATACCCAATGTTGTCTCCTGTCTCTCCCCACCCCCCGCTCATGCCCCGTGTTGTCTCCTGTCTCCCCCCACCCCCGCTCATGCCCCGCGTTGTCTCCTGTCTTCCCCACCCCCCGCTCATGCCCCGTGTGGTCTCCTGTCTTCCCCCCTTGCCCCGCTCATGCCCTGTGTGGTCTCTTGTCTCCCCCCTGCTCATGCCCCATGTGGTCCCCTGTCTCCTCCCACCCCCGCTAATGCCCTATGTTGTCTCCTGTCTCTCCCCACCCCCCGCTCATGCCCCGTGTTGTCTCCTGTCTCCCCCCACCCCCCGCTCATGCCCCGTGTGGTCTCCTTTCTTCCCCCATCCCCCCGCTCATCCCCCGTGTGGTCTCTTGTCTCCCTCCACCCCCCGCTCATGCCTCATGTGGTATCTTGTCTCCCCCCCACCCCCTGATCATGCCCTGTGTGGTCTCTTGCCTCCCCCCACCCCCCACTCATGTCCCGTGTGGTCTCTTGTCTCCCCCCACACACCCTCATACCCTGTGTAGTCTCTTGTCTCCCCCCACCCCCCGCTCATGCCCATTGTGGTCTCTTGTCTCCCCCCGCTCTTGCCCCGTGTGGTCTCTTGTCTCCCCCCACCCCCCGCTCATGCCCTGTGTGGTCTCTTGTCTCGCCCCCACCCCCGCTCATGCCCCGTGTGGTCTCTTCTGTCCCCCCAGCCCCCGCTCATGCCCTGTGTGGTCTCTTGTCTCCCCCCACCCCCCGCTCATGCCCCGTGTGGTCTCTTGTCTCCCCCCGCTCTTGCCCCGTGTGGTCTCTTGTCTCCCCCCACCCCCCGCTCATGCCCTGTGTGGTCTCTTGTCTTCCCCCCACCCCCCGCTCATGCCCTGTGTGGTCTCTTGTATCCCCCAACCCCCCACTCATGCCCCGTGTGGTCTCTTGTTTCCCTCCACCCCCTCTCATGCCCCGTGTGGTCTCCTGTCTCCCCCCACCACCCCGCCCATGCCCTGTGTGGTCTCCTGTCTTCCCCTTCCCCCCTCTCATGCCCCGTGTGGTCTCCTGTCTTCTCCCACCCCCCGCTCACACCCCGTGCGGTCTCCTGTCTTCCCCCTCCCCCCGCCCATGCCCCTTGTGGTCTCCTGTCTCCCCCCTCCCCCCGCCCATGCCCCTTGTGGTCTCCTGTCTCCCCTCACCCCCCCGCTCATGCCCTGTGTGTTTCTCCTGTCTTCCCCTCACCCCCTGCTCATGCCCCGTGTGTTTCTCCTGTCTTCCCCCCACCCCCTGCTCACGCCCCGTGCGGTCTCCTGTCTTCCACCCACCCCCCGCTCATGCCCCGTGTTTTTTCCAGTGATCCATCAGGTTTTAATTCCCTCCTCTTCTACTACCTTCCTACTCCTCTTCCTACCTATTTTCTCCCTCTTCTCAGCCTTTCCCCTCCTAGCACTTACTCCTATCATCTGTTCCCTGACTTTTGATAGCAGCTTGTCTGTCTCCCCTCCTCCCCCCTTGTTTTTCTCCCTCCCCCAACCACTGCTTTTTAAATTTGTCACTAACAAATTTGGTCAGTAGCGTGCCTTGTTCTTCTCCTTTGCCACCTACCGTGCCCCTCTCCCAACCCTCCTCTTGTATACCTCCTGCACTACATCAATTGTCGTCAGACATAGTAATGTTACTGCTTGCTTTGTTTCTCCCTCTTTTCTATTACCTCTTGCCTTACTTAATCCTATGCACTTGCATTATCAGAAATGTCGACAGGCCTAGTATGATAGTTATTTTTCACATTCTGTATCGTTTCAAGGGCTTTAACTGAATGTAACTGTATTTTCCTATGTTCCCTCCCTCCTTGAAGCGCTTTGAAACACATTGTGTATAGGTGCTATATAAATAAACAATCAATCAATCAAAGTCCAGGATGATTGGTCGGTTTTAATACCCGTAGATTAATTTGCGTACAATAATTCTGAACACTCTTCAATCAAGACAAGCCCTTTCTTTTACAGTCAAGGTTTCCATCCATCTGTTCTGCCTACTCTCTTGCCTCACTCCACCCCGGTTCCTTCGGTTGACTCCTGGATAGAGCATTTAGTCACTGTACATAAGGACGTAAAAAGACATCTAGAAAGAGCTAGGATGGACATTAAAAGACATGCTGATACCAGGAGGAGACCTGATACATTGTATTGTAGTGTACTTGTCATTTATACAGTATCTTTTACCATTATTATAGTCTCAATGTGCTGAATGGTGACAAAATGGCTATGCAGTTCTGATGCTCAATTTTTATGTCAGCAGAATGTTTATGCATTGCTAGGGCATCGAACATTCTGACTCATCTTTGCTGAATAGATGGGAATCTAGTAGCCTTCTAATGTTCGACAAGTATTAGCAGGGTGGCAAGTAGCATGTGTGTTATCAGTTATGATGGCAAGAGTTATAGTCTATGAAATTATCCTCATCTATGTCGCCCAATAAGATCATTTTCGAAAGGATCTCCTGCGAAAAAGCATGCCTGTGGTCAAACGGTACCCCCGACAAAAGGGTGGAGTAAAAGAATGAACTGAGGGCAAAGAGTTGGCCCCAATTTTAGCCTGTATCTTGTCACATTGTAGGAAGATAAAAGAGGTTGTGCTGCTATTAGACCTCCTCACGATAAACAACTCTTTAAAATGGGCACTTGCCCTATTTGATTGTCTCCAAATCGTATAGGAGTATGTACATTTGTTTTTGTTCTAAGGTTGTTATGTCAGTGAGTAATGCAGAGGCTTGTACCCTGAAGGATTTTAGCTTCAACGAAATTAAGGATACACATCGCCCTTTTATATTGGTCTTTAGCATATTCCAATAGATGGAAGTTGACGTTACCAGGGTGCGGTTCATCACCCACAATTTCCAAAAGACACATTTAAATGCCACCTCGCAGCAGGCCTTGGGGTGGGGGGTGCTAAGAGAACCAAAGTGGGAGGTGCATGCTATGAGATGACCATTTGAAGAATGGTACTACTGACCATATTAGGTAACCATTTAGCAGTTGTAAACCATAATTCTTGGTTGTGGTTTGGGGTGATGAATACAAGGTGACTCTGAAGGGTGCGTGTGTCATCATACCTCAGTTAATTTGAGTGATTCTGCTCAATTCAACAGAATTGCTTGGACTGTGACAGGATTATTCTGTCCAGAGAAGATTTAAGCGTCAAATTAAAATCCGTGCAAATCAGTGACACACGGGAGGGATAGGGTTCATGGACAGGAGAGGAAATCGCAAAAGATAACCAAGTTTACGATAATTGTTTCCAGGACACCTCTTTTGGCTGCTTCCAGGGGCCAGTTCACTTTCCTCTTCACGTAGCGCCACCCAGACAATCTTCTCCTACATCTTTCTGGCCTCTTGGGGCTGGGTAAGAAGATGGCTGTCTCTCTTCGGGATGAGGATGTTTTCTTCTCCGATGTCCACGAACAGTCTGAGGCAGTCCTGTGATGTTCGGGAATATATTAGATGCTCGGGGGCATCTATACTTATTTGTGCGTTACAGGGCTTATAACTTTGGGATCACTCAATGAAACTGCATGAAATTTTGGAATTTCATTCTAGACCTGATACTGAATGGTTTTGAAAAGTGGTGCTGTTTTGTAAAGAGGGAACACAATTAGAGGGGGGTCCCAAAATATTTTAAAGGCTTATAAATGTGTTGCCATTTGATGAATCTGCACAAAGGTTTGCGAAAAGATGTTAGATCTAAATATACATGCTTCTGCAAAGTTTGGTGGGATTTTGTCAAGAGGGGGTTTCAACAAATTTAGATTGCTTATAACTTTGTTGTCGTTTGACGAACGTGGACAACCGTTTTCAGAAAGATTAGAGATCCAACCTTGAATGTTTGTGCAAAGTCTGAATGGATTTTGTCAAGTGAGGGCTACGTTATATGACTATTGTATGTTTGTAAATTTGACACTTTTGAAAAAATAAAACATGGGTGGATTTCTGGCAAACTCGTTTAAGGAGCATTGGAAAGACCTGAAAGCATGGTTTTGCAAATGTGTCTGTGTTTTATTTTTTGACAAGTTTCATAATGTAGGTACAAAAAATAGTGATATACCTTTGGTGACTGAGATATAGCCTTTGGCCATGGGCAGTGGCCATATTGCATAAGGTCATGACCTGGACAATCTGGCTACTGGCCATGACCACGAGGGACGACCAATGGGGATAAAGTGGCCATGTCCACCAGGGACAGGCTATGTGGTAATGTTTTTCGAAATTGGGATAGGTTTGAAAGGGAAAAAATATGCTTGTGCTAATATGCTCATAGGGTTCTCTCTTTGCCTTCTGCAGGCTGCCATGGGAAGGGGAGAGGGGCTCTGAACGGAGCCCCGCCTTCCCTTTCCATGGTGGCCATCTTGGGAAAGGATGTTCCTTTTTACAGTGGGGTGCCGCGTGCAGCCCGGTGTAGGAAGAAAAATACTTTTTTTAGCACCCTGGGTTACTGCTTTCACAACCCGGGGTGCTAATGGCCTTCATCCCTCATTGCAGGGGCTGGAACGGGGGATAACAGACCCTCGCTTCACTTGGGCCGATAACTTGGGCTGGCGGCCGTTAACCCCCGTTCCAGTCTCTGGAACGGGGATGAATGCCACATTATTCCCATTAGCATAATACAAAATATTAATGGAAATGTTGGAAAATCGTATTGAGTCTATGTACTTTACTGAGAAATGTAAAGTAGATGGAGTCTATGAGACTATGAGTCTATGAGTTTTATTTTTATTTTATTTTTTCACCGTGAAGGGTGGTACCTAAAGGAACCTTTTTTTGTTGTTTTATTAATTTTTTTTTGTTCAGGAGTGGTTAGACTTAAGGAGAGGAGGGAAATGAGGGAAGAGGCACAAGGCACTAATATGGAGGGGCAGGTGGACAGGTGAAGACGTTACGTGTGTGTTACATCTAAGGTAAGGGGCGGTGTTTCTCATGCTCCTTGATTACAGCTTCAAAAGTACTTCAAAATTGCTCCCCCTGCAGAGTGGTATGTTGCAGTATTTTAAAAGGACTGTTATCTTTCGAAAGATATGGATCAACAGCCTCTTATTGCTTGCAAGGTAGCTGGTGGGATTTTGTGTCCCACAGAAGTAGGCTGTGTGGTAACAGTACTGGTTGAGAAAGACAGCCTACTACTTGTTAACCAAGGAAAAGCCTTTCTGAGAGCATTGCAGTGGTTGGATTGGGTGTTGCGGCACATGTACGTGGTCCCATAGAGTACTGTTTGGGTAGTCTGTGACTGAGTATAACGTTGCACTCTGTGCATTTCACTTTGGTTATTTTAGCCTTTGGTACATTCCCAACAGTGGTAAAGAACTGCCAAAACCAAGATACTCTCTTGGTGCTAGAGGTAGGCACCTCCTCTAGCTCATCTTCTTGGTCCTCTTCATTGTCTTTGGAAGTACTGCACTTTTTTTGTTGTGTAGGTGCTCCAGCTGGTGGTTTTGGTGGTGGCTCTTGGGGAGGAGGAGTGGCAATTGCTGATGCCATTGTTAAGATAACTAGCAGTTTTGGTGTAGGAGCTATGCAAGGGGTACATTTTGAGCTTGAACGTTCCTAGAATGTAGTTCCAAACTGTCCACGAAGCACAGACCCGATCGTGAAGTGCAGGCGCAAACACGTCATCATGCCCTTCACAAGAGCGTGGTCACGTGACACTGTTTAGAAGGTCCACAATGACGTGAGCCATTCATGAACATCAACGGACACAAAAACAATGGAAAAAGTTGCAAAAATTGTATAGAAGTGTTAAAAATGATGCTAGAAGTTGGGAAATGGCAGAGTTTTAAGGTGAAACTTTGTAAATCGGACGAAAATGTTGCTTTATTGGGGTAAGTACAATATTAGTAAATTGTAGGAAACTAGCTGCACTGTAAATATCTATGAAATATACTCATCTAAATAAAACATAATATCGGAGTGTTGTTGTTAATACAGGATCCTAATCATACATAAACATAGGCAATGGCTGCAGCATGCACCATAGAAGTACAATATTTATAATCTTGTAATTTTGGATAGTAAAATAATGAATGCAACCTTATCCGAGTTTGGAGTAATGTTAAACATGTAACACACTAGTGGATTCTGCACCCAAACCAGGATAGCAGTGGAACTATTTATCGGACTACTGCCATGATGAACGTCAGGGTAGGATGCCTGTACGCCTTCATTCAGTCGTCTTAAGGGCTGCACTTGTGGGCATAGGTTCCCATTTGTTTTGCGCTGACTGCCCTTTCATCTGGGACACCATGGACTCTAAGCTCTGGCTGAAATTTTCCTCAGGCAGCTGCATCTCTCACAGCGAGTACTTGACAAAAGAAAGGAGCCTAAGATGGTTTTCTACTGTCCTTTTCTAGAGACACCTGAGTTGTCAGTGCTTGCTGCGTGTGCTGAATCACATGGGGCCTGCCTTTCTTCCTCCCTCCTCTTTCTTCTTTCAGGTTTCCTACAAAGGATCAGCAAGCCTTAGAGAAATAGTCACTCTGGATCATGAAGGTTTGCTAAGCAAGTTCACAGATCTCATTGCTCAGCTCCATATCTTTATGGAGCTGGGCACAAAGAGGGCTTAAAGATGATGTAAAGTTATTGCCGTAAATTGAGAGGCTACCTTTCCTATGCTAGATGTTTGGTAGGGAGCTTGAATGACTCTTCAAGTGTGTGCGTGCTCGCCGGATGTGAAGGAGTCTTTCTAGAGTCTATGGACATCCCTCTCGCCCTGTGGCAGTAACTGTTAGGGATGGGGGAGATGGAGGTGTGAGAGCCCTTGTCACTACCCCCGCTGTGGGCCTGCATGTTATCATAAGCAGTGGGAGAGTGAATGCCCTGTGACTTTCTCTTTGGCGGTCTTGTATTTGGGTAGAGGTGGTGGGGGGGACATGCCTGTGGCAGCGACTGTTAGGGATGGGGGCGATGGAGGTGTGAGTGCCCTTGTGACTACCACCGTTGTGGTCCTGCATGTTATCATAAGCAGTGGGAGAGTGAATGCCCTGTGACTTTCTCTTTGGCGGTCTTGCATTTGGGTAGAGGTGGTGAGGGGCATGCCTGTGGCAGCGACTGTTAGGGATGGGGGAGATGGAGGTGTGAGTGCCCTTGTGACTACCCCCGCTGTGGTCCTGCATGTTATCATAAGCAGTGGGAGAGTGAATGCCCTGTGACTTTCTCTTTGGCGGTCTTGCATTTGGGTAGAGGTGGTGAGGGGCATGCCTGTGGCAGCGACTGTTAGGGATGGGGGAGATGGAGGTGTGAGTGCCCTTGTGACTACCCCCGCTGTGGGCCTGCATGTTATCATAAGCAGTGGGAGAGTGAATGCCCTGTGACTTTCTCTTTGGCGGGCTTGCATCTGGGTAGAGTTGGTGGGGGTGACATGCCTGTGGCAGCGACTGTCAGAGATGGGGGCGATGGAGGTGTGAGTGCCCTTGTGACTACCCCCGCTGTGGGCCTGCATGTTATCATAAGCAGTGGGAGAGTGAATGCCCTGTGACTTTCTCTTTGGCGGTCTTGCATTTGGGTAGAGGTGGTGGGGGGGACATGCCTGTGGCAGCGACTGTTAGGGATGGGGGCGATGGAGGTGTGAGTGCACTTGTGACTACCCCCGCTGTGGGCCTGCATGTTATCATAAGCAGTGGGAGAGTGAATGCCCTGTGACTTTCTCTTTGGCGGTCATGCATTTGGGTAGAGGTGGTGAGGGACATGCCTGTGGCAGCGACTGTTAGGGATGGGGGAGATGGAGGTGTGAGTGCCCTTGTGACTACCCCCGCTGTGGGCCTGCATGTTATCATAAGCAGTGGGAGAGTGAATGCCCTGTGACTTTCTCTTTGGCGGTCTTGCATTTGGGTAGAGGTGGTGAGGGGCATGCCTGTGGCAGCAACTGTTAGGGATGGGGGAGATGGAGGTGTGAGTGCCCTTGTGAATACCCCCGCTGTGGGCCTGCATGTTATCATAAGCAGTGGGAGAGTGAATGCCCTGTGACTTTCTCTTTGGCGGTCTTGCATTTGGGTAGAGGTGGTGGGGGGGGCATGCCTGTGGCAGCGACTGTTAGGGATGGGGGCGATGGAGGTGTGAGTGCCCTTGTGACTACCACTGTTGTGGTCCTGCATGTTATCATAAGCAGTGGGAGAGTGGATGCCCTGTGACTTTCTCTTTGGCGGTCTTGCATTTGGGTAGAGGTGGTGGGGGGGACATGGCTGTGGCAGCGACTGTTAGGGATGGGGGCGATGGAGGTGTGTGTGCCCTTGTGACTACCACCGTTGTGGTCCTGCATGTTATCATAAGCAGTGGGAGAGTGAATGCCCTGTGACTTTCTCTTTGGCGGTCTTGCATTTGGGTAGAGGTGGTGGGGGGACATGCCTGTGGCAGCGACTGTTAGGGATGGGGGCGATGGAGGTGTGAGTGCCCTTTTGATTACCCTAGCTGTGAGCCTGCATGTTTTCATAAACAGTGGGAGAGTGAATGCCCTGTGACTTTCTCTTTGGCGGTCTTGCATTTGGGTAGAGGTGGTGGGGGGGGACATGCCTGTGGCAGCGACTGTTAGGAATGCGGGTGATGGAGGTGTGAGTGCCCTTGTGACTACCCCTGCTGTGGTCCTGCATGTTATCATAAGCAGTGGGAGAGTGAACGCCCTTTCTCTTTGGCGGTCTTGCATTTGGGTAGAGGTGGTGTGGGGGACATGCCTGTGGCAGCGACTGTTAGGGATGGGGGCGATGGAGGTGTGAGTGCCCTTGTGACTACCACCGTTGTGGTCCTGCATGTTATCATAAGCAGTGGGAGAGTGAATGCCCTGTGACTTTCTCTTTGGCGGTCTTGCATTTGGGTAGAGGTGGTGGGGGGACATGGCTGTGGCAGCGACTGTTAGGGATGGGGGCGATGGAGGTGTGAGTGCCCTTGTGATTACCCCTGCTGTGGGCCTGCATGTTATCATAAGCAGTGGGAGAGTGAATGCCCTGTGACTTTCTCTTTGGCGGTCTTGCATTTGGGTAGAGGTGGTGGGGGGGACATGCCTGTGGCAGCGACTGTTAGGGATGCGGGTGATGGAGGTGTGAGTGCCCTTGTGACTACCCCCGCTGTGGTCCTGCATGTTATCATAAGCGGTGGGAGAGTGAATGCCCTGTGACTTTCTCTTTGGCGGTCTTGCATTTGGGTAGAGGTGGTGGGGGGGACATGCCTGTGGCAGCGACTGTTAGGGATGGGGGCGATGGAGGTGTGAGTGCCCTTGTGACTACCACCGTTGTGGTCCTGCATGTTAACATAAGCAGTGGGAGAGTGAATGCCCTGTGACTTTCTCTTTGGCGGTCTTGCATTTGGGTAGAGGTGGTGGGGGGGGACATGCCTGTGGCAGCGACTGTTAGGGATGGGGGCGATGGAGGTGTGAGTGCCCTTGTGACTACCACCGTTGTGGTCTTGCATGTTATCATAAGCCGTGGGAGAGTGAATGCCCTGTGACTTTCTCTTTGGCGGTCTTGCATTTGGGTAGAGGTGGTGGGGGGGACATGCCTGTGGCAGCGACTGTTAGGGATGGGGGCGATGGAGGTGTGAGTGCCCTTTTGACTACCCCCGCTGTGGGCCTGCATGTTATCATAAGCAGTGGGAGAGTGAATGCCCTGTGACTTTCTCTTTGGCGGTCTTGCATTTGGGTAGAGGTGGTGGGGGGGACATGCCTGTGGCAGCGACTGTTAGGGATGAGGGCGATGGAGGTGTGAGTTCCCTTGTGACTACCACTGTTGTGGTCCTGCATGTTATCATAAGCAGTGGGAGAGTGAATGCCCCGTGACTTTCTCTTTGGCGGTCTTGCATTTGGGTAGAGGTGGTGGAGGGGACATGCCTGTGGCAGCGACTGTTAGGGATGGGGGCGATGGAGGTGTGAGTGCCCTTGTGACTACCCCCGTTGTGGTCCTGCATGTTATCATAAGTCAGTGGGAGAGTGAATGCCCTGTGACTTTCTCTTTGGCGGTCTTGCATTTGGGTAGAGGTGGTGGGGGGGACATGCCTGTGGCAGCGACTGTTAGGGATGGGGCGATGGAGGTGTGAGTGCCCTTGTGACTACCACTGTTGTGGTCCTGCATGTTATCATAAGCAGTGGGAGAGTGAATGCCCTGTGACTTTCTCTTTGGCGGTCTTGCATTTGGGTAGAGGTGGTGGGGGGGACATGCCTGTGGCAGCGACTGTTAGGGATGGGGGCGATGGAGGTGTGAGTGCCCTTGTGACTACCCCCGTTGTGGTCCTGCATGTTATCATAAGCAGTGGGAGAGTGAATGCCCTGTGACTTTCTCTTTGGCGGTCTTGCATTTGGGTAGAGGTGGTGGGGGGGACATGCCTGTGGCAGCGACTGTTAGGGATGGGGGCGATGGAGGTGTGAGTGCCCTTGTGACTACCCCCGCTGTGGTCCTGCATGTTATCATAAGCAGTGGGAGAGTGAATGCCCTGTGACTTTCTCTTTGGCGGTCTTGCATTTGGGTAGAGGTGGTGGGGGGACATGGCTGTGGCAGCGACTGTTAGGGATGGGGGCGATGGAGGTGTGAGTGCCCTTGTGACTACCACCATTGTGGTCCTGCATGTTATCATAAGCAGTGGGACAGTGAATGCCCTGTGACTTTCTCTTTGGCGGTCTTAGATTTGGGTAGAGGTGGTGGGGGGACATGCCTGTGGCAGCGACTGTTAGGGATGGGGGCGATGGAGGTGTGAGTGCCCTTGTGACTTCCCCCGCTGTGGTCCTGCATGTTATCATAAGCAGTGGGAGAGTGAATGCCCTGTGACTTTCACTTTGGCGGTCTTGCATTTGGGTAGAGGTGGTGGGGGGGACATGGCTGTGGCAGCGACTGTTAGGGATGTGGGTGATGGAGGTGTGAGTGCCCTTGTGACTACCCCCGCTGTGGTCTTGCATGTTATCATAAGCAGTGGGAGAGTGAATGCCCTGTGACTTTCTCTTTGGCGGTCTTGCATTTGGGTAGAGGTGGTGGGGGGACATGGCTGAGGCAGCGACTGTTAGGGATGGGGGCGATGGAGGTGTGAGTGCCCTTGTGACTACCCCCGTTGTGGTCCTGCATGTTATCATAAGCAGTGGGAGAGTGAATGCCCTGTGACTTTCTCTTTGGCGGTCTTGCATTTGGGTAGAGGTGGTGGGGGGACATGCCTGTGGCAGCGACTGTTAGGGATGGGGGCGATGGAGGTGTGAGTGCCCTTGTGACTACCCCCGCTGTGGGCCTGCATGTTATCATAAGCAGTGGGAGAGTGAATGCCCTGTGACTTTCTCTTTGGCGGTCTTGCATTTGGGTAGAGGTGGTGGGGGGGACATGCCTGTGGCAGCGACTGTTAGGGATGGGGGCGATGGAGGTGTGAGTGCCCTTGTGACTACCCCCGCTGTGGTCCTGCATGTTATCATAAGCAGTGGGAGAGTGAATGCCCTGTGACTTTCACTTTGGCGGTCTTGCATTTGGGTAGAGGTGGTGGGGGGTACATGGCTGTGGCAGCGACTGTTAGGGATGCGGGTGATGGAGGTGTGAGTGCCCTTGTGACTACCCCCGCTGTGGTCCTGCATGTTATCATAAGCAGTGGGAGAGTGAATGCCCTGTGACTTTCTCTTTGGCGGTCTTGCATTTGGGTAGAGGTGGTGGGGGGTACATGGCTGTGGCAGCGACTGTTAGGGATGCGGGTGATGGAGGTGTGTCTGCCCTTGTGACTACCCCCGCTGTGGTCTTGCATGTTATCATAAGCAGTGGGAGAGTGAATGCCCTGTGACTTTCTCTTTGGCGGTCTTGCATTTGGGTAGAGGTGGTGGGGGGACATGCCTGTGGCAGCGACTGTTAGGGATGGGGGCGATGGAGGTGTGAGTGCCCTTGTGACTACCACCGTTGTGGTCCTGCATGTTATCATAAGCAGTGGGAGAGTGAATGCCTTGTGACTTTCTCTTTGGCGGTCTTGCATTTGGGTAGAGGTGGTGGGGGGACATGCCTGTGGCAGCGACTGTTAGGGATGCGGGTGATGGAGGTGTGAGTGCCCTTGTGACTACCCCCGCTGTGGGCCTGCATGTTATCATAAGCAGTGGGAGAGTGAATGCCCTGTGACTTTCTCTTTGGCGGTCTTGCATTTGGGAGAGGTGGTGAGGGGCATGCCTGTGGCAGCGACTGTTAGGGATGGGGGAGATGGAGGTGTGAGTGCCCTTATGACTACCCCCGCTGTGGGCTTGCATGTTATCATAAGCAGTGGGAGAGTGAATGCCCTGTGACTTTCTCTTTGGCGGTCTTGCATTTGGGTAGAGGTGGTGGGGGGGACATGCCTGTGGCAGCGACCGTTAGGGATGGGGGCGATGGAGGTGTGAGTGCCCTTGTGACTACCCCCGCTGTTGGCTTGCATGTTATCATAAGCAGTGGGAGAGTGAATGCCCTGTGACTTTCTCTTTGGCGGTCTTGCATTTGGGTAGAGGTGGTGGGGGGACATGCCTGTGGCAGCGACTGTTAGGGATGGGGGCGATGGAGGTGTGAGTGCTCTTGTGACTATCCCCGCTGTGGGCTTGCATGTTATCATAAGCAGTGGGAGAGTGAATGCCCTGTGACTTTCTCTTTGGCGGTCTTGCATTTGGGTGGAGGTGGTGAGGGTCATGCCTGTGACTGACCACATCGGGATCCTGCAAATCAGCATGAACAGTGGGGAGGTAAATGCCCTTGCAGTTCCTGCATCTCAGTATGCCTGATGGGGATATGACATCTCTTGTTACTATCGCCCAGGCAACCATGGGCATCTGTAGGGATGGTGAGGTTGCAACATCTGCTGTGACTGCTCCCTAGGCGATCACAGGTGTCTGCAGGGAGGGAAAGAATGCACGTGCTCATGGGACTGTGCCCTGCCTTGGTGCAGGGACTCATGTTTGGTGGTATGCCTCTTCTGGGTCAAGCATCCACAAGTTTAGTGTGGTCCACAGTATCTTTAACCCCTCCACCCCCCGCACATTAGGCTGCGGACTTCATCACAGGAGGACTTGCAGGAATGTGTTATTTGAATTAATACCTGTTTTTACTAACTACCTTCATTTTGAGTTTTGAGTATTCTCCTCATGCAGTATTTGGAAAATAGCCCAACATACTCCGATTTAAGGGCTTCAGTACTACCAGAAACAGGGAGTTAGTACTCCAGAATGTTAGCTCCACCCAAAACGTGGAGTTGGAGTTATTAATTCGCCCGTTCCGTCACAAAATAGTTTGTCCTGCAATTGGGTGGAATCACCTCGCACCTCTTCATCCCGGGGACAAAACGATGCAGTGGAATTACAAAGGCGGTTAGACGGCAGGCATCGCTGATGCCCACGTGGTCTCCCACTCTGTGTCGCACATGCATCGTCATCCCTTTCACATCCCTTTCACATGGATGCTAGTGCACTCTTTAAGACCCGGGCACGAGGCGTGTAGAAAACCTGCATGCGGGGATATTTGTTTACTGCATACCCAGGATGACTTGACCACTTCCAGTCGAAGTCATAATGGGTCAGTGCTCCTCCGGGCACTGCATGCGCTAGTGGCGCGTACCTCGTGCGGTATTCCTGAGGGGGAAACCACGAGCGCCACAATGAGCTTCGTCGTGCAGTTTTACGCATTTGAGTACACTTTGCACATCAACTGAACATTGTTGTGAACCTTCTACCTATCCCTTTACAGCTCATTGACTGGGCAAAGCGTGTGCCACGTATTCAAAGGCTTAAGTCATTTCTTTGAAGTTGGATTTTTCTCTTCGCAAATGTAAAGCAGTGGGGCCTGATTCATAAAAGCGGTTTTCAATGGGATTGAGCCAATCTAAAACATAGAATCAGGCCCTATGCCTGTGAACCGATGCAGAAACATCAAAAATGTAGACGATTGACAACACATATTTAGAAAAGCGGGGAAGAGTGGACGTGTGATGTAGTTTGTTCCCTAAAAATGGCGTACAGAATTGCAATGCCACTTGCTTGAATACAATGTCTTATATTTTCTAAAATGTCTTTTTAGGCATCGTCCGTTGAGCTGAAAACCCTGTGGGTGTCTGAAATCAGAAAGGTCCTCACAGGGCAATTGGAGGCTTGCCGAGGTATGTGGGAATGTGCCATTTGTTACATTGTGCTTGTGATCTCAGGACTATGTTTTATATCTAACTGTGTGAGTTATATTCTGTAGTCATTCGTATTAGGTACCATTGAAGTCCATTCATTTCACCCCAGTGCCCCTACCCCCAGCTCTGCCTTTCCTACAGCCCCCACCCGTCAATTTACTGAAATCTCCCTGACTCTGAAAGGGTATGGAATTAAACCACACCTGGCAGTTTTTTTCCAATATTATTTTTCAATAGCGCACCCCACAAAATAGTGCTGCAGGCCACTTCCTCAGTTCTCTTTATTTCACTGTCATGGGGGGATAGGACTGGGCCACAGTGCCATTGCATCCAGACCCATCCTTTTGAGAGAACTTTAGCCCCAAGATTGTCAGCTCACTTTATGTCCACTGAATTGTTGCCAGCCCGCCCTACAATTTAAAGGTAGGGGTAGTGGTTGTGCCATCATCTCAACTCATATGTAGGTTAAGTGGAGTTGGTAATTCTGCTCTGCCAACCAATGCAGGGATGTGCTTCCCAATCCAACATTCCCATCCCATCTGTGTGTAAAACCCTATGGTGATATGTCTGGAGACTAGGTTGAAAGGTGCGTCCTGGTGCCCGCAGTCTTGTGAGGGAGAAGGTTTTAGCAATGCAGCCACTGCTACTGAAAGCTGCACTTGCAAGCAAGAGCGCAGTTTGATTTTCAGTGCTAGAGGGCGTGAGAAAGGGAAAGAAACACACTGCTGCATCACACAACTGTCCACCTTCCCATAGAGACTGGCTGCCATGATGCACAGCCCATAACAAGCAACGAATACTAAAAGGAGATTGTCGGTAAGGCAAGACTGACAAGCCTAAGCGAGGGAAAAGGAACAGCCGAGAGAGAACATCAAAGCAAGGGACATTAACCTATGACTTGCAGGGATGAAGGGGAATAACCTGTACCAGGCGACCTCCGGTGAAATTAATCACAGGAAACAAAAACCAATCCAAAAAGGAGCGTACACAGAACAAGAAGGAACACAAATGTATTGGACCCAAAACAGCTGGGAAGCACGGTTGGCTGGAGCTGAACTGAATGAAATGAGATGTCAACGCTGCCCACTGCAGCTACACATTTTATACCCTCATTACAGAATTATCATACAACATTTCAGTTACAGTTTTGGGGCAGGTCAGAAGCTGGTTGGAGGAACTACATCACTGCCTTCTATTTTAACTGACCCTAACTGGGTGGAAAGTTTCTTTGATAAAAATTACATTAACACCACTTGTGATGTCACAGACCTTCCCCCACCGCCCCTGAATTGCCTGATTGTCCTGATCAGTCAAAAACACTTGCTTGCCATTGGTTGGCAATGTCCAATATACAAAATGGCTTGAGATGGCAAGGGGCAAGACATCACACAGAGCCTGACCAATAATGTGCCGCACGGACATCAGCAATGACTGTACAATGTTGTACCCTAAGAACACCGAAACCTCTCTCTGCTGATTGCCTCCCTGTCACGTGCCCCATAAACCCTACCCGAACGCTCTTGCCCTCCCAGCTCCCTTCTCACGCCTTGCTGTCAAGTGTAGTCTGAAAAAACTATACTACACCTTGGCTGGTCCTTAATTAACTGTATTTAATTTCCATTCCACTGTTAATTCTCCTCATTCACCCAGGTGCCTAGCTGATTGGCCTTGAAAGTATCTTTTAGAGTGACTTTGCTGGGGCTGCATTCTCCTGTGAAACTTCATCCGTGCAACATTTCTGCACACTGTTTCTGCTGATTGTTCAAGAAATACATACTGCTTGTCACATAAAGGCATGTAGCTCATTTTATTGCAATCTGTCTGTGGGAAATGCTTTCCTAACATGAGGCTACAAGAAAATAGCTTCTCTGCTACCCCCAACTAGGTTATCCCTTAAGGCCCCTTACAGCCCCACCCGGTACCCGCTCTACACAAGTACCCTTTACTACGCCCAAAGCACCCACCCTTCGTTACGTTTCACGATGGAACATTTTGCACTGTGCCTACTTCTCTATCCCCTTTTACAAGCAGTGCTGCATTCAATGACATCCCCACCCCCGATATTACTCTCCACGTCACCATGTTACTTGCACAACTTATACGTTTGCACCGCTTGGCAGCACTGAACCTGGACCTTTACAACAACCTACCCCAGACATCAATGAGCAATTAACTGAAGCAAGGTGCGATGAAGGCTCAGTCAAATGCACAAGCTCTTAGTGAGGTTCAACCCATAATTTACTACAACAGTATGAATTTACTACAACAGTAGGGGTGAGGTGAACACCTATCCGGTCTAAGGGAGGCAATCTAGAAACAATACCCAATACTATTACTGAAGGTGTTGGTACGGGATTACTCAAAGCAATTCCAGGTGGTCCTTTCTATGGGAAACCTGATCTTGCTTCTTGGTCCCTAACTAATACAAAGTCTTAAAGCACCTACTATGCTTTTTAGCTGCAGCTTATTCTAAGAGCTTTTCTTCCCCAAACATTGTCTCAGGATTATAGTGGCCAGCTCGCTTTTTGTCTCCCGCACCAGTTAGTACTTCTGCCCCTTGCTTTAAGGTGCAGATCTGGCACAGATAATATTAACCTCCAGCCGCAAGTCACCCTACGGATATCATATTGTGACACTCTCTTACCAGCAATTGTTTATTCCCCTTTTACTTAAGGTACAGATTTGGGCATGCAAAATATCACCCTCTTGCCATAGATTGCCCGCCTGACTCAGTAGCACAACTTTTGACACAGTCCTACCACCAAGTATTTCTTGCTCGTATATTAGCCTTTTTTCAGGCTGTGTTATGTTAAGCCCACCAGACAGATGTCCTCTCTCTCCCATCGTGTTTGACCTCCTCCCACTATCTGAGCTGTAACCCTCAGTGAACTTTCCAGTTTTCCTCTTTTGCTTGCTCTGGCATGGTCGGAAATCTTTTTTTCAGTGGGCTTGTGGTCTCTAATCTCTCTCTTCTTTCAAGTCTCTGCCAGGGTCTGAGATGAAGTCTTCAGGAGGATCCTGGCTGAGCATGGGGCAGGCCAATTCTCAGCAGTCTCTTCATCTTCTCTTTCCCTCTGCATCGGATATGTGCCAGTGTCTGGGATATATGCTCCGGAAGGTGTTTGGTCTTCCCTCCTTTTATGGTCGTGGCCTTTTCCGGTGTCTGGGATATACCCCCCAGCAAGTCCTCTTTCAAGTCTCTGCTTGTGGTCTCTACCTGGGTCTACCTTTCCCCCCGGCATTCATTCTCTCTTCCCTCTGCCTTTTAGGTGATATGTTTATATGCAACCCTCCATGCAGGTATTAGCACCTTTTTATAGGATGCTGTGACAAACCTTGTTTAATGATGCCTTGATAAAGACTACGGTCGAAACACGCGTTGGCTTCTTTTTCACCTGTACCTAGCATGCCTTGCTAGGCCAGTGATCTATGTGTGTTACAACATTAAACCCATACTGATGACAAGTCAGGAGTTTTTCTCCCTTATTTCAAATAGCCAGCAACATAAGTAACTAAGGGTTACAACCAATGGTTAAGAACCACCCGCCAGCTTCATCATTAAACAAGGTTTGTCACAATATCCAATAACTAACCCACTGGGAACGTTGGAGTTTTGGTTCCCCGACAAACCATGTGCCAGGATGCAGGTCTTATTATAGCAACCAACTAATTCTCTCTGTTAGCGCAGGGGACCGCTATCCTTCCAACTCCAACCAAATGAACCACCTTTTTATAGGGTGTCTGATTAACCTTGTTGTAAAATATGGTGTCTGATGAGATGTTTGCCCATCTCTCTTGAATCCTGGTCCACAACGGGTTATTGACTCGTACACGTCTCTCTCTGACGCATGTTTCCCCAAAATATTTAAGGAATTCCCACTGTCTCCGATTTCGTATTTCCTATTCATAATTGGAGCTGTTAATGTGCAGTGCAGTTTCGACTAAAAAAGGTATCCCCAGCATCATTAAGTCTGGTTGAAGCAATGGCAGCTATACATTGTTCTGCAGCGGGTTGAGGAGTCCTGAAAGAGGGACCCCCCCTGATTATTTATGGAGGCTGACAGTGTATTTCTTTCCCGCCGAGGAATGACTGGGAAACAAGTTAGAGTTGTACTTGCTAGTCCCTTTCTGACTAGGCTTCCAGCTATTTCAGACTCAACAGTGTACTTGGGGTTTCATCAAGACTTTCTGTTTGGTGGTGGGTGGGTGAAGGACTGCCACATCAGCGAGAATATCTGAATGGGACTAGAGGGACATTCTGTGTTCGCTTCATAGTCCCCTGGCTTTGAGATAGGTGGTGGTTGCCCAGCATCAATCCCTGAACTTGACAGGCACAGTAGCCCATTACACATGGGAAATTCCCCATGTACAGCCTCCATTTAGAACTTCACCTTGGTTGGGTGGGCACCCCAGAGCACTCCAGCATCCTTACTGATGATTCCATAATGTGACTTTGCCCTGAGGGCTAAAATAAAAGAGCTCAGGTACCTCCAGGAAAGGGCACAGCCAAGGCTAGACAGGCGAGAAGGAGCCTTAGGGAACCCCTGGCCTTCCTATCCCTTGCCTTAGGGAAGTAGTTTGCTTATATTAAACGAGAAAAGAAGTAGCCTGATGAGGGCTATATTTCAGGAAGTGGCTAAAACCATACCCAGGTAAGGAGAAACCAGAGATCCTGCTGAGATCCAAATCTTAAACGTTCAGAATACACAATACACTCCGAGGGGCCAGACGAAGAGGCATCAGCCCAGCCTTACAAACTCCATAAGCACGGGTTCAGTAAGTGAGTAAAAGGTATTGTCATCAGCCCAGGAGGCTGAGGGTGAGAATATATTAGCCTGACACATATCCTACGGCATGAAGCATGAAGTACTTGATGGTAGGAGAGTTCAAGAAATTAGTTGGGCACTATTCCTGAGACTGGCCCTCATTAGGACTCCGGCGCTAAACCATGGTGCTATTAGCACCATGGTCCATGCCAGAGTCCGCCATGGAGAAAGGGGGAATTACCACCCCATTCCAAGGTTGGCGGGGTGGTAATTCCCCCTTTCTCCATGGCCCTTCCCCATTCCCATTTTTGCCCCATAGGGCTCAATGGGAATGGGGAAGGCAGCAATTACGGTGCCGCAAATTGCGGTACCGTAATTGCCATCAAGGTCCCTTTGCGGGTCCCTACTTTAACGGCTGGTCCAGATCAGCCGTTCAGGTCGGGAGCCGCAAAGGGACCTCGTAAGGTGTTAAGGGGGTAGCCTTTTACGACGCCGTTAACCCCTTAACGCCAGGGTCCTAATGAGGGCCACTGTGTTTGAGGGAGCCATGAAGCGTGGTGGGAACTATATCCCTAACAACCAAGAAGCGTGCTGGAAACTGCATACTTGACTAGGGAATCAGGGGAAGATTATTTTTCCCATAGTTAGGCCCTTGGGACACTTTGAGTTATCCCATGTGCACACTTTGCAAGTTTGTGCCCTGTGTGGGTGTTGTAAGGTAGACATGGTATCACAAGTATGACACTGACATAAAAGTTACAAGTTTCAAAACCTTTATTAGATTCTTGGGGTTTGGAAAAACTCCTTTTTTGCCCCGGAGCTATGATGGAAGTAGTCTCTACCATCAAATAATATAGAAAACACAGCCCTAGTCAGCCTATGTCAAATCAAAATGGCCTATACTAACAAGACCTAATGCCTGCCCTTTCTCTTACACAAAAAGTGTGTAATGGGGAATGTGTATGCAAAGGAAAGTCAGTGTTATAACATAAAGAATCAAGGTGGCTGAGTCAGCTCTCCTCCCAACGTTGAACAGCACGGAGTAAGGCGGCCCACGCTGGCTCAGGTTATCAAAAAAAGACAGTTCAAAACGTGGGTCGAGGCCCGCTTGGCCTTCCACGTTAAAGTCACTCATTCCAGCTTTCCAAACCTTTTTTCACAATTCAACAAAGGTTTACGTAGGTCTCCCTCAGTCGGGCTTGGACCTCATAATCACAGCACTTGCAGAGGTTCCCTTCCCCAAGCTTTATTCACATTCTTTAGGGGTTCCCTTTCCCTAACTTATTTCATGTTTCTGGTCCCCCTCAGTCGGGCTTGGACCGTTCACTGATGTCGGAGTCTTTCACATGGGCTGTTTACTTTCGCAGGACCACTGTGCTACTCCATATCACTAGTTTCACAGTTATCAGTAACTTAAAAGATCATTACTGGTTTACTTTCTTTCGTGTCTCATCAGCATGCGCGGAACCTTCAATTGTGAGATAAATTGTTGCGGCTTCAATCTTTCCTTGACACAAACCGGCATTTCATGTCTTTCACTAACTCACTAGTTGTGTGCATTCCTTTCTTGTCTCTGCGGCTTTGTTTCACGAGTCGAGTTGATACTACAGACTTGGCCTCGCCACCTCAACTCACCCGGGAGGGTCGCTGGCATCCTTGAAACACAATGCAGGCTTTTTCCTGTCTGGGATTTGGCTTTCTCTGTGTCTCCTTCACGGTTTCCTGGGGGCAACAACCTCCTGCAGGGATCTTCAGGGTTTCCCTACCCTTCGCTCTGTTCCCTTGATCGGTCGTCCTGCTCCAGCTGGTTCATCTGCGCACCGGAAGATCTGCTCCTTCTTGTTTCCCACCTTGCTGAGAGTGTGTTTATGTTCCGCCGTTTATCTGTGTGGCGGGAGGTAATAGGTATCAGATGTATGTGATTAAGGTCAATTGCCTGAGTTTGCCTGACCTGATTAACGGGACATGTCCAATGAGATATGTAAGCGTTAGCCTCTTTACTCTCAGTTGCCCTCTGCCTCGGCCCAGTGTTTGTGTAGAAAGGGGTTAGGGGTTGGAACGTTGGAGAATCCTAAAAAATAGGGTAGGGTATGGGCACGGGAAAGGCAGGGATACCACATCTCATATTCGGTTGCCTCACCCCCACTCCCTGAAGATTCTCCGTCCAGGTGATCGTTCCACACTGGTCCACCCCCAGGGTCTGGATGCAAAGGCGATGACCGTGCCCTGGCCACGTGAGAGAGATCCCTGATGACTAGCAAGTGAGACACCCTTTTTTTTCTCACTGTGTAATGTGACTCCTCTGGATCCTTTAGGAATTAGCCCCACCCATCCTAACACCATTAATAAAAAATGTAGAATTTTGGGTATGACACTCAAATGTGTTCTCTGATCCAGCATCACAGAACTCTGCAAGCCCTGCTCACTACTACAGACACTGGTAGTTTAACTTCATCCAATTTGTCTTCAATCTGTGTCGTCTTTTATAGCAGATTTTCGGTCAAACAAAAAATACGAATTGCTTGTTTGCACAATAGATTTCCAGTGTTATCCAATTTAATGTGTTGTCCATGAGCGAGTTTCCTGATTTTGCAGTACTCTTCATTAGCATTGCCCACATCTGCTTCTCCTCCTTCATGGCCTGTCTGTATGCTTAGTGAATTATTACTGCAGGTTTGCAGTGTGTTGAGATGTCCTGCATTTTATCGTACAGGATATTGTTACCTTCGTGTAACGTGTAAGGAAGTCATCATATGGGCACCTATATATGGGGTCTCCTGTTCTGTCTGTCAAGGGCTGGTCTTGCCAGAGCCTTAGTGCCCTCCTTGGTCTGTGGGCGGTGCTGAAGATAGGATGTGCGTTTCATTTTGCCAGTAGATGTCCTTTTTGGTTTAAGCAGCAGTGGCATTTCCCTCTGCCAGGCTAAGCCCAAGGCAGAGCAATAACAGGGCAAGGGGTAACAAGGAGAAAAGACTAGAGTGAAAATACCTACTGAATTAAAACAGGAAATTCAGGCCAATACCAACTAGGGAAGGAGGAAACAAAGAGGGGCAAGCAACGCGATAAAGGAACTAGATCCATTAACACACATACGATAAATCAGCTGACTTCCTTTTATAGTGCTGAACACCCCCCTAATCTGGAAATGCTAGGCGAGAATTTTGAATTGGGGTATAACAATGTCATTGCATGAGGTAGGACCCATTTAGCATTGGGGATCAATAGGGCAGAAAGACTTCAACCTTTGAAAACCACAGAGAAGAGGTAGAGCTAAATATATTCTTTCTAATATGTAGCTGCTTGTCCAGTCCTGGTTTTTCTTTGCATTCTTGGACGTTTAGTTCTGCTTTCCCATTATAAAACTGAAACTAATAAGCACCTACAGATTGGAATGGATAATGTTGGCAACTATGGAGCTACAACCCTGAGCACGGCACCGGAGTAGTAAGGTGGGAAGCATGGCAGTTGGAGCTGCAGGGGGCTTAGCAAGAGCCAGAGTTGCAGGCAAGCTAATAGCAGAGCCCCTGCATCCCGAAAGGTGCAAACACAGAGCTTGGTCTGCTGTAAGTAGCAGGGTTGCCATGGCGGTTTACAGGAATAGGGCTGTTATGATGCTGAGAAACTCCTTAGTGTCTGCCCCCAAGCACCAGGCAATCCCACCCCACTGAGTTGGTGCATGGGGAAATCTATGGAGTCTGTCTCTGTGCTTGCCCATGGGCAGATAACACCCTCAGACGGTCAAATGAGGCTTCCAGGGGGATCAGGGAGACGGACAATGAAGGAAATAGAGGCTCTTGGGCTCTAGTTGAACTCTCAGGGCTCTTGGACTAATGCCATGCTGCTGGAGACCCTTTACATTCCGCTGAACTGCATATAGATTGGTGGTAAAATGTGACTATAACCATGTTCTGCACTGAAATCGTCGAGCCCAGTGGAAGCACTACCCCGGCACACTGGTAGACCAGCCCCTCTTTGCTATAATTTTTAGAAATGCCTTGGTATCCCCCATAACCTGGTGTGCTCTCCCCAAACTCTGACACCTACACCTAGGCCAGCCAGGTGTAGCCTGAACTAGCCAGTCCATGGAACCCTCCAGCAAAGTCAGAAGAATAAAAGGTCGGATATCAGGATTCACCAGCCACTATCAAGCATACCTTTTCCAATGTTCTTGCAGGTTATGTGGCAACAACATCATGGAAGTACCGTTGTGTCAGGGTCCAGCATTCTCCTCAAATCCACCCCATTATGGCCCATCACTGATGGCCAGAACCTCTGCAGAATGAATACCCCACTAAATCTCCTGCAGTGAAGAGACGTCCTATTCCTGGCATTAGCACACAGGAGTCTAACGTAAGAGGAGTGAGCACGCTGAACCACTGCGACTATCGTCCCAGGGCACATTCCTACTGGTAGAGGCCCTTCCAGGCGAGGCAAATATCTTTTGGTCTAACTGCTGCCCGAACACGGCTTCAGCCCGCACTAAGAGTGTCATCTCCACCATTGAGCTCCATACCAAAGAAGGGTACTGTGTGGTTGGGCTTGTCGCCCCTTTTGTTCTGTTATTCGTGGACTACCTCTGCACTTGCTGGCCTTCTGTTCAACCTCCCTTTGCTCCTGCTGACCTCTTTATTTTGTTTTCCCTGTCGTTCTCTTCACAGGGGAGTCCTCCAGACCCCCTTACACCGCCCCATCTGCCGAGACATCCAAGGTAACTTCCCCCCTGTCATTTCCTCTGCTCTCTGTTCAGTAAAACAGTTGGGTGGAATTTAGGGAAGGGAGCATAAGCGGCACCTTGTTTTTTGCTTGACACCTCTTCTGCTGCCTATGGCAACTTTGTGACCATGACAGAGTCACGCTTAAGCTTCCCCCGAGCCGCTGTTGGTCATATTCACATGAATGTGTCCATTCTATGGCTGGAGCTAGTTCAAAACGAAAGGAATCAGTGGGAAGAATATGTGATTCATAAGAACTATAATTATTGAAGAAAAGGAACTTGTTTGTTACATTTCTTCCGGCCTATCTTAGGGTTCTGTAAAGTGTGCGTTGGAAACCAAATGCGGTAACGTTAAGTAGGGCTCAAAAAAAGGTTTAATATAAAAAGTCAAACTTTTTTACTGTTATTTTTTTCATTTTTCATTTTTGTTTTAATATAGTATTCATGGAATGGGAACGGCTTAGTAGGTCCCTTACAAAGGAATTGGTCTTTCGGTTTTCAACGTTGATAACAGTAAACAATGATGCAATCAGTAGGCGAGTAGGGAGTGTCCTTCCCTCAGCAAGAGTGGTGATGGACTGGAAAGGGTTTGCAGCAGTAGGCCGAAGAGTTGATGATGAGCACTATTGGTGACCACTTTGACTTGGAGATGTAGCAAAGGCCACTTTAGAGGACCAGCCCAGGACGTGGCTAGTCAGGGGAGGTATGGGCCGGCCACTTGAAAAGTAAATTTGGTAAACGAATTCTCCAGGTGATCCATTGCCATTGTTTTTAGGGGAAATGTGGGTCACATCACAAAAATGTTTCCACACCCCTTGTATATTGTAAGAATTCTGCATCAGTGTAACTTTGTTTTTCTAAAAAATGCTTGTGTTTTGTTTTCTTTGGTTTGAAAGAAGCCAGCCAACTACACCAGAGAATCACCGAAAGTGTGTACCATGCACCGATGAGGTCCTCCAGCTCAACCAGGTACTGTGGAGCTATGTATACTTCTATTTCCAGGAATAATCACATTTGCTCAAATTTTCACACATTAGAAGTGAATTGTAGCCATGGGATTTTGTTAAAGTATAGTAGGCTTCTATGAACACAATAGCTTTCATGGAACATGCAGCATGTATTGGCATCATATTTCACAACCAATTACAGTGAGCACAATTGTGCGCTGCTAAGGACAGTGTTTTCTTATTCAGGTCCTCTCCAAAAAAAACTACAGCTAAGAAAACTACAAAAGAAATGGAGAATGGGCTTTTAGTGGGCCTGTCTTCCATTTCAATGGCGGTCATGGAAATTGGCTGCGGCAATGATGGTTTCAGAGGAGCGGGAGCCAGGAAAGGCAAGTGTGGCCTTGGGAAGGTGGTAGGATGGAGAAGGATGGAGTGGGCTGCCAGGAGGGAGGCAGGGAGAAGCAAAGGCTGGAGGCAGGTGTGTGACGGCGAGGGGTGGAGCAGCCAACTAAGCTGCTCGGATCGCGGGCAGGTACCAGTAGTTAATGAATGCCCATAGACCCACCCAGCAACTTGATGGTCTGCCTGCCAACCACCGGTCTAACAACACCCAGATATTTAGATATCCTTCAGGTCCTCTTTCAAAAAAGGTACATAAATGATCTTACAGATCCAATAGACTGCAGTGCCAGTGCAAGGCTAAGAGCCAAATATGGCTCCTTGAGTAGATCCTGTCTGTTGGCTACAGCACTCACTGCTCTACTGAATACCATTCCAGTTAATCAACATATTCCCAGGTCTCCTAATTGCAGGTCAACCTTCCCAATTTTTAATGAGCATAGATAAAGCCAATAGACTTGGCTTTTGCATAATCAAATCATTTCTCTGCCATCATATAACAGTTACTGCTACCATATACAATCATATGCTAGGTTTTCTAATCATATGCCGAGGTAACATCACATTTCAAAGTATGCTGACATGTATTAGGCCTTGCCATCAATTCCCCAGAAACTCACATCATATGCCAGGTATTATCATCATTTGCCAGAATGTGGCTTTCTATACCCAGGCAATAACAATATATGCCTGGGGTTTGCACAAAAAGATCGGATAAAAGTCTGAATGCTCTACTGGTGTGCATTCGGCCTGGTTGAAAAGACCGAATCCCAAAATACTGAACAAGGGGGGCGGGGGTTGCAGGGGTGTCCCCCGCTACCTTATTTCGGTATAATGGGCTTTGGGGCTCGCAGGGGTGTCCATTGCATACATTACATGTGTAGCTGGGGACAACAAATAAACCAACCAAAAGAACGGGTTACAAAATGCGAACACGTTGTGTATGCCAGTTGTGTGCCCAAGTACTCACCTGACTTGCCAGCCATTGTCATCACAAATCAAGGTATCCAAACCATTTGTCATCTAGTGCCAGTATATGCACAGGGCCACAATCTTCATGCTATTTCCAGCACATACACGTGTACTCACACCACGTCAGCAATCTTGTATTGGGTCCACTCTGAAACTGGGTTTCCTGATGTTTCGCTTCTGTGGTCGTGTCCTGATACTTCTCCTGGGGCATTAATTCAGCAGCCTAGCAGGCCTTTGCTGGAGGCCCCACTAAGAAAAACGTCATCCGCTCCAATAACTTCGTAAACAGCTTATTTTAAGTAACTGTCATGCAGGCTCCAATGCAAAGACCAGTATCCTTGGTCCTGCCTTTACCAAGTTAAACTGGAGGCTGGGCTATCTATTTTTTTTTTTTACATGCAAGCCTTTTCTATGTGATGGAGTCACTGTCCTGACCACTTGCGAGAGCATAGTTTACACTTCCCATAAGCAGAACCTGGGGACAGGCAAGGTCAAAGGCAAACGGGCCAGGAGGTTGTGTTGACTTCCAGGGAGTCATCTTCCCTCTGACTGGGGTCTTTTGAGGCAAGATCTCCGCAGAACATGCTGGAACTCCCACCAGCCGTGCTAGGCTGCTGGAGAACGCCATCCTCGCCAGATTCCCCTCCAGCAGGGATACACCTCATTGATGTCAATTGAGCTGGTGACACTGTTCCCGGGGTCTCGAATGGAGATACACAAGCCAAAATCAGGATAAAAGAGGAACACAGTCACACCACTGGCAGTACCTCGCCCTGGACAACACAATGGATAAAACCTTATCAGCAGGGCTTGCACATACACAACACACTGCCCTCCACACAAACTGGCAAACCAAAGTCGAAATTCCTAGAGGAAAGGGAAGAAATCCGAGCCAGGAGAGCTGACATTCCTCAATTGGAACCCATGTTACCAGGAAACAAGGCAGTCACCCAGGGAGACAGAGGAGATACTACCAGGTTGTTAAAGGTGATGAGGTGTTTCTTGACTGGCAGGGTCTCTCTCAGGCTCAATTTTGGGAGAGTTTGTACAAAACAAACATGAATGTTCGGAAAGATGTGCCACACCCGGTTGTAGGTCAAAGGTTCGAAACCAAAAGGCTCGAATGCCTTTTTCTCGACACCAAAAAGATTGAAAATAACGGTCGAATTTGCTTTTTTGTTTTGTCTTTATTTTTTTTATGGAGGGTTCCCCCCAAACCCCTGTTTTCTTTTTATAAATAACGTTTTATGTACACTAAACTTAAAAAATATATAAATAAATACATAAAAAAATTAGACATTTTTTTTCGGTCCTTTTGGATTCGAACAAAAGGTCATTCGATCCTTTTGATTCGATCCTTTAACCGGACACCCCACACCCACATGTTACAATAGTACAGGCCACATATAATTAAATTATAACAGGCCAAAGAAGTCTGACCTAAGGTCCTTTTTAGGCCTACTACGCTACTACCATTGATTTATTCCTCCATTCTCCTCCCATGCTAGCCTATTGACAGACATTGGCCCTCATTAGGACCCTGGCGGTAAGGGGTTTGCGCCAGCGTTAGCTGCGCCGACCCCTTACCGCCAACTACGAGTTCCCATAGCGCCATGGTTATTTTTCCGCCCGCTTTTTGCGGGCGTAAAAATCCATGGCGCTATGGGACCTTGGTGTTAATTACGCCACCGTAATTTACGGTGGCGTAATTAACTCCTTCCCCACTCCCATTGAGCCCTATGGGGCCGAAATGGGAATGGGGAAGGGTAAATGGGTCAATGGGGACTTACCGCCCCGCCGACCTCAGAATGGGGCGGTAAGTCCGCCATCCGCCATGGCGTAAAGGGACTTTGCGCCATGGCGGAAAAGTCAGCCGACGGCGGAAAAAATCCGCCAGGGTCCTAATGAGGGCCATTCCCTCCAACAACACAACATACTGAGCTGGGGTGAACCTGCCATGTAGGCATTCCAAGCACGTTTGGACACCATCTGCTCCAAAATCGAGACACTGAGGAGATGCCTCTGAGGAAGACACTAAGTGTGGAGAAATATTTCATTCTGTGAATTGTAGTCCATATTCCCAGTATGTCCTTGTAAGAGAATGAGTGGAAATCCACCATGTGGACAAATATTGTCTTGTGGGAATTATTATAATATTTTTTTTTCTCGTATGGAACGCATCACGAATTTGCGTGTCATCCTTGCGCAGGGGCCATGCTATTCTTCTCTGTATCGTTCCAATTTTTAGTATATGTGCTGCCGGAGCAAGCACTGTCTTATGGGAATTGAAGCCCTATATGTCCAATAGCAAAGAAAGAAGTACAGAGCACTATAAACCCCAGAGACTGTGAAGGTTTCCCGCCAGGAGGGCGGATCAGTTTGGGGCAGGAGATGGAAGGCTGAGGCTCACAGTCCTGAAGAAGGATTATTGGTTCTTTGAGATTATCTTGCCTGGGATAAATTCGCCAGGTAGGGAATTGTTTTTCCTGCACCCCTAAAAGCCTTCCCCAACATATTTTAGGGCTGGTATTATTGGTTCTATGAACTTTACCCACTGCCCGTTTCTGTCAAAACTCATTTTGCAGAGTTCCATTACAGCGCTGCGGGTGAAAATGTTCACCCTCTCTGCACCCTCTCCCCTTTTATCTCCCTATGCAGGGGACACCTTCTCAACCCCCTTTCTCCCTGCTCACCCTCCTCCACATGTCATGTGTTCTGCGAGGGACACCCTCGCCACCCCCACCCACCCTCCCGTTCTCTACATTCTACACATACATAAACGCACATGCACCCCCACACACACCCATACATGCATCCACATTTACACACACATACCCCTACCCCTCCCCAAACCACCTGCTTACCTCATTTTTCACTGCGCTACCACCAGCCCCACTAGGGAATAGAGAACTTAACTCGCTAGAACTTACATTAACATCAGCGCCCCCAAGTGGCAAAATATCAGGCCTGTACAAGCTTTTAGAAAAAGTTGACCCCGGCAAGAAGGAGAATTATATGATAAAATAGGAAAGAGACATAGGAAGAGAACTGGAGCTGGAGAAATGGGGACGCATCTGGTCCCATATGCACAAAACCTTGAAATGCATAACGAACAAAGAAGGGGCTGTAAAGGTATGCTTCAGGTGGTATATTACCCCGGAAAAACTGAATAAAAGTAATCCAGGACTGTCACCACTTTTTTGGAGGGGTTGCAACCTAACAGGTTCATTGTTCCATCTCTTGTGGGACTGTCCAAAATCAGCGCAATTTTGGATGGAGCTCTAATGTTTCGCTGGGATAGCCAATGTCGGAGTTGCACATAGCGGAATCTCTCTGTTTCGGGAATCTGAAATTTCTCTTTGCATTCCATGAAGGTCAGTGGGGCCCCAGTGGAGTAAAAGTCCATAACGCATGCCAGTCCCCTCTCCCGCAATGCGCTGAATCCCGCTAGATTATGTCCCAGGGTGAATTCTGGGTTGCTCCATACTGGGGTGAGTGGACCCAGTGCTCCGCTATGGCCCCATTGACTTGTAGCCCTCCTCCAGCTCTGGACTGTGTTTTTAGTGGTCGTTAATGCGCCTATGCCCGGGGGTTCGGGTGTTGCCGTGAGGTGTGGCAAGGTGGGCAAGGGGTAGCACTCCAATGCTCTTCTATCTGTTTCCAGCGGGGCTGGTTACTGTTAGCCTGCCAGGTGAAGGCGTGTGATAGTTGTGCAGCCAACGCATATCTAGCAACGTCAGGGACCCCAAGACCACAAACCCTGGCCCCTCTAAGCATTACTCTTTGGGCAACACTCGGTTTTCTCCTACCCCATACATAATTCAGAATACTCTTTTGTAACCTTAGGAGCTCCCTTGGGTGTATGGCCACTGACAGTGCTACAGAGAACTAGAGGGCGACCCCTACTCTGGCTCGTGCTGGGGTATTATGGAGAAAGGCAAACAAGAAAGAGTGCCCTGCCAGTAAATCTCTTTTGTAACAAAATCTATTTTTTGCTAAATTTAATTCTAAGCATTTCGTTTAGCAACCAAGGTCGAACTTGTTTTTGCTTTAAATGCCAACCTATTCTGGTGTACCACAGTCAATGAAAGAGACAACCTGACTCCAAGTTGTAGTCATCGTTTGTCAAAAGAAAAATAAATCACACATCCACTTAATTCAGAAACCCTGTCAAAATACAGGTGTTAGATTTTATTTTGTAGCATCCCATAGCACAGCTTCTGTACATCCCGCAGAGAGGTTTTCCTGGAAGTAGCACTTGAGTGTGTTCGCTATTTCCCCCTTGGTTACTTCATCTCGCAGTAATGAGTCCTACATCTTCCATTGCCATTGTGGTGGCTTCGGGAGACCGCCTACCCTGCCTCGGGCTTGTACTGGTGCATAGTCTGAGATAATCCTCGGGTGTATTTGAACTTCTTCTAACCAGGGGAATAGTTCACTAGACATAAAGATTAGGTCTATTCTAAAGAGCCCATTATGGACATGCAAGTAAAAAGTGTAGCCACGTGCACCCTCATTAAAGAGTCGCCAGACATCTACCCAACCCGTTTCTCTCAGGAATTCAGCAAAACCTATTGCCTGGGAAAAGTCCTCTCTCATTGGGGCTAGGGTTTTTGTCGCCATTTGGGTTAGGGGCAAGGTTGGAGTCTCCTCCTATAAGAAGACGGCCCTCCATGAATACAACAATGTCTGGGAGGATGGTTCGGAGAAACCTGTCCTGTGCACTATTTGTCAAAACATTTTTTGGGTTAAACCCTCTTTTTTGTTACTGCGGGGCCTGACTCAAAAGGGACCACAGAAATATCATACATATACAATTGAGCACAGGCTGCCCCGCCCTTCCACACAGCACGGCTGGATATCCAGCTACAACCAGAACGGAGTAAGAATTCCCCTGTGTGTCTGATCAGTCATCAATCTAATTTGTTAAAAACAAAAAATTTTCACAATTAGTATTAAACATACATATATTCCAAATGTCAATGGCCCTCATTACGACCCTGGCGGATTTTTTCCGCCATCGGCGGACTTTTCCGCCATGGCGCAAAGTCCCTTTACGCCATGGCGGATGGTGGACTTACCGCCCCATTCCGAGGTCGGCGGGGCGGTAAGTCCCCATTGACCCATTTACCCTTCCCCATTCCCATTTCGGCCCCATAGGGCTCAATGGGAGTGGGGAAGGTGTTAATTACGCCACCGTACACTACGGTGGCGTAATTAACACCGAGGTCCCATAGCGCCATGGACTTTTACGCCCGCAAAAAGCGGGCGGAAAAATGACCATGGCGCTATGGGAACTCGTAGTTGGCGGTAAGGGGTCGGCGCAGCTAACGCTGGCGCAAACCCCTTACCGCCAGGGTCCTAATGAGAGCCAATATGTCTAAAATGTCACATGATAATCAGTATAATAACAAACCCCATGCTCTCGGTGTTGATCTTGTGGGACCTGTCATATTCATATGTACAGAAATATCTGTGTAGTTAGTAACGGTGTGAACAAGTACACTGTACTGGACGACAATTTAGTGTTTCCATCTCAGAGGTAAACTTTCTTTTATTTCAGTTTGCATTCAAATCATCCACTCTGGACTTTCTTGACACACAGCCCAATGCGATGTAGTCTTATCTTCATCTCCAAAGACAATGGTGGGATTTCAAAAATCAACACTACAAAAGAGAGGGAATATTGTAACTATTCATGTTATAGCTGATAAAAACAAACATAAGATTATTGGTCAGCAAGAGGCACAGGATGAACTGCTCCTCGGTGTCAGCTCTGAGCACACTGGTTCTAATAGTGGTCTGAGTCCCCACTATATGGCCCCCACCCCAAGAAACTTCGATGAATTACTGATATGAAGCCGCCCCCATGAGAAAGAGAAAAAATCCGAACCAATTTTGTGCAGAAATCGCCAAAAAATCAACATAGCAGGCGAGGCGAGCTCCACGCCCTCCTAGGCGAGTACGGCTGAAATTGGAAGCAGAGTTTCTTAACTGCGTACTCTAGTACTTCTGGTAACTACGGCAGCAAGAGACCACCAAAAGAAGAGGAGGAGACATGGAAGAGCAGCCACGACCCGAGAGACGACACAGCCCATGTGAGAGCAGAGTGAGACACTAACAGGCGGCGCGCCTCCCTCCCTCTTCTCCCGTTCCAGACTCCTGCTGTATCCCGCTCCTGGACACAACGCTGTGCCTGGAGCAGAGGTACCCAACGGAGAGACGCGGTCCCCTGCGGAGGGCCCTGGTAACACCGTTACTCCTGCACATGGAACTGAGGACGGCCTCCACACGACGAGTATAGCGGCAACCTTGAGTGGAACGGCATACCGCCCCAGACAAACCCACGTGGTAGGAACTGTGAGTAAGCTAGCAGCGGAGCACCCCTGTCCCGGCCACAGACGTACCAAGGCATAACACTTGCCTGAAAAGAAAGCCCCATCGCGGGCAGGCTGGGAGCCCGTTCTCCCTCGCCGCAGCAGAGACGTGTCCACACCAGCACATCATATGCGCACCCGCATCCACGGGCACAGTGCGTATGACACCACGTGCATTACGTTCCATATGCCTGCACTAAGGCAGACAGAAAGAAGAGCCGGTCAGTGCTGAGAAAAAAGACTGGAGGGCATAAAGGAGGTTGTATCAAGAAAGAAAACAGCACAGGTGCAGAAACCCATACACACAGATACAAATCAACAGCAGGCCCCATTCCTGGAATCATCCTGAAGACACCCAGACCAGCAGAGGCTAGAACTCAGTTAGGTACACTACGCCAGAGATGTGCTGAAGAGGTCAGTGTTTATCAGAATCACCTAGTAACTTGATATGAGCGGCACTAGCGGACAACCTTAATTGAAGGAGAACACTTTTCTCCCTGCATGGGTGAGGCCCATCTTAACTGAGATACAAGAAGAGACCCAGTGGTGACCTTGGGGCGCTTGTGATAGGTGGAGCCGCAAGACTCGTATTGAATATACAGCTAGGTCAAGTGGTTGCCGGCACAGTTTGAACGAACATTATGGGACCTCGGCAGGGGACCGCATCCCCGATTCCACGAGATACACCCTCCTGTAGGTCACGGGGCAGTTTGGTGAGGGGGGGTTGTGTCCTCCTCCTGTAAAGAAGGTGCTATAACGCAACCCCAAAGGACTCTGTACATTGATCATCAGCGGAACCTTTGTGAAGAGAATCTAGAGGGTTCACGATCCCGCTCTAGTAATCCTCGAAACTCGGAGGGTCCTATCCAGTGAGAGACCAAAGAAGCCACCCCCATCCCTTTGAAAGGGGCAAACCCCCCTCCATTGGAAAACAAGCCCCAGAACATAAAACCCCCCCTCACGACATATGAGCAGAGAGGAAGTAAGTGAAAGGTAAAGGCCCCATCCTCGGAACCAAGAAACCTGCAAGCTGAACAAAGCCACACGACATAACACCCTCTACGCACCCGCAACTGGTCGATTGACCTCTAGACATAAAACAAAAACTTGCAGTGTTTTGCTTTCTCCCACACTAAGCTGACCCCAGCCAACACAACAAAATGGCAACACCAGAGACAGAGGCAGCCACAACCAAAGGCGATGTAGCAGCTCTACTGAACGGACTTAAAAGCATGAGGGTGGATATCGGTGGGAAGGTCGATAGAATCGACAAGATGGAAGAAAGGTTAGAGGAGGTTGAACACAACCAAACATCACTGGTAACATTTGAATCTCAAATAGATGTACGAATCTCTGAGATAGAAGCACGGGAGGAAGAATATCGGCTGAAGATGGACGATTTGGAAAATCGAGAAAGGCAAAACAACATTCTCATCTTTGGTATCCCGGACAAGGAGGGAGAAACGGAACGAGACCTCAAAAACAACCTCCACGCGATCATGAAGATCCTGTTCACAGACGACTCCATCGATGAACCCAAAATCGACTGCATGCATAGAGCTGGAGGGGTGGCAGGTGGCCCGAAGACTGTGTTAGCACGATTTCACAACTATGTGGATAAGGCGGGCGTCCTAGAGAAAGCCATCCACACCCCAGAGATCCTTCTTGGCACAAGAAGAGTATCAATATTTCAGGACTTATCATCATTGACACTCACCATGAGAAGACTGTGCATGCCAGTTACCAAATGGTTGAAAGAGAAAGGAATTCGATACAGGTGGGGTTACCCATTCTCACTCACCTTTGAGTGGGAGGGTACAACAATGAGATTGCGAATGAAGAAAGACATTCAGACTTGCACGGCTGATCTGCTGGGGCATCAAGAAGGTGAGGAGATCGAGGGTGGAAGACAGAATGAGGACAGACAATGGCGCATACAGGGACCGAGAAGCAGGCGAGTGCGGGGATCCAGGAAGGACAGAAGGATGAATGATTCCCCCCGCTCAGAGCATTAACAATATTGACACTGCACCAGAGGATTGTCAGGAAGGAATGTGTGAACTATAAGTTGTAAACCAAATCAAAAGGAGGACTATTTTTAGGGTAATACAACTGTGTATTGCCCAATCTCGTTTTCACACTAATAATAACACAGTTATATCGATTTGTAGAGAGTTTTTCAAAGAAAGGCCAATATGCCTAATTGCGCTTTCCGAATAGTCTCTTTTTGCACTTATGGTGTGCTAAAAGACACATGCTCTACCACCTTGGCTTTGGCATGTGTTAGCTGCCCCCCAAATGAAGATAAACATTAATTTTATTAGGTTTTCTCTGGGTAGGCAGGTGCAGATACAAATTAGTTAAAATTGTGAAGAATTTTCTTCAGCAAAGGTCTCTCTTGAGGTAGGTCACTTCGGATAAAGAAAGGTTCCCTGGATACTTTTAACAGGGTAACCTCAAATGGAACGAACAAAAACTGTGCGGTACGTGTTATTATTGTCCTTTGGCCCCCAGGTATCGGGCCGTCTCACCGTTCATGATTAAGCCACCAGATCACACGGAGCGGGTAAGCTTTTTTCCCCTCTTGACACACCAGTGCAGTGTCTTCTAATAGTTCGAAATGACAGCATGTGATATTTACCGCTGCTTTCCCTCTCTCTCTCCTCCCTCCCTCCTGTCACCCCTACAGGGAGAGGACGTCAAGATATGCAGACAGTGCTGCTTTATGAGACTAACAACAGGCACACACCCAGATGTCATGTACAAGCCCTGATGAATGTGGCCCACTTATTTGCACCACAGAAACCGGTCGGCTAAGAGAACGACTCTAACCTAGTGCAGAACACGTACCGCAGTTTTTGTTCGTTCCATTTGAGGTTACCCTGTTAAAAGTATCCAGGGACCCTTTCTTTATCCGAAGTGACCTACCTCAAGAGAGACCTTCGCTGAAGAAAATTCTTCACAATTTTAACTAATTTGTATCTGCACCTGCCTACCCAGAGAAAACCTAATAAAATTAATGTTTATCTTCATTTGGGGGGCAGCTAACACATGCCAAAGCCAAGGTGGTAGAGCATGTGTCTTTTAGCACACCATAAGTGCAAAAAGAGACTATTCGGAAAGCGCAATTAGGCATATTGGCCTGAACTATAAGTTGCCCATGGGTATCCAAAGGGAAATCACACATAGGATGGTGGATGATTGTGGTGACAAAAGGAACCATGGGTCTTCCAACCGGAAGAAGAAGTGGTGTCAAGATGTATAGATACCTCAAACAAGGTACCATGTGGGTGGCAGAGACATATACCGCTCCCAATAAATGAGAAGGGGAGGGGGGTTAGGAAGGGCTCAGAGGTTAATTGAATGTTTGATAGGACCAAGGTGTGTTTTCAGTCCACACTGGTGGTCCGACTCCAGCTAAGAGAAGTAGAACAGGCTGGTTCGGACGCCGCGCAAGAAAGGGGGCGGGGAGGGTACAGGGTGTCTCATAAATACATGAAGTTTGATCTTTTGTTTAACATGAGGAAATTGGGTGGGTTGAGGTCCATCTTGGACACCCGAAACACACTGTACAGGTTATGGCGATGACAAGCAAAGCCACAATAAGTATGCGTTCCAGGATCTTTACGCTCAATGTTAAGGGGCTCAATTCCCCCACAAAGAGATCCCTGGTCAGCAGAGCATTTCGGAGGTCCGGGATAGATGTGCTATTCCTCTAAGAGACAAAGAATGCAAGAGGTGAGGAACGCAGAATCTTACAATCTAGAGTGGGAAAAGAATATTGAGGATCAGGTCCCCTCAAAAAAGCAGGGGTGTGGATATTGATTAGGGGAAGCCTCAATTTGGTAGTCACCAAGGTATGGATGCATGTAGAGGGAAGAGCGTTAATGGTAGTGCGAACCATGAACCGTTTAACAATCACTTTAGCAACCCTTTACACCCCTAACATGAAACAAGCTGGGTTTCTACAGCGCACCATATCTAAGATAATGTTGGAAGCCACAGGTCATGTGATAATAGGAGGTGACTTCAACTTGTGGGTGGATATTAAAATAGACAGGCAAACACCTACGCCAGATGCCAATGAACCTGCTGACGCAGGACGAACAGCGGTGGCGGTAATTATGCAGACAAATGGGCTGCGAGATATATGGCGAGAATTACATCCGGACACCACAGGTTACACTTTTTATTCTACACCTCATGGCACATATACCAGAGTCGACTACATATATATCTCTGGGGAACTGTCCGAGGGGACAACCAACTCTGAGATTGAACCTGTCACTTGGTCGGATCACAATATGGTCTAAGTAGCACTAGATATGGGAACACTACCATGCAGACAAAAGAAGTGGCGATGTAATGAGACTCTTTGGAAAGACCCGATTTTTCAGGCAGAGATGGAAAGTGAGATAGAAGAATATTTTAAAGTTAATGGCACAGGTGAGGTACCTAAGAGAACAGTGTGGGAAGCGGGGAAAGCCACGTGCGAGGGAAGTTGATCAGTGAAGGCGCTAGCAAGAAAAGGGAAAATGCTCTGGTCGAGAACAAATTGAGGAAGGAGATAGCACATTTAGACTGGGAGGTACGGACCGCTGCTGGCGACAGAAAGGAAAAGATTACTTTAGATAGACAGAAACAGGACGAGCTCCGCCTCCTTGAGGAAGCCGAGATAGTCCGGAGGCTACATCTGCTTAAACAGTAACACTATGAGAAGGGAGACAAAGCAGATGCACTATTGGCTGCAAGGCTAAGGGGTCAAAGAGCGGATAGATGAGTGTCAGCCTAGTAGAGGAGGAAGGAATCAGCCAGGAACCCAAGGGAATGAACATACCGAAAGCATTCGCAGCATTCTATGAGAGACTATATGAATCCAAGATGACGCAGGGTAACGCAGAAATAGAGGAATATTTGAATGCGGTGTGAAGGCCAGTTCTCACTAGTGAGGAGGCAGATGCCTTGGATGCCCCGATTACAGCTGACGAGGTAGAAAATGTGATGAAGATGCTGTCTCTAGGGAAGGCCCCAGGAAATGATGGTTACTCAGCAGGCTTTTACAAAACCTTCCTGGCCCCACTCCTCCCCTTCCTAGTGAGTTTATTTAACGACATATTAGAAACAGGGACAGCACCTGACTCCTTCTCCGAAGCTCTGATCTCTGACATTCCCAAGGAGGGGAGAGACCCTAAACAATGTGGATCATACCGCCCAATCTCATTACTCAATGTAGATGCCAAAATATATACAAGAATCCTGGCATCCCGATTAGAGACATATATGCCCCGGCTCATGCACCCAGATCAAGTCGGATTCATTCTAGGGAGACAGGGATCAGACACCATGTGTAAAACCTTACACTTAATACATGAAGCGAAGAGGATGGCAGGAGATCTGGCCCTCCTATCTGTCGATGCTGAGAAAGCCTGTGACAGAGTTGAGTGGGGATTTCTCGAGGCAGTTCTCAAGAAGGTACGACTGGGAGAGACATTTAGGAGAGGAGTAAAGGCGGTGTACACGTCGCCAAAAGCATCAGTATCGGTCAATAGCATCAGTATCGGTCAATTCCGAATACTCGCGGTGGTTCGTCCTAGGGCGGGGCACCAGACAAGGCTGTCCTCTGTCCGCAATATTATTTTCTGTATCACTCGAGCCTCTTGCACGCGAAAAGGTCAGATCGCTTAGTTGCGGGAATGCAGATAAAAGGGACTGAATATAAGGTGGCACTATATGTGGATGATTTGCTGCTGCATGTTACGAACCCACTAACCTCCATTCCCAGAGCCATCCAATTAAGAGAACACTATGGGCTCCTATCCGGATTCAAAATCAATAAAACAAAGTCTATCACACACAACAAGATATCAATAGGTATTCAGTACTGGGCCTCATGATAACAAATACCACTATACGATATCTGGGGATTAATTTGGTGAGAGACTTGAGCGCATTATACAAAGCCAACTTCCCCCCACTCCTGAATAAATTCCAATCGGTTTTGAGTAAATGGCAAAAACTCACAATTTCATGAATGGGTAGATTAAATGCTATTAAGATGGTATGTCTCCCTAGGTTTCTATACCCCTTCCAGATGCTTCCAATTAAGATGCCAAATTCATTTTTTGGAGAGGTGAAAATCACCATACTACGATTCCTGTGGGAGGGGAAGAAACCTAGAATTGCTTACGATGTTTGACGCTACCCAAGGAGAGGGGAGGGGTGGCCCTACCTGACCTTGAAAAATACTACAGGGCGACACAGTTAAGAATCTTAATACCCCATTTAAGAAATCAAAAGAATCTGCAATGGGTGAACCTTGACAACCACAGCTTCGCTCCTGTCACTCTAGCGGAGTGGCTTTGGATACTGAGGAATAAGTTGACACGTAGGATCCGACAGCATCCCATTTTGGGAACTATTTGAGAGATATGGAGAGAGGGAGTGGGCATGAGAGGCATAACTACCTGGCCATCCCCACTGAGTCACATCTGGGCACCAGAAATTCAAGAGTAGATCCCTGACGATGGCCGGTTTCAAAAGTGGTTTAAAGCAGGTCTTGAAAGGGTGGGACAACTCTGGAGGGGGGGGGTGATATCATCGCGATTACTGAACTTGAGAATGCACTGAATATAGGAACAATGTCAGTCTTCCACTTCTTTCAACTTAAATGTGCATTGTCAAAGGGACCATGGAAAGATAAAATACAAAGGGACCTCACCCCCTTTGAGTCACTCCTGGACTCCCTTACTCAAACCAAGGGGCTGATCACAATGATGTACAAAACTCTGATAGATGCTGGAAAGGGGTCCACAAACAAACTTAAAGATAAATGGGAGTCAGATATGAACCTGGAAATAGACTCAAAATTATGCGCTAAGATGTATAAGGGTACTTCCATGGTATCGATTGCCTCCCAATGCAAACTACATGCAACCAAACTCCTACACAGATGGCAATACGATCCCTACAGAATATCAAAAATGTTTCAAACAGTGAGCCCCCTATGCTGGCGGGAGTGTGGGTAGCGAGCGAACTATTGGCACATGTGGTGGGAATGCCCCTGAATAAGAATATTCTGGGAGGAGGTTCTAGGGTGGATCAAAGATATGGAGGGAATCCAATGGGAACGGGAGCCTTTGTCTGTCTTATTCGGTTTGGAAAGGGAAGAGGACGGATTCAGGAGGACAAAGGGATTGGCTGCCCCCCTGTTGTTTGCGGCCCGAGCATGTGTAGTGATCAAATGGAAAGCAACAATGGCTCTGGGTGAAAGTTGCCACTGGAATATGTTTGATGGAAAAGATTACTGCGGCTTTGCATGGGAAGGCCGCACAATATGAAGCCTTGTGGCAAGATTTCGTGGAAAAATATATCACTAGTCCCCAGACTAATACAACCACCTTGACCCTGACCTGAAAGAACAAAGGGTGTGCAGCGAAAAATGTGTAGAGACGTGTTATGTGGACTGGGGAATACCCAGTACATGTGGAATTTGCATCCTGGGAAGACCCTTAGTTGATCACCCATTAACCATAAATGAGAGATGAGACCCAAACCAAAAAGTAAAGGGTGCTATAAAGATGAAAGATCGATTGTATCAGCTTATTTGAGGATAACAATTACCCGTGGGGGAGGTGGGAGGGTAGGGGAGACATGTTTATTGAAATAAAGTTCCAATGTTTATAAAAAAGGGTATAGAAATGGCCCTTTATCGAGTTTGAAGTTATGCAGTGAACTGTAATGGTAAAATGTTTGCTATGCTTTGTTTGAAAACTTAATAAAATCAATGTGGAAAAAAAAATATATATAAAAAAACTGATCAAACAGGGTACCCTAAATCATGCACTTCCACACAACCGCCCAAAATACTTAGCTCCAACAGATACCCCCCATGCCCACTATACTCTCACAGCCCCCGCTTACCACACATACCACACACGTAGCAACGGTCTCAGCACCTTGCCTAGGAATCACACGCCTACACCGACTTGGCTCTAGACTGGCTGGACCCCCCAATTCCCCCACTACCACCTCCTCCTGCCTCCCCACGTCTCCATCCTTACTCATGCCTGCACAGGCACCACAAGAATGCATCACCTCCGTTTTCAACTTATGGTCTCTGAAACACCACCACGCAGACAGACCCACAGTCCTCAACCTACCATACCCATCTCCCACCACACCTCACATTCTATCACAACCACCACTAAATCCCACTCCTTACACCCCAGTACCCCTACCAGCCTCGATCACCTTGCCTGCACTCTTATTAATGCATGCTCTATCTGCACCCACGGCCCAGACATCCATGACCTCCTACTCGAAAATAACCTCGACCTGTTGGCCGTCACTGAGACCCGGCTGCACGAAGCAGCAGGTCCCTCATCCTTCGCCCTACCACCTGGCTGCTCCATCCTCAGAACGGACAGAGACGGCTCTCCAGCTTGGGTAGTCGCCATCATATCCTAAGCCTCCATCTGCATCAGAGCCTCCCCCCTCCTACCTTTGCCAGGCTATGAACTTCTACTTGCTAAAATTGAACCCCACCCTCAAACAACCATCAACCTCCTCTTACTTTACAGCCAACAAACTCAGCTCCCCGGACGCTGACATACCTCTGCTCATTGCCCTATTATTAAAGCCCAACACAAAACTCCTGCTCCTAGGTGATTTTAACCTAGGATTCAAAGATCACTCAGACTTGAAATCTACCACTCTCTCCACAACTCTCTGTATCAGTGAAGCCAGCTCCAACACCAGAGAATTATTTAAGATCCTCAAGGAGCTCCAAACTCCTGCCCCCCCCCTCCTAAGAGCTTCCCTAAACAGAAAGCCTGGTGCTTCCTTGTGCAATCATCCCTTGCAAATAAAATCACCAAACTCTGCCACAAAACCATAATAAAGAAATCCATGCTCCTCATTACCAATGAAATCAGCTCTGTAGCCACTACCCCACCCATCCCCAATGCCCTCCCTTCACCTTCTCCCCGTCTTCCCGACTGATGTCATCTCCACCATCCAACGTTTTAAAGCCTCCAACTGCATAGGTGACATCTGCCCAGCCAACCTCATTAAACTTTGCAAAGACCCCTCACCGCACCATCATCCATTTCATCAAGGCATCCTTCAACACCCGCACTGTCCCCAAACCCATTAAAGAAGCATGGGTCACTCCTCTCCTGTAAAAAACCCACCCTAGACTCCACCCTTCCCACCAATTACTGCCCCATCAGAATGGTACCCTATCTTTTGAAAATCCTCGACCGCACTGCCTACTGCCTACTCACAACTCCAAACACATCTAGAAACCAACAACCTACTTGGCACCCGTCAATCTGGCTTCAGGCCCAGACACAGCACAGAATCGGCCCTTCTCGACTTAAAGATCCAACTTGACCACATGTGTGATGACGGAGACCTTGCCATTTTCCTCCTACTTGACCTCTCAGCAGCTTTCGACATCATGGACCATGATATCCTATGCTACCACGTCACTGGCCTAGTTAACCTCTCCTCCGAAGCAGCCGACTGGATCAAATCCTTCCTGAGCGAGCGAACCTCCAGGATCTTCGCTGAGTCGTCGCCTTCAGTGTCCCCCAAGGATCCTGCCTATCATCCATACTATACAATATGTATACCATGCCACTCTTAGATCATTTTGAGAACCTGAACATCCCCTACACTAATTTCGCTGACGACACACAAGTCCTCCTCAAGCTCACCGGCAATCACAAATTGGACTCTGAGAATATCAACCAAGTCTATAACACCATCCAAACCTGGATTGCTGAACACCCCCCTCTGCCTTAATGTTGACGAGACGGAGCTACTCATCGTTGGGTCTCTGCACCGCCTCAAACACCTTGACCCTGCCTTCACCTCCTTTTGCATTGACAGGAACACCACCCCTGTCTCAGCCCAAACACACGCACACTAACAATGCTATCAAAACACTGGACGTCTACCTTGATTCTGAGCTAAACATGCACAAACACGTTGTGGTTGCCTCCTCGGTGGCATAGCCACTAAACTCATCAACCTATCCACAAAGTACCTCACCCCCAACAACGGCCTCACACTAGCCAGAGCCATTAGAGGGAGCAAATTAGACTACTCAAAATCTTCTCTATCACCCATCGCTGCCTGCACAACACTGCCCACACTACCTCACCCACTGCATCTCCAAAAGAAACTAATCTCTGCAGCCTGCGCCCCTCTTCCTGCACCTCTCTTAACACCCCCAGATTCACCAGAAAAAGAGCCGAAGGAATCTGCTTCACCACCATTGCCCATACCCTCTGGAACGCATTCCCACACGGCATCAGAGCTGATCCCTCCTACCTGACCTTTCGCAAAAAAATCAAAACTTTACTTTTGAACAAATATGTCACAAATATGTCTAACCTGTTTCGCCTGCGTCTGCCTCTAGCAACTGATCCGGGATCTGGCCAGAGTCAGCCGCCCAAGCCCATGAACCGCGCTCGAAAACTTAAAAAAAAGAAAAAAGAAAAAAAGCGCCCACGACGGCAGTATTGCCTTTTACCGCTGGCTTTGGCACCGGTGTGTAATGCACAATGCTTGCTACATGTACAACTGAAAGGAATCAGTTGTACATGTAGTGAGCATTGTGCATTACACACCAGTGCCAGAGCCGTGGTAAAAGGCAATGCTGCCGTCGCGGGCGTTTACTTTTTTATTTTATTTTTTAAAGTATTCCAGCATTGCTGGATGTCCACTACGAGCCCCACCCACTCTAGACCACGCCCCTCCGTGCCCCGCCCCCTCCCGCACCCCGGCCCTTGTGTTGTGGGATCCCCCACCACATTTTTTCCATTTCCACCACTGTCCACATACACACAGCCCACATACAGTGCACACACGTTAATCTTCTCACACACAAACACTGCCCACATATGCGCACACACGCACCCACATCCACACACATACTGCCACCTCACACACACCAGCACAGCACGTGTACACACACACACACGCACCAATGGTGTGAGCGCCTAGTCATTTCAGAGAATGTATGCCAATGATTTGTGTACCTGGACATTTGAAGTCAATCGTTGGCGTTGATGTTGATGCAAGTTCCTAGAAATATGTGGTCATTAGCTGTCAAAATGTGCGCGTAGCCGAGCATAGGACGGTTACAGCTGACAAATGTTTATGCAGTGCCTATTCAAAAGCCAAAACTATTGGTAATGCTCTTCTGGGAGCCAGGCTTGCACAAAATGACATTCTAAACAGGCACATCACCGTTCACTAATATTTATTATGCTTTCATTTCGATGGTATGCAAATTTAAAATGAAAAACCGCAACTAGGAATTAATTAAAACTGCCCTAACATTGTTCCCTTCTTCAAGTTATTATATATATGCAGCATTACAAGTATTTATTTATTTAGAGGCAAGCAACGTTTCTGAAAAAAGATGACATAAACTTAATAATGTATATTGTTCATATAGCTCTTAAAATCACAACTGTTAATAAGGCATGCTCCTTTGTAAATCCGAGTTTCCAAATAGCACACTCATTCCAAATACATTTCTTCACAACTATTTTCGCATTTTACCTCCTGAAACATAGAGCATCATCGCCATCTTGAAGAGTACTCGAATTTAGCATCTGGACAGTCTTAGGGCCTCATTACACGGACGGCGGTAAGGGTTAACGGTCACGGGTTAATGGCAACGGTGACCGTTAACCCTTACCGCCATACTACGAGGTCCCTTAGCGGGTTGGTGCTCTAACGCCTGCTTTTTGCAGGCGTTAAAAACCAACCGGCTAAGGGACCTCGGAGCTAATTACGGCACCGCAAAATTGCGGTGCCGTAATTAGCGCCTTCCCCATTCCCATAGAGCCCTATGGGGCAGAAATGGGAATGGGGAAGGGCAATGGCGGAAGGGGGATTTACCGCCCCACCGACCTTGGGATGGGGCGGTAAATCCCCTTACCGCCAAGGCGGTGCCGGTAATTTACCAGCATGGTCCAGGGTGCTATTAGTAGCACCGCCTTCCGTGTAATGAGGCCCTTATTCTCTGAAACCTTGTTATTTATTCTTTCAAAATTAGGACCATAGTCAGTTAAACCCAGTTTCTTTAGTCAAAATCTGTGTAGGGCCCTAGATCAGGAACCGTCCTTGCTGAGCTCCGTTTATTTGTTAGGGTGTCCTTTTCTTTGGTGCAAGTTCACAGAATTGAGTTGAGGTGAAGCCCACACCTCCTTTGTAGTACTATCTGGGAATGTCCTGGATACCTCGCTATTGGTTTGTTTAACACAATGGGCCTCATTACGACCCTGGCGGAATGGGTTAACGGGTGCCGCAAATGGATGCAGACCCGTTAAACCCATTCCGCCTGATTACGAGGTCCCCTCGCGGGACCCAGTAAGGCCACCTGGTAAAACGGCGTCGTTACCGGGTCCCGCGAGGGGACCAGGGAGCTAACAACGGGCCGGTCGTAATCGGCCCATTGTTAGCTCCCTGCACCCATTCCCATTGAGCCCTATGAGGGCTCAAATGGGAATGGGGAAGGTCTGGGCCCGGGTTCCCTGAGGGGGGAATTACTGGGCCCTCCAAACTCGGAATGGCCCGGTAATTCCCCATTCAGGGAACCCGGACCCGGTTTTGGAGGCAGCCATGCCGCCAATAGCGGCATGGCTACCGCCAAAGCCGTAATGAGGCCCAATGGATTTTCAGCCACTGACCACCACCGGTACAAAGATACCACTTAATAAACTCACAAAACAAGAAACAGTGTGGAAAATCCATTGTGTTAAACAAACCAATAGCGAGGTATCCAGGACACTCCTAGACAGTTTCTTTAGTTTGTTTCCATTGTATTTATTTCAGTCTGCCATTTATTTCTATTCCCTCCTCTTGGGGGATTCTTAAAGATGCTTACTCCATAAAATTATAATAATTTGGTATTATCATCAGACTAGGCCATTAGCATCGTGATATGTACACTTTTTCAAAGATAGATTGAAAAAATTACTACTATAGCGTGTTTTTGTAAATTGAATAACTTCAAGGCACTTCACACTCACGAGAAGTTGGTGCATGAAGGAAAGGAAAAATGTGGCTCAGAGCATTTTTTTAAGACGTTCTTCGTCATGAATGGCCACATGGGGGCGCGCATTCCAAAGCCCGAGTGTTTGAACCATAAAACGGCTTCCTTATTGCCTGTTGGAACGTGTTTGCCCGTCATTGCTTATAATAATAATAATATAATTGTCCTTTAATAACGCGCTTAATACCACGGACCGGTTTCTACGCGGGAGCCCGGGATTCCAATTTATGCTGCTATGCGTTGTCTTGTTTCCAGAACAAACGCGTTGCCCCTGAGCTATCCTCACGGCCTAAACACTCTATAATTGTTTTATTAGTGTTCTGTTGCTAAGAGCAGGGAATATCAAATGACATACTATTGTGCTTTGTTATTGAGTTGTTGTGGCTATGCTGAAACAACCATTGCATTGGCGTTCAGATAGGAGGGAAATTGGATGTGAGGAGGGACGCATATCTTGTGGGTGTTATTTGGTGCTTTTACCCACCCATTAACTGCCCCTGAACATGCTAAACACTATTTATTTTTCACACTTTTTATTTGATTTTATAGAGTTGCACAAAATAAACAAGAGAACCACAAAACAACAAAAGCCAGCAACAAGGCAAAGAGCAGGGCAGCATAGGCTTCGAGGGACATGTGCTTCATACACTAAAACAAATCACGGGAGGGCAGGTACATCTGAGTGAAACATGTCCAGGGCTGCAGCACAGCACATTTCAGGATACACATGATGGTAATCAGCAGATCAGCTTATAAGGTCCACAAACAAGCCTACCAGTGGCTCTGATCCCTCAAGGGGGTTTATCCTCAGGGCGAGAAAGCATCGCCTGTAAGAGGGCCTTCCAGGCATCCAGGTTCACCGTGGGCTCATTCATACCAATCCGCAGGGCCCTGCACCATTCCACTGTTTCTGCCGTGGACCATTTCAACCACTCCCTTCACCACACGCAATAACTCGGTCCCTCAAAGACCCTCAAAGACATGCCAATTCTGCGTTTTTGGCGAGTATATAGGCCAGGTCCATAATTGTAACTATATGTCTAGCTTTATCTGGGCAGGGGCATATGCCAAGTAGGCATTCCTCAGTAGTCCACTTATATCTGCTCACGCCTGCCGTTGCGAGGACCTGTTGAACCTGGTGCCAAAGGGAGCAAACCTTCAGGCACAGCCAATGCATATGGCGGAAGTCTGCAGGTTCTCCTGCACACCATGGGAATTCAGGGGACGCCATTTTATTAAAACGCACAATCTAATGTGGAGTCATGTATGTACTATACAAAGTGTTCAATTGCAGCAGACAAAATTGTGCATTCCTAGAAACCTTTTTTGTAAACAGCAGGGCAGTATCCCATTGATTTTCATCTAACTCGTACCCTAAATCCACTTCCAAAGTGACTTTAAGTCGGGTGACCCGGGTAACCGCCCCCACAATCAGACTCTGATAAAGGCGTGTCACAGGTTTCCACCCATCTTCCAGGCCATATAAAGTGCACAGCATAGAATCTTCCTTGGGTTCCTCCGGCCATAAGGGCCACTGCGCCTTAGCAAAGCTAGTAAGCCTCATATATCCCAGGTAGTGTCCCTTATGTATCCTGTAGTCACTGGCTGCCTCAGAGAAGTCGCTGTACCCTCCATACCTAAAGACATCACCCAAGTGGTAATGCCCAACCGCTCCAACCTCCAAAACAAGGGCAAATCACACTTGCCGCTGCACACGCTCGCAGCCAAGGGCAGGTGTGGGGAGAATGCATATCCTAAACCAAGGACCTTCCTTATCCTGTTCAAATCTTCCTCCCTAGCTCTAACATATAAGGCTTTTCTGGTAGACAACCATCCGCAATCCACAAGGCCGCCTAAGAGCTACTGGCGCTATGGCCCCCTGCATCAACGAGGAGTCAAGCATTGTGTCGTCTGACAACCATTTAGCCAGGTACTGTGCTTGAGCTGCCAAGTAGAACAGTTACGGCCACAGCAGTTGGACCCCTCCATCCCCATACTCCAGTTTTAACGTAGACAGTGCTTTTCTTTGCCTCTTTGCCCCCCAGAGGAATCCATTGAAAAGGGAATCCAAGGATTTAAAGAACGCATACGGGAGAGGGAATGAGACATTAGCAAAGAAGTGTAATAGACGGGGTAGCACCACCATTATGACTAACACAACTCTTCCAATAAACGAAAGCTGTAATCATTCCCAAAATGTCATGGATGCAGAAGTTCCCTTTACAGTGCCCACTGTATTATCTTTGTGTATACAGTCAGACTGGTGCCTTATATTGACCTCCAGATATCGAAACTTCAGAGTTTCCCACCTGATACCCTGCTTCGAGAGGTCCTCTAGGCTATATTTACAGAGACACGCAAGCTGGAAAATACAAGAGTTCTCCTTGCTGAAGGAGATACCAGTGAGCTTAGCAAAGTTATCTAATACTTCCAGGATCCCAGGAAGGTTGTGTGCAGGATCATGAACATACAACAAGCAATACTCTGCGTACAATGAAATCAAGTGATGCGTCCCATCAATCTGTAGCTCAGCATCCCTAAACTCAGACATCAGAAATACTGCCACTGGCTCCAACGTCAATATGTATAGCATTGGGAACAGAGGACAACCCTGTCTGGTGCCTCTTTGTGTCTTACAAGCAGGGGGTATACGTTTGCCTGTGCGCACTCAAGCCATGGGCGTGGAATAAATCAATTTAACCCATCGGGTGAACCCGTCCCCAATTCCAAACCCCTCCAAGGCAGCATACCATTGCGCCCATTGCCAATACACACAATCAAAAGCTTTGATGGCATCTAGCGAGACAACCACATAGGGAGCATCATGAGTCCGGGATCAGTTGATAGAATATTGGAGCCTGTGCAGATTCAATGATGTGTCTGCCGGCCAATAGTACAGTCAGCATCTTGACATCCTGATTCGGCATCGACAAAGGTCTGTAGGAGTCGCACAGAGAGTGTGGCTTCCCCGGTTTAAGGATTTGGACAAAACGTGGATTCACACATACTATTTGGCAGGCAACCAGTCTCATATACCTCTTCAAATACTGGAAGGAGCACTGTAACCAAAGCGCCACTATAAGCCTTACAGAACTCAGATTGGAGCCCATCTCCACCCGGGGTCCTACCAGATGGCAACAACATTATGACACTGTGCAGCTCATCTTCAGTAATGGGTGCATCCAGAGCTGCAGCCTGTTCTGCCGTCACCTTGGGTACATTTATGTATAGCATTTGGTAAAACCTACTAAAAATATTGTTAAACCCTGAATGGGACCTCCAGGCCTCCCCACATGTGTCTATAATTTCTCTAATTACATGCCTGAGCCTCTCAGTTTTGCATAATCATGCCAACAATCGGCCAGCCTTGTCCCCCTCTCTGCGCTTTCTAGAAGTATAAGTACTATAGTCAAATTTCCTAAGACACCCCCAGGTTTCAGTGCACGAAATGTGCAAAGGTAGTAAGATCTCCTCTTTGGGGCCTGTGGCACAGACCCTCCCCTCAATCTCTTGCATGTTTTCCTCAAACCGATGTAGCTCGGAGGACAAGGTTCTCCTAATGCCCCCCCCCCCTTGCTTTGGCAATCGCCTCACCTCTTACCACCACCTTACGGGCCTCCCAAAATGTACTCCAGCCATCAACACTGCCCACATTGACATCTAAATACTCCTGTAATGTATCCGCCAAGTGACCCTGGAAAACATCATCTAAGAGGGCATTAACAGGCATGCGCCAGGTTGGGATCGTAGCAGTAGAGCCTGACAGGCTCCATGTGACAATCAAAGGGGAATGATCAGATATGGTCACAAACTCAAACATACATTCAATCCCTGTAAACAGATAATCGATCCTAGTTTGAAGTTTGGGCGGCGAAGAATTGTAGGAGTAGCTTCTACCACTCCCATTAAGAGAACGCCAGATGTCAGCCAGGGAGAGGTCCAGCATCAGAGTGTTCTAGGACTTGGCAGTGGAGGAGGGTTGTGTATACCTGAAATCCGATCGGTCCAATACAGGATTAAGAGCGCAATTAAAATCAGCCCCCATATCCAAAAGAGACCCCGAAAGACGTCCACTTCCCACATAAGGAGAGGAAGAAAACTAAAGGCATCACGATTCGGGGTATAGGAGTTCACAATGCAGACTTCTCTGGGTTCAATAAAGGCGCATACAATCACCAGCCTGCCCTGGCCATCAGCCTTCACTGTACTCAGTTTAAACGGTACAGACCCATCAATCCACAACAGGACTCCCCTAGCATACCTGGAGTAGGACGAGCTATACCCCACACCTCCCCATTTAGGAATCATTTTAGTGAGTTCCCTCTTCAGCAGGTGTGTTTCCTGAAGTAAGGCTATGGAGATCTGTCTCCTGTGTAAATAGGAAGCAACTCTGAGCTGCTTCATATATGAGGACATGCCCCGGACATTCCAGGTAGCAATTTTAAGTGTGACCATCCCCCAGAGAATAAAAAGACTCTCCCCTCTCCTTCTGCCGACTGCACCCCCTGGACCAAAGCTGCCCAATCCTCACCAAGTGCTTCAAACCCCCCCCCCCATCCATCCAGGTTCCCATGCCATCCACCTGTACATATCGATCAACTGCCTCTCCTGCTATAACAGTGCCGAGAACTCAAACAAAAACAAACCAGAAAATTCGGTAGAAACAGATGGAACAGTGTACCACCGCTGAAGTCTTCCCACTCCCCAGAACACGCCCAATGCCACATTTGCCCATGGGTTGTGAGTCACCCATGCCATATCAAAGTGCATCAGAGTCAGTCCAAGTAGTCATAAGCTCAGCCCCTGAGACATCTCTGCGCCTCAGGAAAAAGATACCATCCGCCCATGTAAGTGGCCACAGTTTCACAATTAGGCGAGCTGCACAGCCATCCAGCATGTACCGCCGGAGTCTAATCAGCCGATCCCAGGATCTTCCGTTCTCCGCTCAGGTTCCTTTGCCATACCATATTCATCCATCCATTGGTTGGCCTAGCTAGGGCAAGCAAAGAAAAGTGACTTGCCTTTGTGGAGCACTTTAAGCCGGCCCGGGTATACCAGCATATTCTTGAGCCCTAGAGTGCAAAGTCTCTCGTTGGTGGGAACAAACATAACTCTCTTCTTTTGCACTAGATGGGTATAGTCTGGATAAATAACCAGAAGTGACTATCCACGTTTAATCGTGCCCCCATCTCTTGAGAACTTAAAGATCCTCTCCCGGTCCTGAAAATGAAGGATCTGCACAATAACAGGACGAGGAGGAGCTCCTGGATGCGGGTGATGGTCCAGTGATCTGCGTTTCCTCTCCAAAGTAAAGCCCTGAGATAAGCTCCTGGGTCCAATCTCTTGCAGAAAGAGGTTCTCTATATATGATGTTGGATCCTGTTGTTCTAGGAACGTATTTCTGCACACCAGGTCCTCTACCTTAGCGTTCAGGGTTTTAGTATCAGCTGTCATGGTCGAGATCTGCTCTTTGTTTTCCGCCACTCTGGAGGGTTCCATGTGTTAATATCCCAGCAAAAATATCACCATACAAAAATATCGCCATACTTTTGCGGCGATATTAAGGCATGGAACCTGCGGGGGAAACCCTTGCAACCCCCTTATTATTTTAAAAGGAGCGGGGGACACCCCCACAGCCCCTGCTCCCAAAAAACCCTAATATTATCCCCACTAAAAATATTGCCTATGACCGTTCCCGACGACAATATATACAGCAATATTTTTGGTGGGGATAATATTACCTGATACCCTCTGGAGGACAGGAACCACACATCCTGTCGCATGTGGATGACATAAATCTTGACTTTGTCAATCCTGCACTCAAAAGAAGTGTGCAGTGCTGCAATCGCTGCCAACACATTATCTTCCTGGTCTTGTGGGCACAAACCACCTGCCTGTTGCTTTCCATTAGGTCTTGAGGGTGAATCCTTCTGGGAACCCCTAGGTCCAAAGCAGTCCATAATGGGCTTTCATTTTTGTTTCCAGCATAGTAAGTGTGAGGCAATCCCTGTAGGCTGCTGGCCAGGACACCCAATCTCCAGTCGATAAGGCCTCACTGCTGGTCAATGTTACATAAGCATAAAAAAAAGGCAGGTACATTTGAAGAGACCCAGGCACCAGCAAGATATCTCTCAATAGGCATGCCAGTGGGTCAACTATGGAGAATTTAAGAGGCAGGTGCTAGCATGAAGAAATCACTGCATGCAAAAGTGCGGCCACAAGGTCGAGAGGCGGCTGCAGTTGTCAAGAGAGGTGCAAATGTATAATATTGCACTCGGTGGTCTAGCTAATGTTATTATGCCAGCACAAGAGTCACATGAAGGAGGTGGCCATCTGCTTGCAGCCCTTTAGTCTAGCTTTCATGTACAGCAAAGTATATAGTGCCAAACGTTGGTAGCTAGCAGTGCCCCACTTTTCCCTGCGGAATCAAAGCCTGGGAGCTCCCTGTGTCAAAATCGAGCTCACCAGATCTTTGGGGTGGAATACACCCAGTCACGCATGTAAACTCCAGGTTTGGGGGTCCTTCCTCCAACGTATAGGCACCAAACAACAAAACCCAATATTTAGAGTGTGCACTCCATTAGAAAGCCTGCACCAAAGGTGTACAACCACAAAGTGCAACCAGTGCTGGAGCTCAGGGCTGCTCTAGTCCGCATCTCCCGGCCACCGGCAGCAGTTGCCGGAAAAGAATGCTCACACCACAGGATCACTGGCTCCATATGTGCCTTTCTTTCTGTCCCACAACACTTTAAGTCAGGAGAGACCACACGTTGTGCGTGCGGCAGCGGGCAATGGTCCTCGGCGTACCTCTCAGATCCAAGGCCTCTGAGCTGCTTGGGCGCCCATCAGCCTCCCGGAGTAGGTGCCACAGGCCCGCCTCACTGCTTCCCCTACTATACAGGGCTCATCACTCCAGCATGACAGCAGGCAAGCAAGCGACACTGCTCCAGTTATTCCAGTAGTCCATTCTGTCCGCTGATACAAGGACTCTCCAGGCACCTCTTCAGCAGCGCTGCAGTGGGGTCTCTGATTTTGCACTCCCCCTCAGGCCACTCGGACAGCACTGCCAGTCACCATCTTGGGCTCTTCGGTGGCAGCAGGCTTCAGGGAATATCCACTAATAAAGGCTGCCAATCTGCTCCGGAGTCGGCGGGGACGTGCCTCAACCCCTCTGACATCCACTCTGCAAAACTCGATTGCCAGGCATAGGCATCAAGGATCAATCCGAGGATCAGCCCAGGAGCTCTAACAAATGACTCCTCGTGGCATTGTGGCAAGCCACGCCCCTTTGCATGAACATGCTAAACCTTATGGCCATTCCCACCAAATTCCCGCCCCTCCCCCACCACCAAAGACCATCCCCCGGGATCTCTTTGATTTAGTTTTATGACACACCATCATCAATCTTTCTGTTGCATACAGTCTTTTGGTGTTATTTCTAAGCAGTACACTGACAGTTAAGGGCTTCATTGGAGCTGTAAATTAACCCCTGATGTAATACAAATGTCTCAACTAAGTGTGATTGGTTAATTAAAATGTATCTAGTGTACAACAACCTACCATGTCACTGTGCATTGATCTTTTAGTCGAAGTTAGTCATCGACAAGGTCATTGCGCTCAAGTCCCCAAGCTAATTTGCTGGGAAGCTCAGCATCTCCAGAGGCCTCTGACCCACCATAATTAAGGACGTGTGCAGACATTAACTCTGATGTTTGCAGGAAGGGAAGAAACAGAAGACATCCCTTCAATGCCTATGCCCCCACACTCTGGAACCTCCTCCCAATCAGCATTTAAGAAGGAGCTCAAGACCTGTCTCTTCAAGTAATGGCTGCTCCTTGGAACCTAAGTCCACAAACACCACAATCCCCACCTAACACGAGAGTGAGTGATATGCTCCACCCTGTTTCCTCCCTTGGTTGCTCAAAGATCCCTTGCTGCCAAATAGCTCACCATCCCCTCTCCTACTGTTACCTTTCCGCTCCCTTGTATAGTTGCTTCCCTCACTGTGTACTTCCCCCTATGACTTGTAAAGCATTCTGTTGCTTCGTGAAGCTAGGTCCATGCTCAAAAGATACCCTAATAAGAATAATACATTAATGGTTTTAACCTCTTTGCTAAAAGGGGTAAATGAACCAAGGTTTTGGTTTTGAGTAGGGAGATTGCCCCAAGGTTCAGCTGCTTGAACAGCAAAACTGAATCCTCGTATAGAAGATAGTTTAATAAATGGAGCGCATAAAAGCAACTGTGAGGAACTTCGTAACAGGCGAGTGGGACAAATGTATCGGGCTAGATGGCTGCTGGGCCTAATTATGGAGATATTTAAGAGCTAGACTCATCACCTCGAACTGAATTCTGTCAGCAACCTCTAGCCAGTGTATGGCAACCATGTATGGTGCATATGGTTGCATTTGTTTGGGGCAGGTTTTACTGTGAATAATGATGCCATCTAAATAAGCTCTGGAGAAGCTAGAATAAGGTCTTAAGATTTTGTCCATCAATCTTTGGAACGTGGCAGGAACAGTGACGCTGTGCAACCCAAAAGGCAGTACCTTAAATTAAAAAAGCCTCTGAGGGGCGAAGTGTGTTTTTTCCATATTGGTGGTATTCAGGGGTAACTTTCGTTAGGTCCAGCATGGAGATATGTTTGGAGGACTCAAGCATCTCAATTAGCTCGTCACTTCTGGGCATATGGTAAAGGTGGAGATGGAATTTAACTTTCTGAAGTCTATACAAAATGTCCAGGCCTTGTCTGGTTTGGCTACTAGGACAATGGGTGGTGACCAAGGACTCTCTGTGGGCTCAACGATATTGGCCTTGAGAATCTCCCCAAGTTCGGTCTCAATAATTTTCCTCCTTGCCTCTGGGACTTTGTAAGGCTTTAGGTTTACCGTCTGTCCAGCTGGGAATCAGATATAATGAAAGAAATTTTGTACTCTGGCTGGTTGTTCCGAAAAGACTTGGGACATTGGTCTAAAAGGTCATGGAGGTCTTCTTGCTGGGTGAGTGGTAGACAGTTAGGGAATAGCTGTTGGTTGAGGTCAGGGTCTGTAAGGAGGGTGGCTATGGTTACTGTGGTTTCCCCTATGGGTTCGACCTTCCACTCTTTCAACAGTGTGATATGGTAAACCTGGGGTTTCTGTCATCTGTCGGGTTGGGCCACTGCATAGTTTACTGGGCCCTCCTTTTCAAGAATTTTGTAGGTGCTGTACCACTTGGATATCATTTTGATTTCTAAGTTGGGAAGGAGAATATGAAGAGATTTCGCAATGGAAAATGACCTAGCTACCGTTTTCCTAACAAGTAGGAATTTCTGGTATTTCTGTGCCCTGCAAGGTGATGTTTGACAATTTCCCTTACAACATTCATATGGGATTTGAACTTACTTCTGGGCTGTCTGAGAAATGGGTAGGATGGCTTCTTTACTTTCCTCCCAGGTCTCCTTCAACATATCTAATATTTCTTGAGGCTCTCGCCCATACAGTAGTTTAAGCGATGAAAAGCCTAGAGATGCCTGAGGGGTGTTCCTGACTTCAAACAGCAGTTTCTGCCATCTGTCTCTACCAACTTGTGGAAAGTCCTTTTCATGGTTTGATTAAACCTCTTTACACGTCCGTCTGTTTGGAGATGATAAATGGAGGTACGGAGGGTTTTGATTTTTAGCATCTCTTTTATGATCTTTGAAATAAAATAGTACCCTGGTCAGTGAGTATTTTTTTGGGGAACCCTACTCTCGATAGAAAAGGAGATATTTCAGGATCTGTTGACTGGTGGTGTTCAGGAGGGGAAAGGCCTCAGGGTATCGGGTAGCATAGTCAACAATCACTAATATATATTTGGTCACCAATTTTGATGGTTCTAGTGGACCCACTATATCAATGGCTATTCTAGAGAAGGGGATGTCAGTAATGCGAAGTGGTTCTAATGGAGCTGGGGAAACTGGAGTGGCTATGGTCTTCTGGGAGATTTAACATGACGCAACATAGTCCTTTATATTGGCAAATGCTCCAGGCTAGTAAAACTGAGGGATCACTTGGCTTTGGATCATCCCTATACCCTGATGGGCAGCCGTGAGATGGGAGTGGGGAAACTCCAGCAATCCCCCTCAATGACTGCGAGGGACCACGAGTTGTGCCCGGTGAAGTCCATCCTTTCCCATGTTTCCTTGATATAATAGGCCTTTTTTCAGAAAGAAAAAGGGACCAGCTTGGGTACGACCTTGCTCCTCTGAGGTTACCCTCGCAAAGGTGACCATCAGGTCAGGGTTGTTCCTTAAAAGGAAAGCAAAATTAGGTAACAGGATAATTTCCTCTGTTTCTCCCCTCTCAGGTTCCTCTCTATTGAGGTCCGCTTCTCCAAAACCCATTGATCCTCTCTCGGTTTCAAATAGGATTTCTGTTTCCTGGGTCACTGGGGTGATGACTTTCTCAAGGATTCCCTGAGCTACGGCCTCCCCTTCCTTACCTAAATAGTCAGAGGTCCCATGGTGATGGACAACCACTTTTACTTCCCTCCTATAATTGGGATCTACTACCCCAGTAGTAAGATCTAGGCCATATCACCGGGCTAATCCAGATTTACTTGCCAGTCTGATATAAGTCCCTGGTGTAGGGGAAATACATAATCCTGTTTGTATTAAAAGGCTCTTCTTTGGGGGAATGGAGATGGTTTCCATGATATACTAGTCCAAACCAATATAATGGGGCGTGACCAGGGTAGGAGCTTTGGCTTTTTCAATGGTCTTATGAAGAGGAGGGGTCTCTAGTTTGTATCATCTGGCCTACATCCCAATTCTGACACCATATGTGGTGAACCAGAAGAAGGACTCAGACAATTTGAAGTCATTCTCAAGAGGTTTTATTAAAATAAGTGTCAAAATGCCTAACTAGCCCTATCGCTATGAGGGAAGTACCCTACCTAACAAAACAAAAGCTAAGGGTGTGCTTTAAAGTCCAGAATAAAGTTCTTTGGTTCAAATCCTATCCAACTAACTGGCCTACCACTTTAGAAAAAAATATCTAACTTGGGGGGGGGGCAAGGCTAAGCAATGGCTGCCTTCGGGTGAAGCTCCACAGTTGCCATCCGCTTAACAGAGCTTTTGCCCCAGACAACCTGGCCCAGGGTTGACTACAAATACTGAAGTAAGCATCAGAACCTGCCGACACTGTTCATGGGAAGATTTGAGACCCGCTGTGCACCAGCGCCGAAGTTATTCAAACTTGGTAAAGCTCTGTCAACAGGGCTTGTGTCGCAGTGAGGAGCCTGTGGCACTTGCAAGCCTCGTCTGTGAAGATCCCACAAGACCATCGTGCCAGCGCAGAGCGCCCTTGCCCACTCTCTGGTGAGCGTCTGCAGTATGGGAGGCCTTGAAGCATTCACCCCAGCGGAGTGGATGTGCCAGAGGATTGCCTGGAACAGGACACGTGGCATCACGGATGCATGGACGGCAGGGCTGCAACTACGGGCACACCACTGGCTGATCTGTCACTGGGCTGAGGCAGTTGGTCATTACAGGGAGACAATGACGCTCCTGTCGTCTGGCGTTTGAGAGGTCCCAGACCTCCAGCCTGCGGAGGTAAGAGATAGGGGACTCAGCTATCCCGTCTCACATCACCTAGTGGGGTCTGCCGGGGTCCTCGTTAGGAGTGACCCACGCATCCTCACGGACACTGACAATAGAAGATATTGGGAAACCATGCTCCAGGAGAATCTTGCCCCTGACCATAGAAACTAGTGGAGGTGCTGCGCTCTTCAGACATTGAGGGGACAGGTGTGTGCCTGGAGGGGGGTGGTAAAACACAACACTGAGCTTAGACAGCACCAGACTACTATATATGATATCCTCCCTCAGCTAGCAGTGTCAAATGATTGCCTAACCATCAAGAGACTGGATCTTTATCTTCCCTGTCCCGAAACGCTGACCCTGGCAATGCTATTGGTACAAGCTATCAGGCCCCATAGCATATGGCGAAGAACCGATGGACCCTTGTATGACGGCCTGCTTGTAGTGTCATTTTGGTGTGAACTCTGACGAATTGACAACAGAGTCCACCATGCTTCAAACCGGCCTGCTCCTTTTCCGATCTATCCTTGCAATGGTAGCTCCTCGACTCTGTGACCTAGTAGTGCTTACATCACATGTCCCTAGACACATATGATATCTCGGCCTCCCTCCCACAATACCTAATTTGTGTATCCCAGTGCTTCCTTCCACCTTGCCTTCAAGATAACGAAAGGTGAAGGGGGATCCAAAAGGCAGAGCTAAATGGAGGTGTTCACATGCCAAACCAGCAGGCCCCGGCCCGAGCAGGCGGCTGAGGCATGAGGAGGTCCAGGTCCTTGTAAATAGGACTCCCCATGCCTCCGCCAAATCTTAGAAAGCATGCAATCTGGTTTCACTGCAATAAATAACAAACTGGATGATATAAAAGCTAACATTAGTATCCTGAAGGCCAAGATGGAATGTGAGAGCGCGAGAGTGTGAGAGTGATTGAAGCAGAATTCTGAATAGGTACGGCAGAAGATGACAGACTCATGCTTAAGTCATAGATGGCATTGACAACCAAGAAGCTTAAAAGAGCCTTACAAAAATGTGATGACTAAGAATCATGCTCTAGGTGCAACAATATCCATATCATAGGCCTTCCAGAAATATTTGGCCAGTGCCTCCTGGAGGAAGCAGTGTAAGCGCTGCTCAAGGATATGTTTGAGACTACAAACTTCTCCCCTTGTTCGTAGTGGAAAGGGCTCATAGAACACCCATGATGAAGCCTAGACCTGGACCCTAACCCCTCGTCCCCCAAGACCTGTTATCACCCTATTGCTCAATCATAGAGGTCGGGACAGAATCCTGAGGCTAGCAAGAGAGAAAGCGCCTCTACTCTTTGATTCAAACACCATTCAATCTATCTAGATTTCTCTACAGTGGTCCAGTTAGAACAGGTATAATTACTTGGAGTAAAGAAATTGCTCACGGATCGAGCGATGCCATATGCAATGCTTTTCCCAGCCAGGCTAAGGATCCAACATGGGGGCAAAACTTTTATCTTCATGTTGCCGGAAGAAACTGCGGCTTTCATAGAGGCTAACATTCCCCATCCCCGTTTGTTATCTGGTGAAGCATCAATCGGTCTACTAACCGCACTAGAAGACACAGGGGACCAGAACACATCTTATGGCTGAGTGGGAGCATATCATTGCAATACTTAGAAGTGATTCATGCGTCAGGCTGTGAGCTCTGTGCGTACATATATATGGAACTTTGAATTTAAACTTTTTGGGGGCACACAATGCTTGCTTGAAGTTTTAATTCTGAATATGGGTGGGATGGTGCTGGTGATGTGGCTCACAGAGGCAACAGCGGTGGTCCTCACATGCTAGGTTGCCAGGTTTTCCGGGGTGTTTCTCGTTGGGGTTCTGGGAGGGTTGACATTGCCCTGTTTGGGAGAGGGATGAGGGTGGAGTGGATGGGAGTTGTAAAGGGGTTATGTTTATTTCAAAAGTTTGGTTTGGCAATACTGATTTGGTTGATACAGGAAATAGCACAATGCGATGCGTCCAATGGGACACTGTTTAGAATGAAAATGGATCCATGCAACATTCACTACAGCAACTATAAGAAATGGTGGTGTTTATTGCACTGAGTTGGAATGTTAGTGGACTGGGGAACCAATTAAAATCTAGGAAAACAATGGCATATGTTAACAGACATAAGGTAAATATCCTCTTCCTTCAAGAAACTCACATCATATCAGGAATCAATAATAACTAAGCTAAAATGACGGGTCCTATCAGGTTCCTCACAAGCTACTCATCCCAATCTAGAGGAGTTGTCCCTTTGATACATACATTGCTTAAATTCCCAATGCTGGGCACTCATATAGATCAAGGTGGACGATATGTGATCACTCACTGTAAATTAGCAGATATGGAAGTATTACTGGTAAATACATAGGTTCCCAACATTGATGACCCAGAGTTTTTACGTGAAGGTTGCTGATTTGTTGGCAACATATCCAGTAATCCCAATTATATGGGGTGGGGATATGAATATCATACTTGATTTACAGTTAGACAGGATGGGTAAAGCACCTAGACCATTGTCCAAAGCGGCACTTATACTCCAAATGGAAAGGCTAGAACTCTGCAATGCTTGGAGAACGCTACATCCGCTGACACGCACATTCACATACTATTCTACTGTTCACAACATGGCCTCTAGAATAGACCTGTTTTTGTTGTCTCAACATCTGGTGGGCCAGGTCAGTAATACTGAGAAGTTTGTGTGAACACACTCTGATCATTCACCCATATTGTTACAGCTAGACATAGGAACCTACTCACTTTGACGTACAATTTGGAGAGTCAAATTGGAGGCACTGTAGGATTTAGTGTTCAAAACTGACATTACAGACGCCATCCACACATATTTCCATCACAACTATAAAGCTATTTATTTTATTTATTACATTTGTTGTACGCCCAGACCCGGAGGTATCACAGCGTAGTACCAGACAGCTTGGTAAACAATCTTTACAATTAAATACACAATACTCATTAAGCAATCTTTACAGTTATATACACAATACACATTTGTTGCACGTTAATGCATTACACAGTCATGTAATGGGAGCTGGGTTTATATGATGGCATAGATGGGTAGGGTAGGAGTGTCAGGATCTGATTAGTATTGGTCGAATAGCAAGGTTTTCAGTGGTTTTTTGAATAGCTGGTGGGATTCTTCATTCTTGATGTTAGTTGGGAGAGCATTCCAGTCTCTAGGTGCTAGGACTTTGAAGCTGCTACTATGCCACTCAACCGGACCCGAAGAGTTTAGCAGACATATGCATGAATCTAGATCAATTGAGGGAACACGCCAGCAGGGAGACAAAATGTTTCTCGAAACGCATAGCTTCTAGAAAATATGGCGAGGGAGAAAGACCGGGAAGAGGCCTGCCTAGATTGGGACAATGTAAAAAGGCTTGCAAATGTGGCCAGCCTCCAAGATGACCAGGGCGCAATCCATTATGCTGACAGAAAAATGATAGCTGTCTTTCAAAGGTTTTATGAAATGCTGTACCCCCAAAGAAATAACATGTATTCAGGAAATAGTGGCCGAGATCCCTATATCAAGACATTCCGATAATGCCAGAGACCAGATAAACACCCCGTTCTCCATTGAAGAAATCATGAGAGTGATAAATGACCTCTCGAGGCATAAAGCCCCAGGCCCTGATGGGCTGACAGTGGAATTGTACATTACATTTGGGGCAATTCTGGCCCCATACATTCTGAAGGTTTGGGAAGAGGCCCTCTCGAATTCTCTGCTCCCAGAGTCCATATGTGAGGCCTCAATTGCAATACTTCTGAAACCGGGAAAGCCTGGAAATTACTGTGGCTCGTATAGACCACTGTCGCCAATAAATGTTGATGCCAAAATATATGCTAAAATGATTGCTAATCGGCTACTATCCCTGGTGTCTCACATGGTACACAATGATCCAGCAGGATATATACAGGTAGGTCCACTGCTCTGAATATACGTTGGTTGTTCAAAGTAATGGCCGTATATCACCCTGTGTCTCCTCAGTTGCAATCCCACTGGATGCACAGAATGCCTTTGATATGGTCGTATGGGAATACCTTTTTACCACACTGTCTAATTGTAGGCGGGGGCAACAACTGGTTAACTATGTTAGGTTACTATACACACGCCCAATGGCCATGGTGTTAGTTAATGCCATCTATCTGCACCATTCGAGTTGGAGAGGAAACAAGTCAAGGCTGCCCTTTACCAGTCATTTTATTAGTCCTGGCGATAGAGTCCATTGCCGATTTAATTAGGGAGCACCATAAGTATTGCAAATGAAGTGTGCACAAACTCACTGAGTTTTCACAACTCTTGATTCTTGGATTAGCAGGTACATTCTGTAAAGATGTAAGCAGCCCCAGCCTGTTGCTGAAGCTGGTCAATTTCTCCACTAACAGGTCTTTTTTCAAACATAACATCCTAAGATGCTGGATCCTTGCCAGCCAGAGGGGAGCCATCTAAGCAGGGAATTACCATATCTTAGGAGAAGTGTAGGTTCAGGTTACAAAAGGTACAGTGTTTGGGTCATGAACTGTCAGCTCAAGGCATTAAGCCAATGATGGCTGCAGTTCAAGCCATAAGAGAAATGAATCCACCCAAGGGTAAAGGAGAATTACCCTCATATTTGGGGTTGGTTGAGTATTATGGAAAGTTTCTGAAGGATATGGTGGATAGGACCAAAGAGATGAGGGCTTTAGGCAAGAAGGGTACCAGGTTTGTGTGGAATGAAGCATGTCAAAAGGAATTTGAGTATATCTGAGCGTGCTTGGTTTATGCACCTATTTTGAAAGTTTTTAAAGAAGAATGGTAGGTGTGTTTATATGTGGATGCTAGTGAGAAACCCTTGGTTGGGATGTTTAGAAGGTAGGGACTCAATGGAGTATTCAGGAGGATAGTGAGGTGGATAACAAGTTTACAAGAGTTGGACTTTCAGGTGCGGCATATACAAGGATAGTTAAATGTGGTTGTGGGTGCCTTATCCCGCAATGCAGTCGACGATGTTGGCATTGAGGAAAAGGAGGAGGATGGAGAGGTTTTTTTAAATTGTCGCATTGTTGATGAACAGAATTGGCGCATTCAGTGCTGGGAAGACATTGGAGGAAATATATAAGGCATTCAGGAGGGTAAAACATGAACCGAATGTGATGAAGGATGTGTTAATCAGAGGGGACCGCATGGTAGTCCCTGCCGGAATGAGAACAAATTTGATGAAAATCGCCCATGAGGGACATTTAGGTTTGTGCAATAGCAAGGGTCTAATACATAAAGGATATTGGTGGCCCAAGATGGACCAGGACATAGAGGAAGTGTTGAAAGAGTGTAAGGGTTGCAGAATCAGTGATAAGGTGCTTGTGTCTAGGGTTCCGCAGATGAAGGGGATAGAGCCCCTGAGTACTGCTTGGGACGTGGTGGCGGTTGATAATTTGGGACCCTTAGCAGTACAGGGTTGCCAAAACAATGATGTAGTTGTGGCTGTAGTTCTTCTGTCAAAGTGGCCAGAGGTATGTGTCATGAAGGACATGAGGACCAAGGGCCTGATCACGACTTGGCCATTACCGCCAGCGGTATTACCGCCGGCGGTAATAGCCCTACCGCCCGAACTCCCCGGTGCTAATAGCACCGGATCACGAGTTCAGCGGTAAAGTAATTCCCCATTCCCCATTGAGCCCATTTGGGAATGCCCATTCCCCATTGGGCTCAATGGGGAATTTTCGCGCTCTTACCGCTGACGGATTTCCCGCCGGCGGTAATAGCGCAAATTTTCGGCGGATTTCCACCCAGCTCAGAGCTGGGGCGAAATCTGCCGAAGCCCTGATTCGGCGGACCCTTAAATCTGGCGGTATTAGCGCTACCGCCGGATTTAAGGGTTACCACCGAAGTCGTGATCAGGCTACAAGAGGATAATAAAGTTCTTAGAATCAATTCTTTGGAGAGAACGTTTTCAGAGGAAAATTGTGTCAGCCAATGGATCGCTGTTTGTTGGTAAAGAGATATAAGAATTTTTTACAAACTCAGTGAGTTTTCACGACTCTTTATTCTTGGATTAGCAGGTACATTCTGTAAGCTGCCCCAGCCTGTTGCTTAAGCCGACCAACTTCTCCACTAACAACTCTTTTTTCAAATATAGCATTCTAAGATGCTATAACCTTGGCAGCCAGAGTGGAACCGTAAGCAGATTCCATATGGAACTATGTCCACATTTACATTGTGGTCTTGCTTCACTGCCCATGAAGCAACACTTACACTCGTAACATATGTAATACTAAGCATCGCAGGATATGCAATGCGGGTTCCCCTGAGATCCTCTCACTTTACGCAGGCGATGCCATGTTATATATTTGAGCCCGCAAATGTTCCTGCTTCTCCTAACAATACAATAACTCAAAGTACTTTATACCTATCAACAACATTTATTAATTCATTAATGGGTCATCAAATACAGAACACCATTAAAAGACATTAGAAAACAATTAATATGTTTCTTGCTTGAATACAGTAGATATGTATTGGGTAAACATAGAAAGATGTGCAAATGTGCTCCCGTATGGGAAAAACCTCAAAAGTGGCAGTGCGCCTACGCAGAATAATACAAAATCCGAAAAACACATCATCATGAAGAAATTCAGTTAAAAACAATCATTCCTAGCCCCCTTTTTTGTTGTGGTTCTGAATTCCCTAAACAGCAAGCGGCATAATTGGTGAATTTTTCAACTTTCCAGTAAATTACTCCAAGTCGGAAATCTTTCCACTTACTGATGCCACGACCAGACTACAAGGCACATATCACCTGTAATGGCCCCGGATCAATCTAGATATCTAGGCGTAATAATAACCAGAGGAAAATATGTACTCATTGCTAATAACTATCATACACACGAATAATATTTATTCATTAAGTTGAACAAGTGGTAACGTATAGGACTCTTACCAGCTGGCAGGCTAGCCCTTAGCAAAATGATTATTCTCCCTGAAGTGTTGTATACCTTCGCCAACATCCCCGTTTAGCCGGGACAAAGATTCTTCACCAACATACATGGCATAATGTCCACATTTCTGAGCAGAAAAAATGGGAATATGTAACACAGCCATATCATAAAGAGGGATTTGCAGGCCCACCTTTAGAACTATACTGGATTGCTGGCCAACCACATTACTCCTCATATTGGTTCTGGGCAAAAAAACACTCCACCGCATGTTAAGCTGGAGCGTGCAGCTGCAGGCAATGCAGACCTTAGGACCTGGTTTCTCAACAGCGAATATAAGAATGATTGATCATACGAGCCGCTACAAACCACACTTCTAGCGTGGCGAAACCTCTTTTCAAAAACAGGGGCTCTCACCCCTATTTTAAATGGTTGCCACTGTGGCAATTCCCTAAGCTCTCCCCTACCTGGGAGAAACACTGGGAAAACCTGGGATATCACACACTGGGTGATATGTTTCCTGGGGGCTGTTTTCTAATGATGCAAACTTGGAGAGAGGGACACAGGGGTACCACTATGGACATTTTACAGTTCCATTAAATGGTGTACGATTGAACCACCCGAGAATTTGTTTATGGCCCATGTATATAATTCATATGGTTGTCGTAGAATCTTAGCCTCCTTGTACACATTGATAATGGACAAGACCCTAGTCAAAGCAGTTAAGTTAAGGTTAGAAGGCAATTGGCTGTGGAACTGGGTACAGCACTTATAGGTGACTCTTTGGGAAACATGTGTTTGCTCACCAGATCTGTTTCAGTGAACACTAGATTTAAATGGATTCAATTCAAGATCCTAAACAGGTTACATTATACGCCCTACAAACTGAAGAAAATATATCCACATAAAGATGGTCTATGTTAACGTTGCTTTAGCGAAAATGCAGGGCCTATACATGTTGTGGAACTGCCCCGAACTCTTAGAATTCTGGCACCAGATCTATACAACTTTGTCTGAAGTAATTGCAAACCCGCTAGAACCATCGCCCATGGGCTCACTCTTTGGTATGTGGGGGCGTATTCCTGACAAACGCAAGAGAAACTTTCTCAACATGGGGTGTAAACTCGCCAAACAGTGTATTATGAGGAAATGGAAAGAAAAGTTATGCCCACGGAAAGAAGACTGCTTGAGAGACTTGGTATGAGCTAATGATTGTGAAGAGTTATTTATATCAACATTATCTGTGTCATCTAGTCCCATCGATATTTGGGTGGAATTTTGCAGCTTTCTGGCACAAATTCAGGCTACACAATAATCATTTGACGAGGTTTGTAAAAAAAGATGTATGCTGTAATTGAACTGATGAATGTAATGCGTTGTAGGAGATAACCTTGTTAGCATGTGCGCAATGTAATGCATGGAATTGTAACAGGTGCTATTATATACTGTTTGTAACCAATTGTATTTGCCAACAATAAACAAAGTTTAAAAAAGAAAAGAAAAAACATCTAACTAAAAGGAAAATGGGAGGCTTTGTACAATAGCCTCAACTGAGCTTCTGCCTTGCCTCATTTATATTTGGTTTGTTCTGGGGTTTCAAAGTTCTGTTTTCCACCACAGGATTTCCTTCCCAGCCTTTGTATTAAATTAGGGTTCCACTTTCTCCTGTTTAACAAAGAAAACTGTCTCTCGTTGTGAACAATTCCTATGGGATTTTGTGTAAACAAAAACAAAAAATCACTTCCTCATTTGAGACGTTGGGTTTTTCCCAAAGTCCTGTGATCCTCATACAGGTTATTTTCTTTACCCAAGTTGTTCAGATAGAGTGGCGGTCCACCCTGTGCAATATGAGTTCTGTAACCTTCTGTTGCTTTCCCAGCCTTAATGCAAGTGTTCATATCTCTTTCTGAATCCCCCTTTCATAGTGTAGTTGCACGCTCAGGTTTCTCATGCTCCTGTAACTTTGATAACTTTCCCAGCTGTTATTCACAATATTCGTAGTTTTATCAATCCCCCTTCCATAGGGAATTTGCACAATTGTGTTTCTCAGGCTCTCGTTATCTTAATAGTTTTCACAGCCGTTAATCACAATGTTCGTACCTTGTAGCGGTAGGTTCTCTGTAGGGGTTCTCAGGCTCCTGTAGCCTCGTTGGCTTTCCCTGCAGCTACTTGTCTCCGTAGCTACGGTCCAATGTGTGTGGAGCTCAGGAGCTCGTGTTCCCTCATTCGATCTGGTCTCTGCATCTGTCACTGGCCTAATGGCCCAGCAGAGCTCATTTATGGTCACACCACCAAATAAGACGCATGTCTTCCCGTCTCTGCTCCCGCTCTGACCTCGGTTCCTCGGTCGGGTAGAACTCCAAAACTCAGGCGCTCAGCTTGCAGCTTGCTCACCGACCTTGCTGCCACTGGCTCCGCCACTCCAGGACATCAACAATGAGGAGGCTCGCCTCTGCATATCAGTTCTCTTTCCTCTTTGGGAGCTTTTTTTCTTATAAACGTCGCAGGAATAAACAGAACAGTGGACCTCATTACAAGTCCTGTGGTAACACGCCGGTGCTACCGGCAGGTTGCCGCCAGACTCGTAAGTCTTTTCCTGTGCTGGATATACCTTTGCCACTGCGACATTACAAGTCCCGGTGGATCGGGAAGTCAGGTGCTGGAAAATGTTGTTCCTAATTCCTGTGTAGTCCCATACGACTCCATGGGACTGGGGAGATGGAAGCACTGGCACCATTGCTAATGGTGCTGGTGCGTCCATGACAAGTCTGCCTACCAGGACCATTGCGCCCGGCAGGTCATACCTGCCGGGTGCAACGGGCCCTGCAGGCAGACTTGTAGTGTGGCGATCCGGAAAGGGTATCTATACGTTGCTACTGACACCCTTATTTCTGGACTGCCACACTTGTAATGATGCTTGGTGTCTTTTTCGCTGACTATGACGTTCAGACTGTGTTCAGCATTGCCTGTAGCCAATACATGAAAAGAAGTGAAAAGAAGAATCTTTGTGGAATATAGTAGTTGCAGGAGATATTAACGTCTTTTCCACATCCATATATGCAGACACAGTGGTTTGGTCTGGGAGTTCCGCTCTGGAATGGGAGTCCTTGTCCACAAGAAGTGAGTCACTCCCAGTGAGGTCCCACTTGCCCTGGCCCCAAGGGAGGGTATTGCTTAGCGGGCTCACCTCCATAGCCTCATAGAGGATGGCTCCCGTCTGGAAAAAGGGACACATTTTCCAGGTTCTTCCGACCCACTCGCTTGCAGACCACGTTCACCAGGCCAGGTCTGGATGTTATTGAGACAAACTAAAAGGGGCTGAAAATTCTCTCCTCTATTGGAGACCTCACATACACTGAGTGTCATCTTCATTGGACCATATTATGACTGGCAGAGATTTCAAAAGATTAAACAATGCATTCAGGTTTATGTTGAAATGAATCATAGAAACCAGGTATCCCTGAAGCACCTCTCAGGAGCCACACAAGAGGAGTGAGGAGAAATAGCCCACCTGTACTGTTTGAGATCTGTCTGACAGAAAGGATTGCAACCAATCATATGTTCAATTACAGGAATGGATAAGATGTCAAGAGGTGCCTTCAGCCACTTAATTTGTACGTAATATGAGGCTCCTTGCATTTGTTCTTGCACTGAAGTCCTGTTGAAAACAAGCATTAGACAAGCCAAACAGTGTTGGCTTGTATATAGTTATTAGATAGGCTTTGACAAGCACTGAAATCCTATGCCCAGCAAGGCACTCACACCATTATGTAGCTGTTGCCATTTTATGGCAAGGTAGCACCATTATGGCAGTGTGTGGCAAATACATACCCCATGCCTACAAAACGGTTGGCCTTGCATGTTTTTGGGTTTCATGTTTGGATGCATTTGAGGGTGCGGCAAAGTGTATTGAAGGTGACTTGGGCAATTTTAGGGTTAGAGAGATGGAGCTGCAGACCCTTTACAGCTCTTGCTGCAGTCTGAGGGAGTTAGGATTGTCATGAGTAAGTTCATTGTATTCCTCACTATGATCAAGTTCATGAGAGCACATAAAGGTAGTATACATCAAAGAAGGCAGAGAGGATGTTTGGATGGGTTGAACACATTTTTGAGTTTCCACACCAACCCTTTCCCTCGTCTGCTAACTTGCAAGAAAGATAAATAGGACCTGTCTACAAATGGCCAGAGGTAGGGGTATAGGGTTGCATGTTGTTTTGAAGATCTACTCCAACCATCCCCCAACTGACTCCCTTCTAAGATCTACACCTTACACTACAAACACAAATCCCCCACAGAAGGCCACCAGAGACCTAGACGTTAGCACATCAACACTAACCGAGCCACGACTAAGCTCCACTCTTTAGCCCTGTCACACTCCACCACATCAGCGGCTAACCAAACCCAAAGCGATTTAGTATACTTGATCTTGGGCTCTTCTCTATGGATAACATACTCCAAAGTGTCTACTGTCAAACTCAAAGAAAGCAGATTGGCATTCAGGAAATGGGTACTTCCGACCTGCACCCATCAACATCACAGGTTTCATGTCTGTCTTTCCCCCTGTCCCACTAATGAACCCCATCCCACTTTTCGCTTACAGAGGCAAGCGAGGTGAGGCAACCAATAGTGGCAGACAGGCACTATAAAAGACCATTACATTACATGTCAATTTGGGATATCCTGGTGATTTTCATCATTTTATCTATGGTGACTCAGAGACTTTTGAAATTGGTGCGTGGTATAATGATCGACATTGGATGAGTAAGCATTGGAAGGATAGGGCGTTGGTGGTTCATTTGGCATAGAGTAACAGTAATTCAGTTTCTGATCCAACGTTCCCTAAACTCCTTGAGATACATGGCTCAATGGCAGAGAGGTACTTTTCAAGGGCATAGGATTGGTTTTGCTTGTTGGTGACATGTATATAGAAGTTAACATTGCCAGAGTAAGGTTGTGCCCATCTATGATTGTCGGTGTGAGGTGGAAGTGAGCGTTGAAGAGCGAGAAATTAATCAGAAAGCCACTTGAGACCTGAGGGAGACAAAGGGGTCTAGTTTAAGTTGCTGTAGTCAGACAAGATGAACATGATGGATGCAGACCTGAGGAGGATGGAGTCTGAAGACCCTGCTATCACGAGTGCCTTAGGAGCAGAATCCAATGGTCCCCAGTGCTCAAGCCTGCACTAAGATCTATAAGAACTAATGGGCCTCCCTCGCCTTCTCCAACTGTGTAGATGATGTCATCTGAGATCTTGAAGAGGGTCTGTTCTGGTGACCAGCACTGGTTGAACACTGAGTAGAGTCAAGCTGAGAAGAACTTGATTGTCAATGTGAGCCTAGAGTTAGGAAATATTGTTTTTCAGTGCTGGTGAGATAGCTCAGTGCGTTAAGTGCTTGCTACTGAGATCTGTATGTAATCTGTAGGTCACATATTCAAATCGGCAATGCTAACTCAACCTTTCATCCTTCTGAGGTGGTTAAAAAAGCACCAGTTCTGGCTGGGTAATAATTTGTGTATATACAAATGTATGTAACAATGGTATGTAACAAATGTAACAATGGCTTCAAACTTATCCTTGCCAACTAATAACCAACGGGACATAGGAGTAAGGAAAGGTTACTCAATGCATTGACTGATTAACTCGTAGTCCATAGTACCCTTTCCTCCATACTTGTTGGAGATTCACAAGCACTTGTCTCCCAAGGGGTGGAAGGTGCCTCTGGTAACATGTCTTTATAACAACTAATTTTATAACGAATGCACATATAACGAAAATGTTATAACGAGAAAACGTAACCCATTTTTTTCTTCATTAATTTCAACCCACGTTTCCTACCCTTAAAAACCCTTTCCTCGCAAGATTTAACCCTTTACCCTACCCCACATACATTTCATTCTGTTTTTCGTTATAACATTTTCGTTATATGTGCATTCTACATAAAATGTTCATTCTAAAGGCTGTATACCGTCCCTCTCATTAATTTAGCTGTAGAGATTTCTCAAGACCGCCTGACGAAACTGGGCATCTGCACTCAAGCTCATATCCAGGCAATAGTATTTACTGAAGGCTTAAGGAGTTACCCAAGTCATTGCCCTTGCATGGGACAAGTCTTTGAAATGCCACTGATGCCACCTTAACTCCGATGATATGGGGGTGAAGGCCTTTCAGATGCGGCTGCTTCTGTAGCGAATATCTCTCTAGAGTTGCCACCACATTCCACCTGGCAATGGTTACTTTTGAAGCCGACACACCCTTGTTTGCTCTCACAAACATGACAGAGAGTTGAGGGGATTTCCTAGCTCCCATGCTCCCGTCGAGGTAAAACCTAAAGGTCCTCCTGATGTCCAAGAAGTGAAGGACTCTCTCTGACTCCGAAGTTGGATTTGGAAAAAACACGGAGCCAACTCTCCTGGTTAATATGAAATTCAGAGACCATATTGGGGAGGAATGAAAGATGTGTACGCAGCACCACCTTGTCCCGATGGACTGTTGTGAAAGGTTCATCTGACTCTGGGGCCTGTATTTTGCTTATCCTCCTAGCCGAAGTTATGGCCTCCAGGAATGCAGTCTTCCAAGAAACCAGCTTGATATCCGCTGAAGCCATTGGTTCAAACGATTTGTGATATAAGACCGTTAGGACGATATTTAAATCACATTTGTGGTGAGGATATTTGACCGCTAGGAACAGTTGGCACAACCCCTCAAAGTGTCGCCTTACCACAAGATTCCTGATGGAGAAGGTTTGACTGTCCGAATTCAGATAGGCACTCAGTGCTGACAAGTAAGTTCTGCAGGTGTCCGGCTTATTGCCATACTCTGTCAGATAGGAAATTAAGGAAAGCACATCATCCAAAGAGGCTGATAAAGGGTTCTTGTGCTTCCACAATGACCAGTGGCAGAATCATAACAACTTACTCTTATATTGAGCCCTGGTGGAATCCTTCCCGTACGCCTGTAAAATATGCATGTTTTCATCCGAGAATCCCAGGTGCCCCAAGGACCTGTCTTCAGGAAACATGCTGTCAAGCTCAGCGATTGTGGGGAGGGATGGAGTATCCTCCAGTCCTCCATGGACAGTAAGTCCTGATGAAATGGTAGAGACAAAGGAATCTGTTCTGTCAGGTACACCAGATCCGACAATCAGAACCTGGCTGGCCACCATGGTGCAATTACAATGAGAGAACACCACTCTATTTGCTGAAAATTCTGCAGCGCTCAATGTATTACAGGTATCGGCGGGAAAGCGTAAGCTATCATCCCATCCCATGGGTTCTCTAGCGAGTCTCCTAGGGAGCTCTCTCCCTGTCACCCCCCCGGACCCATAGGCAGACAAAGACTGTTCCTGCTAGAGGCAAAGAGATCTACATGGGGAAACCCACATCAGTGAAATGTTCCCATCACCACCTCTGGGTGTGGTCACCACTCGTGGTGTGCCTCCACAAGGCGCTCAATTGTTCCACTTCTACATTTGATACACCCAGCTGGTGGACTACCTGGAGCCATATATCTTGAGCAACAGCCCATTCCCACAACCCCAGTGACAGACGTATGAAGGGAGGAAACCTTGTGCCCCTGTTTGTTGACATAGAACATTGAGACAGTATTTTCCATCCTTCCGTCACTGCAGATATCGTCTTGCCCTGAATGTTGGGGGAGAAATGCAAGAAAGATCGCTATCAGTTCCAGATAGCTGATGTGGTGGGAACTGTCCAACCCCATCCACAGATCGTAGGTTTGTAGATCGTTCAACACTGCCCCCCAGCTCAGGAGCAAGACATCTGTTGTGATAGACACCTGGGGCGAAGGGTCGAGGAAGAGTACCCCCTGCAACAGATTTTGGTGGTCTGACCCACCAGAGTAGCTCTTGAATGAAATCCTGAGGAATTTGAATCGACTGTGACTGCCGGTCCACCCCCTGTGACCAGGAGAGCCGGAGCGCCAGCTTGGTCCTCCTCATCTTCAACCTGGCCAGAGGGACTGCCTGAATGCAGGAAGCCATCAGCCCCAACAGCCTCTGGAACCACCACATAGTGGCGCTGGTGAAAGTGAGAGAAAGAGAGCTTGTCTGCTGGATGTTCGCTACCCTCTCTGCTGCTAGGAAGACTTTGGTCTCTAGGTGTCCCACCGGAAGCCTATAAAAGCCAGGCAGTGGCACGCAGTCAGATTCGACTTCCTCGAATTGACTGGCAAACCCAGATAGTGAAGTAAGTCCAAGAGGTAATGAAGTTGAGAGTTCACTTTCTCCGGGGACAGCCCTCTTAACCGCTAGTCGCCCAGGTACGGGTATATGTGTGTACCCTGGAGACAGAGCAAGGAGGCCACTGCACCCATCATCTTGTGAACACTCTGGGCGCTGAATTGAGACCAAAAGGGAGGACTCGAAACTGAAATTGGGACTTCCCCACCGAATACTTCAACAGTGTCCAATGTGGGACCCATATCGGGATATGCAGGTAAGCATCTTTGAGATCCACTGCACAGATCCAGGCCTGCTGCCGCAAGGACGACCGGGTCTGTGCAGGGCTGATCATCTGTAATTTCTGAAGTGGAAGGAAAATATTGAAGTCTGCTAAATCCCGAACAGTACACAGGCCTGCCTGGTTGACTTTGGCACCGTGAACAGACGGAAATAAAACCTCTGTCTTATTTCTGTAGCTGGAACTCTTTCTATCATCCTCATCTCCAGGAGGATGGACATTTCCACCCAAAGGGAGGGGGTCTCTATCTGCTTCATTGGAGGACGAGAATGAGGGGAATGAGGAAGAGGGAGTCTGAACCCCCTGCTGGTCACTGACAGTACCCAAGAATCCATTGTTATGGTCCTCCTGGACTTCAAATGGAGGGAAATTCTCCCTTAAATACATTACTTGTCACTTAAAAGATTGAGAATGCAGTAAGAATGATTTTAGAACAATTGTTTATAAAATTGTTATGATGGAATTATCAATGTCATTAGGATTGTGAAAAGTTTACTTTAAAATAAAGCACAATAAATACATACACACATAAAATCTGTCACTTCTAAGTAATGTCCATTTCATAATTTGAACTTTAAGACGAATCGCTATTCCGCCTCTTTCTACAGTTTAGCATTGAATCATTATCTTGGAAATAAATATGAAATCAAAGGAGTAAATGTGACACTTTATTCGTCACCGTAGCCTACATTTTGAATATATTTTATGTTGAAATGATTGGTTGACTTATTGCTGAGTGATGGTGATTGTTAATAAATCATCATGTTAATACGTGTTACTGTGTTCTCTTAAGAAACAGCAGGAAGTCTTCAAATACACAGAACAAATCGGATTCATCAAGCCCAGAAACCTCAAAAAACAAGAACAGGGCCTACAGTCCCAACAGCAGACAAAAAAGAGGTACTATTTACGCTTTGTTCTTTTGTCGAAATGCCCATGTCTTTTGTTTCAGTGTCCTTTACCCAGAAGCACATGGAATATATTTTATTCCCTCCTTATCCCCAGCCTTCATGCATCATGGTGCCACTTTTATGAATCTTCCCTCATGTTCATGCTGAGCCCGGAAGCAAAATGATGGTCGAAGAGTGTGTTCATTACCCTTCCTGCAATGGTTATCATCTTTTAATATTCAATATTCATTGTAATGTTTGCCTTTGCTTGCATGAGAGCTTTCATCCCTTTTGTCATCACCATTGGTCTTTCAAAAAAAGGAATCCAAAATATAGTGTGGAATATAATTCACTTCATTGTGTATATGTCATTGTTACTATGTGCAACCATCACATTAAGGAAGTTATCAATGCCAAAATACCGTGTCCAGTTCGGGTCAGTTAGAGGGAAAAATGGAAAAACATTGAATGCAAAAAAACATTAGCAGTAGTTGTTTATGTGTGGCGTACAATGTTCTCTAATACAAAACAATGTTACCTGATAGGTTCACAAATATGACTGAAAAACATTTCAGACAAATGTGTTGGGGCTGTTTGAAGGCACTTGGGGAGGTGCGGGAGGTCTCCCCCTTGACATTGATAACTTTCTTAATGTGATGGTTGCACATAATAGCAATGACATATACACAATGATGTGAATTATATTCCACACTGTATTTTGGATACAGTTTTTGTATCACATTGTTGGAAATACTGTTACCGTTTATTGAATTATGCAGTGCCCTAGCCCTGAAGACGGACTCAGTCTGAAATGCATTGGCGAATTACTAATAGTGGCACTGATTCTTTTGATGATTTTTGCCTTCAAGCAATTAAAAACTGAAGATATTATAACACCCTACAACTATTTCTAACATTTTCTTTGAAATTTAGCAAATGAATATGAATTAAGAGTATAAGTAACTGCAGCTCTGGAAGAGAGCCACACATGAGCATACCTCACACTAGAATGGTTTTCTAGTTTCTTCTCTTTCTTAGATTGCAGTCTTCCACATTGGACGTAACAGTCTGCAATTCTGCTTTTTGAGTGTGATCGTTTTCAGGGAATTTCAGCCATCCCCCTTGCCCACACTTGCCTGCCCACCTCTTTCTCCCATTCTGGCACTGTATCGCCACTGATTGCCGCCTCATAGAAATTTAAAAGGGACATTGTCCCTATTCTAGTTCTTGTACAGATATATTTGTTTATTTTTAAAGAATATATGTGTTATCAGAAGATTTTGTTATTAATTGTTGTTTACAATAATCAATCATTGACAGTTACGAAAGATAGAAAATGGTTACATTGAATGAGTGTGAACTCTCTGTCGAATAGACCTCTCCCAACTTGGTACTGCTCAAAAGGCCTAGTTGAAATGAGGTTCCTCGTTTTTGCGTAGAACTTTGCACATTTGAACACATTTATTCTACCTCTCTCACATAGGAACATGGGAGGAGGCCTTTATGTATGTTCTTACATGCCAAAGCCGCTAGCATCACCATTTACAGAACAAGCTCTTACTGTTACTGCTTGTTCATTCCAGAAGGCAATGTCTAGGGATATGTCACACATCACCAAACATCATATAGAATGCATCCTAGGCCTTTACATACTCGTATCAACACTGGAAGGAGGGAGCAATCAAAACTTTGTTTCCAATGATGCAGTGCCAAGGATTCCCGAAAACTCAGCAAATGCTTGGCCCTGGTTCCAGGTAAGCCTCAGAGTTTCCAGGTATGACTCATGTCTCCCATGTACTGCCAGAGTAGGAAAGTACTAACACATGTGAATGTCCTTGTGCCAGACCATTCTGGGAAGGTAGAACTCCTGGAACTACTTCTAAAGAGAAAAGGCCTAAAGTTCCCCATTTGTGCATTGGTTTGTGGACCGGTAACAATTGGAATTGTTGTGGTTTTCAATGTTGCAAATTGTTGCGCCTCCTCTTTGTCAGAGACCAGGTCCGGCCCATCTCCAGATGACTGTCTCTTGCCTTGCCATTTTTCTGTCTGGAGATTTGATGGCTTACATTTTTCTTTGGTATCAAAATGCACAAAGCACATGGAAGAGAAAAACAATAAAGTAAAGACAATATACAGCAATATTCATCCAATAGTTACAAACCACAATCAATTAGGGCAGCAGCATCAAACAGATGTAAATCCAGCAGGGAGCCAATGGGAAACAATACTCCATTGTTTTGAACTTGCTTGTCCATCCATGAGCTAAGAGAATCCTCTACCCTGGAAAGGGTATAACCAATACTCCATTATACCCAATTTCCCAAGGGGGCGAGGCAGAGTCCCTCCTTTTCCATGCCTTTACCATGATTTTCCAGCTAATATCCAGGCCCTGACACCTCATTAGACCTCAGGTCAATGGCAAAAACTAAGCTTTACAAATCTGGCCAAGTTTAACACTGATGCGTAATGTATCAAATATGTGATCTAATTATCTTCTCAATGTATAGCATAGAAAAAACCTACATACTAAATCTTTGCTTTTGCTGAGTACAGTAATGAGGTAATTTAAGAGATGTGTAAGAGTAGGGAAATAATAATTTGTCATGATGAAGTAGAGGTCTGGCCACCGCACACATCCACACATATGAAGACTACCAACATACTCAGATTAGGCTTCATCTCCTGGAGGAGCTTTTTCCCCAGTAATGACATTTTCAACCCACACACCACATTGGCTATTACAAAAAAAACATGTAATACGTGGAGGTGGTTCGTTTTCCTAGAACATGCCTTTCAAATCGGTATCTCATAGCTCCTGTAAACTCATTCAGGGCCCTGCAAGCCGTGCCTCTCCAAACGTGCTGCACCTGTGAGGCAAATGTTGTAGACCCCTGCATCGATTTCTTGAAAATTGGGTTGACTAAATTCTGTCTTTAGCTGAGCTTCGATGAGCATGCACCACTTCTTGGCACTGCATGATCAGCACATTGCACTTTATCCGGCAGGTATTACTAATTGGAAAAGTATTTGTCAAATAGTCTTTTTTTTTACAGTGAAACATCTTAAGCATTTTACATTTTTGATTTGATTAATAAGATTGTTTTATTCAGTTTTATATGTTGGCTGTTATCTTACATGTGCTTTTATGAGTAACGTGTTATTTCTTCGAAATCAAGTGAACTGGCTGACTTTGCCGGGTCAAATGGTCTCAAGGTAGGTGTTTCACTGGAAGGAATCTCCTATTGTCCAAAAGAGGACTTGACCAACAATCTTGCTATATCAACTGTGAATATTCCTTGAAAGAAATGTGCAGGCCCGGTTTCTGGAGGTCTGTTTATCAGAAGTGTGTCTTTCTGCCCCCCGAGAATATGTTCAGAGTGGGTAGAAGCCACCTCCGATTCTGCATTCTGCTTCTGTCTGTTCTTCGTACTGATTAGAAGAGGCTGGTTATTTTAAAGCACAGCTGGAACCAGAGTGAAATTCCGTCTGTTTGTAGCACAATGTCTTCAATGTGTCCACCAGAGAACCGAGGAAAGGGGAGGGAGGAGATGTATTGGATGTAATGAGTGATCAAAGGTTGAAATGCTGGTTTTATGCACATTTGTAATCTTTGTCATGTCATATATTTGGAATCTGTACAACCTACAGATAGATGTAACCTATAATGAGGAGTAGAGTTTATAAATTGGGGCCATGTAACTTTGCTAGAAAATTATGTTTAACAGGCAAGCAAAATGTCCTTTTCCAGAAAGAGATCTTCTCCAAGTGCATACACTATTGAATCCATTCTTCATCATAGGCTCCCCGGTTAGTGAGGGAACATGAGGTGATGGATATAACAAACAAAATCCCCACCTCAGCTTCAGTCCTTTAATCTGACCCTTGACAATGTCTACAAAATGTAAGGATGCATTTTCATATCACCACCTTAAATATGTAAACTTAAGGAACATTTCTGGGCAACATCCTCAATGCTGTATTTCTTCTAGAGAATGGGCATAGAGCACACAGGCAAATCTCCCTTCGAATTTCCAATTAGGTATGTGCATACCTAATTGGTATGGACCAATTAGCAAACTAATTTGCTATTACCAAACTATGTACGCCTTCAAATTAGGGGCATGAGATAGGAAAGTGTGTGCCCACAGTCTAAAGTGCTTTATTGTGTCCAGATAATACTTAGAACACTTTTGTCATGCAGAGCATCCTCTACAGTAGAAATTGGATTTACAAAGAAGATCAGAAGACTGGTTGTTTGGTTAAGATGAAATTCAGAAAACTGATTTGGCAAAAAAGAAACACAAGTTTTTATTGCCACTTTATCACAGGGGAAAATCATTAAAAATGTATCAATGAAAATAGCCAGAGTGTCTGTCACCCCTCTAGCAAAATTATTGGCTTTCAGAAAAACCGCCTTCCATGTGAAAGTTTTCAAATCATGTGTTCATCAGCTTGTAAAATATTCCTCCACTGTTAGCTTTGAGAGTATGATATTTGGCTTCCAAGAATTGGTGGTCTTTGAACAGGGGGGAACGTGGCCTTTGGACCTCCAAATGAAAAAAGACAGTAATACGAAACTAAAGGTTTGGTAGGCTTTAGTGACTTTAAAGAAGTGTACTGAACATCAGATCTCGAAAATGTGACTGCTATAGTACTAAACCTCCCTCTTGGCATATCAGTGAGTGATATCATGAATGCAAGCACGTGTTGGAAAATCTCTTACACCACTTGAAGGCTTAACACCTTCTACCAGAAGCCTTCCTGGCATCTCTCAGGATTTTCAAACAATCCTCCTGCAGGTTCAGATGTCATTACTGAAGGTACAAATGAGGCATGCTGTTAAAATGAGAGATTGTGGTTTGTGATTGTGTGCCCTGCCTCCCCCGTCCGGCTCGCCCCAGAAAGGATCTTGCTTGAGATGAAGCCAGAAGTGAGGAAGAGACAGATAAAAAAATATGACAACTAGGCTTGACTTGCAAAACCCCGATCAGAGTCCCAGCAACAGAGTTGTAGAAATCATTTTGTATTTGAGAATAGAGTAAGGGTATTTGTGGACACTTTACCAGAAATGTCTTGACCTCTCAACAAAACAGGCCTTTCCCAAAAAACTCAGGAAAGTTAGCTTTTATGCTTAGAGTGGATATGTGGCGATCATGATATTTTTTTACTTAGATTGGGGGCACTGGAACCTCTCTAAATATGCCATTATGAGATCTTTGCACCAGAGCAAGTGCAACTAGCACTACGGAAAAAGTGCTGTACTGCAAAACACCTATTGTTTCAATGCATTTTTGCATTAGGGCAAGGTTTGTCCTAGTCCTAGTCAGACTCAGACAGGCCTGTTTGGCAATGGCCATAGTGCTGGCCAAACATACTATTGTTGGCCAGTTTTTTAACACAGATTGGGCCAGATTTTTAGCCAAAGTGGGAAGGTTTGATGAGTTACTTCATTGTGCAATTAGTGGTTTTGACCAGGGTTACTGAACAAATATTCTTTAAAATACACAATTTGTAACACATTTGACCAGTCCCTCTTGTGAACTCTCAGTCTGTCACAAAAGAACAAATTACCATCTGTGGCTGTAGGCTACTTTTTCATTGATGCCGAGTAAATGTTATGCCCAATCCCACCTTGGTCCTAGTCATTTTACCTGGTGCAAAAATGCACTGAAAGGATATGTTTTTTGCATTTGGGATTGTTATGCCCTAATGCTAGTTGCACTTGCATCAGCGTAGAAAATGTCTGTAATACCACCCCATGTCAGTGTACATGGGAGAAGTCCTTAAACTACCATGATGTACTTTATATTGGTCAAAGATCATCAATTTGTGTCCTTATTCTGGATTTGAAATATACCTTCTGACAAAATGTTTCCAACGGTTGTAATTTTTACAAGTATAAATAAGATTCATGACTTGTTTCCTAGTGTAGTCGTGACAAGCAGTCACTGCTCCAGTGATGTGGTAAAGATATGTGTCTAATCTGCAAATAGTGTAAACTAATTGCTGCAGAGAAATATTCCAGTGGACTGTGGCAAAACTGGCATCTGAAGTTTGGAAGATTTTTCGAGTTCCCTTTCCCCACTACTAGTAATTTGTTGGCAATTTATTCAGAATATTGTGCTGTAAAAGCGAGCTTTGTTGTTCTTGTTCTCTTTCATGTCAGTCCTCCTTTGGACAGATATTTAAGCCCCACATGTTTGAGCGATTTGCACCCATCAATGGGAATAACTTCTTTAATACAGAAAATGGCCAATTGATATTGGCAATTTCCCCAAGTATACTGTGCAGGTGACTTTATGGAGACAATTCTTCAAAAGAGATTCAAACATTGAGGCTGGATTAACAACATTTTAGTGGAAGTTCAGTATGGGAACAGACAATAAAATGGCCGCAACTGGAACATGATTCCTCCATCTACTGAAACAAGTGAGAAATGTGTATGGCCTACAGACGATATGCAGTGCTTGGACTTTATGGATGCAAACACAACCTACGATCACACAGAAAGGGCAATTCTCTGGAAAGTGTTATTGAATATCACGATGGAGGCCTCCCTTTTGAATATTGTCATTTACATTCACCACGACCTTAAAGCCGTGACCAGATATGGGCTCCAAGGAGGGAGAACCGAGTCCCTTCATCTTCATGTGGAGTTCATCACAGGTACAAACGCTGTGAAGTGGGAAAAGCGAATAAAAGGCTCCCACCAATCGCCTCTCAACCATGGCCTAGAGGATCACGGCCCAGACACCCGCCACGAGAGGAGTTTGCCCATCTCCCAGACGACCAAATACCCTGGTACAAGAACATACGGATGTGCCCACTCGCATGCCCACCAGCATGCCCACCTGCCTGCCCTGCACATGCCGACACCTGCGGCATGGATGAACTCGACTAAACCATCCAGCACCAAATCAACACATCGTTAGAGATGCCATGACGACCTAGCTAACGGTCAGCACACTCGTGCAACATACACACCGGACACTCCCACACCAACCCACACGAAGAACATACTCAGTGCTATGACGTAGGCGACGGACACACCCATGGACGTGCATCTTTATTATTTTCAACATAGGCTTCTCAAATGCAGAAATGCAAGACGCATAATGAACTTATCTAAAAAAGGCTTGCTCACGCTTCTTCTAAAACCATGTACCATAATGAGAAATATAACGAAGACACGATACTGGGGATAGAGCAATATGATACCATAACCTAAAGCGCTCTGCATCAAATGGTTCCACCTATGCACCAGGCCCAAGTAGGCCGCAAGCAGAAGCTTCCATGAACATTAAATGAGCAAGGATTCGGTTGCTGACCCTGCAGAATGAGCCCAGTGAAAGCAGACAGTCAAGGGCACAAAGTTGCAAACTCTCATTCCGCAAGCCGACGCCAAGGTCACACCTGCAAGATAAGCCAGGCACACAGTGAGAAATGCAATATTAATTGTGCAGAATTCTGCCTCAACCACGGTCCCCACCTCACGTGACCAAGCCGAACTTGATAGGGTGCCAAGCCCAGGAGGAAGAAGGCGTCTAGATCCCCCATCTCAAGACACAGGCAGATACAATTAAGTGACTCAACGAACATCTGCGACGGTGGGAGTAGTCGGCCTTCCTGCTTATGAATAAATCCTCACATTGTCTGCACATACCCATAGTGAAACATTGTTGCAAATGACAGGTGCACCGCGAGCTGGGAACAGCGATGGTCCCAGACTGGGGGGCTCGCGGGTGAACCAATCAGAACATGGCACCCTTTATACTGACGCCATTAACATTGACCAATCCTAAGGGGTCTTCATGTAACAATTTTTATGTATCAAACTGAAGGGACAACCCAAGTATACCACCTGACTGACCCTTAACCAATAACCAAGTCCTCTATATGTATGCTATACTAACCCTACCACTCGGGGAACCAATCCAGAGTGGCGATAGGTTTTTTGCTAATTTTGCTAAGGTGACGCAAGTAGCGCGTCACGCTAAGGTAAAAAGGGCCTGAGAGCCCCACGCTGCTGAGAGAGTGTCAGGACGGACGCGTACGATCCTTGGCCATCCCTGCCGTTTTGTTTAATAAACAGCAGAATCACCTTGCTTCTTGCGTGTGTCTCATACTCTATCACTTTGGGATATACGGGAGGAGTTGGGGCCTCCCTGCCCGGAGGTCCGCGGACGGCCCAGCCGGCCCCGGGAGAATTTCCCCCCGACAAGTTGGAGGCACTGCTGAGATCTGTTTAAGGTCCGCTTTTATTTTTATTTTTCCAAGTACTCCCGTTGCGAGGAGGCCCGGCGGCGCGGCCCCCTCTGCCGCTGCCCCCTTTGAGGACTACAGGACCATCGCGGAACTGCGAGAAGACCGAACAGCGCAATCCGGATAGTGGCCCTCGGGAGCCGGTTGAGAAGTATCCCGCCCGCGGTTGGCGAGTGTCCAGACGTAGTCCAGACGAGTGGAGGTGGCGAGCCGCTTGGTGGGGTGCACGCAGTCGAGCGGCCCCGCATCAAGTGAACTTGGTGAGTATGCCACGCCCAACAAGCAATGTGAAATTGTGAGGGAGGGGGGAGGAATTGAATAGGGGAGGTGGGAGGTGTTGCACAGGTGCGCGGTGAAGGTCTGATAATTTAGTGTTGGCAATGAAATGAATGGTAGCCGGACGAGTGCGAGAGCAGTCCGCTACGTTACGGGAGAAAAGGGGGCGGAGCACGAAAACATCACGTGCGGCCGCTCGTAGACACTGATTGGCCTAGGTCGCGACCGCGTGTAAGGGTGTGTGTGTGTGGTTTCCTACGATTTGGCAATTATTGATCAATGAGTAGATGAGGATCCCTATTGTTCGAGCAGGAAACTCGATAGATAGATGACGTTTCCCTGTAGGCGGTAGCTAGCTGGTTGCCCAATACGGAAGATAATTGGCTGGTTAAGCCCTCCTGTCGAGGGGCGTATCACATGCGAGGCGACGCAGCGTGCGCAGTCCGATTATATTATTGATTACCTTGTTCCAGGAGTGACAGGAAGACAGCTGTGGGGTTAACGGGGATAGATTGCAAGTGTATCTTGGACTTAGAGAATATATGATGAACTTACCAGTAGTTTGAAGAGATCGGTGACATCACCAGCAGGGCTTACATAGGACATCTCGAGAACCAGACATCTTTTATTTTTGAGTGGCGGGGAGGAGAGCTGTGTTAAGGGCGTGGAAAGGGAGGTATACGGTAATGAGTTGATCGGGGGAAGGCGAAAGGAGGTACGTGGCTGCGCACGGAGAACGCCGGCCACGGCAAGTGCAGAGGAGGGAGGAGGAGCAAGTGAAAGTAGGACGGCGGTATAAGAACGTCATAAGGGGCACGCAGCCGCAGGGGGCTGCGTGCGCTCCGGCCGCAGGGGGCCGTAAGGGTGTTGTATGAAGGAAGAAACTAAAGAAAAAAAAATATACAAATTTAAATATTATATTTTACTAATTTTTCCTTAGCGGACTATCGCAAGTCCCCAAACCTACGGGGCCAGGTAAAAGATATCAGGCTGCACATTGTAAACTACTAGTGAGATAACTGCTACCAAATAGGGGAAGAGTAACAAGTGGAGCGCTACTATGTCATACGGGACAGGATCGGGGGGTGGGGGAACACCCTCACTACCCCACTACAGCACATATGTAAAACACTATCACCCCATAGAGAGAAATTGATCAAGTACAGCATAGAATGGACACAGGGGACGGACAACAAAATGACGACACCATGGCCGCCTAACGGTAGCTTCGATCCATATACCCAACACTCACTATTAAACCATCTGCACAATACATACAAGGGGAAGAAGTTAACGCACCACGTGGAGGTGTTCAACTTATGGAGGATGTTCCAAGGGTCTCGACCAGGACCAAACGGAATGTTCATTGTAGGGGAAACAACGGGAGATAAGGTGGTTAAGGAGGAGGGAGAGAATGGGGAAAAGGGAAGTGAAGGAACACAGAACACGGGGAGAGGACAAGAGGGAGGAGAAAAGAGTGACGACTCAACCGAAAATGAAATAAAAAAGGAACAGAGCGACGATATACCTCTAGCGAAGGTAGTGAAAACAGAGGGAGGGGGGTTGTATCCTTTAAGAGAACTAGAGGAAATAGCAAGAGAACAATTAAGGGCGGCTGAGGGGTACTCGAACCCGGCATACAGCCCGCCTCCATACACAGCTACAGGTGGCCACACGGGAGGGGAGCGGACTAGTACAACGGGATCAGCCCATGGGAAGATGATAGCAGGAGAGGGGAGGACTGAAGGAGAGCAGACTATGGACATGGGAAATGATGAGTGGGTAGCTGCGCAGATACTATTAAAATTACGAGGTTCGTTAACAGGAGAAGAGAAGGAGGTGGTGAGGAAAATGGACGAGGATAATGGCAGGGAGAGTGAAATGGAAGGGGAAGAGGGGAAAAGAAAGGGGGAAGAGCAGTTAAGGAAAAAGGAAGAGACCTTGGGGGAACGATTAGCAGAATTAAGGGATGAACAGAATGCACTGATCAAGCAGCTCGAGAGGGGGGAAAGAGAGAGAGCACGGGAAAGGAAAGAAGGTAAGAATGAGTTGGGAAAAATGAGAGAACGAACTGAGGAGCAAAGGAGAGAAGCCGAAAGGTTAAAGGCAGCGGCAGAAAGGGTATCAAGGGCAGCACTGCGCGACAGGAAGAAAGAGGAAGAGGAGAAAGAAAAAGAAATGGCAATATGGAAGAGGAGATTACTGTCAGAAACGACAAGGAAATATGAAGAAGGGAGGATGATAGAGAGTATATTAGAAAGGGAGAGGGAGAGATGGGAAAGGAAGAAAGAAGACGAAAAATATTGGAAAAAATTAGTTGTGAAGTAATGGAAGAATTAAAAAAGAAAAGAGAGGAAATTGGTAGAGGAATAGCGGAGAGAAATGAAGGGGAAAGAGAAGATAGGAGGGGGGAGAGTGAAGAAAGGAGGAATGTATATAGAGACACAGAAGTAGCAACAACATCGGCACGAAGGGGAGCGATTAGCAAAGAAGAAATGGGAGGAACGGATCTAATAGACTTAAGAACAGTAACGATTGGGGGGAAAAAGACAGTTTGGGGGTTGCCATTTATGAATGACTTTTGTAGTGAGGAAGAAGAAGGAATGGAGAAGGAAGGAAGAAATAGTGAAAGGGAAAGCCTAGATAAACTATACACCACCCGGACAAATAAAGACTCACCATGGATCTGCAGGAGAAAGGAAGAACTACAGAGAAGTGAGGAGGAGGAGCATGGAATGGCGGAGGGGCAGATACGTGAAGCCACGCCGTCACCGTCGCGTCATGCATGCTCCACTACCCCACGCCCATCACGTGCAACATGCCCATCTAAACTAGCGCCCTTCACAAGAGAACTGACGCCCTATGCAGGAAGGCTTAGAGACCTCCCTGGACGCAGGCAGGGAGAACGAATACACACGCCCACAATAAGTAAAGGAAATGATGAAAGAAGGGGAAGTGGTGGAGGAGAAAGAGTAGAGACCAGGAGAAATATGGACGAAGCTGACGATGTAGAAGAGACGGAAGAAGAGGAGGGGTGTGGGGACTCGATTTTGTGGAACCCAGGGGGTAAAACGGGACACAACTTAATGCCTCTTCTAGAGAGGGGAGGGGTTAGACCACAATACGTCCCTTGGAAGCATGCAGACAAGGAAAATATAAAATGCAGACTCCCATCATTAAGTGGAGGTGCGGGTAAATGGATATATGAAATGGAAAAACACACCGCAGGACAGAAGTTGGCAGTGGGAGATGTAAAGGGCCTTCTCATATCAATATTAGGTGATGCTGCGGACATCTGGAAGAGAGCAGGCTTCCCCGGAGTAACAATAACAAACACATCTCACGATGGGGCACCATTCGCAAACTGCAGACATGCATTATGGCAGGCACTGAGGGTACAGTATCCGGACACATCAGACATAGGAGCTATTACCTCGCGCAAGATGCGTGAGAACGAAGATCCTGTTGATTATATCCAGGAAATTCAAGAGAAGTGGCATATGGAAACTAGAGAACAATGGGACAAAACACCAGCAATATTCTATCATATACTAGTACAGGGGCTCCCAGAAGCAGTCCAGAAACAACTGAAGAAAGTAGTAGGGATGGAAGCAAAAGCATTGCCAGAAATACAACTGACTATAGTGCATCATTGTAGGACATGGCAAGAAAAAATGAAAAAAAAGGAAGAGGATAGGAAAACGGAAGAGGCTAAACTAGTACAGAAGAAACTAACTAAATACACGATGGAAGGCGCACTAATAACTACACCTGCCACAATAACTCAAAGCCCCACACAAGTAGTGGCTGCACAAGACCCCTCCCAAATACAATCATCGCAGACTGTTACACAACAGATGCCGCCACCCCAACCATACACGACTAGCATGGGAGGAGGATACTCAACGCCAGGAGCTGGGTATTATAATTACAACCGGGGAAGGGGAGGAGTAATGAGAGGGAGAGGATACGGATTTAACACACAACAGCAGGTGGGGGGCCTTAGAAATTCCTACCCCACCGGGTACCCAGCATACCAGGACAACACAGGAAGCTTTCCATGGCAGAACAGGGAACTACCGGTGTGTTGGATTTGTGGATTGGTGGGCCACATGTCACGTACGTGTAGAGTGAGACCAGGCACACCGTTGTGGAATGAACAGGGACAACAAGAGCTCCCACAGGAACAGCAGGGCATCCAGCCACAGCAGACATTGCAACAGGCAATCGGACAGCAACAACTAGTAACACAACAACAGCCACGGACATACCCACCGCCTCAACAACAGGTAGCGATTACACAACAACCCCTAGCACAGCAAGTACAGCCACCTACACAAGTCCAAGACCATAACATAACCTCAACCAATACCCAAATACAGCAAACACAACTGGGTAGGGTGACAGTGCTGGGACACAACCCTTACACGGGAAGTGGTCAATCATTATACCCCCAATAGGACAGCCCACAGATGACCTTGGTGTGTCCCATCCTGTCGGTAACACCCAATAGTGCGGAGGAACCACGCATAGAGGTAACGATAGGTGACAAAAAATTATCATTCCTTGTTGACACCGGGGCGACCCGGTCTTGCATAAGGGAAGGTAAATTTAAGATGTCAGGTGAAGCCATGAACACCCAAGGATTCTCTGGGGCTAGGGGGTTGGTTCCCTTTACTGATAACATTCCCTTATCTATAGGGGATTATGACATGTCAGTCCCACTTTTATATTCCAGGGCCTCACCAGTAAATATAATGGGGAGGGACATAATGAGCAGGTTGAATATGACGATCTCCTTTACGGAGGACGGCATCATTTGCTCCACTCCAGGAATTAACATGCTCACAGCGCGACAGATCATGCAGGCATACTGTGGACAGACAGTGATTAGGGCTGAGCCAGTAGATGGTGAACTGTTCCAGTACGGGACAGACATGGCATTTGCATGGATGCCAGGGATAGAGGGAAAGATCTGGAGGAGGCCAGCAGCCTACTTGTTTAGACCAGAAACGCCAGCTAACGAACCAGAAGGAAAGGTGATTTCGGTGGACATAGAGAGCATCATAGCAACCGCTGATTACATTGCAGTGCATGCCCAAGACAGAGAAGGAAGAGCGTGGAGGGCAGTTATAGCACTAGCAGAGGGATGTAGACTTACCCAGGTGTCAGATGAGGAGCTCTTCTCAGGAGAAAAGGAAGAAGGTGAAATGGTATTTATGATGAGTGTGGAAATATGGCTAAGGGTGACATACAAACAAGTGGCACAGAAAATTGCAATGGCACTTGAGGCACCCACGTCCACCCCAGTTCCCTTTTTTGAGGAAGACATGGCAAAAGTACCAACATCATTATGGACTACTAGCCCCTATGATGTGGGGTGCATAAAAAGCATAGGGGGGGTAAGAATAAAATTGAAAAAGGGTGCAATACTCCCCAGAGTAAAACAGTACCCACTATCTAAAGAGGCAGATGAGGGCATATGTGAAACAATAACGGCCCTTATAAATAATGGCATATTGGTCCCATCAGAATCTCCATGCAACACAGCTGTATACCCAGTGCGCAAGGCTAAAGGTGGATCTTGGCGCTTTATACAGGACCTCAGGCCTTTGAACAACATAGTGGAAGCAGAATACCCCATAGCAGCAAACCCGGCCACAATATTGTGCGGCATTCCGGCAGAGGCATCACGGTTTACAGTGATCGACCTTAAAAATGCCTTTTTCTCAATACCATTGCACCCAGACTCACAAGATCTGACAAGCTTCACTTACAGAAACGCAAAGTGGAAACACACCAGATTGCCACAAGGGTACTGCGAGTCACCCTCAATATTTAACAGAGTAATACAGATGGATTTGGGTAACATTGAGGTAGAAAGCACAGTGTTACAGTATGTTGACGACATAATCATTTGCAGCACAAACGAAAAAAGATGCAGAGAGGACTCATTAAAGATGCTGACAATATTGGCTGAAAAAGGTTACAAGGTAGACAAGGAAAAGCTACAATACTGTCAGGAACAAGTACTTTACATTGGACAGCTTATATCCCAATATGGGAGACAGATTGCACCACAAAGAGCACAGGCAATTTTAAAAACACCATTGCCACAAACAGTGAGAGAACTACAGCAGTTCCTTGGCCTGTGCAACTACTGCAGAGCATGGGTGTTTGATTACAGCTCATACATAGGACCCCTACTTGAGGGGTTAAAAGAAGCTAACAAAGGGGAGAAAAAGTTGGGGTGGACAATGGAAATGAAAGAGGCTTTTGATGAACTGAAAGATGCAATATCAACCGCTCCAGTACTGGCCACCCCAGATTATGAACGAAAATTTTTCATATTTTCACATTGCGACTCAACAGTGATGAAAGCAGTGTTGGCTCAGAAAACAAGCATGGGCTACAAACCAGTAGCGTTTTACAGCGGTCACTTAGATCCTGTGATGCTAGGTCATTTCCCTTGCGAACAAGGTCTCGCCGCAGCTGCCTTTGCGGTAGAGAAAGCATCAGCAATCACCATGGGGTGCCCAACCACACTATTTGTGGAACATGCACTATTTGCAATATTGAACAAGCCTAAGTCCACACTAACAACGCAAAGGGCATCAGGTTATGAGATTATATTATCTAGAGCTGGATTATCAATTGTTAGATGCAGCACGGTCAACCCTGCAAGGTTCATAGCAGAAGTAATTGAGGAAGGAGACTATGCACACGATTGTACAAAGATTACTGAAATGTATTCATGCACTAGAAGGGTTGAAGAGAATGCACTAGAGGGAGGTGATCTCTTGTTCATTGATGGGTCATCAACAATTGACCAAAGTGACGGCATTAGGAGAACAGGGGCAGCAGTGGTGAAAATGACAGAGGTGCCGGTGTGTGTGGCGATGAAGTGCCTACAATTACCACAGCATTACTCTGCCCAAGCAGCGGAATTGGTCGCACTGATCTTGGCGTTGAAGGAAAGTTTTGACAAGCGAGTGACCATATATTCCGACAGTGCATATGTCACATCTACTGTCCATTCCGGGTTGTCCAAGTGGAGGAGAAGAGGGTTTAGGAGAGCTGACGGCACCCCTGTGCAACATGCCCTCTTATTAGCTGAACTAATTGAAGTAATAAATGACCCCAAAGAATTAGCCCTGGTACAATGCACCGCACACACTAATGGAGAAGATCATATTTAAAAAGGGAATGCAGCAGCAGACGCACACGCGAAGTATGCTGCATATTTTGGCGAGGTATGGAACCCCTCAGAGTCAGAGAGAGGGAGAGGGATGGGAATAGCTAAGGAATTGTTAATAAGAGAAGGGTACACCCATCTCCCAGCCACACAGATAATGGAGCTACAAGCGGCTGCACCAATGGCAGAAAAAGAAATATGGGTAAAAAGAGGATGTACAATGTCACCAACTGACGCACTGTGGCCCCAGGGTAGCACTGGAAAGATGGTAATGCCACTGGCACTATTGAACATCGCCCTGAGCCAATTACACCACCCAGCCCACACAGGCAAGGAAGTCATCGCAGCACGAATTAGAGAAGATTGGTTCTGCCCCGAATTAAATTCCCATGTGTCAAATTTTGTCAGCAATTGCCTCACATGTCAGCAATTCACAGCCGGTCACACGCTGAAGGTGATAAAAGGTACTATACCCCGGCCAGAGGGACCCTTCCGACACATCCATATTGACTATGTTGATATGATCAACGTATGTCAAGGAAATAGGTATATGATTGTAGTTGTGTGCCCATTCTCGAGGTGGATCGAGGCAGGGCCCTTCCTCACACCCAGATGCATTCAGAGCAGCTAAATTCCTAGTGAGGGAGGTCTTTCCCAGGTGGGGAGTGTGCGAAATACTGCGGTCAGACAATGGGCCGCATTTCGCCAATGAAATGTTCCAGCATATCACATCCTTACTGAACATCAAGCATAAATTTGCATGTGCATATCACCCGCAGGCCAACGGTATATGTGAACGCCTGAATGGCCTATTAAAAGAGGCAATTGCAAAAATACAGCAAACAACAAAGAAGAGTTGGCTGTATTGCCTTCCGCTAGCCCTATTTGAGTTAAGGAATAGACCAGGCTCCGACCACCACCTCACCCCTCACGGGGTGGTGACCGGACGCCAAATGCGCCTTCCTCTGACGCCAACATCAAGAGCATTTACCGACCATGAGAGTACTGCAAATGTCCTTGGTGATGAAATGTACCAATATGTGTCTTCTTTGATTACTAGTGTGGTGTTTGTGTCTCAACAGCTCGAGCGCACGCGGGGCAGGTCTAAGAGTGATCAACAAGAAGACGTGGATGAAGAATTGGAAAAGGGAAAACTGTGCAAAATTGCCAAAGGTGACCACGTACTACTCCGAAATTTCAACAGAAAGTGGAACAGCCCACGCTTCACTGGCCCCCACCTGGTAGAGGAGGTATCTACGAGAGCAGTAAAGCTACAGGACAAACGTGCTTGGAATCACCTACACGATGTAAAGATCTGCAAACTCCAGACCCGCCCTGCCGTCACCGACAGGGCCATTGGAAGAGCAGCAACAGCGTCGCCAACGGAGGAAGGGACTTCTACCGCAACTAACGGCCAAAGTGTCCCCATACCCTGCCACCCCCCTGATTCCCCAGAGACAACTACCGAAATAAAGAGGGGTAACTACCATACCGCCCACCCCATGGTCACACGTTCAAAGAGTAAAGAAACCTCTACCAGTTGAACCCCAAACCCTCTGCCCATTGACCCCCTACCCACTGCAATAATAACCCAACTGAAGGACATTGCTTTGCAAATACACATGTAAACACATGAATGTTCTCTTTTTTTTTTCTCTCGCACATGCAGGTGCGGCGTATTATTGTACTGTTAAGAAAGCAGATAACTAACAAAGTCCACTGCCCAGGAGGAGTAGATGATACCCTCAGACAATAACTACCCTGAAGAATTATCGCACCAATTTGTCTATTACATAAAAAGGCCAAAGCACCTGAAAAGGAGGAGGGTACGTGTCTACTACACAGCACTTCTCTTGGCCATAGAACAATCGATGCCCCACATCCAACCATACTTGCCTGTCCTAAGAGATAGATTGCTTAGATTGGCGTGGGAACAGCTCTTCGCCTGGGCACTGAACGACTACCTGATAGGGAGAGCTTGAAAACAACAACTAACACTAATAACAAGCATATTGAGAATTTTCAGGCGGGCAACTTTAACGTCGCAAGAATTAGCTGCCGGACTGCAGCAAGGTAAGAGCAAAATGCCGGTGAAACTAGCCTCTGTAATAAAGATGATAGGGATTTTGATGGTCACCGGGTTTGTGGCTGCCTCTGTATGGCGGTACAATTATGCTATCAATATTTTTGCTGTACCCAAACCTAATATACCCCCACCCCCAGCTGCAACAGGTATTACGTCAGGTGGTACTAGTGAAATTCCACACAAGGGTAATAGAGTTAAACGCAGCACATACTCAGAGAATAAAGATATTGACAACTACATACAAAATTCAGCACACGTCTCTAACAACATGTGGTACCAACACATGACCAAAATAGGTAAACAAACAACAGAAGACAGCTGCTACGTCTGCTCATTGATCCCATACGCCATGAGTGCTTCCCGAACTTTCGTTGCCACGGAAATAGATGAAAAAACAGCACGATGTATAATATACCTGGCACTGTTCCAAACAAAAGGGAGATTTCAAGGGAACACGGTGCACCTGGTATGGAAATCACGAGACACATACCCGTACAAAAATAACTTCCTTAAGAGTTATTTGAGCTACCACAAGGCCAGTTTACATGCCGAAGCCTTCAGATACATAACAAGCGGCCCCGAAAAAGGAGAAACGAAGAAAGTTACACTACAGTACCTACCATGTGATTGGTACGCCACTGAAGCTGCTGGTAAAAAAGGATGTTGGGAAAGACCTCTGATAATAATAACAGGAAAGGTGTACCTAGGTGACAAATGGGACATAGGAGTGGTTGGCAGCAACATGATAACGAGAGAAGATACTACAACTATTGCAGAGCACAACAACAGATGTTGGATGACTTGGGTCAAGTACGTACCCATGCTAACATGGATAGAGAAGGATGAGGACCCAATAACAATACTGCCGATGACTGCACCTAAGATATGCTACCAACACAAAGGAGAAGTGGACGTAGGATACAACACCAACTGTGCAAGTGTGACAGAGCTACCTGAGGGGGGAGCAGGAACAGCAGTAGTAATGGACCATTACTGGGCCTGTGGAGACAAGGCATACCACTCACTGCCCCCTCTATGGAATGGTGTATGCACAATAGTACACGTTAATGTACCATCACTAGTGGTGCCCCAGAAACATGTGAATGTGGCGAACTTCCCCAAAATGGATGAAGGAAACAAAAGGAAGAAGAGATCTGCACAGCTTCGGAAAGGGCCGGAGAACAGACACAACGGCAACAACACCGTCCTGAACAGAAGGAAAAGACAAGGAGAACCTCTGACAGGAAATTACCTGTGGGGAAGGTCGGAAACAGCACTCACTTCAATCCCGCCAGAGCACAGACTATTCAGCAGAGCAGCAATGTTCTTCTCCTCAATAATATATCCTGGACTACAGGCCTACGCAAACGCAAAATGGCTCCAGATAACTAGGTGGGAACTAATGATGACAATTAACTCCACAGTAAATGGATTTAACGCAATAAAAGAGGAATTGCGAGCAGTGAGGATGGTAGCACTACAGAACAGATATGTACTGGACCTCCTCACAGCAATGGAAGGAGGAGTTTGCGCAAAGATAGGCCAATCATGCTGCACATTCATTCCTGCTAACGATGCTGACAATGGTACACTGACAGAAGCAGTATCACAATTGGCCCAGATGCACTCCAAAATGATGGATGAAAGTAAAGGTGTAAAAAAGGATGAGAGCTGGTTTTCGACGCTTTGGTCATGGATGCCATCTTGGCTGTCAGATGGACTGAAGATCATAGTTGGATGCATTATTTTGGCTTGAGCTGCACTTATCATAATAAGATTTTGGAAGGCCCGAAAGGCACGCACCACAGATGAGATGATCGAAATGGTCGGCATGCACCCCTTGATGCCAGCAGATGACGGCCAACACGCAGGCACAATAATAAAAGAGAGAGAGAGGTTGCGCAACCAGATCACCACTAATCACCTGGACCCACCATCTGTGAAGCTCGAAAACCCAAGAAACCCAAGGAGCTACATAGGGAAATGGGTATACTGCACACCTGGAGGAACCTGTGTATATATGTACTGGTCATTTGAAGACCATGTCAACCACTATGGACATTTGGGAGGAGTAACTAAAATATGGAGAGTGAGAGGAGATAAGGAAAAGGATATGTTTGTGGTCGACAAGTCGACCAGAGGGGGGACTGAAGTGGGAAAAGCGAATAAAAGGCTCCCACCAATCCCCTCTCAACCATGGCCTAGAGGATCACGGCCCAGACACCCGCCACGAGAGGAGTTTGCCCATCTCCCAGACGACCAAATACCCTGTTACAAGAACATACGGATGTGCCCACTCGCATGCCCACCAGCATGCCCACCTGGCTGCCCTGCACATGCCGACACCTGCGGCATGGATGAACTCGACTAAACCATCCAGCACCAAATCAACACATCGTTAGAGATGCCATGACGACCTAGCTAACGGTCAGCACACTCGTGCAACATACACACCGGACACTCCCATACCAACCCACACGAAGAACATACTCAGTGCTATGACGTAGGCGACGGACACACCCACGGACGTGCATCTTTATTATTTTCAACATAGGCTTCTCAAATGCAGAAACGCAAGACGCATAATGAACTTATCTAAAAAAGGCTTGCTCACGCTTCTTCTAAAACCATGTACCATAGTGAGAAATATAACGAAGACACGATACTGGGGATAGAGCAATATGATACCATAACCTAAAGCGCTCTGCATCAAATGGTTCCACCTATGCACCAGGCCCAAGTAGGCCGCAAGCAGAAGCTTCCATGAACATTAAATGAGCAAGGATTCGGTTGCTGACCCTGCAGAATGAGCCCAGTGAAAGCAGACAGTCAAGGGCACAAAGTTGCAAACTCTCATTCCGCAAGCCGACGCCAAGGTCGCACCTGCAAGATAAACCAGGCACACAGTGAGAAATGCAATATTAATTGTGCAGAATTCTGCCTGAACCACGGTCCCCACCTCACGTGACCAAGCCGAACTTGATAGGGTGCCAAGCCCAGGAGGAAGAAGGCATCTAGATCCCCCGTCTCAAGACACAGGCAGATACAATTAAGCGACTCAACGAACATCTCGACGGTGGGAGTAGTCGGCCTTCCTGCTTATGAATAAATCCTCACATTGTCTGCACATACCCATAGTGAAACATTGTTGCAAATGACAGGTGCACCGCGAGCTGGGAACAGCGATGGTCCCAGACTGGGGGGCTCGCGGGTGAACCAATCAGAACATGGCACCCTTTATACTGACGCCATTAACATTGACCAATCCTAAGGGGTCTTCATGTAACAATTTTTATGTATCAAACTGAAGGGACAACCCAAGTATACCACCTGACTGACCCTTAACCAATAACCAAGTCCTCTATATGTATGCTATACTAACCCTACCACTCGGGGAACCAATCCAGAGTGGCGATAGGTTTTTTGCTAATTTTGCTAAGGTGACGCAAGTAGCGCGTCACGCTAAGGTAAAAAGGGCCTGCGAGCCCCACGCTGCTGAGAGAGTGTCAGGACGGACGCGTACGATCCTTGGCCATCCCTGCCGTTTTGTTTAATAAACAGCAGAATCACCTTGCTTCTTGCGTGTGTCTCATACTCTATCACTTTGGGATATACGGGAGGAGTTGGGGCCTTCCTGCCCGGAGGTCCACGGACGGCCCAGCCGGCCCCGGGAGAATTTCCCCCCGACAGCTGCACCCATGTTGTTCAGTCTTTGTGTGAATGGGGCGACGGGCTACTGAACACGACCCAAGATAGCCTCAAAATAGGTGAAAGGTTCTTACCATCGGTTTTAAACACAGATGGTATCTTTCTTCTCACCTGTGCACTACTGCTACAATGAAAACGTGTTTTTTTCATATGGCATTCATAACAATAAAAAAGCTCATATCTAATGTAGGGAAGCCAGGTGCTGTGCTGTTGGATCGCAGGAAAACCAAAATGATAATAATTTTAATGGAGGGTGGAAAAACGACTGCAGTAGACCGTTTTTCGCTCAAGCCATTTACTTTGGGCCAAGGGCCATTACCATCTGGTATGGGCCTGAAAAGGGGGGCATTATTTCTTTCAGAGCATTCCGCCCAATGATGTTACGATGTTCTATTTAAAACAGGCAAAAACATGCTTTAGTATGAACGCTCCCAAGCCAGAGCCGCAGTGCGAGGTCTCAGGCCATTCAGACCAAAGTCGCCCGGCAAGCTAGTACTATGTGATTAGCACCCGTGTTTTTTTAAAGATAATTGAGCCCATATGTACTGCGTGTGGCTGATATCAGTGCTCAGATAAGATTTTGAAGTGGGAGTATTTTGCGCATGATTTTTCAAATTAGAGTGTAAATGCAATTTCAAGAGAGTAAAAATGAGTTTTCTCCTCTGCAAGATAGTAAAACGTATCCAACATGCACCCAATGCATACGTAAAATCAGACCCGTAGCCCAAAAGAGTTGTAGATCAAAGTTGTCTGGCTTGGCTTTAACCATTTTATTACACTTGTGGAAAATATTTTGCCATAAAATAACTTATAAGTACCTGGTTCTTACACAGCTTCATTTTCAAAATTCTAGAGCCTAGAAACGCTGTTAAGAACTACTATAGATTGAGACTGATGTATTGCCTGCAGAGGGAGTGTGAGTAAGCAATTGTTGGCATATGATTTAATTACAGGAACTTGCACACATAATCTTAGCAAAAGTCACAAACTGCTAATCTACCTTTCCCGCTGTCTGCTGCAGGAAATTAATGTGGATCGCCAGACACTATTTAGCAATACCACTTCAAATAACCAAAAAGTGCATGCAAGCTGAATTGCATTATGGTAGACATATTTATAGTTTTACTGGTTTATTGTTTGTGTACAAAGCCAAAAACCATAATTCTGGCAATTACAGTTAGGAAGAAATGCAGGCAAGTGCATAAGTTGAAGACTGGTCCCAAAGCCCTACTTCAACAATAAAGTGTGTGATCCTGGGCAAATACTTTTGCCACAGTGCCTTTTTAGCAAAAATAGAAATTGCTACTACAAGTGATTTATTTCCAAGTAGTTACTACTAAAAAAGCCTGACTGGCCTCTGTTCCACTGTTCGACCTGTAGCATTAATAGTAGTGACCATTTATATAATGCACATTCATCCTCTTGTAAAAATCACTTCGGTGATTTTATACTCGTAATTAAAAAAAATAAAAAAATAATGCACATGTCAAAGTTTATGTCTCTTGGCTTACTCCTTGCTGCTTGTTTAATATAACTTCACATGAACTCCTCGAGTATTAAAGACTTGTCTGTACCTTCCCCCATCTTCTACTTCCATCCTAGGAGAGCAGTCTTGATTGCCCGATAGGTTTCCTCCTAGAAAGCCAAGAATCTACATCTCGGACATGACACAGATCACAGCAAATTCAGCCCATGGCCGCTAATTACATCAGTGGTGGAAGTGGAAAAAAGGAACTAGTGGTCCTCTGGTTGCATCCAAAAAGGAGGCAGTAGGATGGCTGGACAGATGGGGTGGGAGGCAGGGTGGAGTATGGGGACAGGGGACCAGGATCACAAACCTTGGCTTAACAGTGAAGCAGGGATTTTAATCCACACTGCAAATTTGACCACCCCAAGGTGCGTATCTTGGCTTTATACGCATGTAATTAAAGCCTTACGGAGCATTGAATTTTCAGGACACCCATTTGGGTTTCCTCTGGATGTTCACACTATGTTGGAGGGAAAGCATGTTACGTAATATTGTTTATTTACTTACACTTATTAACATGCCTTTGACATCATCAAATGTAATCCTTCATTTCCCATTGATGTAAATACTTTCCCTGCTAATCCAGCCTCCCACCCTTCCTTACTACTTTACCTCTCCCTTTTTCGCAGTCGACCCGCCTGCTGAGCACTCAGCTCTTGCTAAAAAGCGATTCACATTGCAGGGTCTTTCCAACCGCAGACTCCCAACCGCAGGTAAAGGAAGCGCATGCAGCATCTGTTGTCCTGCCATTTTCTTTGGATCACCCTTCCATCACCTGATCACCACTGGACATCTCAGCTCCACAACCATTTACATTGCCTCCTCATGTGTAATCAACGCACACTGTGTCTGTCATCAGCATAGGACATCTTGCAGCTGATTTGGGGATTGACAAGGAATGGAACTCCATGGTTTTGTTGTGTTTTCTCCCATTTGTTCATCTCTTAGCTCTTGAGTGTGGAACACCTCTGCTGATAAGCATGAAGCCTAGTGCATGTCGACCTGCAGGGACTGTTCATGGGTGAAACTTTTCTTTCATCAGATGTTCAGATGTATGAGTTTTATGTTGAGGCAATCCTTTGAAAGGTTGTAATCACAGGAACACAAACATTATGAAAACCAAAGTGATTAAAGGAATCATACTGTGGCAAATTATTATGGGGGACAAACTGTTATATAAATGCATATATATTATAGAGCTCGTAATGTGTTCGATGTTCGTGGTCAGTTTAATTATAAGACAAAAACAAAGAGATGATGGCTGGAAGGTTTAGAATTAATCTTAACCTCTGGCATTGCTCTGGGCAACCCTCCAGACCATCGTTTTTCAGCTGCCAAGCAATTACAGAAGGGGGAAGATCATATGCAAATCAGGCTTGGTCCCACCCAAAAGGGGCAGTCCAGCCTGAACTGCTAGGTCACGTCCCTTCTGCATGAGACCCCAAGCATCCCCAATATGTTTCAGCCTTGTTGCGCCTCATCAGTGAGGAGTAGCTTGGGTCTCTAGGCCCAGCAGGCACGGGTTCCACGTCTGGGGGCACTGATATTGATATTTTATTGATATTGGGTTACTTTGTCACCCCAAGTACACAAGGCACTTGTGTACTTGGGGTGACAAAGCAAAAACAAAGATGTGATGTTACTTTGGGGCTCACCTTAAGTTACTAGGGTAATCCAGACGTGGACCCCTTGCTCACTGTTCTTAGAGAGGCACAGCTCCACCTCACTGATGAGGCCCAGCCAGGCCGAAACACATGTCTGGTTGGTCGGCGGGGGGGGCGGTGGCTGGTTGCTGGTGGTACTCTTGTTCAGAAAAGAATTGCCTAGCATTGGGCAGGACAAAGACTGATATGTCGTGGATATTTCTCTTCAGGGAAAGGGATAGTGAGCTAAAAACTCAGGTTGAGACTCCCCCAGGACTGAGTCTGGTAGAAAGACTCCCAGAACCCCCCTGTTTTGCATATTAAAAAGTAACTTTGGGTCTCATTCTAAGTTACTAGGGTAATCCAGACGTGGACCTCTTGCTCACTGTATTTAGAGAGTCAAAGATCCACCTCATTGATGAGGCCCAGCCAGGCCGAAACACGTGTCTGGGGTTGCTGTTGGTACTCTTGTTCAGAAGAAAATTGCCTAGCATTTCAGTGCTGGAATGCCATTGGGCAGGACAAGGATTGATAAATTGTGGATATTTCTCTTTTGTGAAATGCATAGTGAGCTAAAAATCTGGTTGAGACTCCCCCGTGACGGAGGCCGATAGAGAGACTCCCAGAACCCCCCTGTTCTACAGTTTAATTATAAGCACTGTATGTGTGCACTTTTGCTCAATAGGTTTTTGACCACATTTTTTTTTTAAATATGCGTTATCTGTGTGGGATGTTAATGGGTGTGTGAGGTGCCAGAGGTGTGGGCTAGCGGAGGGTTTGCGTGGTCCCGCATTTAATACAAATAATTTGATGAAAAAGATATTGAGCAAAAGTGCACAACCAAAGTGCACATGATTGAACTAACAACGAAAAACAAACGTTGAACTTGGGGGGCTGGTATTAGAGGCTTTCTTTTCCTTATTTCTTAAAATGTTGGCACCAACCGCACATCTACACAACTCTCTCCCGAAAAGTTGTTTTGGTTTCTAGAGTGAACCGCGCAAAGATTAATGCGAATCAGTGGGGCATGTGGTCCGATGTAGAGGTACAAATGTTACTGAGCGTGAAAAAATCACGCGTTTCCCATGCATTTTCCTGCAGCCCAGGTGTTTTCAGCAGTCTAGCGCTAAACTGATTTACTCCCACCATCTTGTGTTTCAAGAGGCAAAGACACTGTCAGTGCTGTTTCAAGATTTGGTGTAAAACCCATAATTATTTACCTAATAGAACTAAATTGTGTTTATAAATACCATTGCCCAACAGAGGTGTGCATATCTTATGAGTTGGGCTGTCTAGCTCCTAGGATCTCATTGCAAAAAATTAAATGGGTCAATCTGAGTTTTGGATTGCGGTCAACCATCTTGGATCCTAGGATCCATCATCTATGGCTGTGGAGTCCGTGCCAACAAAACGTAATGGGAAATGCCAGTTTCAGCATGCAGGGTCATTGCATGATGGTGGTTTTCTGGTGAGGGATAAACAGTGGCATCAAATAGATATTCTGGAGGTGTTTATTCAGTGTAAAAGCTATTTTGATGACGAACTGAATTTTGCCCACCATCCTAGAGTCACAGATCATATGCTCCAAGCAATCCTTCCAAGAAAATGGAAAGAAATATCACGAGCAGCCCTGGGAGATGAGTGCAGTGAAGGGACTAACACAAGGCCTGTAAAAGTGGATTTCGGAAGGCTCTGAGAAGTGATGCAGCCACTCTGGTTGAAAAGAGCTTCAGATCATAGGATCCATGGGGTAGATAAAGAGAATAATATATGGGAATTCTTATACAGTATAGGTGCTTTGAGAAGTGCTAAGTGCTCTCAAAATGGGTACCGTGTTTTGGTGGGACCCTCTCCAAAGGACCAAGGTCAATTGGACTGGGGATGAGAATTTGATTAACTGTGGGAACCATGATTGATATTTTTATTTTTGATTGATATTTTATTTCTATCGCGCTCGTACCCAAGTGTTTCAGAGCGCGACACGGCAAGGGAGGGGAATAGGGGAGAACAAAACAGCGATCTTACTAGGCCCAGTGATATTGAGAGCGCGCAAGTGCATGGGGGAGAAGGAGGGGAGTGCATGGAAGGGGGAGAGGTGGAAAGTGCGAAGCAGAGGAGAAACAGATAAATAACAATACATAAATAATAAAGGCAACAAACAGTGGTAATGCAGCCAGCAATTTGCAAGTGCTAGGTTTAAGGCAGCAGACTGGGTAGGTCTGATAAGTGCAGGAAGAAAAAGGGGGGGCTGTATGGGTACAGATACAGACCGCACTGCAAGGGGTGTCCTGGAAGCAGTGCAGGAGGGTGGCATGATGAGCAGGTACATGGGCTCAAAGGACAGAGGGTGGCCAGGTGCATGCTGCCAAGAGAGAACAGATCAGCAGGGGAAAGGGGGAGCGAAGGCAGAAGAAAAGAGGAAGGTCTTGAGGTGCTTCCGGAACCGGAGATGGTTCTCCTTAAGTTTTAGAGTGGCAGGGAGGCTGTTCCAGAGGGAGGCCCCAGCCGAAGACAGAGATCTACCCCCAGCTCGTTTCTTAGAAAAACGACTTACCCTGAGCGAGTTGGAGGTAGAGGAGAGAAAAGCGCGAGAGGGGAGATATTTGCGGAGGGATAGCTGAAGGTAATTTGGACTCTGGCCCCAGAAAGCCTTGTGGACAATGCAGAGGGTTTTGAATTTAATCCTTGCATCCACTGGGAGCCAGTGGAGAGATTTCAGAGCTGGAGAGATACGATACCAGGGCTTGAGGCCAAGGACAAGTCTCGCAGTCCTGTTCTGGATTAGTTGCAGAGGACGGAGAGTAGAGGCAGGTAGATTTAGAAAGAGGCTGTTACAATAGTCCAAGTTAGAGAGAACCAGAGCTTGGGATACCATGAGCTTCTGGGGGAAGAAGAGGAAAGGCAAAGTATCTCTGAGGAGGTGCAGTCGGAAATTTGACTTTTTAGGGACCTCAGAGATGTGGGTGGAGAAGGAAAGGGAGGAGTCAAAGATGACCCCGAGGTTCTTAGCCTCGCAGGTGGGGGTAGGAGGAGGGCCAAGGGAGGCCGGCCAGAGAGTGAGGGGAAAGGATGGTGAAGGTGTGCCATGAGGCGGATCTCCGTCTTGCTGGCATTCAGACAAAGATCATTGGCGGCACACCAATTTTGAATGGCAGTTAGGCAATCAGAGATGAGAGAGGGAGAGGAGGTGGCAGAGGGCAGCCTGAAAATGAGTTGAGTGTCGTGAGTAGCACTGGAAATTTTAGCAGAAAGTGGCAATGCAGTGGGCGAGAGTTGCCAGGTATTTCTTGAAAAGCCAGGGCGAGAGGTTAGACCCCTGGGGAACACCACAGGTAAAGAGGAAGATAGATTAAAGGAAGGACCCAAGTTGGACCTGGGAGGGTCGATCTGAGAGGAAAGAGGTCAGCCAGGCCAGAGCCTGATCAGTGATACCCTGGTTTTCACGGCGACGGTTGAGCAGGATGGTGTGCTTGACCGTGTCGAAGGCAGAAGAGAGATCGAGGAGGATGAGGACAGAGGGAAGGTTAGAGTCAAGGTTGGAGAGCAGATCTTCACGGATGCTCAGGAGAGCAGTTTCCGTGCTTCTGGCAGCTCTGAAGCCAGACTGGTGGTCATGGAGACAGCCAACAGAATTGGAATGAAGGTTAAGCTGAGAGATGGCCAACTTTTCCAGGAGTTTGCCAAGAAAGAGAGTAATGGAAATTGGGCGATAGTTAGCTGGACAAGAAGGATCAGCTGTGGGTTTCTTGAGAAGAGGATGCACAAAGGAGTGCTTCAGAGGGGAAGGATCCAGAGGCAAAGGAGTGGTTGCAAAAATCAGCAAGGGCCGGAGCGAGGGTGTCAGTGTGGTCCTTGATGGTTTTAGAGGAACGGGGATGAACCTGTTTTGAAGAGGCTTTCATAGATCGGACTTGTCTAGCAACCTCGTCAGGGGTGAAAAGAGGACGGGGAGGGTGGCTAAAGGAGGGTCAGCAAGCACAGACGGAGAGGGAAGGGAAGGGGTGTTGGTGGAGAGGGTGGACAGGATGTCCTGGGTTTTTTAAATGAAGTGAGAGGCAAGGGTATTGCAAAGAGCCTGGGAGGCAACAGAAGGGGTAGAAACTGCAGCAGGTTGGCCAGCTCCTTGCAGATTTTAAAGAGTTCGGCTGAGTTGTTAGATGCCGCAGAGACACAAGCTTGAATGTCGATTCTCTTCTTGGTGAGGACATAGAGTCGGTATTGCCTTTGTAGCAGGCGACAGGCCAGTTTGTCAGAGGATGAACAGGAAGTCCTCCATTTCCTCTCAGCTGCCCTACACTTACGTTTAAGTGTAGCTAGGTCAGAGTCATACCAGGAATTGCACTTGGCTAAATGATAAAGTGATATGTTTTGAAAGATATCATTACGGAACCACGGAAATTCAATGATACAATATCAGTTAAAGTGACTATCTGATTATCTGTTAATGCAACAGAATCCTCAAATGTATCCTATTAAGGTAGCTACACAACCTTACCTCGAATGCTCTCACTGTGTAGCATGATCTCATTTGTGATGTTTCATGTAACATTGCATATAACATTATTGATAACCATCCCTGATGGCATCACAAATATCATCACAAATGTGACATCACTTCTGACATGACATATATGGCATCACCATTAACTGCAGTTTCTACATATCGCCGATGCTTTTCTTTCTGAAGTTGCCATTATAAACAAGAGTGCATTATACAGAAAGACAGCCATTTTAGCAATGTGCTGACATGATCTAGCCTACAAGGCACAATGTACATTAGGAGGAGGGCTTGAGGGATTCTAATGTTGCATGACACATGATGAAGTTGAACATGCTCTGACAGTGTGCGTGTGTGGATTGTGACTCAGAATGTCGCAGTGATATAGTGTGAATGAAAGCCCAGGCCTGCAGTCCTTTCACCTTCACCATTTTAAAAGTGAACTGTTTGATAATGGCAAATGTATTCCCATGTCCAAACAGATATAGACATAGAGAAAGGGTAGGGGCAATGGGGTAGGGAATATTCTAACAAAATGGAAAATGGTTTAATGGCCACAATCAAAATGTCATGATCAAATAGTCCACGTGTAAAAATGCGTAAGTGAAACCACATTGAACCCACAGCCAAGACATACCACAACTTGGGTAATTCCATGTGGACTGCTGAACACCTGCTCGGGCAACACTATCGGCTAACTGCTAGCTAGAGCCCTCGCACTGTGTTCGCGTGGGAATGCAGAGGGAGAGCTCACAGCTCTCTTCCCAGGGATCGCTGCTTGTGTTGTTCTCTCACTGATCCGACATCTTGTGTCCGCTCTGCCAACTTTACAGCCCTGCTCCACTCCTCCAATGTAGATCTGGTTAGAAAGGGTTAATTAAATTCACTCCGGTCTTGCGAGCACCCCGTCCCTGAGAGAACTTCAACGGTTAGAAAGCCTCTGTGGCGAAAGCAGAGCTGTTGGTAGGAGCAGCCACCTTGGCACTGCTCAACTCCTAACCCGCCAAGGAAACGTTTTAAATGTATCGCTATTGACCTTTCTTTCATTGAATTATGCTGTTAGCAAATCATATAAAATATGACTCTAAACGAATCCAAGCATACAGTTAGCGTTCTTTCTGATAGCTGACCTTTGGCAGTGTCGCATTATGTCTAACGAAAGCTATCCCCTGATCTATAAAATGAATAGGATCTCTGACAACTCTTTTGTGCTGCTCACAGCAGTGTTTCATGCTACAGCCAAACCTATCCTGAACTCATCTCTGTGTTTTTATCCACAATTCATATTTTCTTCAATCATGGTCATTGAGTGCCCTAATGTCCCTTCCTGGGGCTGGGGCCTCCCTCTGGAACAGCCTCCCTGCCACTCTGAAACTTGAGGAGAACCATCTCCGGTTCCGGAAGCACCTCAAGACCTTCCTCTTTGCTTCTGCCTTCTCTCCTCCTTTACCCTGCTGATCTGCTCTGTCTATGCACCATGCACCTGGCCACCCTCTGACTTTTGGGCCCAGGTACCTGCTCACCTTGCCACCCACACTGCCTCCGGCAATCCCTTGCACTGGGGTCTGTATCTGTAACCATACAGTCCCCCCTTTTTTTCTCTGCACTTATCAGACACACCATGTCTGTTGCCGTACACCTAGCACTTGCCACCTGCTGACTGCACTACCACTGTTTGTTACTTTTTTATAATGTATTTATTTTATTATTTATCTGTTTTCCTGTGCTCAGCACTTTCCACTTCTCCACCCCTCCCATGAACTTTCCCCTTCCGTCTCCCATGCACTTGCGTGTTCCCAATGTCACTGGGCCTAGTAAGATCATTGTTTTGTTTCTCCCTTGTTCCCCTCCCTTGTTTTGTCACGCTCTGAATCACGTGTGTACGAGCGTGATACAAATAAAATTTCAATATCAATATCAATTTCTCCCACTTCTTCCTCGCTGTGGCCCTCAGTACAAGTTTAGAAGATTTAACTCAATTTTCGCAGATGTAATTCCTGTTACCACATGCAGAAATCTAGTGTCTCTTCACTATTACAACTTCCTGTCTGGACCGGCAGTAAGAGGTGGATATTCTGAATAGCCACATGCAGAATGTTTAAAAACCTGCATGGTCACTTTTGGTACCCCTAAAAAATCAATATCTAACCTTGTTGGGGAATCAGGATGGATTAGGTAGAGCAGCGGATCATAATGCTGCTGTAGCATGCACACGGATGAACGCAAAAGCAAACACACAGAAGACTGCATGCTCCCTCTGTATCCTCAAAGGAAAGAGGTATTTGGAAATATTTTAATTGAATTAACTGAAGTGCACTTCTGCTTGCTGCTAGAAAGAAGCCTTGCTGAGGGGTCAGTGCTGGTGCAAAGTAATGTGGGTTGTCCTTCCTGAATTTTGAAAGTGTTCATGAAGAATTTACTTGGCTGTCCACTGCCCAATCCCCAATTTATCATGCTGCTGGCAAAGTACCTAGTTCTAGTCCACTTTGGAGAAAATGAATTTGTATTTGGACAGGTCTTAATGCAATCCTGATGGCTTGCAGTCATACATTTGAAAAAAACAGTGACAACCCTAATTCGATGACTCCACTCTGACAGGTTTCCAAAACGAGCAACGATACTTATGGTTGGTATGGAAAAGAAAGAAAATGTTGGAAAAGGGTGAAAAGTAAAGGAAAACAGGGGGTCGAAGGAAAAGAAAATGGAGGAGGAGTAGCGGCAAAGGGGTGCATGGAGGTTGGCACCTACCTCCATAAAGTAAAACATTTAAAATATTGTCAAAAAAGAAATCCAAATGTTGCTAATTTTTAAGGGAGTTGCCCAAATTGGCAATTTGCATTTCTGATATACAGCCTATCCTGCCTTTTGTTGTTAGAAGGGTTGCCTTGGGCCTGAAGACTGTTTAGTGCTGTACAACGAGAGCATGTTATATAATGAACTGAGCTGTTTGTTAGCTTCAGGGCTGTATCCTCGGCAGGGAATCTGCCCATTAAAAGCCCCCTTAATCTAGACATATCTTCACAGTCACACACGTATCCTTTCTAAAGAATTGGCCCCTCAGGGCCCCAAAAGGTCATGAGGGATCCTTTAAGTACACTGGTGCTTAATTTGTTGATTGAAAGAGTCTGACAGTCCCCCTGAGGGTGGTACTTAGCAGGAGGATCCCATGAGAGGTGACCCCCCCTCTGCGGGAGAAGGGAAGACTATCAAAGGAGAACATGGTAAGTCAGCCACCATGCACTGCTCACCCAACAACACAGATAGCGCCCAAGCACCCCCATCCTCTATGACTCCTCTTTCTTCTGTTAGTTACCTCATGCATAGTAACCCGGTCTATCAGACAGACAATACTGTGACAAGGAAGAATGAGTGAAGAGTGAGAATAGATGGCTCCAGAAATACTGACACGAAGAAGAGCGGGGCGATGAAGAGCAGGACGATGAAGAGCCCTATGCATAACCAAGACAAACATACTAGCTATCCGGGATTTGAAAGATGTGTACCTTAAAAACCAATTAAGGACTCTCCTCAGAGTCAGTCCTGCCCCAGTGAAGCATCGAGCTGGGGAACAAAGCCGCGCAGGGAGAACACGCTGCAGACCCGGACGCCAGTAGAAGGAAATCGGCGTCTGAGAAGGCTGAGCGGAGCGAGGGCTCACCTGAAGGCTGGGAAACCGGACATCTGGTGACAGGAAGGAAGCCATCCGAGTGGTCCAGGTGAGACCTGATGTACGGTGAGAAACCAGCGTGGCAGAGGCGCTGAGAGCCGCAAGCACACCGCGAGAGCCCAGGGGAAGCCAGAGAAGCTTGCCGGTTTTGCAGAGGACCGGGGCCCTCATGGACCAAATTAGAAGGTATGTGGAGGGGCACCAGAAAGGCACTGGGAAACACTAGAGGCTGTTAACGGGAGGAAGTGCAGAACCATCTTCCTCATCCCAGTGGGACCAAACGGAGAACAAAACATTCTGGGTGAGAGAGCACCCCAAAGAAACCAGAAGAGAGAGAACGGCATGAGACCCGAATGTTGAGAGGTTTGGAGAGTTATACATACAAGATAATGCCTGGTAGGATAGTGAACCAGGCCTGAGTAAGAGACATTATAAACCTGGAAATGGGGGCTGATACCCACATAACCAGAAGGGAAGACCAAGGGGGAGAGAAATATCCTATGGCAAAGGTCAGAAGACCAACAGAAAAGGAAACCGGACATCTGGTGGCAGGAAGGAAGCCATCCGAGTGGTCCAGGTGAGACCTGATGTACAGTGAGAAACCAGCGTGGCGGAGCCGCTGAAAGCCGCGAGCAGACCCCGAGAGCCCAGGGGAAGCCAGAGAAGCTTGCTGGTGTTGTAGAGGACAGGGACCCTCGTGGGCCAAATAAGAAGGTACTTGGAGGGGCACCAGAATGACACTGGGAAACACTAGAGACTGTAATCGGGAGGCAGTGCAGAACCATCTTCCTCATCTAAGTGGGACCGAACTGACAAACAAAACATTCTGGGTGAGAGAGCACCCCAAAGAAAACCCCAAAGAAACCAGAAGAGAGAGAAGGGCCTGGGACCCGAATGTTGAGAGGTTTGGATAGTTATACATACATGATAATGCCTGGTAGGATAGCGAACCAGGCCAGAGTAAGCGACATTATAAACCTGGAAAAGTGCGCTGGTACCCACATAACCAGAAGAGAAGACCAAGGGGTGGAGAAATATCCTATGGCAAAGGTCAGAAGACCAACAGAAAAGAGAAACATTGTTTAGTCAAAGTCGAGAGGAGACCAGGGGAAGAGAGAAATATCATTTGGCAAAAGTCGAGAGAAGACCAGAGGAGGAAAGATATATCCTTTGGTAAAAATCCAGAAATCATTGCGACTGTTGAAAGAGAGCCTGGAAGAGGCTTGGGGAAGGGGGACATTTTCCCCATGTTGATTGAACTGTAAAGAGTTGCCAGGGAAGGCCTGGGGAAGGGAGACCCCCCCACCATCTGTTTGGAACTATATAGAAAGGCTTAGTGATGGCCAGGGGAAGGAGGATATTCCCCCATCATTTACGAACTGCCTAAAACCATCCAGAAGGAAGGAGCCACCCTGCTGGAGTTAGGGCGAAAACCTGCTATATAGTTTTTCTTTTGAAGTGTAAGGGACGGAAATAGGTTTGGGACATAGGAGAGTGGACTAAATACTTTTGACGGATGTTTTGACATCCTTAGTGTTGTTTGAGGCAGGGATAACGCCTCTTAGTTATACGGACAGGTAGGGTTCTTCCTTATTTTCTGTTAAATAAACATTTATGCCAACAAGCATGCCACCTTTGTGTCCCGCGTCTACTACTGCACCCTAAAAGTGGTCAAATTATTTCACTCTTCTTAACTTTTAATTACCTAAGATAATAGTTGGTTTATCCCTTCTGTTTCTGTTGTAGATTATAAACACAGAATATTCACTTTCATTTCCATTAACTTCATTAAATCGCCATAAGAATGAACTAATAATGGAAGGGTTTTTGGCGTTCTACCCATTATAGGCACGTTATCTGCATACACAAACAAGTGGCTTTGTGATGAGCAAAAGAGGAATGTCAACCGCTGTATTCATGAGATACTTTTTCAACCCATCAACATAAAGATTGAAAAGTTCAGGGGCATAACGCATCCCTGGTGCACCCTTTGGGTGATTTTAAATAAACCGGTCATCTCCCCATTCCGGCCAAATGCCACGAAGGCAGCCGTGTTGAAATTAAGTTGAATGACAATGTTCAAAAGACAACTGTCAATTCCCAAACCACAGATAATTTACCGAATCAAATACCTATTTATCATGTCAAAGGCCATTGAAGGCCCATAAAGACCAAATGCAAAGCACCCCCTTTGACCGCATATTATTTCTATATGGTGAGGGATGGAGTTCCCAAGTACTTGCGAAAACATAACTGAGAGTTCGACATAATGTTTTTCTCCTCCAGCCAAGTTTGGAGTCTATCCACCAGAGCCCTACCTAAGAATTTCAGCGAGATGCCGTTCAGGACAATGGAATGATATTTGACAATCTTCTAGTAATAAAACAATCTGAAACAATTTGAACAGTGAAGGTGCCTAGACTTCTGGTGAAAATGTGTAAAGATCACCAGGTCCCATCAGGCCCAGGAGCTGTAGAAAACCTTCATCCTTAATTGCCTTGTAGATCTCTGCTCGGGGATAGACTGTCTGCTAGTGTTCTTAGTGGGAGAAAGAAACACTCGGACGGATCCAGTGCATTAACAGTAGAACACCCATAAATACTAGTATAATGAGCCTGCAATGATTTCTGCCATGCTCTCCATACTTGAGGACCTCTACATGTCGATGCTGAAAGCTACTAGCTTCCAAAACTGCCTAGTATCTCTTCAGGAGCAAGCTTCCCACAGGCAGTCCCAAGATTGTTGCGCATGTAGTCTTTTTGTCTCTAGTAGGATGCACTTATAATTCCCTCTGGCTGTTCTCCTGGCGGTTAAGTTAGCAACCGGATTATTCAGAGCCTTAAACCGACTTAGTTTCACGTCTCTACACCTCGCATTGAAGCAGGTTTGCTGTCACCTAACCAAACTCGGAGGTTTCTTAAAAGTAAGAAGGTTACAAATAATTCAATTAAGAGAAATAAAATAAAACAGTATACTTGGGCCACCAACTTTAGCCATGAGACAGTTCTCTATCAATGCAAGACCTTGTTTGACAACGTGTGTGACAGTAGGGACAGGATTTAGAAATTCCCACTTCATTCTCCTCTGTGAATGTGTTGCTTCACTGGAAGCAGAAATAATACTTTTATGTTTCCTTGGCAGTCTTAAGAAATGCGATGTTAAAATGACTGGGTAGCGATCACATTGCACGTGCGTCGTAATTACAAGGTCGATTATCTGCCACATTCGAAATCATCAAGTAATCAATCGAACCTTTCATGGATCTTACAAATGTGCCTTTTTGCAGGAGTATCAGAAATAGTGTGTCCATTCATCATAGAAAATTAATTGTACAGCAGGAGGTGCTTCAAAGTGTTTCCTTGGCGGTTAGTACATTTCGCTTTAGAAGCCATGTCAGGGATAACCCCAAACCATTGCTTCATTAGGGTCTGCAAGATCCACTTTGGCCCTACCAAATGCTCACATTCAGATCCCCACCAATCAAAACAAGCTGAGCCAAGTCTAACAAAAACCATGATTCCTGTTAAAGTGCCTTTAAAATAATGCATAGATCTGAGAGGGACGGGGAGGTCTCATCAACAGCACTAAAGTGATTTTATATATGAATTAAAACTCCCAGGTTCCTGTTGTAAATAACTAACAATTTGAATGATAGGTGGGGTATTCAGCCATATATTGACATCCCCAATGATCAATAGTCGCGTATAAGTGCGCGCAGTTGTGGAAAGGAATTGGTCCAGGTTATCTAAGAAGGTCCACAACATAGCCTGCGGGTCGGTAGCATAAAATAGTTTTAGTGGGCAGAGCAAGACTAAAAAGTCCAATTTGCGGGGCCTCACCCCACTGCAGAGTCTCAAATTGCGATATATTCCAATGGATGTATATATATAACAGCAATACTGCCTCCTCTGTAAGTGGAGTGGTTTATCCATTTTATGGGGTAGTTTAAACGCAGTGATGGATGCATCATTAAACAAGGTTTCAGTTCAGGAAAACAAATCCAAATTGTTTTGTTTAGTCACATCGCAGAGCACTGGGGCATTGTTCCCTGCTGCTGATCTGGGTTTAACCAGAGCCACGTGAACTTAATTTAAGCTGCTTCCTAGAGGACACACTGGTTTTAAGGTCTTAAGAGACATAGTTCCGGGTCTATGTTGAAGAGATGCACTTTAGATTACACAAAAAAGTTATTGTATTCCTGCTGGCCACAGCCAGATTAGTGTGTACATTTTTAGATTAAGTATTATTTTTTTTTAATTATTTATTTATTTTTATTTGTATATGGTTTTCAAATAACCTTTACAAAATTCCAACCACTTTAAAAATGGAATCTTAAGTATTATTAAAGCAACTGATAATGTGGAGTGTGCAAGCCCTTTACACATATTGTTATTATATTTCTGCACCTATTCTCAAATATGGAATATTTTCTTCTTTGGGCAATTTATACCATTTAATGTGCAATCCTAGTGGGATTACTAAGGAGAAATAAGGCATGAATGTGTTGTTCATGAGGTCTCGGGGAAGGGGAGTCCTCAGCAGCTCACCCACAGCCATGGGTTGTAATGATGTATTCAAAGGAATTGCCCAACTGTGTTCTTCAGGGAGGTCATTGTAAGTGCAAATACAGGGAGCTATCAGGCATGCTGGTGTTGGTTACATTGCGTCGTGAGGAGTGGTTGGAGTTGGCCACTTACTTTTGGGTTCTGCAAACAGGACAGAAGAACATTGTGTTACCACTGCATTTTCTCTGTCTACTTCCTGGTCCGAAGAGAATGGGAAATCGCGTCACATTTTGTTGGTGGTGGCTTAACGCCATATTCATTTGGCTAATGTGTCAGGGGTGAAAGTGGCACTTGAACTGTGAAGCAATTATTTGAGTAAAAGTCAGACTGCAATTCCTGGGGGAGTGAAACCTGTGGAAAGTAAACACAGAAGTCACTACATTTGGCAAATGCAATTCAAGACAATTTGTGAGAGCACGAAGTTTCCATATATTCTACTTTTCCCTGTTAATCCTTTGTAGGTCCACTTTTGACAGTCTTTTGATTATGTTTGCTGAAAGAAGCTGAGAATCAGTGTCACGATTGAGAGTATAGGCCTCCACCTCAGGCCGAAAGTACCGCGCGCAAATACCAGTGCGCACGTTTGAGATCACTGAAAGCTGTTGAACAAAATGGCTGCACTTACCTTAAGCACTGGGTCTGAGCATAAAATACCTGTACGCTATATTTCCTTTAATCTCACAATGCTTGTACATACCCAAATAACTTTTAAGACCACTTACCTGCAGTGGACGTGGCGGTCACATGCTCAGAAAGCCCTCTGTGTATCAGAGGGATCTACGTGAAAATACTGCAAAAATGACTGTGAATCCCCAAATCTCTAATTTTTTGCAACGTCTTTATGAGAAAATAAATGCAGGGGTAGACCCCCGTGCCTCCCCCACCTCTCATCCCTCTCACTCCCCCATTTAAATGTATACGGCACCCCAACCTCCATCTATATTTTTGCTTAAAGTAGTTGCAAACCATTCGATATTTTCGGGTTCGCAGTAATGGTGTGTGCAGTAAGGGGGGGATGCCATGGCAGAGGATGTGGAGATGCGCCAAAAGGATCAGCCCAGGGTAAGTGGCCTTGGCGTATCTCATCCTCTCACATAGAGATCCAATAAAACAAGAACAGTTTCACTAAAAGTGTTCAGGTGCTAGAACCGAACACAATACACAGTATGCCTGCTAAAAAAAAGCCAGTGGCTGACCACCCATGCAAGGTGGACGACAGTGGTGGAAATGGAAAAAATGTGGTGGGGGATGCCACAAGGGCCGGAGTGGGGGAGGAGTTTAATGGGTGGGGCGGTGCATGAGAGGCGTGGTCTAGAAGGGATGGTCTGGAAGTGGACATCCGATCAAATAAATCTTTGGGCCTAATTTACAGAGCGTTTCCCACGGGGGTTTTGTCATTATAAAACGCTTCTGTGAATTGGGGCATTTATTTGGTTCATAGTTGTTTTTGCATCCAGCACTGCTAGAATACTTTAAAAAAAAATTAAATAAAAGCCCCCGCGACGGCTGCATTGCCTTTTCCCGCTGGCTTTGGCACCAGTGTTTAATGCACAATGCTCGCTACATGTACAACTGAATGCTGGCGTCGTGGAAGTTTTTTTTTTATTTTAATTTTTACATTTTTTTTAGTATTCCGGCGCGGTTCATGGGCTTGGGTGGCTGAATCTGGCAGGATCCCGAGATCCGGCTACGCATCTGGTGCCGGATCTCGGATCTGCCGAGAGCCGGCCCAATGACCAGCACTGGGGGAGAGGTCAACGTGCATGTCGTAACAATGTAATGTGAGTGCATGACCTTTAATCTGCTTCTTTGCTTTTCGGCGATGTACCCCCACCCAATGCTTTCTAACCACTAACCCTGCATGCCCTGCCTCTGTCTGCCCTCCCAGATCCGGAACCTAAGGCAAAAGAAGTCCCCCGGCGGTTTTCCTTAGCCTCCTCCCTCAGCACAACTGCTATTAAAGTTCATACTCGGACGAAAGGTACCTTTGCTTTATCAACTAACCCATGCCTTCTCTTTCCTTACCCACACACCCCCATGCCTCGGCTCTGCCAACTGAAAAACAAGTGCTTGAACTGCTGTGAAATATTGCTGGGAAGGGTTAATGATGAACGACGAATCTCTTCATTTAAGAAAAAAGTGTCAAAGTTTAAAAAAGATTTATACTTAAAAACAAACGCTATTTTGCACCAGGGCCTAATTTTTAAGGCAGGTTTACATGCACAGAATACTAGATATTTAGCTATGTTTTACAGAGACATATTTGCGTAAGTATTCCTGTGGCATAAGATGAAACAGCCGGGTCTGATTCACAACCCAAAGGCACTGGCACCAATGAGGTGCTCAGGAGCATCTCGGATGCGCGCGCACCTGCTGTGTTATACCTCAGTCAGAAAGAATGGAAGTGGCGCCGTCTGGAGATGCTGGGGCGTGTCTGAGATGCCCACGACCAAGTGCTCTGAAAAGACGAAACTGTACTTGCTTTTCAGTGCAGACAATTACAATTAACAGCAGTCTCGAATCAAAATGGTCTGCTTACTACAACCCTCTCACAAAAATGAAGTTGCAAAAGTGAATGCTTATTTGTCCATGTTGTTTCTTCTGTAAACTACTCAGCATGAATAAATGTGAATCTTCAAGAAGTACAATAGCAGTAGCAGTAACCGTCATATAACTTGCTGATCCCGTGCCCCGCCCCCCCCTCTCTCACTTGCTCTGTCTCACTCCATGACTCCCTTTCTATGTGGGTAAGAGTCTCGCTGTCAAGTGCACGTTTGTTTGAGGCACTTCAGCTGCTGCTCACAGCAGCATGGACAGAGAAATAAGACAGATATCTTGAAAGGGTAGAGGGTATTTTTTTTCAAACGAAGCTATTAAAACAAATTGCCCAAACATTGTAAATTGGGTCTTTTTTAAATTTAACTATGTTCCTTTCTAGTAATAATTTCGAGGATACATTCTAGTGTTAGAAAAGAATGTTAGGTGTCTTTCTAAGCAAAACACATTATCTAAACCTAAAATAACCATACACAATATTTTCTTATAGAAGAACATTACTATTATTTTTTTTTCCTTTTTGTTTATTAACCCAATTTGCGTTTTTTACACAATGGATAGGGAGTTGCATTACTATTGTACTCTTGCAATAGAAAAAGGGAAAGTGGAAAAAGCACCAACAAGGGTTCCTGGCTGCTTTGCATTACATCAAAAAGCATTTGGGAAGAACAACTAGAGGGCTTTATATCTGATGTACATGTCTATGGTGAAAGGGCGGTATGCCTGAATCACTAAATACATAATGCACACTGGGCTTAGTGCTTATTTCATTTTTCATAATACTCCCCTAACATTAAAATATCTGCACCATGAAATATATATACCATGTTTGACAGCCTAAGGATTTGGATATGAGCCTAAAAGGGCTGGAGATAATGTTTGCTCCGCCCTTGCAACATTTTAGAAAAGGAGAGGAGAAACCAGGTCTCAGGGTAACTATACATACTCAGTACCCAAAGCACAGACACCCTTAGAGAATTATATATATAAAGGATAGTAAACATTCAGGTATGCTGATAGCATGTGATTATTGTGAATAAAGAGGGGTATACTATATACTTGTATTAGGTATACCGTATAGCCTTCTGCTGTTTCTTTCCATATCATGGAGTGAATAGCCCACTGGACAAACATTGTTTGGCTAATCTCTATTTCTGGACCAGTTTGAGGTTTCTGCCCATATGTCAAAAATCTGTGTGATTGTAGAGCATGAGCTGACACAGAGCATGTGTTAACACAGGCAAAAACATAATAGCGGACACTGCATAGGTGACACCTGCACCAGAGCCGTACTAACTTATGGCCCAGCAGGGTAAATGTGGCTCAATATGGCAGCCTTTGTTAATTGGTCAAAAGCATTGAGGTTAAGCTGGTGATTGATTTTGCAGCACCTGCAAAGGTGTTGTGGATGTCTTTACCCAATAGACCCTATAGGCGTTCCACGTAAATCTTTGAAGCTGGACAATTGGCAAACATTCAATGCGGGAAAGGTATCCTTTACTTTATACCATAGGCTTGGCAAGAAGCTTACCATTTCATGGCAATGCCACAGTGGATTGCCAAAACAGTATTCCTACCAAAATGTATGTTTTCCCAACAGGAAATAGTTATCTTAAGTTCATCAGTGCCATTTCTGCATTACAGATCTAACAACTGTACAGTGCCGCTCTGCAATTAACTCGCCGAAGGTGATATTTGAAAAAGGAGTATGTGGGGTATAAGGGTTGCAGATATTTGATACCTCTTACGTTAATATGTTTACAACCAAAACATATTTCAAACAAATTGAGAGTATATACTCTTTTTATTGCAAGTTGGATTTTTAGACTCTAAGAACATTATTTAAAAATGCTGTTCGCCAGGCAGCACTCTGAGTTTAAGTTGTGGTAGTCGCCCAGTGCACTCTCATAAACGGCTCATTAGTCAAAATATCAAAACTAAAACAATATGATTCATGCAACAAAAATACACTCCATTCGGTTGTATCCGACACTTTGCCTTACAAATAACTAATAACAACAAGGATCCCCCCAACTTGAAAAGCTCATTTATCCCATAAGATATACTAGATATATTCTAGTAAATGTAAATCTGTGATCCGATGTTTTTTTTCTAAATCAACAATAACATGGAATTATTCCTACCTCAGGTGGTCAGTTATTCCATGTTGACATGGCTGTGCCGGTAATAAAATGAGGACTAGTTTGCTGATATCTGAGCTAGACTCTCTCCCGTTCCATTGAGGGTTGGCTCCTGCACATTTTTCTTTTCTGATGAAATCTTAATTTTTGCTGTTAAAAATGTAGGCGATCACAAGTGGACTGTTTTGTAGGTCTGACCACAGATCTTGCACAGGAAGCCAGTGGAGTCATTGAAGGCTGGGAGTAATCTTGTCACTCTTGTAGACACTCACAGCAGAGTGAGCAGGAGCCTCCCACGCTGCTTTGAAAGGAGCTATTGTGGGCTTTGGTCAACTATGCAGGCTGTTGGGTGCAGGGGAGACAATGCAGGGGAGTGATGACAAATGCTTGGATTTTCTTCTGTACATGTTCTGTTTGAATACATCTCTTATTAAAACAAAAAAAACGCTAATAAAGAAAACGACATCTCTTGTCTCAATCAAGATGCAGTGGGAAGTGAGAAGAACAAAGAAGACATTGACTATGACTCAGCATATTTAGCCTTTTGCCATCTAAGATGAGACAGAGCGATGCAGCCTGTGGTCTTAGTTGATGAGCGATTCTATTGTAAGCAACCCTGACAGTAATCACTGAAATTGGTGCAGAGTTGAACACTAGAAGCTCTATCGTCTGGGCATGCAGGGTCAGATAATGACCTCCAATGCATTCCTCTAGGGCCTCAAGCAAACCAACAGAACGTGGCGCATCCGATTGATGACACCTTCAAATAGAGTCTGGTGCCCTCAGCACGCCGGTGAAGCATCCGTGTTCAGAATGCCCATCAACATTTCCAGCAGCAACTCCATATCATGAATAAACAAAACTGTCCACAAGATCTTTACAATTCTTGAAATATAAATCTAAGTTTCTGCTTTGTTTTCAATTTGCTGATTATTTTTAACAGAGGTGTGTCTTTGTATTGATTCTAAGAGCATATTGACATGATTCTTCTGTAGAAGGTGTAATCAGTTCTTTTGGGACACGTCCAACATTTTAAGCATGCACCAGGTCAGTCACCAGTTTTGAAAAAAAGCATCATGTGCTTTGCTCAAAAGAATGAATGGACCACGGTTCGGTAAACAGACCCCGGAAAATAGACCTAATTCCCATTGTATTATAACCATACCACACTGCAAAAGAGCTACTGACCAATACACATTATGAAAAATCACGAATGACTCTTTCAATGCCATATAAGCACACAATTACATCGAATATTATATAGTTCACTAATTTAATGTTTATTCATTCGTTTGTTTTGGAATCTCTTTTACAGATTTCTTGTTTAAAGCATCAGCAGAGGACATTTTCGATAATAACTCACAGTCCTGTGGCATGTTTTTCAGGTTGCATGCAAGAACACAGTGAAAGCAATACTTTGGTGTTTAGCTCTAGAGCAAGTAAATCACTTTGCTTCTGTACTTTCTCCCTGACAGGTCCACTTGGTCCTGATGTGAAGGCAAAGAGGCATGAAATAAAGAGTGATCCAACCCCCTTTGGTTTCGAAGGTACAAACATTAATGTCATGCATGGAACATCCATACTTTCGATGGCAGTTAAGCATTCATCTTCTCAGCCTTAATAGGTGCTTTACTGAAAAGCTAAATATGTCATTTCATTGCCTTGTACATGTGCTTATGCGTTCTTAATGCTGATTGGCTCAATATCAGTCGCACCGAGTAAATATGCACTTTCAGGAGCAGTTTATTTATTGGTTTTGCCGTGTTCAGGATTATAAATACAATAATATAAGGTGTTTTCCTCTCATTGTAATTTCCATGCGAAGCCATTCAAATATATGTCAGTCTAGAAAGTTTATACCGTGTCAGGGACGTTTCGCAGCAGTTTATCCCTCCCGTCTAAATGCTACCACGAAGAACGTTGCTTATCCCCTCCGCGTAAATGCTACTACGAAGAATGTTTTTCTTCTGCCTATGACACTTTTGAGGAATTTTTTCCCACTGCACCTCCTCAAAAAAGCAACTTGTGTTAGAAATGGTAACCACTGCACACTACTCCTTTTAAACTGCTCTCGCAACTCCAAGGAGTGGCAAACCACAACCGCAGAGTGATAGCAGGCCTGAGATGCTGCAGTCACATTACACCTGTCACCAATTTAGGATGCAGAGCCTAATCCATATGGCACTAAACTGTAAAACAGGACATCTCTGAAAGTTTCTCAGTCCTAACAACCACATAGAATCTTAAGGTTGGTGCCATAATCTGTGCTTGGGGCCTGATTTTGCTATGTCTTGTTATGAGGGTGTGATGTCACTGTGGAACCTGGTAGGTGTCTGGGGATTCTAAGATTGGCAGTTAGTGCTGCTGCTCTGGATGGGAAAGGATGTCCGGGTATTTTCTCTACTTGTTATCTTAGATGTGGCAATAAACTCACATCTATATAATTTACCTGGCTCTGGTACTTGAGTTATATCAGTTGGCCTCCTGAAATCTTCTTTACATGCCTCCAGCCAGATACAAGAGATTAACAATATGGTCTCTTCAAACTATTGTTTTTCACCTTAGAACACGCTACCTGCACACCTGAGACTGTGAGGAGTCTACCTTACAGGCTCTTCATTAATCAGCTCTCTCTTTCACCCGCACTAATGATCGGTCAGGCACCTAAGCGATTCATGGCACGCATCCCCCCACTTGGATAACTCAATCCAGATTTAATTATTAGTGACCCACATCAGATAGTGGTTTCACAAGTACAGCAACAAACTACATATGAAGTGATCAATGCGCCCTCATGAATGACACACCCCCTGTATCCTGAAAGGGGCTCCGAGGGTGCAACTAGCACCATGTGGCCTTCTTTTTAAAAAAATCACCAGTAGCTATTATAAATTATCAAAACATATTTACTATCTTCGTGGAAGGACTGGACCTCTAGGAAGACATCTGGAAACATATCAGGATGTTCTCCTTCTGTTACATAATCTCTTTTCACAGAGGTGCTGTCTTGGAAATGCTTTCTCTCTGATTAACCTGCTGTAAAATTATAAGGATATTGTATGTTCCCAACTATTTCACTTATAGTCGTATTGGAAGATGTATGCAAGTAGTCTTAATTTGTCCTTTTAATTTCCCTATCCCATAATATTTGCTAATTGACAAGTACGATAATGTCATCAACTACATCAGATGGGGGCTAGATGCCACTGCTGCCTGCTCTCCGGTGATTTTCATTTGTCTCCATTTTGATCTGAAGGTGGTCGTGCATTGAGCACTGCTGGATGATGGTGAACTTTGCATGGGAGGAAGACACTTCCTCCCACTGTACAGGATATCAATCCCAGGGGCTCTAAACTACCATTCAGGTGTGAACAGGCATCGACTTCAGCAATCGTGCTGTGTTAATTTTGTTTTGTGTTTTTCTAATTTGCATTATTCTTGGATCCCTCGTGAGCCCTCTATTCTTGCTTGTGGAGTTTGCCTTTGCACCATTATCATTTTCTATTCATTACATTTATTATTGGAATTTCTTATAAGCCATGTGTTATAAAACATTGAACTCCCCCCCTCAGCTCTTCCCCCATTTCCGCCCCTCCCCTCTTTCCCAGATCTTGGTGTCCTGGTCTGTTTTCTCCTGTAGATAATTTTCATCGTCGCTGTCCCTTCTTGTCTCAGAGTTCTTTCTGCTTAATTTTTCCCTATACTTGCAGTGTCTTCTCTCTTCCTCACTCTCTGTTGACAGTTCTTTCCCCCTTCCTCCTTTCTCTATGATATTGCTGCCCAGCCTCTAGTGGGGGAATGCTGTTCAGACAAGTCCCAGCAGGTTCATCTTCCTTGGGCAGCAGGCTCTCCTGGAGTCCTTCATTAGAAATTCCATCACCGGATCCCAGTCCAAAAGACATTTCTGGCATCCCCCACTGAGTGTATACGTTACTTTTTCCATTGCTGCCAGGTTCCAAATTTTACTCCCCCATTCGTGCTCCGTGGGTGCCTCTTTTGCTTTCCATTTGCGGCCATCATCATATTTACATATATTTTCCGCTGGGCTTTCGTGGGCAATTTTCCTAGCCCCCCATCCAAACCCATTATAAAAAAGCCCCTAGTTTGCCTTCTTTTCTATACCCAGCATGTCTTTCATCGCTTCTTGAATCATACCCCAAAATGGTTCGATTGATGGGCATTGCCACCATATGTGTCCTCAAGATCCTTCCTACCCTGCACCCCCTCCAACATTTTTTGGATAATGTTTGGTAGATTTTGGACAGTCTACTAGGAGTCAGGTGCCATTGATACATCATTTTTGGCCAGATTTCCTGAATTTGCAGCGACCTTGCCAATTTGGGTATATTTTTTATTATTTTTTATTTTATTTTATTTTAGTACAGTTTATTACATACCTTTAAAAAAAAAGAGAAAAACTTTTTTTTCACACAAAGTTCATATACACATATAATTAAGTTCTTTCAACTAAAGTTCTAATTTGTCACGTTGTTTCATGTTAAGTGTTTTTAATGTAACAGTTCTTTATTTAATTTGTCGAGGTAAAATGTCAAGGCAAATGTTTGTTTATTGTCGGCTCCTTCCGACAATGCCGACCACCAATCTTCTCCATTAAGGGATGATGTTTTTGCAAGTTCAGACCCTAGATGTTTAGTTCTCAATATTCTGAGCTCTCTACAGAATAACACTAAGGCCCTCATTACAAGTCAGGCGGTGGACCGTGGTGCTATTAGCACCATGGTCTATGCCGGATTCCGCCATGGTGGATGGCGGAATTACCGCCCCATTCCAAGGGGAGTGGGGCGGTAATTCCCCATTCACCATGGCCCTCATTACAAAGCAGGCGGTGGACCATGGTGCTATTAGCACCATGGTCCATGCCGGATTCCGCCATGGTGGATGGCGGAATTACCGCCCCATTCCAAGGTGAGTGGGGCGGTAATTCCCCATTCACCATTTGCCCTTCCCCATTCCCATTTTTGCCCCATAGGGCATAATGGGGATGGGGAAGGCGCTAATTACGGCACCGTAAATTACGCTGCTGTAATTAGCACCAAGGTCGCTTAGCGCCTTGGACTTTAACGCCTGCAAAAAGCAGGCGTTAAAGTGTGAATCAGGCGTTAAGGGTTAACGGCGCCGACGGCGCCGTTAAACCCTTAACGCCTGACTTGTAATGAGGGCCTAAGTGTTTTAACGTTTCTTTTCCATCTTCACAAAATCGACATCTGGTGTCTGCCATTGCGTCTTTTGCTTTTCTCCAATTCAACACTTCTTTAGTATGGAAAAGATTTAGACGGAACTTCAAGAATATTGTTCTCAAGCGTTTACAGGGAAACTTTTCCATATATTTGGGCAGCTTGTTCAAAGCCCTGGATTCCGGTGCGCTCTGTTGCATACATCTATGCTGGGCTCTTTGTTCTACTGTTTCTATCCAATCCTGCTCCCATAGTTTCCTTTTAACAGCATTCGGATTGTTTATCAAGAATTCTTTGTTGCTGTTTAATTGTGTAAGAGTCGTCTCGCAAGATTGCTTCCAAGTGTCCAGTATTGATTGATTTTTAACTGCGTTCGATTTATTCAAGATTTGGAACTGAGGAAGACAATTCTAATTGGTCACTTTGCTGTATAAGGCCAATGTATTCCAGATGACTCTTGCATTAATTGATGTTAAACCTGCCTTTGGGGAGCTAAAGGATTTTTTTCCAGAAAATATTTTTACACTGCGCCCATGTCGTATATGGACAACCCAGAATTGCTTCGGCACCATGGATCAAGACCGGTATAACTTTGGCTCTAAAGAAATTGATGATGGGTTTCATGGTGAATTTGCCGAACTTCCTTTGTATGACTACACCTTGGGCAGCTAATGCTTTGCATTTTGTTTTGATCATTTGGACCATGGGTTCATCATTAATGTTGGAGTTTATTAATACTCCCAGATATTGTGCCTGTTTTATGCATTTTATCCGGTCTCGACCAAGCTTCCAACATAATTTTTATTTATAGTTCCTTTTGGATCCTTTAAGATTTTTTATGACCAGGATCTCTGTTTTTGCTGCATTTATTTCAAGACCGTTAGTCAGTATATATTTTTAAAGCTGACAGTTTGTGCTGCAGGCCAATTGGAGTTGCATCCAGAAGCACAACGTCATCTGCATAAAGCATCCAACTTACTTGATTCCCATTCATTTTAGGAGGAAAGGATTGAATGTCTCCTACCACCATTGCCACATCAGCTATAAACAGGTTAAACAGTGTTGATCCTAAGGGACACCCCTGTTTAACTCCTCAATATGTTTTTATCAGAACTGATAAAGATCCTTTTTGATCCATGCAGATTTTGATTTGTGTGTCGGAATATAATTCTTTGATTGCCGTCATTAGATTTGGTGGGCATTTCCACTTTGTCAATTTCGTCCATAGTAAATCTATATTTACTGAGTCGAAGGCATGAGCCAGATCCACAAATGCGAGGTGTTTTTCCCCTTCTTGATGGTTTCCATTTTTATCAGGTTAAGCATTAGGAGATTCAGCCCACACCCTACGCCTTTTGCAAAGCCTGTTTGGCAGATGTCTGATATTCCTGCCGATTTGATCCAAGTTGTTAAGTGGCTTAGTAGTTGGGTGGCGAAAATCTTACCCACCACGTCTAAGAGTGCTATGGGTCGGTAGTTGGTGGGGGCTGATCTAATGCCTTTTTAAAATACTAGCATAATAATAGCACTCTTCCATGACGTTGGTATGATGCCTTCTTGTTGTATGTTCTTACATAAAGTTAGCCCACTCTTCTGGGTTTTGCTTTAGCATCTGATTTGTTAATCCGTCAGGGCCAGGAGCTCTAGACGCACTAATTCTCTTGATGTCCTTGATATCATCTATGGTGATATCAAAATTCCAGCATTTTGAGCACTGATCTTGCAGAGCTTTGGTCGGTTCTTGATTCTTGAATAAATTTGTATAGTGATCAATCCAATTTTCATCTATCACCATGTTGCATTGACTGGATTGTTGGGGCAATTCTGTGTTGTTAATATAAATCCAAAAGTCTCTTGAGTTTTTTTGAGCCATGCTTTTCAACATAGCCTCTGCGTCTTGTTGTTCCATTATGATTTCATGACTCTTTAGCCAATTTTGGTATTTCATTTTTGGGTATATTTGCCCTCAGGCTTAGCCATTGCTCCATGTTGATTTTTAACTTCCTTTTCCCAGTTGCTCATGAACCGTCTTTCCCCTGATTCCTCTCCTTCTTTGATCAATCTGTATAGTGCCCCTACTAGGTGTCTGTCCCCTGCATTAGTGGATACAAAGTTCTCGAACAGGGTTAGTTTGTGTGTTGCTGCCTCCTTTACTTTGGGATTTTGGGCTTAGTGTCTCAGTTGGGCGTAATGAAATCTTTCCCCGTCTTCCCATCCAAATTCACTTTTACATTGGAGAAAGGATTTTACCTCCTCACCTTCATACAGATCCCTTAGCATCTGACATCCCCCTTCCTTCCATTTGTCAAAGTCTGTCCCAGCCCACCCTGGCATGAATTGCAGGTTCTTGAAGATCGGGGTAAGTGGCAATGGGAATGTTGTGGTTTTGGACCGTTTTGCCACATCGTCCCACGTTTGCCCTACCAAGGATTCAATGTCACTAAAATGCATGTTACAGGGTCTGCTCTCCCGGGGTAGTCTATGCACCTTTTCCAGATCTGTACCCACAACCACTCTATCCATTTCCCTCCACTTTCCCCTCTGTCCTCCTTTGCCCAATCCCTCAATACTCTGATTTGAGCTGCCCGATAATATGCTATAAGGTCGGGTTCTCCCATTCCCCCTTTGTCCCTAAGTTGCATCATCAGTTTCTGTGAGATTCTTGGCTTCTTCTGCGCCCAAATAAAGGCCTGCGTGTGTTTGTGTATTTTTCAGAAAAAGGGCACCAGTACTTTAGTGGGGATTGCCAAAAATGCATATAGTAGTTTTGGTAGTACTGCCATTCTCAGGACATTTCTCCTCGCCATCCACGATATGGTTAAGGGGCTCCAACTGTGGAACATATTCTTGACGACCTCCATCAGAGGGGGATAGTTAGCCTCGAACAGTTGGTCAACAGTTTTTGTGATATAGATTCCCAGATATCTTATTTTATTCGGGGCCCACGAGTATGCTGAACCAGCTTTTATCACCCCTCCCTTCCTGCTGGTAATTGTAGACTCAGTACCTCCGATTTGTTCCTGTTTATTTTCGATCCGGCTACCTTCCCAAAGTTTGCCAGAGCCTTATCTACTGCATTTAAGGATTTCTCAGGTTTTGAGAGAGTTAACAGCATATCGTCTGCGATTGCTGCCACTTTATGTACCCTGCCCCCAAAATGCACCCCCTCTATGTTTTAGATAGTTCTGATTGTACTCAGGAGAGGTTCTAGGTGGATCGTGAATAATAATGGGAACAAGGGACATCCCTGTTTTACCTCTCAGAATCCCATTTTGCGCATGGTGAGGAAGAGAAACCTCCACTCCACTCTATCTAAAGCTTTTTATGTATCCAACGCGACCACTAGGGCCGCGGTACTTGATTTATTAACCTTCTCTATGATATGGGCAATCCTCCTGGTGTTATCATGAGTTTGCCTCCCACGCATAAATCCCGATTGATCCGCGTCTACTAGTCTAGGGAGTAGAGGTTTTAATCGGTTGGCCAGGATCTTAGTATAAATGTTTGTGTCTAGGTTAATAAGTGCAATCGGCCTGTATCCGACGCATGTTGTATGATCCTTCCATGGCTTAGGCAATAGTACCACTTTCGCTTCCTCCATTGAGGGTGATATCCCTCCCCCTCCCACAAAGTTGTTGTATAGGGAGGCCAGGCATGGGGCCAAGATCTTCTTATATGTCTTATAAAATTCTGACGTGAAGCCATCAGGGTCCAGGGCTTTATTTATGGGGAGTGCAGAGATTGCCGTGTACATCTCTTCTCTAAATATCTCCTTCTCTAGTTCCTCCCTTTCTTGGGACGTTATCTCCGGTAAACTTGCAGTTATCCAGGTATTCTGCCTGGCCCTCCTCATCAATCAAGCCTTCCAACTGCAAAGGCGATGCTTGCCTCACTAAACTAGTTGAAGACTGTGTAGAAACACTTGCACCATTTCTCAAGTCATTTATCAATCCCTCCTTCAACTCTAACTCAGTCGCAGATAGCATAAAAGAAGCCTGGGTGCACCCACTTCTAAATAAAAACACCCTAGACCCAGAAAATGCCAATAACTACAGACCCATCACCACCGTCCCCTTCCTGCTCAAGATCCTGGATAAAGTTGCCTACACGCAAATCCAGCAATACTTGGAAGAAAATCACCTTCTAGGAAAAAGACAATTAGGCTTCCGTCCAGGACCCAGGACTGAGTCAGCCCTACTCGATCTCAAAATCCAACTCAACGATATCATGGACAAAGGCAAACCGGCACTTCTGCTCCTATTAGATCTGTCCGCTGCCTTCGACCTGGTCAACCACGACATCCTAGGATTGCAACTAAAAAATGAAGCCCACTTCTCTCCTCAAGCCATCTCTTGGGTTACCTCCTTCCTCAAGGCTCGACTCATGAAAGTCTTCTCAGACTCCGCCTTCACTACACCGACCATCATCCACTGTGCAGTCCCACAGGGCTCATGCACAGCCCCTACTCTGTACAACATATTCACCCTTCCACTCTTCAATGACTTGGATCGTCGCGACATAGCCTACACCAACTATGCCAACGACACCCAAGTTCTACTCCCCCTAACTGGCATCTATGAACAAGATGCTGCAGCGCTAACCAAGATCTACAAAGCCATCCAAACTTGGACGGCAGCCAACGGCCTCTGTTTAAACTGAGACAAAACAGAGATCCTCCTAGTAGGCACCAAGGAAACTCTCAACAAACTCCCACCACAATACAAAAGCTTTAATATTGACAACTCCACCGTCACTGTATCCTCAGCAGTAAAAACCTTAGAAATATGCCTTGACTCAACTCTGTCAATGTCACGTAAGGTCAATGCCATAGCCACATCCGCCCCGCTCATCACTAAGGTAACCAACTCAGTTAAACCTTTGCTCTCTACCAAAAACTGTCAACTCGTACACCAGACCCACCAGATCTCATTTGGCCAACCAGATTTATGTACCCACTTTCAAATGAAGCAAAGCCGGCAGGTCCAGCTTTCAACACCTAGCACCCAAAAGCTGGAACGCACTACCCACTGTACTAAGAGACGAAAAATCCTACACTGCGTTCCGCAAACTGCTGAAAACCACTCTATTTAACTAACCCGTCCTTCCACCGCTCTTATATATGTTGACTGTATGTAACTAAATGAATTTACCTAGCTGTGTTGTAATGTAATCATGTACCAAGTGAGCATGTTGTAACAGTGCCACGATGCCTCCGTGCCAATGTGTGCTATACAAATTCAAATAAATAAATAAATCTGGGTCTTTCGTTTTGTAGACTTCTCCATAATATTTCTCAAATTTCCTCTTAATTGATTTAAGGTCTGTTCTTAATTTTTAGGATAGTTCTTTCCTTTTCCTCTTTCCTTAGCATTCTTGCCAACAGTCTTTTCTCTTTATTTGCCTTAATATAGTACTTCTGTTTGAGGTGTATAAGGGACCTCTCTGCTCTGCTAGTTTGTAGTGTTTCAAGTTGCCCTCTGACCGCCCTGTATTCCCCTCTAGTCTCCCCTGAGGGGTTTTCTGGCATTTCTTTTTTTTATTATATTTTTTATTTATTTCTCAGGACCACAAGTTACAGAAAAAGATATGGGGAGCAACAAATTGTAACACCGTCTTTGTCTTCCTCCATTGTCCCTCCCCCTCTCTGTGTTCTATCCGCTCATGAGTTTTAACTCTAATAACTATAATAACTCCCGCCCTCTCTCCTCCCTTCCTCCCCCCGCCACTGCAACATTCAGCATTTCAACGTTTGGGTGAGGCATAGTGTCTCTGTCCGACACACCTAGGACTCCCCAGAGCCGGGCCGTCCCCTCGGCTCACCAAACTAAATAATGGGAACCCTGCGGAGTAATTTAGGCTTAAAGTACATTTGTTCCCTGTCATCCATGAACTCGTGAAGTGGCATCCAGATGATCAGGTACTTTGAGTAGGACCCATATGCCATTGCTGTCACCTTTTCCATGGCCATCACTCCCCAAAGTATCACCCACCACATGGCCACTACCAGCCTCTGCTTATTTTTCCATGCCTGCGCCAAGGTGATTCTGGCTGAGCTCAACATGTGTGCGGTAAAGGCCGCCCTGCTTCCAGTGTTCGCATAGCTCCCTTCAACAGCCTCGCCCAGTAGGACCACTACCGGATCAAAGGGCAGTTGTGTCCCGGTTATCTCCTTGATATGGCTCAAGATCTCCTTCCAGTAAGTCTCCACCAATGGGCAAGTCCACCACATGTGGATTAGGTCCCCAGGTTGTCCACACCCGCTCCAACATGCCGTGGGGTAGTCTGGAATTATGGAATGCATACGTTGTGGTGTCATATACCACCACAGACAGAGCTTATATGCCGCCTCTTTAATTGAGGCACATTTGGAGCTTTTGGCTCAGTGCCATATGCGACTCCATGACTCCCCGGAGGTTGGTTTTGCCACATCTACTTCCCATTTCTGCATGTACGGTAGGATTTCTTCCGGGTCCACCTCCCCCCTCAGCCGGTACAATCTCGACACTCCTTTTTCCAACCTCCCCTCCTTTATAGTGAGTTCCAGACCTATTGGGTCCTGGGTCGCTCCCTCCCGAACCTGTGTGTTGGTAATCCAGTGTCGAAGTTGGATATAATGTAAGCGTTCCCTCTCAGGAATGTGAAATTTGTCTTTACAACCTTCAAAAGTTAGGGGTGACCCCTCCGTGTAGAGTTCCCCCAATGCCAAGGCCTGTTCCCCTCCTCCCCAGTATGCTCAGAAGTCGGGCCGCATCGTTGGTGTGACGCTTTGATTATGGGCCACCGGCGCAAGAGGGCCTCCCCCCACCTTCACCCTTTTCCCCCGCAATGCCTTATCCCAATACCATAGGGTGGCCTTGGTCGTTTCCAGTAGTGTGCCTCCTTTGCCTCTATGCCTTGCGGAATCCCAGACTCCCAAGAGGTGTCTTAGTTGCCTCTTTTTCAAGGGCCACCCATCGATTCTGGTTTTCTCTGGGTGTGCATTGCAACATAGGTGCTACCTGTGCTGCCCATAAATACCTGCGAAATTCTGGTACCCCCAGCACCCGCAGAGCATGTGGTCTAAATAGGACTTTCCTGGGAGCCCTTGCTTTGTTCCTCTCCAAATGGAAGACATAACTTCTTTCTGGAAATGTTTAATTGCTGGGCCCAGGATGCATATTGGGAGGGCTCCCGTCACGTACAAAAACCTACGGAGTAGGTTCATCTTGACTGATATTATGCGTGCGAGCCATGATAACTCCTGCATGTCCCATCGTTTAAGAACTCCAATCAATGTTTTCAACAGATCCGGGATATTGGCCCCATAAAGCCTCTCGTAAGTGGGCGTCAGGTATACTCCCAAGTATTTCACAGCTTTCTGTTCCCACTTCAAAGGATACCAGTTTACCCATTCAGATACATGCTACGGGATCTCGGTTATGTTAAGTGCCTTGGATTTGGGGTAGTTAATGTAGAACCCCGAAACCCTTGCAAACCTGTCCAGCAGCTCTATGGCCTTTGGTAGTGAATTTGTTGTGTCCCTCAGGAACATGAGGGCACCATCCGCATAAAGAGAGCTACGTTTTGAGATCCGCTAGCGCCCACCTCCACTCCTCGTATTCCCGGCTAATCGCAGACCCTCCGCACCATGGGCTCCATGGCCATTGCGAAAATCAATGGTGACAGTGGACACCCCTGTCTCGTGCCCTTCCGGATGGGGATACTGTCTGTGAGCTGCCCATAAATCATTAGCCCAGTGGATGGGTTCCCATAGTTAGCCAGTACAATACGAGTAAAGATTGGCCCGCACCCAAATTTTTCAAGAGTCAGCTGTAGAAATCCCCAGTGTAAGCTATCAAAGGCTCTAGAGGCATCCAATGCCAGCACCGAGAACCGCTGACCTGTCTTTCATCCCCAATCTATGGTGTCTATGCTCTACGAATGTTATCATGGGTATGCCGCCCTTTCACAAATCCTGCCTGATCCGGGTGGAATTAAGTTTGGGAGGACATTTGCTAGCCTCCGGACCAGGACCGTGGAATACATTTTTGCATCCCCATTCAATAATGAAATCGGGTGATAGCTAGCGCATTCTAGGGGGCCCTGTGCGGTTTCAACAATAATACCGTGGTAGCTGGGCCCCTGACCCGCGAGGCCTGCCCTGTTTCCCGAATATGGTTAAATAGTCTTGTTAGGGGGCCCACCAGGATAGACTAAAATGTCTTATAATATGCATTGCTTAGCCCATCCAGGCCTGGAAATGTATGTCCCTTCAATGTCCTTATGACCTCTCCCACTTCTTCCTCAGATACGGGTGCCTCCAACATTTGTCTGTCTGATTCACTAATCTGTGGGAGAGACACCTGGCCCAGGAGTGCTACTTGCACTTCCCTCTCCAAGTTGTCCCCCTTCAGGTTGGCCGTGTAGTATGAGTACATGACTTCCTCTATTTCTTTTTCCCCTCTCACTAGGTCCCCATCCTGACGTTTTAGTTGGGCGATGGCAGCGAGGAATCGGTTGGCCTTATCCCCATTTATGTAATTTATGTAATAAAACTGTTTAGTTTGCAGAAGGAGACGTGCAGCTTTGTCTGCCAGGTGCGTCTCTAATGCCGCCCTGACTTTTTTGAGTTCCCGCCACCTTTTTGTGAGCCCTTGTCTTTGTACTCCGCCTCGGCTTGTGTAACTTTGGCCTCCAATTCCCGCCTCACCCTCTCTTTCCTTTTAACATAATTTGCCGTATGTGCAATAAGCTCACCCCGTACCACCGCTTTACTAGCGTCCCAGATAGTGGCCCAATCTACCCCTTGCATAACATTTTCCTTAAAGTAATTCCTCAAAGCCCGTTTTATATCTTTTCTGAGAGCCAGATCCTTTAAAATCACCTCATTGAGACGCCATGGCTTACGAATCCGTTGTCGCGGAGTACGCGGCTCCAACTCTAGGGAAACCAGTGCGTGGTCTGATAAGCACCGTACACCGATTTCTAATCCCGTGACCTGTGGGACCAGGGTGTCTGAAATTAGTACCATCGATCTGGTAGTGGCCCCTGTGCACTGCTGAATAGTGGGTATATGTATTTTTCCTGTGGGCGAAAGAATCGCCATGTTTCTATTAGGTTGAGCTCCCTAAGGAATCTTACCAGGGCCTGCCTGAACATGTGGTCACTGGGGGTAGCTGGGAGGGTTTTGTCCATTGCTATTCTGCCATTACGCCATTGAAATCAACCCCTATCAAGATCTGCCCCACTCCCCAGTTTACAATTTTGGGCAGCAGCCCCAACAAGAACCGATCCTGCCTCTTGTTAGGGGCATAAATCACCACCAGGGTAACCTGCTGACCCATTAGCATCCCACCCAACACCAAGTAGCAGCCCTCGGGGTCCCTTTTTATAAATTGTTTCTCGAAGCTCATCCCCTTGGCAAGCAATATGCCCACTCCCCTTTTTTTTGTCCCGCTAGAGGTAAAGTATTGCATGGGAAAGGCCCTATGCCTTAGTCTATGCTCGTCCTCTAGAAGCAAGCGTGTTTCCTGCATCCATACCACTGAGGCCTGCATATCCAAAAGCCTGTTCATGATTGATTTCCTCTTAATTGGGGAATTGAGCCCCTGGACATTTAATGTGACAAAAGTAAAATCAGTCATTGCTGTGGTGTAACCGCATGCCCGTCTCAATGCTATTCTGCCTTTTCGCCCCCCCTATGTGTCCCGTATGTGTCATGTGTAGCCTCCACCCAAATGTCACATATTTCTATTTCCCTCCCATCCCCCCAACTTATAACCCCCCCTTTAAACGTCAACAGGAACTCTCCCCATGGCGGTGCCACAAGGGATCATCGGGTTTACTTTCCCTTGGGAAATTTTGGATTTGGTCCCCCCCATCTGTCCCTCCCCCCAATGTGTGCTTTGAAGCCGCTCTATGTCTGCCCCGTGCCCCGACAGGCCACCCCCTTGGGCCAAAGAAGCCTTTGTTCCCAGTCTCCTGGTTACCCTGGCTAAACCCATCGTTTACCTTCCAGGCTACCGCTCACACTGGGTCCACAGCCTTAAATTCCTTGTTGCGACACCTTGGACGAGGATGCGCCGATTGCCATTGTTCCTTTTTAGATTTGCCTTCCCTTTCCCTGCTTCCAGGTGGGGACCGCTCCTTGTCTTTGCCTTCGGTGCCCCCTTCCTCCCTCATGAGCCACTCCATGTCCTCCTCCTTTGTGATCGTGTACCGCTGTCCCGTCCACTCGAATCGAAGGCCCATCGGAAATGCCCAACGGTAGCGCACATTCCCAGTTCTCAGCCAATCTGTGACGCCCCTCAGCCGTTTCCTCTTATTGAGAGTAGCTTGAGCTAAATCTTGGTATAGATTAATGGGTGTGGATCGGAAACGTATAGGTTCCTTATTCCGTGCGGCTCACATATTGGTCTCTTTCAGTTGGAATAAATGTATATGGGTTAGCACGCCTGGGATCAGGTTCTTCTGAAGTTGAAACGTGGAGTAGACTCTATGTGCCCAATCTAGGGCGATGTCTCTGTCATCCTCTGTGCCCAGGATGTGCCGGAACAGATCTGTCACATATTGCTGCAGGTCGGAGTCAGCCACAGACTTCGGAATCCCCCGAATTCATATGTTGTTTCGCTTAGATCTGTTCTTGGCATCCTCCTGTCTATTCTGGACCCGCTCCATTTGCTGTTCCAGTTCCTGCACCCTTTTAGCTAGTTCATCTTGCTCTTGACCTTTGTTCGGCCACTGTGGTCTCCACGTCATCAACCCACCTCTCTACTGCCATGACCCCTTTGTTGAGGTCCGTGCTGGACTTGGCTAGATCAGATGCACTGTCTTTGATGTCCTTTTTTAACTCCTGCAGCATTGCTAGCAAGTCTGATTTTCGGAATGGCGGGACCTCGGCCTCCCCCAAACCCTCTGGAGAAGGGGAGTGAATTTGGGTCAGTGCTTGTTGTCGGCTGCGTTTCTGAGTTTCAGTGGATTGTATCAGGGTTTTGATGTCTCCCGAGCCCGCACTTTTCAATTTCGTAGCTTGCTTGGACATTTTGCCTGTGCCGGAGGGAGATGGGTACCCTCGCCTTCTGCACCTTTATCACTTTACTCCAGACAACTAGCGCTCTGGTCGCTGCGAGATCCCCTCCACCGTGCCCTGAGTTGGGCACCCTATTGATCCGATTTGGAAAGTCCCTCCTAAATTGTGTGGCCTCCCGAGGATCAATGTGTGTGATTCCGCAGTTGCTGAGTTTCCCCCAATCTCCACTTGTCTCTCATGTCATACTGTTTCCCAGATCTGGTTGCATCCTCTATACCTCACCACTCGGGCTACCACAACAATGGCGACGCTTCTTTTGCCAGCTCCACAGCACCTCAGGGTTGTCCTACTGCTATTTCGCATACTCTGCCATCTCTTCTCCCCCCTGTGCATCTCGGTGCCCCTGCTGGTGTCAGGCCCTTTAGCCGCTTATCCCTCTGGGCCCCGTGGTTCTTCCCCCTTTCATGGAGTAGTCACTGGCAGTGGGTGATTTTCTCACGTTGCTCCCGTTATTTCCATGGGGTTAGCATATACCTCTTGCCCCCAGGGTTCACCTGTTATGGGGGGGCATACACCTCCCTTGTGCCTCTTCACTGTTTTGGCCCTTTGACAGCGCCAGCTAGTCATGCATTGATTTCCTGGGATCCCTCTTCTTCCCAGCCTTACTTGCCTGTGTGTTGCCTGCTGGTGGTGCCCCAGGACAGTCCAGAGCCTCTTCCCCCCTCTCCCACCGAGGGGCTTGCCACACTTGTCTTCAGAGCCGGACCCTGGAGAACCCCCAGAGTTTCCACCTTCCGCTATGCGTTACACAGCCACTGCAGTGCATTATTCGCCTGCCTGATAGCTTTTGGGCTGTGTGGGCCTCTTCCACGTCCCTCCTGCCAATGGAGAGGGCCCTTCTCTCTGCCCGCTCTGTGCCGTACAGCACTCCGCCCTGCGATGCTTTGACAGCCTGGGCTCAGCTCCACCCAGACGTCCGCTGCAAAGTGCGGGCAAACCATGGCAGCCCACCCAAGCTGCGGATGGTGTGCTGCACGTTCCAAGGTCCCGCTGGGGGCGCGGGCCACTTCCTGAGTCCTTCCCAGGCAGCGGGACCCGTTGCCACCTATGCATAGGTTCCAGCTGCCCCCAGCGCCTCCTCACCTGCCTTCTCTATGGCTCCGGACTCAGAGCCGTTCCAAGGTATTCGGCCACAGGGCGGGGGAAGGGCTTCTACGCGGAGCACATCCACTTCAGTCCCCAAGCCAGGTGCTCCGCGCACCATCCCCGATCTTAACCGGCAGGTCCCTCTCTCCGGTGGCAGGACTGTAGCGGGCTGATTATTATTCAGCTTCTTACTACTCCGGAGGCAGGCTGGCTGTCCCCTGTGAACCGCCACGAGTCGCGTCCGCCATTTTAGCTGGGGCCTTCGGGCTCCTGTCTTCCTGCTCGTTTCTCCTACACGGCAGCTCCACTGCTGCTCATAATAGAGCAGGTTAGTGCCCAGTCGCTCCGACACACACCAAGTAAACTCTCTGGATCATTGAGGTAATTTTAGGGGGGTTTGGGGCCCGGGAGGGGGAAGGGGCACCAGAGCTCACTGAAGAGGCGTCCGACGGCGTCCTTGGCTGGCCACACACCCTTTCTGCCATTTTAAGCATGATTGCCTTCAGCTTGTCTTCTAAGTGCTCTTCTAGCTTCCTAGTTTCTTTGTCCTTCTGTACCTTTATCGCTATTATTTATCCTCTTATAGTAGTCTTGAAAGCGATCCAAATTGTGCGTGGTTTTACTTCCTGAGTTTCACTTGTTTGGAAGTATTGGTCTATCCCCTCCCTCAGTTCTCCCCTCAGGATTTCATCCCTGAAAATCTGTGCTGGGTACCTCGATCTCCAAAGCCCTGCTAATTGTTTTGGTTGTGTGACTGTCAGGGTGATAGGGACCTGATCGAATAGGGCGATGGCCCCACTTCCATATCAGTCACTCTTCCTAGCAGAGAACGTGACACAAACATGTAATCTATCCTAGAAGCCATTCTGTGAACATGGGAATAGAAAGTGTAACCCCTGGATTCCCTCTTTCTTTCCCTCCAAGCGTCTACTAGTGCTAGGTTTTCCATTTTCCCCTGTAGTTCCTTCGACGGTTTGATTTGGGTGTGAGAAATTCTAGCACTCCTGTCCCTTGCTGGGTCCCACGCTAGATTGAAATCTCCTATGAATATTATGTTGCCCTTGGCGAACCCTTCTAGTTTTTCTGCCATTGCTTGTATCCACCGATCTTGTCCCGTATTGGGAGCGTAGAGTGAGGCTAGGATTATTATCTCCCCCCTCCCTGGAGAGTTATTGCTATGAGCCTGCCGTTATTGTCTCTGCTCGTTCCCATAATTCTCAGGTCTAGATTATTTTTCATTGCAATAAGAGTGCATCCTTTCTTCCCCGGGTTACTTGATTGTGTATTCGGTCATAGCCCCGTATTCTAATTCTGTGTTTATCTTTCTCCTGTATATGTGTTTCCTGCAGTGCGATTAAGTTTGGGTTCTCCCTTGCTAGAAATTGTTCCAGTTCTTTCCTCTTAAGTGGCGAGTTTAGCCCTTTTATATTTAAGGATATAATTTTTAGAGACCTATCCTTAGCCATTGTTTATCCATACTCTGTGTGCTCCCTTTTCGTGGTTGGCATATTTGGACACCTCCAGACTTGGTTCCTCCCTCCTCCCTTTCCCCCTCTCTCCCCTCCGTCTCCCCTCACTGGTGTGGCTCAACCGGCCTCTGGCCACACCCAAATCCCTTCCTCGGGTGTTGAGAACCTTTTCTCCCCCAATGCCCCGATTTGCAGATCTTGCCTGAACCATGTAACAAGCCAACATTCCACCCTTCTCCCCTCCCACCCCATCGCTTATGCTGTTTTTATCCCTCCCTGGGGGCTCTTACTTTTCTCTCGGAGCCGTTGGAGTTTACTTATTGGGACATTTTTCCAGGTGCGCCATCATGTCCTCCACTTTATGAGCATCGCCCGCCAGCTCCTGCAGGGCTGCTTCATTTGTGTCGACTCTTGCTTCCAGTGTATTTAGTTCATTCTTTACATCCTTAAGTGCTCCTGTCAGTTCCTCCTTCATTTTGTCCATTTGTGCTTGCATCACTTTTGTCATCTTGTCTCCGAAGTTCTGAAAGCATTGTTCCATAAATTCTTTGGTGACCCCTCCTCTTGGGGGATTTCCTCCTTGCTCCTCTCTGCTCCTGTGTCACTTTCTGGCTGTGATACCCCCTCTTTCCTCCACATTTTCTGTAATGTCCATTCAAGGTTCTTTTTGCTCCCCTTCATGGGGGTCTGGAGGTCTTTCCCTTTGTTTTTTGACATATTTACTGGTCTCCGATGGATCCGATCAAAGGCTGCCAGACCCGACTGGTGTCGCTGTCTAGCCGCTTCCCTTTCTCCTGGTTCACCTGCCCAGCTTTTAACGTTCACTTTTCTTGCTTTGGTGGTGGGGAGACGTAGTACATCTTGGTTTGTGCTTGCCCCTTATTGGGGGGGGGGTCTTAATGCCTCCCCTTCTTCTTTACATCAGATTTGGGCCCCCCGGCCTGCTACTTCCTATCTTCTACACCCGGTAGTCACTGCCCGGGGGGTGCTCCCCTTTGGCCCCTGCCTCTGTGGAGCCAGGCGGAGGTACATGCGATCCTTATCATATCTTTTCTGGCCCCTGTTATGCCAGGTGGAGCCCGGGGTTCTGCAGCTCTCTCTGGCTTACTGTAACTGCACTAGGGGATTAAGTCCTGCAGCTCTGCTGATCGTTGCCCCCCTGCTTTAGGTTTGTGGCTTCCCTCAATTTACACACTTCCTGGATGGGGGATATGTCTGTTACAGAGGAGCTTGTAATGGCCTTCCAGCTTACCGTCTGTAGTGCGGTTCTGTCCCGCTTGTTGGAGTCTCTGCCTCCTGGTCGTTTCCTCCGCTCCTCCGTCCCTCGCTGGTTCGGGCTTTCTTCTCTGCCTTTTCGCTGCTCCAGGCTGGCCAGAGCCTACTTACTTCTCCCGTATTATGGGTAATTCCAGCTTGGCTGTTTCTCCCTCTTCTGCTCTGGTGGCAGGACCCGCTCACCTCCCGCTGCTCTGCAGTGTTGCTCGGCTAGTCCTCTTCCTTCTTCCCACCGGCTAGCTCCATTCTTCCTTCTGTCCTCCCCACCGCCCTGGGCCGCCTCTGGCTCCTCCTCCACTTCACGGCTCCCGGGCCGCTCCGGGTGAGAGTGTCTCCCTTTCCTTCTGCCCGGGGCCGCTGTTCTGGTCCCCTGCTCCGCTGTCCGGACTGCACTGGGGTTTGGGTTCTTTTCACCAGGCCCGGCAGAATTAGCCTCTTGGACCTTCTCAGCTCCTCAGTGTCCCTCCAACCGGCTCTCTCTGCGACGATCGTCACACAGCGGCCGGCCCGGCGTCATTTGCGCAACTTGACGTGTTCTCCTCCTCACCACGGTTCAGGCACCTTCCCCAATGTCAGTCTCGACTCTGGCTCTTTCCTTTTGCTATAATTTGCCCGGGGTGGGGATTTTAGCTTTATTTTTTCTGTTTTAGGGTGGTGGGGCTGCGGAGAGCCCTGTTTAACAGTGTTCTCACCCGGTGGCCATCTTGGATCTCGCTGCATTATCATTTTATAATGTTATCATTTCTTTTGATTCATTTCGTGGTCTACGATGACCACTGAGTGCTGATGTGCTAACTGAGCCACATGACAGGCTTTTAGGGATGAATATGGCACAGCCAACCAGCAGGTATACCAGAAGCAAGCCCATGTGGGACTGACCTTGACATAGAACCAGTTAAGCACATAATATGGACCCATCACTTAGACAATTACAGCTATCCTAGTCTACATGGTCATTTCTCTCTCTAAAAGCCCCAGATTCTTTACCCGTGGATATTGCAATCAAACATTAGTTAGAACAGTCGCTCTGCATTGATTTTTTGGGTTTGCATATTTGTTTCCTCTGACTGTACTAAGACGCTAAGCCAGCCAGTCAATTGGCTGTAGCTGACTTTCCCTGTGATGCTCTGAATCTGTTGCTCAATTTGTCTTGTAGTGGAGATCACATCAGGCCACATCTTATTAACACTTGATGTGCTGCTAAAAACGTTTTTATCTTCATGATCTTATCCATAAAAACAATTTGGACCTGCTTTTTACCCACACAAGAACAAATTACTTACCCCATGTAATGTTCTTTCGACTGGATGGTCCTCCCACATATTCCTCATCTTTGATGTCTTTATTCCAGCATCAGCTGCTTCAGAAATGTTTTTCTCAGCAGAGGCTGCCATGTATCGTCGACACGTGCCCCTGGTCGGCCTCCGTCCTTTCTCTCGAGCATGACGCCACTGACTATATATATATATATATATATAGCATGCACTGCGCCCATTATTTCAGTTCTAGTTTTTCCTCTATCAAAAGCACAGACGTTCGCGGGGCCATGGATTGACCAGACGTTGGAGGAGAGGAAGGTGTAATATACAGAAATTCTACTGAGGGGTAGAATGGGAGGGGCGATTAGTGAATACATGGGAGGAACATCCAGTCGAAAGAACATTACCAGGGGTAAGTAAGTCGTTCTTCAAATGGATAGTGCCCTTGTACGTATTCCTCTTCTTTGATAAACTCCCAAAGCAGTATGTTACTGGAGGTGGGAATAGAGAACGTATCTTTCATTAACACTGTGTAAAACAGCTTTCCAAAACCTCGCCTCCTGACAGGATGCAGAGTTCAGGCAATAATGTTTTGTGAAAGTATGAAAAGAGAACCAGGATTCAGCACGACAGATGTGCTGCATTGGAACCCCTCTCTGTAAAGCCGATGAAGTAGACCCCTCGTCGAGTGTGCTCCTAATCCAATTGGGACGTCTTTACCCGCTAGGTTGTAGCATTCTGATATGCAAAGGATAATCCAGTGGCACAAGGGCTGCTTGGTTACAGCGAAACCTAGCTTGTGACTGGCATACCTCACAAAAAGCTGGCCATCCTGCCTAAGCTTTGCCATTCTAGAGATTTAAAAGCTCAAGGCCTTCTTAGGATCAAGATGATGAAGTCTCTCCTCCTCCTTGGAGGGATGTGGTGGTGGGTAAAATGTATGAATAACAAACCTTTGTGCTAGATGAAATTCTGAAACCACCTTCCGAAGAAAGGAAGGGTGGATCCCCAACAAAACCTTCTCCTTGTAAAAGGTGGTACATGGAGGCTTACAAGATAGAGCCTGTAATTCACTAACTCTACAAGCTGAGTTAATGGCCGTTAAGAAGACGTTTTGAGAGTCAGCATCCTTAAAGCACATGAACGAAGGGGCTCAAATAGAGCGCCTATGAAGAATTTGAACACCAACAACCTGCAGACCCTGATGCGCCAAATGAAGTAAAGAAGACAGCACCACAAGTGTTGCAGGTGAAAGGGTCTACATTCTTAGCTCTGTGCCAACTGCAAAATGTGTTCCAACTGCAGTGGTACAGAAATGTTGTTGCTGGTCGAAAGCAACACTTCCATCCGTTTTAGCTCCCGGGAGGATAGCTCAGTGGCAACGTGCTCGCCTTGGAAACAAGACGACACGAAGCAACACAGGTTCTATCCCGGGTCCGCGCTTAGAAACCTCTGGGTATTAAGCGCGTTATAAATACGCAACTAAGGCATATTCCTGTTACAGCGCCTCGATGCCCCTGGGCTGTGTGAGCACTTTAAAAAAATACAAATAAATAAATAAAATTATGTCTTTTGAAAGGTCCCAATCTTTGTATCTTAACCTATGAGAAACCAGACGTGAAGGTTCAGGGTCCTGATTTCTAGGTGAAGACTGCACCCCCCCTCTTGCAAGAGCAGGTCCTCCCTTTGGGGAAGACAAATTGGGAGGTAGATGGACATTTCCAGAAGATCTGGTTACTACATCCTCCTGGCCCAATCTGGAGCAATCAGGGTCATGGTACTGAACTTCCCCAACGTCTTGATGATGTGAGAAATGACAACGACTGGTGGGAATGCGTATAGGAGTGGAAAGTCCCAGTCTGCTACAAACGTGTCTCCCAGAGCTCCTGTCTGAGGAAATTCCCTGGAGCAGAACAGGTTGCACTTCCTGTTGACACTGGACGCAAACAGATGCACTTGAGGGGTTCGCAATGGGCGAAGACCTCTTGAAGGGCTTCCTGAGCTAACTCCTACTCATGAGAGACTGTGCTCTGCCTGCTCAGAGCGTCTGCCGCCATGTTCTCCTCTCAAGCCAGGTGATCGGCTGTGAGAGAGATTCCTTCTTGCAGTGCCCGAAACCAGTGCTGCATTTCCTCTCTGCACAGTGGTAGTGACCCTACACCTCCTCTTTTGTTGAGGTAATGCATGGCCAGGGCCGGTCTTTGAATCAGGCAGCCCAGGCGGCTGCCTGACATCAGTCAGCCTCTAGGGGGCGCTGCACCCGCAGTCCACAGTGCCAGTGCTAGAATACACGTGTAACACGTTAGTTTCCTAACATTATAAAAATGAAAGTGCCTGTTCATCGTTAGGAAACGAACGTGTTACACATGTATTCTACCACTGGCACTGCTGCAGGCTGTGGCCTCTGACAGGGCAGCTTCTAGTCCATTTGGTGCCCAGGGTGAAACACTAGGAATGCGCCCCCCCCGCACCTCATCCCATGCGCCACTCCTACCACACCCCGCTCTCCACTCCCTCCGCACCCCGCGCACCACTCCCACTGCACCCCTCGCACCACTCCCACCCACCCCGCGTGCAATTCCCAAACTACAACGTTAAGGAACTCCTACCCAAAGTCAAACAGTCCGCCACACAAGGAATGAATTGCCATTTGCAACGGTGGGCCACTTTTTCACTGGTGCCCAAGACAATGGCCCTCATTACGACCCTGGCGGAAAGTGACTGACCGGACCGCAACAGCGTAAATAGCGTTTCCGCCATTGCACGAAGGAGCAAAGTGCGGCTAATCACGACCCATCGGGCACGAGCATTACGCCATGGCGGAATCCGAAAGGCTGCGATGGCGGAAATGACCCCAAAACGGCCCTTACCGCCGCCGTACGCTGCACCAGGTGCAATACCGCCACCCATCTTAGCGGTCACCGTAATGAGCGGTCACCGTAACGAGCGGGCACCGCAAATTACGGCCACCGTAAATATACGGAAACGGAAGTAAAAGCATGTGGCCGGAACGGGAAACAGCACGCCGCACAACTATAAAAACCGAATCCCAACACAACCATTAAAAATCCGACCCTGACACACATCCCAACCCGTTAGCAACCCCAGTTAAAAAAATAAATATGGGAAAGGTAGCCAAGAAAGCGTGTGACCGCAAGCGGCAGGTACACTTCTCCCGAGAGGAACTGACCGTGCTCACCGAGACCCTCCAGGAAAATGCCGCCGTCGTCTTCTCCAGTCAAATGACCAGGACGGCCCTTGCCAACAAGAAGGCCATATGGGCCCTGGTGGCACAGCGCGTAAGTGCGGTGGGGACAACACCCCGCACGCCACAGCAATGTCGCAAGCGGTGGGACGACCTGCGGATCCGCGTACGCAGCATACTTTCTGCGAACAGGAACATCGCCACAGCTACCGGGGGGGGTTCAGAGTCGCCCATCAAGTTGACCCCCTGGGAGGATATCTGCGCCTCCACCATAGGAATGGAGAGCATAGAGGGAGTCGGAGGGATGGAGAAAGGAGTGCCGACATCCGGAGAATCAGGTAGGTTGGCCAAGAGAAACAATGCGAAATCCACAAACCACGAACATGTGCAGTACCATGTGACCCCATAGTGCAATACATACTTTGCCCTGACAGCGCCCTCTAAAAGTCAGAATGAATAAACAAATCAATCAAGATGCCATAAACAACCCCTACATGTGCAGCATGCACCCCCTAACTGCAGGCAGCCAAATGAATGCATCCTCAATCCACACGAAAATGAGACCACCTCCAAGGCCCAGTCCCAAATCAGCCTCATGTACCACCCCAATGCATTTGATACGTTGCCATTCCAAATCCGACAGACCCATAACTAACGCTCGCCCCTCTTTACTCCACCACAGGGTCCGATACCAACGACGAGCTGCAGGACACCCCTACCAGCACGCCTGCAAAGAGGGCCAGGACCAACGTCCCAAGAGCCTCCACCTCAGGTGCAAGGATCAAGACACGGCAGCAGCAGGAATCAAGTGGCAGCACACTGGAGGGGACTGCAACAGGCACCCCAGCAGCCAGCAAGTCCACAACCCCAGCACCACAGGTCCCCCCAAAGAACGTATCTGATGGCACTGCCTCTGGTGGTAGCAGCACCATAGGTGACACAGCTGTCATGCCAGCATGCTCCGACACGGAAAACAGTGCTGGCGACGTAGGTACCATCCATGACCTTTCCCAATCCCCCTGCATGTTCCATCCCCTACACCATGACGAAACCACGCAGGGGCACCCTGAAGACGACGACTGGCCAACCCCCACAAGTCCTGTGCCAAGGCAACATGTGTTGAGCAGCCCCCCTGTCACACCACCGCAAATGTCCATGGCCCAGCAGAGGCAACAGTCCCTCGACCTGCTGATCGAGCAACAGCAGGAAGTGTCCACGCTACTCAAGGACCATGCAAATGAATGCGGGGGTTCCAGGGCAGCCATGGAAACATCCACCGAGACACTCAGGGCACAAATAGAGAAAAGTAGTGAGAGCCTCAGGGGAGAAATGGAGAGAAGCACCGAGAGCCTGAGAGCACAAATGGAGAAAAGCACCGAGAGCCTGAGAGCACAAATGGAGAAAAGCACCGAGAGCCTGAGGGGGGAACTGCATGCGACGTCCAAAGACGTTTGTGCTGAACTTGCTGCTGTGCGCCGTGTGCTCTCGGAGCTCTCACAAACCCTCAGAGACATGCATGGACGCGAGCAGGCAGAGACATCATCCGTGGCAAGTTCCGTCCAGGGCAGCCCCCAACGCAGATCTGGCAGGAACCTGCGCTCCACGGGCAGGGGTGCCCCTGATACCCGTAGAGGGGGCTTGCAATAGCGTCCAACCACGGACAGCATGCATATTTGGACACTGGTGTTGGGGGGGGAGGTAGTAGGGTGGAGGGGGTGTGTTGGGCTTCACTGGGTGGCGGGTCCATAGGGTGTATAAATCAAATCACATTAACAATACAGCATCTCATAATCATCCAATGACATGTGTGGACATTGATATTTGCGTACGAGGCCTTCATAGGCGTACAGTCCACAATGTGCCTGTACCACACACACACAGTGCCACAGGTCCCCTTTCCGTGTAATAGGCACCATGCGTGGTTGCTAGAAGCATGCATCTATGATGCTCTGTCGGATTGCACGTGCATCCTGTGCCTCATGGACTCCTTGAGGTGCCTCCACATCCCCACCCTCATCATCATCATCATCTTCAGGTGCATGCAGTACAGCGTCAGGGGGCATGGGCACATTCCTACGTATGCACATGTTGTGCAGCATGACACATGCCATGACCATCTTAGAAACCTTCTCATGGCTGTACATGAGTGCCCCGCCAGACCTGCTGAGGCTGCGGAAACGAGCCTTCAGTAGGCCGAATGCCTGTTCAATGACCACACGGGTACGTGAGTGGGCATGGTTGTAGTCCTCCTCATGCTCGTTCTGTGGGTTCCGGATTGGTGTAAGGAGCCATCTCTTCAGTGGATACCCGGCATCACCTGTATGAGACGAATAAAGGGTGTCAGTGGAATGATAGTGCTAAGTAGCCCCCCCCCCCTCCTGCAAGGTCATTGACGCATCAAATGGGCCACGATGTCATGCATGGAATGAGACTCACCGAGTAGCCAGGATCTGTGCCCTGCGTGTCGCTCCATGTAGCGTGGTATTCTTGTGTTCCTCAGGACCATAGAATCATGTGTAGATCCTGGAAATCTGGCACAACAATGCGTAAATATCTTGTTGGAGTCACACACCATTTGCACATTGATTGAATGAAATTGTTTCCGGTTGCGGTACTGGACCTCCATGGCATGTGGGACAACCAATTCAACATGGGTGCAGTCGATGGCACCAATGCAACCCGGGATGCCGCCAAGTGCATGGAATCCCACTTTTGCGTTGGTAATCTCCTGGTACGTGCGTGGTAGTGTGATGTGGTCGTCGGCGTGCTTCAGGAGGGCATCGTGCACTTGGAAGAGTGTCCGTGAGAACAGTGGCTGTGAAATGCCATGCAACTGTGCCACTGTGTGCTGGTAGGTGCCTGTGGCCAGGAAGTGGAGTGCAGACACCACCTTCAGTAGGGGTGGGATGGCGGTTGGGCTATCTATCATGCTCACGAGGTCAGCATGTGTCATGTCCACAATGGCGATTATGGTGTCCCGGTCCAAACGGTAGAGGGTGTGGATCTGCTCAGCAGTGAGGTTGAACGGATCGGCTCGGAGGCGTGGGATTGCGGGCCGCCTGCGTGGTGGTAGTGGCAGTGCTTGTGGGCCTTGCTGACCCTGCCTTGCCCTCCTCCTCCTCCTTCTCCTCCGTCTCCCCTGTGCGCCCGGTTGTTGTACCTGTTGTTGTTCGTCGTCTTCTTGTAGTTGTAGCACTTGCAGTGCTATCTGGTCCCCCAGGCCCAACATCGCTAGTCCTGCCGGTAGCATTTTGGAGTGGGAGTGGTTGTGGGAGGGGTTTGGGTCTGCTATATATGTGCTGTCGGCCTGTATGGCCTCCACCTGTGCTGATTGAATGATTCTGTGGCAGATGCTATCCCTTCTGGCCGAGCACGTCCCGCACGTAAGGCTGCATTTGGCCGCATGGCATCTTGGGATTGGAATCATGTATCAAATCCCGATGGCAGTGTGATGTACTTTGACTGATTTTCATGGTATGCTCCCATTGTTACACATGCTATGATTGCAGCCGCTTACATACCTGTGAAGAGTCAGTGGTATGTAGGGCTCGATCGATGGCCGACCCTCATGCAGCACAGTAACGTACTTCACCGACGGGCGTGGCGTCCCATTTGTGATTGCAGCCAGTTAGCATCATGACACACAGCCGCACTACATTGATGTAATTGTGAATGCAAGCGTTCACAGAAGCCTTTTCGACGTAATGTTGCAAGTGAGGAATTCGAAGGCCAGCATTTTTGGTTTTGAAGTAGCGGCGAGGATACGCCCACAGGTCTGGCTGGAAATGTAACGTTCTATTGTAGAATGTCCTTGGGACATGGCCCATAACGAGCAGGCAATGAATGATATGAATTGAATGGGATGCGCAATAGCGTAGTGGACGATAAGGCAGGACGTTCCCAAATCCATCTTGCTTCACAACACTACAGATCCGGCCAGGGGCACAGTGGTTTTTGCGGACTGCATTACGCACAGACGCGATGGAAGTTTCACATATAATGTGAGTGAATATTCATGCGTTTTCATTGCGGGATGAGGGAATGATGAATGGATGCATGGACTGATGATTCCGTTTAGGGTCTGCCATGTACATGGGTTTTTTGAATCACTCCCCTTCCCCTGCGCTATGTGATGCAAGGCTGCCATAGTGGGACATACGTCTATCTGCCCTTGTCGGATCCTCCCTGTCTCGACGCGCCTTCATACACTTGTGTCTAGGCACGTTACTAATCCCATGTCATGGGTTCTATCTTGACGGACGCATGCACAGTAACCGACGTTGCCAATGGTGTATTTAGCTCGATTGATTTCGTTATGATTCGATACTGATTTAGGGGTGTGTATATTCCTTTGGAGTGGGCTAGCATGCATATGGGTGTGGATTTGGTGTGTTGAATGAAGATTGTAATGCATCATGAGTCCCGTAATGCAATCGGTTAATTTGTGTTTCTTTTGGGTGACAGGTATCTCCTGCCCTATTGCAGATGCCATCTCTACGCCACTCCTCCAGATGGTTTTTACTCTCGACTCCTGCAGCTTCGGGTAAATCAGTGGAGCACCATTTCGATCTTATGGGACGATCGCCAATGGGCCACATGCCCTTACGCTGTACTGGTGGCTAGGTGCAACATTTCGGCCTTTCAGCTCGACTAGTGCCTGCCTCATGGGACGGACCTGCGGTTCTTGCCGCTTCCATGTTGCCTTTTGGAACGTTGATGTAGGCCCTGTGTGCCATGATGGTACAGGGCGTCACACAAGTGGAAGCTGGTCAATTATTGCAGATGCAGCCCTCGGTGATGATGGTTGTTTTGGTGTTATTTTGCAAATTGCTGTGGGGCCTTTGTCATTTGGATGTGCATTTAAATTGTATTCCGATATTTGTCGTGTTGCGTTGTTCTTTGCAGGTGATGTGGCGATTTTCGCTTTGTGGCGGTATGTATTGCGAGATGATCTGCATTGTGTTCCGCCTTCTGAGTTGAGTTGTGTGGTACAGTACTGGCCGCGTTTGCCTACGTAGCACAGTATGGTCACGGATAGGGGCTGCCATTGTGACTGTTTACATGATGTGCTGTTCAGGGGCGGGGGATTGGCTTTTGGCCGACTGGTGCCTGTCAGCCAGGTCGATTGGTGGAATGATGGGATGTTCAGAATGTGGCTGGTCACAGGTGACTGTGTTTGCGTGCGTTTGTTGGAGGGGGACTGGGGTCATGTCCATTGGAATAGCTTCTGTATTGATGCCATCTGTGCCCTGCAGCTCCCATCGGCCCCTCTTGGGATGAGCCTGGCTGCTCAGTCACTCTGCAAACTTGTGTGGTACATGCTTCTGCTGATGGTTGGTTTGTTTACTGGCATGAGTACAGGGCTGGTGCAATCCCCCTCAGGATGCTGTTTTGGATGTTGCCTTGCGCTGGTGGCAAGCGATGGGGGACTACTGTTGTTTTGTGTCATGTGTTCTTGATTTTCATTTTGATGTATTGTACCTTCACATGCCTGTGCTGCGTCAGTACGGCTATGGTGACATGCCGTACATGGATGCCCACTCACGGGGCGCTTTGAGCCCCTGCATGCTTTTCTACGTTGGCATGCATGGGTGAATTGTAGATTTCACTGGTTGCATAGTGTGAGTACATTGCGCCTGCCAGGAGTTGTGCAATGTGGCCAGGGAGTGGAGTACAGGCACTCAGTGGGCCATTTACGGTTGGTTCACGTTGCCGTATTTCTCGCCATGGCGGAATGGTACTTTACGACGTGCTTGATGGCGTTCAGTACATGTCCGCTAGGGTCAGAATTCGCGTACCGTTGCGCCATGGCGGTGATTCCGGTTTTGCAAGGCGCGCGTGCGCGTACTTGGTGCAGTTAGCGTTGCCGTTCACTGCGGTGTCGCTAATGGCATCGTACTTTACGGTGACGGGTCATGATCGCAACGAGCGGTGTTCGATGGCGGTATTGCATTTCCGCCATCATTTTTCCATTTCCGCAAGGGTCGTAATGAGGCCCAATGTTATGCCCCAGTCCCACTTAGGCTGCAGATAATGAGGACTGGGCACACCAAGAGACCATGAATATGGCATAGGATGCTGTATATACAACCAACAAAGAATCCAAGATGCTGAAGGGTGTTTGGAGGCAACCTTAGCCAAAAGGGCAATGACAAGGAGACACACCTGAACCCAATAAACAATCACTTTAACATTCTTTGAATGGGAATCAAGTGTATGCTTTGATATAGTAAAGTCTTGACTGTTGTAAGGATACATGGACCAGGATTATTTATTTATTCATACAATGTTTGTCGGGTTCCTGCATATTTATTAATTTATGCAATGTGTGTCGGATACAAGTATCCGACACACATTGCATAAATAAATACATTATCTGTCTCCATGTACCCGACAAACATTGCATAAATAAATAAATAAACCGGTTTGTGGCTTAAAGACTATTTACTCAGTAACACTGGTCAAAACTATTATCCACATAGCGAAGTTGCCATGGAAGTGGTTTAAAGTGTAATTGATATATAGTTTGGAAAAGAAGCGGCATGAAAGAAATAGCGCTGCTTTAAACTATTATTTTGGCCATTTTCTGGGCTTGCACGGACGCACCATGGGCCCAAACGGGTCTCCGTTTGTACTGTGTCGGGGCACACGGTGCGTCCCTGCAAGGCACGCCCACTCCCCACAGCCCACTGCACCTCCCCTCCCATCTCAATGCCAGCACAAAACCATTTAGTGACTAATGGGCCACCATTAGCAGTTTCCTGCCAGCATTGTGATGGAAGGGGCTGGTCTTAGCTGCAGGGGGACCTAAAGTGTTTTTATTGGTGTGCTTATGCCCCTTCCCCAAGTGGCGCGAAAGTGGTCAGAAGGAGCCTCTGACTTCTGTAATGTCACGTAGTACTTTGTACTTTGTACTACGTGACATTACAGTCGGAAGGGGCAGTGCCAGCACCTGACCTGTGGAACTTTCCCCACGTCAATGCGCCGCCCCACAAACTGGGGAATTCCAACCCCTCCAGAGGCTCCAGGGACCGGGGCGTTTGCACCCCCTGGGGCTATTGCACCCCGGGCAGTTGCCTGCCGCGCCCAGGCCAAGAAACGGGCCTGGCCTCGGCCCTCAGGCAGGGCAGGGCAATTGGCAAATAATTTAGCAACATTTGTTGCTTTATTACCTTCCCCCGGCCCCGGGCGCCAGCCAGGCCCATGGGCGCACGTGTGGTGTGCCCTCCTCCAGGCTATGGGCGTGCACTGACACTGAAGTGTGGATCGATTGGGGCTGGTGGTGTTGTCGGCCCAGGCCATTACAGAAAAGAGGAGCGATTGGGTCACTAAATCCTGAAGTTGTTCCCATCACAAGTACACACTGCCAAGCAGCAGCAGAATCAGCAAATACAAACAGTTGCTGCATCCTGCCCTCGCTGATTGGGCTTTCTTTCAGGAAATCCGGCAATAACTACAGCCTGCCGAGGCAAGCACACTTTTTTCCTCCTGCTCCCGTCCTCGCAGGTGAGGCCTATTGCTGCATAGGTGTTTTATTTATTTAAAAATGGTATTGCAGAGATGACTGGGCCAACCAAGAACGGCCTCTGGAGGCCACAAAGCTAGCCACTTTTGTCAAGGCTCAAGTAGTCATGAAAAAGGAAGCGAGCACTGGTGGTGGCCTCTCCTCAGAAGATCAAAAGGGCGGTTCTCAGAAGACCTGGGCAGTGTCACCGTCAGCAGATCTTAGACAGTTGCAAGTTCCAGCCGGGTTGGATTGGTCCGTCCGTCGGCCATTCGGCCCGTGGCCAGGCCAAAATCACTTAGAGGGCGAGGCCCTGGGGACCAGTACCACGCGTGGGCTGGTTTGGAGGTTACTACGCCCTCCCTAGTTCTCTCTCCTGAGCATATTATTCGTCATTCCCTCTTTCCTGGGAATGCCCCGGCCATTATGGGAAAGAGGAGCGAGTGGGTCACTAAATCTTGAAGTTGTTCCCATCACAAGCACACACTGCCAAGAAGCAGCAGAATCTGCAAATACAAACAGTTTCTGCATCCTGCCCTCGCTGATTGGCCTTGTTTCAGGACACTCGGCAGTAACTATAGCCTGCCGAGGCAAGCACACTTCTTTCCTCCTGCTCCATCCTCGCAGGTGAGGCCTATTGCTGCATAGGCGTTTTATCTATTTTAAAATGGTATTACAGAGATGACTGGGCCATCCAAGAACAGCCTCTGGAGGCCACAAAGCTAGACACTTTTGTCAAGGCTCAAGTAGTCATTAAAAAGGAAGCGAGCACTGGTGGTGGACTCTCCTCAGGAGATCAAAAGGCTGGTTCTCGGAAGACCTGGGCAGAGTGTCACCGTCAGCAGATCTTAGACAGTTGCACGTTCCAGCGGGGTTGGATTGGTCCGTCTGTCGACCATTCGACCCGTGCCTGGGCCAAAATCACTTCGAGGGTGAGGCCCTGGGGGCCGGTACCACGCTTGGGCCAGTTTAGGGGTTGCTATGCCCCCCTAGTTCCCGCTCCCGAGCATATTGTTCGTCGTTCCCCAAGAGTTTCATACATTTCACTGTTCGCTCAGACTTGTCTTATACTCTTCTTTGTCATTGTGCTTCTTTTGTTTGGAATGGCAATCACGCTAGTCTAGCGAGATAAACAAACACCTACACGAACGCGCCTTGTGAATGATGGTGTGAAGGATGGATGCAGGCTTGGGAAAGCAACTCAGCAACTACAGTAGAAACCGTCTCCGTGGACGGTTTGCCCGTCTTCCGTATAATGCAAATACCCAGACTTGCAGGATGCATGCTTCACTTTCTTTGTTCCATTGGGGGCAACATGCTGTAGCATCAATTCATGGTCTTTAAAATACCCTGCACGGTGCAGCTTCCGATCTCCTTTAACACAAACGCTGGGAAATGGCCATGACTAGCTAATGCTACATTAATCAAAGCCAGGTCTCTAAATAATGGTTCAAGTGTTGTGGAATCACCTGCTCACACTTTCTGTCGTGTAACCAACCAGTGCGCAAAAGGTGTTTCAGAGCGTGGGGCTCTTGATGCCACCCATTTCTGCATTTGATACACCAGCAGCTAAACACACCCTGGGGAGGCAGCTCCTTCTGCATAGTCCATTTCTCTCCCAAGCTCGGGACAATGGTCTTTACCATAATGGAGAATGTGAAAAAGCGCAGTGCTGCAAGGCTGGGGGGTGAGGGTGGAGGGCAAAGCGCACTACGCTTGGGGTACAATGGAGATGCTTCCCCTGATACCCGCAGTACTCCAAGTACCTTGAAATGAAATTCGGCTATACACTGCACAATGTGCAAGGGCCGCAGTTATTCAAGCAGCACGCGACTAGTAATTTGCAAAAAGTCACTTAACGAGTCCCAAGAAAAGGTTGCCTTCCACCCTTTAAGAATTTGATTGTTTTTGTTTTTATGTTGGGATGGTAGACATCGTTTTTCTTTGCGATCTTACAGATTCATGGTGCTGTCGGGAGCTAAAATTAGTGATCACGAAGGAAACATTTAAGAATTGTGAGAGTTCACAAGCTTGAGCGATACAAACCCCAACACTCGAACTGCCATTTCTCTGCCGCGGTAATGCACTGCAGTGTATTTCAATGTAAAGTCCACATTGTAATGTCATAATTTTAGAACGCCATTAACATTGGGAGCTATGTTGAATTGTACATGCATGTCAACTCTCTTCATATGTTTAAAGTAGACTTTACCACTCACATGGAGTAGTGATATTGTTTACGTGTGTCCCTCCTAAATATATTTAAATTCCCGTGAAATATTTGATGCAATACATATTGCATAAATGCATGTATTTTAATGCTGAGATAGACGGGCTTGTACAGCTATCGGTGGGTATGTTGCTGGTGCTTGTTCTTGGAGGTTCGAGTAACACTGTTCAAGACAAGTTCATCACCTTTTAAGAGTGGCTAAATGTTTGAGGTCATAGGAATGACATTAGTGTAGATCTGAAATTGTCGATTCTCTGACCTGAGTCACAGCAGCAAACTGGCCATTGTTACTAAAAAATGAAGAGCAAAAGCAGACTAACATAACCAGGCCTGTTCGGGTTTGACCCTCTTATTGCTGTTTTCTGAGGTTCATGAAAATCAGCAGATGCCAGCATTGACAATTTTGTTAACTCATAGTCCCCACTCCCGCTGCTCAGCCCATGACACATGCATGAGATCACAGGTCGGGTGAGGGGGGCGCCAACAATGCTTCCTGCCTGGGGTGCAATCTGTTGTAAAACCGGCCCTGTGCATGGCCACTGTGTTGTCCATCATTATCTGGACATTATTTCTCCATACAGAGGACAGAAAGGCCATCTGCACTAGTCTGATTGCCCTCAGCTCCAAAAGGTTGATGTGTAGTTTGGTCTCCGATGGAGACCAATGACTGTTGATTGTCAGATTACTGGTGTGGGCTCTCCAACCTGTCAGGGAGGCATCTGTAACTACTGTAATCTGATGCTATGGTTGCCAAAAGGGTTTGCCCTTCAACACGTTCTCCTCCCAGGCCCACCACAAGAGATCCTGCACAACTTTGTTCAGGACCTGGAGTAGATCCGTCATTCTTCTGGAGAACTGTGACCACTGGAATCTGAGGGCCCATTGAAGAGACTTCATTCTCAGATGGGCCTCTGGCCCCAGAAAAATGCAGGATGCCATGAGATCAAGCTACCTTGAAAAAATCGAAGGCCAGTAGACGTTGGGCATTCTGAAACTTCATGACCATCTGCTGAATGTGATTAGGCCTGGCAAGGCTTTCCCTGATGAAGCATCCAGGACTGCCCCAATGAATTGAAGCTTTTGAGAAGGTACCATGTGGAACTTCTTGAACTTGAGGGAGAAGCTCAGCTTGTGGAGAGAGTGGCAGGTGATGCTGAAATGCTCCAGGACCTGTTTGGGGGAACGGCCCCTGATCCGCCAATTATCCAGGTACGGGTAGATGTGAATGCCACTCCTCCTGAGACTTGCTGGCACTATCGCCATTAACTGGGTGAAAACCCTTGTGCGGAGGTGAGCCCAAATGGCAGAACCCAAAACTGAAATGAGAACTGCCAATGGCGAACCTTATGTACTTCCTGTGCTCCTGCAGAAGTAGCGGATCCAGAACCTTGAGGGAGTGGCTCCCTGGTGGTCAATCAGGAGGCCTTCTCAAGAAAGGGAGGCACTAACCCTGGGCTATAGTTTTCAAGGTCCATGCATCGGAAGTAATGCCCTGCCATCCTTCCAAATGGACCATGGCCTCAGAGAGGTTTTGGTGTAGCTGTGGCGGCAGCTGATGGTAAGGAGGCTGTAGCTGTTTTGGTAGTTTCGCCACCTCAACCACATCCACCATGAGGAAATCTTCTTTGGCCCCTTTGTGTGGCCTGGCCCCTTCCCCTTCCAAATGATGAATAATATGGAACGAACCGCCCCCTCCAAAATTGAGGAGCTAGATGGGTCTACTCCCGAATGGCCTCACCAATCGACTTTGCAGTCACCTTTGATGATTGGAGCTTCTCTAAGCTCTAATCAGCTTTGCTGCCAAACAAATGGGAGCCATCGAAGGGCATGTTTAACAATCTCACTTGAACATCAGGCGCAAATCCAGATGTATGCAGCCAAGCAAACTTGCGAGAAACAGTGCTAGCTGCCATCACCTGACTGACTCTGTAAACTGAATCAAACCCAGTCTGAAGTGACTGGCACAGGGCCTCCGTCCCATCTTTGATGATGCTTAGGAAACCCTTTCCTCCCCTTCTGAGATATGGTCCGCAGCCATGGCAATGGCATCCCATAGCGTGAACAAAAACCTGGCCAATACTCATGTAGCATTGATAGAGTTTAAAGCCATGCTACTGACATAGAAAACTCTCTTGGGTAAGATGTCAAATCTTTTGTCATCCATGTCGTGTGGCGTGGTATAGTCGCGTAGGCGGCATCCCTAGATGATGCAGTGGCAGCCTTAAATACCAAACTTTCAGGGGACGAATGTTTAGACGGATATTCCGGATCCACACCAGAAGGATTATACTTTTTTGTGGGATCTTTACTAACTGGAGGGTTATTATCTGGGGCTTCCCAATTGTTAATCACTCTACTCCTTAAAGCAGTATGAAACGGTAGGATGAGATCTTTCTGAGGACCTTTATCCAAAATATCAGTCAAGTCATCCTGCTCATAAACTGCAGCAGGCCTCCCCTAACCTAGATATTCTGTCACCCTATTCATAATTGCCGTGTAAGAGGCATCTGCTTTAGCAGAAGGTTCTGGACTGACAAACACCACCTCAGGAGAGGTGTTAAGGACACTTGTATCCCTCAATGAGTCTACCAGGTGTTGCATCTTGGACTCTTCTGAAATGAAGGCCTCAGGAACATTCGGTGTCCCAAATTCTTGGCCAAAAGGAGGGGTGTCCTGTTCAGAAGCCTCATCCTCCTCAAAAATTGTGGACATTGGCACTCATTACAAGTCAGGTGGTGGACCATGGTGCTTTTAGCACCATGGTCCATGCCGGATTCCGCCATGGTGGATGGTGGAATTACCGCCCCATTCCAAGGTGAGTGGGGCGGTAATTCCCCATTCACCATTTGCCCTTCCCCATTCCCATTTTTGCCCCATAGGGCATAATGGGGATGGGGAAGGCGCTAATTACGGCACTGTAAATTACGGTGCCGTAATTAGCACCAAGGTCGCTTAGCGCCTTGGACTTTAACGCCTGCAAAAAGCAGGCGTTAAAGTGTGAATCAGGCGTTAAGGGTTAACGGTGCCGACGGTGCCGTTAAACCCTTAACGCCTGACTTGTAATGAGGGCCATTGACTTAAGAAAGTATTTTCTTGACTGAGCCTATAAACCACCAAGGGTTCCGTCGATGACGTTGATGAATTCAACATTGAAAAACTCAATGCCAAAGTACCCACCCAGAGACTCGTCGGGGTAGTCAGTGGATGAGGTTTAGGCCTTTCCTTATCTCTGGGTTTTGAGTGAAGGGGTCGACTGTTTTGGGCTTGGGCTCGAAGGCGCACAAACAGAAACAGTTTTAGACACCTTCTCAGCCTTACGAAGCTTGGCAGGGTCAGAGCTCTGAAAATCCTCCCCCTCGGCTTTAGAAGTGGAGTTACCTGGAACAGATGGAACAGACGGAGTGGATGGAACAAATGAAACAGATAGAATGGAGTGGACGTACTGGTTGGAATTAATGGGACGGATGGTATAGTCTAAACAAAAGCGATAGATGGGACACATGGAAGTTAGAACAGAAGGAGCAGATGGGAATGGAAGAAATCGATGAAGTGGATAGAACGGATGAAGTGGATAGAACGGTGAAGTGGATAGAATGGATGAAATGGATGGAACGGATGCAGTGGATGGAACGGATGCATTAAAGAAAAAACTGACAGAATGAACGAAACATGTAGAGTGGATAGAACAGATGAAACGGATGGAGTGGACGGAAAGAATGGAAAGGATGGAGATGATGGAATGGATGGAGTGAATGGAACTGATGGAGTGGACCGAACCGATGGAGTAGATGGAACGAATGGAGTGGATGAAACGGATGGAGTGGATGAACGGAAGGAGTGGATGGAACGGAAGGAGAAGATGGAACGGAAGGAGAGGATGGATCGGAAGGAGTGGATGGAACGGATGTGACGAATGAGCAGATTAAACGAATGAAAAGGATGAGTAGTTATAATGATTAGAACAGATGGAATGAATCGAATGGATGGAACGGATGTAATGGATGAAACGGACACAGTAGACTGAACCGATGGAGTGGATGGAACAGATGGAGTGGATGAACATATGGAGTAGATGGAACATATGGAGTGGATGGAACAGGTGGAGTGGATGGAACTGATGGAGGGGATGGAACTGATGGAGTGGATGGAACAGACGGAGTGGATGAAACAGACGGAGCGGATGGAACAGATGGAGTTGATGGAACAGATGAGTTGATGGAACAGAGGGATGGAACAGATGGAGTGGATGGAACAGTTGGAGTGGATGAAACAGTTGGAGTGGATGAAACAGATGGAACGGAGTGGATGGAACAGAAGGAATGGATTGGAGGGAAGCAGTGGGTGGAACGGGAGGAGTGGATGAAACGGAATGAGTGGATTGAACGGAATGAGTGGATGGAACAGATAGAGTAGATGTAGAGTAGTAGAGTGGAACAGATGGAATGGATGAAACAGTCAGAGTGGATGGAACAGATGTAGTTTATAGAACGAATGTAGTTGATAGAACATATGTAGTTGATGGAACAGATGTAGTTGATGGAACAGATGGTGTGGATGGAACAGCTGGTGTGGATAGAGTGGATGCAACAGATTAAATGGATAGAACAGATGGAGTTGATTGAACGGTTGGAGTGGACAGAACGGATAGAGCAGAAGGAACTGATAGAGCGGATGAGGGGGATAGAATCAGATGAATTGGATGGAACAGATGGAGTTGATGGAACAGATGGAGTTTATGGAACAGATGGAGTTGTTGGAACAGATGGAGTTGATGGAACGGATGAACAGAGGAACAGATAAACAGATGGAACGGATGGAATAGATGGAATGGATGGAACAGATGGAGTGGATGGAACAAATGGAGTGGATTAAACAGATGGAGTGGATGGAACAGATGGAGTGGATGGAACTGATGGAGTGGAGAGCATGGAGTGGATGGAACAGATGAAGCGGATGCGACAGATAGAACGTGGAAGTGGATAGAATGGATGGATTGGATCGAACGGATGGTGCGGATGGAACGGATGGTGCAGATGGAACGAAGGAGAGGATGGAGCAGATGGTGCGGGTGGACCGGAAGGAGCGGATGGAACGGATAGTGCGGATCGAACGGATTGAATGGATGGAACTGATGAAATGGGTGCAACACACGGAGCTAATCGAATGAATAAGAAAGATGAAACGGATAGAACACATTAAACGGATGGGAAGGATGAAATGGGTCTACAGAACGGATGGAGTAAACTATGTGGTCGATGGGTTGAGTGGATGGAATGATCGAAGGACTAACAGATTAAACAGATAACACAGACGAAATGGATGAACTGACAAAGTGGAATGAACGGACAGAGTAAATAAAACGGATAGACTAAATGGCACTGATGGAGTGCTCGATCTCAAGCGCCTAACTGATAACCACCAGATCACACTACTACGCTTACTCTCTCCTATACACCAACACTCAACTAGAACACAGCAATACTATGGCACATTCAGTATAGCTGTTCTCATACTAACACCCGCCACATACTCCTCACCATCCTAATTAAACACAGCTAGCTAGCAGACACCGATAGCTTAAGTGTCTCCTCTGGCCTAATGCAGCCACAAATCAGTCTGGTCGTCATTCCTCCAGAAGTGCACACATACCTGACCTCCCAACCACTACACCTACCGCTAAGAAACAGCTATCATGCAACTGCCACACCGGCTGCACACATATCCGGTGCACACACGCACCTTATGACTCTTTCTCTCTCTACTGACTTGAACTACGGTTCCCGAGGGCGTTCAACCTACCAGCGCTTTGAGATCATACGAGATCATAGCACTGAAACATAATGCGTTATATAAATGCCAAATAACATAACATAACAGGTGGCCTTGCGATCGGACGAGGAGTTCTCCACTCCTGTCTCCACTCCGCTAAAAAATACTTTTGTTCTGCCTAAGCCTGCCTGGTATCAAAGATTCTCTTCGACAAACTGAAAGGCTTTGAAGGAGAAATTATTAAAAATACTTAAGTCCTTTTACTTTATAAAAAAGTATTATTCATGCAAGAAAGGGAGTTTTATTTTAGTCATATTTCTTTATTCCTAACATTTGTCATGAACTATTTAAAGTTCTTTACAAACTTTGCAATCTGACTGCCCTTGCTTGTCCAGTTCTCACCTCCAAATCCTTGCGTAACCAGCTGGTATCATTCCTCTCTGAGAACATTTTCAAGATTCAATCTAAATTGATTCCTGGCTACACCTTTGGGTGATCCACATGTGATTATGGCTATTTATGTGATAGCTCTTCATATTGTTCTGGCTTATCTCTAATTTCTTTTCAATTTAACGCAGAATTTGAGCTCCTTGAACATATGGCTTCCCACCATCCCACAAGCTCTCCCGATGACCCTTGTTACTCTGATGTTTTTAAGATGGCCAGGTCCCTGGTGGCCTCATATCTTTGTACCATCATTAACTCTCCATTCTTAACTGAGATAATACCTGACCAGGTTAAGTCAGTCTTCGTAGTCCATTTGAAAAAAGAATCCCTGCTGGATCAGAGCAACCTCGAGAATTTCGGCTAAATTGTTCTTCTTCCCTACCCAGGTAAATAGATGGAGGATTTTGACACAACACAGCTACATGCATTTGTGGAGGACCCTTTACTCCTCAATGATTTCCAAACTGACATTCAACTGGGACAAAATACTGAGATTGCGGTAGTTTCGGCTGTGGACAAACTTAAAGGATAGTTCCGGGACTTTTTTTTTATTGTCCCTACGGTTCGGCCATGTGTTTTTAAGCATAAATCGGTTGATCGTAGAAAACTTTCCTATGGACCTTACCCGACTTTTCGTCCATTAACGCACTCGAAATCAGCCGCCATTTTCTGATAATCCTATCATTTCCCCCCATCGACCTGGCTCACCTGCTTTTGCGGCACTAAATCAAATCCCCTGCCCCTGAGCCTGACATCAGCAGACGCGTACCGCCCATTTCCCAACGCCAAAGCACGTTTCGTGTCAACAATCGCTGCGCCTCAGCTAATGAAGTGTCGCCATGGAAATGGCAGGACGCCTCTTTCCTCAATAAGTATAAACACACCGTTTCACAACACACAGCAGCAGATTTTTGATTCCATTACTCTCTCTGTGTTACTTTGAGTATTCTGTGACTCGTTTCTGTGCTCTGGTCAGCTACCTTCGCCGCTTCTAGGCCTTGTGAACACCTGTACCATCTCTGTAAATTATTTTACTTTCTTTACCACACAATGGCTACAATAATGCCATATATGTACGAGCCCGAGTACACCGAGGAAGAACTACTGGAAAGGCAAGCACGCGAAAACGATGGGGATTCGGACGGCAGTTGGGAGGACCAGTCAACGGATGAAGAGCCTGGACAATGTCGCATGGACGGCGTCTCCACCTGGTGCACGTGCAATCGGTGCGAGCTAATGCCAACTGAGGAGGAGAACTGCTGCTGCCGTGAAAATTCCGGGTGCTTGGCCTACATTTCGGAAGGCGAGCCAAGTCCGCAATGCATCACCGAGCTGCCAGAGTTCAGGGAAGCCTGCCTCTCACGGACCGTGTTGAGGATGATGATGGTGCTTATGCACGAACTTCGCGGCACTGTTCGTCCGCGTAATCCGAGTAACGAGTAAGTATACTCTGGTTGTGATGTCAGTGATGCCACTACTATTTCATGGTCGTCTCCCACATATAAAATTACATCTACATATCATTCGAATGCATGTAAATTGGTTCCATATTGTGCATTTTCTAGATAGAATTTTTTTCAAAGCAGAATGACATTTTTTACCTGAATCGACAGTGATAAGAAAGTTTTGTCATTTTAATACAGTTTGCATCTTTCATTTTCACAGGTGGTACAGGCTGGTGGCCTATCGTTGCTTCACTTGGTGGCTTCACGGGAGGCTCGGATACCGCGTTCGGAGTGTAATACCTGCCTGTGCGGTACTTGCCATTAGACAACATTTCCCCAGCGACAGTGGACAATACCGCGGATTTTCCCTGGATGTGCTGCAACCGGAACTTTACAATGTGTAATGTTTATTATTTATGTTCAATTGAAATTAAGATCTAAAATAAAACCCAACATATATTTTAACAATGGTTGTTTTGATTTTTTAAATGAATCTAGTGTGTCTCCATTGAATAGTCTTCCTGTGCCTTGTCTTGTCACACCACATGTCTCCGGCCAGCATCCTCCCTCACGCTGGCCGCCCACCTTCAATCCACATAACCGTTGAACCCATATGCAGCAGACATACATATGTTATTTTGCGGGTTGGCATCAAGCCTAGGCATCCAGGGTCTCCAGGGTGAACTGCACCCATATATTCTCCTGGGAGGGTGAGGTATTTATAAACTCACCCCCCTGCCTTCCATGTACTAGATCCTGCAGCCTGCCTCTTACATGCAGTTAGATGGCCTCTCCTTGGTGAGGCCCTGCGGCAAACGAGTCTTGTCTGCACGACCACCGGCCCAATCCACCACCCCGCCCTATCAAAGGCAGTTCGCACCGGGGTACTTGCGCTGGCAAGTGGAGCTGTCAGGGAGCGATAAAGGCCAAGAGGTGCCAAAGACCATGTACACTTCAAAGAGGTCTATAGAGCATGGGTTGTTGTTCCCATGTCTACCTCCAGACCCCGTGTCTCCTGCCAAGCATCCCCCCTCACGCTGGACGGCACCCTGCAATCCACATAAGTGTGTCTCCATTCACGAGTCTTCCTGTGTCTTGTCTGCACGACCACCGCCCCAATCCACCCCCCGCCCTATCAAAGGCAGTTCGCACCGGGGTACTTGTGCTGGCAAGTGGAGCTGTCAGGGAGCGATAAAGGCCAAGAGGTGCCAAAGACCATGTACACTTCAAAGAAGTCTATGGAGCATGGGTTGTTGTTCCCATGTCTACCTCCAGACCCCGTATCTCCTGCCAAGCATCCCCCCTCACGCTGGACGCCCCCCTGCAAACCGCATAATGCCACGACATATACACGTCATTCATTCACAAACACACCCCTGTTTCGAATTCTTTATAACCCACTTCATATTTCTAATGAGAACTTCTTTGCGCTTTGCTAGTCAACCCGTGAAGGTGCTGGTTATCTGCTCCTCGTCTCTGTGAACTTCCGTGACCACTTCGAGGAAACTCGTCAGTTTGCAACCTGTGAACTGCTCCCTGTTCTACGACAAGAAACTACTCTGATCCCTGCATCTAACTATTTGTTCGTCAAGGTAAGGCCATGTACCATAATCATTTTGCGTCCAATTTCTTTTCGTTCAAGACAGTACATGCAAGGAACTAGTCACATGTTCTGAGTTTAGGCAAATTATTTTTCTATTTTTTTAAAGTTATTCAAATACTTATCCGCATGTGAATAACGTGTATAGTTCCAGGAACCAAAACGAACCTTGCATTGAACCTTTTATGTGTCATTTAATTTTTTAACACATTGGTATTCATATAGAATTGTTGATCTTTACTTTTCAGAACTTTCCACAATGCCTGCCTGTTCCATTGGCGGTTGCCCTTCGAAGACCCATAAAAAATCTGAAGGTACTATAATGCATGTTTTCCCTAAGACAATAGATCAGATAAGAGAATGGGTCCGATATTGCGGATATCCACCGTCTGAGCTTGAAAGTAGAGTCCTAGAAGTCTTTGCGGACAAGAGGGGTGATCGATACCGCATCTGCAGCAGGCACTTTAGCTCAGACATGTACTCCACATCATTGCTAATAAAGAAGAACACACCGCGAGCGAAGCGAAAATTGCTCTCAACCGCTATTCCCACTCTATTCGTCCACATCCCTCCACTGGTGAGTCAAGTTTACGTATTTATCTCTCGGCCTTGCGGTAGTGTGTAGCATTAGCTAACAATAATTTCCCCATTTATGTATCCCCTCAATATGAAGGCGGAAGATTCTCCATCCGTGTCGTTATTGCAGTCATCAGCCACTTCAAGCGCCTATCGGGTAATCTTACTTAGCTATTCTGCCACTGACTTGTTTTAGGCATGTAAATCAATAGTTTTAATTTATCGTGTAATTATTTTACCTAATGGTACACCCTTGTACTCGTCCTCTAGTCTTTGTTTTCAGTTATAATTATTGTTATCCAAAATAATGCAAGTACTGTCTTTCAGGGAGATGCTGAGGAGTCCAACGCATTGACGACAACCGTTGATGTCACTCAGATGCTCGAGGTACGTTTCCGGACAGTTCCATCGATGGAGATCATCAGATCTTGCATTCTTGTAGCGTGATTGTTACACACAATGTTTCTTTCATTTTTAGCCATTGATATGTCCTTCTGTCGTCGCCCTCCTATGTGTCTTCTTTTTTCAACATTGTGTTCATTACTAATGAAAGTCCTATGTTTCAGGGAGTCAGCTTGCGGAAGTGTGCACCGCAGTTACATCGTCCCTTGATGTTCTTATGCATTTCGAGGTATGGATACTGACAGTTCGATCAAGCGAAATCATATGACGTGATTACATCTGCTATACTTCCTTCTTTATTAACGCAAGTACTATGTTTCAGGGAGATGACGGAGCTTCTTCTACAAGAACATCACCCCTAGTAGTTGATGCAGATCTCTGGGTGGTGACACTTCCAACGATCGAGCAAATCGAATCATATTTAGATATCCATTATTTATTTTAGACAACTGATAATTTGTGCAGGTCTATTTAGATGAGCCGTTGACGCCTGCACAAATTTTATGTTCTTTTTAACAAAATAGAAAACCATACTAATGCAATTACTGTGTTTCAGGGAGTTACTGAAGCATCATCTTCAATAATATCATCAATGGAAGTCTATGAGGAGCCCGAGGTATGGATCTTGACAGTTCCATCTAACTAGATCAACAATGCGTGAATAATTGTCGTTTGAATGTTCTACACAAAGCGTTCATTCGTGTTTTGCTATTGAGATGTACGTGGGTATTGGTCCCCAAGTACATTTTGTGTTTTCAATATTATTATACATACTAATGAAAGTTCTATGTTTCAGGGAGTCGATGGAGCATCCCTGCGTGATGGATGTGCTTATCATGAAAATATAGTCGTTGCAGCGCAAGAGGAAGTGGAGACATGCACACACGAGTCGGAGCAACAGCGTCCTGATGTTGAAGTTCGAGGCAAGAAAGTTTCAAAGAAAAGAAAACAAAAGAAGGTTAGTGTCCTGGTCACTATATTATGTTGTTTTTCACTGTTAATAGTTCAATACTGTAAGTTGTGTTTAAACTGAACATCCCTTTTCCAATCTGTCCTCTAGTTGCGAGTGGGTGTACGAACTAGATCTACACAGACAGTGAAGCGAACGAGAGATGTTGCTTGTCAAACCTTTCGGCAGGGACTTGAGACTGGAGATGCATCGTGCCAATGGGAAGAATATGAAGTGATTGACAACGGAGCTATACCACCACCAGCCATTGATAGTGAATGTCCTCCTGGTAGTTCGGATGCAGTCGGAGATCAATTCACAGAATCCACACCCGCAAAAACTAAGACCGCGAGAAAGTTGAAGAAATTGTTTTATTCACCCATCGCCGGAGAAGGAACAGATGTTGCAATGGAAGAGAATGAAGTGGACGACAATGAAACACCATCAATATCACTGAACATAGCGGAAGACGATATCAGAGATTCTACCTTTCATGTGAGTGACATGTCCTCAACGTTACAGGCCGAACCAGCTGGGATGCAGAGTGACAGTATAAGGAAAGAGGCCAAATTCATTGTATTCGATAGTTGTTTGATTGATATTATTATTCGGATGAAATGTGGGCATTCGGTTGGTGGGGAAGTATGTGGGGAGCCATTGATTAATGTGACCCGTGCAATTCGAGGCACTAACCTTAAAATACATGCCACCTGTACAAAATATCATCCTTTCTCATGGTCTGCACAACCCATGCTGGGGCAACTGCCAGCAGGCAATCTACTTTGTGCAGCGGCCGCACTTTTTAGTGGTTCAAGTTTTAAAAAGTTAGAGTCTTTCTTTCAGTTTGTGGGAATCCATTTCATTGCTAAAACTCAGTTCTACAAATACCAAACCGATTATCTATTTCCAGCCATTGGCGAAGCTTGGAGAATGGAAAAAATGTCTATTGATAGTACATTCGCGGGCAAACGGTTCAGGCTAGCCGGTGATGGACAGTGCGACAGCCCAGGATTTTCAGCCAAATACTGCACCTACCACTTTCAGGACATGGAAAGTAAGAAAATTGTGAGTTCGGTGGTCGTGCAGGTGTCACAAAGTACATCCTCAGTGGCCATGGAGAAAGTTGGCTTTGTAGCATCATTGCAAGAACTACAATCGCGGGGAATGGTGATCGACCTGATAGCCACGGACAGACACGTTTCAATTGCCAAGACAATGAGAGAAGAGTACAAAAATATAAATCACCAATTTGACGTTTGGCATCTTGCAAAAACAATCAATAAAAAAATGTCTGCTGCAGGTAAAAAAAAAGATATGCAAGGTATTTCACAGTGGTCCAAGTCAATCAGCAACCATCTTTGGTGGAGCTCAAAAACATGTGGAGGGTGGTTGGAAATTCTACTGGAAAAATGGCGTTCATTAATGCTACACTGTAGCAACGTTCACCGCTGGACCACAAACCAACATTTCCACAATTGTGAACATGGCCATTTGTCCACAGAGGAGGCACGGAAGAAGAAGTGGTTGATTCCTTCATCACCCACTCACAAAGCCATTGAAAAGATTGTATTTGATAAAACTATAACAAGAGATTTGAGGGGACTCACGGAATTCTGCCACACAGGAGATTTGGAGGTGTTCCACAATATGTGCCTAAAGTACAGGCCAAAACGATTGCATTTTGGCATGGAGGGCATGATAAATCGGACTCTTCTAGCGGTCTTGGCACATAACCATAATGTTGGCCGTCAACAAAGTAGGACGACCGGAACTTTAGGGACGCTTCGCTACAATAAGGCCTTCACTAAAAGAAGTGAACAATGGGTGATCAAACCAGCGTTTGAGGATATGCAATATGAGTTTATTGAGAGACTTATTGTTGATGTCCTAGATAGGCACATACATGGAGTTGTGAACAAACCTGTGCAGGGGACAACTGCATTGCCACCCAACATTGCCTCTGTTCCATGTCCACCTAAAGCAGAGCTCATTGAGAAATACACATCACGGTTTAAATGATTGTAATTTGATTGTCTGTTCTCTCGAGTCTCCTCATGTTGCAGGCCCATTGAATATGTGTATCTATGTAATGTGTAAATAAAAGTGATTGCTCAGTGTACATGCAATGTGTCTCTCCACCCTTGCCCCTCCCTTCACCGTGCAGTAGTGCGAACCACCCGGGTGTCACCTGTGACTTTGCTCTGGAGTCTCCTCATGTCGCAGGCCCATTGAATATGTGTAGCTATGTATTGTGTAAATAAAACTGATTGCTCAGTGTACATGTAATGTGTCTATCCAACCTTGTTCATTTGCGCATTAAATTAAACCAAACAGTAATATAAATCATTTTTCAAAAAATATAGAATGTCTCCGTATTTATGGTTCTCGGGGGCTGCAAAGCACGCAGACAAAATGCAAAGATGGAGTGTAAATTTCAAGTCCTGTGAGATGGCCTTACACTGAATGTAGCTAACTAGGAATGTGTGCTCGTTCAAAGTGAAGGTCAGCTGCTTTGATTTTTTGCTCGGGTGCCGGAATGGCCCACAACTCAGTATAAGGTTCTATTGTTATTTGACCTTGACAGGCCGGGACCATCCCGAAAGACTTCTTTTTGGGGGTGTGGGGCAATAACGTAAGAAATGATAATGAATATAATTTCAGAAACGAAAGCCATTTAATGTTCGTTCATTAGAAGAAATAACGTCGGCATAGAAGGAGTGGTATTTCGGGGCTGCCCTACGCACAGACACAATGGAAAATGCAAATATAATGTAAGTAACTCTTTAGATGAGTTTATACCGCAATTTAATTACTATACACTAGCTTTAAAGACGGGTTAAGTTGTACTTGTTCGTTCTATGTGGCATATTGTTTTGTACCGCGCACTATCTTGAGGAGAACCATCTCCTTTTACGGAAGCACCTCAAAACCTTCCTCTTTGCTTCTGCTTTCTCTCTCCCTCTCCCCTGCTACAACTGGTCCACTGTCTGCGACCTCGGTCCTGGGCCCTTCCACTCTCCACCTGCACTGCCTCCCTGTCAACCCCTGCACTGGGGGACTGTCTCAGTATCCTACAGCCCCCCCTTGACGTATAATACCCAGTTGCACTGTCCTAGCTATGAAATAATTTCCCGACCTAATATATAAAATGAATAATTTTAATAAAGATCTGATGGTGAGACTAATTTCATTTTTTATGTTTTTAAAACAGGTACATCCTTCATTATTGTATGTGTCACGAGTACCAGACACCGGCGGATGGCTTTTACAACCGCCAGTTGCTTCTCCGCGTGAACAACGTTACCACCCTGACCATTTTATGGGACGATCGCCAAGTACAAGTATGCCCTTACGCGGTACTAACGGCTAGATGCAACATACAGACCGTTGTGGTGGCCTAGTGCCTCGTTGTTGGAACAGCCATGCGATTATCAGTGCGACCGAAGAGCTTATTTTATCGTAAACCAACACCCTGTGTACTGCACACGAACATCGCTTGCCTCAAGACGAACTATTTTGGATCGAGAGCAAAGAAAAATGCAAATCGCTGAATATTCTCTAAACATTTGATGTCCAATAAATGTACTTTGCCAAATGTACAATCTTGCCGTTTGCTTTTAAACCACAGTTTCATATTCAGAATTGTGGCGCTGTATTGTGAGATGATCTAAGACCCTGTGTACAGCAAAGGAACATCGCGTGCCTCAAAACGAACTTTTTGGAACGTGAGCAAATAATAATGCAAATCGCTGAATATTCTCTAAACATTTGATGTCAAATAAATGTACTTTACCAAATTTACAATCTTGCGGTTTGATTTAAAAGTACAGTTTCATATTCCGAATTGTGGCGCGCTGTGTTGTGAGCTGATCTGTGTTGGTTTCCGGGTTCTGTGTGGAGTCGCGTAGAAGACGCCTGGGCGCGTTTGCCTACGCAGCACAGTCACGTCACGGATAGAGGCGGGGAATATGAATGTTTTGATAAAGTCTGTTTCAGGGGCGGGAGATTTGATTTAGTGCCGCAAAAGCAGGTGAGCCAGGTCGATGGGGGGAAATGATAGGATTATCAGAAAATGGCGGCTGATTTCGAGTGCGTTAATGGACGAAAAGTCGGGTAAGGTCCATAGGAAAGTTTTCTACGATCAACCGATTTATGCTTAAAAACACATGGCCGAACCGTAGGGACAATAAAAAAAAAGTCCCGGAACTATCCTTCAAAGTGGTTGTGGATAGAATCAGTGTTGAGGACCTGATTCTTTGACATCTTCTACATCGCCAACCAACCCACTCTCTTGGTCTGACTATCCATGCACCACAGCACAAGGGACATAGCTTTGTCTTCAGCCATTTCTATTGGATGCATGTGGACAGCGTTTTTTACTTCTTTTGGTGGCAGACTGTGGAGTATCCCAGGGCTCTTCTTTGAGCACTCTATTATTAATCTTTATCTGAGGCCACTGGGCACTTTAATTCAATCCTGTGGCCTCAGCTTCCACATGTACACCAGTGATCTCTAGGTCATTCTCTGATTGAGTTATGAACTGGGAACTACTTTAGACCATTTCAGAAGCTGCACGGAAAAGGTGATTCTTTGGATGATCAACATGTATCTCAAATAGAATTCCTTATGCATCCTATACATGGACATTCTTTTATGTGGCCGGCAGGGGCATAGTTCTTCACAGATTGACCCTAGAGATAGATGTATCCCTCTTTTTTGGGTTATTGCCTGCCTCTGCCCATTCTGTTGTATAACCTGCGTAACTGACTCCTCTTTGACATTTATTCACCATATCAGCCAGGTTTCTCGATCCATTTTTGTTTTTAAATTTCAGGTCTGCACTGGTTCAGTGACTATTGTCCATTCCCACAAAGTGTTCAGATGGTTAATAATTTTATATCTAGCTGCCTAGATATACAATACAGATTATCTAGAGTGCATCTGCTTGCATTTTGTTGAAATTAAGAAAGAGGGAATACATTACTCTAGCATTGTGCTCCCTTCATTGGCTACCTGTCAAAGAAAGTCTTTTAAGTGTATGGTGTATGGTCGACAAGGCCTTTGATCATTAATGCCCCACATTTCTCCATGACAAATGTATCCCTGTATACCTGCGTCAGGTATGTTTTCCACAAATTTCATTTGGCTCGATGGGATGGCATATCCTTTTCCATACAGGCTGCACGGTTTTGGAATTCGCTGCTGACTAGACTTAAGCCCACCTCTGAACATTCAGCACAATAGAGTGTGCATTAAACGTTCATATTTGCTCATTACCTCTAGTCTGTGCTCTTCCATCTGTACAAGTTCAGTAGCTCCAGTGTCAAGATAGCCTTTAGGGGGAATGGCATGCTATATAAATCTTGGACTATATCACACCATATCACATTATCCAGGACAACAGCTTGTACTCAGCGGTTTTCTATGGGATACCTTCAATTCCCCCATCCACTGCTGCCAATGAGGCCTCTATCTGACTTTTTGTGGAATGCCGCTCATGTGTTATCAAAGTGTGCTGACCATTTGACAAACCTGCCATCTCAGGGGGAGCCAACTCTGTCTGCACCCCCTGACCCACTGCTTTGCCTCAGATCATGATGAAGCCCACATCCGCTTGCTTGGGTTGAAGTCGGACGTCTGGGTATAGTGGTCTCTCTATGTATGCCTGTTTGATCCAGCTTCCTAACCTGTTGGAAAAAGGTAGGTTGGGAAGCCAGTGTTTGGTTCCGTCCACGGACACAATTTGGCATATCTCTTTTGAGGGATACTTTGTGCGCTGCATCCTTCTGTCTGTTCATCTGTCATTTACCCGCCAGTTGGAGGACTGGGGAAGCACCAAGCTCACCTTCCGACAGTCGACCTGGGGCAGGTTAAGCCCATTCCACCACATGCCACCTCCTGCTACGGTTAATGGTCAGTGGCACAGCCCAATTAACATCAACACCCTCATGGCGTTCTCAGCTACCCACCCCCACTTCCTCTTTTTATACCGGGCATACAAGTATGATGCATGTTCACTGATCCTTTGTACGATAAGGGCCAGGCCTCCAATGCCACTGGCATCACCACACACACACCATATTTACTCGAGTCGAATGCAACGAGGATGCCAAATGTTGCTATCACGGTCCTCATTGGGTGACTGCAGTATATTCTGAAGGTTCCTCACCTGGACATGAGTGCCCAAGTTGATTCAAGCTTGGTGGTGGGCTGCAGTTTCCTCATCTTGGCTTGGAGCGGGCAGGACCTCAGACACAGAGCAAAAGTGAAACTCAGTCATTCCGCTGCCCGTTCTGCTCTGCCAAAACAGCTTGTTTCTATCTGCTTTTGTGCATCTGCTCTATGTTCCAATTTTATAGGCTTGAAAGATTACATATATTTCATTTTTAACCTATGTCAGCCAAGGACTGTAACTGATTACCTGTCACCTGATGTAGCCTTTCCCCGTTGAGTGAGGTACAATTTCTCCTGGAATCAGGACAGCATATTATTTCATAAGGACAGGACGAACATCGAACAGATTCCTAATTTATTCAGCAAATATACACACACAGACACACACACACACACACACACACACACCCCATGTGGGAGATCATTCCCTGCTGCCTTTCTTAGCACTTGTGTTACAGCACACAAGCTTGCAGTGCAGTACGTACACTTGTGTTATCATACGTATACTTGTGTTGCAGTCTACATACACTTACACTTCTGTACACAGAAATTGTAGTATAGTCAGCCTTTATTGAAATTTGACGCATATTTTTCTTCTTTCCTATGTGAAACATTAAATAAAGGTGAGTTGCTTTTGTCAACCACTGATTCCTTTCACTAGGTTATCCATAGATGGGAAGTTGGAAGGTTGCAGAAAGTAAGCCTTACACACCCTAGGAGGGATCATTATCACTGGATAATGACCACCCCATGTTATTGGCCGAGCAAAACCGAAGCCTCTAGGCTGGGAGAAGGTTCACTATCTCAAGGAATAACAACACTTCCAAATTCCTATAAATCTATTAGTACAATTGAGTTATACAACTAAAAATGAAAGAGTTTTTACTGTGGGGAAAAAATGTCCACACATGCAAGTCATTTGCAATATTAATTTAATGAACATGGAACTGGTAACAATAAAGCTTACACAATTTGTATTTCGTTGGTGGTTGTTAATTTGGGGATTTGAACTGCACAGGCTCCTCTCTACAGTTAATGTCAGTTATTTCTGTGCTGCTTGTTGGGCTTCTGCTCAAGTCAGAATTGTTGGAATGAGGTCTATACCGGAGATTACAGACTGCATGCTCTGCATTCGGTGTGGCTCAGTAGAGGTCTATAATGGTATCCATTTCCTAATAAAGACTATAGCCTACTCTGATGTATTTAGCTTCAATTAACAGAGGCAAAACGGTCTATAAAGACGTTGGGCGATTTTCAGATATGCTGGTACCTCGGATAGGCCTGAATTGGTGTGTCCACATCATTCATAAACCCCATGGACCTCCATCTCTACGTGTATTTCAGTGGCCGCTGCCTGTCAGGAAATATCCATCTTTTCCTTATAGTTCAGTCTGCCTCTGCAGGTTTATGAATCATTTGTGTGTGTCTTTCTTTTCGCTTACGTGAAGTTAACTGAGGACTCCATGGCATCTGGGACTGCCGATTTCAGTTGTGAGCTTTGCTTTTGTTTACTTTAGTCGTATTCAATTGAAGTGACCCAAGACTACAGGTCCAGAAATTCAATTAATGGAGAAATGAAAGCTCAGGGTGTGGCATGTAGTGGCCAAAGACACAGAGTCATCTATTAATCCTTGCGGACATTTCCAAATTCCAGGTATCTGTGCATATTGCTGTACTTAGCTGACAGATGTTGATTGCACAAGTCATGATGGGGGGGCGCGGGTCTTGCAAGTGCTTTGCTAAGTAATAGCAATAGAAAAATGGCATGCAAATCTATGAAGTCCAATGACAAGCAAGCCCCCTTTAAAGCGCTCCTCACCGTGCCCTTTGGTTAATGTGAGCACACCTTGGATTTATCTATATTTCACAAGCCTGCACTATCAGCCGATTGAGCATAGTCTTCTCTGCTTGGGGTCGTTGAGTGAAACCCCAGTTGTTTCTCGTTACTGTGATGCAGGTGCCTCAGAAACCTCCCAAACCAAGGCACAGTGAACCCAGTCTAAGCTGTGGGAATGGTTCAGACATACCAAATTCCTCCCAATATACTTCACGAGTGCTCTGACCCAAACCAGTGTTGCCAATTCCAGTGCTATGTAGCTGGCCATTGTGACAGTTTTCTTTTGTGAACCTGGGAGATGGGCTCTTCTTTTGTTTTGATACTTAGCCGCCCATAGCCAGGCGCCCATACGTATGTCGATCCTGCCCTCTGGGTGGGGCCGGGGCGAATCTACACTACCTAGTCCCTTCTTCCTTTCCAGATCCGCCTGAGTGCCTGCAGACCATGAAAATAGCAGTTGTGTGTGTATAAATCTCAGTAACGTTACCCCCATCATTTTGGGAGCAGCCTCCTCATCAGGCTTTACTGGCAGCATCAATGCCTCAAGCTGTCAAATCACCTGATGAAGCTGCTCCTCCTACTTTTCATCGCTGACTATGAATGCACTTGATGCCCCAGCGGCCCTTCCTATTACCGAACCCCATTACCTCTATATGATTCTGAATCGAGCCATGACAGGCTGGTTCTTAGTCTCAAATGGCCTTCCCTGCCTACGGTGGCAATATTGGAAATACCAGACACCTGCCCATCTGGCACTCGAAAGAATTCTGGGTAACTGAATTTGTGTCCCTCCTTATGTTATGGACTAAATCTCTCATAATACTTTCCCACTGACTGAGCGTGCTATGCTTGCTTGGGGTTGTTGTCTGGAGGACCACGAATTTGGTACCGACTCAATGGCTCCTCGCTCTGCCGTCCTATTAGCTGAGTCCATTTAGCAGTCCTGCTCGCACCACTATTGAGGAGTCAGAGATCTCTTAGAGAATAACTCTCAGAAAGGTGGTTAGCGGAGGACAGATCTTCCAAGGCCCATTCTCAAAAATGTTTTGGCGCAAGTGCTAAAATGGACGAGTGCATCTCGATAACTTGCACCTGAAAGATTCATCCTACTGTGAAGGGTCATCTAACTTTGTGCATAATAGATGCACACATTCAGATGTCCTTTTCACCCTTGAGTGAGTTTTCACAACTAAGGGAGCATTTCTGCGCACTATTATGTGCTTCCCGTATCCACAAATGGGATGCGCATTAAGAAGTTCAGAAAGCAAACACATTCTCCTGTGCCTGTTTGTACAGGTGCAGTGGATGCTATCATATATGACCCTGTCATGAATTTCCGTCAGCGACATGTGTCCCACTTGCATTTCTGTTCCCCCAAACGGGTAAAATGCTTTTGTATTTTTCATGACATATCAAATTGATAGGCACTTTAAGAGCCCATCATTGTGAAATGTGCTTCCAGCCCCTACGTGGGTGCTGAAAGTCTGTAATTCCTGACACTAATGTATGCAAGGTGGCTGGCCAGTGCATCATTTGTGATACCGCTCTCCAGAAATGCACAGGTCAACTTTGTGGATGAGGGGACCTGCACATTTTTCTAAGTCCTACAAGTAAAAAAAAAAGTGCATCCTCTGTGTTTTTTTTTATTTGCTTGAATTTTTGAGAATTTGTCCCTAGGTGCCCAATTCTCAATATTATTTTGGGCGATAGTAGAGGAGATGTGTTAGTCCGTCTCCTTCACTTGCTCCAAAAATGTTGTTCCTTATTCACAAAGTGTAACTAAATGTACATTGCAGTGCCCTCTTTCAGCTATTTGCGCAAATGCACAAATCAGGGAGTGCTTCTGCTTAGTTTGAAGCAGACCCCAAATTCACAAAAAGGATGTGCATTAACATGCACAGAAAACAAACATATTCACCTGCTCTTGTTTGAACAATTGTACGTGGATGTGCAGTGCATGATAGGTGGATTTGTGGTCATTTTATGTGTAGTGTCTATTTGGTTTTCTTGTTGGACCCTTGTGCTATCGTTATTTGGAGGAGGGACATGTTATTAAGTCTTATGGAGGAAGGAGGTGGATGAGGAAGATGAAATTACAATGTAAACTGGGATTACCATCAGGAGGAGACATAAAGAAGAACAAATTACTTAGCCCTGGTAATGTTCTCTCTACTGGATGGTTCCTCCCATTGATTCCTCATCTCAGATATACCGATATCCTGCTTTCAGTCTCAGAAATATGTCGACAGCAGAGAGCGTTGTACGGCATTGAATCGATGTCCCTCGACGTTAACATTCCCATGCACGTACGCACGTGACGTTGATGGCAGTATAAAAAGCATGCACTGTACCTGTTGCCTCAGTTCCTAGTTTTTCCCTCTTTCTGCAAAGCCAACTTGAGGAATAAATAGCCTGCATGGCTTTGAAAGAGAGAAGTATATTACAAAATGCACCCACAGTTAGAGGGGTAGCCTGGGAGGGCAATGAGGAATCTGTGTGAGGAACATCTAGTAGAAAGAATATTCCCAGGACTATGTCATTTGTTCTTCTAATAGATTGTGTCCTCCCATGGATTCCTCATCTTAGATAGACTCCCATAGCAGTTTTGTAGATGGAGTTGGGAGAAGTGGATTTTGTATAGTTGTCTAATTATTGATTGATATTGTGCAGAACCGCTCTTCCAAATCGAACGGCCTGGCCCGACAGAGTGTCCAAACAGTAATGCTTTCAGAAAGTTTAGCGAGAGGACCAAGTTGCAGCATTGTAAATGTCCTGCACTGGAACACCTCTTTGGAGAGCCAAACTATTTGCCGCTCCTCTGGCAGAATGAGCTATTAGGTTTTCTGGAACATCTTTTCCTGCAATGGAGTAACACTCTGAAATGCATAGGATGACCCAACACGATAAGGTTTGTTTGGTCACGACTTGGTCTAGACTGTGGTCGATATAGCCAAAAAATAGTTGGTCATCTTGCCTGACATTTGCCATCCTAGAAATGTGAAAACTAAGAGCCCTTTTTGGGTTAAGTCTGTGTAACCTCTCTTCATCCCTAGAAGAGTAAGAAGGTGGACAAAAAGCTGATAAAGTTATTTACTGTGTTATATGGAATTTAGACGCAATCTTGGGAAGGAAGGAGGGATGAACACTCAAAACAGCCTTCTCTTTAGAGAATACCGTAAATGGTGGCTTGCATTCGAAGGCTTGTAGCCCACTCACTCTCCTAGCAGAAGGGATGGCTACCAAAAAGATTGCTTTCAAGGTTAATAACTTGGGTGGACAAGAATGGGAAGGTTCAAATGGAGTGCCCATTAAAAAAGTTAATACCAAATTCACATCCCAGGACTGGACATAAAAAGGGACCAGTGGGAAGTATTTACCAGACCTTTCAGGAATTGTATGACAATCAGCATCTTAAAGTAAGAGCCTTGTTCTGGCATGCGTTTAAAAATGGATAACGTTGCCAGGTATTCCTTGATGGTAGCCACCTGCAGCCCCTGATGGGCTAGCTGCAGTGTGCAGTAAAAAAGAAATCACTGCAGGTGTATTGCAATTGAAAGGATCTGTATCTTTAGCTGTACACAAGCTGCAAAACCTGTTCCATTGGCAGTGGTACCATGCTTTTGTTGCTGGTCTTCTGACCGAAAGCAACACTTCCATCATGCCCTCTAGAAGGTCCCAATCTTTATATCTTAACTGCTCAGAAACCAGGCATGAATGTTCAGAGTTCTGTTTGCAGGTTGAAGAAGATGGCCTTGCTCTTGGGAGACTGCGTTCACTCTCTGGGGAAGATGGAATGGAGGGCAGATGGACGTGTCTAGAAGGTCCGGGTACCATGTCCTCCTGGTCCAATCCGGAGCAATCAGGATCATGTATTCCCCGAACTTCCTTAACCTCCTGATAACCTGAGGAATGCCCGAGACTGGTTGAAATGTGTACAGGAGTAGACATTCCCAGTCCACTATTGAATTCATCCCCTGAGACTCCTATGTGAGAACAAATTCCCTAAAGCAGAACAGGTCACACTTCCTTTTTATACTGGGCACAAACAGATATAAATGAGGGTTTCCCCAAATGGCAAAGATCTCTAGAAGGACTTCCTGAGCCAACTCGCACTCATGCGATATTTTGCTCTGCCTGCTCAGAGAATCCATTGTTGTATTCTCTTCTATGGCTAGCCCAAAACCAGAACTGAATTACCTCCCTGCACAATAGTAGTGCACCTACACCTCCTTTTCTGTTGAGTTAATGTATGACCACTGTGTTGTCCATCATGATCAGGACATTCTGCCCCTGTATTCTCAGCAAAAGGGCCTTTAGGGCCAGTCTGATTGTGCTCAGCTCTAAAAGGTTTGTGTGTAGTCTTGATTCTGATGGGGACCAAAGTCCGCTGATTGTGAGATCGCTCATGTGAGCTCCCCATCCTGTGAGGGAAGCATCTGTGACTACAGTTATCTCCGGCCAGTTTTGCCAAAAAGGTTCCCCTATCATCACATTCTCCTTGCAGGCCCACCACAGGAGAGCCTGTGTGACCTTGGTTGGGACCTGGCATCATGCCTGAGAATTGTGACCATTGGGATCTGAGGGCCCACTAGAGGGACCTCATCCTTAAGTGCGCTTCTGGCACCAGGAAAACGCAGGTTGCTATGAGGCTCAGCAACCTCAGAAAGTCGAATGTCTGCAGATATTGGGCGTTCCACCGGGGTCCTGTGAACAAAGTGCTCACTGAGGCTTTGGGGCTGTGGCTGTGGGAGAGGGCAGTGAGGAGGTGGCTGCCTGAGCAGTGTTTCCTGCATGGCCTCTGGGGTATTCTGACCTCTTCCCCTTTGGCTAAAAGAGGAGTAGTAGCAGAAAGAACACCCTCTCCAAGCCTGCTGTGGCTGACGAATGGCTACCCCTAAAGATTTTGCATCAGTCTTAGAAGCTTGTAGTTTTTTCTAAGCAGTCGTCAGCCTTTGGTCCAAAAAAGTTAGACCCATCGGAGGGCATGTCCAGGAGCCTTGATTTGATGTCGGGGTCAAAACCAAACTTGCGTAACCATGCAAATCTCAAGATCACTGCATTCAGATCCATACACCGGCCGACACAGTCTGATGCAGCAAGGCCTGACTGAAGGGACTTGCAGGCAGCTTCCTTACTATTATTTATGAGATTGTTGAAGCCATCTCTCATCTCCCCTTTGGGAATGCTATGTAATGCCTGGATAATGACATTTCATAATGTATACGTGTATTTCGCCAGAGCACAAGACACATTGATGGCTTTTAGTGCCATGCTTCCAGCAGAGAATACCATCTTAGCCAGTGCTTTGTATTTCTTATCGTCCCTGTCCAGTGGGATGGTCGGATAAGCTGTGGCCTTTGAGGTGGAAGCAGCCTCCTGCACCACCAAACTCTCTGGTGAAGGGCGCCTGGAGAGGAAGTCCAGGTCAACAAAAGGTGGTCTGTACTTCTTTACCAACTCCTTGTTCACAGCAGGAGTGGTGTCTGGTTTTTGCCAGTTTTCCAGAACCTTTTTTAGTGGCCAATGGAAGGGCAGCACATGCTCCTTAGTATCACCTCTGTCCAAAATGTCAGTGAGATCATCCTGGGGAATGTCCTTAGCAGGATGCCCCCAACCCAAATACTCAATCACCCTATTCATGACCGTTCTATAGGCCGAATTAAGGTGCAGTGTATGTCTGGAGTGTCACATTCCACCTCAGGAAAGGTATCCAGACCACTGGTTTCTTTCAGACAAGTGGCCAGGTTTCAAGCTGGGATTGGTCCGAGACCAATTCTTTTGGAACATTGGGAGTTCCAAAACATAGCTCGTCTCCGACGTCGACATCAAAGGGACCTTTGACTTCATTCCTTCGAGGAATAAGTCACAAAAAGCTATGCGAGACGACATCTATGTGGTCTTCAGACTCTGGCTTTTGGGTGCATGCGTCGAAGCCTTGCTGGATTCCCTGCTGGTCTTGGAAGACATAGAGGTTTCAACAGCCTTTTTCGGCTCTTTCGAGGGAACAGGAGGGGCTGCATTCGAAAATACCTCTATCATCGTTTCTCTGAACTTCTGCCACTCGGCTGCAGAAGCGGTTTTATTAGAAACATTTACTTGACACTTGTTTATTCGCCAATGGTGTTGTTTATTCTACTTCTTCTGTGATGAGGAAGAATGATGGAACCACTCCTGGATCTTGACCATTTAGAATGTTGGGATTGTTTCTTGGGTCTTTCTGGAGAGTTCTCTCCGGTGGAGCTTCTACCTTCAGAAGACTATCTCTTCGAAGGCGCGGAAGACGGAGACTTGGAAACCAAGCGACCAACCTAGGATGAGGTTTGATCTTTTCTTCTTAAAGGTCTTGCTGGTCATTGATGGCAAGAGCAGCACTCGATGACTTAATTTTCTTCGGCGACGCACCAGATACCAATCCGGTGTGGATCAGTGATCATCATCATTGAATCCCAATCCGCACATCTCTTGAAGCCTGTCTTTGGCGTAGACCTTGTGAAGATTTTACTTAAAAAAAGGGTAAAGACGTTAGTCAAGCGATTCACTGAGGCAAACCCTTCAGAGAGCGTGCTGTGCATGCAGAAAAACGGAACTGAGGCAACTGAGGCAACTGGTGGAGTGCATGCTATTTATACTGTCATCGACGTCACATTCGGATGCAGGAATTGTATCCCCCGAGGGAAATCGACTCAATGCCACACAGTGCCCTCTCCTGTCAAACAGTTTATGAGACAGTAAACAGGATATCGGTATATCTAAGATGAGGAATCCATGGGAGGATACATTCCATTAGAAAGCAGAGTTTACAGATGTTTGAGTCTCATGCATATTTATTTTATGAATGGGCCTGGCTTACATCCTGACAATGACGATGAGCTCCAGTAAAGTGTACCTATACTGCCAGTGCACACTGCTGTATTGTCAGAAGTTTCTGATGCTGAGCCTGCACACGTTGACTTCAGTGGTCTCAGCAGCAACCATGCGCAAGATGGCTGGAGTATTTTTTTTGCGTCTCTGAGGCACTGTCCTTTTCGGCTGTGCAGTGGTGCCATACCGATGCCTCCTCTATGCTGGAGACATCTATTCACGATGCAAGTGCGCAACAAAGGTTCAGTATCTCTCCAAATGGTAGGAAGGAAACCTCCAGCTGTATGCAGTCACAGAAAGTTTATCACTGCTAAGAACCTATTCCTCTCTGAAATCTGCTCTCTATGTCTGGTCGAAAGATCAGTCATCCACAACAGCCACCTGCCAGTTGCACTGTAATCATCTTGGACCACATCTCTCATTGCGTGAATTGATCACAGCATCCAATATGTCAATGATGAAGTGAATTCACCATCCAATATACGCCTGCCACGTTATATCTACAAATGCCCAGTGATATATTGGTGCTATGAATGCCTTCTTTTGATTTGTCTAACACAAGCTACCTGGGTCCCATGTGTGCATGATGCATATGCGACTTCAATGTCTACATTGATTCCATTGGTCCACAAGTGTATCCTGTTGTTTCCACAACAAATTACTTTGATGTAATTTCCTTTGTGGCTGAGTCACATTTTATTGCCACATTTGCCACCCATTTAGGTTTATATTTATACAAACGCCTTGGTTTTGGCATCGCATCAGTGGTGGAAATCCTCCAAGAGGAAATGCGCAAGGTACTTCGACACATCCCAAATTATATAAATTATAAAGATGACATACTAATATTTGGTATGACACAGGAGCACCATGATGATATACAGCACTGTATGTGTGTGACACTAGAAAATGCCCATCTCACACATAACAAAGCAAAGTGTGACTTCAGAGAATGCATGCAGAAGTTTGTGAGGGCATTGAACCTGACACGGACAAAAATATGTCACCATTGAACAACACCCCAAACCCACTCAACCTCTCAGCCCTGAGATCGTTCTTAAGACTACCCTGTTCTTGTACCTGATATATTCAAGACTTTGCGGTAATCAGTGCTCCTTTATGAAACCTCACCAAACGGAATTGTGAGTTTATTTGGACTGTCAAGATGCTTTTTACTCAATATCTCAAAAAATCACATCTGAAGCCTGCATTTCATATTTAAACCCCAATTGATCTACTAAACGTATGGTTGATGCTAGCCCTGTAGGATTAGGGGCTGTTTTAGCACAAGATGATCACACAAAAAAGTGAAGGAGACACATGCAGTGGTATTGCTAGGAGGGACTGAGGGGGCTATAGCCCCGGGTCTTTTGGTTGTAGCCACGGATAGAAGCTCAGGGGTTACAACCAAAAAGGCTAGCTAGCCCCCAGTCCTGGCAGTCCCAAAATTAGCATAGCCCCAGATCTTTTCCCGATATAGCAACACCTCTGGACACATGGTATCATATGCCAGCAGGAGTCTGAAATCACCAGAGCAAGCTTACCCTCAAGCTGAAAAGGAGTCTAGCCCAGGTGTGGGCATGCAAACATTCCCATTTGTTTCTCTACAGCAAACCGTTCACTGTTATGACTGATCACCAGGCATGCGTTACTATTTTCTTGCACCCAGAAAAAAACAAATGCCCCCTCGGATTGATAGATGAGCACTACACCTGGAGGACAATACTTTTCAGATCATCCACAGGCCAGGGCAAAGCAGAAAACCTGGCGGATTTCCTGTCTTGTTAGCCTGCCCCTTCCTCCCATGTGATGCTGTCCAACCACAAGACTAACAGACTTCTCACCAATTTCAACAGAAACATTCAACAGCCTAGAGATCAAAAGAAACAGAGCCAGCTTCCCTGCAGACAAATGCCCACCTAATATGTATCCTCAACCAAGACTATCCTCACCCAAAATACATCTGCAAAATACTTGCACAACCTCTTTAACCACTCACTAGCAACCGAAAACGCACAACGAGCCTTAAAATCAGCTTACATCAAACCACTCCTTAAAGACCCAGCAGGAAGCATGAAAGACCTGATCAACCACTGACCAATTTCAAACATCCCATACCTGGCAAAACTCAAAGAAAGCTGCGCTTCTGAACAAACCCTGGTACATGTAGAAAACAACCATACTCTAGACCAGACACAAGCTGACTTCAGACCTATGAGAGGAACGGAAATGCCCTACTATCCATATGGGACGATCCAAAACCCAATGCAGACTCCAACGCCACCTTGGCACTAATAGTACTAGATCTATGAGCAGCGTTTGACATAGTCCACCATGAAAAGCTTATGAAAAGACTAGAAGAAATAGGAATCAGCAACACAGCGTTACTAAGTTGAAAATCCTTCCCGGCTGAAATAACAGAAACAACGTGGCTAACCCCTTCAACTCAGCACTATGGAAAACAACCTGTGGAGTTCCAGAAGGCTCATCACTCTCACCAGTCCTCTTCAACATCTTCATTACCCCTCTCATTGACCTCATAAAAAGCCATGGACTCATGTGCTACAACTACGCAGACGACACACAAATCATCGACAAAATCAACACTACTGGAGAACAAAACCCAACCATTATCAACTGCCTCACAGAAATAAAGGACTGGATGAGCACCAACAACCTCAAGCTCAAACTGGACAAATCAGAAATCATGATCACGCCTAACAACACATCGACCCAGCATCACATCCCCTGGCCTATCAAAATAGGAAACTAACCGTAACCTTCCAAAGTGGTTAATAACCTCAGAAATTGTAATGGACAACAGCTTAACATTTCAACCACAAGTCAACGCAGTAGTAAAAAAATGCTTCTTCCACCTACACACAAACAAGAGCAACATACCTTTCCTCACCTTCCCACATAGAAAACTCACCGTCCCCTCCCTTGTCATGTCAAGAATAGACTACGCCAACAGCATCTATGTCAGAATGCCTCAATACTTCACAAAAAAATGACTGCGGATAAACAACGCAGCAGCAAAACTACTCCTCAGGCTCAATAAGAGAGAACATGTCACACCAGCACTAAGAACTGTACATTGGTTACTAGTCAAAAAAACGTTCTTCAAAATACTCTGCATAACACACAGAGCAATCCACTGTAGAATTCATACAAGGAAAATCACCATTTATAAACCAAACCAAACAGTGAGGGCAAGCAATGACATTCGCCTCAAACCAAAACAATACTCAAAGCTGAAATTTAGTGTATCAGCTTTCTTCTGGATATGAGCAACATTTTGGAAATGCAAACAGCAGAAGATCACCTAAAATTCAAGAAACTGCTAAACTCATGGCACCTTAACTCACCAATCTAAACGGGAAACACTGATAAAAGAAATGACCATCAGAAGACAATAGACACAAGCCAAACCTTATGATCCAAAACCTTTATACTGTGAGGGGTCCAAAATGTGAGATGGACAAGTAAATATAGTTTTCTCATAATTAGCCATTTTTTTTTAATTAAAATGTGTTTGGTTTGTATCTTAAACCTTACATTTTGATTCTGCTAAAATACATTTATGTTTCTTCAATTAGTTCATCATTTAGTTTTTTCCTTCATCCCTGTTGGGTTTCCTTCTCGGTTGTGATGTCTTCCCAAAAATGGATGATGGTAGCAACCATTTTCCTATTGTTTCCCATCAGGATTTGACTCCATCTTTCCTTGGGGGCCAGTTCTACAGTAGCACTTTGGTATTTGCCACCATATATCAGACGTTTTTCGTTAAGAGCCTCGCATTCCATTAGGATGTGATATATCGTTTCGCTCTTCCCGGCAGTTCGACCAAATCTGCAGTCTTTGTTATCCGCCTTGTTTTGGGTCCAGTTTCCTAGTACTTCTCTTGTGGGGAGAAGATTCAGTCTCAATCTTAAAAACTTATCTTGAATTCTTCTGTCCGGATACAGGTTGAGGTAATGTGGTAGTTGGTTAACCGCTCTTGATTCACCTTCGCATTTTAAGTTCATTTTGTATCGGCCTTTATGCTCTTGGGTCTCAATCCAATCTAGTTGAGCCAGCTTTTTTTTTGCAATCTGGGGCATTCGTATCAGTGTCTCTAATGTGATATCTCTTTTCATACATAGCCTCATGGTTGCTTCTTTCCATTTGTTTAATACAAGGTCAATGACTTCATATTTTGATCTTCTCAGGATGTCCAGGGCTGGGATCTTTTCTTAGCTGTTTACTTTCCTGAACTGATCTAGTGTTTTCCATTCCACTATTGATTGTAGGGATTGAAGTCCCAATTCGTAACGTATCCGAGTCATTGGCGTCGCTTTCGGCAGCCCTAATGTTTTCTGCTAGAATATCGCGGAATTGCAAAATTGCAAAATTGCAAATTGCGGTACCGTAATTGCCTCCAAGGTCCCTTTGCGGGCCTGTTCTTTAACGGCTGGTAAAAGCAGCCGTTGAGGTCGGGTCCCGCAAAGGGACCTCGTAGTAAGGCGGTAAGGGTTTACCGGTACCCTTACCGGTAACGGTAAACCCTTACCACATTCCGTGTAATGAGGCCCTTTATGTTTAAAGGAAGCTTGAGACGGGAAGTTGCACGATAAGAACACACCATCAAATAGTCAGATACTAGGGAACCCTAAACCTCAGGAAATTATGAATGTTGTGATTTCCCTCACATAGTCCTCACATTCCCTTGATTGCCTGATCCACCCGGCTAATACCACCCCCAGGGTCAGGATCAGGTGGCAGCCTTCCCCTGGACACATGGGAGGAGACTTTAGGCTTCGAGTCTGTGAGGAGTCTTCAGTATTCATCACATAACCCAACAAAATAAAGCAATAAACGCAAACTAACCATAAAAGAATATGATCCCTGTCAGACAAACTTAACCAACGCAGAGAAAGGCACTAACACCAATGATTAATCATACTGAAATGTTCCAATATCTTGCTTACTCACCCTCGAACAACAAACAAAACACACATACCTCTACTGTAGCAGAAACGACCCCAACCTGCATACGCTCTGCAACACCCAACAACACCCAACACACTACAGAAAACTAAAGCTCTTATACACAGACCATCCCAAACATACACCAAACACCACCTAACATCTGCCAACTACACACACAAAAAACAGCACACAGTGACCAGTTTGTCCGAACTGAAGCTACCAGCATCCCATCAAAGCTCGCTAGTGCTGTCCTTCTCAACCCCACTAACCATCTCCCCCCGAGCCCTACTTCCTTTTTAGATCCACCGGAGCACCTGGAGACCACGAAAATGGCAGTGGTGCTCTGTATAAATCACAATAACATAACATAGTTGATAGATATATAAACTATGTCATATTTCATGCCAAATCCACACGCCATAATCTGGAAAGCATGGAAAATGAGTCTAATGAAAATACAATCCTATCTGTCATCAGATCAGCAAGTGAAAACATGCAAAGTAATGGCTATGAGGGGAGACATAAGCGACCACAGTGAAATTCACAATGTGCTATCGGTGAAAGATGATCTATGGAAGTCTGAAAGCAAGCTACTATTGAAAGGCAATAAAATTGTAATTCCCATATCACCACATCAACAAGTGGCAGACTTGGCTTATGGAGGGCATGGAGGCATTGTCTCAACCAAACACATGTTGCGTCAAAGGTTCTGGTTCCCTGTGGTGGATGCACTGGTAGAAAATATGCTCAAGAGATGCACCACCATGTCAAGTCGTGCCCCCACATACTGCACCAGAGCCTATTCACATGACGCCTTTACCTCAAGTTGTGTGGGACAGTGCAGCAATCAACTTCTACAGACCACTTCAGAATTGACTGTACATTTTAATATCAATGGGCGAATGCTCACTGTACCCCGAGACTCAAATAATCAATTCCATGACCACCTTTGGTGTCTTTCCTGCCACTGACAAGAATCCCAACAAATAGTCAAGTCTGACAATGGAGCACCGTTTACAAGACTTTAACAATTTTGCTGAGTACTTGGGATTTAAACACTGGTATGTCACCCCATTATGGCCTCGAGCAAATGACACTATTGAATTATTCATGAGCAATATAAAGAATACTCTGCAGTTAACCTAGCTTTCAAATCGACCAATGGAGCAGGTGCTTTTTCAGCTATTACAGGACTATCAAAATACTCTTAACAGCATGACTGGGAATTGCCCATCGGAAGTCATGTTTGGGAGAAACATCAAAACACGATTGCCACACCCTCTACCATCCCTAGATATGCATCCACATGATCTAGCGACCAGAGAATAAGACACCAAGTCCCAAACAGAAAAGAAAAGATGTGCAGAAAAATTAAGGAGGGCTAAGACATATTCCCTAAATGTTGGTGACGCTGTTTTGATAAAATAATCAATGACTCATAAGGCTATGACTTAATTTTGTCCTGACCCTCTCATTATAAAGTAGACCAAATGTTCTTTGATAATTGCAGAACACGTGGCAAAGAAATCACCAAAACTCGTTCTTCAAAAGATGTTATGAAATGACACCATTAGAACTCAGATTCAAATGTCAGTGACACTGAATCTTGCTACTCTGGAGACAGATTACAACCCTGGCGTTGGACCATGGTGCTATTAGCACCATGGTCCATGCCGGATTCCGCCATGGTGGATGGCGGATTTACCGCCCCATTCCAAGGTTGGCGGGGCGGTAAATCCCCATTCACCATGGCCCCTTCCCCATTTCTGGCCCATAGGGCTCAATGGGAATGGGGAAGGCGCTAATTACGGCACCGCAAATTACGGTGCCGTAATTAGCACCAAGGTCCCTTAGCGGGTTGGACTTTAACGCCTGCAAAAAGCAGGCGTTAAAGTGTGAATCGGGCGTTAAGGGTTTAACGGCGCCGCAGCCTTTTACGGCGCCATTAACCCCTTAACGCCAGGGTTGTAATGAGGCCCAGTGAGCCATATGTCACTGACTATGACATTGATGTCTTGGGAGGATAGCTCAGGGGTAACATGCTCACCTTGAAAGCAAGATACGACACAGGTTCGATCCCTGAGCCGTGCTTAGAAACCTCTGGGTATTAAGCGCGTTATAAATAACCAATTACAAATTACAATTACAAATGAAGGAGTGGCAGTAAAAGAGAGAAATACCTCCATGTCTGGCTACAGAAAAGCCTGTCCAAATATGCAAGAGACTGGTTTGATAGATCGAGGCAATGGGTTTATTTGACTTTACATTCAAGTTGTGGGGAAGTTGTAGTTTCTGTTTGGGTTTTCTTGTGTACCCTTGTCAGATTGCTATTTGGAGAAATAACATGTTATTAGGTATTAGGGAGGAAGTGACGCAGCAAACGTGGATTACCGTCGGGAGGAGAAATAAAGCAGGTTTTACAGGTGCTCGTGTCTCATGCGTATTTATTTTGTGAGGAGCCTGACTTACATCCTGACATTATGCGACTTGTTTTGGTGCGATACATCAGAAGTATGAACTGCTGCTCTCCCACTTACATATCGAACAGTGATAGAAATGCCTTTTTCTTTTTCTTTACATCACAATGACAGGCTCTTTAGGAAGACACCCCATGATATTGCAGCATGAAATATTTTGCCGAGTTAAGAGGCCCCGCAAAAATGCTGCAATAAATGTAATTTTGTGTTGCAAAACGTGCATTTTTATGCTGCCAAATATTTTATGCGTCAATATCCTGCCGGGTCTGTTTAAGGACCTGTAACTGTACAATGCACTCCCTGATGTTGTGTCCCCTTTCCATATCCATTATTGTTCTGTTGGGAACTGAGTCCCATTTCTGTTGTTGGTTATGTTGACGTGGGCTGCGCATCATGTACAAGGGAAGAGGCGGGGTTACAGCCTCAGGCGCCAGTTTTTCGCGCCGGTGAATAAAGAGATAAGAAGCATACAACCCCGGCTCCCGCGTCTTATTTGTTATATTGATTGTGCCGGCCTCATTGCGTTACTACTTGATTCAGATGCTAGTCTGAACATAACAATGGCGACGAGGATCTCCTGACCGGGCTGTCGCGCCCGGCTGAACCCATTTGTTTCGTGCTGCGGTAAGGTGCGAGAGCCGCACTTACTGTCCTCGTAGCATTCCATTTTATTAAAACGAGTGATCGCTCACATGCTGGCGGCAGCTGCGACGCGGAGCGCGGTGCTCATCCGCGCGCACAAGCACACATCAATCAGTGCAGCGTGTGACACGGACCATGAAAACAACGCTGTGGCCCTTCCTACGCTCCTGACTCGTATTAAAAGCACTCCGTCCTGCACTGCAGAGAGAGACTTGCCCGACAGCCAAGTAAATCATTATAGCTCACGTACCTGCAGCCATGTCAGAGGACAATCTAGATAGCGGCCTCCAAAGCCCTCAGACCAGCTCCACTCCCAGACATGCCAGCAACAAAGAAGAAGGCAGCTCTGAATCTCTGCATCTACAAGCAGTGCCACATTTCAACATGACAGACACCAATAGTCTGGCGCCCAGGTGGGCCAGGTGGCTAAAAGAACTCCACATTTACATTGATGCCTCCGGAGTGAGAGAGGGACGCCGCCTGAAAGGCATCCTTTTACACTCACTGGGTACCACAGAATGTGATATTGTCTTTGAAATGCCTGATTCCAGCACTAACTCATTCCAAGGCATAATTGACTCACTGAACACATATTTTGCACCCTTGAGAAATGTTGATTATGAGAGTCATGTATTTCACACAACTACCCAGGACAAAAATGAAAGCATGGATAATTTTGTCATGAGACTAAGAAAAAGAGCCAAATATTGCGATTTTGATAAATATTCCATGGATGAGGTACTCAAATCTCAAGCCATTGCAGGCTGTGGAGCCCCTGAATTTCGCAAAAAATTGCTGCAGAATGCTAGAAGAAATACTTCAAATAGCAGGGGCTGATGCAGCATTAACGCTGCAAACTGAGTCACTAGGAAACATCACCATCACGCAGACTGCAAATGCAGCAACTGTTTGCCCAATTCGCACCCCGACCGACTCGTCAGATCAAAAGAAATGCTACAGATGCGGCTTTCGATTTCCTCATGTGGGACCATGTCCTGCCATAGGGCACCACTGCGACAAATGTGGGGGGGAGAACCACTTCCAGTCAGTCTGCAAAAACATTAAGTTCTTTCAAAGCAGTGAGGTTAACAGAGAGCCAGGAAGACAATACGGCAGAGGCGCAAGGCGGGAAGCCCGCGCAAAAACACAAACCACTCCGCCACATCCAACATGCCGCGCTAGCCCAGTTCATCAAGAGAGCACACCCCATCCCGGTGGCGGGAAGGAAGGAGAAACACATTGAGTCATCGCAACAGCCGACATCATTCTCCTCATCGAAAACCGCGGCAAAGGATCAGATACCTGGACGAGTCACCACAAGACAGAAGAAACGCTAGATCATTATCGTCCAGTGGAGAGAGAAAACGATCATACGTTCATGCCATTGGTAATGACACAGCAATTGAGTACAGACCCACGTTGTTGCTTCAGCTAAATGGACAAAATTTAGAATTCCTCATTGATACAGGAGCTACTGTCAATGTTATAAGTGACATAGTATACCAAGCTCTTGATGTGAAGAAAGAATTACAAAAGGCTGACACATTAGTATGTCCATATGGGTCCAACAGGCCACTGGACTGCAAAGGAATGTTCACTGCAAAATGCCAGTACAAAGAGCAAAAGCAAAAAGTAACAATATACGCCATTAAAGGGGAAGTCCCAGGGGGCAGCATATTAAGCTTCCGCACAGCCATTCAAATGGGACTTATCAACATTATGTATCAAATCATGTCCGCCTACACTTCCAGCGCAAAGGACATGATTCAAAAGATGTTTCCAGCCTTGTTCAAAGGACTAAGCCGTCTAAAGGACAGGCAAATCAAGCTACACATCAACCCACATATACCGCCGATAGCTCAGCACTATCGAGGCACTCCGCTCAACATACAAAAACAAGTCGAGGATGAAATACAGTCGCTACTACAACAGGACATTATTGAGCTGGCGTTCGGCCCCACACCCTGGGTCTCACCAATTGTACCTGTACCCAAGAAAGACAGCACATCAAGAATATGCATCTGTGCTGACATGCACGCCCCAAATGTAGCCATTGAAAGGAACGACACTTATCCCCACGCGTGACAGACATGATGCACTTACTGCACTGGGCCACCATATTTTCAAAATTAGATTTGAATAAAGGCTATCATCAGCTCAAACTTCATCCCTCATCTAGATATATCACCGCGTTTTCAACGCACCTAGGATTGTTCAGGTATAAGAGATTAAGTTCCGGAGTATCGTCGTGCTGCAGAAATCTTCCAGAATGAAATCCACCAGATCATCAAACACATTCCCCATTGCCTGAACTATAGCGACGATATTCTCATCTTTGGGACTTCACAAGCCAGCCATGACGATACCCTAAGGAGAGTCTGCATGGCACTAGAAAACATCCATCCCACCTTGAATCCTGAAAAGTGCAAGATCAGCAAGACCACATTAAAATACTTTGGCCACATATTTTCCAACAAAGGTATGCGCCCAGACCCTGAGAAGGTGCATGCACTAGTGGATGAGCCAACCCCCACTTCTCCTTCAGCTATACGCTCATTTCTAGGAATGGCCAGTTACTGCACCAGATACATCCGAGATTTTGCATCGGTGAGTACACTGTTAAGACTCCTCACAGGGAAAGACCACGACTTCCACTGGACAACAGAGTGCGTAAGTGCTTTTCAAGAGATCAAACGTCATATTGCATCAGCCTCATGCATGGCCTATTATGATCCTACATATGACACTGAGCTCACCGTAGATGCCAGCCCCGTTGGCCTGGGAGCCATCCTAGCACAATCCAGACCCGGGGCCTCTCCAGACTCACCCAAGCGCATAGTGGCTTACGCCAGCCGAAGTTTATCACCAGCAGAGTGCGCCTACTCTTAACCTGAAAAAGAGAGTCTCGCAGTCGTATGGGCATGCGAACATTATCATCTCTTTCTGTACGGCCACCCTTTCACTGTTGTCACAGATCACCAGGCCCTCACCACGAGCTACGGAAAGCCCACCGCTAAAATACCACCACGCATAGCTCGTGGGGCCTGAGGTTACAAGAATACTCTTTTACCATCATACATCGTCCAGGGAAAGACAGTAACCCAGCAGATTTCCTATCAAGATATCCTATGCCGGCCCAAGAAGAACGGCAATCAACAAAACCAAACCAATACGTCAACTACCTGGTCAGCAACGCACTCCCCAAACACATTTCTACGGCTCAGTTGGTGGAAGCCACGAAACATGACATACTGCTCTGCATTGTACAAGAGTGTGTGCAAACAGGATGGTGGCACGATAAAGATCGCGACAAATCGACCTTATCTGCCCAAGAAGAAGCACAACTGCGCACTTTCAAACTAGTGCAACACATGTTATCCATGGCCCCAGAGGGGTTGCTCCTCAAGGAAAACAGGATTATAATACCTACCAGCCTACAAAAACAAGTTTTGGACATAGCTCATGCCGGGCATCGCAGAGTGGTATCCACAAAAGGGCAACTCAGGACAAAAGTCTGGTTTCCAAAAATGGACGAGAAGGTAGAAAGTCTCCTGAGCACATGCCTCACGTGTCAAGCAGTAGCCCCAAGGACATTCCCAGCACCACTAAAACCATCCGAAATGACATTGCAAGTTTGGGATGAAGTGGCAGTTGATATGTTTGGACCTGTAGCTAATGGAAAGTATGCCCTAGTAATTGTGGATGAAATGTCACGCTTCCCGGAAGTCCACCTCATACACTCAACCAGTGATCAGGCCGTGATACCCGCCCTGGATAAGACATTTTCCGACTATGGAATTCCCACAACAGTTAAGTCGGACAACGGGCCGCTTTTTAGTGGTCATGACTTTGCAATGTTCGCAGAACACCTAGGGTTCCAACACCGAACAATAACACCACTATGGCCTCAAGCCAATGGGATGGCTGAAAAATTCATGAGCAGTTTCAAAAGAACACTGCAGGTCTGCTTCATCACTAATGGGTCATTTATGCAAGCCATCTGCACACTGTTGAGAGAATATCGCAACACTCCACATAGCATCACAGGTGAATGTCCATCCACACTAATGTTTGGGCGAATCATAAGGACAAGAGTCCCTCACAACCCTCGAGTCCGTCCACCTGCGACCATCATTGAAGATGCACGAGCAAAAGACAAGGTAAACAAAGCAAGCATGAAGACATACTCTGACCACATGAGACATGCAAAACCATGTCAAATTCAAGTGGGTGACACCGTACTGGTACGACAGGACCAGAACACCAAGGACACCCCTGCATTCAGACCCGAACCCATTAAAGTGACTCACACCAATGGATCAATGATAACGGCGGCTAGTTCCCGCAGAACCATCGCAAGAAACTCATCATTCATCAAAGTCTTTGATGGCTATCCCGAACATGATCAAGAGGCTGTCAGGTCCACATACGAATCCTCAGATCTGCAGTCTGAATACAGAGAAGAAGAGCGGGACGCTGACGACAGTGACAGCGACACCTCAGCAAACAGGATCATAACCCCAAGACGAAGCACTTCTGAAAGGACCATACGCAGACCCACCAGATGGATAGAAGAAATGAACTGACGCCCATTTCTTCTTTAAGTTGCGGGGAGTTCCATTTCTGTTGTTGGTTATGTTGACGTGGGCTGTGCCTCACGTACAAGGAAGAGGCGGGGTTACCGCCTCAGGCGCCATTTTTTCGCGCCGGTGAATAAAGAGATAAGAAGCATACAACCCCGGCTCCCGCGTCTTATTTGTTATATTGCTTGTGCCGGCCTCATTGCGTTACTACTTGATTCAGATGCTAGTCTGAACATAACACCTGCCTCTACGTGAGTGCTGAGAGTTTGTTCAACAATAGTGCTGGAGTACACTCCTGATGCTGATGTGTGCAAGGTGGCTGGGCATGGCATCATTTGCACTGCCGCACAGCCACCTGGAAATGCACAAGTCATCTTTGTGCATAAAGTGACCTGTGTCTTTCCAAAAATGAAGCCCCATTTTTGGAGAAGTTGCCCTGTGCGTTTGCGCTACATTTAGAAGGAATTTCTAGTTAACATGAAATTCTTAGCAGTTTACACTAACTCCATGAAGGGCTGTTGGCTGTGATTACATTTTGGAATAATTTTATTTATCCTGCTATGCTATGCCTTAACATCACATGCTTGGCTGCAGTTAATGCAGAAATAACAATAGTTTCAAAGCATTTCATTCATGGTACTCATGCCATATGCGTGAATTATAAAGCATGGAACTTCTATTATTCCAGTGATTTACTGATTCCAACCAAATGGAAGCCTAATACATGTTCTACTTGTAAAACAAAAACGTTACATAGGTATTATGGACTAATAATGCAGTTTTTGGGTTCTGGCGACATTTACGAGCCATTCGCCCATTATATGTTGTATAATGATGTCATCATACCCCGTTAAGAGCATAATCTGATTGAAATGCACAAGGATACGCGATGTTTCCTATGTCTTCGCCATTGCAAGGGGATTTCACGATTGTCATTCACGTGTGGGGGTATCTGACAAAGTAACAGATTTTAAATCAGAAGGCAGAGAAAACATCAAGATACGTGTGTCACGCGCCCCTTCAGAAGCAGTAGATTTGTGTTTAGTTCCCACTTCAAAGTGACTCAACATAAATATATTTGTTTTCTTATCACAGAGGTTTTCGGGAAATCCATTTTGGTCCAGGGTGAATGTAACAACTCCAGCACCACAAGACACGTCACAAGATCTACTTCACAAACAGGTATTAATAGCGCATGCTTTCCATGTTAAACTCAGTTTCCCAGAAATACCGGGAGCCAGCTGTGGGTTCTATCATCTCACAAAGGTTGTTTGCATACAATATTGTGGATCCACGCATGCATATGTTTAATCAACCGATAGATCTTGCAAAAAGATGATTGTGCAATTAGATGAATGCACAGAGACATCCAAAGTAATGGTACTGATCAAGAAAGATTGCACAAATAAAAAGAGGGTAAAAAGGAAGGATTTTGAGGTACTAAAGAAATTGAGATCTCCAGCATCCCACTGAAGTACATTTTCAAGGTAAGTAAAGTAAACAACATTGGCATTTTGCATGCTAATTAAACATGATTAACATCTGCCAGTTATGGGTGCTGTGACGATTCACTAAGTGTTGTCACTTCTCCCCAAGGTGGAGCCCTTTTCCATGAGGCTAGGGAGCTGCGGCCCCTACCCAATAGTCCCTCTAGGGGTGTTTTAATGCTGGAGGACCTCATGGGGAGGGACTCTCCCACTGGGGATGAGGACGATTACCTTTAGTACAATCCATTGTACAAAAACACACTGCCACAAAAGGTAACTGGAAGCACTTGTGGACCGGTAGAGGCATGGGGGTAGTAGAGAGGTCTCTGCTTCATGCCAGTGCAAGCGTAAGGCCTATCAGAGGGCCATCAAGGGTCAGGGACCCACACCAGGGCGAAGAGTGCATCCAAGGAAATCTTCCAGTCCACTGACCACCAGAGAAAGGTCTGGGACCCTAAGACAAGAGAACAAAACTTCAGAGGAAATCTTCGTCATACCACTGCCAGAGATAACCCACTGACCACCAGAGAAGGGTCTGGGACCCTAAGAGAAGAGAACCAAGCATCATAGGAAATCTTCCTCATACCAGTGACAGAGGTAAGTCCACTGACCACCAGAGAAGGGTCTGGGACCCTAAGAGAAGAGAACCAAGCTTCAGAGGAAATCTTCCTTGTACCAGTGGCAGGGATAACCCACTGGGCACCACGGAAGGGTCTGGGATCCTAAGAGAAGAGAACCAAGCATCCAAGGAAATTTTCCTTGTATCAGTGGTGTAAATAAGTACACTGACCACCAGAGAAGGGTCTGGGACCCCAACAAAGGAGAACCAAGAATAAGAGGAAATCTTCCCTGTATCAGTGTATTGTATTATATTGTTTATTTATAAAGTGCGTATACACAAAATGAGTGCTTCAAAGTGGTGAGGATAAGTCCACTGACCACCACAGAAGAGTCTGGAACCCCAATATGAGTAAGATTTGGAACTTTGTTAATTTAATGAAAAAGTGTCAAGATAAAACCCAAGTTGAAAAAGAACTTACAAACAGCAGGAGAAGGAGTCATTATCCTGGTAAGAAAACTGAATCCTTTGAAGTGCACTGAAGAGGCACCAGGGGAAGGGAGTCATTCCCCCTGGCCTTGTTGTGAACTGTATTGGAAAGTGCAGACTAGTACCAGGAGAAGGGAGTCATTCTCCTGGTCCAGAAAGTTGACTGAACAAAGTGCTGGAACTAGCAGCCAGGGAAAGGGAGTAATTCCTCCTGGCGTTTTAACATTTTGGGAACACCACTCGTATACCAGGAGAAGGGTGTCATTCTCTTGGGGAAATAACTTTGTTATATTGCCACAAGCTAGGGGAAGGGAGTCATTTTCCCTGTGTAAGGAACTCATGGTGGCAACAGTAAAGACAGACACAAGTGATCACAGTTCAAGTTTGTTTATCAAACTGTTTGTGCAGGTTGGAAAAACGCTAAACCTAAATCTAAGATGGGAGCAAGCTACGACCATCAAATAATAATAATAAGGCAGTCCTAGTGGCGTCTTGTCAAATAAAAGGGCCTATACTAAGAACAACCTATAACCAATCCTTACAGCTAAAAATAAAAAGAATGTGGGATAGGGTTCACAAGAAAGATAGAAGTGTTCACAAATGATAAGTCAGGATGTCGTAGCCAAGTGTCTCCCTTTCCCATGTTTTGAGTACGGGACTCTTGAGCACAGCACACACTTGAGATTTCTCAGCACGAGACGACAGTTCCAGCTTCAGCTATCAGGACTTTCGGTGGTTGAGTCTATTTTCTACAAAGTCTCTTGCCTCCGAGGACCTGATGTGGTCAAAGTAACAAACAAAATGTTCCTCTCCAAATGTACATTGGGTAATGACTTTTCACCTCTGGGTCCCCCTCTTTCGGGCTCAGACCCCTCTCGAATATCAGCCCCCCGCCGTTGGGTTCACTATGGCTTTTTCTCAAAACCATTTAACTTGTGGCATTCGCAAGCCTTAATGTCTTTTTAAACAGTTCACTGTGGACATCCCTCTGTCGGGTTCACTCCTTTCAACACACTGTTCGTTGGGACTTCAGACCTTGCCCTGTTCTATTGGCATCCCTCTGTCGGGTTCACTCTTGCCAACCACACAGTCTTTCTCTTGAACTCAATATGCAGGATTCATTTCCACTAGCTTTCCAATTGCGTGCAGGTCAAAGAATTTCGACAGTACAGGGGGTTTTGCAAGACCCCTGTATGACCACTTTGACCTTTTCCTTGTGGCTCTCCTAGAGCCTCCTGCTATCGGTTGTTTCACCAAACACGGGATCAACCAGAGTCTCTTGAGTGCGCACCCATGTGGTGCCGGACCCCTCTGCAGCTGGTTTTTCCTTAATGTTAATAGTTCTTTGAACCTTCCTTATTTTGCTACTTTGCGTCTTTTGTTCAACACAGTTCGGTTTATTATAGGCTCTCCCTTCGACTCACCGGCTGTGATGAACCTCTTGGCTTTTCTTGTATCTGGAGTCAAGGACTGTAGCATGTAGCAGGTGCCTCTCTCTGTCCTGCTTATCAGCGTTGGCATGCTCTGTGTACCGTTGACATGTGCTGCAACACATGCAGGATATTGTTCATGGTCTTACGATTCCTTTCGCGGTGGCTTCACAGGTCTGGGCTGGAAAGGGCAAGGTTGCTTCTCTCCTTGTCGCCCCTTCGGTTCTCGCCACCTTTCTCCTCTTCTTGAACTGCCGTACTTCAATAGCTGTCTCTTTGTGCGGTCTGCCTTTCTCGTCATGTGCTTTGGTGCTCCACCTTTATCCCTGTGGGGCAGGAAAAGGGCCGACAGGTGTGTGTGGTTCTGGTCAACTGCCTGACTCTGCCTGACCCTTGTGTTGGGACATGTCAGGTAAATGGCTCTAGTGTTAGTCTGTTGTCTTTCATGGTGCAAGAAAGTGTTCATGTCGGAAAGGGAGGGGGGAGGGCAGAGTGTCTGAATATCCTATGTGATAGGCTAGGGAAAAGGTGTTATAAGAAGGGGGATACCTCGTCCCACCCGTCAGTGTCCCACTTCCACTCCCCCAGGACCCCCATCCAGGTGATCCTCCCTCAATTGTCCTCCCCCAGGAACTGAATCCAGTAGCAATGGCTGTGTCCTGGCCACCGGAATGACAGATCCCCGGGGACTAGTCAGGGAGACACCTTCAGTTTTCTTACACCTGATACCTTTTTTGCAAGAGAACATTTTGGAATCGCCACCCATATACCAGGAGAAGGGAGTCATTCTCCTGGAGAAGGAATTTTTTGTTGGGTTATCTTTAGTTATAGTGTAAGGGATAGAAGTAGGTTGTTACACAGGATGGTGGACTTTTCATTTGGACAGACATTCTGACAGATCCTTTAGTATTAGTTTGAGGCAGGGAAATCCCTCTTAGACATAGGGATACTGAAGGATATTTTACTATCGATAAAAGTCTATAACCACAAACATGCCACCCTTGTGTCAGCATTGTTCTTCGACACCCTTACATATGGTGTCATGAGTGGCATCCAGCCCAACTGGATGGAATCCACAAAGTCATTGAGGCGAACAGTAGAACCTCCAGCCCCACTATCAGAAACCCTGAATACCTTGGATTTGAAACCAATGATTGCCCCTATGGAAACGGTACTAGGTTGGGACTCACTTTGGGTTTTCTAACCTCCAAGGTTATCATCCTGGTTAGGAAAGATGTTGGTGGAAATTGTTACGAACTTCTGAGTCCCTGTGATTGTTGGATCCCCAGGAGAGATAAGGTGATACTCTCTTTAGACCTTCAGATCAGTATACCTACCGGTTTAGTCACAAATCTAAATTGGCATGGAAAACCGAGGTGGAAGAACGGGTTTAGAGTACTACCCCTCTTCTTCTGTAACAAAAACCTCAAAGTCATTCTTTTGAATGTCTCCTTTAACCCTATTACGATTCAGAGGGGAGACTTAGTTGGATATTTGATCTATGAGATTTCCAGGGAAGACCCACAACGACAAAAGCGAGAGAAAACCATCACAGACCCTGAGAAATCCTATAACTAGGAAAAAAGTAGGACATTTTTTCTAACTCATGCTTAATTGGAGGCAGAGTTGGTCCCTGACCATCATATAAATCAACCGAGGGATGTCACTACCTTGGAGGAAAAGAGGTCGGTTCAATTCCCAGAGTTTCGGGAGACCTCTTGCTCAAAAGAAGAAGAGAATCTTAAGACTCTCAAATTTCCAGCCTACCTGTCATCCCAATAGAGTGGGGTTCTTATAAAACAGTAGGAGGATGATAGAGGTGAGAACATCATACTTGGTACAATGAGCTCTGAAACACCCAAACTGCAGGAAGAAGTAAAAGACCTGCTACCTTCACAAGTCGGTGAACGCTTGTCCATTCCTTCCATTAGAGAAAAAAAGGGGATCATAGTACTCCATCTCCAGAATGATCACCCACTAAGCTATCGTGTGCTATTTAGGTAAGGGAGTGGATACGATTGGAAAGAGATACCCCTTTGACTTAAATCCACCTCCCACCTTTTCATCCAGCAAAAGGATGGGAGAAGTTTGGCAGATCTAATGGACACTCCTCCGTTGTACTTCACTACCATTGAGAAGATCTCAACTGTGTCCTCTTTCCCCACTGACAACCTGGAGGCTCATGAGACCCCCTTTTCTTTGGCCTTTGGTCGGAGTAAATCCCCAGTAGAACAAGAAAGGAAAGAAAAAACAGGTTAGTGCCCCAGGGGAAGTTGAAACTTTCAAACAGCTAATGGAAATCAAACTACCAGGGAGCTCAAGAATGAAAAAAACCCTTGGTAGATATTTTTATCATAGGGCGCGAAGAGAGTCTGATACAATCCTCTCTACCCTCATCGGTCACACAGGATTCTCTGTGCTATTCATGTCGTTTGGTCACCCAACAAGACACTGGGGGTCATTATGAGTTTGGAGGTAGCCTCCAAACTCGTGTCTGGGTCCGGGTTCTCATAATGGGGACTTAAGGGTAATTCCAACCTTGGAGGACCCGGTAAGTCACCATTCTGAAAACCATTCCCCATTCACATTCGAGCACCCATATGGCTCAATGGCAATGGGGAAGAAGGTAATAATGGACTCGCAAATAGTGGGCCTGTTATTAGCCCCCTGGTCCCTTAGCGGCTCCCGCTAAGGGGCGGCTGGTAAAACTAAGGGACGTCGGAATGCGGCAGTAAGGGGTTAACGGCACTGGCATCCTTACCGGTTCCGTTAACCCCTTACTGCCGCACTCGTAATGAGGCTCACTGTCCTCCCAATTTGAGAATTTCTTCCTCGTCATCATCTTTTCAAGAACCCAAAAAGGTAGAAGTGGTCCCAAAGAAAGATCCCAAGGCATCTTATTGCAGTATCCTCTATGCACATAACTCAAAAGTAATACTAGCTTTTGAGGGAAAAAAAAGCAAAAAACAAAGTAAAGAAAAACCAAAGAGAGAAAAGAGCAAATATTTATTTTCTGGAAACCCTAACCATTACAAAATACCCACCATCTTCTGTTTAAATGCCCCTAAGGAAAATCCTCCCCAGCTGCTGAGACTCACAGCAGTTGGGATGTGGATGGCCAATAATTGGCTCAAGTTAAATGGAGAGAAGACGGAGGTGTTGATCGTCGGCAAGGCCTCTGTTGGCCCTGGCTGGACCTCAAAGTACTGGCCGGCATGTCTTGGTCCTTGTCTGAAACCCTCTGTCGTTGTCAAGAACCGTGGTATATAAGTTATGGCCTCTGGATCTAGCGAAGCGCAAATCTCCTCTGTTTGCCAAACTGGGTTTGCAAAACTTTCTTGAAGAAGGTTCTTCCCTTTCACCCCAATGAGGCTAGGGCCAACATTGTGACTGCCTCCATTATGGGGTCAATAGATTACTGCAATGGAATCTATCTGCGCCAGCCTGAAGCGCTTCACCAGCGCCTTCAGATTTTGCAAATGCAGCAGCTAGGCTTGTCTCATTCTTGTGATCTTCTACTGCGTATCCACTGGCTGCCTATTAGAAGCCGGGTGAATTTCAAGATTGGTCATCATGCCATTCATTCTGCTGGGGCTGAATTTGTTTAATCTAAACTTTCTCTCTATCAACCTAAGAAATGTCTTCGGTCATCTAACCAGTTTCTGTTATCTGTAGCCCACTTCCAACGTACTTGTGTGGGGGGCAGATCCTTTTCTGTACTGGCTCCCTCTCTGTGGAATGCCCTGCCCCTGCACTTACGGGCCATTCATGTTCTTGCCATCTTCCGTAAACAGCTCAAAACACTGTAGTTTTAATGTTAGTTGTTCCCTTATCCTCTCAGGATTTAGCGCCTTGATGCCACCAGGTCTTTGTTGCGCTTTATAAATCCATATACAATACAATACATCATTCTGGGGAGGAAAATCTGGGCTAACCTAGATAGGAGGAGCAAAGGCTGCTCAATACATCCCCAGTTTCTATCTGAAGCGTGGAAAGAAATTTCCGAGGGGGCCGTTCAGTGCATAGATGGGCATACAGAAACCTTCAGAAACCTGGACTGTCTGCCGATTGCAGACCGAAAAGGGACACCCCGTGAGTGGCTCTCGTATCCCGATCTCCCGTCCCTTCTTGTGTGGCACAGCTGAGGGGAGTGATACTACAAAGGGGAATTAGACTAAATGCTGGCTCTGTTCTTTGTTAGTATTGAGGAGTGGGAATACATGAATTGATATGACATCCCGGGTGGTTAGGGAACGTTTCAGAAGTGTTGGTGCTTCTGGAAAAACATCTATAATTGATAGACTAGTTGCATAGTGTGTCTACAGTGAGATCCCCTCACCCTTTATCTGTACGACGACGTCTAGTGCAGAAGAATTATCGGGGAGTTAAATGGACATCTCAGTATGTGCATACCTAGAAAATAATATAATTGAAGAAATTCATGGATATACCATTGAGTTGAATACCACTAAAAGCGAGAAAGGTATGCTTTCACCGGATAATTAAATCTAGCCTACATACCAGTTGAACAAATTGTCCTTTCTATAAGCCATCTACATACATGAAGGTCTAGTAGTTGTTGCAATTGAGTTTTTAAAATGCTGTTGAAATTCTGACATGTATATTGAGTAAGGGGATTGGTATCTGGGGGTGAGAATTGGATAGGCAGGGATATTTGTAACTTGTTGTTTTTCACAAATAAATGATTCCTCCTGGACTCTCATGCACTCAATACATGGTGCTTGTGTGCGCAGGGTGAATTAAATGCATAGATATCTATGGTGAAGTGTGTGTTACTAAAGTCTCTATTTACGCAACTGTAGCACTGAAAATGGAAGTCACTAGTGTGTTGATTATTTCTTGTCATTGGCCTTTTGTTAAGAAGCAATTAGTTGATCTGTAATCTGTTTCAATTATTTCTATTTGGTTAAAAAATATACCTTCTGTGCAACCTTGTGAGTTTCTTGGTCCCGAAAGGGGAGGGAAGCTGTAATGTGAAGTCATCATGAAGTAAGACACGGACAACCGATTCAACTTTTTAAGTAGATGTTTTATTTTTCTTAAATGTCAGCATGAAGTAAGGCCTAACGTGGCCCTATGCTAAGGGGGGATTTCCCTAACTAAAGAAAACTAAGGATTGTCTGTGTCAATAAGTTCAATTTAAAAGTATGTCTGCCTCCAAAACCTATACTTACCCTCACAACTAACCATATATAATGTGTAGGGATGTCAGCATCAAACGATATAGTGGTCATAAAAAGGTTGTGAGCTTCTTCCAGCTCGTGGCTTAAGTTCAGCTTCCCTTCCCCAAGTTCAGAACAATTCCGAAAAAGGCCTTACGGTTCCCTTCCCCAAGAGTTCAGCACAGTTCACAATGTTCTGGGGTCCCCTTCCCCAAGAGTCCAGCTCTTCCAGGTTTCAAAACAACAATCAGTTCAAGCCTCTTGACTTTCAAAAGAATTCCAATTCAACTCCTTAACTATTCAGGCTTTTCAATAGTTCACAAAGATTCATTTTTCTCTCTCTGCATTTCTTATGCACAATGAACTGTGCCTGAAAGCAAGCTTCTTCACATTGGCTTTCCTTTGCTCTTTTCACATGGGGTCACTCGGTGTAGGTGCAGTTGTCAGACCACATTGTCCACCCATCACACGTCATGCAACGAGAACCCTTGGCACTTTGTTATACTTCTGTATTCTTCAGATATATCAATCAACACTGATTTCAGATTCTCTTTGGCATTCTCTTGGCGTTGCCACAACATGTATTTCACATTTCGTGGTGTTCACCCTTTTACACCACCTTGCTTTCACTTTGCTCATAAGTGTTTATCATTTGCTGTAATCTCGTGCTGTATTCACATAGGCTCATCACATCTCTCGGTTCGTTTTGAATTCAACGATGCTGATTAGCACTTATAATACTTTGCATCTTTCTCCAGAATTCAGTAATGCTTATAACACTCTCAAGATCACTAACCCATTTCAGCTTTCTCCGGTGTTTCGTAATGTTTGTAGCACTCTTTAAAGTACTTATGCCAATTTGCAGCTTGTTCGGCATTGGATTCCCTCTTCCATAGCAATTGTAATGATACTTTTTTGTTTGCTATGCCAATATGCTTCTCTCCAGCCCTGCAGCGCCCTGATATGAGTGTTCCCTTCTCTCACACTCACCGGTCTGTTATCGCTCCTCCTGGCCTCTCGATTCGGCTTCTCTGTTTCTCTGTTTCTCTGTTTCTCTCAGCTCCGCTTGTTCCTCGCGTGGGCTTCTGCGAGCAGCGCTTGCCGTCATTGGTTTGAGCTGTACATAGCCCCGCTCTTCCCTAGCGAAGGCTACAAATGGCCTGCAGCGGTTGAGAGCCTTTGGTGTCCCACAGCTCCTACTGTGGACACCGATGAAAGGGAAGAGCAGGCTTCTTGGCCCTTGCACGGCCTGCGCTGGCCCTGGCGTCCTTTCTGCACTCCTGCTCAATCCACCCTTGCTCCATCCCGTTCCGCTCCAGCCCGCTCTGCCTCTGCACGCTGTGTTCCTTCCAGAATGGCTCACCCCAGCATGGTTCTCTCCAGGTTGGTTGTCCACCAGATGGTTCTCACCCGGATGGTTCTCCTGAGATGCTGGGCAGTCCCTCATTTCATACACCTGTGACCTGCTAAGTGGTTTCAGGTGTAGGTCCTTCACTTTAGTTGCCTGACCTTAATTAAGCCAATTAGCTGGACATGCCTAACTTTTACAACAGTCCCTCTTCCTCATCTCAGTACCAAAGTGGTATGAATGAATGAAAGCGTGCATTGATCCCAGTTGCTTCTTCCTCATCCTAGTCTTAAAGGGAAATGGCTGTGGGGCAGTTTGGGTGGTAGAAAGGGCCAGAGACTGATAACAGCCTATAAAGACAGGGGGACTATAGGGTTCCTTTCTACAGGGGAAAGGGGGATACTATGCCTCATTCAAAGACATCCTCTCCCCACTCCCTAGGTCTCCTCCACCTATGTGATCCTCCTTCGCATCTCCAACCCCAGGGTTGGGATCCAAGAGAGATGACCTTTCACTGGCCACCTTAGAGGAGGACCATAGGGGAGTAGAAGTGAGGATGCCTTCAGAATCCTCACAGTAAGGAATCAATTCTATTAAATTGTTGATCCCAGATAAATAAAAAGAACTTTATTAAATAAAGGGGAAGTGTGCGTACCTGATTTGTGGTGGGTGGAAAATGCCCCTGAATTAGATAATGGTCAGTTAAAACATCCTACAGTCAAGAGTGAGTAGGTGAGGGCAGGGCTTTTAGTGATGCCATGGGCAAAGTAATAGTTGAAACCCCTTTGCAATTTTTTGCACTGCGCCACCGTCATCACGAATAGGGGAGATAAATACATTTTTATTTGGCTTTTGCATTAACATGAAAATACAATACATAATATACTACAACACATCACAACAAATATGTCCCTAAAAATACCTAAATGCAACCTATATAAATACTTTCTAAAATTAGATTAAAATTGTTTGTCGGGGGGCGCTGTTGCGTATGACTGGAAATGGCCGCCTAGAGCTAAGCTCAGCACTGGGGAAGTCCTTTTTTCCAAACTGAGGGATTGGAACGCGACATTTGCTGGCCACACTGGGTGGAAGGCACCTGGCACCATCCCTGCGCCAGATGTCCAAATCCTGGCTCCAGAGAGACTACGGCTGGTGAGCTATTGAGCCCGGCTAATCACTGAGGGCGGCCGCTGCTAACGGCCGCTGTGCAGCTCCATAAGACACTCCACAGTTCCCCACTCAAGCCCGAGGTGCGACAGGCCTGTGGGGGGAGGGGCACCACTCGCCTGGACATCCGCACCATTCGCACCCTTCGCTGCTTGCCTCCGAAGACGTCCTACGGCATTGGGCCCCATCATCGGCCGCCCCACCAGCTGAGGCCCTGCATGCCGCCCACTGCCCCATTGGTGGCCAGACACCAGACAAGCTTGCCGGGAGCAACGGAAGCTCCCCTCCTCCCCAACTGGAAAAGTGACCTGGTGGCCACATACCTCTCGCCCCCCTGCGGCAAGGGAGACTGCGTCGGAGGACTGCGGCACAGTGCAGTCGGGGGCACGACCTTGCGGCCCTCCAGCAACAACGTGCAAGGTAGGGGCAGCTGGGGCTGGTGCGCGGACAAGTGCGGCCCACTGGACCAAAGGGGCCTGCCGGCAGCGTGGTGCACAGCGGCCTGCTGATGAGGCTGAGGAGACAAGCACATATTTGAACTTGCATTCTGCCAGGGCGCACTCGGCCTCTGTGTCTTCCCGGGGCCCCCACACTCTCCCCGCAAGACAATTTGCTCAACACCTGCATTGGGTGCACTGCCAGATGGAAACAAGGGTCCAACCAGCTAGTGAGAACTCCTGACTACACGGCCCAGCTTGGGAGCGAACACCCGTTATTGTGCCGTGCACACCTGGGTGCTGACACATATCTCTGTGGATACCCGGGGCATCGCCCTCGGTCACACCTGTATACCATAACCGGCCATTTTGCTTGCACTACACCTGGCAGACAGACCGTGTATCCACCACCTGTGGGAGGCCATAGCTACCCAAGCGCCAGGCACTGAGCCCATTCATGTTGGACCTAGATGGCCCGTAGCGTGAAACCTTGAAAACATTTAGAGACTGAATGCCAGACCTACGTTGGAGGGCACAACCCACTCACCAGACGACACAGTGCATACTCAATAGGGAAGGGCACCCGTAACCCCACTATATCTGTCTGATCTGGCGGCGGAAGTACGCAGCACACTACTCAGTTCAGAACTGTCCCCCCTGGTGCTACCCTGTGGCTCAACGAACTGTGACTGAACTCTTTTTAAATTCGCAGAACACCGACTGAGATCACAACCTACAGGGGCGCACCGAGGCAATATGCACAGAGGGGCTAACAAAAAGCAAAGTAGCATGAATATGTTCGCGAAGGCAACACAGAAGTCGGCAGAACTCCAACCAGAGCGGGGTGCATCCACGCCACCACCACAGGATAACTGAGACGCACCAAATATGTTTGAATACAGGGTGACGGAAGTCGAAAATAGAGTTGGCGCTGCCGAAGATGACATTGGTGCCCTCTGAGCCCTCTCCATCCAAACGTGTCGAGGAGGTCAGCAAGAAGAATGACGAGCTTGAATCGCGCTCCAGACGCAACAACATCCGTATCATCGGCATACTGGAGGACAACATCGAAGGCTCCACAGAAGACCACGTGGAGCAAATCCTTATATCCCTGCTGGATTCTCCGAAGCTGTCTCCACAATTTGCTATTGAAAGGGCCCACCGAGCTCTCACAGCCAAACCCAAGCCAGGAGCTCCTCCCTGCCTGATTATAGCGAGGGTGCTGAATTACCACGACAGGGACGCCCTGCTACGTGCTGCGAAGATCAAGGGCGAACTCCTCTTGGGATCCTCCAGAATCTACCTCCATCCAGATTTTTCCACCGCCATCCAACAGGTTGCGAAACCTTCTTGTCTGTGAAAAAGAAACTGCGGGATCTAGTAGTGAAATATTCCATGTTGTACCCTGCTAAACTCAGGATTGAGCATTCAAACCAAATCTACTTCTTTACCATACCTGAGGAGGCGACCAAATTCATCGAGGAGCACTTCCCGGGATGACTCGCACACTACAAATACACCCGGGGCATCCCTCACTGTGGCCCCCCGATGCCTACTATGCATGATTGACCTGACCACGGAGGGCCCCTTACTATAAGCCCTTCTACTGGGGGACCCTTCACACTGTTTGAACCACACCTAGGTGATCCCCCCCCCGGCTGCCTGGGATGCCGCAGGACCTCCACTGTAGGCAAGTGTTCAGAGCCGCTTCTGTCATATATCCTTGTCATGTGGGCTCCACTGGCCCATGGCAGGGTCCCACTAACCCAATCTATCTGGCAGGAATGAACGTATTGCTCAGTGATCATACCCCAAAAAGAACCTAGTCAATACCCCAGTGGGTGTGCGCTATCGTCCAGCTGGCTCCAAACCCCCAGGTGAAGTTGCCAATGGTTATGTGTTGGTTTAAGAATGGGTTGGGACTCATCCCTCTGATTGGGGGAGGGTTGTGGGCGGGGGGCGGGATGAGTTGGGGATTGTATTAAGAAAATTGCTTGGCGAGCACTGGGGAACTGTACTACGCATACATCTTATACGCGGACCATTGGCTAACCCCTACACGCACAGGCCAGGGGTCAGAGGAGGTAAATGGCCGGCCGATCATCCCCTAATGGTAATGCGCAAACTGGGGGAACATGGCTGAAACTGTAACTTGTATGAGTTGGAATCGTCTGGGGAACCCAGTTAAAATGCGAAAACTGCAGCTCCATGCGGAAAGACACCATGTTAATGTACTCTTCCTGCAGGAGACACATGGCCTAGCATATACATGTGAAAGTTCACCAAATCCTGGGGGTCGCAACGCTGTTATACTACATACTCATCCCAGAATCAGGGTGTTATGATCATAGTACACAAGAGTCTTCAATTCAATCAGCAGGCAGCCCATATCGATCATGTGGGGCGCTATGTTTTTTTATTCGCCACCTTGCAGGGCAAAGAAGTGGTATTGCTAAATGTATATGGTCCAAACGTGGACAATCCTGATTTCTATGAACACCTATCCACACTTCTAGCTGGGTTTCCACTGGTTCCGATACTCTGGGGTGGTGTCTAAATACCATCCTTTATGTCCAGTACGATAGATCCGGCTCCAAGCCCTGCCAATTATATGAAGCTGTCAGAACCATCCTGAGGGCCCAAAGACCAAACCCACTTTGAATTGGCAGACCCATGGCGAATATTCCACCCGGACTCTCGTACTTTTTCCTTTTACTCATCAGTACATGATTCTCACTCTCGCATTGACAGGTGGCTCCTTTCAGAAACCCTACTGGCAAACATCACTCATACCGCTATCCTCGCTAGGACGTTCTCCGATCAGTCACCGGTCACTGTGTCCTTCCGGTGGTCCGCGGATGCACCTACGACCAGGACATGGAGGCTCAAGCCACACTCCCTACTAGACGTCACATTTGAAAACAAACTGGGCACCGATATTGACGACTTCTTCACTCTAAACACAGGCTACGTCACCTCTCAGACCACCCTATGGGAGGCAGTCAAAGCTTACATAAGGGGTATGACAATTTCCAGAGAAGCAGGCGTGCTCCGTACTATCAGGAGGGACATTAGCCACAGCGAAAACAAGCTCGCTTCCCTATAAGCGCAAAACACAGACACGCGCTCGTCTGACAAATTAGCAGACATCAGTAGTGAACTAGAGGCATTTCGTACACATGCCGAACACAAGCGCAAATTCCTAGGCAAACCACAGGTAGCACGCAGATACAGCAAGGGTGAACGCCCCGGCCGGGCCCTCACCCGATTAGTCCGATCTGAAAGGGGGTTGATACACATCCAAGCGATAGAAAGGGCAGATGGTACCCTGGCTCTGGCCCCATGTGAGGTTAACGAGATATTCCGCTCTGTCTATGAAAACCTATATACTAATGCTGATACATCCACAGATGACAACATGGTGAAGTTTTGGGCGACCACCCGCTCTCGATCCTATCTGCCGACACCAAGGAGGCTCTCGACACCCCGATAACTACAGAAAAACTGTCCAAGGCCATTGACTCTCTAGCCTCTGGGAAAGCGCCGGTTTCCGATGGATTCCCAAACGAATTTTATAAAAAAATTATAAATCTTGCCTTGTTCCCCCAATGCTCGCCTTTTGGAACGGAGCTGCCTCGGGAACACTACCACCGTCCCTCCGCGAAGCAATAATAGCAGTGCTCCCTAAACCAGGTAAACCCACTACAAAATGCGGTTCATATCATCCCCTTTCGCTAATTAACTGCGACGCCAAAATATATGCCAAAGTTCTGGCCCTCAGAGTGGCCCCATATATGCACTATATTATACACCCAGATCAATCAGGGTTTATCCCTGGCCGCTCCACCTACAACCTGCGCCGACTATTTAACATACTAACCCGCATCGACACTAGCACACGAGCCGTTGCTGCGGCCCTAGATATGCAAAAGGTGTTTGACTCTGTCTCATGGAGGTTTCTCTGGCAGGTGCTTGAAAAATGTAATTTCGATCCCCAATTCAGAGCCTGGATCAAGCTGCTGTACTCCTCCCCAGTGGCGAGGGTCCGCACCAATAATCTGTCTTTGACCCAATTTCAGATAGGGAGAGGCACAAGACAAGGATGCCCCTTCTCGCCGCTGATATTTGCCCTGGTCATGGAACCGTTAGCCGATCACATATGTCAAGGACACTCGCATCAGGGACTACGCCTTGTCGGTTCCCCCAAGATAATCTCATTATATGCAGACGATGCCCTTCTTTTCATCCAAGAGCCTGAAATAAATCTTTCCCCAATACTGAAGGACGTCGTCCACTTCAGCGAATTCTCTAGTCTCTGAGTGAACTGCACCAAATCAATCCTCTTCCCGTTAACGGAGGCTACGGTTCCCCCGCCCCCGACCTTCAAGGTTTTGTCTGGGCCCAATCGAATTCACATACCTAGGGGTAATAGTCACACGAGACTCTGCCTCCTTATACAAGAACAACTGCAGCAACTATCTGACCAAACTGGCTCGGAAGTGTTCTAGGTGGGCGACTCACCCAATAACCCTAGCAAGCAAGTTCACCATCCTCAAAATGGTGATACGACCTCAGCTTCTGTATAGATTCTTGAACGTCGCGATCTGGCCCGGTCGCGATTTCTTTACAATACTAATCCGAGCCACCAATTCATTTCTCTGGCACATTGGTGTGGTCTGCCTGAAACACATAACGCTGACGACACCGGTTGCGAGAGGAGGCCTTGGTGCTCCCAATTTGGAGGGCTACTGGATAGCCACACAAGCCCACTATGCATCATGCTGGTTTGTTCCCATAGACCCGCCCCTGCATGTGAAACTGGAGTGCCTTGTCATGGACGAAGTCAATATCCGTTCCTGGGTGCTGGCCAACTACACTGGTCGGTTCGAGCCTTCGGACCCAGTTGGCGTGACAGTTCGTGCCTTAGCCGAGATGTGGAAACAAACGAGCAATACACATCCATTTCACGGGGGACTTCCCCTCTAGAACTTCTTCTCCAATGCCCCCCGGGTGGACTCCAGAACTGTGGCTCTCTGGGCTACCGCAAACAACATAACTGTCCGTGATCTATTCGAACAAGGGATCTTTACAGAGTGGGGCGAACTCTCTAGACAATTGTGAAGTGGACACACCTGTTGGCTGCAGTTTGCTGGTTTACGGGGAGTGCTTAAAGCTAAGCTTCCAGACTTCCCCAATATAACACAAGACAACCCACTTCTATCGGAAATCATTAGCACTGCATCCAGGAAGGGCAAAGTCTCCAGACTACACACTGTATTCCAAACCCTAACATCTCCACCTTACACCTAACTTAGGGAAACCTGGACCAGAGACTTGGGGGTTGAGCTGACCGACCAGCGCTGGGACTACATTTGCGCCCGCTCGCGGACAATTTTCTTCAATTCCCGTTTCAAGCTAATCCAAAGCAAACTTTTACACAGATTCCATTACACTCGGGCTAGACTTCACCGAATGTCCTGGGAATACAGGCACATGTGCTCGCGTTGCAATGCAGACTATGCTGACTACATGCACATGATGTGGACATGCCCCCAAATAGCCCAGTTCTGGGCCGCAGTATGCGCTGCTTTATCAGACATCCTAGAAGGCACCATCTCCCCATCACCACTAACCTGCTTCTTCTATGAATTGCCTACTTTAAACCGTGACCGCAAGAGGTTGGCGAGCCTGGCGCTCCTCCTGGCAACCCGCTGTATCCTTCTGGTGTGGCTCCGACCCAGGCCCCCCACGCATGAACAATGGCTCCACGGACTCACGTGGGCCTCAGACACTGAGGACTGCTGGATAATGACACAGCCAAGCAGGTCTAGGCCAAGAGACATTTGGGTCCTACTTCGACAGTATCTTTCCCCCCCATCTGAGGACTCTTGGGAAGAGACTGATACACCGCCCCCGCCCTACTCCGCTGTTCAGTAACATTGCATTATGAATACATGGTTTACCAGATGCCTACTGCTCAACCATGTGTTTACTCCATGCTACCTCCCTGGTTGGTTCATATTGTAAATGCAAATGTACCACAAACGTTTTTTGTGATGTGTAATTTCGAGAGTGTTCTCTGTTGTGATGCCAAGCTAAATGTTAAATAAGGTTTTTTTTTTTAATTGTATGTCAAGACTTTTAAAAGCAGCTTTAACATATTAACCAATATCCACTATAATACTCATGTTATGAAAACACAATAAAAACTACATTACAATTGTGGCTAAGGCTCTGGGCCAACTCAAATCAGCATCTCCGAGCGACCCTGTTCCATTGTATATTCTTCAGGCACTTCCTCATAAAGCTATTTCTCTGTTCACTGCAGTGCTTCATTATTCTTTTTCATTGGGGGTGATTCCTGCCCTGTTGAAACACGCGTTGCTCAAGCCACTCTCGAAAAAGCCTCAACTTGATCCTTCCGTAGTGGGTAATTACTGGCCGATATCTTTACTGCCAGTTTTAATGAAACATATGGAGGCCATAAGCACCCTGGTCTTTTCCTGGTGCCTGGAAACAAATAATTGTCTGCATCCCTACCAATCGGGTTTTAGGCCTTTGATGGGTACGGAGTCTGTTATGATCTAATTTCTGGACAAGCTAGCCATGCTTCAGGAACGTGGAGGGGTCGGAGTGCTGATTCTTATTGACCTCTCTGTGACCTTTGATACAGTGGATCATGGCATTCTCCTGGGCCGCCTGGAACAGGTGGGGATCTTGGGTGTCCCACTGGTGTGGTATGCTTCTTTCCTTGCAGAATGTACATAAACGGTCTCTTTTCAGACCTGTCATTCTCATTCTTCTTCTCTTCCCCGTGGTGTCGTGCAAAGATCAGCGGTATCACCACTTCTGTTTAATCTCTATTTGCGGCCACTGGCGGACCTCATCTCAGATTTCAGACTTCATTTTTATACTTACGCTGACAACACACTACTTGTGTTCCATCTTGACTCACCTACAATGGAGCCCCTTTTTAAACGAAGAGGCTGTTTGTCAGCAATAGGGAGCTGGTCGCCATCTAATTGGTTGAAGCTCAATGGGGAAAAAAACAGAAGTCCTTGGGCCTCATTACGACCCTGGCGGAAATCGTGGCGCCAAATGCACCATGGAGCACGGCGGAAAGCTGCCGATAGCGCCATGGGGGTTGGCGGATTTACCGCCCCATTCCGACCTTGGCGGGGCGGTAAATCCCCATTCCCCATTTTACCCTTCCCCATTCCCATTTTTGCCCCATAGGGTATAATGGGAGTGGGGAAGGCGTTAATTACGCCACCGTAAAATACGGTGGCGTAATTAACAACAAGGTCCCGTAGCGCCATGGATTTCTCCGCCCGGAAAAACCAGGTGGAAAACGCTCCATGGCGCTACGGGAACTCGTAGTAGGGCGGACGGGTCCGCCGCGAATACCGCTGGCGTAAACCCACTCCGCCAGGGTCGTAATGAGGCCCCTTGTGTTTGGTTCCCAGACGGTGGAAACCAACTCGACCTCTGAGTTCTGGCCTTATCTCTAGGTCCATACCCCATCACCAGTGCTTCTGTAAAAAGTCTGGGTGTGTGGCTTCTCCCTACTGGCTGTAGAGAATCTCAGATATCGGCATTCTGAAACACTGGTTTTGTAAACCTAAAAGTGTTGAGAAAGATTCTCCTTCTTTTACCTACTGACTGTCGTACAAAGGTAGTCACCTCAGCAATAATGGGATCACTGGATTTACTGTGATGGGGTCTGCCTGGGACAGCTGTTGTATAAGTTGCAGTGGCTGCAAGTGCTCCAGAATTCTGCGGCGAGGTTGGCTTTAGACGCACCAAGATTCGCTCCGTCTGCAAACTTGTTGTGGCTGCTTCACTGGCTGCCTGTGAAAGACTGAGTTCAGTTTAAAACCTTATGTATTACTCACTGGGCGCTTCAAAACACTGGGGCAGCCTATTTGAAGACTAAGCTGGAGCGTTATGAGCCCACAAGGTGCCTCCGCTCATCCTCCCAAGTGCTACTAAAATTTCTGCACTACCAGAGAGCTCGGTTGGGTGGCTGTTCTTTTTACGGTTCTTTCCCCTAACTTGTAGTAGAACAAGCTATCTGCCCCGCGGCGTGAAATTGGAGCTTATCTTCAGTTTCGTAAGGCGCTGAAGACTCATCTTTTCTAACACTCCTCATGATGTTGTAGCACACTTGCATTGTCGGTCCTTCTTAGCGCCTAGATGCCTTCGGGCCATAGTCTGCACTCCACTCTATAAGTACGGTATATTACATTACAATATTATAATTATTAAAATGCCCCGTGACCCTCTGTCTCCTACGATTGATCAATACACTGCATGGTTTGAAATTAAGATTGGATAAACAGGAGCTAAAAGCAGCTCCTGGGTATCCTGCATTAACCATTGACCAGGAGCTTTTACTGGGGAATGAGGAGCTAGTATGTAGCGTTCCCCAAATCTAACGTCCAAAAAAGATGCAAACATATAATTTTCTCCATTATTTATTACTCTTTAAGTTTTTAAATGTTGTACAGATGTTCTCTAAAATGTATTCATACTTTGTCCCAAATGCACAGAATTCAATTCACATGGGTGTGTTTATTTGGCATCAGTTTGCCTGAGGAGCCAAAGGTAGCTCCTTGTTGCTGTTGGCGTCAAGCTAACCAGTCTATTCTAGGCTACAACCAGGAGCTAAATAGCTCCTAGCTCCCCTCAATTCCGAACCCTGCACCGCAGCCAGCATAAAATGGGATAAATATTTGGTAGCCCCAAACCCACAGGAGCAGAGCCTATTGTTACTTAACCAAGACATATGTCCCCTTAAAGATAAAACCTTAATTCTTAGCAGTAGGATAATTTGCCTGTGTTCTTGAGACCTCAGTTCAGTTGTCGTAATTACTGCTAGTGCCATAGAGCAAGATTCCCCAAATTATTTGAGAGAGCTCACGTTTTAAATATGCCTCATCGCATAGTCATTTTCTAACATCTTCGATCTCTTTTTTAGGTCCAGTTTATTTATTCTATCATTCCTAAACTAGATAAAATCTACACCCCAGCTCAGACATATGGCAGCACACACAAACCAGGGATACTACAGTAGAGGACCAGGTGGAGGCCACTTCTCTAGTCCCCACCCCTTCACCACTGTCCTATTGGAGTAGAAGATGAAGGGCTGCTATTGGGAATTCATGCACAAGTTAATGTGCCATGTCCATACTGCGTTGATTGTACGAAAGACGATATGCGCTCAGACAGCCATTCAAAAGATATCCTCATGTTGAGACAATGGAGGGAAGTTACCAGGAAGGATGTCAATTGCCTAAATGCAAGGAAGCGGCTCTGAGAATCATGGACGAACGTTAGAACAAAAGTATGATGACAGCAATATAATGTCATCAAGAAGATATATAAGCCAAAACGATATGAAAATACTTAAGATTGACAATGTAACAGAAGCAATAAGAGAAACAGGTACCAAAAGATGTAGTTATGGTCAAAATAAGAACATGAAGTAACGTTCTGACCAATTACTGTAACTATACTGTAACGTAAGGTAGAAGAAGCATATAGAAGCTTGCTAAATAATATATAACATTTAGGACGACCATTGGTAGAAAATGGACAATGATGAAGAATAAACCCAGCTACCTCGAAAACAAGCCTAGGATCACAAATTGAAGAATTGATGAAGAAGCTGTTTTCATGTGCAGAATAAAGGAGTATGTTGGCCTGAAGTCAAGGATGCTATTTCAAGAGATGGGCGCAAGGAACAGAGAGAAGCGAATGAATAGACCACGTGCACGAGACCTATTTCTGCTTCGATTAGGAGGGCAAGGACATTCGCTGAAGCCAACCATCGAACAACCACGAAGGCAAAAGCCTATGTGAGGTAGAGTGAGCAAGTCTCTAAAGGCCAGTGACGGTAATGGCACCCTGGTTAATTAAATCAAATAGCAAAAATGGAGAGGCTGAAATTGACAAAATTGTGGTCTCCTGACACGTGATGAAGAACTAGGCTATTCATTAGAGCTTCAGGTTAAGATAGTGGTGTGCTCACACTCCCTCGAATGTCCCAGAACAGTGAGCAGACTACAAGGTCAACTGCAAATGATAGACCTTGGCTAAGGATCAGGTCGATGACATACGATGGACTAATTGGGAAAACAAAGAACAAGTTGACGCAGCTTGAACAACCTAGGTTTCACTTTGTTCACGTGCTACTAAAATGAGCCGAAGGTCCAAGGTTGGATAGAGTTGCCAACCAATCAAAAGGCCTGCCATGCACTTTCATATGCAATGTTGCAGTTATCAGCCCAATGCCATATTCTTTGCTATAATCAGTATGTGATCTGCGTAGAAGTAGCTCAGGCTGTGTCCTACAGACAAGTGGCAGCCAATGAGATATTAACACTTATGTTATTCTATAAATAGATATGTTTCCCTAATCCAATCCCTCCCGGTGTTCGTTTTTTGTGAAATGCCACGTAGGTTGACATCAAGAATGACGCACGTAAAAATATATTAAGTCTGTGCAAGCAAACTTTGGTGTGAAAAATCGAGCATCTACTTTGATAGCTGTATTTCTCCCTGCTTTCTTTCATTCAGATTAAAGCAGTGTTTTACCATTTTCCTTTGGTAGTCCGATTATTTGGTCTGTAAAAAGAATATTGGTAATCCCATGTGGCACAAAGAAGACATTTCAAGGTTCTAGATCACATTTGGTAGCAGTGCGGATGGTTCAGGTCTAACCTAGATTTAGGCCCAGATACAGACCCCAGACAATCGTCAGCTCCTACCATTAGCCGGACGATCACAGAGATGCCTGCAGAGAGCGGAGTGTAATAAAAAAATCACGTGATCAAGATTTGGTTTTTCAGGTGCCCCTTTGATGAAATTCCTGTCCGGTCCCCGCAGTTGCCCCGCGGACTGAAGGCGAACTGGTCGATTGTGGTAGAGCCGATGCCAGGGGACTCGAGCTGAATAACAGAAGTGAGTAGACCATTGAATATGGTAAAAAGCAAAAGGCAAAAGGGTGAGGGATTCTGTTGTGATGTGTTAAGTATATATATATATATATATATATATATATATATATATATATATATATATATATAAAGAGTAACTGTATTTTTAGGGGTTATAAAAAAGAGATGGATACCTCGATTTCATGAGGGATGGAAAGAATACATGCCATAACTCCATATAGGAGTGTTAAGGGATTCCTGAAGCATTAAGCCAATAAGAACTGCATGTATTAAGCTCTGAGATGGAGCCAATAAGAGATGAGATACATTTCCTAAGAATAGTAAAGGAAGACGTACGTAGGGGAAGAAACTTAATTGCACATGTGTATGGGGATTAGTACGTTCTTTTGAAGTTTTCTGCATGTTTAAACTGATAGATATAAAACGACAAACAAAAATAAATAAATAAAAGTGATTTTTGGTACACTTTTTAAATAAAGAATTGAAGTCAATCATAAGGTCAAAATCAGATTACATTAATGTGTATATATATATAAATAAAAGAACCTGAAGATACAACAAAACCAAGAACGATATAAAAATAATTGATAGAAAATGTAAATGAAGGAACGAGAAGAGTAGTGGTGTAAAAAGTTTTTAAAATATTTTGATTCACGGATTGCCAGTGGCGACTGATGGTGCTTGCTCAAAAAGATTAAAACAATATATTTAGTAAACCTAGGAAGGCGAATAATAGACTCGGCAAGTATTTACAGTCTGAATTGACTTGTCACCAGGGAAGACACACCACTTTCACACTTATGCAGAACATTGCCGAGACATACAGCCAAAATTAGAAAATACCATTCCGAATGGATTAGGGCACAACTACTTAAGCCCTTATGTCATGGCCTCAATAGTGTTCATTATCAAAATCGATATTGCGTCACATGACGACATACTCACATGCAACTCAGAAAGGAAAAAAGTTAGAGAAAAGGTTGGCCGTTTTAGAACTCTAGAAAATGTATCAGAGTGAGAAAGAAGATCCAGTTAAGGGAGAATGGATGCTTAATCAGAATAAAGGAGAAGATGTAATACCTTTGGCTCATATTTTACTTTCTGAAAAGCAAGATGAATACGTTGAAGAAAATGTATGTTACCCTTTAAAGGAATTGAAGGCAGCAGCAGGGTACCTTAATCCAATATATGAGCCCCCTGCATATAATAGCAAACACAACTCGGAATAGAGCGGTAATAGAGAACGACAAAGTATATTAACACACAATGAAAATAAACAGTGTGATGAGAGAAAAGAAAGGCAAGACAAATAGGTAGAGATAGAGAAAAAAAGCAGAAAGACAGAAGGGAACACAGGATACAGCTAAGGGCATGACAATAGTACGGAAAGAAAGGATGAGAGGACAAATATTGCTGAAACTAGATTATAAGGGCATTAATGGAGTACAGGAAAGAGAAGAAAGAGAGAAGTGAAAGAAAAGCAAAAAAGGGGAAGAAGAAGAGAGATTATAAAAGGAAGAAAGGGACAAAGAATGTAAGCAAAGGGAGGAATGAAAAAGGTGTGAGATAGGAAACGAGATGGAGAGATTGAAAGAGGAGAAACAAAAAAAGGCAGAAGCCCAAAGATTAAAAATACATAGGTTGCAATGATGGCGAGAGGAAGGGGAGTTAAGGGAATTAAGGAGAAGAAGGGAAGAAATGGACAGGAGTAGGGGATTAAGAAATCACAAAGTAGAATATTTATGACACAGAAGTATAGTGCCCATAGAAGCACAAGAACCATTGGAAGAAGAAAGAGGGTCACAAGATCCACGAATGGATTTGCAAGGAATGCCACAATCGGCATAGGCTGGTGGACAGGACATAGAAGGCATAGAGCAGAGTCTTGGGAAGTTATATAGGCAGATGAGGGACAGAGAAAGGTATGAGACTCAAGAGAACATTGAGAGTTCCCGACTAAAGGGAACTGAAGGTAAATCAAGGGGTGCTCTAACAGACAACCATATAATGATGTCCCTAGGTAAGTTAGAACTTGATGACTTAAAAGAAGATAACAGCCACACGAGCCGGGTCATAAAGATGTCAGCTGAAGAAAGAGAGTAGAATGAGTAGGCACAGAAAGAAGGTGCATGCCGATTTTCAAGGGAATCAAGCACAGATAAAGGAGTAAAATGGTCAGATTTAGAGGACCAGACACGTAGTGCAGGGGATATATCCCCACTTTATATAAGCAGATTAAGGACATTGCCAGGACGAAGACAAACTGGCGAGGACAACGCTACATGGAAAACAAGGAGCATGAGTGGGTATGATCATGAACCAAGATTGTCGCAATTCCCACTATTAGAGAAAGGGAGGGTCGACCACAACATATAACATGGCCCCAGATGAATAAAGACAATGTAAAGTGTACACTCCCAAGTTTAACTTCGGGTGCAGGAAAATGGATTTCTGAACTAGAGAAAAGGATGTCAGGAGCGACTTTAGCTATAGACGATAATAAAGAACTATTATCAGCCACCGTAGGGGAGAGAGCTGACGACGTGTGGAAAAGAGCAGGGTATCCTAAAGTTACTGCACAAAATACGGTGCAGGATGGAGCGTCATTTAATAATTGTAGAGCAGATGTATGGTGATCACCTAGGGTACAATATCCTGATACGTCGGATATTGGGGCAATAATGACTAGGAAACTAGGGCAGACTGAAGACCCTATTGACTTTATTCAGGAGATTCAGGAAAGATGGAATTTGGCAACATATGAATCATGGGACAAGACAGTAGCATTATTTTCCCATATCTTGTGTCAAGGGCTGTCTGAACCCATGCACTGCCAACTAAAGAAACAGGTAAGAATGGAAGCAAAGCCATGGCTAGCGATACAATTGTCAATTGTGCACTATTGTAGAATCTTAAGGGAGAAAGACAAAAAGAAAGCAGAGAGAAGAAACCAGGAAAAGGCAAAGTTGGTGCAGAAAGAATTATCAAAATATACCATAAAAGGAGTGATATTGACAAATAATGAGGGGGCAACGGCACAAACAGTGCAGTTGCCACAACAGAATAATGCGGCATATGTGATGGATCAGAACGGGTATAATTTTATGCCAAGAGGCAGAGGGAATGGGACTCGGGTAGGAGGATGAGCTGGATTTCAAAACCCTCAAGGAAGGGGAGGATTTAATGGTGGACAGCAACAGCATTTTTGGGTCTGCTGTAAATTAGGACATTTAGAGTATGCAGAAGCAGGGGATGCATGCAGCAACAGAATTGTCAATCTCCAAGAGGGGGGACGGGATATGCTCCACAGTATAAGACAGATTCACAAGGATATTATGCTCAAGATCACACATAAACTCAGATATATGCACCACAAGTACAGCAAATACAACAGGTTCCAGAGCAGATACAGCCACCAAGGGGGCAGCAACAACAAGTGCCTATGCAGACGCAACAGGCACCAATACAACCAGTGCAATATATTCCAATGCAACAGACAAGTACATCACAATGGCCCATGGGTAAGGGAGCCACGCAAGTAGCTACACCTAAATCAGGGAGTATGACTGTGGTGGGAGGAAATCCTTTCACCGGTACAGGGATTAATTTATATCCACAATAGCCCACAGAAGGAGCTGGTGTGTTCAGTGTTATCTGTAACACCGGACCCCAGAGAGGAACCAAGGATCAAGGTGACGATAGGATGCAAGACATTTTCATTTCTTGTGGACCTTGGAGCAACTTGTTCCAGTGTCTGTGAGGGAAAATATCCAATGTCAATGTGGTTATGAATGCGCACAGATTTTCTGGGGCAACAAATTTAGTTCCATTTACAGATGAATTTCCAATTTCTATAGGTGAACACGACATGTGTATACCATTGTTATATTCTAAACAAACGCTGGTGAACATGTTAGGATGTGACTTGATGACAAAACTGAACATGACGATATCTTTCCCTGTTGAAGGAATAGTGTGTTCCACTCCAGGAATACATTATGTAAATGTGAGCGAGCTCAAACTAGCATTTACAGAAAAGAAAGCTCTACAAGGAGTACCTATAGATGAGGAAGTGTTTTTGTACAGAATTACTATTTTATTATCATGGTTGCCTAAATTGATCAGCAAGATGTTCAGGATACCTGATACATTTTTGTTCAGGCCAGAGATTTCTATGGATAGAGGAAGAGCAGATATCCCTTTAGAACTAGAAGCAGCAATAGTGAGAGAAGAAAGGGGAATGCTTCATGGGATATACGATGAGGGAAGAGGATGGAGAACAGTGATAGCCCTCGATGAAGGATACAGGTTAACAGATTTGACTGATGAACTCATTAGGGATAACGGTTCAAGTGAAGAGACAGTATTTCTCATAAACCTTACTTATTGGATTAAGATAGAGAATTTTGAAATACCACAGAGAATGGCATTGGTAAAAAAGAAACCGCAATTTTTTCAGGAAGACTTGGGAAAGGTGCCAAATATCTTATGGCCTACAAGTCCATATAACGTGGGTCTATTGAAAGAAGTAGGAGCAGTGAAAATTAAGCTCAAACTAGGAGCAATTTTGCCACATGCAAAGCAGTATCCCATGTCTAGAGAAGCGGAGGTAGGTATATTTGAAACCATATCTGCTTTAATGAAGCAAGGCATTTTGGTACCATCAGATTCTCTATGTAACACGGCCGTGCACCCTGCCAAAAAATCCACAGGGGTGTCGTGGAGATTCATATAGGATCTGAGACCTCTAAACAATATAGTTGAAGCAGAATTTCCTTTAGTTCCGAACCCTGCAACAATATTGTGTAATATCCTGCCATGCTTGTTTGCCTCAGGGGTACTGTCAGTCTCCTTCAATTTTTAACAGAGTACTGCAGATGGATTTGGGTAATGTTCAACTTGTAAGTACCACAATTCAATACGTTGATCACATTTTACTGTGCAGTGAGACAGAAGAAAGGCGCAGAGAGGACTCTGTCAAACTTATGACTATATTGGCAGAGAAAGGGTACAAAGTGGATAAGGAGGAATTACAATATTGCCAAGAAGAAGTACTATATATAGGGCAGTTGATTTCACACGAAGGAAGAAAAGCGACACCTGAAAGGGCAGAGGCCATTATGAGGACTGAACAGCCAAGAACAATAAGACAAATGCAACAATGTCTAGGCCTATGCCACTATTGCAGGGCCTGGGTTTTCGATTACAGTACATATATCCAACCTTATATCCGACTGCTTTTAAAAGGACTTAAGGAAGCACAGATGGCCAAACATAAACTAATATGGACAGAAGAGATGACTGAAGGATTTCAGGAATTAAAAAAGGCAATCAGTACAACCCCTGTGTTAGGAATTCCAAATTATAGTGAAGAATACTGCTTATTCTCTCATTCAAATGGAGAGGTAATGACGGCAGTACTCACGCAGAAAACAACCTTAGGACATGGTCATAAACCATTGGCTTATAACAGTGGGATCTTAGATCCAGTCATGAAAGCACATTATCCCTGTGAGCAATATTTGGCAGCAGGTGCCTTTGCAAATGAAAAGGCTTCAAGTATGACTATGGGGTGTTCAGTAATGTTGTTCATAGAAAATGCTTTATTTGCAATTTTGGAAAAACCTAAAAGTGCATTAACTACACAAAGAGCATCAGGATATGAGGTAATTATCTCAAACCCTGCGATTAAAATTTTTAGGTGTAGTGTAGTGAATCCAGCAATTTATATAGCTGAACTAGTGGGAGAAGATGATGATATGTATGATTGCACTACGTATACCGAGTGTTATGATGATATTCCCATGTTAGAGAAGAATGCTTTAGGGAGAGGGGAAGTGGTTTTCATTGACGGGTCATTGAGAATTAACCAAAAGAGTGAGGTGAGACATACTGGATTGGCAGTGGTAAAACTGAACCGAGAAGGTACATTTGAGGTCATGATCAGTAGGAGATTGTCCTCAAATTACTCAGCACAGGCTGCAGAATTAGACGCGCTTATTGATGCCCTGTGAAGCTTTGAGGATGAGGACGGGGCAGTGTACTCTGACTCCGCCTAGGTGACGTTAACTGTACATGCAGGCTTGTCACGCTGGAAAAGGAGGGTCTTCCTCCATGCAGTCGACACTACAGTGCAACATGCAGGATTATTTAAAAAAAAGATATTGAAGCTTTCAGTTTCCCAGAGACCATAGCTATTGTAAAACGTGCAGCCCATTCAAAGAGAACAGATTAAATCTCTTGTGGAAATGAAGCCGCAGATTTAGAAAACAAAAAAGTGGCCTATAATTCAACTATATCTGAAAATAAGGTAAAAAATCAGACAGTCAACAGGGCGATGCATGCTAACTAAGGAAGGATTCAATATGATGTCCATTGTACAGTTAATGGAAATACAAGGACGAGCATCGCCAGAAGAAAAAGAGTTATGGAAAACAGTGATGTCTTCTGTCCTCTACTGAGGCAATTTGGAGAAAGGGTAGCAATGGAAAGACAGTTATGCCTCTAGCACTATTGGGGGTAGTGTTGGAGCAGCTTCACTACCCAGTGCATGGGACTCGAGAGAGTCAAACTGCTACTATTGCAGAAGAATGGTTCGTACCGAACCTATATGAACATGTGGCACAGTTATAAACTGTATTATGTGCCAGAAATGTACTGCAGGTCACACACTGTGAACAGTGAAAGGAGCAATTCCCAAACCAAACGGACCATTCCAACATCGGCACATAGATTATGTAGATATGTTGCATATTGCAATGGATATAGGTATACGTTAGTTGTAGTATGTCCCTTTTCAAGATGGATCAAGGTGGGTCTGTGCACGCACCCATATGCCACGTGTGCTGCCAAGTTCCTTTTGCGCAAAGTGTTTCCAAAATGGGGTATGTGCAAAGTTTTGTGATCTGCCAATGGACCGCAGTTCGTCTATGAGCTTTTTGAAAATATAGTTCTGCTATTAGGCATTAGGCATAAGTTTACTTCTGCCTATCATCCGCAAGAATACAGACTTTGTGAGAAACTCAATGGCCTTTTAAAAGAGAGGATAGCAAAAAGAAAAACCACTTTAAAGAAGGGATGGCTTCATTGCCTACCCCTTACGCTATACACGCTGCGGAACCAGCCTGACTCAGATCACCATCTGACACCTCGTGAGTTGGTGACTGGACGCTGCATGAGAACTCCTCAATATAGATGCCCACAGTGTAGTGAGGGCTCTAGGTGATGAAATGCATGATTATTTAACCCTTTAAGTGCCATGGGTATTTCTCCCCAGTGCCAGTGATTTCGGTATATAGCCATTCAATGGCTTGTAACTTTTTTATTAAATGAGATATCTCAGCCAAATTTGGCTCCTTTCATTCCCACATGTAGGTGGTCGTAACGCCACCCAGGAATCCTAGGTTGATGTAGGGGGTTGAAAGAAAATAACCAAAAAGGGGGAACATTTTGGGTTTTTTCAAAGAATACCAATAAACTGATGTACAAAGTAGCCTGTGGTTTTTTCCTTGTAAGAGCTAGAAACAAATTGTTTGTTGTGCTGAATTCCCCAATTTCCTGGCTTTCAAGTACAGGTTGAGTGGAAAAGGATAAAAGATTATTTTGATGTGGTTATCAACCGTTTTGTGAGAGGTAGGCGAATTTGGCCATTTTTGCCAATTGGACATGCATGGACGGAATGGAAGAAAAGGGTAGGAAAGCCGATTTGCAGGACGGAAAGGCATATATTTCTGAAAGTAAATTCCAAGTTTAGGAAGGGATGATTTGCGTAGGTCAGGCAACAACTAGGTAGGGGAAACTGCCATAGATTGGGGGAAAAGGAAAACAGGGAACCCCATGCATTTCTGAAAAGAGGACACCCGTGGGAATCCGCAGAGGTATGATTTGGGCAAATCGCCCTAGAAATTATTACCCAGACACCCCCGCAAAGTCCGAAATGTGGGGAAAAAAACGCATTTTCCGCACATTTCGCTCGGCTCACCCATCAAAACACGCCCCAACAACACATGGCCTACCGTCCTGTGTTCCCACAGGTGTCCCGATCAAAACGGTACCTCACATGTGTGGGTGCACCTACCTGGTCGCCAAGAGGAAAGCCTAAAACACAAGTAACCCCAAGTCTGTTTTCAGACCGGAATATCAGACGCTCTGCCGACCGGCATAGCATACAGATATGGGCCTCGGGTGTCCAAGCCACCAAGGAAAACAGGGAACCCCATGCATTTCCGAAAAGAGGACACCTGTGGGAATCCGCAGAGGTATGATTTGGGCAAATCGCTCCAGAATTTATTACCCAGACACCCCCGCAAAGTCCGAAATGTGGGGAAAAAAACGCATTTTCCGCATATTTCGCTCGGCTCACCCATCGAAACATGCCCCCAACAACACATGGCCTACCGTCCCGCGTTCCCACAGGTGTCCCGATGAAAACGGTACCTCACATGTGTGGGTGCACCTAGCTGGCTGCCAAGGGGAAAGCCTAAAACACAAGTAAACCCCAAGTCTGTTTTCAGACCGGAATTTCAGAAGCTCTGTGGACAGGCACAACATATAGATATGGGCCTCGGGTGTCCAAGCCACCAAGGAAAACAGGGAACCCCATACATTTCCGAAAAGAGGACACCCGTGGGAATCCGTAGAGGTATGATTTGGGCAAATCGCCCCAGAATTTATTACTCAGACACCCCTGCAAAGTCCGAAATGTGGGGAAAAAACACATTTTCCGCACATTTCGCTCGGCTCACCCATCAAAGCATGCTCCCAACAACACATGGCCTACCGTCCTGCGTTCCCACAGGTGTCCCGATGAAAACGGTACCTCACATGTGTGGGTGCACCTACCTGGCCGCCAAGGGGAAAGCCTAAAACACAAGTAACACCAAGTCTGTTTTCAGACCGGAATTTCAGACGCTCTGCCGACCGGCACAACATACAGATATGGGCCTCGGGTGTCCAAGCCACCAAGAAAAACAGGGAACCACATGCATTTCCGAAAAGAGGACACCCATGGGAATCCGCAGAGGTATGATTTGCGCACATCGCCCCAGAATTTATTACCCAGACACCCCTGCAAAGTCCGAAATGTGGGGAAAAAAACACATTTTCCACACAGGTTGCTCGGCTCACCCATCGAAACACGCCCCAACAACACATGGCCTACCGTCCCGCGTTCCCACTGGTGTCTTCATGAAAACGGTACCTCACATGTGTGGGTGCACCTACCTGGCCACCAAGGGGAAAGCCTAAAACCAAGTAACCCCAAGTCTGTTTTCAGACCGGAATTTCAGACGCTCTGCCGACCGGCACAACATACAGATATGGGCCTCGGGTGTCCAGGCCACCAAGGAAAACAGGGAACCCCATGCATTTCCGAAAACAGGACACCCGTGGGAATCCACAGAGGTATGATTTGCGCAAATCGCCCCAGAATTCATTACCCAGACACCCCTGCAAATTCCGAAATGTGTGAAAATAAACGCATTTTCCGCACATTTCGCTCGGCTCACCTATCAAAACACGCCCTCAACAACACATGGCCTACCGTCCCGTGTTCCCACAGGTGTCCCGATGAAAAAGGTACCTCACATGTGTGGGTGCACCTACCTGGGCGCGAAGGAATAAGGCTAAACCACTGATATCCCCCCCAAAGGGTTTGGGGAGCAAACCTACAGATTTAGGCCTGGGGTGTTGCAGCCACCAAGAAAAACCGGGACCCCCATGCATTTCCGAAAAGAAGACACCCGTGGGAATCCGCAGAGGTATGATTTGCGCAAATCGCCCCAGAATTTATTACCCAGACACCCCTGCAAAGTCCGAAATTTGGGAAAATAAACGCATTTTCCGCACATTTAGCTCGGCTCACCCATAGAAACACGCCCCCAACAACACATGGCCTACCGTCCCGCGTTCCCACAGATGTTCCGATGAAAACGGTACCTCACATGTGTGGGTGCACCTACCGGGGGCGCAAAAGTAAAAGGGTAACCCACTGGTAACCCCAAGCCTTTCGCCACTGCCCATTTTGTTCATGTGGGCAACCTACAGATTTGGGCCTAGGGTGTCGAAGCCAGCAAGGAAAACAGGGAACCCCATGCATTTCCCAAAAGAGGACACCCGTGGGAATCCACAGAGGTCTGCCTTGCGAAAATTGGCCCAGTTTTTATTAGCCACAATCCCCGACAAAGTGTGATATTTGGTGGGGAAAAAACACAATGTTCACTTTGTCTGGGGTTCTGGGTAATAAATTCTGGGCCGCTTTGCGCAAGTCAGACCTCTGCGCATTCCCACGGGTGTCCTCTTTTGGGAAATGCATGGGGTTCCCTGTTTTCCTTGCTGGCTTCGACACACTAGGCACAAATCTGTAGGTTGCCCACATGAACAAATTGTGCTGTGGCGAAAGGCTTGGGGTTACCAGCGGGTTACCCTTTTCCTTTTGCGCCCCCGGTAGGTGCACCCACACATGTGAGGTACCTTTTTCATCGGGACACTTGTGGGAACGCGAGAAGGTATGATATCTGTTGTTGGCGATGTGTTTCGGTGAGTGGACACAGGGAAATGTCTCTGAACTTGGCTGGAAATGCAGACAATTCTCAGACATTTCGCTCTGGCCACCCACTGAAACACACCACCAACAACACGTGGCCTACCTTCCGCGTCCCCACACGTGTCCCGATAAAAATGGTACCTCACATGTGTGGGTGCACCTACCAGGGGCGCAAAAGGAAAAGGGTAACCCACTGGTAACCCCAAGCCTTTCGCCACTGCCCATTTTGTTCATGTGGGCAACCTACAGATTTGGGCCTAGGGTGTCAGAGCCAGCAAGGAAAACAGGGACCCCATGCATTTCCCAAAAGAGGACACCCGTGAGAATCCACAGAGGTCTGCCTTGCGCAAATTGCCCCAGCCCCAATTTTCATTAGCCACAATCCCCTACAAAGTGTGATATTTGGTGGGGAAAAAACACAATGTTCACTTTGTCTGGGGTTCTGGGTAATAACTTCTGGGCCGCTTCGCGCAAGTCAGACCTCTGCCCATTCCCATGGGTGTCCTCTTTTGGGAAATGCATGGGGTTCCTTGTTTTCCTTGCTGGCTTTGACACCCTAGGCCCAAATCTGTAGGTTGCCCACATGAACAAATTGTGCTGTGGCGAAAGGCTTGGGGTTACCGGCGGGTTACCCTTTTTCTTTTGCGCCCCCGGTAGGTGCACCCACATATGTGAGGTACCTTTTTCGTCGGGACACCTGTGGGAACTCGAGAAGGTATGACATCTGTTGTTGGCGACGTGTTTCGGTAAGTGGACACAGGGAAATGTCTCTGAAATTGGCTGGAAATGAAGACAATTCTCAGACATTTTGCTCTGGCCACTCACCGAAACACACCGCCAACAACACATGGCCTACCTTCCCGCATCTCCACACGTGTCCCGATGAAAACGGTACCTCACATGTGTGGGCGCACCTACCGGGGGCGCAAAATGCAAAGGGTAACCCACTGGGAACCCCAAGCCTTTCGCCACTGCCCATTTTGTTCATGTGGGCAACCTACAGATTTGGGCCTAGAGTGTCGAAGCCAGCAAGGAAACAGGGAACCCCATGCATTTCCCAAAAGAGGACACCCGTGGGAATCCACAGAGGTCTGCCTTGCGCAAATGGCCCCTGTTTTTATTAGCCACAATCCCCGACAAAGTGTGATATTTGGTGGGGAAAAAACACAATGTTCACTTTGTCTGGGGTTCTGGGTAATAAATTCTGGGCCGCTTCGCGCAAGTCAGATCTCTGTGCATTTGCACGGGTGTCCTCTTTTGGGAAATGCATGGGGTTCCCTGTTTTCCTTGCTGGCTTCGAAACCCTAGGCCCAAATCTGTAGGTTGCCCACATGAACAAATTGTGCTGTGGCGAAAGGCTTGGGGTTACCAGCGGGTTACCCTTTTACTTTTGCGCCCCCGGTAGGTGCACCCACACATGTGAGGTACCTTTTTCGTCGGGACACCTGTGGGAACGCGAGAAGGTATGATATCTGTTGTTGGCGACGTGTTTCGGTGAGTGGACACAGGGAAATGTCTCTGAAATTGGCTGGAAATGCAGACAATTCTCAGACATTTCGCTCTGGCCACCCACCGAAACACACCGCCAACAACACGTGGCCTACCTTCCCGCGTCCCCACACGTGTGCCGATGAACACGGTACCTCACATGTGTGGGTGCACCTACCGTGAGCGCAAAAGGAAAAGGGTAACCCACTGGTAACCCCAAGCCTTTCGCCACTGCCATTTTGTTCATGTAGGCAACCTACAGATTTGGGCCTAGGGTGTCGAAGCCAGCAAGGGAAACAGGGAACCCCATGCATTTCCCAAAAGAGGACACCCGTGGGAATCCACAGAGGGCTGCCTTGCGCAAATTGCCCCTGTTTTTATTAGCCACAATCCCCGACAAAGTGTGATATTTGGTGAGGAAAAAAAACAATGTTCACTTTGTCTGGGGTTCTGGGTAATAAATTCTGGGCCGCTTCTCGCAAGTCAGACCTCTGTGCATTTGCACAGATGTCCTCTTTTGGGAAATGCATGGGGTTCCCTGTTTTCCTTGCTGGATTCAACACCCTAGGCCTAAATCTGTAGGTTGCCCACATGAACAAATTGTGCTGTGGCGAAAGGCTTGGGGTTACCAGCGGGTTACCCTTTTCCTTTTGCGCCACCGGTAGGTGCACCCACACATGTGAGGTACCTTTTTCGTCGGGACACCTGTGGGAACGCGAGAAGGTATGATATCTGTTGTTGGTGACGTGTTTCGGTGAGTGGACACAGGGAAATGTCTCTGAAATTGGCTGGAAATGCAGACAATTCTCAGACATTTCGCTCTGGCCACCCACCGAAACACACCGCCAACAACACGTGGCCTACCTTGCCGCTTCCCCACACGTGTCCCGATGAAAATGGTACCTCACATGTGTGGGTGCACCTACCGTGAGCGCAAAAGGAAAAGGGTAACCCACTGGTAACCCCAAGCCACTGCCCATTTTGTTCATGTGGGCAACCTACAGATTTGGGCCTAAGGTGTCGAATCCAGCAAGGAAAACAGGGAACACCACGCATTTTCCAAAAGAGGACACCCGTGGGAACCCACACATCGCCAAATTGGAGGGGCGGCCCATCTCATGTAGCCCTCCCCAGGGGCAGATAATGGGGGGGGGCTGTCCTGCACTCCTCCCTGGGCTCAGGCGTCCGTCCGTTCCTAGGAGCAGATATCTGGTCCCAGGGCTGCATGACATGGCACTCACTCCATTGTGGCTGCGGGGGGAGGGGGTCAATGCCCCATCCCATTAGAAACTTCCCAGACCCTTTGGGGTGTCCCACAGTCCCCCCTAAAAAGCCTTTCACCATTTTCCATTTTTTTATTTGTTTACGAAACTTGCCTTGGTTCAGAGGGGCACATTGGTGTGCCATTCTGGTCCCCGGGGTGTCCAAACCTTACTGCCCCACCCACTGGGGGGCCTGCCCACCATTTTTGGGGGCCCTCTCCCCCCTCATCCCAAATGGGTGGCAGGGGCACCTCAAGCAGGCCTCCCTGGGCCTCCAACAAACGGCTGAGTGAGGTACACCCCCCTCCATTTCGGGTGGGGGGAGAGGGCCCCCAAAAATGGTGGGACAGGCCCCCCAATGCATGGGGCAGTAGGGTTTGGGCACCCTGGGGGCAGATTGGCACACTAATGTGCCCATCTGCGCCAAGCGAAGTTGGGTAAACAAAGAAAATAATACAAAATCGTAGGCTGCTTTTTAGGGGGGCTGAGGGCCACCCTAAATTGGCAGCGAATATTATACTGCAACGGGGGGTGGCACTCACCCCCCCCCATCCCAAATGGAGGGCCCCACCTCATGCAACCCTCCCTGGGGGCAGTTATCTGCTCCTAGGAAGGGGCATCTGACCCCAGGGAGGGATGCATGAGGTGGGGCCCCCCTTATCTGATGCCAGGGAGGGATGCATGAGGTGGGGCCCTCCATTTGGGGTGGGGGGGAGAGGGCCACCCCCCGTTACAGTAGAACATTCACCGGCAATGTAGGGTGCCCCTCAGCTCCCACTAAAAAGCAGCCTACGATTTTGTATTATTTTCTTTGTTTACTCAACTTCGCTTGGTGCAGATGGCCTCATTAGTGTGCCAATCTGCCCCCAGGGTGCCCAAACCCTACTGCCCCATCTATTGGGGGGTCTGTCCCACCATTTGTGGTGGCCCTCTCCTCACCCACCCCGAAACGAGGGGGGGCACATCATGCAGCCCTTCCTAGGAGGCTCAGGGAGGGCTGCATGAGGTGGCCCCCCCAGCCATTTGGGGTGGGGGGGAGAGGGCCACCACAAAAGGTGGGGCAGGACCCCCAATGCATGGGCAGTAGGGTTTGGGCACCCTGGGGGCAGATTGGCACACTAATGTGCCCATCTGCGCCAAGCGAAGTTGGGTAAACATAGAAAATAATACAAAATCGTAGGCTGCTTTTTAGGGGGGGCTGAGGGCCACCCTAAATTGGCAGCAAATGATGTACTGCAATGGGGGGTGGCCCTCACCCCCCCACCACAAATGGAGGGCCCCACCTCATGCATCCCTCCCTGGGGTCAGATAGGGGAGGTCCCACCTCATGCATCCCTCCCAGGGGTCAGATGCCCCTTCCTAGGAGCAGATATCTGCCCCCAGGGAGGGTTGCATGAGGTGGGGCCCTCCATTTGGGGTGGGGGGTGAGGGCCACCCCCCGTTGCAGTACATCATTCGCTGCCAATTTAGGGTGGCCCTCAGCCCCCCCTAAAAAGCAGCCTACGATTTTGTATTATTTTCTTTGTTTACCCAACTTCGCTTGGCGCAGATGGCCACATTAGTGTGCCAATGAGCCCCCAGGGTGCCCAAACCCTACTGCCCCATCTATTGGGGGTCCTGCCCCACCTTTTGTGGTGGCCCTCTCCCCCAGCCCACCCCAAATGGCTGGGGGGGACACCTCATGCAGCCCTCCCTGAGCCTCCTAGGAAGGGCTGCATGATGTGCCCCCCTCCGTTCGGTGTGGGTGAGGAGAGGGCCACCACAAATGGTGGGAAAGGCCCCCCAATAGATGGGGCAGTAGGGTTTGGGCACCCTGGGGGCAGATTGGCACACTAATGTGGCCATCTGCGCCAAGCGAACTTTGGTAACCAAAAAAAAATAATATAAACTCGTAGGCTGCATTTTAGGGGGGGCTGAGGGGCACCCTAAATTGGCAGCGAATGATGTACTGCAACGGGGGGTGGCCCTCACCCCCCCAGCCCAAATGGAGGACCCCACCTCATGCAACCCACTCTGGCATCAGATAGGGGAGGCCCCACCTCATGCATCCCTCCCAGGGGTCAGATGCCCCTTCCTAGGAGCAGATATCTGTCCCCAGGGAGGGTTGCATGAGGTGTGGCCCTCCATTTGGGGTGGGGGGGTGAGGGCCACCCTCCATTGCAGTACATCATTTGCTGCCAATTTAGGGTGCCCCTCAGCCCCACCTAAAATGCAGCCTACGATTTTGTATTATTTTTTTGGTTTACCCATGTTCGCTTGGCGCAGATGGCCACATTAGTGTGCCAATCTGCCCCCAGGGTGCCCAAACCCTACTGCCCCATCTATTGGGGGGCCTGTCCCACCATTTGTGGTGGCCCTCTCCTCACCCACACCGAACGGAGGGGGGACTCCTCATGCAGCGCTCCCTGAGCCTCCTAGGAAGGGCTGCATGATGTGCCTTCCCCTCCGTTCGGTGTGGGTGAGGAGAGGGCCACCACAAATCGTGGGACAGTCCCCCCATGTCAGGATTCGTCCATGGAGACTGTGGCATCAGTGGAAGTTACCGTCACATAGACACGTATAGTAACTGTCTAGTCCTCATCCAAGATGGCGGCCGCCACTACATAAGCTGGCTCCGCCCATCTTTCTGTGCGTTGTATCTGTGCTTTTAATGAGACCTTCGCTCCCCTACATCCTACGTCTACCTTAGTATTGATCTATCGTTATAGCCAGCCTTCTGCCTTTTCCTTTGCCTCCCTTCTGTTATTTCGTTTCTTCTTCCTACTTGCGGTCCTCGGTCCGCCTCTCCCGCGTCCCTTCGCGTTCAATCCTGTGTCTGTTTACTTCATTGTTTTCGGCACTCTCTCTTCCTACTTGCGGTATCCAGTCCGCCCTTCTCGCGTCCCTTCGCGTTCTATCCCGAACTTATCTATCACTTACCTTATACTTTAACAGTTCCTACTTGCGGTCTCCGGTCCGCCCCTCTCGCGTCCCTTCGCGTTCTGACTTGTTCTGCTCCTTTCCTCTTTCCTCCTTGCTCACTTACCGAGCTTGGATCCACCCTTAGCTGTACCCGCAGCAGTCCACTTCTTCTGTACAGTGATTTTGGACGAGTTACTATCCGATCTTCATCTCGTATCTCGATGTCATTTGGACTATCCCTCCGGTGATTCCCATCACGTGATCTACCTCCTGGAACTGCTTCACAGGGTTTTTTGTGCCGTGGATTGGCTTTTTCCCTGTCGCGGGGCCTGGCTCCTCGGGGTCCTCCCCTAGACAGGTTCCCCATCCTGTCGAGGTGGCCTCCGAGGGAGCCAGACCCTATTTACATGATAGGAAGACCCGAGAGAAGCCCACCAAAGAGAAGCCCAAGACTCCACGGAAGCAGTCTTCACCAACAAAGGAAGACCCAGAGCAGACTTCAAGTGAGGAACAGGCGGAAGGAGGGGATAGTTCTGACACCCCAATAGATGGGGCAGTAGGGTTTGGGCACCCTGGGGGCAGATTGGCACACTAATGTGGCCATCAGCGCCAAGCGAAGTTGGGTGAACCAAAAAAATAATACAAAATCGTAGGCTGCTTTTTAAGGGGGCTGAGGGGCACCCTACATTGCCGGCAAATGTTCTACTGGAACGGGGGGTGGCCATCATCCCTCCCAGGTGTCAGATAGGGGGGGGCACCTCATGCATCCCTCCCTCGGGTCAGATGCCCCTTCCTAGGAGCAGATACAAAATCGTAGGCTGCTTTTTAGGGGGGGCTGAGGGCCACCCTAAATTGGCAGCGAATATTATACTGCAACGGGGGGGGTGGCACTCACCCCCCCACCCCAAATGGAGGGCCCCACCTCATACATCCCTCACTGGCATCAGATAGGGGGGCCCCACCTCATGCAACCCTCCCTGGGGCAGATATCTGCTCCTAGGAAGGGGCATCTGACCCCAGGGAGGGATGCATGAGGTGGGCCCCCCCCTATCTGACGCCAGGGAGGGATACATGAGGTGGGGACCTCCATTTGGGGTGGGGGGGAGAGGGCCACCCCCGTTACAGTAGAACATTCGCCGGCAATGTAGGGTGCCCCTCAGCCCCCCCTAAAAAGCAGCCTACGATTTTGTATTATTTTCTTTGTTTACCCAACTTCGCTTGGTGCAGATGGCCACATTAGTGTGACAATCTGCCCCCAGGGTGCCCAAACCCTACTGTCCCATCTATTGGGGGTCCTGCCCCACCTTTTGTGGTGGCCCTCTCCCCCCAGCCCAAATGGCTAGGGGGGACACCTCATGCAGCCCTCCCTGAGCCTCCTAGGAAGGGCTGCATGATGTGCCCCCCCTCCATTCGGTGTGGGTGAGGAGAGGGCCACCACAAATGGTGGGACAGGCCCCCCAATAGATGGGGCAGTAGGGTTTGGGCACCCTGGGGGAAGATTGGCACAACAATGTGGCCATCAGCGCCAAGCGAAGTTGGGTGAACAAAAAAAATAATACAAAATCGTAGGGTGCTTTTTAGGGGGGGGCTGAGGGGCACCCTACATTGCCGGCAAATGTTCTACTGGAACGGGGGGTGGCTCTCTCCCCCCCTACCCCAAATGGAGGGCCCCACCTCATGCATCCCTCCCAGGGGTCAGATGCCCCTTCCTAGGAGCAGATATCTGCCCCCAGGGAGGGTTACAAGGGGTGCCCCCTTTCTACTTCGATTGGGGGGGAGGGCCACCCCCTTTCATTCAGTAAAAAATCCATGGTGGCTAGTGGCCACCCACACCCACCCCCACCCCCACCCCTACCCCCACCCACTTTTCCCATCATTTCTTTTTTTCTTTTACTTACCTTGGGGGCAGATGGTCAGCCATCTGCCCCAGGGTTCACATGCATGTGCCCCCATGCTTTGGGGGCCGGGAGGGGGGAGAGGACTGCTTACTTGAAGCAGCCCCCCCCAACTCACAAACGGATCCATGGTGGTCCAAGTGGGTTGCTGGTCACGGATCAGCGCTCTGCGCTCTGCGCTGATCCGTGACCAGCAAAGCCTCATGTAGATGGTGTCCTTGGAAAGGGGAGAACCTCCCCTTTCCAAGGACACCACTTTTTGCTATATACCTGGAGGTCTAGTGGGCCCCAGGGCCCCAAACCCCCGCCCACCTCCCCCCTTTTTTTCTTTTCACCCCTGGGGGCAGTGATCATCTGCCCCAGGGGTCTCTGGCGCTGTGGGGGCCGCTTACCTAGTAAGCAGCCCCCCCACACCCCACGTCACAAACGGATCTGTATTGATCCGGTGGCATTGCCGCCCGCGGATCGCGCACCCTGTGCCCGATCCGCGGGCAGCAATGCCACACAATGGGTATCGTTGGAAAGGGGAGAATCTCCCCGTTCCAACGATACCTGCCTCGATCTCCAGCTTGAAATACAGCCGGAGATCGAGGCGGAACAAGAAGGTCTCTTACCTTCTCTCTTCACCGCAGCAGCCGAAAATGGCTGCTGCGGTGGTTTTACTTTCAGTTTCACGCTGACGTGCTTTACGCACGCCAACGTGAAACTGAAGGTAATCCAGCCCCCTGGCAGTCAGTGGGGACCTCCACCTCACATAGCCCGGGAGTTGGATTACAGCTTTGCTTGATCCTTGCGTTGCAGGGATCGAGCAAAGCAGAGTGCCAAAACCAACGAGCCGGCTCGTCGGTGGCAACCTGGAGCGCTTTCCACTGACGAGCCGGCTTGTCGGTGGCACTTAAAGGGTTAAAAACAATTACTTAAAGTGTTTCTTTTATGTCCCAACAGCTCCAGAATCGATGAGAGGGGTCAAGGGGAAACCAGAAAGACAATCAGCCCATTGATTTGGAAGAGATGCTCAAACTGCTCATCCTGTACGCAGGGGATCAGGTGCTGGTGCATACGTTTGTGCGTACCTGGTGTACTCCTTGTTTTGACGGCCCCCATGAAGTGGAGGAAGTGAGCCCTACCACTGTAAAATTGCAAGGCAGGTGAGCGTGGATACACCTCCATGATGTCAAACCTTACAAAGGACGAACCTTGACCTCTCCTGCAGCTATCCCTATCGAAGCAAGTGAAGAACCTCATCGAATGCAAACCAGATCCTGGACCAAAAGCAAAGACAAGACAAAGGAAGAGGAAATAACATTGTTAGATTAGGGTTTCTTAAGACCTAATGAGCTTATAGTGATCTTGGAACATTTTCCCCAGACTAGGTTCAAGAGACAATGGCACAGAAGTAGTAGAAGTCAGAAGAAAAGAAGAATACTTTATTTTTCTTATGCGACCCATTGAACATGCATTCTTGCTTGCAGTATTTTCATACATATTACAGTCTTACCCAGCATTAAAACTAAGGCATACCGACATAGTAAGGTTTCTTGGAAACCTTAAAAATAATACGATAGTCGTGAGAATTATATTGGCGATTACTTTACAGTTGTTGCTATAAAGTTATAAATAAGCAATAAATTGATACATTTGGTATATGTCAGGCATAATTAAAGACATTGAAATGTTCCAAGAGGTAAGAACTGTAGCTCCACGGAAAAGATGTACCAAACGAAGAATAATTATTGGAGCTTTCTGTGGTATTTTGATTTTGACTGTTCTCCTTATAACATTGGCATTTACACATGTTATAAGCAGCGAGGAGCCAGAAAATAAGACATCTCCCACTATTCCCATTGTTCCGGTTGTCGCTTTTAAGAACCCCAAAACCCCATTGCGTGTGAATATTAAAAGACCCTTTTCCCAAGTAAAGAGAGATGCTGAGGAAGATAATGAAAGAATAAACACATACTTAGATAAATCGGCTCATTTAGCAAATAACTTATGGTACCAGCACATGAAAGAAGTGGGAGAAAGATCATCAGAAAAGATTTGTTATGTGTGCTCATTAATACCGTATGCCATGAATACAGCAACAACATTTATCACAAGATAAATGTCCCCACACAATGCAAAATGTCTCAGTCATCTAGCAGCATGCACCACGAGAGGAGCATTTGAAGGGAAGTGGGCAACTTTAAAATGGTGATCAAGACAGACTTCTCCATACGAATATACGTATGTGAAGACAAAAAGAATGTAGAGTGGATTAGGGTGGACTGTTGGCATGAAGAGATTGAATTGCTCAGACATGACTGAAAAATCAGGAGAGCCAGGATGCTGGGAAAGAGCACAGCGGTTAGTTTATGGGTGTGTAGCACCGGAAATGGAATGGAAGAATGACCAATATTATGCCCTGCACATTTATTGAGGAAAGACACAGTCCGCAGAGTGCAAAAGGTGAACGATGAATGCCTGGAATTATGGGCCAAGTATGAAAAACTATTAACCTTGGTTGACAACAAAGCAGGACCAGTGCATATACTACAATTGAAGAACGCCCAGAGGTGACCTGAGTCAGTGGTTTTTGCTTCTCTTGTGGATTCTTTCCGTTGTTGTGTGATAGCCTGCTCCCGAAGATGGATTGCTGGATGAAGACCAGGTCCTGTATCTTTCATTGGGAGCAGGATATCCTACGAGACCGACACATGTGAATTGGAATATGCGCTGTCTGCTTATTCTGTGTCCGTTGGCGGGTCACAGCCAAGCATCTGTTCCTTTCGCTCTCTTTTTTCAGCAATGAAACCGTTTCCATATCTGCAGTTCCTGGTTAATGGGTAAAATGTGCATAAAATGGCTTCCGGGCAAGGAAATCCCTCCTATTTATAGAGTGAGTGAGGGAACAGCTAGTTTCATACTACAGCATCAATCTATTTGATATGTACTATTGAGCATGTCCGTGCCCGATGACCCTAGTTACTACCAGATCAAGAGAGAGGCGTATCTTGGCTTCCCTTGAGACTTTCTCGTCATCGGGCTTACTCCTGCTTCTGCTGCCATGTGCAACGGTTTCATTTTATGCAGTGTACATCTTAATATCCGTTTGTCTTTTCCTATTTAGACACAAAACCCTCGTTAATTCAATTGCAATCGCCCCGGGTCGGGAGCGCAATCCATCCCTTTTGTAGTTGCTGGCACTATGATGGGTACAACTTTTTATTTTTTCCGTTAAGGGGGCATGATTGAAAATAAAAGTTAAATGTGTTTTTGACGTCTACCTTTGTAGTTTTGAGAATCTGGCTCTACTCTGCTCTGACAGGCTAAGAGTTCTGATAAATCCAGTCGTTCATTAGTCCAGATTGCGGCCTTTCATTTCCTTTTCATACCCCTCACTTTTCTTTCCTACAGCTCAGGGGGAAGGAGACAATTTAGGGACAACTGCACCCGGAGGTGATTGGACGTGCACCTACTGTTCATCTTCTTTGCATTGTAAACTTGCTAGAAAGTGGTTTTCGGGGGCTGCAGAATGAAATATTTCCTACACATTGTGATAAATCAGCCCCTCTACCTTTTTTATGGGACCCTGTGGGGTGTACACTTTCTTAGTGCAAACTGCTGCCATCGATTCCTATTAAGTAACTCACCTACCCACTTGTGGTGTGTCGCCCTTTAGCTGTGGCCTGTTGCCCCTTTAAGACCATGACTTTGTCACGACTCGAGCCAATAAAAGGGGCTTCTGCGTGCACGTGAGCGTGAAATTGGACTAATGAGGCACAGCCTCTGAATCCAACAACCCACACTGACATTTCAAAACTGTCAGCAAGACAAAATTCTGCACGTGCAGGCACTGCAGCAGAGACCCAGTGTAGTAAATTACTTGTAATAAGGACAGGAGCCTCTGGTCTTGTAACGTCGTATTTATTCTCTCACAAGTTTCATACAGGATGCACACAACATGTGTGCCTTAATAATAATAGCCAACGGGCTGAAGGTGGCTGGGAGGATGTGGCCTTAATGTCTGTGTCCCAGATTAATAAGGAGCGGGCCCCGTAACAGGAGGGCTCAGCAGGGCGCCTCTTGTCGCGTCCTCCGCTCGTCCCGTAGTGCGCGCGGAGCGCGCGGGGCGGAGCTAAGGTCCGCGGCGAGATCTCGCGAGAGCGCGCGCTCTCGCGATATCTCTACACATCTCCCTTTTTCAATGCACAGCGAAATCATTGTAAAACATAGTCATTGTATCTCACCGGTCTTCTGTGTTCTCTTCTGGGCCGATCATCAGTTCGGGTGCAATTCTCCTGTTGCTCCTGATCGGGATCTGCACCCAGTGCTTCCGGTTCGACCTCGGTTTCCACCCTCTCTCTGTCGTCTCCTTCTGGTTCTCTTTCTTCACCTGCTCCGTGGTCTCTTTCGGTTTCCGTTCGTGATCTCTCCGGGGTCTTCGCTCTTCCTCGAGTCTTCTGGTATAGTGCCACTCTTTCGAGATTCCACGCTCGCCCGTCTTCCGTGCGAACATGATTTGCTCCTTTGTGAATCACTTTAATGGGTCGGCTAAACCGAGACCCTGTGACTTGATCTTTCTTCGGTAACTGGATTTTAACCAGGTCTCCTTTTCCTATGTCAGACGTTTGTTTGGTTTTTCTTCTCCGATCACTCCATGATTTCATGCGTGTCTTATTGCTTTCGATTCTCCAGACTACTTCTGCCATGTCCACCGCTTCATCTTCTCGTATTTTCGACAACCATGGTGGAATCAGCGTGGATGCCGCACTCCTCCCTCTCAACATTTTGAACGGGGATATTTGGGTGATCCCATTTGGTGTGAGTCTGTGGGCCGCTATGGCCTCCTTGGTGGTTTTGAGCGGGTCCATGCCCGAAGCCGTTGCCAATTGGATGGCGCCTTTTATGAACTTGTTGGCCCTCTCTACAAGCCCATTAGCTTGGGGGTGATAAAGGGCCGCTTTCTTTTGTTCTATGTGATTCCGTTTTAAGAATTCCTCCATGTCTTTTGAGACTAGTTGCACCCCGTTGTCCGTGACTACTTCCTTGGGGAGGCCTTCCCTCTGGAAAATTTCTGTAAGTACTTCTATAACGGTTGCCGTGGTTATGTTCGGGACGAACGTGGCCTCCACCCACTTGGATAGGTAATCAACCAGTACTATGCCGTACCGGTGTTCAGGTGCCATTGCTTCCAAAGGCCCTATGAAGTCAATGCCAACCTTTGACCACACAGCTTCTGGAATTTCCGTGGGTATTAGTGTTAGACGATCCTCTGCACACCAGTTCGCTACACATCAGAACACTGCTCACATATCTCCACCATCCCCTCCCACGGTTCCAGGCTCAGGTGATTCGGTTAACCCAAAGAACCGGAAACCCCGTACCAGCTTTGGTGTACGGGCTCGATTGCAGCCCTTTCTGCATTGGCAATTGCCTTGGAGAGCGTATGGCAGAAGGGGCGGTGTTACGTCACCACGTCGGTCACGTGATCCAGAGTCACGTGTCCTTGTTGGACGTCACATGATCCAGAGACGTCACATGACTCCCAGACACACAGTATAAAGGTCTGGGAGACAGAACACTCATTGCTTCTCAGCTGGCTTCAGACCCTGTTTGGCGTTACTACTTGCTCCTTGCTGTCTTGATCACGGAACTCTACCTCGGACTCCCTCGGACACCCCTTTGGTACCTTTGCTTGGAACTGTTGACCTGTTGCCGGATTTTGGACTTCACCTCGACTTGCCTTTGGATCATCCCTGATTACCTTGCTGAACTTCTACGCCCTTTCCCTTGTTTGGGATTCAAGTCAAGCCCTCTCTCCTACAGGTGGCTAGCCCTTCATCCACGCTAACCTGCGGTTCTACCATTCCAGGGACCGCCGCATCAACTGAGCCTCGAGCCTCTCTACTAGGTTACCTGGGTTACCCTTACACCAAATAGGTAAGACATTTTAGATCCTTTTGTTTATCTGACTGTGTTGTGATTGCCTGGTACTTAACCCCGTTCCTTCTCGACAGCAGCATCGGTGTTCCAGAGGCTCCGTGGATCTGGGAAGACATCTCCCACCTGTGGCCTCAAAGGTCGCACAGCGGGTTTCTATTAAGTTCCCCTGTGCGTCACTTGGGGACAGAGGACTCATCGGTCTACACGACACTCAAGTCAGAACAGACTGAGAAGCCGTATAGTCGTGTTTGATGATGCAGGGATCCACGGAAGAACCCATAGCTGCTTTAGTCCAGGCAATTACAATATTAAGGGCAGATATGGCAGCCGCGAACACAGTGATCCACCAAAGGTTGGATTCCATACAAAGTGTTCAGCATTCCCTTCCTGCAGACCCTGAGTTTGGAGATGCCAGCTCCTTCACTACACCCCCTCCCTTGGCTACTTCTACAGTCCCGACTCCAATGATCCTCCCATCTCCTTCCCCCCTGGCTGCTCCGGAACGCTATCAAGGTGACCCCAAGAAATTCAGAACCTTTGTTAATCAGTGCAAGTTACACTTCTTATGCAGACCTTTGGCTTTTCCTACTTCCACTACTAAAGCCGCCTTTGCCCTCTCCCATTTAGCCGGAACGGCTGCCGCTTGGGCTAATCCCCTGCTAGAGAATAATAGCCCAGTCCTTTACGACTTTGATTTGTTGGTTCTAGAAATGTCTCGAGTATTCGATACTCGACACAAGGCGCAGTCCAGGGATTTGGAGTTTTTGGAACTGACTCAGGGTAGAAGGACTTTGATAGAATACATCACCCGTTTCAATCAGCTAGTTGCAGAAACATCATGGCCAGAAAACAAGCGGGCGGTGGTCTTTTATAGGGGGTTGAGTAACCCCATGAAAGATGCTTTATCAGTGATCCCTTCTATGCCTACTCAGTATCAGGAATTGGTTGATCTCGTCTTGCAGGTAGATGCACGACGATCAGAGCGTAGAGCTGAGTTGGGGGTCTCTTCCCATCCTACTCTTGCTAGCACTCCTGCTTCCAGTACAGAAGAACCTATGCAAGTGGGAGGTTTACGTAGTCCCATCACAACATCAGAGAGGGAACGTAGAAGGGTGGACAATGCATGCTTTTATTGTGGCACCACTGGACATATTGTGAAAGAGTGTCCTCGACGTCCCAAGAAGAGCCAGGATTTTCGGATGGCTCGACCTTAGATCCGGAGAACAGGTCGAGTGTCCCGTCATCATCTCCGGGTACCTCTCTTGCCTTTGCTCGTGTCCAACCCGTCTCTGTAAAGGCTACTCTATGTCCCTCTACGGGCTTTCTTCATGCAGTCAATATCATCATTGATTCAGGTGCCACTGGTAATTACATAGACATTGATTTGGCCCATTCCCTCAACCTACCTTTAGTGGTAAAAACACGACCGGAACATGTCCAAGCCGTAGACGGCTCTGCATTGGTTTCTGGTCCTGTTAGACACCAAACTGCACCCCTCTTGTTGAACATACAAGAAACACACACAGAAACCATATGTTTTGATTTAATTACCACACCCCAATTCGGTATCATACTAGGAATTCCATGGTTACGTGAACATAACCCTTTGATCAATTGGCAGTCAGGCACTGTACTCTTCGAGTCCGAAGTCTGCCAGAATTACTGTCTCCCGGTCCATCAAGCCTCTGACACGCCTTCTCGGGCCTTAGGAGCATTAGCTCAACTCACTGTTGATGTTCCAGAGATCGTTCATTCGCATACTGTTGGGGGGTTGGTGTCTGGGATTCCGCCTGAGTACAATGCATTAGAATCGGTTTTCGATCGGGGCTCTTCCGAGGTACTTCCTCCACATAGACCATATGACTGCCCAATCGAAATACTTCCTGATTCCACTATCCCTTCGGGCAGGATCTATTCTTTGTCCCCTTCGGAGGAATAAGCATTGAAAGAGTATGTACAGAACGCCTTACGTTTAGGACACATCCGTCCCTCCACTTCACCAGCAGCTAGTCCCATATTCTTTGTACCCAAGAAGGAGGGGGATTTACGCCCTTGTGTGGATTATCGACGCCTTAACGCTATCACAAAAAAGGATAGATATCCAATCCCGTTAATCACCCCACTTCTGGACCATTTAACTCATGCTTCCGTTTTCACCAAGCTTGACCTGCGTGGCGCATACAATTTAGTACGCGTTCGCGAGGGAGACGAGTGGAAAACGGCTTTCTGTACTCGTTACGGCTTGTACGAATATTTAGTCATGCCTTTTGGCCTATGTAATGCCCCAGCCACATTCCAACGATTCATGAATGACATATTCAGGGATATTCTGGACGTTTACATGGTTGTGTATTTGGATGACATCTTAATCTTTTCTCGTGACCTTGATAACCATGTAAAGCATGTTCGAGAAGTACTATCCCGTTTGAGAGAACATTCTTTATTTGCCAAACCTGAGAAATGTCAGTTCCATAAAACTTCTGTTGAGTTTCTGGGTTTCCATATCACCCCTGGGGCGTTGTCCATGAACGAATCCAAGGTCAAAGCAGTATTAGATTGGCCAGTACCTCAAACACTCAAGTCCTTGCAGGCCTTTTTGGGATTCGCCAACTTTTATAGACGTTTCATTTCTTCTTTTTCCACTATTGTTGCGCCGCTCACGGCTCTGACTAGTCCTCAGGTACCCTATCATTGGCACGGGGAACATCAGGAGGCTTTTGAGGCTCTGAAAACTGCTTTCACTACCGCACCGGTACTCCAGCACCCCAATCCTGATCTTCCGTTCATAGTAGAGGCAGACGCCTCTTCTTTTGCTCTTGGTGCGGTATTGTCACAAACGTGCCCCAAAACAGGCAAATTACATCCAGTGGCATACCATTCCCGTAAGTTCTCCAGTACTGAGACTCATTACACTGTTACGGAGAAAGAACTCTTGGCTGTCATGGATGCCTTTCGTGTTTGGTGCCATCATCTTCTGGGGGCCAAACATCCCATCACGGTTTACTCAGATCACCGGAATTTACAGGATCTGGCCTCATTGAAGTGCATTAATAGCAGACAGGTCCGATGGCATCTTTTCTTTTCCTCTTTTGATTTTCGTATTATGCATCGTCCTGGCACTGCACATGGAAAAGCAGACGCCTTGTCACGTTCCCCAGGGGGGGTCGTGTTGCCAACCTTTCCTGACACTGTTCTCGGAAAGAGTCATGTGATTTGTCTTTGTACACCTTCATTGTCGTTATTAGACTCGGTCCGATCTTGGACTAGCAATCACTCCGACCAGTTGCGAGAATGGGACCCCGTGTTTTCTGATGGGTTGCCTTTCGTACATGAACGTCTATTCCTTCCCACACCTGACACTCGTAATCTGGCCCTAGAGTGGTCTCATGATGCCCCTTTTAATGCCCATCCCGGTCAAGAGCGCACTTTAGATCTTCTCAAGCGCTGGTGTTGGTGGCCCTCTATGAGGCGCGATGTAGACTGCTATGTCAATGCATGTGCAGTGTGTGCTCAGGCTAAGCATCGGAGAGGCCGACCGGTTGGGTTGCTACTTCCGCTTCCAGTTCCTCCCAGGCCTTGGCATACACTGACTATGGATTTCGTTACCGATCTCCCCAAATCACGAGGCTTTGACTCCATCTGGGTAGTGGTGGACACGTTTACAAAAATGGCTCGTTTTGTCCCTTGTAAAGGTATTCCTTCGGCCCCGGTCTTGGCGGACTTGTTTTTTGAACATGTGTTCATGTTATTCGGCCTCCCTTCGGTCATTATATCCGATCGAGGATCACAGTTCACCTCTCGGTTTTGGAGGTCGTTGACTAAATTGTTGGGCATTGATACCAGGTATTCTTCGGCATATCATCCTGAGACCGATGGGCAGACCGAAAGGACGAATCAATCTATGGAGCAGTATCTTCGCTGCCTTATATTGCAACATCAGACCTCCTGGTTGGCCGCTTTGCGGCTTGCTGAGTTCGCGTACAATAACGCGGCTCATTCAGCTACAGGTTATTCTCCTTTCTACGCCCTCTACGGCCAACATCCCAAAGTCTTGCCAGTCCCTGATGCTTCTAGTTCTTCGAATCCTGCGGCCACGACGTGTCTTAGGGATCTGTCTGCTGTACATGCTAGTACTGTGGTGCATCTCACGGAAGCGAAGGCTGCCATGAAGGCCCGTGTGGATGGCAAACGTCTGGCTGCTCCCCCTCTGGTGGTGGGTTCTAGGGTCTGGTTGTCTTCACGTCACCTTCGCCTAGTGGGTTGCCGGAAACTGCTACCTCGTTTTGTCGGCCCGTATGTAGTCTCACAGGTGGTGAATCCGGTGGCTTTTCGTCTGGTGCTTCCTAGTTCTTGGCGTATCCATCCTGTCTTCCATGTGTCCCTCCTCAAGCCTTGCCCCGATTCTGTCCGCCTTCGTACCCCTGTTGCACCGGTGTCCCTGTCCTCTCCTGATGTCTTTGAGGTGTCGGCCATTTTAGGGTCCCGATGGTTTAGGGGTAGGCTCCAATATCTGGTGGATTGGAAGGGTTACGGCCCGGAGGAGCGTTCATGGGTTTCCGCCTTGGACCTGAACGCCCCTCGGCTGGTGACCCGCTTCCATATGGATCATCCGTCCAGCCCACGGGGTCGTGGGCCGTTGGGGGGGGGCTATGTTAGACGATCCTCTGCACACCAGTTCGCTACACATCAGAACACTGCTCACATATCTCCACCATCCCCTCCCACGGTTCCAGGCTCAGGTGATTCGGTTAACCCAAAGAACCGGAAACCCCGTACCAGCTTTGGTGTACGGGCTCGATTGCAGCCCTTTATGCATTGGCAATTGCCTTGGAGAGCGTATGGCAGAAGGGGCGGTGTTACGTCACCACGTCGGTCACGTGATCCAGAGTCACGTGTCCTTGTTGGACGTCACATGATCCAGAGACGTCACATGACTCCCAGACACACAGTATAAAGGTCTGGGAGACAGAACACTCATTGCTTCTCAGCTGGCTTCAGACCCTGTTTGGCGTTACTACTTGCTCCTTGCTGTCTTGATCACGGAACTCTACCTCGGACTCCCTCGGACACCCCTTTGGTACCTTTGCTTGGAACTGTTGACCTGTTGCCGGATTTTGGACTTCACCTCGACTTGCCTTTGGATCATCCCTGATTACCTTGCTGAACTTCTACGCCCTTTCCCTTGTTTGGGATTCAAGTCAAGCCCTCTCTCCTACAGGTGGCTAGCCCTTCAACCACGCTAACCTGCGGTTCTACCATTCCAGGGACCGCCGCATCAACTGAGCCTCGAGCCTCTCTACTAGGTTACCTGGGTTACCCTTACACCAAATAGGTAAGACATTTTAGATCCTTTTGTTTATCTGACTGTGTTGTGATTGCCTGGTACTTAACCCCGTTCCTTCTCGACAGCAGCATCGGTGTTCCAGAGGCTCCGTGGATCTGGGAAGACATCTCCCACCTGTGGCCTCAAAGGTCGCACAGCGGGTTTCTATTAAGTTCCCCTGTGCGTCACTTGGGGACAGAGGACTCATCGGTCTACACGACACTCAAGTCAGAACAATTAGGGGTGCTTGGCAGACCTTAAGTCTCTTGTCGCTGTTGAGACATTCATGGCAACGTTCTATCATGGATCGAATTTCCTGGTCCATGGATGGCCACCAGTAGGCCTCTCTCACTCTGCGACGGGTCATGGTGTTTCCCAAGTGGCCTGCGTGGGCTCTACATAGGATGATTCTTCTCATTCCTGTGGGAGGAATAATCTGGTCTGACTTCATAATTATCCCCTCCGTTTCAGATAGTTCGTCCGACACCTTCCAGTAGGGTCTCATGCCCTCGGGTAACGCCTTTTCACTTGGCCAACCTTCCTTGGTCCATTTGCGAATCATGGCCATGGTGGGGTCTTTCCCGTCTTCCTCTTCCCAGTGTCTCTCACTGAGTTCCAGGTAATCTGGCGCTCTCAAGTCCATGATGGATGCAACTATGCATTCTCCATGAAGGAACGTGGTGGCTTTATCCTTACCCTCCGGCAGTCTCGACATGCAGTCAGCTTGTGAGTTTTTCCAGCCTGAGATATGCTGGATCTCAAACGTGTACTCTTGCAGCTTGGCTGCAATGCGTGCCAATCTGGGTGTGGATACTTTTGTGCCTCCCGGGCTGAGCATATGGATAAGGGGCTTATGATCAGTCACCAACTTGAATTTGGTGCCCCATACATACGTCCTGAAATGTTCCACCGCCCATGCGCAGGCCAACATCTCTTTTTCAATGGTGGAGTAGTTCTGTTCCGCCTCCGATAATGCCTTCGATGCAAAGGCCACAACGTGTTCAGTGTCACATTTCTTTTGTGTTAGCACTGCTCCCAGTCCATAAGCACTGGCGTCGGTGGTGACGACTGTTACCCACGCCGGATTAAACGGTTGAAGGCATGGTGCATCTATGATATGCTGTTTTATATTCACCATCGCCGTCTTTTGGGGTTCTTGCCATACAAATTCCGAGCCCTTTTTGAGTAAATCTCGAAGGGGTGCCGTGGTCTCGGAAAACTTCGGTATGAACTTCGCATAGTACTCAGCCAGCGCCAGAAATGACCTTACTTCCTCTTTGCTGTTTGGTTCCGGTGCTTTAATGATTGCTTGCATGAGATTCTGTTTGGGACTGATACCTTTTTCTGAAATCTTGTATCCTAAGTATTCAACTTCTTTCACTCTGAACAGGCATTTCTCATACCGTAACCGCACCCCTGCTTCTTGTAGCTTGTTTAGGACAATTCTTAACGTGGCGTCATGCGTTTGTTCATCCTCCGCATACACGAGGATGTCATCCTGGAAGTACACCACGTTTTTGACTTTCTTTAGCAAAACATCCATCATGCGTTGGAAAGCCGACGCTGCTGATGACAACCTGAATGGCATTTTGGTGAATTGGTATGTGCCAAATGGAGTGATGAATGCCGTGAGGAGTTTCGACTCTTCATGTAGCTGTATTTGGTGGTATGCATTCCTCATGTCCAGTTTTGAAAATATTCTGGCTTCTTTCATTAACAGAATGAGTTCATTTATGCTTGGAAGAGGGTAGTTATCTGTGATGACTTCCAAGTTTAAGCTGCGTAGATCTATGCATACCCTGAGTTCCTGTGATTGGGGTTTCTTTATAAGCACGACAGGGCTCAGCCATTCAGATGCTTCGATTTCTTCTATGACACCCTCCATTTTCATCTTTTCCAACTGACTTCTAAGGATGTCCCTTGCCGTGGCTGGTACTGGCCTCACTCGGTGCTTTACAGGGACCGCATTCCTTTTGAGCACTATTTTGTGCAGAAAACCCTTGATGTGCCCCGGCTCCTCCGAGAAAAGTGTTGGGTAGTCGCTTTTGACAACAGGTCCGCTCGTCACCCTGACTGACAGGACTTGATCTTCGGTGCTGGGATCCAGTCTGATTTTCAGCTTGTCTTGGTCGTCCCACCCTAGCACTGCTGGGCCTTCGTGACTGAAATAGACCCTGGTTGTGGTTTCCCTTCCTTTGAATTCTACTTTGGCTTTGATGTATCCTAACAGTTCAACTGACGCCCCTCCAAACACCGTGGGTTTGTGCTTCGTTATTAGCACTTGCACCTTTTCCTTTCCCACCATGTCCTTATACGTGCGAAGGGGAATGATCGATAGATCCGACCCTGAATCTGCCATGACCCTTGTTTCCATGCCATCAATCTTGATCATGCAGTGAGGTTTCTCTCTCCTTGCTCTTGTGCTGTTAACCATGATGACAGTGGGTCTTCCTCCATCTTCTGAGGATGATTCTTTCTCCGTATTGCGATCTGCATTAAGGCTGGAGACTTTCTTGTTCCTCCACCGACACACAATAGAGAAATGGCCAATGCGTTTACAAATGGAGCACTCCTTGTCTCTGGCTGGGCACTCCCTGTCAAACGCCAGGTGTTTGGTGCTGGTGCACCTGTGACACTTTAGGGGTTCTTTCCTGTTCCCTCTCCCTTCTCTCGTGTCGGTTGCCGGCCTTTCTTTTTTTGCATGGAAACCCACTGCTTGTATTTCTGCGGAACTCTGGGCCCCAATAAGCTCCTTTCGTCTTCCCGCCGTTTCCTCGTCTGCTCTGGCGATCTCAATCGCTTTCTCCAACTGCAGTTCCTTTTCGACAATAAACTTATCTTGGACTTTCCGACTGTTAGTGTGGACGACTAACATATCACATATGAGACCCTCCGCATTGTTGCCAAAATTACACAGCGCTGCTAATTCCCTCAGCTCGGTGACGTAATCGTCAACTGGTTCAGACATTTCTTGCCTTCGCGTGTAAAACCGTATCTGGTGGAGCACTGTGTTCTCTTTACTGGCAAACCTTTTTATGATTCTCCTGACCGCTTCCTTGAAAACATCGTCATTGTCGCCAGCCACCGGTATCGGGGTGAGACTCTCGAATATTCTCTGTCCTTCCACTCCCAGGGCATTTAGTAGCATGGCCCTGCGCCTTGCCGCTGAGAACCCTGCCCCACCTAGGGCCTCCACATATGTCGTGAATAGGGGCTGCCATTGTGGCCATGGGATGGCAGGCCTACCTGGAGTTTGGAGAAATGGTGGCGGTGGCGTTGCTCCTTGCATGCTCCTCTGTGGGTTCTGGTGGTGATCCTTGTCGCCAATTTATGTAGTAAATTACTTGTAATAAGGACAGGAGCCTCTGGTCTTGTAACGTCGTATTTATTCTCTCACAAGTTTCATGCAGGATGCACACAACACCCAGGAAGCGGCGACTCTGTGTCCGTGTCTGATTTATGGTGTGCCTGCCGTGTGCCCACGGCCTGTGTTGAAGCCCCGGCCTGTGTGACCACAGAGCCGAGGCTAACGTCTGCTGCGTGCCCCCAGTATTGGTGTAGGGTTGGGTGGTCCCGACTCCCGCAGGGTGACCCCTGCTCTACAGCCCGCTGGGTGACCGCAGCTCTCCTGTCCGCTCTGGGTGATCCTGGTGCACAGTGTATCCCGCTCCAGTGCCCCGAGAACGGGACACCACACCACTGAGGATGCATGTCCATATGAGTGCAGTTGTAGATGCGGACTTAGAACATTTTAAATAAAAATAAAAAAGTGGCGCCACTGGTGCCAAACCTTCCAACCAGCCCAAGACCAGTTGTTTGCGTCTGTCTTCGCAGGGCCCGCTCCGTTTTTCATCTTTGCAATGGTATGCTCTCGTCTTGTGCTGAAGGGTGCGACGGGGGCGCCTGGTTTTCATGCAAGCAACCTCCTCCTCTCAAATTGCCGAAGGCCCTTACTTTTACGTAATCTGCTAAAGAAATATCTGTACAACTCATTTTAATTTTTTTAAAAGCACAGCTGTAAAGAAATGACTAATCCATAACCGCTTTATCGTTTCGATTCCTGAAATATGCTTAGCTGATTAATAATAATAACATCATATAATTTAAATAGCACTTACTGACACAGGTTTGCAAGGAGCGCTCCAAATAACCACTGTTGTTATCCCACCTGAGCAATTCCCTTTTCATCATGTTGAAAAGGATGAAATGCTGAGTTGAGCCGACTGAGTTAACCGTTTGAGCAATTAAACTTGCTCCATGCGTACACGGTTCAGCGAGGCATTAACCCCACTCCTCTAACCCCCCCCCCACCCCATCGCCCCTTGCTTTGCCTAAAGAGAGGTGTATTGTACAGGTCAGGGACACACATGGCGGCGCCCTTTCATGATGGCAGAGGAAAGGGAAGAAGCGTCATCACACAAACTATTCTTCATTTCAGATTCTGTGCTAAAAGTCCCCACTTTACCCTTATTTGGAACCGTCCCATCTGTGACCTTGCAGAGTTCGGAATGTCACGCATCTGCATGGTACAGAAACGAAGGAGTACTTCATTGTAGAACCTTCAGGGCTATATCCCCAGACCCCAACTAGAGTAAAACATGCCCTTTCAGAGAAATTCAATTCACTGTAGTTTTTCCTTTAAATGAAAGTTAAACATTGACATTATGCGGTATAATGTAGTTCAAAGATACAAATCTGCCCCCAGTCTTTTACCAAGAAGTAAGCCATTTTGGAAAATGTCAAGTCAAACGGTAGCAGTAATAATTAAAAGATATGTATGGTGCATTCTCTGTGCCGGTGCTGCAACCTGCTGAGCTACCTTACCCGCAGCAGCAATGCTGCACTGCAGCCTCGGTTTCAAGCTATAGATGCTCCCCCTCTCAGAGTTAAGTTGGTTCACTGCCAGTTTTCACAAGCCTAATAGCGGGGATCGCATTTTCGCACCCCACTGAGCTCTCCAACCTGGCAAGGGGCAATCCGAATGGCTGTCTAGTGTGTCATAAGGGGCAGGCCACGAGACAGCTGTTAAGCCCTCAGGTGCAACTTCAAGGTGGTCCCTGATCTTTAGTTTCTATCACCAAATCACTCAGCAGCCCTCGTAGGTATTGCGACATACAGGTACAGGTGACAACATCGGGAGCGTTCAGTAATGGTTGCAGCAATGCAGAAGCAAAAAGTCAGCACTCTCTCTACCCCCACCAGGCACCAACCCTACCCCATTCTTTCTAACCCCCTCCCTGCCCCCTCTCTCTAACCCCCCCAATCTACCCGACTCTCTCTACCCCCACCAACCACCCTACCCACACTCAATCCAGCCCCACTTCCACCCTACCCCACCCAACTACCCTAACACCATACTCGCTACCTCCACCCACCCACCCTACCCCCGCTCTCACCCCCACTCGCTATCCCCACCCACCTAACCTACCCCCACTCTCTCTACCCCAAACACCCACTCTGTCTGTCCCACCCTACTCCCCACTCTCTCTACCCTCATCCCCCTACCCTCATTCACCCACCCTACTACTACTCTCTGTACCCCCACTCTCTCTACTCCCACCAACCCCCACTCTATCTACCCCATCCACCCTACACTTACTCTCTCTACCCACAAATACCCACTTACCCTGCCCCCAATCTTTCTACCCCCACTCACACTCCCCACCCCAACTGTCTCTACCCCAACCACCCACCCTAACCCCAATCTCTCTACAGCCACCCACCCAACCCCCACCCTACCCCACTCACTCTACCCCCACCAATCCACCCTACCCACACTCTATCTAGCCCCATTCCCACCCTACCCCACCCAAATACCCTAACCCCATACTCTCTACCTCCAATCACCCACCTACCCCCGCACTTACCCCCACTCTCTATCCCCACCCACCTACCCTACCCCCACTCTCTCTACCCCAAACACCACTCTCTCTGCCCCATCCTACCCCCCACTCACTCTACCCTCACCCCCTACCCTCATTCACTCACCCTACTACTCTCTGTACCCCCACTCTCTCTACTCCCACCAACCCTCACTCTATCTACCCCACCCACCCTACACTTACTCTCTCTACCCACATATACCCACTTACCCTACCCCCAATCTTTCTACCCCCACTCACACTCCCACCCCAACTGTCTCTACCCCATCCACCCATCCTAGCCCCAATCTCTCTACCACCACCCACCCACCTTACCCCCACCCTACGCCACTCACTGTACCCCTACCCACCCTAACCCACCCAACTCTCTCTAAAAACCAAACTCACTCTACCCCCACCCATCCAACTCTCTGTACCCCGCGCATGCAGCCTACCAACTCTCTATATCCCCATCCAACCTACCAACTCTCTCTACACCATCCACCCATGTACCATACCCTCACCCTCTCTACATCACCAACCCACCCCACCCACTCTCTCTACCGCCATGCATCACACCCCACTCTCTACCCCATCCACCCGTTCTACCCCCTCTCTATCCCCACCCACCCTACCCCCTCTCTCTACCACCACTCTTCCTACCCGCTCTTTCTCTACTCAACCCTTACTCTTCTGTCTTTAACCTGGCACACACCCTACCCCCCTCTCTAGCCGCACCCACCCTAAACCCTTTATTTCTTACCATCTCACTCTCACCCTTTCTCACTCATATTTCCTCTTGCTCATCATCCATTGCACCCTCTAGCAATGGCGTCCTCCCTTGCTCTATTCCCCTTCTCATTCTGTTGCACACCTGCACCCCTTATTGCATCCTCCTTTGAAACTTAACACGCTCCTCCTTGCACCCTGTTGCCTATGAATGCAAAATGCAAAGAACAGTAAACGGCAAAACTATTGCCATTGCCAATGCTTGTGTTGGTTTTTGTGGTTACAGCCCAGAGTTGTTGTATACCATCTGTTTATTGTGTTAGAAAATAATGCTTTTGGGTGAAATTTACTGGCACTTGTTTTGCACTTACGCAGAGTGATTTGTCATGGCACTGTTTTGTAATTACTGTTTGTCTGATTGCTGACAGACGAAGAAGGCTGTCCTCAGGGGCCTGTCATTGTGGCAGGGGTGTGCTGCACTCAGGCTCCTGTTGTACTTGTGGTGCAAGATTATCCTGTTTGGCAGGAACTGGGTTGTGTACAATGTGGGGCCGCAGCCGCGCTGTTCATTAGATGCGCTGTGCATAGGGGGCAAAGCTTCCACAGTCATGTACACATAAAGTCTAGTTCTAGGATACAGTGCTGTTGCTTGTTGTCTTTTCTTCACATGTTCGCCAAAAAAACGTTGGTGTCGTGTGCACACTGCATAAGCAAAACAAATGCGGTGACGGCTGGAAGGTTTAGAGTTAATCCTAACCTCTGCCATTGCTCTGCCATTGCTCTGGGCAACCCTCTAGACCATCGTTCTTCACCTGCCAAGCCATTACAGAAGGGGAAAGACCATATGCAAATTAGGCCACGCCTGGACGCAGCCCAAAAAGGGAAGTCCAGCCTGCAAAGCTAACACATCCCTTCTGCACGAGACCACAAGCATCTCCAGACATGTTTCGGCCTTTGGGAAGGGATTAAGTCTGATTTGCATATGGTCTTTTCCCTTTTGTAATGGCTTGGCAGGCAAAGGATGATGTGTGGATAGTTGCCCAGAGCCATGTCAGAGGTTAGGATTCCGTGCTTGATTCACGGAATTATTTGCACGGTCTCACTTTGAACCGTGCAAATATTTCCATGAATCAGGCACGGAATCCTAACCTCTGACATGGCTCTGGGCAACCATTCACACATCATCCTTTGCCTGCCAAGCCATTACAAAAGGGAAAAGACCATGCACTGCCGACATTATTTGCACGGTTCAAAGTGACTTTGCACTGCCGACACAAAACCTTCCAGCCATCACTTCTTTTGTTTTGCTGTGCACACCGAAAAAAAGTGATGCACAGGGTTTGTAAAGATACACACTTTTTAGGCAGATTATGTACGGGCAAATCAGATAAGTTATGTTTGAGATGTCTTGTCTGCATTTTGAAATGAAACCCTCTCTTGCATAATGTGAAACTTGGCACAACACTTTCCTTGTTTCTCCACAGGCTGGCCAAGCAGACAAATTCCCTCGCTGGACACCTTTGAGGATTTCGAAACCATCCCTTCCAGCAATGATGAGCTCTACAATTCTTCTGATCTGGAAGAAGACACGAATACTAGCAATGTACAGTCCCTGTCTTCTGGCTCCTTTGTCTATTTTAGACCTAGTGTTTATTGGAACAGATTGTTGACAGATATATTGGTATTTATTGCAATCGAGAATCCACCCCCTGGCTATCTCTTATTTATTTAATTATTCATTTTCATTTCGTGTTCTCTGTCTGCTTCTTTCTATTGCATTTATCTTAAGTAGGGAAAAACAAAGGGGAGTCTCGTGGGTGAATGAGTAAACAATGGTGCAGGCAAAGAAAGGGCCACTCTTTAGGATGCAAGTTATGGAAATGTGTTAGTTGATGTACAGTATTGTGAGTCACTGCCAACCTAAAATCATTTTAAGATCTGTACACTAATGTCAAGAGAATATAGGTTATTGTAGTTAGATATTTTAATTAGTGCGAAATGCAACTATACCTCACATGAATATTCCGATCAAAGACTTGACAGGAATTGCACTGGCACACTATAGGACAGGTCTTGTCCATGTGTTTAGGACTACATCTCCCATGATTCACCACAATTGACTATGTCGGCTAGGAATTATGAGTTGTAGTCCAAAATGCTTAGAAAGAGCCTGTTTCATCTCTCACCTCTGAGAGCATACTGTTTATATTTAAAAATAATTAAAAGGCAGCAACATCAAACTTACCATGGCAGAGTAGAGCAGCCTGACCCGCCCATATCAATGTATCCCCCATGATGAAGCCTAAGGGCCTGATTTACAAAAGCGTTTTACAATGGCGCATCCCATTGAAAAGCCATGTCCTAAGACTTAATAGCTCAGCTTTTAGTTGGATCCCACCTCCGAAGATTAGCATGTGGCTTTTTTTTGCTGGGCTACAATAGATACACAGTAAAAAATGCCATGCCTGGCCCTCGGCCCGCAATGCTTCACACCACACATAATCACATTAATTAGGAGTTTGTGTGCGAGGCAGGAAGGCATGGCATGTTTTACTGGGCATTTATCACAGTCCAGTAAAAAATGCCATACCGGGCATCTGTGATTATGCTAGGTGCTGAGGTTAGGCGATGCTCAGTAGAAAATGTCATGCCTGCCCCTGGAGCCCCCAGCGCCTCCACGCACAAATAATCACATGCATTCCCAGCCATCCCTGACCATTCACTCACCCATACTTTTCGATCGCATTCACTCACACGTACTCACGCCCATACATAAACCATTCACTTGCACGCACGCGGGTACACATATATGTACATACATACATACGTACACAGTCACATCCGACATGCATGCACGCAGTCAGACATACCCAAATTAACAAAAAAAGGCATTCTTGCCTGCTGCTTCTCAATTTTCACCTGAGTCCTTCTGATTATTCAGGGTTGTCAAGGAATGCAAGTCCAATCGAGAATATGTCTTTTTATGCAGTGTGGTGGAAAGTACACATAATCTAATGTTCCCAGATTCAATTTCCTCTATAGTAGTGTTATTCCAGTGTCTCCACAAATTTGCTTTCATCATAGTTTGGGGCTGTCTAGCTCTGCCAACATTTTTTAAATACAATTTTTGCTCACTGTTCCCACTGCCATCTATAGGGATGTTATTTCTATTTTTACCAATATGATTGTCTTCCTTCTGTAGAGTGTGTGATATTAACCATAATGTGCTTATAAAAACATCTATCATTCCATCAACCCTGTCCCCGACCCTCTTGTACCGCCCACCATGAAGAAAACCACCAGCAACAACTCATTCTTCATCAACAAGATCAGCATGATACCCCAGAACATAGACACCAAGCCCACAACTGACAACACCACACATTCCTTCTTGCAAAACCATCACTACCTTAAAAACCTCAAAGCAATCCCCATGGAAGATCTTACTGGCACTTTGATGACTTTGATGACATCCTCCCAACCTCTATACTCAAAACCCTGCTGACTGAATCACTTCTCTGTTTCCTGGCAATAATGAACATTTCCCTCAATCAAGGCACAAACAAATTCCCCCACTTCTCAAGAAACAGTGGCCACCAATGACCTCAGCAACTTCCGCCCCATGACCAGCTTCCCTTCCTAGGTAAGATCCTTGAGAAATCAGTAGTCATGCAACTCCTTGTTACCAATCTAATTATACTGCGCCCCTAAAGGTAAGGGATGCGCTTACAATCACCTTCACAGGCCCCACACAAGTGCATGAATACGAAATCTCCTACCTGATCTTCAAAGGGTAATCGGAAGAAAGGAGCGATTCACCTGGCACTCTTTCTCTGTGCAGTCAAGTTTGCACAAAGTGAAAACACGGGGGAAACCCTCGAGGGGAAGAAAACCCTTGCAGAAGGAGTTCGCTGGATGAGGAACGGAACGGAACTTGCTTCAGGTATGTGTCTTCGTGGAGTAGATGTCGCAGTCACCACTCCGTTGCGGGTTCAGAGTTTCTTTCCGTTTCCACCAGTTGATACAACGAGAGGGGACAGATTAACCCTAATATGAAGAGAGGGGGAACAGGTAAGTTTATCAAATGGATGTGTATCCTACCCTTGTAATCAGACGGTATAGAGATGAAGAGAGACTGAATCCCAGCTGGAGGATGGGGGAGGACATCTGTGTACAAACACTAATCAGCTAAGGAAGTGAAAAGGAAAGTAAAGAAAATGTAGTGGAACCTTCCTTTCCTCCCATACCATAATCCTGAATGGAGATTGGAGCAAATCACCGGGGGAAATGATCCGTGAATAGATTGTGGGGATGGTTGGGAGATGTAGTATAAACGCGAGGCACGGATGGGCTATGAAGATAGGAGTAAATGAAATGGTAGGTTTGTGCTTATTGTGTTCGTTTCTCGGTGAATGTGTGGAGGAAGTATGCCTACTTATGTCGGAAGGGTCCCAGAGGGTTTCTTGGCTTGGTAAGCGGTGGAAGGGCAGACTACTAAGCACCGGGGGAACATGAGAGTTCCTGACAGAAGGAAAGAAAGAATAGTAGCAGTGAAATAAGGATTTCCTAAATTCTCAAAGTCTGTGAAATCTCTAGATGCGATACTCATGAAGCGTGGCTTCTGAAAACAATAGCAACGCGATGTTGCAATGGATCCAGGACCAAAAGTACTTTCTCGGGATGAATGCAAGGAGCGTGATCTGCTGCCTCCCGAAACACTGCACTGTCAACCTGTGGTACCGCGGCCATCTTAGATTGGGGCATCTGGATTCCCGAGATATGCCGCCAACAGCGCCACAAAGACCATTTCCTAAAGACACCTTGAGTGTTCGTAACACTCCTCCAACACATCGACACCAACAAACTCCTTCACTCTTACCAATCTGGCTTCAGACCCAGATGCAGCATGGAAATTGATTCCATCAAGGTGATCAATTATACCTTTGATGGTGACCATCCTTCGATTCTGGTTCTCCTCAACCTATCAGATGCACGCGACACAGTAGACCACCCCACCAAACGCTCACCAACCTTTTACATCGCAGCATGGGGATCAGCAAGACTCTCCTTAGCTGGTTCAAATCCTACCGCCCTGACCTCTACCAATTCATCCAACTGGATTCCTCCAAATCACCAACTGTACCCATCACCTGTGGAGTCCAACAAGGATCCATCCTCTCCCTACCTATCACTTGCTGAGTTCCAGATGGATCTATCCTCTCCCTCTGATCTTCAACCTTTACATGGAACTGCTTAGATCGCTTCTTGCGCCACACAATATCCACATCAACAAATAACCATACGACACACAGCTTTACCTCAAGGTATCCTTCATCAAAGACACTCATAGGCACAAGCCCTGCCTCACACTGTGTTGGTCTTCGATGTCCATTGCTTACATGAAGTTCAACCCCTCAAAGACCGAATTCCCACTGCTGACCAATGATACTGAACACCCTTACATCCAGAACAGGCTATCTGCTATGAACCTCAAGTGCTTTACACTACAGCGGATCACCAGAGCCAAGTCCCTTGGGTTTTACATCAACAGACATCTCTCCTTCAAGGAGTACGTAGCAAGTAAGAAACAAGCAACTTGGTACCAACTTTTCCTCCTGCAGAGACTTAAGCCTTTCATTCCAGCAAACAACTTCAGATCTTCTCTCCAAGACTTGGTCTTCTCCCACCTGGATGGTGGAAATGCCCTCCTGGAACGCCTTCCGGTCACCAGACTGGCACCCTGAAATGTGGCCAGGCTCATCAAAGGACTCTGTAATTTCGACCACATAAACATGACCCTCAATGAACTGCAGTGGCTCCTGCTGCACTTATCACCTGCAAATCCTTCTGCATCCTCAACAAGGCTGTCACCCTCAAGTCTCCACTCTACCCTGCTGAGAAGCTCAGCAGCTCTGGAGGCCTGCAATTCACCAAAATCCAGGACATGAGCATACCTGAACTCCATTGATGAAGAACGGAAAGAACCAGAAGAAGGGCCTTCTCTGTCTATCCCCCAGACTCTGGAACCTTCTCCCTGTCAAGTCCAGACTTGCCCTCTCACTTCCATAGTAGTTCAGGAAGGACCTCAAGACACTCTTCTTCAAGGATTGGCTCCTCCTTGACACCTAGGTCCTCACCCACTCCCCACCTAACCTTAGACCGGGTGTTCTGCCCCTCCCCCATTTCCTCCCCTGTCCCCTGTTTGCTCGTACATCCCTTGCTGCCAAATTGCTCCCTCTCTCCCTACCCCGTTGCTAGCTCGAAGCTCCCTTGTTTCTGATCCTTTGCAATCTGCTTCTCTCTCTGTATACTTGGCCCTATGCCCTGTGAAGTTCTTTATTTTGCTTTCTAAATCAGGGTCCACGCTCTATGAATACCCTAATAATAATAATAAAATGATTATCATTTTGGGCCACAGTGATGACGTTTGCAGGTTTCTATCAATCTCCTTGTTATCATTATTCTTGTGTTCCTTGCATAGTGAGTTTTCCGAAGGAATAGCGCACCCCCTCCAGTATTTTGCATTCATCTACGGACTGAGCCCATGTTTGGCATTAAACCTCCTTCAGTACTTTCCTTTTGATCTCTTGCATGGTGTCAATGCAATCTTATACATAATATGCATTTCCAGTTTGCATCTTTTGATCCCTCCTCTCCCTGTGCCTTCCAAATAGGCACATGCAAACTTTCCCTGTGCCCCTTCTCTTCCACTTGAGCAGGCCCTTGTAGCCATCAATTCCTGCAACTTCTTTACTTTACTCATTTTCCCACAATGGTTAATTAGTTTCTTTTTTTATTTTCTTATTGAAATGTTTTGCAAACCTCTGACAGTGAACTTTTAATATCCACTTCTGCACACCTAATTAAAGCACAGTTAGAGGAGGCTTGACACATACATAAAAACATTTAAATCAGGTTTGACCTTGTGTATTGATTTTCTTATTCCGAGCTCTTAAATTATCTTCTACTTTCTTTAAATCACCATCCACTCATCACAAAACAGTTCATCTGTTTAATTAATTAACCATCTTTTATAATATGCTATACCTTCGGCCTGGGATTCTGACCAGGATTGGAACCTGTGTTGCTCAGCGTTGTCTTGCTTCCAAGACAAACACGTTGCCCTGCTTCCAAGACAAACGCTGCATTTCCTCTGAGCTATCCTCCTGGACGTTATTGTTCCCTCTTGTTTGTTTCCCTTCCCTCATCTCAACCCTTCCTTCCTCCTCCTCCTCCTTTATGTAATTTCCCTAAACCGGCATTTCTTTTAATTTTGGTGCCTTTCATTAAACCCCCTTGATCCTTGAGTCCCAGACTTTGTGGGATCCTTATTTCTTAGACCATGTTCACATTTTTCAGGTCCAGTCGAGTTATACTGTCTATAATTTCACATACCGTTTTTGTCTGTAAGGATCTTTAACCATAACATTTAATCTTCGACTGTTGTTTTCAAACAGGAAAAACGTGCACAATGCATTGTATTATTGTGTGTCTTGTGCAATGTATGACACTGATAAATATATATGTTCTTCTGCTTGTCATCCACACAATCTACCAGTACTCTCCCTCAATCCCTGATTTAGTTGTTGCCATGGTAATACTTTAACCTGATTTATAAAACAAATGGAGGATATGATATGATATAAGTCATGTATAATGCGCCTGCACACAAGTGTTTCTATACGCAACAAGACAAGGGAGGGAAGACAGGGGGAGGACAAGACAAACGATCTGACTAGGCCTTGTGTCATTCAGATCGTGCAAGTCTGATAGCGCCAAGTGCAGGGGGAAGGGAGAGGGGAAGTGCCAGGGAGAGGGACGGGGAAGTGCAATCAGGGCAGCATTGATCTGAGTAACTGCAGCCAGGGCAGTGCGGCTCTGGGTAAGTGCAGGGAGGCAGGGGACTGCAGATGTTACAGCCCCTAAGTGTGCAGTAGGCCCGGAGGAAGTACAGGGGAGACTGATCATGGAGGAGCATGGTATCCAGTGAGACTCTGTGCGTAGCCAAGCAACCAGTTGTATCCGTGAACAGTTGGTCAGCATGGGAGGGAAAGAGAGAAAGCAGAGGAGAAAAGGAAAGTCTTGAGCTGCTTCCGGATCTTCAGGTGGTCTGGCTCAAGTTGGACAGAGGCAGGGAGGCCATTCCAGAGGGGGGCACCTGCAGAGGAGAGGGATTGGTGTGCATCTGGTGTCCAACGGGGATGGTCCAGTTATCACAGAAGATCTCTGGCAGTGCTCAGTCCCCCCCCTCCAAAATTCCACATTTTGATTCAAGAATATGGGCTACTGTTAATTGATGCCCATGCCTATGTTTTGTCCCAGCCTGACCCTGGGCTCAGACACAACTTCCAAATGCACCATGTTGCAGCAATGAGTTATCAACAGTTAGTATGATAAAGGAACACATGAACAAATACTACCAGACATAGTACTGGTTAGTAACTTTGCCTTTACTCTCTGTAGTAATATTGCCTTACGTATGGCCTGTGATCTTCCATGATGCTATCATCCGCTCACTTAGTTGCTCCACCCATCATCTACAAGTGGCTAGGACTGGGAAGGAAGCGTGCATGGGTGAAACGGCACCAGTAGCCCTGCTCGTTCATGCCATGCTGGCTTTGTGTTGTTGTGCTTTGTCCAATAGAGAATACCACATATTTAGTATGTTATGAGCTTTTTGGATAAAGAGCTCCCCGGGAGATACTGCAATCTGTAAATTACCCTCCTACAATACATGTTCACAGGGTATTTACTTTTATGTGCAAAACCTTAATACATTTGAAGATCTTTTCCAGTTTCTTTTGTTATGTTGAATCTCATATGGTCCCTCTAATCATTTGCAGGGAGCTAGCCTTTTTCGAGTGGAAGGAAGTTTTGAAGCCTGTTATCCAGATTCCTTCATGCTGCAGCACGGGGATCTAGTCCAGTTTGTGCAAGGAGGAGAAAACGGCCAGTGGTAAGCAGAGATCTGTCATGAGAAAATATGTCTTGGTAAAGAAGGACCTACCATAGAAAAACATGTCTTGGTAAGGAGAGTCCTGTCATAAGAAAACAGGAGCATGTCATAAGGAGATATGTTTGGCTAAGGACGGGCCGGTAATAAGAAGACATGTCTCAGCAAAGGGAGGCCAGTTATTGGAAAACATATTTTGTAAGGGGGGACCTCTCATAGGAAAACATGTGTTGCCTAGAAGGGGTCTGTCACAAGAAAACCTTCCTTGGCCATAGGTTCAAACAAGCATATGATTTTAGCTACAATGCACACAGATGTCATCATTGAGCTCTCAATCAATTCGAATAACCCTTACCAGTCAATAACTACTCGCATTGGGACCATTCTCACTTCAGAAGCAGAGAGGGAGGCAATAGAAAGCATTGGGATTCAACAAACAAGTATTTCTTCCTCCTTGCTAGTTTTTTTTCTCCATCATACTGTATATTAACCCAACAGCTAGTGGCGTACATTTGGGGGCCCTTCTGCGGGCCATGGTGAGGAATCCCCCCGGATGGATGTACATGTTTTCCACAAATATGCCAGAGCGACTGAGCACATATAACGAATGTGCTTATATGTGCGTGCAAGGTGTTGTGTGGAGTGGGGAACAGGCATGGCATATTCTACTTAAAATGGTACATGACCGTTCCTTTGGAATAAAGCTATGCATGTGTGAAAAAAGAAATGTTTGCATCCAAAATACACCTTATGCAGGGACGTTTTTATGGGAGGGCAAACGGGGCACTTGCCTTGGGCCCCCACCTTGGAGGGGGTCCCGCAAGGCTAGCTGATCTGAAGAAGTAAGATTCCATTGTTCACTAATCTTAAATAGCACCCGTCAGGATATTTTCTGGGGTGCTGCTGAGGCTCTAAACCCATTGCCTTTCTGGTTTGGCAAGTGCATTCTGCCTTGATCAATTCATCGGCCCTCATTACGACCTTGGCGGAGATCCATGGTGCTATTTGCACCATGGTCCATGGCGCTAAGCTGCCAACTCCGCCATGGTGGTTGGCAGACTTACCGCCCCATTCCGACCTTGGCGGGGCGGTAAGTCCCCAATCCCCATTTACCCTTCCCCATTCCCATTTTTGCCCCATAGGGTATAATGGGAGTGGGGAAGGCGTTAATTACGCCACCGTAAATTACGGTGGCGTAATTAACAACAAGGTCCCTTAGCGCCATGGATTTTTCCGCCTGCAAAAAGCAGGCGTAAAAATCACCATGGCGCTACGGGAACTCGTACTCAGGCGGAAAGGGGCGCCATGGTTTACGCCGGCGTAAACCCCTTTCCGCCAGGGTCGTAATGAGGGCCATCATGTATTGCTTTCTGTGTTCACTGTGGTATGCATAGTTTGTGTGTTCCTTATGGCACAACTCTGGCGCATTTTTTCCTTCCCATGGGAATTATGTCACAATGGTTCAGAAGTTAGCTCAGTGTGTGAAGCACCCATTGCAGAGATATGTGTTCAAATGCAAAATTAGAATATCACATTCTAGCAAGGTGGCTGAGCCTTTCCTATGTGTGAAGTTTATAAACCTGCCTGCATATGTAATTGGATTTGCAGAACAATATCTGCTATTAGCAGCAATGGGCCTGCACCATAAAAACTAAAATATCATCCGTAGGGTGAAGTTCTAGAAATTGGTTTGTTCAGATGGGGTGTTGTAAAACCTAGATAATCGCCTCCAACGATGGCATGAACTGTTAGTCCAAGAGGTGAATAAGTATCCAAATTCAAGACTATGGAACGTCAGCGTTCATGTTTGTATCCTGGTTTTGCCAGCAGATGATACGGTGAGCCTGGTCAAATCATCTAATATATCTTACATTACTGTTCTATCTTCTGTGAGGTTTGCCTTCTTGCTTTCTGCTGGTATCGTTTAGCCCATTACTTGATCTTTCTTCTTATGTAGGCCATTTGGGTGGAAGGGTTGGTAGACAGACGAGAGCGGATCATATGTTGCAGGCCTCAAGCAAGCATATTTTAAGGTCTGCGTGTTTGACACAAAAAAACGGGTTGCTTTTTGGTAGACTTCAAAGGTTTTAATGCACGTTTATAAATGAAAATGTCACAAGCCATTGTTTTGGAAGTATTTAAAGCTTTAAAATACAAAAGACAAACCCAGATTAAATTCATTAAATCACATCGATTGGTGTGCCTGTTCTTATATACCTCCCTTGATGATGGAGAGAATGAAACTAGAATCATTTCCATTTTGCATAACACCCTCCTATAATATTTTGTTTAAAAAATGGTCATGTTTGGTAAAGTGATTTGTGTACTTTCCAAGTGTGTTTTTGATAAAATGAGATTGTTTTAGTTCATGGTAGGAACTGGAAAAGAAAGTGTTCAAATTCAGAAATTGCAGAATTGGCACAAATCCCAGCTTCACCCCTTAACCAGTGTGTGATCCTGGGCATCTCCTTCATTCTTGTATTGCCTAACCTCTCAATGTTGAGTCTTGGGAGGATAGCTCAGCGGCAACCTGCTTGCCTTGGAAGCAAGACAACTGGAGCAGCACAGGTTTGATCCCCGGTCCACGCTTAGAAAACCTATGGGTATTAAGTGCGTTATAAATAACCAATCATATCATATCATATCATTGCCAGTCCCTAAACCTTTCAAAATTGTTAGCCCTTCCAAGTGATTTCCTTCTCATGGTATGATCTTCATAAAAGCCATATTCATGGTTTCACTGTGTTAATAGTGAGCATATTTATATCACACACCACAGGCATTTGTTCCTTCGATATCTAATGGCAATCTATCTCCACTATCCATGTATTCTGTGAGGCAGCTAATGTGAGCTCTGTGTCTATTATGGGTTACATGTACCTTGTACATACGATCCTGCATTAATACTACATCTATCTTCCTAGATGTTACTGATAAAAAGTATCCTGTATGTACTAGAACAGTAACCCTTTTGTAGACTGCTAATGTTGGTCTTCAAATGCTACTTGTTTGTCATTCTGATTAGAGCAATAATGAAGAGGGCAAGGGGACTTAAAGGGAGTAAATGTGCTTATTATGCTGCGAAACAGCATATCAACCTATTGGTTGGGAGCGTGACGGGTGGGCGGCGTGACCAGTATTCTTGATCCCTTAATTCCTTTGGTTCGGTGGAGGGGGGCCCCAAAGATGTCCGTACCCAGGGCCCCAAAGTGCTTAAAATGGCCCTGCCTTTATGGCAAATGTCTGCATGGTCTCCTTTCATTAAAACAAAATATATATTTATATATATATATATATATATATATATATATATATATATGGGATACATTACTCACCGTAATCGTATTTCTGATGCTTGTATCTGCTTAGATTCACATGCTGTGCATAGGCCGACATCTAGTGGAAGCTGCGGAGTATTACAGTTTGTTTTTCGAAAGTCGAAAATGGGCGTCGACACAGGCGTGCCAGTAATACTATCCCTAGTGTGACGTCCACTGTACCCAAGATCCCTCACGCGTGTAGGATCCTCAGATTGTATTTTTTCTGACATGAGGAAGCATGAGGAGTAGCGTGAGTACAGATAATCCAAGCAGATAGACAGAAAGGTAAGACTACAAGTAATCATGCGCCTTCTCTCGGAGGGGAGGAAGGGTGGGTCGCATGTGAATCTAAGCAGATACAAGCATCAGAAATACGATTACGGTGAGTAATGTATCCCTTCTGAGGCTTGTGGAATCTGCTTAGATCACATGCTGTGCATAGATTAGCGAGCAGTACCAGAAGAAGGAGGTGGGATGTGAGAAGGGTCATGAGCAAACAGGTGTCTTAGAACCGCTTGTCCCACTTGTGTATCTGTCTTGGAATGAGTGTCAATGCAGTAATGCTGAGTAAAAGTGTGAATAGAGCTCCAAGTAGCTGCTTTGCAAATGGTGTCGAGGGGAACATTTGCAATGAAAGCCAGAGTGGCACCAATGCCTCTAGTAGAGTGGGCCCTTGGCGTAAAAGGCAGAGTCTTTTCAGAAAGAGAGTAACACAGCTGTATACAGTTGATAATCCACTTCAAGATAGCGCCCTTAGAGACGCGATCCCCCTCTCTGCCTGTAGCTACGGAGACAAACAGTTGATCTGTTTTCCTTAGCGGTCTGGTTTTATTTACATAGTATAGGACCGCCCTACGCACATCTAGGGTGTGTAGTTTCACCTCAGCCGAGCTTTGCGGGTTTTGGAAGAAAGCCGGAAGCTCGATGGACTGGTTTACATGGAACTTGGATATGAATTTAGGTGAGAACCTAGGGTGTGTGCGTAAAACCAGTTTGTCCTTGTGGATAGTAAAGAAAGGATCCTGCACTGACAGAGCCTGAATTTCACTGACCCTTCTTATGGAGGTAATGGCTACTAAGAAGGCCGTTTTATAAGTCAGGTGTTTGAGACTACTTTTATGCATGGGTTCGAATGGGGGTCCCATGAGCTTAGCTAGCACCACGTTGAGGTCCCATCCTGGCGGTGGGTTCGAAATAGGAGGGTGAAGTCTCTTTACTCCTTCCATGAAGGCTTTAACCACTGGTACTTTCCACCACGAGACCTTGTTATGGGATGTGGTGTAAGCCGAGAGGGCTGCCAGGTGTACTTTCAGCGAGTTAAAAACCAACCCTGCATCCAGCAGGTGGAGCATGTATGTCACAACGTTGGAAGGAGTGCAATCAACCGGGTTGATTTGTTTATTCTGGCACCAGATAACGAATCTTTTCCACTTATCAAAGTAACAGTGCCTTGTATTTGGTTTCCTGGACTCCTTTAGAATGTCCATACACCTCTGTGGTAATTTGAGATGTCCAAACGCTATGACTTCAGGAGCCATGCTGCTAGGTTCATAGAGTTGGGTTCCTGATGCACTGTTTGACCCTGTTGCTGGGACAGTAGGTTGTACCAGGCTGGGAGTCTGATGGGCTCCCACACCGCCATCCTGCGTAGGTGTGGAAACCATGGTTGTCTCGCCCACATGGGAGCAACTAGGATGAGCGTCATCGATTCCTTGTTCATCTTGTACACCACCTTCCTGATGAGAGGAGTTGGTGGAAAAGCGTACGCAAACATCCCTGACCAGTTCATCCACAGGGCATTCCCTTGGGAGTCCGGCTGGGGGAACCTGGATGCAAATCCTGGGCATTGTTTGTTTTTGCTTGTGGCGAATAGGTCTATAGTGGGGAAACCCCACTGAGAGAAGAGATCTTCTACTACGTCTCTGTGAAGGACCCATTCGTGTTCTTTTGGGAGGGAGTCTCTGCTTAGAGCATCCGCTAGGGAATTGAGCTCCCCTGGAACATGTTGTGATGACAGGAAGATGTTCCGTCTGAGTGCCCATATCCATATTTTCTGGGCAAGCTTGGACAGATTTGGCGAACGAGTCCCCCCTTGCTTGTTCAGATAGAACATGGCTGTCGTGCTGTCCGTCCTGATCTGCACCGACAAGTTCAGTAGATGGGGCTCGAACGCCTTTAGTGCTCGGAATACTGCCAGAAGCTCTAGCAGATTGATGTGGTTCTTGGCTACTGAGTGAGACCAGAGACCCTGAGCTGTGTGGTGGAGATGGTGAGCTCCCCACCCAGTCAGGCATGCATCTGTAGTCACCACGGCTTGTACTTCGGGATCGTAAAAGGGTTTCCCCTTTGCGAGATTCTCTCTTGTCCACCAGTGTAGGCTCTGTACGAGTGTTGGCGAAACGACCACTAGATCGTCCCAATGACCACTTGCCTGAGACCACTGTTTCGCCAACCATTCCTGCATGGGACGCATGCGCAGACGCGCGTGGGGGACCAGGTAAATGCATGACGCCATCATGCCCAGTAACCGCATAGCTTTGCGTACTGTTATCTGTTGACCTGACTGATAATGCGGAATTTGCAGAAGTATATTCCGAATTCTCTCTTCCGAAGGGAAGGTCAATCCTTTCTGAGTATCTAGGATAGCTCCTAGAAACTGTTTTGAGGTGCTTGGCACCAGACTTGACTTTTTCTCGTTGATAGAGAAGCCTAATTCGTGGAGGAGGTCGATAGTCCTCTGAATGTTTGACCTGCAAATTCCTGGGGTTTCCCCCGTTATGAGCCAGTCGTCCAGATAAGGGTACACCGGGATTGCCTCCCTGCGTAGGTGTGCAGCCGCCACCGCCAGTACCTTGGTGAATACCCTTGGTGCTGAAGCTATCCCGAAGGGCAGTACCTTGAATTGGTAGTGGCGACTGTCCACCTTGAAGCGCAAGTACTTTCTGTGCGCTGGGAGCATGGAAATATGAAAATAAGCATCTTTCATATCCAAGGTTGCCATGTAATCCCCCTTTTTTAGGAGGGGGATTACCTCTTGTAGCGTGGTCATACGGAATTTTTGGGGCTTGACATACTTGTTGGCAGGCCGTAAGTCCAATACTGGGCGCATTGTCAAATCTTTCTTTGGCACAAGGAAGTAAGTTGAATAGATACCCTTGTTTACCTGGTGTCCTGGGACGAGTTCTATCGCGTCCTTTTCTAGCAGAATGGCGATCTCCTCGAGAAGGATCCTTTGATGCTCTAGGGAGTGCACTCTTTGTCGTGGAGGATGGTTCCGGGGACGCTGCAGTAGTTCTATACAATATCCTGCGGATACTGTTGACAGCACCCATCTGTCTGAGGTGATCCCTTCCCAAGCCTGGGTGAAGGTGGAAATGCGTCCCCCTACTGGGGTTGCGTGACAAGGGACCCTGAACTGAGCGTCACTGTTTTGGTGGAGGCGTGCCACCTCCCTTGTTGGGGCTGCCTCTGCCTCTTCCACGACCTCTCTTGTTACCCCTGCCGTAACTCTGGGTAGACTGCTGGTTGTTATTCCATTGTGTACCCTGTCCCTGGGCATAGTTGCCTCTTTGTGAATTTTGGCCGCGTGGGCGACGAAAATTACTGTTCCCCCTCTGGTTAGGGGGTTTGTTGGTAAGCTGGCCAAGGGATTTGAGAGTCTCATATTCATCTTTGGCATTTTTAAGTGCGTCTTCGACCGCTTTCCCAAACAATTGGTCGGGTTCCACTGGCTTGTCTATTAAAGAAGCCTGGGTTTCTGTCTTGAACCCCGACTGCCGTAACCACGCATGTCTCTTGATAACAGTACCTTCTGCTATCAATCTCCCTGCGTTGTCAGCGGCGTCGAAAGTTGCTTTTAAAATGCAACCAGACACGGCTCTCCCCTCTGCCGAGATCCGAGCCAGCTGGCCCTTTAACGGTTCTGGAGCAGAGGCAATGAGCGCCGCGACTTCTTCCCATTGATGGCAATTGTAACTAGCCAACAGGGTGGTGGAATTCGCAATCCTTGCTTGGTAGGCGGACGTTGAGGCTACCTTCCTGCCAAACCCGTAAAGTTTTTTGCTCTCCTTGTCGGGAGGAGCTTCTGATGAAGATAAGGGCGTGCCAGCCCTTTTTCTAGTGTTGGTAACCACTAGGGAATCTGGTTTAAGATGTCCCCTTATATACAGAGGGTCAGACTGGGCTGCCCGGAAAATCTTTTCAATTCTGGGGTTGACAGCTCTGGTGAGGTTAGGATTCACCAGGGAAGGATCTATTCTTCGTTGGATGGATTTGAGGATAGGGATGGTCTGAGCGACCGGTCTCCTCTCTCCTACAAACTCCTCCGCGAAGTCCCTTTCCTCCTGTACACCGTGGGTGTCGATGTGGAAATGTTCCGCTGCTCGAGCGAGAACCTCGTTAAGGAGGGGCTGGTTATCAACTGGAGAGTCGGTAACTGGGGCTTCGCTTTGTACTGGGGAATCTACTCTGTAAATTTCCTGCTCATCTTCTCCCTCCTCCAGGTCCTCATCCTCTGCATAGTAATCTGTCCCGGTTTGTTCTTCCATAATTTCAAACTCCTGGTCCTCTTCAGGGAAAACTTGTCCCTGGTAACTGGGGAGTGGAGTAGAATATGGAGTGGAGTAAGGCTGAACCTCGAAGGGTTCAGGTCTTTCGAACCGGGGCTTTTTACTTAGCGGGATAGGATCGGAGGAGCCTGGGGGTGTGGCCCCTTGAGGGTTATATGAAAGAAAATGTTCTGGGTTCTTATCATAAAAATCAGCCAAGGAAGACATCCTAGACATAACCCTGTCTATGTCTTCACTGGACCATTCCCTGGAACAGGGTATTACTTTAGTAGGTGATGATTTATGGGACTTTTCAAGGGTAGACTTGTGTTTGCTTGTCTGCCTAGGGTGAGAGGATGGCTTTACAGGAGTGGAAGGCTGTGCTTTCCGCTGTTTCCCCCCCTCCCCGTGCGTGGAAAAATGTTTTCCCTGTCCCTTGGAGGCCCCAGAGACTTTCGACGCCTGGCGCCGAGGGTCTGGAGAGGTATCTGTGTGCTTCGGGCGTGGGGCCTCACTGGTGTTAACCGCGGTCTCGGTATCTTGGAGCGCGGCCTGGGGGTGGAAGTCGTCTTCGTCTCCCGACGATCGAACTTCCGTTAATGTGTGTAGCGAGGCACTCTTGGCAAGAGTGGATGATTGCCTTGCGTCGTGAGGTGATCTCGATCGAGAGCGCCCAGAGGACACCGAGTCGGACCGTTCTTTTTGTGCCTCTTTCCGGGAAGTCGACGTCGTCGAGGTCCGGTTGGTCTTAGTGTGTTTAGTGTGTGTTAGGTGTGTAGCGCTTGCGTCGCCGGGGGTCTTCCCCATAGCCGCCCTGCCGGACGACCTTCCGAGGTCGGGGACCTGCGCTCGCCGGCTGTCTTTCGACGCCATAATGCCCTCGCCGTCCGAAAGTACGGCGTCGCTGCCATCGCTGAAGGCGCCCTCCGCTGCCATGGCCTCCTGCCTGGCGTGGTGGGCCCAACGCTTTGTCGAACGGTCCTTAAGTGTCTTAGGTTTAAACCTACTACACGCTCTGCAGTTCGCTTCGGGGTGATCCCTCGGCAAGCAGAGATTGCACGTGGCGTGCCTGTCGACCCAAGGGTATTTGCGATTGCACTTGGGGCAGAATTGAAAAGGGGTACCCTCCATACGCACCTTAAGGCAGCGGGCTGCTAAGTGTAGGAATATATAAAATGTAACTATATATCAAGAGTGAAGAGTATGTACCACCCCCCACTCTCCCTACTTGTAAGGGCCGAGGCCAGCGGCCTACTAGGCCCGGGCCGAGGCCAGCGGCCTTCCGAGGCCCAGATCCGTCGTGCAGCAGTCGACGGTCGATGACTTCTCCAGCCGTCGTCGAGGTCGAGGGTCGACGTTGGGGTGGGGAAGGGAATGAATAAGAATTATAATTATAATAACAGCAAAAGTATGGCTAAGGCCAGGGAACTCCGCAAGATGCTTCCGACCAGTATGGCGGAAAAAAACAATCTGAGGATCCTACACGCGTGAGGGATCTTGGGTACAGTGGACGTCACACTAGGGATAGTATTACTGGCACGCCTGTGTCGACGCCCATTTTCGACTTTCGAAAAACAAACTGTAATACTCCGCAGCTTCCACTAGATGTCGGCCTATGCACAGCATGTGATCTAAGCAGATTCCACAAGCCTCAGAAATATATATATATATAGATAGAACAACCGTACAAAGTACAATGCCAGTGCACTCCTCCACCAACATATGGCACAAATCAGCAAAATGACAGTTCTAATGGCACATCTGATTACTTTATTCATGGGTCCCTCAGCAGGGACATAGAAGCCACATAAAATGATGCGTTTCGCAACAACCTGTTGCTTGCTCACATTCAAATCACAGCACAATGTGGAGCAGAGTTTAAAACATAGAAACATAACTCTATGGTGACAGTGGCTAGAGAGACCTGGTCCTTTCTCTGTGTTCATTATCAAGAAACAATAGTCTACAACATATGTAAACGCTGTCGGCCATGTTGTTATGTTGTGTCACATCCTTGCCCGTAATGTTAGTCAAACCACTGGCTCAAGATGAAAACAATTTCCCACATGTAAATGACACAATAGGGGTTGCATCTGTGAAATAGGTTGTCCCACATATTTAATCCTGTCAACCAATTTGTTAACTAAGATAAAGTGCCTAGTGCTACAAATAAATGACAATTATTGATCTTTCCGAATTGCCTAATGACATAGCAATTAGTTATTTATGCGCCACTATGCCAGACGCAAAAATTAAGTGCTTAGTGCTTGCAGTTGAATTAATTTGATTTCAAAATCAACATCGCAATTAGTTATTTATGCGCCACTGTGGCAGGCGCAAAAAGGAAGTGCTTAGTGCTTGCAGTTGAATTAATTTGATTTCCAAATTGCCTTATGTGAAATACATGGCAATTGGTTGTTTATGCACCACTGCAGCAGGCGCAAGATAAAGTGCTTAGTGCTACGGGTTTGATTTCAACTACAGGATCCAATATTCATCATCATTCCGCCACAATAACTAACTCACATGAAATGCCTGAATGCTTGAAGTGTCATTTGCAAGTGACGGAAAACAACTGCAGTAAGGCAAACATCATAATTGTCATCGAACGGAAAATTCAGAAAATCCTCAGAGCCAATGAAACTCACACAGATCATGGTTAAAAGAAATATCATTTAAAAATTGCTAAAAGATTATTTAAACATCAGCAAAGAAGTTGTAAAATGCAATTTCAATTAACAATTTCATCAGGGATTATGCAGAGAACTGATTCAATAGGTAATGATAACACAATATAAAACCAATATAAAACCAAAATTCAGATTAAATGGAGAGAGGCAAATGCATGATATTATTTCTCCCACTCTAGTAAAGGGCATGGTGCAACCTAAGAAACTAACTCATATATATATATGGAAATAGTGAAGGGACTACAACATTATTATTAGTATTGTTCAAATATGTGCACTGTAAAACCCATTGCTTGCTGAGGACCAGAAGTGATAATGACAAATAAACAAGCACTTTGTGTCCCAAAGCTGAATATTTACAGTAACATACTGCTATTTTCCATTTAGTTAACAGAGAAAAACAATGTAGTTCAGGCATCGGATCCACGGCTGAGCCCCATAGAATCCAGAGATTCGGAATAGATCTGGCTGTGTAGTAGAGATTAAGGGCCTGATTCATGGACTATTTTGCACGGTGCAACATACATTTCACTGGTGCAAAGTGACTTTCCACTGCCAATAAACACCCTGATTCATGGAACAGTGCAAAGTATCTTTTTGCTGTGCAAAGTGACTTTGCACTGCAAAAATACACTTTGCACTGTTCCATGAATCAGGGTGGAGCAGTGCAAAGTGTATTTTTGCAGTGCAAAGTCACTTTGCACCAGTGAAAAGTTCTTTGCACTGTGCAAAATATTCAATGAGTCAGGCCCTAAATACCTTCCAGCTAGTTCTGTTTTTTTTTGTGAGAATTTTAAAGACAAATTATTTCAAAGTAGATAATCGGGAAGAAGCTTGATCCCACTAAGGAATTTAATCCTGGAGTCTTAGCTGGAGTGTTAGCTGGCAAATTCTCTAGAATGTTTTTGTGCCAGCCCGATGTAGGTATTGCTACTTATTAGGTGACACTTGAGAAGAAGAGACTTATCAATTAATGCAGATCCCTGTGTTAGGTGATAACATATAAGCAGAACTCCCATAGCATAACATACACAATCAGGATGAGCTGCAATTGGTGTTAACATCGCATAGAATATTACTATGTGAGTGTTTGTGAATTTTCTCGAATAATCCAGGGTGACTAACGTCAATGTGTTACTCAATATTTATATGGGTCTAATACTAATACAATACTCAATTTATCAACTTGCTTGGGTGATGTGTGAATACCATGGTGCACCAAAATAAATACCACAGTTCTGCTCTATATGCCAGCCTATACATTTACACAATGGATCAATTAACCAGTTTCTTAAATCTGTTTTGTCACCTGGGATTTTTTTAATCTCCATTCAAATCTGCTACTGTCATTCGTTTACTAAAATAATAAAATAAAAACTCTCTCTCGATTCTTCTAACACAGTTAATTTGTATCCTATTTCTCTTTCACCTTATTCCGTAAACTTCTTTAAAGGCTTGTTCACTCTCAACATTTACACTATCTTAACTCCCAAAACCTTCTTCCTACTCAACAATCTGGATTTCGGTCAGGCATCTCAACTGAAACTGTTCTTGTATCTGTCTCCAATTCCAATTCCAATCTCTACGCTTGCCATCTTAAACTGACTTCTATCCTGATTCTTTTAGAATTGAGTGCTGCCTTTCATACAGTCGATCACTCTACTTTAATCACCACCCTCTCTTCCATGGGCTTTTCTGGTACAGATCTTTCTGGGTTTAACTCCTATCTTTCTAATTGTTCTTTCACTGTCTCTTGGAAAGGTCTTTCTTCCTATTCTTCCCCTCATGATGTACCCCAGGGTTCTGTTCACCCTCTTTACCTCTACTTTAGCTTCTTTAATCTCTCGTCATGGGTTTCAAGTCCACCTCTATGCAGATGACGCCCAGATTCTCGTATCATTTCCATCATTCACTGAGTCTATCAATCAATGTTCATTTTCTTTGCCTAAATCCCAATACAAATAATTTTCTTTCCTGCTTCTCCAAAAATGTCTTCTCCTCTGCCAGGCTCTTAATGTAGGTATTATTATTTGTGATTCTTCCTTTTCTTTACAGGCTCAGATCACTATGATGGTCAAATCCTGTCATTTCCAGTTATATAACATTCGTAAAATACATCTTCTACTCACTTTTCCTCCTCATTCACATTACTTTTGCTGTCCTTACGCAGGACTTCCTAAATTTGCTCTTTTTCCTTTTGGCTCCATCTTGCACTCTGCGGTTCAAACTCTTTTTCTTCTTCCTATGTCTGCTCATCTTACTTCTTATCTGGCTCCTTTACGTTGGTTACCAATTCAGTATCTTTTTGAAAATCAGTTTCTTTGCCTTGTCCTCAAATGTATACATGCTTTAGCTCCTCCTTATCTTTGTTCCATGCTATCGTTATATCAACCATCTTGTAATGTACGTTCTGCTACACTTCTGCTACAATCTTCTTTCTGACTGTCCCTACTCATGATTTAGATCATTCCAACTTCTAGGGCCTAAACCATGGAATGCTCTCCCATTTAACATCGCTTTTGTTCTTCTCTCTCTCAGTTTGAGAAACTTTTAAAATCTCATCTCCTTCATTCTGCTTTTCCGGACTCTGTCATGTAAATCTCCCTAGCTGGGATGTTTTTTTCATTCCTGTTTGTACTGTCATTATTATCATGTAAAGCGCTTTGCATAAAAGCACTATATAAGCATCAAAAATAAATAAATACATTGTAATGTTCAATGTAATACCAATTTCACTAGTGATTCCACCTACCTTCTCGGTCATCCAACCCATGAAGCGTGTGTCAGTTTAGGCTTTCGCCGCCACATTCTCACCCTCTCCTCCCCCCTTGGCTGACTCACACCCTGACACAGCCCTCTCCATGCTCCACTCTGCTGTATCTGATACTCTTGATGTTCTTGCCCCTGTCATGAGGATCCGCTTCAAGCTCAAAGCCAAGTGCAACTCCTGGTACGACTCAGACCTCATCACCCTCAAACGCAAGTGCAGGGTGGCTGAAAGGAAATGGCATGCTTCCGGCACATCCTCTGACAAACTGGCCTGCCGCCTGCTCCAAAGGCAATAACAGCTCACTGTCCGCACAAAGAAGAGAGCTCACATCCAAGCCTGTGTCTTTGAGGCATCTAATAACTCGACCAAACTCTTTAAAATCTGCAAGGAACTGGCCAATCCTGCTGCAGTCTCTACCTCTCCTGCCCCCTTGCAGGCTCTCTGCACGGCTCTAGCTTCTCATTTCATCTCTAAATCTCCGGACATCCTGTCCTATCTCTCTTCTTCTGCCCCTCCTCCCTGCTCTTCCTCTGGCCCTTCTTTGGCCACCTCTCCTCCCCCTGCTCCGCCTTTCCCCTGTTCTCCCCAGATGAGATTTCTAGACAAGTCTGATCCATGAAAGAAAGTCTCATCAAAACAGTTTCCCCCCTGTTCCTCCAAAACCAGCAAGGACCACATTGACACCCTGACTCCTGCTCTGGCTGACTTCTGCAACCACTCCTTTGCCACTGTAATCCTCCCCTCACCCCTGAAGCACTCCCTTGTGCACCCTCTTCTTAAAAAACCCTCTGCCGACCTGTCCTGCCCTGCTAACTATCGCCCAATCTCCATCACTCCTTTCTTGGGTAAATCTCTGGAAAAGCTGACCATCTCCCAGCTTAATCTTCACACTGAAACTTTTGGTTGTCTCCATGACCATCAGTCTGGCTTCAGAGCTGCCAGAAGCACAGAAACTGCTCTCCTGAACATGCATGAAGACCTGCTCTCTAACCTTGATTCCAACACCCCCTCATCCTACTTGATCAGTCTTCTGCCTTTGACACAGTCAACCTTGCCATCCTGCTGTCATGACCCTCGCCCAAAACCCCCTCTGGCAAACCCATTGGCCAGGTGGAGTCAGGACTCGGGCCTCTAGAGCCTGTCATCCTCTTCAAAAGCCTTCATGGGGCCAGTCCTGGCACCTATGGCGCCAGGCTCATACACCATGAAAAACAATGTGCTTGGGAACCACTTTATTGTATTGTCAGCCAACATGGAGGCATCCACATAGCTTGGTTCCTAAGAACTAAGCTATGCGGTCTAGTGTTTTGGGTGTGGTAGCCTAGGGACTACTTTACCTGGACTATTTTGTTGGGGCTATTTAAACCACACCCGAGCAAGACAACACGCTTCGCGTTACTTTGCAGCTTGCAACGTGACGCTCACCGTGTCCAGCTACTCCCTCGAACCTCAGAGAAGCAGAACCTGCAAGGAGACAAGAGGAACATCATTAGCAGCAGCATCTTACCTGCAGTCTTCATCTTTAAACACTTGAAGCTACTGAGAACAGCTTCCTCGAATCTGCTCGCCTCCCGGACAGAACGACTTGAAAGAGGAAGATAGAGGCAACATTAAAGAAAGCAGTAGAGACATTTACAAATTACGAACTGCTCAAAAGGCTTACCTGGCTGGTTGCCTCTCGGCTGGCACCGCTCCAGACATTCCACTCGCGCTGAAGAACACAGTAACCTACAAGGAAGGAAAACACAGGTTAGCAAAGGCAAGACTTTGCAGCGCTGCGCATAGCGCTAACTTACCGCATCATAGCGCTCTTAATGCGCCATCATTTACCAGCGGGGCTCAACCAAGCCAGTTCACCGCGCTAAAGCTGTGCATACCTAAGGGAGATAAAAGAGACATTTTAAACAAAGAAAGGCATGCAGGATAGCAACAAAACTAAAGAACAGCAATAAGACCTACCTGAACAATATCAAACGGGCCGGCGTCAGTGAAGTAACTGGACCGCACTCGCCCATAAAAGACAACGCGCCCCTGCAAAGAAAGCAGGACGGAGAGCATGCCTAATTCTACCACAAGGCAGAACCTTCCCCGCAGACCACATCAGGGTAAATCTGAGAAGCATCCCAGCGAGTAACCCGGCTGGGTGGCGTCCCTGTGGATACCAGGTGAGCGTAACACCTGCTCAACCATCTCCGTGATAACTTGGGTATCACCAATCAGGCCCTGGCTTGGCTGGCGTCTTTCCTCGCCGATCGACCGTCCCAGGTACAACTTGGGTCCTTTCTCTCCTCTGTCTCTATCTCTACCTGTGGTGTTCCCCAGGGGTCTAACTGTCACGACCCGTGACCCAAAACCCCACTGGCATGGTCACATGCCAGGTAGGGTTAGGACTCAGGGTTCACTTGGGGCCCCTAGGGATCATTATAGACTCTCCGGGAGTCAGTCCTGGTGCCTTTGGCGCCAGGCTCATGTTCAGATTGGGACATTGGGCCTCATTACGACCCAGGCATTAAGGGTTAACGCCGTCGTTAACCCTTAACGCCTATTCTGATTTTAACGGCTGCTCTTAGCAGCCGTTAAAATTTTTGGCGCTAACCTGCCATGATGCTAATTACGGCACCGTAATTTACGGTGGCGTAATTAGCACCTTCCCCACTCCCATTATGCCCTATGGGGCAAAAATGGGAATGGGGAAGGGAAAATGGGAAATGGGGATTTACCGCCCCACTCACCTTGGAATGGGGCGGTAAATCCGCCATCCACCATGGTGTAAACATAGTATGGTGTAAACGCAGTTTACACCATGGTGGTAAAGTTGGCGCAATTAGCGCCTGGGTCGTAATGACCCCCATTGTCTTGAAGGGACTACTTTTTCTGTGAAGGCCTGCAGCCAACATGGAGACACCCACACAGTCTAGTTCCTAAGAACCAGACTGTGCGGTGCAGTGTTTTAGGGTGTGGAAACCCAGACTACTTTACCTGGACTACTTTACAGAGGGCTATATAAACCACACCCAAGCTACAGAACGTGCTTCGCGTTATTCTGCAGCCAGCAGCGTGACGCTCATCGTGTTCAGAGACCAGCACCCGGCGATCCTTGAATAGCGGACCTGCAGAGGAGACAAAAGAACATCATTAGCAGTCTCTGCTTACCTGCACCTTTGCATCCGTCGATTCCTGCTGCTCGCAGTCTTCCATCCAGTTGGCAGCATCATCAGGACACCATGCAAGCACCGGAGGGAGAGAGAAAGAAGGACAATGTTAAAACAGGTTACTCACTGCATTCATGGCAGTAATCACAAAATTTTCACCTGGCTGAGCATTTCTTGACCTGTTCTGCTCTGGAAATCTTCACACGACCAGAAAGACCATCACGATATGAAAAGGAATAAAGAATACAGGTTAGCAAGAAAAGACATTACCGCGCCGCACTTAGTGCCTAACCTACCATCCATCATACGCTCCTCTGTCCATCATCCTCGCAGGAGCCTGATCCAAGTAGCGCACCCACCGAACCTCTGTGCACCTAAGGGGAAACAAACAAAGAAAAGACATTAATAGCAAAAAGGAAAGCAAGGATATTTTAAGATATAACCAGACTTACTTCCTTAAAGACACTTGAATGGGTTAGCACCAGTGAAGTTAACTCGGTCACTTGAACCCGCAGAAAACTACGCGCCCCTGCACAGAAGGCATGACGGCGAGCAATCCAGACATCATACATAACAAGGCCCGACCGCCATAGGAGGCATCGTGCAGAATCGGGAAGGTCCAGGGGGGAATCCGGCAACCAGGGCATAAGGGCGCCCCCGTGGATACCAGGTTAGCGTAACACTTACCTCTATCCCTGGCTGTTCAACAAATTCCCGGCACTTCTTGCCCACCGCATTGTCGCTCTCTGCCCTAACTTTCAGTGCTATGCGGATGACACTCGCTCATATTCAGGCACCCTTCAGCCACCTCTTCTCCTTCTCTCATCTCAGACTGTCTGTCTGCTATCCAGGAGTGGTGTGCCGTCAAAGATCTCTGCCTTTAATGCCAGTAAGACTGAGATTCTCCTCATCGGCACACCCGCTCCCTCCTTTCCTGTCACTCTCTGAGCCGGCCTCTCTTGGCCCTTTCCTGCTCCCACCTGTGAGGCTAAAAACCTTGGGGCCATCTTCGACTCCACCCTCTCCTTCTCTTCTCACATCTCTGACGTCTCTAAGAAGTCAAGCTACCAGCTGCATCTCCTCAGAGGTAGTCTACCTTTCCTCTCCTTCCCCCAGAAGCTCAGTGTCTCCAGAGCTCTGGTTCTCTCTAGGCTGGATTACTGCAACAGCCTCTTTCTAAATCTGCCTGCCTCTACTCTACAACCTCTGCAACGCATCCAAAACAGGACTACGAGATTTGTCCTTGGCCTCAAACCAAGGGATCGTATCTCTCCAGGACTGACATTTTTGCACTGGCTCCCAGTGGCTGTGAGGATTAAGTTCAAAACCCTCTGCATTGTCCACAAGGCCTTCTGGGGCCTCAATACTGTCAACTCTCTCTTCCTAAATATCTTCCTTCTCAAGCCCTTCACTCATCCACCTCCAACTCTCTCAGGGTCAGTCGTTTCTCCAAGCAACAATTTGGTGGTAGATCTCTTTTTTCGGCTGGGGCCTCCCTCTGGAACAGCCTCCCTACATCTCTGAAAATTGAGGAGAACCATCTCTGGTTCCGTAAGCACCTCAAGACCTTCCTCTTTGCTTCTGCTTTCTCTCCTCCTCTCCCCTGCTGAACTCCTGGCTGAAACTGAAACGGCACTGGTCACCTGCCTACCCTCTGTTCTTGGGCCCAGGCCCCCGTCCCACCAGTTGCATACCTGCACTGCCCCCCTGGCAACCCTTGCACTCCGGGGCTGTTTATGTATCCCTACAGCCCCCAACCAGCACTTGACACCTGATGTCTGCACTAACCCTTGCAACTGCCACCAGCTGGCCGCATTTCTATTGTTGTTATGTACTGCACTTCCCCTCCCCCTCGCACTTTCCCCTTCCCCATCCCCTGCACTTGCGCAATCTCAATGTCACCTGGCCTAGTAAGATTGTTGTATCTGTCTTCCCTCTGTTCCCCTCCCTTGCCTTGTCGCACCTTGAAACACTTGTGCATAGGCGTGTTATAAATGCCATATAATTTCATATCAGTATTGCCCAGTTAAAGACATTGTTATGCTAGCTTCTACATTGTAACTCTGCCCCTCCTCATAGAACATTGTGATGTCACTTCCAACCATGCCATGCCATTATTCCCCCAGTAAAACACATTGTTATGTTAAGTTAAAAAGCTTTCATACTTCCCCCATCACCACCATAGATGTCCTCCAGCACTGAGGATTGTCTTGAGAATAGTGCATTGTGCCCCTATCTGGGTTAACTAGACATGTGAATTTGGGCCACTGAAAAGTTTGCTGCCAGCCACCACAAAGCTATTCAAATCATGGGCAGTAAAATACATTGTCATGCGTGCATTTACATTGCCCCCAGAAATTTCTAATGCCAGTTTCAATAATGCTATGCCAATGTTGCCCCAGTAAGCACATTGTTATGCTGGCATCTACATTGTCCTAAGAATGTTGTGATGCCACTCACAGCAAAGCCAGGGCAGTGTTGCCCCTGCAAACACATTGTCAGTCTGGCACCTATTTTGCCCCAGAATATTATGATGCCAGGCTCAACAACACCCGAGCTGTATTGATCCAGTAAACTCAGTGCAATGCTGATTTCTACATTTCCTCCAGACGGCAGAATGCCAACTCCTGTCCCCATTATTCTCCCCATTATCCTTTGCCGGGCTTGCGTGTTCGGTTCTCAAATACGTGATTACCTTTTGCATTGAGATTATATAAGTTTATTCCTTTACTAAAGCCTTTGTTTTTATTTTTCAGAGTCAACACGTTAGACTGTCTGTTACTAAGTCCCATGTTTGAGGCTACCAAATAGATTTGGGGCAACTATATGGGCAACTATATGGGCTGGGGTCCATCATCTGCTCCATGAGTACCCCTGAGGAGGTGCATGGTGGATCCCCCATGTACCCCAGTCATTCCCTATCATTGTTTGTGTGCCACAGCAGTTTAGTCTCATTACCTTCAGAAAGAGTGGAGGTAGACTGCTATCTTGTGATACTTGTCTGCCCCTTAATAACTGGACAGACAGGTATCATGTAAAAACACCACACTATATCAGTCATATAACAGGTGGGCAACCCAGGGTATTGCTGTTCATGGAACCGCCAGTGCAGGAATCACAGATTTTCTGAGAGCGAGACTAGATTTATTCAAACGCTACAACTCATGTGTGAGGCTCATCCTGCTGTCGAGGGGTCATGCCCGTGTTCATACGAGCTCTGAGAGTCAGCACCATAAAGAGTAGGCCTTGGTACCTGCAGGCTCAGTTCCCTCTTAAAGTGTGAAATGAAGATAGCACCCTGGCCTTATCATGCATCAGCTTGCAAAACTGCATGGTGTGTCAATGACCAAGTGATATCAGGTGCCAGTTCTGTAGTTCAGAAAACTCTTTATCAATCCCTTCATTGAGGTAAGGGAAGTAACTGCACAGACGTCAACACGCCATTACGCTGTCACGCTGTTGCATTACATTGATATTCAAAATCTGAAAATTGTACTTTTGAAATCGTTGTACTGTGTACTAGCTTCTTAAATTGCGTTTTGCCTATTTTACCATTTTGCACCTGTGACCCAGAGGTGTCACCATTATCCTGCAAGTGTCTGCCTTACTTTGTCAAAGTTTCTCAGCTTTGCCCACGTTTTGCAACATACTACTCGTTACGTGTGTCATGTCTTTTCACGGGTGTTGGAGGATCTCATAAACTCCAACACTCCATATGAAAAGTACTGTGATCTGCTAAATTTGTGACAACATCTACCATTATAGAACTGCCACGTTCCATCCTGCTGGAAAGATGTGTTTCCCAGGCTGCACGCACGACTCGAAGCGGGCAGCCTCACTTGGGATTTACAGCTTCCAGCAGCAACGGCGTCGCTCATTACAAAACCTCTGCACCGGTCCTCGCCGGACTCAGCGTTCGGCGCAACTCTCTGTCCATTCCAGACTTATTCCTCGTCTCACCCACTGATTGCTGGACTAAGGTATGGGCTATCTCAAGTTTTGCCAACTCCTCACCCAGCCAAAACGCCTACTTTATACATCTTTGGTAAAGGAAATTGTACTAACCAAACATGATCTACTTCAGTCTATGCCCACCAACAACCTACCGGACCCTGCACCATATGTCTCCCCATTCCCACCATCGCAAAGATGGACAACATTATATGTACCCCCAAACATAAAGAGAACATCACAACTAATATGTCACGTGGCCCAGCACCATCACTTGGGCTCGCTCCACCTCACCCTGACACCATCCAAACAGGGGACCTTGTTACCAAACCCCTAGACATCAAGATAGGACTCCTCAAAACAAGATCCTTGAAAAAACATGCTCAGGATATCCATGATTACATTACTACTGACAATCTTGATATCCTGTTTCTCACGAAGACATGGCTACAAGAGCCCATAGGTCCCATGGTGGAAACTGCAGTCCCAGAGGGATACAATATATACTTTTAAAACAGGGAGATCGGCAAGGATGGAGGGGTGGCCATAATAGCCAAACAAGACATGGCCCTCTTTCCCTCACCTATACATTGCAATGGATGCAAATCAATCATGTTAAAAATGACTCACACAAATAACAGCAGTATTAATTTAATAGCCATCTACAGACCACCCTCCCTGATATCCGACTTTAACGATGAGTTAGTCCACCTCCTCAACTCTCTAAAAGGGACCAACACAGGGACAAGCATACCTGGAGACCTCAACAGGTGGAGAGGGAATCCCCATGACAAAGAGGCTATCTCCCTTGAGAAAGAACTTAACTCTATAGACTTCCAGGTAGTCAATACAGAACCCACATCCAACACAGACAACCAGCTGGACTGGGTTCCTTCCAACAACATAAACATCACACTTCTTGGGACCTATCCCTGAATCTGGTCCGACCATCAAAAAGTTGAACTATGACTCACACCCAAGGACACTATCAAGAAATTGAACAACACCCAAAATTCCATGCAAAGTAGAAATCTCAAAAAGATCTCACCAGCTATTCTTTCACAAGGCATCTCCAACATCATGAATTCCTCAAGTGAAGATGACCCCTGTGAGTAATTAATAAACATTTTCAATGATCATTTCAGAAAAATCCTCGACCAAGATGCCCCACTTAAACAGAAACTACCAAGACCCAACAAAGCCCAGAAAACATCCTACCACCTAGGTTGATTCTTGACAACGCTGAGTTATTCGCCCCTTTTGTCTGTCATGTGGTCAACGCCTCATTCAGAGACCTCAAGGTGCCCACCTCCATCGAAACTGTGACTGTGACACCTCTAGTAAAAAAACCTGGCCTTGATCAACGCGATCCTGTAAATCTTTGCCCAATTACAAATTGCAATTTTTTGCTAAAGATTCTGGATAAAGTTGCCACAGGCCAACTACAAAAATATATAGTGTCATGAACCATCGTCTGCGTCCCTTCTGGACCTCCTGGTCCCTGACCCATAGGGGATTGAATGCGATGATCCTTCCAACATGGCCACTTGGAAAAGAACGCTCCTGTTCAGTCTCTATGTTCCACGCTGCACGTTCTACAAAAGAGAAACGCCCCAGCGGCTCTGCGCGTCTCAACTCTACCGCTTGCTGTAGTCAGACGTGTGTTGCCGAAGTTTGTTCGGGGCTCCCTTTTTATTCCTTGTTCCCGGTTCCTTGAAACCCCGTCCTTCCTCCCATTCCTCCACCTATTTTCCTGGAATTCTTCCGCGCTCGGGTCACGGCATTCCGTGCCTCCGAGCGTAACTTCCTTGATTCCTGGTATCCATCCTGGACTTCTGAACGCTCCCGGAAACTGAATAGCGAACCTCACGCTGGAATCCGAGGACCCGCATTCGGGTTTGTACAAATCCCGGACCGTGAGAAAGAAGACATCCTAGAAGGTCGCAAGCAAACAACAAAAGCAGGTGAGAAGGGGAGAGATTTGTGACAGATTGAGACGCCTAAAACACGATACAGACACAGAGATGGAAGCCGCTGTTCAAGACCTCATGCGAGGCATGCAGGAACTAACCACGGAGGTACAGAACCTCAAGGCTGAGAATGCTGCATTAAAACAGATAGTTTTGTCACGTGACTCTGCAACTAAAGAAAGCGTGTTATTGGGAGGAATAGTGGACAAGTATGATGGTTCTTCCAAGACTCCCCATGCCTTCCTTGATTCATGTTTAGTGCACTTCACCTACAAGCCCTACTATTTCTCTACTCCTAGAGCAAAGGTGGGCTTTATGATCTCACACCTCACTGGAAATGCATTGACTTGGGCAACCCCGCCTAGTCAATGCAGGCGACGCTCTCCTGGATGATTATGATGGGTTTGTGAGTGCTCCAAAGGAAATGTTTGATCGCCCAGAACAGGTGTACAGTGCTCAAGAAAGACTACTCGAGTTTCAACAAGAATCCCAGGATATGCTCACTTATGTGACTCGTTTCAAACACCTTGTGAAGGAAGCAGATTGGTCGCCAGAAGCTAGCTTCACTCTCTTCCGAAGAGGTCTGAATGAAGAAATTAAAGATGAGTTAGCTAGGGTAGCTCGCCCAAGCTCCTTACAGGCTCTTATGGACCTTTCCTTACAAATAGACTTCCGAATCCATGAAAGAAGAGCAGAGAAAAAGAAGTCTAAATTGGGCTTCCAAAAGACCACCATAGAACATCCGCCTAGATCAGAGCCCACAGTTTCTTCTACCCCGGACCCAGAACCCATGCAACTAGGGGCCTTCCGTGGACCCATTACCCCACAAGAAAGGATGCAACGGATTCACACTGGTCTGTGCATGTATTGTGCCTCTGATAAACACCTCGTGAGAGAATACCCTATTGCTCCTCCACGGTGTTCGGAAAATGCCAGCTCCCGATCCTAGAAGGGGCACAGCGTCGGGAGAGAGATGTTTGCTCCAAGTCAATTCCATCCTTGAACTCTCCTGGACAAAATAATCTTGTGGTTCTACAGGCCTTTCTATCGTCTTCCAAGAAAGAATCCTACCCCATCCTGGCATTAGTAGATTGCAGAACCATGGGCGTATTCCTAGATCATGATTGGGTCACTGCTCACAACATTCCACATGAAAGCCGAGAAACAATGCAACCGGTAGAGGCCATTGATGGGAGACCTCTATCTTCAGGACCCATAACCCTTCAGACTGAAGAGATTCTACTCTCTATAAACCACCCTCGAGAGAGGATCAAATTCGACATTATAAAATCAGCCCATTATCCGATGGTTCTTGGAATGCCCTGGTTACAAAGGCATAACCCCTACATCAATTGGGCAGCAGGCTCCCTGTTCCTTGGATCTGAACACTGTATGTCTCACTGCTTGTCCCTAGATACCTTACTGAAGCCTTCTGAAGACTCGCAAGAGAGCCAACAAAATCCAGTTACCGTCTCTAACATCATCCAGATTCCCAGGGCCTACCAAGCCTTTTCTGATGTATTTTCGACCGCTATAGTTCAAGCTCTCCCTCCTCACAGACCAGAGGATTGCGCCATCGATACTGAACTTTCAGCAGTGATTCCTTTCGGCAGGATGTTTATATTATCAGAACCTGAAAAAGGGACCCTGCGGGAATACCTGGATACCAACCTGGAAAATGGCACCATACGACCATCTAAATCCCCAGCGGGTGCTTCATTGTTTGTTGTTCCCAAGAAAGATACCAAAGAGCTCAGACCATGTTTAGACTACCGTGGCCTTAATCAGTGCACTCTCAAGGACCGCTACTCCTTGCCCCTCATCTCGGATATCTTGGAAGCAGTCAGAGGTGCAGTAATCTTCCCAAAATTAGACCTAGGGGGTGCCTACCATTTCATTCGTATAAAGGTGATGATTGGAAAACAGCCTTTAGAACCCCCTTTGGCCATTTTGAATACCTAGTTATGCCCTTTGGACTTGCTACTGCCCCAGCGGTTTTCCAACATTTTATGGATCAAGTGTTCTCTGATATGTTATTCCTCTTCGTCATCGTATATCTGCACGATATACTAATATACTCAAAGGACCATCTAAAACATGAAGAGCATGTGAAGGCAGTTTTACAACGTCTACGTGAACATAAGCTCCTGGCCAAGCCAGAGAAGTGCATTTTCCATGTATCGACTGTTCACTACCTCGGATTTGTTCTCAGTCCAAAAGGAATTGGAATGGACTCCTCGAAAAGTAGACTCCATTTTGTCCTGGCCCACTCCAACTACTGTGAAACAGATTCAATCCTTCCTAGGGCTTGCTAACTTCTATCGGAAATTTATACCAACCTTTTCAGAGATTATGCACCCTATCGTCTCACTGTTAAAGAAAGATACCCCCTTCCTGTGGACCTCAACCCAAGATACGGCCTTTCAATGCTTGAAGTCGGAGTTCACACAAGCCCCCATCCTAGCCCAACCTGACGTTGATCAACCCTTTCCTGTTGAGACTGATGCTTCCAACTACGCCATTGGGGCAGTTCTAAAGCAAGAATTGGACGACAAGTTAGAACACCCCATCGCCTATCTTTCTCGTACTCTAACTCCCAGTGAAACCCATTACTCTGTTTTGGAAAAGGAACAACTAGCCATCCGTCAAGCCTTCACTGACTGGCGTCATCTCCTCCTGGGAGCTAAACACCCAGTACAAGTTCGCACGGACCATCGGAATCTTCAATTTCTACAATCCCTAGAATGCAGAAACAGTCGTCAATCCCGTTGGGCTTTCTTTTTTGCTCGATACCAGTTCCAAATCCATCATGTCCCCGGAACACATAACATTATTGGCGATGCCTTATCCAGACGTCCAGATTACGAAACCCTTGAGGATCGGACCTTCCCAAAGAAGTTTCCCCACACAATCTTTGTTGCCCAAGCACTCACACTCCTGGAGAGTATTCGCAGTCAAACTCGATCCTCTGAAACCTGCAAGAAGTTTAAGAGAAATAATAGATGGAATCTCACAACAAAGGACGGATATCTATTCAAGGACAATCACTTGGTCATTCCCGCTCTAGGACTGAGACAAAGGATTACAAGCCTATGCCATTATACCTTTCATTCGGGACACCGTGGGATTACCAACACCCTCCACCTAATACAAAGACAGTTTTGGTGGCCGAAGATGAAGGATGATATCAGGATCCATATCCAGACATTTGCAGTTTGCAATCAGAACAAACATGATAATAAGAAACCGGCAGGACTTCTACTCCAACCAACAATACCAACAAGACCCTGGGAAATTATCGCCACAGATTTTATCTTGGAACTACCATCCTCCAGGGGCTACAGACTATCATGGTCACTATTGATTTGTTTACTCACGTGGCTCATTTTACACCTTTATACAAACTGCCATCCTCATCTGACCTTCCGGAATCTTCCTGGAACACATATTACGGCTTCATGGGCTACCTTCCAAGATAATTTCTGACCGAGGACCCCAGTACATTTCTCAGTTTTGGAAACAATGATGTCATATTCTGGGAATTCAACGTGCCTTGTCTTCAGGCTACCACCCACAAACCAATGGGGCTACTGAACGTGTAAATCAAACTCTTGAAAAATACCTTTGTTGCTTCGCTACCAAGGTCCAAGATGATTGGTCACTCTTAATACCTGTGGCCGAATTCGGTTATAATAATTCAGATCATTCAGCTATCAAGACCAGTCCCTTCTTCTGTAGTCAAGGTTTCCATCCATCAGTTCTACCCTCTGTACTCCCACACCCTACCCCAGTTCCTGCGGTAGATTCCTGGATTGAAACCCTTATTACAGTACACAAAGAAGATAAGGAACACCTACAAAGGGCCCGAAGAGATGTCAAACATTATGCTGACTCCAAAAGAAGACCTGGACCTTCCTACTCTGTAGCCGATAAAGTCTGGTTAGCCTCGAAGCTCCTTCCTCGACATCTACGCCCAAATAAATTGGCTCCCAGGTATTACGGTCCCTTTTCTATACAAGAAATCGTCAACCCAGTGGCCTTTCAACTCCGATTACCAGAATCCTGGAAAAGGATCCACCCAGTCTTCCATACTTCACTGCTAAAACCATATTTTCAGTCATCTCAAACAGCTCCTAGATCTACCCCTCTGATTGTAAATGGCCAACTAGAATATGAGTTTTCCAGAATCTGTGACTCTAGGTACCGACGTGGTCAACTAGAATGTTTGGTTGAATGGAAGGGATACTCTCCCAGTGAGCGCACCTGGGAACCCATGTCAAACATGAATGCCCCTAGGATGGTTCGAAGATTCCATCTTATCCATCCGGGCAAGCCTCAGAGGAGGCATACTGTCATGAACCGTCGTCTGCGTTCCTTCTGGACCTCCTGGTCCCTGACCCATAGGGGATTGAATGCGATGATCCTTCCAACATGGCCGCTCGAAACGGAATGCTCCTGGTCAGTCTCTACGTTCCAAGCTGCACGTTCCACAAAAGAGACACACCCCCGCAGATCTGCGCGTCTCTACGCTACCGCTTGCTGTAGTCAGATGTGTGTTGCCGAAATTTGTTCGGGGCTCCCGTTTGATTACTTGTACCCGGTTCCTTGAAACCCATCCTTCCTCCCATTCCTCTACCTATCTTCCTGGAATTCTTCCGCGCTCAGGTCACGGCGTTCCGTGCCTCCGAGAGTAACTTCCTTGATTCCTGGTATCCATCCTGGACTTCTGAACGCTCCCGGAAACTGAATAGCGAACTTCACGCTGGAATCCGAGAACCCGCGTTCGGGTTTGTACAAATCCCGGATCGTGAGAAAGAAGACATCTCAGAAGGTCGCAAGCAAACAACAAACGCAGGTGAGTAGGGGAGAGACTTGTGACATATAGACCAAAACAACCTCTTTCACACCCAACAATCTGGCTTTGGAGAGGCACACAGATCTTTGTTGGATCTGCAGACCAAAATGCTGGGGATAATGGACAAGAGTAAAGCTGGATTGCTCATCCTATTGGACCTCTCGGCAGCTTTTGACCTGCCAGATCATCAGAAGCTCTGAGAGGCCCTGGACAGGGCAGGCAACTCCTCGCGGGAGGCCATCGAGTGGATCTCCTCATTTCTTGGTAACAGGCGTTCCAGGATACATTGGGGCGACTATTCGTCAGCCCCCCAGTCGGTGGACTGCGGTGTGCCCCGAGGAGCCAGCTTCTCATCCCTCTGTTTTTATATCTATATGCGTTGTCTCTGCACCCTCCTAACCAACACGGGCATATTTTTTACCAACTTTGCAGATGACACGCAGTTAGTCATCGAGCTAACAGGCTGCCACACCACTGACAATTACAAACTCAACACCACCTATAACTCCATTGAGGCATGGTTGAAGTCCAATTGGACGTGCCTCAATGGAGGGAAAAACGAACTCACAGTATTCGGCTCTCCCCAATCCAGAGCCAAACTTGATCCTACCTATACGGCATTTGAAATAAAAAATAACAAAGTTAAGGTATCTGACAAAGTAAAGACCCTTGGCGTCTACCTCCAGTCCTCTCTGGGATCTGATGCGCATGTTGTACATTTGAAACAAACCTATTGGTACCATCAAAAACTACTTACTAAATCGTATCAAACCCCACCTGAATCAGCAAAATAGCTCAACCATTGCTAGGGCTATTATTCTATCTAGACTAAACTATGGCAACTCTCTCATGATAGGAGCTAGTACTAAATGTATTAAGCAATGTCAAACTGTCCAAACAACACGGTTAGGACCATCACCGGCAAAACCAAAAGGGACCACATTACCAACGAGAGAAAAGCCTTCACTGGCTATCGGTTCAGGACCATATCACTTTCAAGGCAATGTCCCTGGTCCACCATTGCCTATACGGTACTGCACCTGAAGATTTGAAAAGCCAAATCCGCCCCTACATGTCCAGTCGAAACCTAAGGTCCGAAAACAAAGGCCTAATTCAATCAGGAATCATAAAAAAAAACAAATGGATTGGGACGGGCATTCCCCGCCAGAGCATCCACACAATGTAACGAACTCCCACTCCCCCCTTAGACAGGAACTAAACTACCTTAAGTTCAGAAACAACCTTAAAACAGTCCTTTTCAGTTAAACTTTCACCTCAGTACTCCCTGCCTTCCTTGATTCTTAGTGCCTGAATGTCCTGTGCATTATCTGTTGTCCCCGTCGTATTGTCCAAGCGCTCACATAAATAAATAAGTTACCTGCAACTTGTACTCATCTGCAAACATAAATTCAGTTCATGGTCCCTGCTGGTATAAAAGAGGAACATGCTTGCAGGATGGTGTGGGAGTTAGGATTACAGGCAGAAGAGAGGTGTTCTCAGCGTGGTGGGGTGGCGAGGAGGAGGATGGCATGAGAGTGAAGCAGAGGCAGGGGCAGGAGAAGAGTGCGGAGGAGGAAGTGGGAACAGTGGAAGCGGAGGGAAGACTAGAGGATGGAGAAAGAGGAGAGGAAGTGGGAGAAACAGAAGCAGACCTGAGAGAATAGTGGAGGAGGGTGATGATGAAAAAGGGGAGGAGGAGAAGGGAAAGCAGCAGAGTGTGGAGCAGGACTAGAAATGATTGATATTGATTAGGACGCAGGAGGTGACAGCAAGGAGAGGAGAGAAGGCGATGGAAAGGAATGAGCTGAGAGGCGTAACAGGGAGGAGGCCAGAGAAAGGTAAGGAGGGTTTGAGGAGAAGGTCATCATATGTTATGTCATGTTGTGTAACTATGCGTTTGCACTGTTGAGGACAAAACAGAAAGATACAAGGAGAAGAGGGTGCATGAAGAGAAAAAAAAGAATAAAGAGAAGACCTGGAAGCGGGAGAGGGAAAGGTTTCGGTGTATGTTTTTGGACTTGGAATTTGTGAATATGTGTGTAAACGATTTCACTCTTCTCACTTCATCAATCGGAATTCTTTGCAATGTTAAAAAAAAGCCCATTTGAATATGTGTGCCCTAAATTACTAGGCAGGTTACCTTTTGTTATTATGCTAAGCAGCCTTTCGTTGTCATAACAACAAAACCCCTAGTGCTAAGCATCTAAGATACTGTGTGATTTTGAGCATTGCGTGACAACAATCTTTAGATATAAATCACTTAGGTCCACCTCCAGTCCACTGTTGCATGTTCTGAAGAACATGTCAAAAGGAAGGGTAGGGTGTGGACTTCAAATAATGCTTGAAGATCGTAGCCTTTTAGATAGGTTTTGTCAATGATATAGGATGTTATGTATCTACAATGCACATCCGAACAGTCAAGGTCCCAATATTGTGGAGAATGGCGCGATACGAAAGCTAACATAATATGACATAACATAAACAGAAAACTACCCTTTGTGAAAATGACTTGACTAAGGTTTGGAAAAAGTACTTAAAATTGTTAATAAAGTTTAGCATATTTTGGCAGTATTAAAGATTGGGATGGTTCTTTAGAGAGCTGACTGATGTTCAGGGTGCATGACAGGGATTGGCTAGCCGTGAAACAATACCGAAATTGCTATATGGATGAAAAATGTGAGGCATGTAATATTGCATAGTTCGAATATCGAAAGGAAAACATAGAATGTTGAAAGAAAAGTCTAGAAAGCAAAACATTTTTTATTTCAAGATGCAGAATAAACAGTCACATTTTAAAGTAAACATCCATAAGGTGGATGAAGGACGAAGAGTGATGAGGCAGCTAAGAACAGTAATGGTGGATAGGGGTAGATAACATTAAAGGAGAGTTCCGGGATTTTTTTTTTATTGTCCCTACGGTTCGGCCATGTGTTTTTAAGCATAACTCGGTAGATCGTAGAAAACTTTCCTATGGACCTTACCCGACTTTTCGTCCATTAACGCACTCGAAATCAGCCGCCATTTTCTGATAATCCTATCACTTGCCGCATCGCCCTGGCTCACCTGCTTTTGCGGCACTAAATCAAATCCCCCGCCCCTGAAACAGACTTTATCAAAACATTCATATTCCCCGCCTCTATCCGTGACGTGACTGTGCTGCGTAGGCAAACGCGCCCAGGCGTCTTCTACGCGACTCCACACAGAACCCGGAAATCAACACAGATCAGCTCACACAACACAGCGCGCCACAATTCGCAATATGAAACTGTACTTTTAAATCAAACCGCAAGATTGTAAATTTGGTAAAGTACATTTATTTGACATCAAATGTTTAGAGAATATTCAGCGATTTTCATTTTTATTTGCTCACGTTCCAAAAAGTTCGTTTTGAGGCACGCGATGTTCCTTTGCTGTACACAGGGTCTTAGATCATCTCACAATACAGCGCCACAATTCGGAATATGAAACTGTGGTTTAAAAGTAAACTGCAAGATTGTACATTTGGCAAAGTACATTTATTGGACATCAAATGTTTAGAGAATATTCAGCGATTTTCATTTTTATTTGCTCTCGATCCAAAATAGTTCGTCTTGAGGCAAGCGATGTTCGTGTGCAGTACACAGGGTGTTGGTTTACGATAAAATAAGCTCTTCGGTCGCACTGATAATCGCATGGCTGTTCCAACGACGAGGCACTAGGCCACCACAACGGTCTGTATGTTGCATCTAGCCGTTATGACCACGTAAGGGCATACTTGTACTTGGCGATCGTCCCATAAAATGGTCAGGGTGGTAACGTTGTTCACGCGGAGAAGCAACTGGCGGTTATAAAAGCCATCCGCCGGTGTCTGGTACTCGTGACACAGACAATAATGAGTGAAGTACCTGTTTGAAAAACATAAAAAATTAAATTAGTCTCACCATAAGATCTTTATTAAAATTATTCATTTTATATATTCGGTCGGGAAATTATTTCATAGCTAGGACAGTGCAACTGGGTTTTAAACGTCAAGGGGGGGCTGTAGGATACTGAGACAGTCCCTCAGTGCAGGGGTTGACAGGGAGTGCAGGTGGAGAGTGGAAGGGCCCAGGACCGAGATCGCAGACAGTGGACCAGTTGTAGCAGGGGAGAGGGAGAGAGAAAGCAGAAGCAAAGGTTTTGAGGTGCTTCCGTAAAAGGAGACGGTTCTCCCCAAGATAGTGCGCGGTACAAAACAATATGCCACATAGAACGAACAAGTACAACTTAACCCGTCTTTAAAGCTACTGTATAGTAATTAAATTGCGGTATAAACTCATCTAAAGAGTTACTTACATTATATTTGCATTTTCCATTGTGTCTGTGCGTAGGGCAGCCCCGAAATACCACTCCTTCTATGCCGACGTTATTTCTTCTAATGAACGAACATGAAATGGCTTTCGTTTCTGAAATTATATTCATTATAGTTTCTTACGTGGTCCCGGCCTGTCAAGGTCAAATAACAATAGAACCTTATACTGAGTCGTGGGCCATTCTGGCACCCGAGAAAAAATCAAAGCAGCTGACCTTCACTTTGAACGAGCACACATTCCTAGTTAGCTACATTCAGTGTAAGGCATTCTCACAGGACTTGAAATTTACACTCCATCTTTGCATTTTGTCTGCGTGCTTTGCAGCCCCACAGAACCATAAATACGGAGACATTCTATATTTTTTGAAAAATGATTTATATTACTGTTTGGTTTAATTTAATGCGCAAATGAACAAGGTTGGATAGATACACATATGCAATGGGCCTGCGACATGAGGAGACTCGAGAGAACAGACAATCAAATTACAATCATTTAAACCGTGATGTGTATTTCTCAATGAGTTCTTCTTTAGGTGGACATGGAACAGAGGCAATGTTGGGTGGCAATGCAGTTGTCCCCTGCACAGGTTCGTTCACAACTCCATTTATGTGCCTATCTAGGACGTCAACAATAAGTTTCTCAATAAACTCATATTGCATATCCTCAAACACTGGTTTGATCACCCATTGTTTACTTCTTTTAGTGAAGGCCTTATTGTAGCGAAGCGTCCCTAAAGTTCCGGTCGTCCTACTTTGTTGACGGCCAACATTATGGTTATGTGCCAAGACCGCTAAAAGAGTCCGATTTATCATGCCCTCCATGCCAAAATGCAATCGTTTTGGCCTGTACTTTAGGCACATATTGTGGAACACCTCCAAATCTCCTGTGTGGCAGAATTCCGTGAGTCCCCTCAAAGCTTTTGTTATAGTTTTATCAAATACAATCTTTTCAATGGCTTTGTGAGTGGGTGATGAAGGAATCAACCACTTCTTCTTCCGTGCCTCCTCTGTGGACAAATGGCCATGTTCACAATTGTGGAAATGTTGGTTCGTGTTCCATCGGTGAACGTTTGTACAGTGTGGCATTACTGACCGCCATTTTTCCAGTAGAATTTCCAACGACCCTCCACATGTTTTTGAGCTCCACCAAAGATGGTTGCTGATTGACTTGGACCACTGTGAAATACCTTGCAGTTCTTTTTTTTTACCTGCAGCCGACAATTTTTTATTGATTGATTTTGCAAGATGCCAAACGTCAAATTGGTGATTTATATTTTTGTACTGTTCTCTCATTGTCTTGGCAATTGAAACGTGTCTGTCCGTGGCTATCAGGTCGATCACCATTCCCCGCGATTGTAGTTCTTGCAATGATGCTACAAAGCCAACTTTCTCCATGGCCACTGAGGATGTACTTTGTGACACCTGCACGACCACCGAACTCACAATTTTCTTACTTTCCATGTCCTGAAAGTGGTAGGTGCAGTACTTGGCTGAAAATCCTGGGCTGTCGCACTGTCCATCACCGGCTAGCCTGAACCGTTTGCCCGCGAATGTACTATCAATAGACATTTTTTCCATTCTCCAAGCTTCGCTAATGGCTGGAAATAGATAATCGGTTTGGTATTTGTAGAACTGAGTTTTCGCAATGAAATGGATTCCCACAAACTGAAAGAAAGACTCTAATTTTTTAAAACTTGAACCACTAAAAAGTGCAGCCGCTGCACAAAGTAGATTGCCTGCTGGCAGTTGTCCCAGCATAGGTTGTGCAGACCATGTGAAAGGATGATATTTTGTACAGGTGGCATGTATTTTAAGGTTAGTGCCTCGAATTGCACGAGTCACATTAATCAATGGCTCCCCACATACTTCCCCACCAACCAAATGCCCACATTTCATCCGAATAATAATATCAATCAAACAACTATCGAATACAATGAATTTGGCCTCTTTCCTTATACTGTCACTCTGCATCCCAGCTGGTTCGGCCTGTAACGTTGAGGACATGTCACTCACATGAAAGGTAGAATCTCTGATATTGTCTTCCGCTATGTTCAGTGATATTGATGGTGTTTCATTGTCGTCTACTTCATTCTCTTCCATTGCAACATCTGTTCCTTCTCCGGCGATGGGTGAATAAAACAATTTCTTCAACTTTCTCGCGGTCTTAGTTTTTGCGGGTGTGGATTCTGTGAATTGATCTCCGACTGCATCCGAACTACCAGGAGGACATTCACTATCAATGGCTGGTGGTGGTATAGCTCCGTTGTCAATCACTTCATATTCTTCCCATTGGCACGATGCTTCTCCAGTCTCAAGTCCCTGCCAAAAGGTTTGACAAGCAACATCTCTCGTTCGCTTCACTGTCTGTGTAGATCTAGTTCGTACACCCACTCGCAACTAGAGGACAGATTGGAAAAGGGGTGTTTAGTTTAAACACAACTTACAGTATTGAACTATTAACAGTGAAAAACAACATAATATAGTGACCAGGACACTAACCTTCTTTTGCTTTCTTTTCTTTGAAACTTTCTTGCCTCGAACTTCAACATCAGGACGCTGTTGCTCCGACTCGTGTGTGCATGTCTCCACTTCCTCTTGCGCTGCAACGACTATGTTTTCCTGATAAGCACATCCATCACGCACTGACGCTCCATCGACTCCCTGAAACATAGAACTTTCATTAGTATGTATAATAATATCGAAAACACAAAATGTACTTGGGGACCAATACCCACGTACATCTCAATAGCAAAACACGAATGAACGCTTTGTGTAGAACATTCAAACGACAATTATTCACGCATTGTTGATCTAGTTAGATGGAACTGTCAAGATCCATACCTCGGGCTCCTCATAGACTTCCATTGATGATATTATTGAAGATGATGCTTCAGTGACTCCCTGAAACACAGTAATTGCATTAGTATGGTTTTCTATTTTGATAAAAAGAACAGAAAGTTTGTGCAGGCGTGAACGGCTCATCTAAATAGACCTGCACAAATGATCAGTTGTCTAAAATAAATAATGGATATCTAAATATGATTCGATTTGCTCGATCGTTGGAAGTGTCACCACCCAGAAATCTGCATCAACTACTAGGGGTGATGTTCTTGTAGAAGAAGCTCCGTCATCTCCCTGAAACATAGTACTTGCGTTAATAAAGAAGGAAGTACAGCGGATGTAATCAAGTCATATGATCTCGCTTGATCGAGCTGTCAGTATCCATACCTCGAAATGCATAAGAACATCAAGGGACGATGTAACTGCGGTGCACACTTCTGCAAGCTGTTGCGCCGACCCGTAACTGCACGCTCCCCCTTCTTCTTGGACTAATGCTCCATCGACTCCCTGAAACATAGGACTTTCATTAGTAATGAACACAATATTGAAAAAAGAAGACACATAGGAGGGCGACGACAGAAGGACATATCAATGGCTAAAAACGAAAGAAACATTGTGTGTAACAATCACGCTACAAGAATGCAAGATCTGATGATCTCCATCGATGGAACTGTCCTGAAACGTACCTCGAGCATCTGAGTGACATCAACGGTAGTCGTCAATACGTTGGACTCCTCAGCATCTCCCTGAAAGACAGTACTTGAATTATTTTGGATAACAATAATTATAACTGAAAACAAAGACTAGAGGACGAGTACAAGGGTGTACCATTAGGTAAAATAATTACACGATAAATTAAAACTATTGATTTACATGCCTAAAACAAGTCAGTGGCAGAATAGCCAAGTAAGATTACCCGATAGGCGCTTGAAGTGGCTGATGACTGCAATAACGACACGGATGGAGAATCTTCCGCCTTCATATTGAGTGGATACATAAATGGGGAAATTATTGTTAGCTAATGCTACACACTACCGCAAGGCCGAGAGATAAATACGTAAACTTGACTCACCAGTGGAGGGATGTGGACGAATAGAGTGGGAATAGCGGTTGAGAGCAATTTTCGCCTCGCTCGCGGTGTGTTCTTCTTTATTAGCAATGATGTGGAGTACATGTCAGAGGTAAAGTGCCTGCTGCAGATGCGGTATCGATCACCCCTCTTGTCCGCAAAGACTTCTAGGACTCTACTTTCAAGCTCAGAGGGTGGATATCCGCAATATCGGACCCATTCTCTTATCTGATCTATTGTCTTAGGGAAAACATGCATTATAGTACCTTCAGATTTATTATGGGTCTTCGAAGGGCAACCGCCAATGGAACAGGCAGGCATTGTGGAAAGTTCTGAAAAGTAAAGATCAACAATTCTCTATGAATACCAATGTGTTAAAAAATTAAATGACACATAAAAGGTTCAATGCAAGGTATGTTTTGGTTCTTGGAACTATACACGTTATTCACATGCGGATAAGTATTTGAATAACTTTAAAAAAATAGAAAAATAATTTGACTAAACTCAGAACATGTGACTAGTTCCTTGCATGTACTGTCTTGAACAAAAAGAAATTGGACGCAAAATGAGTATGGTACATGGCCTTACCTTGACGAGCAAACAGTTAGATGCAGGGATCAGAGTAGTTTCTTGTCGTAGAACAGGGAGCAGTTCACAGGTTGCAAACTGACGAGTTTCCTCGAAGTGGTCACGGAAGTTCACAGAGGCGAAGAGCAGATAACCAGCACCTTCACGGGTTGACTAGCAAAGTGGCTACAATCAACGAAGGTAGCTGACCAGAGCACAGAAACGAGTCACAGAATACTCAAAGTAACACACAGAGAGTAATGGAATCGAAAATCTGCTGCTGTGTGTTGTGAAACGGTGTGTTTATACTTATTGAGGAAAGAGGCGTCCTGCCATTTCCATGGCGACACTTCATTAGCTGAGGCGCAGCGATTGTTGACACGAAACGTGCTTTGGCGTTGGGAAATGGGCGGTACGCGTCTGCTGATGTCAGGCTCAGGGGCGGGGGATTTGATTTAGTGCCGCAAAAGCAGGTGAGCCAGGGCGATGCGGCAAGTGATAGGATTATCAGAAAATGGCGGCTGATTTCGAGTGCGTTAATGGACGAAACGTCGGGTAAGGTCCATAGGAAAGTTTTCTACGATCTACCGAGTTATACTTAAAAACACATGGCCGAACCGTAGGGACAATAAAAAAAAAGTCCCGGAACTCTCCTTTAAAGGTTATAGGGTGGTTTCAACCTGTATGCTCGTCAGATGTTTTGGACTACAACCCCCACAATTGCGCACTATTGACTGTGCTGGTAGGGCTGATGGAAGTTGTAGTCCATAACATTTGGAGAGGCAAAGGTTGCAGACCATAAGAGAAGGAAGTTGTTTTTTAAAAAGTTCAGAAAAGAAAGAGTTAAGCTGGGCCCAGGAAATATGTATGTAAAGAATCATTAAGATTTTGGCTTATTTTCTGTTGTTTAAAATAGTAGTAGTTATATTTTCGATTTTATTTCTCTTAAAATGTAGTATGCACCAAATCTATTATTTGAGATTATTTTTTCCCATCAAGATCTATACTTTCCTCCCTGCAACGCCAGAGGGTGGGGTGGGGGGGCACCTTTTATCACATGATGTGGGACTGTACACAAATACAAGTGTTTTGGGGGAAATGTGTTCGTAAGCTGTCTACAATATTGGGTTCTCGGGTGCCTCTTGACCAGAATCTGGTGCTGTTGGGGATTGGGGAAGATGCAGGGTTCACGACGTACGAACAGATATTCCTGGCTGTGATGATGGATCTGGCATAGAGGTCTATTGCAATGATGTGGGGGTCGGTGGAACGACCGCAACTCTCTCAATGGACTGCTGAAGTGGACCGTTGTTTGTCCCTGGAGGAAAGGGTTTATAATGCAAGAGGTTGCCCCCAAAATGTCAGAAGATAGGGGGGAGTTGGGTGAGGGAGGGATAAGGAATACTTTGCTTTGTTTCACCCAGTCCCTCCTGGAACTAATCTGGTACTCTACAGGATCCCCTGGCCCCTATTATGTTATTGAAATGTATGGTGTCCTTTTGATGTTGTCCAATCAAGCACTGACATATGTTTTGGTTTGTGTAATGTTTTTATTTAAAACAATAAAATGTTATATTAAAAAAGATGTATACTATTCTGTCTTTATACTTTCACGATTTTCACATAGAACTGGATCAGGTATTGATCAGCGATAAAGATGAAAGGGGTGACAGAGATAGATGGCCCTTCAATGCAGAAAACTCAACCCAGGTTATGATTGAGTCCTTGACGGAGAAGGTGGAAGCCATTTTTCATTATGTTTGGCAATGGCCTCCGATCAGCAAAGACTTTATTCACTCACAACGAAATTGATACTTACCAATGTTCCTGGTAGGTTCCCAAATTTTCCTCAATAAAACCCAGTAATATTTGCCTCCGGCCATCTAAAACGACGGATAAAGTAGATGGGCCACCCTATAAAAAATCTCCAAGCAGAAGCCGGCCATTAGAAATGCCTGAAGTAAATACGGACATCATTACAGTACCGGATACCTCAGACACCACATGGAGATCCCAAGATTCGGTGAATATTGCAGCAGCATCAGAGGAAGACGCTATAGATGCCCTATGCGCTGAGATCTCCATGATGGACGCGGTCTCCCCTAATGTTGCAAAGGCTTTACAACATGGAGATATACATTACTCCTCGCAAGCAGAGTTTGGTGATACGAAGGAAGTGATAAACATCAAAATATTCCAGGATCTGCTAGAGAAATGGGCAAACGTGTAATAACAAGAATACAGCAGAATGGATCCAAAAGAATAGTAACATTAAATGGCCCCTTAGATAAATGGGTCCATTTTCAAACTCCAGATACTGTGAAACCACATAAATTCCAATTATCTATGCCAAATACAGGGAGCTACAGGAAAATGGATCAGTCTGGAACAGACCTGAGAGTGGGCCATACAGCTCGTACCAGTGGGGCAGAGGAGGGGTCAGCAAAAAACTCTCAAACAAGCATGGGATGATAATCAAGAAACATTGGAGGATCACCCTTGTTGGATTTCAAAGACCCAAACACAAGCTAGGGTGGGAAATCCTAAGCTAATATTAAAGAGCTGACAAGGATACCCGTTAGACCAGATGAGTACTATCCAAGACCCCTCCACCCCCAAGGCTAGTGACCTGGACACAATACAGGCGTAATTTAATTATGACCCTAATAAAGGGGGTTTGTCGGTGAAACTGGATGAAATTAACACCACAGACGCGAGCCCATTTTTTAATAGAACTGCCCTGCTGCGTCTGTGGTCTACCATGCAATGGTTATCGCAAATAACAAATAAAGACATAGCACAGATTAAACAGCCCAAAATTGGAAGTTCAACTAATTGGGCACTGATACATTTTACCAATAGAATTGCGGTGTCTTTACTATGCGCAAATGCCCAGGCATTATTAAGAAGTGGCCTTGAGTTAACAGCATGTCAAGCACGATCCCAGAGCTTGGGAAGTAATAATATAAGTGAATGTGACCAGAAAGGCATGAAGAGGGGGGGGGGAGGTGGGCGACTTGGGGAAAATAGCCAAAATGTACACGTGTTGTACCTGAAGTAAGACAAAATACTGGTCACTGTACATTAATCTATGACACCCTGACTTGGGAAGAACAAAAGAACAATGTTACATAGTTAAGCAGGGACAGTCCTGCTTATTGACCGCTGAGCCTCGCAAGCTGGAACACACAAAGACACAGTCATCTGTTAAATAACGGTGGCTCATTGCAGCAATTAAAAGTTTTTCACATCTTTATGCTGCAAGAGGCATGGCTTGACTGGCCCTGTTAGTAGAGGGTTACCACATTCACCAAGAATTGGCAACTAACTGTGAACGAGGTAGACCCTACAGTGGCCTTGTAATAGCAGTAGGCCAGAAATGTTGTTCTAGACGGGTGTCAGTTGACTCAGCAAAGGGCAGCCTTATGGCGGTAGTGGCGGACCAAGAGGGGACTACAGATTGGGAGCTGCTACTTATAAATGTATAAGCCCCCCTGGGGTTAAAGGGCCCGGAGGACATCCAAAACAGTATTGACAATATACTGTTAACAACAGAGGGGGCTGGTGCGACACAACAGATAATAGTGGGTGGTGATTTAAACTCTTGATGTGTCGACACCAAACTTAGAGGAACATATAATAACATTTTATCAAGGAGTGTGATGCGGCAGGACAGAGGAAACAACAAAGGAGCCAAATGGATTTATTTCTTAAATCAGTGGGACATGTGGATGCTGAATGGTAGAACGGTGGGTGACATTCCGGGAGCATACACTTGGAGGGGGAACAATGGTGTCGCCACGCTGGACTACGTATTCAGCAACAATGCTTGTCTACAGTTGGTGAACATTTTTTCAGTAATATACACTGAATACAGTGATCAAGATTTACTGGCATTGGAAATGAATATACATACCCAGGAGGGTAGGGTTAGCGGGTGTAAGAACATCACAGTAAACCATGCCGGTAACACAGTTCGGTGGACAGAAAATAATCTAACCAAGATTGATGCATTGTTAGGGGACTTCTTAAGGGCTCCGACAAGTGATATAGAAAGGATGAATGAGGCAGAACTTGAAAGGAGGATCCATCAGCTAACTAGAAAGGTGGGGAGGATTAAGAATACAGGGTCAGTTATCTGTAACAAAGCTAGTTACAGATTTGAAAAGACCATACGGGATGCAAAACGTGTTATGAGCAGAGAAATATGTTAGCTGCGCACTAATGGGGGCAAGAGTTTGGAGCTGGCCATACGAAGTAAAGAGATTAGAAGTAAATTTCAAATATGACTTAGATGCTGGAAAGCTTCTATTCGCAACGCAGATTGGCAGTTTATGATTAAGCCTTACGTAGTAATTACCCTCGAGCAATTTGAGGAAAACTGTCAAAAGCAAAAGGCGAGGTTAGAAAATTGACCGTAAAGCCCATACAGGAAATAACATGGAAGGCCAATTTGGAGGATAGGGCAGGTGAGAAAACACCAAACTCGAGCCCAGACTTTGACTGGAGGTTGGACGCTTACATTTACCACTGAGATAGTTAAAAAAGCAATTCGTAAATTGAAAAATTCAAGATCTCCAGGACCAAATGGACTGGCCAATGTTGTTCTTAAAAAGAATCCAGATCAATGGGCTATTATATTAAGGGCTTTATTTGAGAAGATCTGTGAGACTCAGCATATTGCCGAATCATGGCAGCAGGCGGTACTCCTACTGGTCTCCAAAAAGTGAGATAGGATGCTACCAGAAAACTATAGATTATTATCAGTGCTAGACGTGACGTGAAAGATATTTTCTTCCTTTGTGCTGAAAGCTATGCAGTTATGGGTAGAAGAATCAAAGATACTACACTTTACGCAAACTGATTTCCGAGATGGCTCGAGTACGAGTCATAATCTCAGGGTGCTTGATACATTAATTAGAGCCACTCTAGAGACAGGGAGCCAGACACTATACGTAATATTCGTGGATTTCAAGGCTGCGTTTGACAGTGCAGATCGGTTGAGACTGTGAGAGAAGCTCAATGCAGGGGGGGGGGTGCCCACCTTGGATTATTAATATTTTAAAGGGCCTCCACCAAAATACTAAGGCTGGAGTTAGGCTCACGGATGATGGTATAGTTACCGCTATGGTAGAAATACAGAAGGGGGTGAAACAGGGGTGTACCCTAGCCCCGACACTGTATAATCTATATATGTCAGATTTGTCAGAATGGTTAATTCCAGAGGTGGGGTGCTGTCCGAGGGTAAGAGGTTGTCCACTTCCATTTTTACTTTACGCGGATGACCATATCCTTCTAACTCACACCTATTCCGGAGCAAAGGCCATGTTCGCAGCATTATGTAGCTATGCGACTGAGAACAAATTAAGTATAAACATGGGGAAGACCAAAGTCCTGGTGGTGTCTGCAAAAAAAGTAAAAAGACCCATCTTTAGCACGCCACTGGGAAGTCTAGAATATGTAGAATCTTACCCATATCTGGGATTGTACATAAGTAGCACCAAAACATATAAGCAAATAGTGGAAGCAAAGAAGATTAAAGCTCTAAGGATGACCCAGCTGATATTGAAATGTGCAAGGGATACAGCTGGCTTTTCCCTCGAGGGAATAATAATGTTATACAAACAATGCTTCTGCCCCATGGTGCTCTATGGGTTTGAGGCCCTTGCAATATCAGATCTAGCTTGGTTAGACATTGTCGAAGGTGGTTTTTGGAAACGGGTGTTGAGGTTTAAAGCCGTGGCCACAATCTAATATATCAGATTGGAATTGGGTCTGATATCTCTTAGAGGTGAGTTATTGAGAAGATGTGGTTTATTACATATGAAAATCCACGCAAGTCCTAAATGTCAACTACTTGGGTTATTGGTGGCATCAGGATGCGGAAAAGAGAGCTTTGAACGTTTGGCCAATAACCTTTTTGGTCTCATAGGATGCTATCCTGATTTTGCACGGGGTTCCACCTATGAAACTTTGCAAGGTGTTTTCTCAAGAAAAATCATCAAGAAATGGGACTTATAGGGCCTCATTACGACCCTGGCGGTAAGGGGTTAGCGCCATCGTTAGCTGCGCCGACCCCTTACCGCCAATCACGAGTTCCCTTTCCGCCATGGCGGTTTTTACACCTGCTTTTAGCGGGTGTAAAAAACCATGGCGGTAAGGGAACTTGGTGTTAATTACGCCACCGTAATTTACGGTGGCGTAATTAACGCCTTCCCCACTCCCATTATGCCCTATGGGGCAAAAATGGGAATGGGGAAGGGTAAATGGGGATTGGGGATTTACCGCCCCGCCAAGGTCGGAATGGGGCGGTAAATCCCCTTACCGCCATGGCGTTAACGTAGTTAGCACCATGGCGGTAAAGTCACGGCCCTGGCGGTAACTTTCCGCCAGGGTCGTAATGAGGCCCATATTGTTTTTAAATATTGTCTTTTACAGAATTATTATGTATGTAGATCGTAAAGGAAATAAGAAAGGACCTATGTCGATGACTATGTGCATGTCACATATAATTTTGATCAATTTCAGATATTAGATTTTAGACATTGGGCCTCATTACGACCCAGGCGGAGGACCATGGTGCTATTAGCACCATGCTCCATGCCGGTGTCCGCCATGGCAGAATGGGGAATTACCACCCCATTCCAAGGTTGGCAGGCGGTAATTCCCCAGGCCGCCATGGCCCTTCCCCATTCCCATTTTTGCCCCATAGGGCTCAATGGGAATGGGGAAGGCGCTAAGTACGGTGCCGCAAATTGCGGTACCGTGCTTAGCACCAAGGTCCCTTTGCGGGTCCCTACTTTAACGGCTGGTAAAACCAGCCGTTAAGGTCGGGTCCCGCAAAGGGACCTCGTAATTAGGCGCTAATAGGTTAACGGCGCCGCAGCCTTTTACGGCGCCATTAACCCATTAGCGCCTGGGTCGTAAGGAGGCCCATTGTGTTTTAAAGATTAGGATGTATTGAAAAGTGCTATACAATTATTTTGTAAAGTTTTTAGGAAACTAAACAAATAAAGAATAATAATAATGAAGATGATTGTTTATTCAAAAGATGCAGGATGCCGAAAGTAAAAGTACCAGTTGTATTCTAACCTATTTTGTAGCATGGTGCATGAACTCATTTAAGTGTTACAATTTTGTGTGAACGGTTTTCACTTGGTGTAACATTTCACATTGAAACTAGTTATTTTGTTATGTTTTTTCCAATCCTGAGTATAAAGTTTCATTTTAGGTAGCAGAATAATCATATTAAGATCAGCTCCTTGTAGTACTTTGGGGCCAGCCCATTCATGTTTCTATTTCGCCACTTGTTCACTTTGCAATACTTTTTGTTGCTGTTATTGCTTGGGCCTCTCATAGAGAACCAGTCTGTTATCCGATATTATACTGTGCACTTTAAAAAAAAAAACGTCATTTATTGATATCACCCTTTCTCCTCCAAAAACGAAAAAAGCAGGAGTGAAATTTGTAGTTGTCTATGAAACCGAGAAAACGATCAACGCCCATTTTTGCTTTCCTTATTTTTCAGGTTAGTTAAAGGGGTTGCCCACCGGAAGTCAGGTTGGGTTCCATCCAGTTTGCTGTATCCAGTAGAAGGTGATAGCAACACCACTGCTTCAGGGACCAAAACAGGTAAGCAGTGCCTAATTTGAACGAAAATAAGTGCAATGGCCTAAATATTTTCTTGCACGCCTGTGACACATCTGAGCGGGCAGCTCCCCACCCACTGTCGACATCACCCATGGCTGCTCTGAACAGTGTCAACAAATCTGGGGTTAAATCTGCAATTCCCACCAGTTCATTCAGGGTGATTTATGCACTTAAGATGGCAGTTGTGCGATTAACACATACCCATTGACATAACATATTAGTTGTGTTTCGAAATAAGATAAATGTTTAAATGTTTCTTTAAAACACATCATTGTTAACATTTTGCTCGTTTTCTATTGGTGGCAAGTTGAACATGTTTAGCATCTAACCACAGGAAAAGAGCAAAATGCTTTCCTCCCGTGGTAAACTGATGGACAAATGCTGGCAAAATCATGATGAACTTACCTGTCAAACACTGCAGCAAGCTCTTGGTTTGCATTTATGACTACTCCTCTCGACATATGCTTTTTCACTGACATTGGCCTGGTGTCTTGGCTACTTCCTGTTGACTGTCCTGCTGGTGTCAACCCACCCTACTTTTGCAGTGATGCAGGTTATTACAATAGAGAGTTTGCACCACTGCCATGAAGGCTGTGTGGAGAAGTGTGCGGGCCCAGTATTGCCACCGTCTAACTCATTGTTATTAATGAACATGGATAATTAGCTCTGTCCTGCCAACTAGGGTAATCAGGTTCATGAATAACAATGAGCCAGCCCAGGATGCTGATCACCTGGCCAGTGCACACTGTTGTTGCTTGTGTATTACTGCCATTTTGTGTGTTACTACAACTGACTGACAGTTAAAAATATAAAGTTGCTAAAATACCACAACATAAAACTGAGCTCAGAAATAAGCGCCAAGGCTCAGAGATAAGTGCCAGGGCAGAGCCCTGGCAAACACCCCCACAAATTAAGCACGGCGAGGTAAGCATCCATTTGAAACCTGGCATATTATCTTTATTCACAATGCATGGGAATGTATAGGTTTCAATTAGATTTTCAGGATATAGAGTTTACATGTAAAATAGGAATATTTCTTGCTGAATGAGCAAAACCTTTCTTTTGCCTGCTAGGGCACAGCCCTTGAAAAATCTCTTTTGCCGCAATATGTGTGAAGGTGCTACCACACTCTCTTTCCATTGTCTGGAGTCATTAAAGTTTCCACTTATATTTGTCCTATGCTGGAGCAGAGCATGATCAAGGAAACAATTCATCTGCCCTTCACTGATGCTAGCACAGATACAATTTGAAAAAAGTCAGCCATCCCAACAATAAGGGCAGTAAGAAAACAAGCATTGGTAAATCCAATAGGGGTTGGCTCTATTATGTTATGTCATGTTTCTCTGCTTTTGTTTGTGTGAAATGCAGCCTGAAATAAACATCTTGGCCTAACTAAAGGACAGCAATTAGGTACAAACCATTAAAATTAATAATAATCAAAAACTTGTATTCAGCATAAAACCTTTAAGTACACAAATACATACAAAGTTAAAAGATTTTCAATGCCAAAAAATAAAATCAACAAAAAAAGAAGGAAGGAAAAACCCCTCAAATAGAAACACTCAAATAATACTTTCTACAATAAAGACTTGACCTATAAACATAGAACCTATCATTACAAAATAACATTACAATTAATTCATTTTTTATTATGCATACACTGTAAGAACAGTCATGTGTCATAAAACCCAAAATAGAAATTGATAAATAGGTGATATCGGGATAAAACTTAGTGGTTTAAAGAGCACACCAATCATTCTGAGAGGAGAGCCAACCTCACAGCCTCTTGGAGAACGAGCATGCTGTATGTCAGCACTCCTAGACCTACAAAAGGGGGCTCTATCTATGTGGAAATATCTTCAGTATGCGCATTATTCAGGGGGGAGCATTTTTCTGAAACCTCAGCCTTAGCAACCATGCTGTGTGTGTGTACCTCGCAGTGGCAAGAATAACGTGAAGCTCCAGAGACTGCCTTAAAAATGCACAGCCTCATCTACGTGTCGGATGCCGACTTCGCTCAGAACTGGCTTCAAGTAGGAGCATCTCAATTTTAGAATCATGGGGCAGTTTAGCAAGTAGTGTGTCATGGTTTCTCTTGCTGCCCCACACATGGCACACGCCCCAGAGCGGGTATCAGACCATGACTTGGTGAAAGATGCTATTTGCAATATCCCCACCTTAAGACGTACGTACAATGCACGTTCAAATGCCAGGGTAATTTGATCAAAATTAATATTATAACCAACCATCACCCAGTTACATTACAGTAGCTAGCACAAAACAGATACACACGTAAAACAAAAATATAGAGCAAGATGCGTACTGTTCTGCCCAGCCTAGCACATCTGAGACTCGTGCCGTTAGCTGGTGCAACCAATTGCAACCAAGGCCCACACAGAACGCTCAACTTTCAGCAAATCACAATGCCAGAACTGCAAAAAAGAAGGGAATTTGACACATCATTAAGATGGATATGCATTAATACACACTGGCTACATACTACTATCAATACCATAGATGTTGCTCCTATAGCCATCGCTAAAGAGACACCTATGAAGCAAAACCTGAACATGGGCGGCTCCAATTTAGCTTATGCTTCTTTTTATAACCCATCCCCGGAGTCAAAGATTATTTGGAAAATAGTTGCTAAATCTCAGCTTAGAATTGTTTCCTTGAGAAAATTAGCTTTAAGTGTGTTCATTAAAAACAAAAATATTAATTTTGGGCTTATTTCTGAGGATCTGCAATGCCACTGTCTCCTGCAAATTGTACTGTTATTCCAAGATTCTCATGCCCCATATTTCCTTGTGAGCAAAGATGTGGTTTTAGCCTTAGAAGAGATGTTTTCGGAACTGAACCTAATCTGAATACTGTGTGCATGATAACTAGGAACTGAGTCACTTTACACTAGGTCCTTAGTTGCTTCTGCCTGTTTTTTATCAAGTGTTCTTAAAAATATGTTGCCATGGCCTTGAAAGTACATCTCCTTTTTGACACCGATGTCATTGAAATGTGAAAGAAACTCACGTAGAACAAGGGCCTAACTTTCTCTTTTGGTTATTGGGTATTTCTGCTGTTCTGAAAATACTGTATAGTGAGTAAAGAGCACATTCTAATAGCATAATGTCACATACATCAGGAATCAAGAAATTGTTTTTTTGCTTTCCCAGCAATACTTGCTCCTTAGGGCACTCAAATTCCTTACCCAATAGTCATCATTACGTCTATAAAGGGGCAATTGTGAGCAAGGTGCCTTGGTACTGTGGCAGAGGCAGCTTTTGGTGCCGAAATGGGGAGATGAAGGGTGTGGGGGGTGGAGGGGGCAACAGCATTCGAACTGATTCAAGGTCATTGGGAGCTGGTTGCATCTTTCATTGAAGAGGTATTATTATTCCTCCGGAATAAGTGAGAGCCACTGAATGGAGTTAAGAAACTTGAACCAAGCAAGTGCAGTTTAGAGACCTTCCCCCCTCCAAGACTTTTTTTTTAATAATAAATTGAAATTGTGGATTTTACAGCACAATCCTTGAGAAAAGTTGAATAAAAAGCCATACAATTTACCATCGTTTCTGTAGATACACTCATAGATCACTAAGTGTATAAAGGAGCAGATTACAACAATTTCACGATCCCTGTACACACAATAACCGCTAGCGTTGCCCCTTTAAGACACTTGCATGCTCCATGCCCACAATATATGCCAGCATTGCCACTGTAAACCCATGTCATGATGCCATTCCCACAATATACACGAGAATTGCCACTATAGCACACTTTCATTACTCTGTCCACCTGTACCCAGATAATATGCCATCATGCCAGTGTAAAACATATTCATGCTGCCAGGGCAATCACCCTCCCCTAAAACACACACACACACACACACACACACACACACACAGACTCACTCAATCTCACACACATATTGCATACCATTCGAAAAAAAATGCACACACACACACGTTTTTTGCACAACTTACCTTTCAACTTACTGATGGTACCTTAATTCGTCCCTGCCTCAGTCCGGGGACACCATTGTCCGCAGAGAGGCACTGTGAAGGTACTGAGGAAATAAATGTTGGGCATGGAGACTGGTGGGAACGAAGCTATAAAAAATGATTCAGAGCTTGTTTACCAAGCAACTTAAACTGTGAGCTGGGGCGAATAGTGCTTGTGTACCACCGGTAGACCTTCGTAGGATTAGGACTGATGATTCAGGTGGCAGGCGGAAGCACCAGGATGTGGAGGGGAATCAGTGGAGCAGCAGCCTTCCCCTCGGCCCTCTAGTACTACCACTGGCTTGATACAGTTTTTTTTTTTTTGAGATGGCCTCCTAAACCTAGCTTGAGGACTGGCACACACATCATGAATGCTAAAAGAGATAACACAGCAACACAGCCTCCAAGAAAGTCTTGCAGATCACTATGCCACATATTATGTACATTCTATTTTAGCCAGTGCTGCTGTCACTACAGAGGTTGCCACTTCCTGCCATGGCCCCTGGGCCTGGGAATGGTATGCATAGGCATGGATTAAAGTCATTTAAAAGTATGTTTCTAGAACTGTTTCATGATCCTGGGTTTTATGGAGTGGGAGCAGACGTGTTCGGGAACCCAGATGCCTGGCAAATGTACCAACATCCGCCACATAAGTGGTGTGACTGCCTCCTCCAATCTGTTCTGTGCACAGCGCCCAGACGGAGGTGTGTGGCTTCATCATCCCTATAATGAGGAGTGGTCTGGATCGATAGAAATGGAATGGGCAAGACCAGGGCACCCAGGAGCTATACAATGCTTTATTCACTTGACGCATGATTCAGAGTCCTCGCCGCCTGTGTCAGCATCATGTACTCCTTCTTTACCGAGTCAATTCACCCCAGAATAATGCACTGAAGACTCCTTTGGTGCTGGCACCCTCTGCTTTTCAAGTCCTTCCCCATTCATTTGGATGCCCAGATGCCAGTTGTACTATCTGGCAAACATGCATTATGTCAGCGTGTACTGTTCCACACAATCATGAACATGCATGTGTCTGATAGTTGCCAAGCTTCAGCGTCTGGCAGTGCACATTAGGAAAAGAGGTGCAGTGTGAGGGAAGGCAGAACAAGGGTTGCAGGCTTGGAGTGGGGGTGGGAGGATAGCATTGCGAGGAAGGTGCAGATGCAGCAGAGGCATGCACTCTGTCAAGGCACTTTATTGATGTCCCACTAGGTGCTGCACTTCCTCTGCTCAGAAGCAGCAGATCCGCCGAGATAAAGCGGTCTTGGCGAGATGTTACAGCGCCTTTGTTTGGAAAGGGGAGTGCCCTGCAGAGAAGAACCAGTACTGTGCTATTGAAAGGATAGCAACCCTTCTGAGGAGTGATGGTACTGCCCCATGAAGAGTATAGCAACCCTCCTGTGTAGTGGTACTTCAGGATAACCTGCAAACGCGTCCATTAATAGTAGAGTCATCTCCTGAACAGTGCTGCTACTGTTCATTTCATGTACAACAGACCCGCTGACAAGTACACGTACTATCACTTTAAAAGTAGACTAACACTGCTGAGAAGGTTCAGTGCTGTTCCCTTAAAAGTACAGTAGGCATGAAGAAAAGTGTGGGTTATATTTCACTAAAGATATACAGCCCGGCTCAGAAACGCCAATAAGATCCCATTAAAACAATAGCTTCCCTCCTGAAAAGTATGACTACAGTCTTGTTAATAGTATATCAGTCATGTGGAGAAAATGGCATAACGCTTGCAACCACACCATGCACTGGTACGAGTCTAACACCAGTCCATTTTCCAACCCGGGAAGACATACACGTAAGGCGGTCATCAGGCCACACTTACCACGGGCTCTTCCCAAACAGGAGCCACACACCTTCAACTGATCACTCAATGATAGGCACCAGGTTGACACCACGGTAATAAATGGGTTGTCTCCCGCGAATTATCATTTAACTCTTCGCTAACCTTAGAAAGATGTCCAGGCAGCACTCCACTTAACGGCTACCCCACAGACAATTTGGCTCTTGCCCACGACCAGCCTAACAGTGCAGCAGTGAGATTAAGGATACAATATTGTCCATCAGCCTACACTCCTAATACTTTAACTTGCTCCCGCAGGTACTACCCAGTACACGTGATTCCATTGACTTTTTCTATCACCATCAGGGAGCACGCATCCAACATATTTGGTAAGCGTGCTACCAGTAACTCTAAAGGTTTAACCGATTAACAGCTATACAACTAATGCTAACAGGAATTTCCCTTCGTCTCTCCCTTTTCTCCACATCACAGTCGCCATGGCGCTATAACATTACTCGGGCACTTCACCTCAATCTTGTTTAATGTTTCAACATTCACTTGTTATCTTGCATGATGGGCATTGGAACAATGTTACTGTAATATATGCCATCAATATGGGGTATCTACAAATTATGACCATTTGATTAAACAGCATTAACGAGTGCCCTTAACATGAATGTATAAATGACTATGCATTTGAATAACTCAACATCATGTGAACATTTCGCACACCGGGCACATGTCACGGACCTATTTCTAACCATCCTATATAATATGTACTCCATGGTCTCGCTCCTTGTATTACCATAAATCTGTGTTAACAACATGTCACCTCACACTTTTTTTTCTGCCACCACTCACTTGGCACATTGTCACATGTACCACCACCATGCAGCCTTGAGAAAAACCTTAAGGTTGAAACACGTGTCGACACCAGTGAAACCAAAGCAATTGCTTTCTTTGAACTACATGGAAGCCTTGACCAACTAGAATGTATGCCACAAGAGTGACAACCACTGTTTGAAACACGTTTCTAATAATAAACCAACAAGTGTTGCAAACACTTACCAAGTGTGGAAATTAACATTTAATAGACATCAAGTATCACTTGGTCAGCGCCAAAGTATGACTTTTGGATCTCAGTAACCAAAACAACAGTCCATTTTATACATTGGCCCTCATTACAACTCAGGCGTTAAGGGTTAACGCCACCGCTAACCCTTAACGCCTGATTCCTACCTTAACGCCTGCTTTTTGCAGGCGTTAAGTTCCATGGTGCAAAGGCACCTTGGTGCTAATTACGGCACCGTAATTTACGGTGCCGTAATTAGCCCCTTCCCCACTCCCATTATGCCCTATGGGGCAAAAATGGGAATGGGGAAGGGAAAATGGGAAATGGGGATTTACCGCCCCACTCACCTTGTAATGGGGCGGTAAATCCGCCATCCACCATGGTGCAAACGTAGTTTACACCATGGTGGTAAAGTTGGTGCACTTAGCACCTCAGTTGTAATGAGGGCCATTGTATCTAAATAATCTGAATAATACCAATAACTGTGTAGAAGCGTGTGCCGTGCATGCATCCCTGCCATATGTTTCAGACTGTGTGGCTTTAGTTTAGTTTAGTTTATTATTTATAATGCGCAACCAGACCCTGGGGCATCAGGGTGCAGGATACAAGGAAATGTTCAGCTTAGTTACATAGGTACATGAGATACATTTGCATATATACAGTGTGATTACATAGGGCCCAAGATGCATAGGCGACAATGGTACATGAGATATATCACAATGTATACAGTGTAAATTTGCATGATCAAGTGGAATTAACATAATCAGAGTACTTCAGGGAGTGTTGATAGTCGCCTGGGATTAACAGTTGGTAAGTGGATCAGTATGCAGAATGGTATATCAGGAGACTTCTTCAGGTATATCTTTAAGCGGAACAGCGTCTTGTAACAATAACAACGTGGTGGTAGACTTCAGCTGACTAGGCACCTGACCTAAAGAAGGGATCTTGTGACATAATATGCATTCCTCACTTTGAGATTATGTGACCAGTTGTTTTACATGATGACACTCAGGAATTCACTGATTTGCAACATTTCCTATACCATTTTCCCGAATGTTTCACAAGAGCTGGCTCACTTAGTGTCCTTTCTATGCCACCTCCCAGGATGTCCCTTAATGTATACTGAAGGGTAGGCGTAATGACCCACTGAATGCCAAAGGCCAGACACGGAGTCTAGTGTTCTTATGCATAAGAAAGAAAATCACAAGTGTTGAATTTCATTGGGTATTATTTGCATATTCTTTTGGTTTTTACAGCAGATCCGGCTTGATATTTCTATTTGGTGGGTTGATGAGACCAGTCCTAAATTAAAGGGTGCCTCACACATTCAACATTCTCTTCAGTGTTTGGCAAGAGATCACTGTGCAGCCCGATTAGATGCAGAATCACTGATTAGGGATTCCAACTATTTTTTCCTTTGGTCCCTCTTTGATTTCTACACTTCTATCCCAGAGAATGTAATATGGTGGTCTTCTCCTCAGATTCTGTAATTATACAGTTGCTGGTGGTGTCGGAAGCGGCCTCAGTAGGAATCACAAGTGAGAGGAGTGAGGTGTGGCTTGACACTCTTTCTCGCGTTGACCCACGTAGGTGAGGTCCTTTCCTCTGACGTTGGTCCTGGGAGCCCTGCGAGTCCTGCGAGTGAGGCGAGGTGAGGCGAGAAGCAGACTAGAAGCCGTGAGAAAGCCGAGGGAAAGCCGACTCACGGCACTGTACTTTGGTACCGTGGCACTGCGGCTTTACTACATGGCGGTGGTACGGCAACGCTACCCCCCCTGCAGCCTACTCGGTCGCGCTGGGTGTACCATCTGCCATCTGCAGTGCCTCCCGTGAGAGGAATCTCCCCCAGGAACGGACTTCCGACCACAGAGGCGGAGCAGCTCCGGTCAGGGTAAGCTTGCATACGTGTAATTACCACTCGCTCGGTTCCCGCTTCTCTGTGGGTGGTATCCCCAAGCAGGAGGCAGGCAAGCAGGGTGCGGTTGGGGGCAATTGCCTTGGAGTGCCCTGGAAGTGAGGCCCTTGAGCTCAGGAGGAGTGTAACACTCCCCAGCCTGGCCTATTGAGTTGATGGTGGACCCCGCTTGTACGGCGCATAGCCACTGATTCGATCCTGAGCAGACCCTGAGGAAAAGGGGGTATCCCTGCTATACGTGAGTACGTGAGCCCTTGAACCCGTGAGCACATCCCGGAGACTGTGGGCTTTGGCCTTTGATCCGGGTTTGTAGCTCGCCGGACACATACATTTGTGTTTGTGGGTGCTGGACTAATCCTTGCATCCAATAATATATTGGCTTTGGTTGCTCCTCACTATCTGGATTAAGAAATTATCGAACGAAAGTGAGCTCCATCGTAGACATGCAGCAAGGGAGAAGAGCTCCCCACTCCATTTATAATCTACGAAAAACCAAGCCGCAACCTGTAAAGGAATCTAAGGAGACCTATAAGAAAGGGGGCAAATCCAATAAGAAATCTAAATATGCTCAACCGGTGGCGCAAGGGGCGATCACTGAATTCTTCCCCGTAAATCCCCCTCCCGATACTAATTCCACCATAATCGAGGAAACTGCAGTACCGGTACATAGTGGTGGTATGTCCTTAAATACTTCCAATTTCGATGATATAGATAACAATTCCCTTCTGGACCTCTGTCTAACCATACAATGAGGGATGCAGACACAAACACCCTAGACGATTTCCAGTGGCATAACGCCTCTGAAGGAAAATAACATGAACACTGATGTGGGGGTGCTTAATGCGGTGGGGAGCAGTGGCCGCTTATCTGCCTCCCCTAATCTTGCGATGGCATCGATGGAGGATGAGCCGGACAGTGAGATGGAAGAAAACATCGGAGCACAGCCAAGCTCTACTCAGATAACTGAGCTTCAATCATCGGTGGCTGCCCTCCAATTTGCCCTTAAGATACTCCTACAGATGTCGGGGTGTATCCTGGCAAACACCAATTCCATAACTATGGCCTTAGATCTGAAGGATCTCTCCCGAGAAGAAGCAGAAGTTAATCTATCCAATGCATTACAAATAGCTGAGGAGACGGAAGAGCAGGAAACCGTGGTGGAGGGGGGCGCGGCGCAATCCATATGCAATAGTACCATTGTAACTGAGGAAGCCCCTGTGGAGGCAGATGAACAAGAGCTGGAGCAAAGCCCTCGGGCCCCCCTTTCACGGAAACAACACGGATTGGCAAAGAAGGCACATAAAAATAAACTAGCTGCAACTAGCTGCAACATGTGCCCAACCTCCTACAGCAGGGCCCAGATTGGCACCGGAAACTCGATCAAAAAAAGCCAGGAAAAGAATGATGAGAGCAGCCTCACGAGCGGCAACAACAAAAAGCCCTCTGACAGACTGGCTGATATCTGAAGAGAAGTCCAATGAAATGGACTTAGATGAAGCCTCAGAGATGGACCCAGAGCCTGAACTGGAATCCAGTATGCTAGTGCAGCCTGAGCAGCTTTCCGGGATACGGGAGACGGAAGAACCCACTGAGTACATACCGCCTGAGCAGATGAATATAGCAAACAACATAAATATGAATCGCATTTGTTTCATCAAGAATTTGTACCCTAGTGATAAAAATCCCTGGCTGGCACGTTCTGAGCTACTAGCAAGACTCTATCATATACCGCAACTCCGAGTTTTAAAATCTGAGGATTTCTTATTCATTGAACCCTTATCGTGCCCTAACCCCAATGTCTCTGCCCTACACTGCACCTTTCTGACTACGGCGCAATTGATCAGAAAATATAAAGAAGAACTGAGAACAGTGGACATAGAAATTGATGTGGATCCGCAGGAGAAGGACCTCTCTGATGATTCAGAGGGCACTGTTACACCTATTCCTCCGGCAAATGAGTCTAAATCTGGCATAGGGGAAAATCCCGCCTTGGCCGAAATACAGCAAATACTTAAGACATTGTTGGAATCCCTCCCGCAATTGTTACACAAACATTGATGCTTCTCATTACTTACGTGGAACTGCAGAGGCTTCGCCCATCTTCTGAGGTCGGAGGGTTCTGCAGATTTATTGTCTCAACATAGCTGCATATGTCTCCAAGAGACATGGTCACTGGATCCCCTATTGCTAGATGGTTTTGTCATACATCAATCATTTGCTAAACGGGTTAATAAGGGCCGCCCTTATGGTGGCTTACTTACGGGGGTAGTTAATACGACTAAGTCTCGAAAAATTCAGTGCAAAGCTGAGGATCAGCTCTTGGCAGTAGAGGTTGAATATCATGATGAAAGTGGCTTAGGTAGACTTTTTGTAGTTAATCTCTACTACCCTCCAGGAGCCGTGGCAAGAGACACATTACAGGAGGCAATACAGGACCTACTGTCTTCCTGGTTGCTCAGACCAGGTAACAGTGCTGTTGCTGTTATGGGGGATTTTAATTGCCATATGATAGATGAGGCACGTATATCCTCCAATCCTGATCTTAGCGCAAGCTGTATTATGACACATGGAAAGAGGGAAAAAGAAGGATTAGGTTGGCTGCAACTATTCAAATCTTGGGATCTTGCGATGATCAATGGTCGTACCTTGGGAGATAGGCTGGGGAAATACACTTGGTCTAACGGATCAGCGTTTAGCACATTAGATTATTTATTCTTATGCCCCGAGATGCAGACTAGAGTAGTTGATATGTCTGTTAAATCCAACATATGGAGCGACCATGCATCGCTGCATTGTACACTCCACTTTCCAATCCTTCCTACTCCTTCTTTGAATATAGGCAATATTCAAGCCAACCGCACAGGATCAAGAATAGTGTGGTCTGAGAAAAACATAAGATTAGCCACTGAAGCTCTTAAACCTGTCACTTCAGAGGGCCTGTGTGATTTTAATCTTATGACGGTAAATGAAATAGAAGACTGGACATTGGGATTCTCAGGTCAGCATGCCACGACCAAAAAGGGTCATATGATAAAAACTGGGGGCACCACACTCCCCTACAATATGGAAATTAGGGATACTAAGAGAAGACTAAGAAGTGAGATCCGAGGCCTGAAATCTCGGAACCTACACGGAGCCCTTTACTGTGAGAAATTAAGAAAAATCAAAAATCGATATAGAGCTGATATCAAGAACTTAAAAATAATAGAGAGAAACAACAGAAATCAGCGGCTTGTACAAACAGTCTGCTCTAGAAATTCCCGCAGCATATGGACACTCTTAAATGAGAACAGAGAGAAGGTCAAAGGTCAACTAATTAACCCAATAAGTGAGGAGATATGGGTAAAATTCCTACTGGACCGAAACTCAGGGGAAGGAGAGATTAGGAGTAGATTTGCAGAGAAGGCACTTATCCATCCGCCTTTCGATGTCTCAGCAGAGGCAATTTTGAACAAAATAGTTGCCCTTAAGTCATCCAGAGCCCCCGGCCCTAATGGGTTGGCTAATGTAGTGATAAAGCACCACCCGTTATTTTGGGCCAACCTGTTCTCCCTACTGTTCCAAAAGATCCTAGCTCAGGGGAGAATCCCTCGATCCTGGTAAACTGCCATTCTTATCCCTGTTTTTAAAAAAGGCAGTCGCACTGATCCCAATAATTATAGGCTTTTATCCATGCTTGACATCACAGGAAAACTTTTCGCCTCGCTACTACTCAGTGAGATGAAAAAATGGGTAGAAAACACCAAAATACATAGTAGATTCCAATGTGGTTTCAGGCGAGATTTTTCCACTTCACATAACATATTGGTCATGGACATATTACGCACACGGGCGCTTAGCAGGGGGCAGCCTCCGCTGTATGCCCTTTATATCGATTTTAAGGCTGCCTTCGACTCCATCACTCGAGCAAGGTTATGGACTAAGCTCAAAATATTGGGATGCCCTTCAGGGCTACTATACTACCTTAGACTGCTCCACCAAAATACCTTGGCATGCCTCCGATTAAACCAGGAAGGCATTAGGACCAGAAGCGTCATCCAAAATAGGGGGGTAAAGCAGGGTTGCGTCACAGCACCTCTTATCTACAATCTGTATGTGTACGACATCCCTGCAGTATTAGCCGAGGCCGATAATTGCCCTCCCAAAATTGGTGAAGCACCATGTGTGGTATTAGCGTACACGGATGATCTGGTTGTGTTTGATAACACCGTAGGCGGCCTTAGGCGTTCTGCTTCTATCTTATGGGACTATGCCAGGATTAATGGTCTGACCATTAATCTAGATAAGACAAAGGTGCTCAGATTCACCAGAAAAAGGGTATCCCGAGTGAATCTGATAGTGCATAAAAACCTCATACTGTATGCGCCATCCTATCGTTATCTAGGAGTGGAAATTGGGCCTCAGGGCAATTATCTGCTCTGTAGACAGGACCGCATTACTAGGGCAATGCAAGTCACTGCATTAATTTAATCTTTCACCAATAAGCAGGGTGGCTTCACTCTTTGGGGTACCCGCCATTTGTATACTCAAGTCCTCGCCCCCATGATCATCTATGGCCTTGAGTCGGTGCTTACATTGGACCTAGCGTGGCTTCAAGTGATGGAGGGCAAGTTCTGGCGACGAATATTGGGATTACCCTCGGGTGTCCCGATGGCCCTAATTAGACTTGAATTGGGCCTTCCCTCACTGAAAGCGATGGTACTGAAAAGAAGAGCAGGGTTGCTCCTTAAAATGGTAGATGGCTCTCCCAATTCCTTATTGACCGTGATCTATCAGGAATTGACCAAAAAATATACCACCTCGCCCCTACATAAAGATATGACTAAATTTCTAACAGTCATTGGTTGGACACAGAGGGGCTACTGTCACTAAGGAAACCCTAAATGCACTTGGAAAAAAAGTGTACCTTTGGGATTGGCTTGAGAATTTCGCTCACCTAAGCAGTCTTAAGACCTATCATTTTGTGAAATACAGACTGTATAATTACATGAACCCTCAAGCCTACCTATACCTCTGTCCCACTAGAAGGCTTAGACGCTTTATCATCTTGTTCCGATTGGAACAATTGCCTACCCTATATTTGACAGGAGCCTGGGAGAACATCACTGCGGAAGAACGAACATGCCGCCTCTTTAAATCACTAGAATGTCTAGAGACAGCCAGACATCTTCTCACTGAATGCCAAACATTGAATGATACTATCCTACATTATCTGGGTGAATTTGTGCATGATCCTACAACTATAGCTGAAATGTCATTCTGGCTGTATTGGACTAACACCTGCAACAAGCACTTATTCATTGCACTATATAATGTATGGTAACAAGTGGAACTAGGTCTGGCTCTCAGACTAGAATCATCTTAATACTGGGGACGCTAAGACTCTGATTGGGCACTCTATGTGCTATAGAAAGGTGCTTTTGATTAATTATACTCATTTTTACCCAGGTTACAAATTGTTTTATGCAAACATTTCTACGTATGATTATGTGTAAATATTATAAGGAAAGTTGTGTAATTCTTCCTTCCTTTTTAATTGTGTTTCTTTTTTCCTTTCTCTTTTAGTACTTAATGTTGATGTATACTTTTGAATATTCATGATTTGATACTACTGTTTATAAATTGTAATATGTGTAAAGTTTGAATTTTTATTCAATCTATATCACATTAAAGAATAAATAAATAAGTAATGAATTCATGAATGGGGGGATGCTTCTCACCCTCTGACCCCTCAGGTTTCAGATTCCTCTGTTCTTCCTTACCCAGGTTCAGCTTGTGCCTTGTGATGTCAATAAACATCGCCCAGCTAATGTGAGACCCACTGTTGCATTCATCCACTGCATTCACTAAAACTGGGGCTGTAGCAAAATGATGATTTATTTAATCTTTTTCTAAATCTGGCTAATTGGACTCCATTGTAAACTTGCCAGGATCAAAGGTCTGCTATGTGGGGAGCCGTCTTCTCTGTGAGCAGTAGTAGTATCTATTTCAACATCCCTGTACAGGAGGCCCATTTCAGTGTATCTGTTTTGTGGGGGGAGAAAACCACTGCTGATAAAATGATGCCCACTGGCCTAAATTCTGCCATAATGTTCATTTGTGGTTGTTTCTGTAGTTACAACATTTTTATAATAGTCAGACGTGCACAATTACTTTTTCTTGAAAAGCCTTGCTTATCAGAATATCCTCAGTGCAGAATGTTCAAGAAAGCCTCTTATTGGCTCTGGATACCAGCCAGTGGAACGGGTGATTATGGCTGTTAGAACCCCGGGTTATGCAATTTGGAAACCTGGGATGCTAAGAGAAATGTATTTTCTTCCAGTGAACTGGACATCTTGCGGCATCCCATTCATTAAAAAAAAGTACTAAGATGGCTGCCATGGATCAGGAAGGCGGAGCTCCATACAAAGCCTTTCTTCCGTTTTCATGGTGGCCAGCAGCAGGGAGACAGAGCGATACCAGTGCAGCAGGGGCAGCTGCTGCCATAATTGGGTGCGTTTTGCTGCGGAGTTTGAGGGGAAAATTGAAAGGGAAGGGAGGGTAGGTTGAAGGTGGTGGGGTGGGGAACGCAGCAGTTGGGTTGCTTGGGACGTGGGCTTGGATTGGGGAATTCAGCCCACGATACAAGCAACCTGATTGGTTGCTTCCCTCACCCGGGTGCTAATTGTTATTCCTCCAGGCCTCTTTGTAGTTAAAGTGATGGTCCCAAAGTAGCATATTTGTTCATGGCTCACCTAAAGCGTTCAATTGGGAAGACATTTTGAGGTTTGGGCGAAGAGCTCGCAACCAGCATCTCAACCAGTTGCCTTTGGCTACAAGAGGATGCAGCCATGTATTATGTCTGGACAAAATGGCAAGAGGGATAAAAAAGCACCTCTATGCCTTGCCGCAATTTTAATGGATTCCAAAGTTCATCATGGACTAAAAACTACTGAAAATGTTATATTATGTTACTGGGATCTACACAATGCCCCACTGCCTCTTGCATGGTGTCGAGGTGAATGGACGGATCTCAGAAAAGAAGGGAGTGCGTTAGGTTAGTAGGCAGAGCGAGGGAAAATCCAAGATAGTGTTGCTGTTGTGTTGATGTGTGCAGACCGGAAGTAACATATGCTTGCAGGTTTGCTTTGAGGTGTTTATGCCAACAGCACATAAGCATTTGTCCCCCCCCCAGAGGAGACTTGCATGCCTGTGGTGCTAGGATGCAAAACTGGGAACTGTCATATGTAAGTTGATTATAGAAGTGTTAGCTTTCTGTAGTTTGATGTCTGTTATGAGGGTTATTCAATTTCTATTTGTGAGTGGCTTAGATGATTTACATACGGTGTGTTTGGGAAAAGCGGTTGGTTATGTTAGTGTGCAACTTGGAGCATCCATCCAGTGATCAGTGTTTCCATTGTGATGTTTTGGTAGAGGTTCTCCTTGGGTGACATCTCAGTAGTCAGGCCTTCTAGGTAAGGTACTTGTAAAACGATGTCATGAGGTACCCTGGAGTGGCCTGCCATCTCTGGCTGTGGACAATGTGCAGTGCCTGGTCCTCGATGAGAGTGAGGGATACTTAGGGAGGAGTGGGCGATGTAGAGAGCATGCAGCAGTATGAACCAAGCAGACAGTGGGGGAGTATAGTTCCCGTGGAGTGTTCAGAGCAGGGATTTCTACAAGGTACAATCTTGGTGTGATCCCTAGGAGAAAGCCATTATAACAAGAGATAACATTGTGATGTTTATGATTCAGTCACTCAAATTATCCTGGGATTTGGACAGAAACATCACAGTAAGGCAGTAATGTAATTGTGCACCATGGCACAAAATCACTGAGATCAGAATCATAGTGGAACACCTGAGAACAGTATGTAGTATAAGGTGCAATGTAGAATAGTGAGCAGGTTAGCGAGGGGCTGTAGCAATCCAGCCACCTCTAGCTGCTCGCTATCTGTATATCTTTGTCTGAAATAATTACATTGTGCACTGTGCACAAGTAACTGGGAATTTGTAGATGAGTGGGGGGGCAGTCTGGATAACCCCACTCATTACTATAAGCCGAGTACTTCTGGTTAATGGAGGCATAAACATTACTTTTAGAAGAGTACGTCATGTGTTAGATATGGACCCTCCAGGCACTCATTTCGCATTTCTTAGTACGTTGGTTGGCTGGCTGACTACCACCTCAAACCTGCTCAGGTGCTGCAGTCAGTGAGCCCGGCTGGGTTCCTTTGACAATCCGGTTACAAACGTCAGGCAATTTGGGCAGGGCCCAGAATCCCTGGTTGTTTCTCCCAGAAGTTCACTGCAGTGCCCCTAAAGGGCCTCAAACTCCTCACCCACAGTGCCCACAGCCACAGACCAAAAATGAATCCCTGCACCCGCCCGCCCCATCACCCGGTGTGGAGGCAGCTCCATAACTTCAATTACACAATGATGCTAACACCTTGCAGGGGGTTCTTCGTGGCGAGGTTGAAGGGATGAAATGAGATGAGGTGCTGACAGGATAAAATGTGGAATGTGCATTACTCAAAGTGCCGCGCAAAGCTTGGTGTACCATTCCTTTGCCTAAAGGTGGTGCTACCACTCAAGGAGGGGAAGGAAAGCATGCTGACAGTGCCAGAAAAGAGGTTGTGGGGAGAGGAGAATGACACAGGAGTATGGCAATCGCACATCACTGCAAAGTCACATTTACGGTATCTTTGGCACCTTACTAGGTTCTGACATCTGGCAGAGACCATTAGAAACATCTGTGTATGATCTAAAGAGTGGACCATAGCAACACACACTAGGAAAGACATTCCCATCGCAAATTAGAACAATATTGCTTCTCCCAGAGGAAAGAAATCTGAAGCCTGACCCAATCAGGTGTCAGATTACGGCTGCACATACGGGAGCAAGGTCTTCAATGTCACACATGGAGCAGTGTGCATTGCCCCTCGACCTTAGGTTCCCCAAATCTCCATTCCCTTCAGAGATAGGGAAGAGCTTTCAGTCATTGTACAAGATGGTGATTGCCCCAACAGGATGTGTTCTAAAGTCAGGAAGAAAATGTCTCACCCATTAACAGCTTTTTGCACTACAGAAAGGGGGTGAAGGGGATGCCTTTCTGGAATAACGTGGCGCCCTGACTGACATTTGTGCTCAAATATGTAAACATTTACACAATTTGGATGAATTTCTAAAAAGCTGGTTTTCCATATTTTTTAAACTAGTTCCTAAAGGTACAAACGGGCATGTTTTGGCCTTGTGGGCTCATTAAATCGGCTGGTAATTTTCAAATAATCCAAAAGTGGCTTAAATCGTGATTATGCTTTAGCAGATTGTAGAAACTAGACATGCGCCCAGCTTGAAATGGCACCTCCAAAAAATATGTCAAACAAGTAGATATGGGCCCTTGGTTGGCACTTTGGACCACACATGTCAGACAAATGCCATTTACAAAATTTACCACTTCCCCTGAAATGTGAGGAGAACTGGGTTTGTATTTTCGAACGCAGCATTGTCTTCTCCATGTCTTAGTATTTAGTATTTAGAATTTATTTATTTGTACAGCGCATCAAGACCCTGGGCAAGTGAGTGCTTGTGTTACGTGTTATAGGTTCATAATATACATAAAGATATGTACAATAAAAGAGAATTTACAGTAATATACAATGAAAGTACATAAACAATGGCAGTGAATATACATATCTACAAATGCAGAGGCGTACATACAATAATGTCCTTACAGGTGGTGGATATGTTAAAACTCAGTTATGGTCCCCGGATCCAAGCTTTAACCCTCTTCCGGAATATCAAGAACGAGGGCTCAGCTCTAATGGTTATGGGGAGCGCATTCCATTTTTTAGCAGCAAGGACTGGGAAACTAACTCCACCCGCCCATTGTTGGTTAAAACGCGGTATGGTGACACAATTAGCCTGATTCAAGGAATTATTTGCATGAAAAACGCAGATTTGCGCGCCTTTCTGCCCGAAAATCCCTGTTTGAAGTATAGGGATTTTTAGGCAGAAAGGCACACAAATCTGCATTTTTCACGCGAATAACTCCATGAATCAGACTGAATGTGTTTGAGCTGTTCTGCTAGGTCGTAATGATATGTGACGTGAAAACGTGTCACAGGTATATGGGTGCCTGATTGTATAAACACTTATGTGTTAGTGAAAGCGTTTTGAGTTCAGTTCTTTGCTTGATGTTTAGCCAGTTTAAATTCTGTCTAGCTCTAGAAATGTGGTGTTTCCTTGGGATATTACATGCTGATCTAACTGCAATATTCTGCATGACTTGCATTTTGTTTATATTCTGTTGGGATTTTCCTAAGGAAAACGCGTTACAATAGTCTACGGCTCTTGCTACTGATATACAATTGGTTGTAAATAGGTAGGGGCGGCAGGCTGTAATAAGCTTACATGTGTATGCTGTGGCCGATGCTAGGGCATTAGTTTGTCTCGTGAGAGATAGTGAGGAGTCAATGTATAGACCTAATGTTTTCACATCATTTGCTACCTTGATTGTGTTTCCGTCGATAATGAAAGTTTTGAAGGAGGCATCTAATTTATTCAGTTTGGATGGGGAGCCGAGTAAGAGTAGTTTGGTTTTATTGTCATTTAGACATAAACCATGTTTAGCCATCCATATTTGTATAATACTATAGATGTCATTCAATGTTTTGCTATCTACAGCGTAATCACCAGTGATAGGGATGAGTATCTGGGTGTCATCCGCATAATTTGTATACATGACATCCAGATGGTCAAGTAAATCAAATAAAGGCCTGGCGAAAACATTGTAGAGTGTCGGTAACACACATGATCCTTGTGGGACACCACAGTAGACTGGCGAGTGTAGGGCTGAAGCAGATGGAGCAAAAACCCTCATGGATCTGTTACTGAGGAACGATTTGATCCAAGAGTTAGCTTGGTCGGAGAAATGTGCAGCAGAGGAGAGGTGCTTGCATAGTATATCATGGTTCACAGGTCAAATGCCTCAGATAGGTCAAGTAGTAAAAGCAGGGCGGATTTACCTTTGTCTTTTAAAGCCTTGCTCTGGTTCTTTAGGTCAATAAGTGCTGTCTCTGTCCCATGTCTGGGTCTAAAGCCTGACTGTCTTAGACCTAGTAAATTATTTGTTTCCAAGTATTGCTGAATTTGGAGATAAGCTGCTTGATCCAGTGTTTTCAGCGTGAAAGGGACAGTAGTGATCGGGCGATAGTTAGATGGGTTGGTAGGGTCCAACGTAGATTTCTTTAAAGTGGGAGTACCCATGCATCTTTCAAACTAGTGGGCACGATACTAGAGGCAAATGAGGCATTGATGAATGTGGTAATAAAAGAAGCAAGTGCAGTTGCGGCTTCTTTGATTAACGTAGCTGGGCAGACATCACCTTTGCAGTTGGATGGTTTGAGCTTGAGAATGATCAGCTCTACTTCTTTGGTAGATAATGGTTTAAAGTTGAATTGTGGCGATACAGTGGTGGGGGAAGATTCTGAGGTATGGTATTATTGATTTTTTTTCACATTTATTTTGTTGAGTAGCAGAGTAATTTTGTCTTGAAGCGCGTTTTGTATGTTGGTATACCATTGGGTGTCCTTAATACAAGGGTCAGGTATAGGGGCGGGTGACTCAAGTTTTTTTAGAATGTTCAAAAATTCCTTAGTGCTTGAGTTCGCTTTGACTATGCGGTCATTGAAGTTATCTTTTTTAGCTTGGACAATGGCTGTCTTATAGTTAAATGAAGCCGCAATGAAGATATCTTTATTTTGTGTGGCAGGGGAGTCTTTCCAATTAGTTTCTGCTGTGCTTTCTCTTTCCTAAGAGTCTTTAAGGGTGGTGTATACCATTTGTTAATATGTGCCCATGGTTTGGATTTCTGTTATTTGAGAGGGGCTATTGTATTGATAGCTTTAAGGATTGTTTCATTGTATAGATTCACTAAATCAGAAAGGTCCGAATGGGTGGTATTAAGATGAGTTATTGGGCATAGTAAAGGTAGCAAATGTTCTAAGGTAAGGTTATGTTTACTTCTTGTCATTAACGCTGGGGCTTTAATAGGAATAGTGAGGGATGCGGCCTTGTCAATGGGGAAGGTAATTAGGTGATGGGCAGTCCAGGCACATGGTGTGTTGGCCAGTACCTTGATGGTACAGTTAAGGTCCACTAACCAATCTAGAGTGAGGCCTTTATTGTGCGTTGGGCTGGTTGTGCAATATGTAAACCCAAGCTCAGACAAGGTCTCCTTAAGGGGTGGATGCTTTCACATATTTTGGATCATCAATGCCTAAGTTAAAATCACCTAGGATTATAACTTGGGACTTACATTTAGTTTTGTTGGACAGTAGTTGAGATATGTCATTTGACAGTAAGTATTTCGGCGGATGGTAGGTGGTGTTTATTGATCACTCTTAGTTCTAGCAACGTTTTATAGATGAGTGCAACACCACCACCTCCTTTGTTCACTTAAGTTCTTTATTACTTGAATTTCTTCAGATGGATTATTTGTCAGAGGCATGACCTTCTACCTTGGGAAGAGGGCAGAGTATTCCAGCCCTAGCTTGCGTCTCTTAGCTTCAGATCATGTTCGCTGAGTCCAGTGTGGCAGCTTGTTGAAAAAACTCTACGTTTCTCAATACAAAAGTATGTGACTGATGTTCTGGCACTGCATCTGTAAAGAGAAATAATCCTCTGAATTGCTTTGTCATTTTAGGTAAGATTGACTTTAAACTGAATACAAATAAGAATATCAGGCCCTAGAATAACAGCAGTTGTCCAATGTTATGATATGCTAATTTAGTTGGTGTCACCATGTGTTTGTTACCTTACTGTCTCACCTTATGCAGATACCACTTGAACCTATTGCTTCTTGTAACTGCGTGTCTACTGTTTTCCGGGTGCTCTGCTGGTCCGTGGCATATGGTTGATCAGTGCATGGCGTGTTCTGTCGTAAGGGGAGGTGGCTTTCTTAGTAGCCATTAGTTAAACCAGAGGAGCCAGTCTTTTCCAAGTCCTCTGTTTCTTTGAGCGGGACAAGGTGTCACTCCTGAAGAGCTCTTCGTACACCCCGAAGGTCCTTTCATAACATTAAGGAAATGTGCTTGCCTGCAATCTCAGCTCTTGTCTAAGATAACTCCTCAAAAGTTGCTGCGCTATTCTTTCAATTTTATCTTGACATGGCATCCCTCATTAGACATTATACGTAACTTATATTGACTTATGGCGAAATGGCTATTGGAAAGCCCAAAGAAGAAGGTACTATTTGAAGGTGGATATTTTCGTAGATTAACCTTTCCTACAGCACTCAAGGATTTAACCCTTCACGGTGAACTCACAAACACTATGTCAGGCCCAAGACACCAGAAGGTGACATTGAATCCAAATGTGCCTATTAAGAACCTTTGTAGGGCAACTAAATATGCTATTCTACAAACCCATTGTAGACATTACTCTTTGAATGCATCTTCTTGTAAAGGTGATCTCTTTTTCCAGAATTTGCTCCTAAAACCATATGCGGGAAGCCTTACCATTCATTAGGGTTTTCATCCCTTTTGTTCCATACCTGAGAATTTGATACCAATGGTTGTGAACAGAAGATAGCTAGACCCAGGAGTAAGATAAATGGACCTTAATGGTGGCTCTGTCACACTTAGTCCCATGTTCTCTTTTTCTACTGAATCTTGAAGAAAACTGTTGTTGGCATTCATCATGCAAATGCGAAAGTTTGCAGATGTAAATGAACACTGTAATAGTTATATTATATTTTCCCTTCCTGTCGTTGCATCATCAGTTCTTGCATCTTTCAACAATTTTTGGTGAAGTCTTTTCTATTCCAGTCCACTTCAACCCTGCAGGTCCTGTCAAAATCCCTGGCAGTAAGGGCGTAGGAGACTCTAACATTCTGAGGGGCGTTGGGGCCGGGATGTGGATACTGCAATTTGTTGGCATGTAGGAAAACGCACAGAGTGTACTTACACCAATTGGGGAGGGTTGGCACAGTTGGTCCCCAGTGAGAATGTATTTATTTATTTAAATATTTTTTCATTTGTTGAGCACACTAAACCCTGAGGCATCAAGGCGCTGGTTACAGAAAGTGCAGTTTTGTGAGACATATAACAACAGTACAGACATAGAGATCATAACATAAATAGTTAAGAGCTCAGGGCCACACTTAATTTGGTGTGCTGGGAATGGGTAGGTAATAGATTATAGGTCGTGCGAGAAGAGCCAAGTTTTGAGACATTTACAGAAGGTCCAGAATGAGGTTTCCAATCTTAGTGGAAGTGGAAGAGCATTCCAATGTTTTGTGGCCACTACCAGGAAGCTACGGCCCCCTGCTTTTTGCCGTTTTAATTTAGGTATGGAGAGAAGGTGGAAGTGGGAGGCCCTTGTAGGTCTGTTAGATTTCTTGAATTTTCTTGACAAGTATATGTGGGCAGTGTTTGCCAGGCATTTGTGGGTTAGTGTGAGAGTTTTGAACAGGATGCAATCACGAATGGGCAGCCAAAGAACACTTCTTCCAGCTGATGGTATGTGGTCTTTTTCTGGGATATTCAGTTTGCTCTTAAAGCATTATTTTGTATGGTCTGTAGTTAATTGAGGTTGCCAGTGGTGGTTCCTGCGAAAAGGGTGTTACAATAGTCTAATCTAGAGCCATTGAGGGCTCTTGTTAGCGTAATGCAACTGTCCGTGGTGAGGAAGGGTCTACAGGTATTGATAAGTTTGGTTGTGTAGGCCGTGGACGAGGCAATAGCATTAACGTGTCTTGTTAGTGAAAGGGAGGAGTGCAGGTAGGCCCCCAGGGTGTTCACTTCTTTGGAGACTTGGATGGTGTTACCGTCTATGATGAATAACTTATATGCTCCGTCAAGTTTGTTTAAGAGGGTTTGTGAGCCAATAAGGAGAAACTCAGTCTTATTGTTGTGAAGGCATAGCAAGTGTAGGGCCAACCAGACCTGGATGCTTTGATAGTTTTTGTTCCGTGAGTTGGACTCAGTGTCGTAGTTGCCAGAGATGGGTAGTAGGATTTGGGTATCATCCACAGTGTAGGAGATACCCAAGGAGTCGAGGAGGTCAAAATGAGGCTTTGTGAAAATATTGTCTGGTGTAGGTGAGACACAAGATCCTTGAGGGACACCACAGGAGACTGGAGCTGGAGGGGCTGATGCAGAGGGGGAGAAGACTATCATTGTTCTGTTCGAAAGAAAGTATGCGATCCAGGTTATTGCGTTAGTCGAGAAATGGGCTGCAGAGGAGAGGTGTTAGCAAAGGATTTTGTGATCCACCAATAAAAAGCAGCTGAGAGGTCAAGCAGGAGGAGGAGGAGGGCAAGTTTGCTGTTGTCTTTGAGCTCATCCATTTGGATTTTTAAGTCTAAGAGTATCGATCCATTCCGTGACCGGGACGGAATCCGGAATTGGCACAGGACAAGAAGATTGTTGGCTTCAAGGTACTTTTGGACTGTGAGTAAGCTGCTCTGTCCAATATTTGAAGTAAGAATGGGACAGCTATGATGGGGCGGTAATTGGTAGAGATGTTGGAGTTGAGTGGTGGCTTCTTGAGGAGACAGAGGTCCCAGGCGTCTTTTAGGTTGGTAGGCACAGTATCAGTGGAAAAGGAGGTGTTAATGACTGATGCAATGAACAGGGCTTGCTCTGTTGCACAGTCTTTAATGACCGAGGCTGGACAGATGTCACCTTGACATCTGGATGGCATTAGGCGTAGATAACTTTGGTAAATTCTGAGTCAGAGATCGGGGTAAACTCAAACAAGTGGGTATGGTGGGCAGGTGGTGCTAGGGTTTGGTCTGGCAGTGCCTCAATGGCCATTAGTTTTATTTTTTTGGCCTGGATTTTTATTTGAAGTGATTAGATTTTATCCAGTAGAGCATGTTGAATGTTAGTGCACCAGTTGAGGTCTTTGAGACAGCTGGCTGGAGGGGGAATTGGTGACTTGAGTTCACGCAGTATCGTGAAGAGCTCTCGGATTCCTGAGTTTGCTTTTTCAATTCTCTCATTGTAGGCGACACTTTTGGCTTGGAGTATATAGAGGTTTTGGACAAGGAGGTGAAGTCGTTTTTATTAGCATCTGAAGGATACTTTTTCCAGGTAGTCTCAGCTGCTCGCTTAGATGAGTGAAGGGCAGTGGTCGAAGTGAGCGGGAGTGGTCGGGAGCGGTGCTCCTCTACTTTCCTAAATTACCATTTACAGCTCCTATACTTTTAATTTAAAAAGAATCCGTTCCGAAATGGTTTCGTTTTAAAATAAAAGTGTAGGAAGAAGTTGAAACTTTCACTTTCAGTGCACTGCACTGAACGTTCCCTTAAACAGCAGGTGCAATTGTCTGGGTGTGTGTATTGTGTGTGGGAGGGGACGTGATGATGGGGTTTGTGGGGAGTGGGTGCAGGCCAGTAGGGAACATAGTTCCACTACTTCTTTTCGTACACTTTGACCGCTGGTGAAGGGTTTTGAGAATAGCAGTGAACCAGGTGTACATGTGAGCTGTGGGCTTGGCTTTACGTTTGCTCATAAGGGCCACTTTATCAGTCGCCAGTAGGAGTAAATGGTTGTATAAATCAACCATTGCTTTAGGGTCATTGATAGAGGGTTGGTAAGCTGTGCGGGGCTTCAGTAGCGGGAGGAAAATTGGCTGGTGTGATGTTCCAGGCATTTCTAGGGAGGGTGGCCGGTAGAGGTTGTAGCACAGAAGTGGGTTGACTACTCATATTGATAATATTGTGGTCTGAACAAGGGCGGGGCACATTGATAGTATATTGATTTTGCAGTTGGAGTCTGCCAACCAATCTAAAGTGCGACCTTTGTCATGGGTGGGACCTCTGATGCATTTGGTGAAGCCCAAGGCTTCAATGGACTTGGCTAGGGCCAGTGCATTAGTGTCTGTGGGGTCGTTCAGTCCTAAGTTTGCATCGGCCAAACAGGCAATCCCCTTTCACTTTCCAGTGTGCTAGTCACATTATCAAAGGTTGCAGGAAGAGTTATAGAGACAGAAGTACTAGACACATTATCCATAGTTAGGGTACCATAAGCATTAACAATGAGAGGAATGTTAGTCACAATATCTTTAGCAGAGGCAGCAGCCGCATTTTCACTGAAGTGAGTACTAGCCACATTATTAGTAGCAAAGTCATCAGAAACATTTTCCCTGAGGGGAATGACAGTCATGTTACCTATAGCAAAGGCAGCAGCAGCATTTACATTGACACAGGTACGTTGGAAGGAGGCATTTATAGCACACGTTTAAAATAATTAAGAATACAATTTACAATTGGTAATAGACTCCAATAGAAACCAGGTCACTACACCAACAGATCATAGGGACTTCTTTAAACATCTTTCATGCTGGGTGTGTTTATAGAAAGTCAATTATATGCCAGCATTGCCCTGCAAAATACATTTTTTATCTTGTCAGTGCAAACAAAGTATTTATTTATTTTATTTATAGAAATTACAGGGAAAGCAATGCACTGTTGGCAATAAAATGGTTACAAAATGTTTAACATTGATTTACAGAGCTAAGGACCAGTGTCTTTAACAATGGGTGAGAGGATGTTGATATAAGACCTGATGATGCAGGGGAGGTAGAAACATAAACCGGGAACGAGGATAGTAGAGCCTGATATAGGAACGGGATACTGGAGAAAGTGCTAAGTTTAGGATGGTGTGGTGAGGGATAGGTGCTGCAGGGTTGTCGTAGAGAGTTAGGGGGGAAAAGAACAGGGAGATGTGGTGCCGTAGAATGCTATAAAAGTGGTTCTTCAGAAAGGTGGAAAGCTAGGAGGTTGGATTTTAAATAGTGTTAGAGTTGTAATAGTGTGGAGAGAGAGCGGAACATCATTCTATAGTAGGGAGCAAGGAGATGGAGAGAGCGGAAATGAGAGGAAGCACAGGAGGACCGAGAGATGGCATGGAGTTGAGCCGAGGATGATCGTAGGGAGTGAGGGGGAACAAGTATCGCAGTATTGCCACTGCAAGAACACATTTTGGGGTTGGCTGCGACCAATGGCACTGGGAGAACCCCTTTTGGTGCTGTCTGTGCCCAGAATATTCGAGCATGCTACACTCAGAACACAATAATGCTGGCTGTGCCCAATATATGCTACTTTGTCTGTATAATTTAACTTAATGCTGTCTGTGCCCAATGTATGTCACAATGCCACTGTAAGAGCACATTCCTGTTGGCTCTCCCCAATACATGCCAGCATGCCACTTTAAGAACACATTTTCATGTTGAATGTGCCCACAATATATGCCAGCATTGCCAAAATAAAACATTGTCATGTTGCCTCGCTCACCTGCCCCTCATAATATATGCCTGCATTGCCTTGTAATCACGATGCATGCCCCCATCGCTCACAAACTCTCACACACATGCAACTGCACTCACACTTGCACACCCTGCTCTCTTGCTTTTACATGTTCTGATGTACTTTTGATGCTTCATCTTCTAACCAGTCACTCGTTCATTTCACCATCTCCACCCCATTGTTTGCACTTTACTCTCCCTCATCCATCACTAAACGGAAAATGGAAGCCCAACTCCATGGCCCTCTACTCTGACCAAGTAATGACCTCCTACTAAACTCTCTCTCTACTTCTCCATCAAACTTGTCTTTGCCAAATGAAATACTGCTTTGGCTACTCACTTTGATACTTACTATCCAGCCTGCTCTCTCACTCTCTATCACCCCCACCCATAACTATGGACCTAACCAATGCAATAGTCATGTCTTCCTGTCAACTTTTTTAAAACATGGACATTTCCTTTGGAAAATGTCAGGAGTACACAGTGTTATGCTTGTGAATATAATGTGAGATGGGCTAGCAGGAGAGAAAAGCATGCACATAGCTTGATGGGCAAATGTGTCACTGAGGCACTCTACTACTGTCCAGCCATAGTGCTCCTAATGTGCTCAACTGACACATGGGAAAATGACTCGACAGGCTGCCTCTAGATGCAGCTCCATTCTGGACATGGGGCACAAGCTATGGCAGTAGCCACTATCACTTTTTTAAACGGACTGCCTTTAATGGCTTAAACAAAGGTGAACAAAATGTCCGTTCTCCAGCCTATACACCTCTTGCAATCTCTACTATTTACCATCAGCGCTTGGAGACTGGCTGTTATCAAAGTAAAGTCCTATACAAGCAACCAACACAACATCACAAGGTAGATATGGTTGTGGAAGGCTTCCACAGCAGGACATCTGTGAGATGATTTTTCCCACCTGGCAGATAGCAAATGGCAAGACAGCAGAGCGCTAGCTCTCCAGAAGTGCCAAAAGACCGGCAGACTGCAATATACAAGCAGGGGTCTAGGAGACACATAAAATCTGGGTGGGACAGGGGACACCTTGGGGACTTTTCTACAGACACAAACCACAGAGTAAAATCTGACAATGTTTTGTAGTCAGTGATGATCATGCACATTTGTTTAAAAAATATATATATATTTTTTTCCAACGGAGCAATCCCATTAAACAACCTTTGTAAATCAGGCCAAAAAAGTGCTGAACAATAAAGGCTGGTCCTGGTGTAGGTAACACATGCTAGCGTATTTGAGAATTTCATGAACGTAGGGAGCAGGACCCCCCACAGTGGCACATTTAACATGTTATCGACTGCAACCTGGTAAATGTGCACAATGCTCGGAATTATAGCAACCGCTGGGGACATTAACAGATGGGCAACTCCGGAAAAACCCTTTAAGGCACTGTTACCAAAAAGAAAGGAACCTGCGACGATGTAATACACACCCCAAAACAAACAAAAGCCGTTCATCTCCTGAAGTACATGCAGTGCAAATGATAGTTCCTTGGCAGTGGTCAAAGTGTATGAAAAGAAGTAGTGGAACTATGTTCCCTGCTGGCCTGCCCCTGCTCCCCACAAATCCCATCGCCCACCCCCTCCCGCACATAATGCAAACCCCCAAACAAATGTGCTTGCTGTTAATGGAGACCTTCAGCGCAGTGCACTGAAGTGCAAGTTTCAAAAGCTTCCCATACTTTTAAGCACTTTTAAAACAAAACCATTCCGGAATGGTTTCTTTTTAAAATAAAGTATGGGAACAGTAACATGTAATAATAAAAAGTAAAGGAGTACCGCTCCTAACTACTCTCGCCCACTTAGACCACTGTTCCTTGGTAAGTCAAGTGCCGTGCCTGATAGTCTGTAACGTCCCATACTTTCATCAAGTTTTTGCTCCTTGTAGCAATGCGTAATAATTGACTGTTCGGCTGAAACACAGTCTCCAACTCCTTATGATTACTGCATATCAAAGCAAATATTATCCCTTCATCATCACATAAAATACAACAACTGCAGAGCCCACGGGACAATGAAGGAATTGGGAACCACCACGAACACGCCAGTACTATTGTGGGCAAACCTTTATGCAGACTTATACATATGGGCTGGCCGCTGGCTTCTTTCTGAAAAAAGTGCCAGAAGCTGCACAAGCGGCAGTGTGCGGTCAGCAACCACTTACCAGAAAGCGTCAACCAACGACCCGATTGAAGATTACACAACCATGCTTTTTTGCGCGCTTTGCCATTTTGCAATATATTACCATGGCCAGGCCACATGTTGCGGATGAGCAGAACAGGCAGGCAGGATGAGCAACAATTTAAATTAAATAATAAATACACGCTCTCTCGCATCATGGACGAATGTGCATGGATGGACAACCCATGGATGGGTCTCTGCCATCCCTGCGCCCTTTCGGAATGAGCAATAAAAGCCAGGCCCAATTGTCGGTGCCATCCGAAAATACATAACAGGGCCATGTTCTACACTGCGCCTTAACTGGCCTGTTGGCCTAATTAATACCCTTCCTAATCTCACGTTACAAATGTATGATTTACACCCTGCCAGTTCCCAATTAATATGGTAGACAGACTGATCAGACTCTGTGAGCTGCCAGCCTGCCCCTTCATGCTCCCCAGTCTGCTACATCAATGTTTAATTGATTACCAATGCCATATCTCGCTCGCCCCTTGGTTCACCTAAAATATGCAGTACCTCGCACACTCTTATCATGCAGCATATTATATATTTATGTATGTTTTTTCCCACTAACCTTTAGCTTGTCTGTGTCGCGCTACAAACGCGAGAGGTGAGACAAAACGATCAGCAGCCAGCAACCACTTGGTAGATGGTATTGTTCATTTATATAGCGCCTATACACAGGCAAGTGTTTCAAAACACTTGAGTTTCACTGCAGCAAATAGGCCGGTGCAGTCTGACTTTGAGCACAAAGCATGTGTCGCTGCCTGCTTGTACTCGCTGCCTTGTCGACGAGGAGACAGTCAGCAGCAGCAGCAGACTCAGGACGCAGCAGGCTGCGCTTCAGTGCACTGCGCATCATCATGTGTGAGTTGGGCACTTGCAGTTCGTTCCCCGGGCGGTGCCCCAAGTGAAAGGCGCATGTGCCTATGAGCAGAGCTGGCATGTAACATAGTAACAGACTTACGGTTCCTCCACCAGCCAGGAATATGCAGCACTGCCGGCAGCACATGATCTCTCTCACTGTCACACCACTGATGAGGCCCACCAAGGACGTTTATCTTGGTAAAAGTTAAAGCACCAGTAGTAGCATTGTGATTTTTTTCACAAAGCGAACATGTGATACATAGAGCAATTTCTCTGGATCAGGATGCATACAAGTGAATTCAAGTCCGGTTTGAGCAAGAGATTCTGGGGGGGGGGGATACATTACATTATATCCCCCCTGCTTAAAATTGTGGGGGGATTTGTCCCCCCTGCACCCCCTACGTCCTACGCCCATGTATACAAGACCACTTTACATTATAGTACATAGTCCATTTTCATATGGAGCACACCGAAAAAAATGGTTTCCTGGTACTTGGATGATAGGTGCAGCTACTAACAAACTGCTGCTCATTGTATAGACTCTAGAAGGAAGAAACCCGAAAACATTTCTTCTGGGATTTGAAGGTACAAACAGACTCACACACTCTCAGTGAGGCCTATTACAGCACACAACAAAAACTGGTCTGTGTGCTACAAGCCGATCTCTGCCGCAAGTGCTCAAACCACTGGGCCATGATATTTTCCCGTTAAGAAATGCAGAGGCTAGCAAACATGGCTTAAATCCAGGGATAGTTCCTTTTTCTGGCTCCAGGTCTGAGTACAGTTTTCACTCTAGTGGAGCAGTTTTTTTTATGTTTTTGATATATTTGGGAGCTCAGAGCTTGCATTATACTTAAACTGAGTAGGTTTTGTGTTAGCAAAAAAAAGGAACAATGCTGTAGAATTAAGGTGGGTGCATGGGCGTATGATTTTTATCAACAATTTACATACTACCCAGCCCCATATTTGCTGAACCGATAAAATAAACTTTAGAGTCTTGCTTGAAGCAAAGAACACATACAAACAAGATGTCCCTTTTGGCTGAGTTTTAAGGGGATCTTGGCTGCCCTTGCCTCTAACATGATTAAGATTTCCCAGTAGTATGTGGGCATCTGATAGGTGCTCACTGGATTGGTGCTCGGGAGGGGCTCAAATAATCTATTTTATTTACTAGCCTGGTCACTGGACATGGGTGTGTCCTCGAAGTGCAGCAGAAAAAGGAATGCGCGATTCGATGTGTCACTCACAGGCTACTTCGCTCTGTCTATAGCAGGCGTTTAAGTCGCGTAAGCTTCCCTGGGGAGGTGGAACTTCATACGTTTGGAGAGAGATTATCTTCGGGGACTGTGAGGGCAGGGGCAAACTTACTTATGTGGGACCATTCTTCGCCAGAGCATGTTTGTGAGCACTAGTGTCAAGTTAGCAGCAAATTGTGCAATTCAAAGCACATCAGACAACTGACACTGCCTCTAAACATGACAGGACGGAAGGACTTGCCAGCATGCTAATGCTGTGGTTGGGATGGATCAACATATTTGGCCAGGATCACACACTTTAGTTAAGCAGTGAAACCAGGATGTTAACCCAGTAATTTAGGCAATTTATCACATACATTCCAATCTCTAGTCAGCACAGATATATGGGCTTTCTGGGTGCACCATAATACAGTATTATAGAGTTTACTTGCAAATTGCACAATTCAACCAAAACAACCCTACATATTAAAGCCCAATATTAAGCCAAAAGAGTATTTTTGTAGCTGTATTTGTCGCACCCTGAAACGGCAGACAAGTCCCACGATGCAAACCTACTTTTCATTGTATCTTAAACTGATAGACCTCATGGATATAAACAACACAGTTTTAAAAAAAAATGCTTAATTTTGTTAGTCACTTTCCCTCTGTGGGCATTCTTGACCAAATGTGGTGCGTAGGGCATTTAACCTCTTTACACATTCTAGTGAGACTCTTCTGAGCTTCAATGTAAAAAGCAGCCATAATTATCCCCTTCACATCTGAAACCAGATGCAAGTGCTAATATACGATCGTATAGCCTAGTTGCCCAATGGACGTTGCAGGTCTGCTCTATGGTGTGTGGCTGTCCAATCATTGTGCTGTGACCGACCAGTGCAACCTCTTTTTGATTGATCTGACTCTACATTTGTTCTCAGTCATTTTCAACAATACAATTGAAAAAGTAAACTGCATTTGTTTTTTAAATGCAGCTTTTACATTTACAATTGCCGTAGAGTAGCACTACTTTATATCTTAACACCTCTGACACTTAGATATGGGGAGGATAAATGATCATGTATCCTCTCCTCTTTGGAATGTGGGGGGGATATAACACCCTCATGACACCCAGTTCCTATGCCCCTGACCGGCAGATTAGGCTGTTCACTTATTTTCAGAAAACTGGCTTCTCTAAAAAGGTACTGGGTTTTTGGTCGCCATTCTGGAGACCCACACTCTGCTTGACAAATTGATATTGGCATTAATATTGCCCAAGCCTCATGCTTACCGTCTTGCTGTGTAACATTTACACTTGTTCTTCTCTCAGGAAAACCAGAAAATACTCAAAAATGTTCCTTGTTACTAGTGTTAAGATTCTCAGAAAAACGAAGATAATGCATCCTGGGTGGAAATGGGTAAACAGATGTCGATTAAGGTGAAGGACATAGGCTGCACATAAAGATGGCCGCAGGGGTGGACTAAGCTACATATGTGAACCACATTTGGGTCAAGAAAGCTAGAAGCACGATTTAAGGCAAGGATTACAGGAAATGAACACCTGACAAAGTTGTCCTGCTCATTGTTTGGCTCTGTTATGTATTTTGCCTCACCATCTTGCTGTCTCTTCAAGAGGCCGTTTTCCTGCGGTCCCATGCTTTTTTTTGAGTCAGAGTTCTTCTCCCTGAATCTATTTTCATTGGAGTTTCTTCATACTTTATTCCCAGGGCTTCTTATTATGTTTTCCTTCCTTTTTTGAGTACATAGAATCACCTTAACTAAAATGGGACCCATGGGTGGTTGCAAAAGAGCAACAAGGATATTTACTCATTTCAGAATATTTAAACAAAAACTTGTATAAAGGGTCCCCTTTATGGGCAGAGGGCTACAGTGAAAAATCGGGGTCAAGTGGATAGTGAGGGAAGCAATGGGTGTGTGCCCCCATACATGAAATAAAATGAATGACTAGAGTGGGTGAACATAGGTAAGAAGATGAAAGAGAGAGAACAGCAAAGAGACATTTCATTTAAACATATCCATAACAGATCAAACAACCAGAAAAAATATATTTTTTATCTTATGTTTTCTAATTTTCAATGACTGTAAAGTGTAAAAGAAAGCACTATTTTAAACTTATATTTTCGAGATTATACTTTCAAACTTTAGTGTTACAAACTGAAAGTTTTCAAACTAAAGACCCAGAAGCCCAAAATCCTCACCTTGTTTTTAAGATTGGTGGGGCAGACACATTTACAACCGAACTAGGATTATTTAACCAATGCTAAAGAAAATACTTAAACAATACTCTCATCAGGGGTAAATATTGGAAGATTGCAAAAATTCAGATTGGTTTTTCGTAAGCAACAAAATACCATCATGAATGGTCTCATGAACAGATTATTTCAGGATCTAGCATGGTATAAAAAGTATGAAAATGCATCGATAGATCTAACCATGGCCTTTGACTCATTCAATTGGAATTTAATGTGGCACAAATTTGTCGAAATGGGGAATCTCTGAGGGACTTTTGAGGTGGATAGTTAGACTATATAGTAATACCTATATTAAAGTTAGATTGGATAGGCATGATCCTTATCCACAGAGATCTTGACTGACACTGGATTTAGACAGGGTTGTCTTTTAGCACCATGCCTCTTTAATTTATATGCATTTTATATGTAAGAGGAAATAATTCATGCAGCCTTTGTACCTCCTAAAATTGAGACATTTAAGTACTGTTGAATGGCTTATGCAGACAATATTATGCTATTCGAATGCACTTGGCGTGGTTTACAGGACCTTATAATGCTTTTGTTGTTTATGTGGATTTTTTCCCCACAGAATTAACACATGTAAAACCAACATTATTCATTTCTCTTGTAAGAAAAAAAACGCTGAATATTCCCAGATTTTAATTCAGGAAAAGGTGTTTTGTACAGACAAATTGATTTACTTGTGGAATACTTGAGGATTAAAGCAGAAAGCTTAGGTAGACAAATGAAAAAGATTGACAATAAATGTGGTACATTTTCTATCCTCCCTTTAATCAGAAATTATGAAGGTAGAGTGATTCCAAAGTAGTTGTATGGTATTGCAGTTCTATCTACATGTGCATTGGATAAGCTGGAATGTATACTCTGAAATTACATAATTGTATTCCAATGGCATTCATAGGATACACATTAGGCCTATATTCTATATCATGTAGAGCAGAATTGAGGCATTTAAATGTATTATATATATTTTTAAATCCTGTACAGAACTCATTTTATGACGATATGAATTATATTTTGAAGAAAAGTCAAAATCATCCAATGATGTTATTTTTTAATGTATTCTCTAGGACCTTGGAATATTTGGGTTTTACATTCATTGGTTTGAACACAAAATTGGTGATTATTAAGGAGGCGTTGTTCTCGAATGATTGGAGTAGAAGTATTGAAAGTATGCATAAATATAGTTCTTTGAACCATCTACAATATCAACATAAGAAAGTCAGTACTCTTCCAATGCCTATGCATCTTTTTCCACATCAAAAGGGATGAATAGAAGTTTTAAGAATTGGTCTGAATATTCTTCCTACTCGTGAAGTGCTTGCTATAATGCCATAATGAAAGAAGGTCCTTAGCCATGCAGACTGGCAGGCAGGCAGTCTTTAATAATCTGTTTACCAAATACCTGATTAATCACAGGATGTCAATACCTTCTCAAAATACTGTGCTTGCATATCTGCTTTCATTAGGCCATCTTCTCCTCTCTGCCCCCAAGGCCCACTTACTTTGCTTGAGCTTGCTATGTGTTGCAAAAGTACTCCAGAAGTACTTTTGCAACACAGAAATAATTTTGCAACACTTACAATATGTGAAGCTGAGGCTTATGAGTAATGGGAGATGTACATTGGATACAACATTATTGTTTTGCCTCCCATACTTTTTATTCTAATGTATAGTTTCTGGCCAAGCCACACAGTAAGGCATGGTTGCCAAAACATTGGTAATCAAGAGAAAACTGTGGGCTAAGAGTACAGGATTTACAACATTTAGGTAACTTCCTCCATTCAGCACCACTATACCAGCTACATCTCAGGAGATTAGCCACACCCTAATGCACGTGGTATCTTGAAACAATAATGTGTCCCTAAATTGGAATGTCACCTCTGAGTTGCAATAAAATACCCATGCAAAGTGCATCACCTAACTACTATGTGTGTATGTGTTTTTCAGCAGACTTTAGTGATACAGGAAAAACTTCTTCGGCTGACCTGGAAGTTAAGGATACAAAGAATGAACTAACGAAAGGAACATCCACAGAACAAACTGTTGCAAGTTGAATAATGTCAACAGTCTGCCTAGTCATGTGACAATTCACATCAGCAGCCACTCAACAAGACACTGTGACAGCTCCGGATGTTCAGAGGTCATGGAAGCCCAAAGAACCCCCCGCTTCGCCTTGATGACTGTTCGTTCCATCCAGAAATCAAATTCTGCAGAAGCTTTCAAGCCCTGAACATATCTTCTGTGCAAAATATGCTGTATTCATTTGTTCTACGTATCTAGTGGCCTAAATTAGGCCTCAAGCAAGTGAAACATTAACAGTATGTGGTTACTTATGAAGGAACTTTGGAACTTTGTTTTTTTTATTTATTATCCAATGATTTTAGTTTTGGACTTGTGAGACTAATAGGGCATACAAGAGAGGGGCGCATGTTGTGGGAACTTTGTTAAAGATTCCCTCACATAATGTTCAACATGCCCTATGAACGCTTAACCTACAACATTGGACCGCCATACATTCAAGAGCAGAGTGGGCCAGCGGAAGTAGGTCTCCCATCCCTGCTGAAGTTGCATTGCACCATCCCTTATTCTGGCAACAGGGCTACATTTACTGCTCTAACATGAATTTTGGCTCCCATTGCCGGTGACACCGTAGGCAGCGGCAAAGAGGCTCACTGGTGATTTCATGAAGATGATCATTAATGACTGTGTTTTGATTCATCACATGGGCAACCAGTATTACTGGTCCGTGGGGTTGCTGGGTAAACCTGGTGTCCATCCATTTCTGCAGATGTGCCTTGTTCTTGATTTACAACAATGTTTTTTTTTTAGCATAGAAAATTGAAAAGGTGACACTGCATTGTAAATAAGCAGGTCTTTCTTGAAGCCAGATCAAATGTTGGCCTTACACAATTAATGTGTTGTTGTACAGTATTTTGTTTTCAAGGCAGATACTCAGGCTTCCTGCAGGGGTGGGCATCTAAGAAGTGCTTTGATAGACAGAAAATCACCATCTTTTGTAGTAAGGGTGATTCATTGCACCAGTCTCTCACTGGTAAACAGTATCATTATTTATATGTGGTGATAAAACTCTATTTGAATTTGATCTTAATGCTATACCTTTACATGCGGTCCATTTCCCTTTCTGTTCTATGCTGTGCCATGTAGTGCAGATACAACCTGTGTACAGTTTGAAGGTTAGCTAAAGAGCTGGTACTTTAGCATGAAGTTCTAAATTAAACACTAGTGCTATTTAAAGTAAGCACCAGCAACATTAAGAGATCCGTACCAGTTGTCTGCTAAATGGAGGAAACTCTAGATAACAGGCTCCTAAGGTTTAAATTACTAAGATTCAATCTGGGCGACCTAGTGACCCAACAATTGTATCGTTTTGTTTTATTTCCAGTCTATGGACTTTCCAGGGCTCCCATATCAGGGCAATGGAATCTTGTCCGAAAGCAAGAACAATGTTGCATCATACACATCATTAGCCCCAGTAGTGGCTAAACAGTATTGAGTGTCACAGTGACAGTTTCAGTTTCATACATTGAAGGCCACAAGAACATGGGCCAGTGCAGACTGGAGTGCAGGTAGATGGCAGCAGGAGAATTATTCATGTAGAGGGAGCAATCGTTGTTGGGTAGAGAATATGGTATTCTCCCTCGTGCTATACTTTCCTTGGAACCAAACCTTGTGAATGCCCTGGCCAGTAGAGCACCAAACATCATTCGGCATGGTAGAAACACTTTCAGTATTGTACTCTCCAGTCCAAAACAACATGGATGAGTGCAGTTTAGCCCATGGGTGCGAGCCAATGGTTTGAGTGGATTTATTGATTGAAGAATGACATTATTTTTCAAACAGCAGTTTGGAGGGGAATGATGAAGAACTAGAAGTAGAATGGAATGCATTTCTCTGTGAAATTCAGTACCCATTGGTTTGATGTTATTCTGGTTGAGACTTCCCCGCAACTGAGGCCAGTAGGGAGACTCCCAGTACTACCTATTTTGCATATTAAAAAGTAACTTTGGGTCTAACCCTAAGTTACTAGGGTAATCCAGATTTGGACCCCTTGCTCACTGTTCTTAGAGAGGCAGAGCTCCACCTCACTGATGAGGCTCACCCAGGCCGAAACACGTGTCTAGGGTTGCTGTTGGTACTCTTGTTCAGAAGAGAATTGCCAAGCCTTTCGGTGCTGGACTGCCCCTGGGCAGGACAAAGACTGATATGCTATGGATATTCTCTTCTGTGAAAGGGATAGGGAGCTAATAAATCTGGTTGAGACTCCTCCTCGACTGAGGCCGGTAGAGAGACTCCCAGAACCCCCTGTATTGCACACGAATTGGACATCCATCCTTCAGCTATTCAAATATGATTTTAAACCATACAGCGTCCAGCTATATAGTGTTGAAACATTGGAATGCTTGTCCTTCACAAAGGGATTCCTCCTGCCTTTGATTAAAGTGGGCATTGTGGGCTGTTGTAAAGTGAGAAACCTTCTATTTGTGGCCCTACCTCTAATACTACTTTACTTGCCTGTCTCTATTTATATCGAGTTTAGGCACTGGGGCATTAACAACAAGGAAAAGTACTGTTATTCCACCTGAGAAGGACCATCAAGCAGTCATTGACATTAACCACACAGGTAGATAGATACTCTTCCCCACCGCTTCTAAGCCTCTGAATGTTGATCTGGGGAGAAAAAGGCAAAGACACCAGAATTGCTAACAAGATCCACTTTGGACACCAAAGTCACATCAACCAGGAGGTAAAGGTCATGAGCAGGGAGTGATTTGAAGTCCTCTGCTTTCCTTACAGGCTCCAAAGGATGGCAGAGCAGTTCCAAGTGGTTACATCAGCCACCAAGGTTCAAGGTTATCTTTCTTCAAGGGCACAATATTTACATAATGGACAGTGGCTCACATTATTTATTGACTCTGCGGTGAGAGCTCAAGAATACTATTAGTACATGTATTTTCCAGAGCATTCAGTAAATCCCTTCCTTTCCAACCACTCTCTCCGTTTTTTCAGCAGTTCTTGCTCTGCCTATAGTCCATGCTTTGACTGAGCTGTGCTGTTGGATATATTCTAAAGGTCTAAAAGTCTGATTGGCTGTCCCGGTCTCAGCAGTCCAATAAATAGGCTAATCCTCATTAATGTCTCTCGACGTATAATACAGAGCCATCTACATTGGACCATACTTCCTGTCTTATTGTATTTTGTGCATGTGAAATGATGTTTTGGGATTTCACAGAAGGGAAGCAGATGTTGAATGCATGTACAGTGAAACCTCACATTAGCGTGGAGGCTTTAGAAATGCTCATAACTCTTACTCTTCAATTTAGCTGTTCCAGAAATCTGCATTGCACAGCCCCGAAGCTTTCATCCAAGCTCTCATATGTAACAATCATGATATATTCGAAGAACAGACATGCCACAAACCCCATTATCAATACAGTGTTGAAAGTTAACTGACTGGGATGAGGGAGGAAAGTCCAGGAGCAGTGTATTTTAGTTTTCCTTCTGGAAAACCTGATGCCAATGAATGAGTAGGATACTGGGCTTGAAGTCATGATGCTAAGATCTTCGTTGCCGGCTTGTCCATGTATGCTGTATGATGATCACTCTCTGAACCTGTGCCTCCGATCACTGATTTGTAAGTGGAGGAAATATGTGTCGAAGCAGAGAACTCTACAGTACTCACAGTCCAAATATCGACAATTGCTCTTGATCCCAAGTTAACAAAAACAAATGGTGAATTTTGCTCCATTCCTTGCATGGTTGGGACTTTCCAAAAACTTTGCCTACATGCTTAAGGTGTGTTTTGTATGGTATCCACAAGGGGTTGTGAACTAGGACAGATAAAGCAGGGAATCTTATGTAGGATGATTTTGCCGTATCGGGGTACTTAACAAATGATTTGCAAACAATGTACAACTGAATGTGGTTTATGTAAATATGACACTATTACGTGAAAATCCCTGGATCCTGTAATTTGACAGAGACTGCAGCACTTCCTTTTGTATAGTGTATGAAAATGATTGTACTGAAGCAAGCTATGGTTATTCGAATAAGGTATTGTGCTATAAATACATTTTTAAAAATGTTATAACTGAGCCCTTTTTGATACAGTTTCAGTTTCCTAGTCTGTCACTTCGAACAGCTTTTTCATATTAATTTGTTCATTGAATGTTTATGCACATTGTTTTGGTACTAGGATTATGCTCCTTTTCCCTAGATGTCTTCTCAGTTTCCTTCCTTTTGGGCTTGTGAGCCCCTTTATCCTCCTGGGCAAATGTCACTGGACAATTCACAGAGATATATGTTTCGTGGATTTATAACTCTTTATCTTATCAGCATGATGCAGTTCATTATCAAATGTAGAAATCCTTTTAACCAATTCCAGAGCCATTGACCCTTTCAATCTCTCACATTGGTGCAGATCCGATACTCGCAATATAACTTGGTTCACTCTCCTGCCAAGTTAATATCCTCTCATGGCTCATGTGGGTGTGGGTCCCAGACCCACAATATAGCTTGGTTTACTCTCTTGCCAAGCTAGTGTCCTCTCATGGACTGTATCTCTTTCATGTGGGTCCCAGGCCCTCTTATTCTTCCTTATAATAGGCGCTTGCCTTTCATAAGGGTGTGGGTCCCAGACTCGTAGTTCGTTGTCATATATGTTTGGTTCACTCTCCTGCCAAACATATGACACCCCTGTCTTTCTCATTCTTGTGGTATCATATGTGTTTGGTTCACTCTCCTGCCATACACCTGATTCTGTTATCTTGGTTACTCTCGGCTCCTCATATGGGTGTGGGTCCCAGACTCACAATTCGTTATCATATCTGTTCGGTGCACTCTCCTGACAAACATATGATTCTGCTTTCTTAGTGATTCTTGGGGTCCCAGACCCTCTTATTCCATATGGGTATGGGTCCCACTCTTGCAATGTCCATTCAGGGTTGCATGCCCTCCTTTTCCAATGTTTGTATTCACCCTGTGCTCCCCCGGGCCTCCAATGCCTCCTGGAAAACCTGCATACCTGTTTCCTGTTTCTCGGTAGGTACCGCATTTCTCCCGCCACTGCATTGCTCCTCAAGGCTCTGGCAGCGTTGGGGTGAATGGCAGAATCTGCAGCAGTTCTGCAGGCATCTCTCTCTGTCCAACGGCACGTCCTTCCTCACCAGAGGCTCACCCGCATGCCGGATGCCCAGAGGTACATCTTGCCAGCAGCCTGTGTAGTCCTTCCAGCTAGGACAACATTCAACCTCTCCTTTCACTTGGATTGCTTCTCCCTTTGTGGCTTGTCTTTGCCCGCCTGGTGCACCGCTCAAACAGTTCCTCCTTGGGGGATCGATTTCTCTCTCTCTCCCAGCTTATTTCCTTTTGAACTCCTGTGCTAGCTTGCTGTATTTGTTCAGGCAAATGATATCTCGTGAGAAGCTAGACCGCCTACTCTGCTTCTCCCGAGTGATCCTCGGACTCTCAATGATCCTCTTCTTCACAGTACTCACTTTTAACCCAAATGCAAGATACTTAGTATTCTCTTGTATTTTAGGTTTGTCGAGTATATTAACGTGAGTGACCTGGCAACAGAGCACATTTGCTCTACCTAGAGAAGGGGGAGAAGGATTTGGTATTTGAGAAGTGGTTGGATGTATTAAGGCAGGGGAATACCACGCTCCCTGAGAATAGTTGTCCCCAACCCCATAAGAAGCTTCTCTCCCTAAGTGATCCTCCCACGGTGCACCACCCCCAGGGAAACCATTGTACTGGTGATGCACCACCCTTTCCCCACCGGAAAGGTCTCCCCCTAGGGGAGAAGGGACAGCATCCTCAGATTCGTCATAGGAACTAAGAAACCATCTGGGAAACAAATGTAAATTGAAGCAGTCAAAGTATGTTTCAAAATAAAAAAAAAACAAATGTAACTAATAGGTCTGAAGCAATTTGATCATGAGAAAAAACACAATTATGAAGTGAATGTGTAGCACAAAGCATAATAAAATAATAATGCAAAGAATATTTTACTAAAGAATATTTTACTATCAAGATGTTTCCATTTTATGGAAAACAGTAAAACTGAAGTAGATTTATCTACAGCGATTCCAATAAAGATGAAAATTAGAATTTTTAATTAACAAAGATTTTTATGTAAAGCAGAAACTGTTCATTTTAATTTTCAATAACATACAAGGGTTAAGCATAAGAACTCTTACAAAAAAACACAGTGTTTTATTAAAGAGATGTTTGCACATCATTTGATGGGGAATGCATCCATACTTCTAACGCTGAAAGATTTCTTTATTGTGGAAAGTTATCAGCAAAAGTCAAATGTGACTTTTGTTATTTCTAAATCAGGAAGAGGCTATGAAGTAAAAAATAATATACCATGGGAAAATAAAGCCCTGTGCTGCAAATATGGGAAAGGAGTGAGGCAACATTTCTTCTGAAATGATGGAATATTTCGTTCAGTGGAAGTGCTCTTCTGTGTGCAACATTTTCCCACAGTTGTAGACTTTGGGAACCTTTTCGCTTATCTTTTCACACTAATGACAACGTGAAAAGACAAATTCAATCCTACAAAAAAAATTGATCACTGCGAAATTCGCCAATCGATTGGTCTTCAAGGTCATTCACTGGCTTGCATGGGAAAAGGAGAATGTATCAGTCAGTTCCAACAAGCATGCATGCTGAGTGCATTTTGGTATGAAGCACAGCTCCTTCCAAATATACATCACTGCATAACACCATCTTTGTCTCTTGCACTCCTCAATAAAGTGCTGACTACTGGCACGATAAGTGAAGTGAACTTTGAAATCTCTACAGGAGTTCAAGTTTGCTGTTTTTATTGAACTTTCAGATGTTGCAGCTGACATGAAGGGATTGGCTGCATTTTGTTGTGTTGCCACTGAAACCCCAGAGAAAGCATGCATGTCTTGCCAAACCTAGTTCTATAAATCACAAATACAGAAAGTGGATATCACTCAGAATGTTGATCAATGATGTGATGATGCTTGGAACACACACTGTCTCTATTTAGTTGTAGAAGAATGTTTTGATTTTAGTGAAACTCAAATCATGTGTAAATATTGCTTCAATCGTTTCAGAAAATACTCTATGCGTTCTAGAAGTATTTTAAATAACATGTACATTGCCTGCAACTCCTGCAGCACTTGAAACCCTTACATATGTTTGAGGTGTTTGCTTTGCAACAGTTAATCAGGTTATAGTTACCAACTTGCTTCAAAATGTGGTGTATCTACGACTTGATTTCAAGTCGTATGTTCAGAGTCTCTGGGCCTCATTACACGGAAGGCGGTGAGCCATGGCGCTATTAGCGCCATGGCTCATGCCGGTAAAATACCGGCACCGCCTTGGCGGAAAGGGGATTTACCGCCCCATTCCAAGGTTGGAGGGGCGGTAAATCCCCTTTCCGCCATTGCCCTTCCCCATTCCCATTTCTGCCCCATAGGGCTCTATGGAAATGGGGAAGGCGCTAATTACGCCACCGCAATTTTGCGGTGCCGTAATTAGCTCCGAGGTCCCTTAGCGGGTTGGATTTTAACGCCTGCAAGAAGCAGGCGTTAAATCCTCCAACCCGCAAAGGGACCTCGTAGTACGGCGGTAAGGGTTAACGGTCACCGTTGCCATTAACGGTGACCGTTAACCCTTACCACCGTCCGTGTAATGAGGCCCTCTGTGTCAAATGTCATCTTGAAGATTCTTTGTTTTATCTGGTGAATTTGATTTTCCACAAAAGATTAAAAGAGTTGGCAAGAGCTCATTGATGTCAGGAAATTCAAAGAAAGTACTACAATATTTAGCATAAGAGAATGAACTCGACAGTGATATGCATACTATACAAGAGATCATTTTCTTGATGTACCGTTTGGAGAGATTAGAAGTGAAGGGCCATTTCAGCTAATTATAGCCAATGAAGCCAATAGTTTGTTTGAGAATTACGCCATTCACCAATTGCATCCCACTGTGGTGACACTCTTGAACTGGCAAAAGGGGCACCAATCAGTGTATGGGGTAGAGTTTAGAAACTCGATATTTCCAAATGCTGGTAGATTGGATGAACACAAAACAGCTATTTTTTCTTCAAGATTCTGTTGCTCGCTAATGTCTTCTGAGGACCCTAGATTCAGGACAAACATTGAATATACTTTTTACTTACTGTATAAAAGTAGGTTTTCTACACTTGCTATTCAGTGGTTCACACTCGTAGAACATGGACACATATTCAAAATGTTACTACCAGTGAGATGGTCGAAAAAGTAAAAGGTAAGGTGGGGGGTTCGAATCCAAGATAACCAACATCATAGCCCGCATGCCTGAAGTTAAAATGCATTGGTACAAATGACATAGAGAGGTCTCGTGCATGCTGCAAAACTTGGTTCCTCCAACTTTGTTTGTGCCTTCAAGTTCTGTAGAATATGGTTGGAGGGATCTTTCATATGTCATTCATGAAAGTAACCACAACAGAGAATGGATAGTGCTTAAGGGACCTGCTGAACGTTGTGCTATGGGCCCCGTTAGCACACATTTCACATGTAATTTAATTTCTTAGCTATGCTGCATTTTATTTACAGTAAAGAAAATGCTCTGTTAGGTATAATTGAATACTTTTTCTGAGGAACAGTGTGTCAAGCTTGTGGAAGACCCCATATGTATATGCTATTGTTACATAAAAACGTGTCAAAGTAATTGACAGCTCTGTAATGGAACTTATAGAAAAGCATGCAACACGCTATTCTTAAAGAAGCTAATAATGCAGAGTTATGGGCCAAGGTACTACTATTCCAGACCCATAGGTGCAGCAAATTCTGGTGATGACAATATAAGAGTAAAGACACATTTTATAGAAAGTGTAGGTTTGGTTTTCCAAGGCAATATGTGCAGCTGGTCAGGCCAACAGTGTCCGGTGTTCTGTTCATCACAATGTCAGTGGAAAATCAAACAAAATACGTTTAACCTCAAAAGAGGTGGATAGTCTTGGTTTATTAATGACTACAGTCCACTCGCTGCTCTGTTTTGTAATTGATACATTGATGTCCACTATGTAGCTGATAACACAAACACAGTTGCTTGTTATGTTACACCTTACTTACTTAACCAAAGCAGAAAAGAACAATGCAACTGAAGTTTGGGCTGGGTTGTCAGCTGACAAGTTTGAATCAGAAACTTTAAAGCTTTAACATCAAAATGCTCTCCCCATAGAGCGTCTGCTAAATATTAAGTCTTTGATCTATTTAATAGCTTACCTCTGTATGGCTGGAATATCAGCATTGTTTGGCTAAACCGGGGTCCGCAATGGTAGGAAACAAGTGCTGGAACCTATAACCGCCAGTGAAGAATTGTCACAAAAGATGTCTGACAGCACACATTTCCTCAAAACTTATCTTATAGACGCCTATTATGATATGATAATGAACTGTTAGGTTATTTATAACGTGCTTAATACCCATAGGTTTCTAAGCGCTGACCTAGGGATCGAACCTGTGTTGCTCTGTGTCATCTTGCTTCCAAGGCGAGCCCGTTGCCCCTGACCTATCCTCCCGAGACAAAGAGGGCAGTGTCTTAGAAGACCTTTGTTTGTATGACGTTGCAGAGCAATACTGTCATGCCCTGACCCCACATGCAGCGAGGACAGCGTATGGGCAACGCTTATGCCACCTGGAAAGTGCCCTGGCGTCTTGGCCAATGCCGCAAGTTCAGCGGTCCTGTTCGGACTACAACTTCCAGCATTCCCTGGTCACGTGAGGAGCACGTAACGTCTTCCGTGTACGCACGCGAGTAGACTATTAATAGTTAACTCAAATGCGGCTCAGGTGCGCCTTAACTGTGCAACTTGTGCCAGTTTAGTAGTGTTTTGAATTCCGTTACTACGTCTTGATTCCTGTTTTCCGAATTCCTTGGCCTTTTATCACGGACTACTCTCTTGGATTACCCTTTGGTTTTTGCCGCCCGGCTCCTTCGTATTGTTTCCCCGGTTACCCGACGCTGCATTGCTTACCTGGATTTCCCTCTTGCTTCGTGTTTGGTTACGTTGATGCCCGGACTCAGTACCCTAGTGTTTAAACCACTGAGTCTTGTCAAGCAGTTTCCGATTCCCGTCTCAGCTAAGATCTGTGCCTTTTTTGATTACCTGTATTTCTCCTTCTTCGGTTTGCTTTTACTTCCTTTCACTTTGCTTTCTCTTTCCACCTCCCGTGAAATCCCACTTCCCCTAAATGCTCACCATATATTTGGGACGCTTTGCTGAACTTTCAAGGACCTTTTCCCTGGACAAAGGGGTGACCACTCTGGACGCTCTCCTGTTTCATCTCTGGTCACCCTTCCATTTAACTTTGGGACGCTATGCAGAATATTGAAAGACTGCCTTGGAAACATTTGTAGATCGTGCCCTCGTGCTGTCTGGGTTGGGTGCTTCAACCTCGACAAATTGGGATTCTGGAACTTACTCTGAGGATTTGCTACTTCTTCTCCCTTTGCTGAATTCTGTGGTGGCAAGTAGGTTTTGGGTCTTTCCCTTCACGGAGCAGGTAAGAGTGGGAAGCAGAGGGTGGTGGCTGTCAAGGTTGGTATCCTTGATTACTGTACTGAACTGTTGTCGTTCTTTCCTCTAGCTCTGTTGCTGCTGCTCCTGCCTTTTCACTCAAGCCCCTGGTCTGTCAGCTGTACCATATTCCTGCAGACTGCGTTCTTGTGGGGGAAGTCTGGTTGCAAATTAGCTCCAGACTAAGATGGGATTGTGTGATATATAACTGTCTAGTTTTTGATAGATTAAGGAGCACCCGAGCCGCATTTGAGTTAACTATTAATAGTCTACTCGCGTGCGGACGCGGAAGACGTTACGTGCTCCTCACATGACGGTAGTGTCTGATTCCACTACTAGCAGGTAATGCTGGAAGTTTTAGTCCGAACAGGACCGCCTAACTTGCGTCATTGGCCAAGACGCCAGGGCACTTTCCAGGTGGCATAAGGGGTGCCCATACGCTGTCGTCGCCGCATGTGGGGTCGGGGCATGACAGATACTTATACCACAATGTAGAAGATGAAACAAAGGCTGGATGGTTTCAAATAATTAGCTCTCTTGGTCACCTGTTGAGACATGAAAGACTATCTCTCATAAATCACATGTAATTGTCCTGCAAATCTACTGAGAACAAGGAACTGTTTTACCTTTGCCTTTTGCAGTTGTTTGTACGTTGGTGTAAAGAGGAAGAGCTGCTTGGAAGTTTGTAGTAAACTAAACCTCCTTCACATAACAAGAACACCAGAAGGTAAGTAGTTTACATGTAGGTTTATTTCTCTTGTTCATAAGTAGAGAAAGCACTGGGACATCCATCCAGCCCAGCACATTAGGTCCAACTGACACCAGTAGAACCCAGCACTCCAAACATCCATCAACATTCCACCTAGAGTCCCAGTGACTTCACCACACCAACACTCCACCTAGAATGTCAATGACATCACCAGACCATCATAACACTCACATCCATAATCAGGCCCAGCACAGATTATGACATATCTCCCTCTCTTCACTAACGCAACACAACACCCACCAGACCATCATAACACTCACATACATAATCAGGCCCAGCCCAGATTATGACATATCACCCTCTCTTCCACTAACACAACACAACACCCATGGACATTCTCAACTCCACTGAGCCAAACCGCTACACCCAACATCTAACCAAGATCTTAAATGGGAAGCACAAAAACCAACTCAAACCACAGGCTTTCCCCCAGAGCCTGGACCCACTCAGCTACAAACCCGCTGAATGAACCACAACAATGGAAGAACCAACAATAAGTCCTACACCGTGGAGACCCCTTGCACCGCAACCAAAACTAACCCACCTCACCTTCTAGTCCCCACACAGACATGTGGCCACCATGTCTATGTCCAACACAAAAACTCCAACCAAAACTTTGATCATACCACTAAACTCCATAACAACACACTATCCCCATAACTTACTAAGACAGCACCTCACAGCCCCTAAAATCACCAGACAGCACCTCACTGCCCCTAAAACCACCAGACAGCACCTCGCTGCCCCTAAAACACCGGACAGCACCTCACTGTCCCTAAAAACACCAGACAGCACCTCACTGCCCCCAAAATGACCAGACAGCACCTCACTGCCCCTAAAAACGACCAGATAGCACCTCAATGTCCATAAAAACACCAGACAGCACCTCACTGCCCCTAAAACACCAGACAGCACCTCACTGTCCCTAAAAACACCAGACAACACCTCACTGCCCCCGGAAATGATCAAGCAGCACCTCACTGCCCCTAAAAACAACCAGACAGCACCTCACTGTCCTTAAAACACCAGACAGCACCTCACTGTCCCTACAACACCAGACAACACCTCACTGTCCCTAAGAACACCAGACAGCAACTCACTGCCCCTTAAGAACAGCAGCAGCACCTCACTGCCCCGCATCATCCACTTATACCCAGGGGACACGACAAACAGAAAAGCCATAGGACAAAATATAAACCCCATAAAACTAAAAACAGTTAAAATCCATGGCGTCAAAGTCCCTGCGTCAAACCCCAACATATCCCTATAATGCCAATAAACTGAATGCAAAGCAAGTAATAGTAAATGCAAAGTTACTGCAAGTGATATGGCGCCAAAGTCCCTGTGCCATACCCCCACCCACATGTCCACTTCAACCAACCTGCAAAGAAAACCTTGTGCAAAAACTAAACATTACAATATTGCCCATGAACCCCAACCCACGAGACCATGCTGTAAACCCAGGGCAAGTCCTAAACAATAGGCCATCACATAAACACAACATCAGTACATAAATGACAGGCCATGAACTGCTAACATTAACCCAGGACCCAAACCATATCAGTACTAAACCCAGAGGCCACAACATAAACACAAACAGCATTGACAGTAGAGACTGGCCTCATCCAACACCTACCTCCGACTAGTCGTACTATTCAATGCATCCTTCAACCTGTATGTGTCCCAAGGAATCTGGATCCAAGTCTATCCAATGCAGCGCAAAAATATGGCACCAATATCCGCACTGGACGCAGAACTCCCGACACCAACTCCACACCGGATTACAAGTGAAGTGTCCATTGACGTCCACAAACTCGCTGGACCCGTCCTAACAGCCACCCGTACGGCCCGAGAACGATTTCCATGCCGTTCCCATCTCTCCATTACTCTGCCCATTGGCTTGATCCTCGCCAGCAGTCCACGTGACCAGCGCCTCAATTGAGCAACGCTCTCGCAGCACCAGTCGGACTTCGAAACCAACGTCCTTGGCAGCGTCGCGTTCCAGCCCTCCATGCTGGAATGCCGTGGCAGCGTAGCGTTCCAGCCCTCCATGCTGGAACATACGCCCCCAGCCCAACGACATCATCAGTCCGTCCTCCGGCAGCGAGGAGTGAACTTCGACGTCCGTTACTCCCGCAGTTACCATGTCAACTGCAGAGGACATCCACACTGCACCAAGTACCTCCCAAAATGCAGTAACAGCAGCTAGAATGCAGCCCGTACCAACACACACGCCGGCCCGTTCCTTACCGGCACGTGCTCAATCCTGCACACCAACAGCGGCACCTCGGCTTCCCAGGACCGTAACACTGCCGGCCGCTACAGACAATGGGCCACGTCAGCCCTTGCTCGACACCTTGACCAAACAGTCCCAAACAGCGCCACCTGGCCGTTCCAGCCCACAGCTTGTACTGAAGCCACCGCAGCTCCTACCAACAGCTCAGCTGAAAACCTGGACAGCTCTCCAGGGGTCCACACACCGACAGCCACTACAGAGACAGTAGACCATCACAGCCCAGCTCTGCCTAGCAGTCCCACCTTATAGACCAGCAACTATGTGCTCTGCCAAAACAGGTCCCCAGCCTTGGACCTTTGCTGCACCGCCCAGCCTGCAGCTTCCTGGTTGATGGATGTCTTCCTGGAAGGCAGCACTTCTCACCTGCTGCCCCTTCCCAGCAGCACCGGAACCATCCTCGTCGCCAGTGTAGTAAACTAAACCTCCTTCACATAACAAGAACACCAGAAGGTAAGTAGTTTACATGTAGGTTTATTTCTCTTGTTCATAAGTAGAGAAAGCACTGGGACATCCATCCAGCCCAGCACATGAGGTCCAACTGACACCAGTAGAACCCAGCACTCCAAACGTCCATCGACATTCCACCTAGAGTCCCAGTGACATCACCACACCAACACTCCACCTAGAATGTCAGTGATATCACCAGACCATCATAACACTCACATCCATAATTAGGCCCAGCACAGATTATGACAAAGTTCCAACAACTTTCAAGCAGCTTTTTTGTATTCAAAGTTTCAACAGTGTGTAGGAATATTAGAAGAGGATAATCAACAAGAAGAACTCATGGCAGCACAAATAGAAAATGATACACCTGAGAGGAGTGAAGAGTCTCAACAAGGTAGTCAGAATGCTCTTGGTGATCCAGTTGTGCAAACTGATGTTGAAATTGCCATGGATGAAGTTGTGTATGCTATTAAGGTAAGCAAAGGACTTAGATATTGATTTAGATACATTGATTTCTAATCTTAACGCAGAGCAGAGGAACAAATATGAAAACATGAAATTAAAGAAAGATTCCTGCATGGTTTAGAACATGATGACCATGAATGCTCCTTTGTGCAATAGCATCATTTCTTGTCGCAGGTATGCAGACAGACTGGAACAGGAAAATGTTTCTACTGATTTTTCTGTATAATGCTGATTGTGTAAAACCCCATAAAAATCCAGAGGTTTCTTTGCTCGTGTGCCACAATTTGGTGGCTGGGGTACTATGCCAGATTTCCTGTCCATTTCTGCACGTTTATGGAAATAAACCATACCTCCCTCTTTGGTGCTTGATTGCCTTATTGTATTATTTGGTGATAGGCTGCAGAATTTCTGATAGAATGAGGACCACGCTTCTAAGCAAAACCTGACCACTCTGTATCACACCCTGTGACTTCAGTTAAACATAATCCCTTGTGTTTTGTTGGTCATAATAAAAGATGTAAAACATATCACTTGTCTTCCTGTTGTCTGATCATAGTATGGCTGTGAAAATAACTACCATGCTGTTTTCGTTTGTCAGCTTCTGCTGCTGATCAAATTCTCTGAAGAGAAAAGCCAGCCCTCTGCCCATGATACCAATTTAGAGGGGAAGAAGGCAAACATTTGGTCATTGCACATAGAAATCTCTGCTTTCCGTTGTGCTTCTTTTGGCCTGTATCATATTTCATCATCGATGTTAAAGGGGCTTGTCCTTCATTTTCACTTGGGGAACTCACAGGCGGAGGATGGAGTTGCTTTTGGTAGAGGAGCAACATTTTCTACATACATGTTTGCGATACTATACACTAGGTTTTGTCTCTTCTGTGTTGAGATGTAGGATTTTTGTTTCCATATTTCGTCTCAGACTTTTAGAAACAGAAAGGAATGCTCTCTGTCTTAATTCAGGGAATATTTGTGGGTGCTTTTTATTATAAGGGTCTTATACATTTCCAACACCAGTTTGATTGAGCTGTCTCTTAATGCTGGACAAAAACTTCTCTTGAGGATGGAGCACTTGATAGCTTTAAAGGGAAAGACATTTTCAGTACCTCTCCAGATATAGTGGCCGAATCCAACGCTAGTAGTTTGTTGGAGCACCAGAAAAAATGATTTTTCCACAGAAGGAAATTGTCAGATTAGGAGCACATCCTTCATATTTACTGCCTGGAACTGTAAGCAGGTTATTTTGCTTGAAAGTCTAGGTGAATTATCAGATAAAAAGATGTATCCTTTAAATATAAAATACTTTAGAGGTAACATACATAAAACTATAGATGAAATAAAGTCCAAAGGTCTAGCAGTGCTAGCCAAGAGGCATTTAGGTCTAGAAAAATACCTTCATCCATGCAGAAAATCATTTGTTCCGGCATTGTGGCACATTGCAATTCGGCATTCCTTGTTCCCATCTAACGAGAAGTCTAAGAATGTTTGCATTTGTCCATCTGATTACTCATACTTTCCCTGGTGAATCTTCATCTTTGGTCTCACCACAGACTGGAACCCTGATTGTGCCCCTCAAATAACCTTAGGCTCTAGGGATTATGGTGACCCAAAGGTACCATGTTCCATGTGCAATCTTTTTACATAGTGAGCAACGCTGATTGGTGGTAGCCTTTTAGCTTTTTCTGTATAATTCTAGTCAGGCACAGTATGTTACACCCTGGGTGGCCCTTCCGGGAACAATTGTGTAAAAGGCAGTACCGAATCAAAGGGCCTAACATTGTGTCGTACAAGGGAGAATGAGATGTCTGCTTCAGAAAGTGAAGCCTGCTGAGCTACAAATAGAATATACTGATGCTTAAATAGTGTCTGTCACCAGACCTAAATCCACACCTGGAGTTATAGCCCTGAAAGGTGGTCAGGAAAATGTACATTTGTCAAACACCAGTGATTAGTGTGATGAATCCTGTGGAGTCATCACTGAACCTGAGCCTAGGATCTCCTCCCATGTGGCCAGGGGAAGGCAGACGCTACCTGATCCTAACCCTTGGGGTAGTATCATGAGGGAGGATCACATGGGAGGAGATAGCTGTTGGCGGGAAATGGTCACTCCTTTGGGAGGGACGCAGTATTCATCTTCCGGTGAGGATGGAAGTCCCATGATTCACAAATGCCTAATGGCATGCTGTCATTGCACAAGTCCCTCCCATGAAACTACTCAAAGAACATGCTATGAAAATTCATCTAGAGAGAATAAGGTTTGTACCTTGGGAGTTTAGAAATTAAATGTGACATCCTCTAATTGCCATGAAGTTTTCTTAGTCCTAACCACAATGTTAAATTACAAACCTTTTACATAACATCCCCTAGCTCTGACAACTCTCAGTTCACAAAGCAATCAAAACTAACTAAATGTCAAAGGATCAAAACCATCAAGCAATCATAACCAACTAAATGCCAAATGACCAAAACCACTATGGACTTCAGGATCCCTAATCACTGTGGTAGTGGGACAAAGAAGAGGGAGTTAGTAAGAATCAGAGGTGCTATTGAACAGATGTGTGGTGTAGTTGTTGTACAGCAGGGCATTTGAGTGTGACATTTAAACCCAGGAATGAGCTACAGCTGAGGAAAGCAGAAGGAGTAGAAGAGGCAGAATCAGTCAGGAGTTTTGTGATTGCCGTAGAAGCAGAAGGAAGAGCGCCAGCTGAAACCAACATGGGAAGAGAATGTGTGCTGTATTGCAGAGTGTGTGCAGCAGGAAGCTGCATCATGGCAACAGGAAGAGAAGCCCAGCTGTATGGGAGACGTGCTACCAACCCGACATGCGTTGCTTCGGTGTGCGGGAGGGCGCAGAGGCCCAACGGAGCTGTCGAAGCTCCAGAGAAGAGCTGTGCAAACTGCTGAAACTATGTGGCAGATGTCAACGGAGTGGCAGGAATACAGAAGTCCACTGCAGCAGCAGAGAGTGAAGCAGAGATGCAAAAGGAGACCAGTGATTTGCTCTGAAGTTAAAGGTGATCCCAAGGTGCTCTGAGCAGGACATTTTGCAGTAACAATAATTCAGAATACCAAACAAATAAAGTAAACAGGTGACAAGGGCGCAATTCTCCTTTTCTGAGATACCAACTTGGGGAAATGTGTAACCCACATTGCCAACTGTATTACCCAATTTGACCGAATTTGGCCAGTACCATTCAATCGATTTGATTCAATCAAGTTGGGTAAAAAATACCAAACATGGGAGCGCGGGTTGCGGGGGTATCCCCTGCTCCCCATGTTCGGTATTTTTGAACCCGGGGCACTGCAGGGGTGTCCCCCACTTCCTGAAGATTGGAGGTGGGGGATGAAAAAAAAATAAACAAAATAAAAGGGGACCCTGCGGTCGTCGGATCCGACCTGCGTTGAAGGGACAAACTGATGTTGCAAGGTCAGGAGAGGCAGCAGACAACAAAAGGTAAGTGGGGGGTGGGAGGATGTATTGGGGTTGGGGAGACATAGATTTGGTGAGTTTGGCCACGGTAAAATTGTATTCACAGCAAAATTCACTACAGTCAATTCTGTCGCAAACAATTCTGCTCCGGTCAAACAACTCAGATCCGTTATTTTACCTGCCAGGACAATACGTTTTTCTGCAATGCTTGATGGTAAATACGGTCACTGAGCTTTTTGAAGATCTTGTACCTTGTTCTCTCACCAATCATGTGCACAAATAGGTGGTTTAATTATTTAATTTATGAGAACCCACTGCCTTACTGTTCTCAGATTAACATGCTTAAAAGGCATTGCACTGTTAACAGCATTTTAAAAAGTGAATGCCTGATGTTTTGATCCTAGGCTTATTACCCACAACGCACTCCAACATGTGGGAAAATTAGTTGGTTCTTTGCTTATGTGCTGTTTGAGTTTATTTATCTGCAGCTCTGTTTGCTGACCTAAATCTGCACCTTGGTTTCTTGGTAACACGGGTGCATGTAACAAAATGTTTCAAGGTACAGGGGGATCATGTTAGGTTTTCGACTCAATGATGGACCAAATAATATACACCGCCTGCCAATATTTGATCCATGAGGATGGATGTGATATATAGCTATTGGAATAGCCACCTAAGCAGTGGCAGCACCTTTGTTAGGTGCGTCGGTGAGTGTGGCTGGAGTGTGCCTTAGTGCCTGAAAGGCTGTGGGAAACCATTCATATCGTGCTACCAGTAACTTGAACTCAACTTTAATTGGATACAGTAGCAGCGGATTGCATCAATTTCGCAACATTCTACTGCTTTTTCCTGCATGCAGGTGGTTGCTCTGCGACTCAGCGTTCTTCCTCCACACCGGATCCTAGCAATTATAACCAGCCGACAAGCCTCAGCACGCGTGTTGGTCTGTGTGGCTGGAGTGTGCCTTGAGGCCGTGAGGCCATGAGTCAGTGAGTCAGTGAGTCCAAATTGCCACCACATAAACTCGGTGGGTACTTTTGAAGTCCAATTAATCTTATAGATTTGCAAGAAATGTGGTTGGAAGTGTGTCCAAAGTCTCACAGTCTAGTGGATGTGAACTGATTTTCTGGAATTTTAAGGTATTTTTACAGTTCTAAGAAGAAATGTTTGCTTTAACATTAGCTGCATTGGAAAACTTCATCCCTAAAATGCCTTCTAAACCCAAACTGAAAAATAATAATCATAATCTACTGAAAAATAAAAGTTGCAAAATGGCTACAAATGCAACAAAGACTACAACTGATATTAATTTTGAAAATGGGGAAGTGCAAGAATTGCCATTGTGTCACGGTAAATAAGTTAATAATCCTAAAAATAAAATCACAGCATTCTTCCAAGCAAACATGAGAAATGCCAATGAGAGAAGTAGCAGTGAACTCTTAGCTGATAATACGATCCCAGCTCATGACCCATTGGCCTGTCTTGAACAGTCAGATACGGGAGAGATTGGTGGCATTGATAATAATTCTCTCCTGGACCTGTGCTATTAACTTCAGCAGAGTATAGCTGCAGTGACTGCAGTAGCACCATCGCTACCTAGAGAGGTAGTTAGACATAACCAGAGTGAATTAGATAATGGATTGCCGTTGACCAAAGAAACCAATAGTAGATTGTCGGCTTTTCCTAATCTGTATGTATCTACTGACTCGCTGGAAAGCCAGAATTCCTTACAGATTAACAGCAACACTCTAGTTGAAATGCAGTCCACAGTGACTACATTTCAATTTGACATGAAGGTGGCAGAATTTATGAAGAAGTCAATACATTTGGTCCTGTAAATTAGCAGCTTCTGGGAAAAATGTAGTTTCCTCACATGGGCACAAAACTGTTGGCATCATGTCTGAAAACTCTTGTCAAGTTGACACATCTGCGCTTACAACAGCCGAGGACAAAGGTGAAGCCCCAAGTAAAGCTTTACACGATGGAAATATGTCACATGACACTGATTGCTCCACTATTTATCTAACAAGAAAACAGAGGAGCTTAGTGAAACGTGCCAATAGTAAACACGTGGTTCGTGTATCATCCTCAAACCAGGGAAACGTTGACATAATTCCAAATCAGAAGGCACCATCTAATGTAAAAAATACAAAAAGGGCACGCAAAAAAGGCAAAAAGAAAGAAAAAGAGATCATCAAAAAGAATTGGTACTCTGACTAGTTGGTTGACTAACGGAAATACATCAGTAGTAATCTCTACTAAGAGAATGAAACAACTCGCGATTTGCCTGATGACAGTAGTGAAGACTTTGAGGATCTTTGCTCTACCCCAAATTGACATACTAATTCTAAAACAGTGCCTACTACAGATATGAGAAGAAAAGTGGGTTGTATTAATATTAATAATAACATCAAGCAGTCGAAATTGGACAGTAAAGTGTTCACTATTAAACTTCATGGACAAAGGAATAAGAACAAGAGGATCAATAGATCCGATATGCTGGCCATGCTTAAACAAATTTCATCTTTGAGAGTACTAGATACTAACGATGGTAAATTTGTTGAGTCACGCGACTGTACCCTAATTTGTTTTGCATTCACTGTTTAGTGCTGATACTGCCCATATGATTCGTGGTTATGTGGAAAAATGCCTCACATTGGGGTTTGAAATTGATGTAGATGAAGGCCCACTTATCTCAATAAACAGTTATGAGAACAAGAAAATTGGATGCGGTGTACAAATTGCTTGTTAGGTTGTGGAGCGAGACCTAACAAGGGATGTTACTTAATTCGTATTGAAATGACTGTTGGAGTCTTTACTGGATAAAACAGTTGCTCCTTTCTGAAAATATCCCATTTTAACATGGAACACTAGGGGATTCTCCCATCTGCTAAGTAATGTTGGTTCGCTTAATTTGGTGACTGCAAGTAAAATATTTTTCTTACAGGAAAGCTGGCTGTTGAAAAACATTTATATTGACGGTTATCATATTTTGCAAGTGCTTGCTAGTAAGTGTGATCTTGGAAGACCTTATGGAGGTCTTATAGTGGGCGTCAGAAACTAATTAAGAGCCAAACGAATTATAACGATGACATCAACAGCAAACATTTTAGCTGTAGAGGTCACAAAACTTGATTGTGTGTCTCTATCTAGGGCTCTATTTGTAAACATCTACGATCACCACAGTGGAGTCTGCATTCAATCTATAATTGAAACCCTTATGGAGTTATTTATTGATTGGAGTGAGGGAGATAATTGTGACATGATAATTCTGCATGTGTGACAATAATCAACAGGAAGCTAGCAATTTTAATATTAAAAGTAAAAGTGTCATGCTTCAAACAAGACCCAACAAAACTGGAAAATTGTGGTATGATTTCCTGAGGGATTCGGACCTTGTCATGTTGAACGGTCGTACCAAGGGAGGTATACCGGGCAAGTTTACCTGGTTTAGTGCTAAGAAAAAAGCCACATTAGAATATTTTTTGTTAGTAAAAATATGATACCAATAGTCAGCAATCTCTGAGTATGTGTGAATAATTTCAGTGATCACCCTATACTTAGTATGAATTGTCATTTTAAAGTGCACCCCCAGATAATGGACAGGGTTCGTGAACTTAAAGTAAATCATGCTGGTAGTCGTATCAGTTGGACAGCTAGAAATCTCCAAAAGGCAGCTAGAGCCACCAGATATTTGGGATACCAGTGGTTGGAACAACTATGGAAACTGAATGTAGAAGAAATAGAACAATGGATACAGAAATGCAGTGGATATGTTGCTATGGTTAAGATTAACCATATTGTGCATGATACAAAGCCTCTAGCTACTTTTTATTGTAAAATTTGAGATGCGAAAAAGGTGCATGCAATTGACATACACCACATCACTAACTCCAGTGAAAACGCTTTAAGGCACATGAAATTAATTTAAAGAATTAAAAATCTCTACTGAAAATGGATCTGGTGGCAGCACTTAACAGCAGAAATACAAGGGGAATTAGGCAAATGTTGAGTACGGTAAAAGAAAATAAGAGCAAGATGGTTACTAACCCTATTTTCGAGCCACAAAAACAGATTGCACACAATTGTAATTGTTTAAGCAATAATTTAAAAAACATTTTACAATTTAATATAGAGATCTCTAAAATGTATATATCCAAAGGTGACATATTGTTAAAAATCATGAAAATAAAAGCATCTATGGCACCTGGGCCGAACGGGTTAGCTAATGCTGCCCGAAAAAGTGATGATGATGTTTGCTCTGGTAAACTCAAGGTTGTGTTTAATAAATTACTGCGCACAGGATGTATGCCAAGTACATGAATAAAATCGATACTGGTGCCCATATTCAAGAAAGGCTCATGAATAGAGACATCGAATTATAGACTTTTATCGATGTTCACATCTTCTCTTTTGGATGAGCTTACAAAGTGGACTGACAGTGCTGGAATTCTCGATCCATGCCAGACTGGTTTCAGAGGGGGCTCTTCTACTACTCATGAGCTGATATGCTGATTGAAAAGAAAAGGAAGTGCATAGCCCCAGTTCTCTATGCCTTATTTGTCGATTTTAGAGCCGCCTTGGACTCTGTTAATCAAGACAAACTTTAGTTGAAATTGTCTGATTATGGCTGCCCTTATTCTTTGCTTTACTTTTTAAGACTGCTTCATGAGGGCACTACTTTGCAGATTCTGTTGGATAGTAAAGGTACAATACCTGACTCTAGTGAAACAAATGCGGGGGTCAAGCTGGGCTGTGTCTTGGCCCCCCTATTGTTCAATCTGTATATAGCAGATTTGACTTCCCGTCTTAAGCAAGTAAATAGTTGCCCACCAAATATTGGTATTTCGCATATAACTAGTCTCTTAGATGCAGATAATCTACTCATTTTTAGTCATACTTAATTCTGGATTAAATCAGACCATCAGTGAGTTATGGCGATATGCAGCAGAAAATAACCTAACAATTCATCGAGAAAAAAACGAGGGTTATGTTATTTGCAAATAAGGGCCTGAAGAGAACTAGGCTAATTTCACTGGATGGGCCAATTGAATACACTAACAATTATAGGTTTTTGGGTATTGATGTAGACTCTGTGTGTGGTTACAAACAAAGCATGTGTACAAAGAAAAGAAATGCAGTCTTGCTTACACAAACCATATCAAAATGTAGTAAGCAAACAGCTGGCTTTAATCGTGGCCCAGTTTTACAGCTATACGGGTAATGTTTTTCTACTATAATCATGTACAGCCTGGAGGCACTTACTATGGATGATTTAGACTGGTTAGATGTCTGGAGGGGAATTTGGGGAAATACATTATGGGACTGCCAATTTGTGTCCCAATGGCTATACTTAGATTGGAGCTGGGGCTCATCTCTCTTAAAAGTAACGTTCTTATAAAACACGGCATTTTAAATATAAAATCTATGACAAACTCTAGCTGCACATTATCAATGGTGCTGGGAAATACGATGCAGCCATAAAGAAGTGGTAATGAAAGATATGTAGCATCGATAATAGATTTTTTCAATACTATTAGCTGGCAGCGAAATTGGACTAAGGCGTTTCATGTATTGAAAAGAGCTTTTGATAGGAAGGCCAAGAGATGGTACTGGCTTAAAAATTTCAATCTCCTATCTGCTATGAAGAATTACGCATGTGTAGTAGACAGAATGTATACATTAAAAAATCCACAAAGTTATTTGCTACTTTGCCCATCTCTGGCAATGTATAGATCTCTGTTATTAATGCTAATTAACCGGCTACCAGTCTAGTCCATATTGGGCTTGGAATTGAAACTAGCTAATGACAAGAGGTATTGCAGAATATGTAAAATAAACAGTGTGATCGAAACTGGGAAACATGTTCTTACAGAATGTAAGGCGCTCGGTCCCGTGTATATGAGTAATGTAGGGCCATTTGTCTACGAAATGGAATTTATACAAAGTGAGTCCTTGTGGAAATATTGTTTGAACTCCAATAATAAAGCTCTTCTGATGGCATTATAGAGTTTGATGTGAGATTATCAAACATCTTGACTAAATTTGTATGAATGTTATCTTTTGGCTCGTCTTTGTATTATATCTCTTATAACGAATGTATACATATTTAAAATGTTCTTATAATGATATGAAATGGTTTTTGAAGTTAACATATATAGGTATTAATGCAGTGTTTCTTGTTGATGATTTTTAAAATGATTGTGATTAGTGATTTCTGTAATGATGAAATTATGAATGATTGAATATATGAATTATTGTACTTGATAACTGTATGTTTTTAGTTTTGTTGAAATATTGTTTAATTCTATGTGAAAAGTTTATTTATAAACTATATCACATTCAATAATGAGAGACTGGTGGGGCGTCCGACAACTGTCCCCAGCCGCCTCTCATTATTGCACAGACAGATTATACGTGTGGCAGCACCACTTTGACTAACCAGCTAGGAAAACCCTCTCTTTTGAGTCAGCATGCACACAAAAGAGGAATGGGCCATCTAGTCATATGTGGTGGTTGTGTAATGAAGGTGCAAGCAGGTAAGTCAAGTAGATATGAATATGTATGTATGCACAGTATGTTTCTATGTAGGAGCACATGTAAGGATGTTGTCTGAGTACATGTGTATTAATCTGTCCATGTAAGAATATGTGTTTGCTTTTATGTATACATGCATATAAGGGTTGTCTGAATACTGTATGAAGGGGTGTAATGTAAGAGTCTATGATGTATTTATATATGTGAATGACAGCATGTATGAATGAATATGTGTGCTTCTTTGTGTGAAATGTCAGCGAGCAGGCCTCTAATTCTGGGGTAACAGCTACTGGATACTTGGGTCATTGCATTTCTTTAACTGGGAAGCAAGGTAAAGAAATCATGTTACATGTTATTATGTGGCTATATTGGCCCACATTAGTTCATTCAGTCTGTTTATACTTTCTTACTGTGGCATGGAGTGTTTTGTATTGGGCATGAAGGGTAAAGCAAACCTTACAATTGTTATTGCATGGCTAGACTGGCCTACATTAGTGGAGCCAGTATGGATATATTTACTTACTAATGCATGGCATTCATTTTTTATTGGGCAATTATAGATAAGCAAACATGATAAGTGTTAATATATGCCTAGACTGGCCTACATTGGTGAAGCCAGTGTGGACATGTTTTCATACAGTGGCATGGCTTTTTTTAATAGGCATCAAGGTTAAAACAAACACAATAAGCGTTATTATGTGGCTAGACTGGCCTACATTGTTGCAGCCAGTCTGACTATATTTTCATACTGTGGCATGGCATTGTTTAGTCAGCATTAAGGGCAGAGCAAACAAGGTAAGGGTTATTACCTGACTAGTGTCACTGATTGCACAGAATACACTGTCAATCTTTTAGACAGTTTAAGGGTTTTTATTTACTTTGTGGGGCCAAAAGCCACCCCCCTCTCATCTTACCATGACCCTCCTCCCTAATCCAGTTGCCTGGATTAGGGAGGCAACCAAATCCCCCGACCAAATGTTGACCACTACTGACTAAAGCTTGTCTTTTTCTAAATATAGTTCTCTAAATACATGTTATGTAAACTTTCTTAGGGAGTTCTTAACTCTCCCCACTCTAACCAAGGAATAATGTTATAATGGGAGGTTTGATAGTGCCTTTTATTTAGTCTGTTTGATTCAGCCTAGTTCAGTCACACCCACTCACCTCTGCTCTTCTACTCTTACTACCACAACCCTCTGCCCTGCTCCTCCCACCAGTCCCATGCACCTCAGGTATTTCACTCCTATTTCTCACCTCCACCCTTCAATGTTATGTCTCCTCTCACTCTTCTCCACTTCTCTTCCAGTTCAATACTACTCCACTCCTTCCCACTACTGCCCTCTCCATGCTCCTCTTCTTCCTCCTGGGACTGCTGTACTACTATTCACCTCCCATTTCTGTCTCCTACCGCTACCACTCCCCTCCTCCTAAATCTACCCTCCTCTCACTGACACTACTTTTCTCCCAACACTACTCTCCTCAGATCAGTACTACTCTCCCTCCCAGAGAGAGGAGCAGAGAGAATCGGTCTGCAGCAACAATCTCTTATATTTTGTGGACGTTTTTCCTTCATTTCTACTGCTAAGAGGGGGAGCAGTCTGTGGAGAAACCTTGAAAAAGACTGTATTTGCACAGAGCACGGCATAGAGAGAGATGCAGAGAGAGTGGTCTGCAGCAACAATCTTTTACATTTTGTATAATTCTTCTCTTCATCTCTACTGCTAAGGGGAGGAGCAGTGTTGTGAGAAACCTTCAAAAAGACTATATTTGTGCAGAGCGCGTCACAGAGAGAGGTGCAGAGAGACCGTTCTACAGTGGTCTGCCTTGGGCTGAGTGGGCTGTATAGGTCCAAGTCTCCAAGGTCGCCAGGGTTGACTGCCAGATAAGTTTGATTCCATCATCACAGCTTATGTAAAGTGCAATCAAGATATCAACTCTGCGCAGGTAAGCAGTATCCCTGTGCGAGTTTGGTTTTTTGTGCGCAGGTAAGCAGTATCCCTGTGTGAGTTTGGTTTTTTTCTGATCGCTAAGATCCTCGCTTAGTAAGAACTCTCTGCCCTTATTGTAAACATAACTTGATCACAGTTGGATCAGACTCATGTCGAGATCACAATATTTGTAAAAAAATTACGAAGCCACTCCAGTGGCACTAAGCACTAAGCCTGACATCACTAAAAGGCACTGTCGACCTCAACGGACTGATGTACAGGAAAACTCGATCATCATGCCAAAAAGTCCATGTACTCATCAGAAGAGAAGAAATGGACAAAAGATCAAACAAGATGCTTAATGGCTGGTCTGGCAAAAACGAGACTTGGGGAAATCGGAAGCACAGAAGAAGAGCTCCTCAACAATCTGACAATCTGACGAAAACTGCAAAAAAAATGTAAAGAAAAAGACTGGTGTAACACCTTGGAGAAAGCCTGGAGTTACAAGCTCCCGTGCCACTTGCCAGTACATACCCAAAAGCTCAACGAACCGCAAAATTATTTGGTAAAATTCCCAAGCAAAAGGATCCAGACAACCTTCTTACGTGCAAGGTTAAACGCTTTGAAAACAAACAAGGATTCCAAGATGGCCGCTGACACCAGGTAGACGTGTGTCGACGGCGCTCCAGAACCTCCGACTCACTTAAGCGGTTCCACCACCCCTTATGAGCTGAGGAACTCAGGAAAACAGCGACCGGCGCCCCCTCGTACCTTCGACCACCCGTAGCTGCTATATCACCCAGCAGGAGAAAGGGAAATAACCGCGGCGCGCACCGGAGGCCCGCGGGCGAAAAGAGACGCATCAGGCCTACTGGGCAGAGCAGGCGAGGGGGCGCTCCAGGCGGGACGAGATCGCAGCCTCGTCCCCGTCTTTGCGCCGGGGAACGGACGGAGTGGAGCGGCCTCGGGGAAGCGGACGTGCTCTTGGCTGCACAGCGGGCTCTCCCGCCAACCATCGGGCGGGCGCAGCTGGCTGAGCCGGGGAGGAGGAGGAGACCCCGGGAAAGGAGGTACCTTCGGGGCACACCGGAGGAGCTGTTATTGGCCCGGCGGCAGAGCCTCGGATCAGAGGTCCGCGGGGGCCAGGCGCACGCCGGGGGGCCCGCGCAGGTCCTTTAGAGCGGTGGCGAGCTCCGGGCAGGAACCCCGGCCCGTGAAGCGGAGTACGGCCCCGGGCAGCGAGTGGAAACGACCAGAGCTGTGAGGTGAGCGGCGAGGGGAGCGGGGCCCAGGTGACATTTGCGCTGGGCTGGTGTCGGTGCCCCGCGCGGCCTCACAGAGGAACTGCCCCACCACACACAACCCCAACGGGCCCCCAAGGCAACGTTAAACACTGCAAGGCTGGGGATTCAGGCCTGGTCAGGAACAGCGAGGCAAGGAACTCAAACTTGGTCAGGAGTGACTCCCTGGGACCAAGGGGGACTCCCCGACCCTCGAGCCACAAATATGGTGGCTAAAAACAAGGACAAGGCCAATAAGAGCGGCCAGTCGCAGCCGGATGCCTCAGGCCCCATCATGGCCCTCTGGGAAAGCAAGGACGCAGCCGAGGAACGCAGGGCCACACAGGGGGGAAGTATGGAGCAGGAGCACGCCGAGACCCTGGAAGCGTCCGCTCAGATCTCACGCCAGGACCTGCAAGGGGAGCTGCTTTCACTTCAAGCGTCTTTGGGGAAAACCTTTCAAGAGCAATTTCAATTAATGAGGTCTGACATCAACCAGGCGCTGGCCGAAATCAAGCAGGAAGTGGGGCAACTGGGGGAGAGAACGGACATAGTCGAGAAAGGCCTGCAAGAGATAGGCAGAGAGGCCACGGAGAACAGTGAAGATATCGAGAGGCTCGACACGGCAACGCGGAACTTGGAAATAAGAATGGAAGACATGGAAAACAGGTCTCGGCGGATCAACATCAGGTTGAAGCTCCTGCCGGAGACGGTGCAAGACAGGGACCTGAAGGAAACGGTTCAAGGAATTTTTGCGGAGCTACTGGCCGAGTCTTAACCTGATCGGATCGAATTGGACAGGGTCCACAGAGTGGGCTTCTTCAATAGGAACCCGAAGTCTAGGCCGTGGGACGTGTTAGCGGCGTTTACAAGATATGCTCAAAAAGAGGCAGTACTCAAGGCTGCTAGTACCTTGCTCAAGAGGCGACAATGGAGCCCCCTCACCCTGAAGCTTAAAGAAAAGGGGATTAGAAATAGGTGGACCTTCCCTTTTGGACTTGTCTTCGATTGGGCTGATTCTCAGAAGCGGATAACTACGATGCAGGAAGGAGCAGACCTACTTCAAATTGACCTGGATCAAGAACTGTTTGGCAAATCGAGGGTGGCGGGCCTGAGCAGCTCCTCGGAGGCGGGAAGTGGTGTCAGAACCAGGCCATGGGAATGGTCACTGGTCGGAGAAGGAAAAAGGAGAAGGCCCGTGCGGCGGAGGCCCCCCGGGAAGGGAGCGGATGCGGAGCCAGCAGCGGTGGAGTGAGCTGGACCAGAGGGGAACTAATCGGGTACCTGAATGATCTCAGGGGGTGGTGGACACAGAGGCTGTTTTGATTACAGGGAGGGGAGAGGGTGCTAAGAGCAAACATCATGAGATCACTAAAGGCGAGGAAGCCTAGGGGGGGAGGGAGGCAGGCGGACCAAGTTTTAAGGTCACTAGGGGTTGGGAGGGGGGTGGGGGAAATGGGGAGAAGGGGGGAGGGATCCTCAGGTGCTGTACGAGGGGCGAACTAGAAGTGATCCACGCATCCGGGTAACAGACATGGGGCAAATGAGTGGGAGAGGGGAGCTGTTGGGGTCTCATGAGCGGCGGGGACAAGTGTCTAATCACAATTCAAGTGGGTAACGCATAATGTTAGGGGCCTGAATACCCCGCTGAAAAGGAAAAAGCTGGAGCAATTTATGAAGCGGGGAAAACCGGACTTTCTGGGATTCGCAAGGACCAGAGTCGCTTAAGGTTGAGAGGGTTCGATCAGGTGTTTCAGGCGTCTGGTCCCACGAAATCGGGAGGGTGGCACTGGCCTTCAGGGGCACGGTGAACTTCCGCTTGGAGGACACCCTAAGGGACAAGGAGGGTAGGTTTGTTGTGGTAAAAGGCACAATTGCGGAAGAGATGTATACAATAGGGGTGATCTATGCGCCCAACACAGGGCAGGACTCCTTCCTCTGCGATCTCATGAGGAAAATAGGTGACTGGGCAAGAGGCCAGATAATCATAATGGGGGACCTGAATATAGCTTGGAATAAGGTCAAAGACAGGTCAGGAGGGACTAAAAGCCGTGGGGGAGGGGCGGTAGCCTCGGCGGAACTCCGGGACAAAGTAGAGAGCATAGGGTTGAGGGATGTCTGGAGGGAATTGAAGGGGGACGAGAAGGGCTACACATTCCTTTCTGAAGTTCATGGGACCCAGTCCAGAATTGACTACATCTGGATCTCGGCCAATCTGGTGGGCAAGGTCAAAGAGATAGAGGTTGGGCCCATGGGAATAGCAGATCATAAAATATTGTCGATGCAGCTGGAACTGGGAAAGAGGAGGAGGGGGCTGTGGGTTTGGAAATACCCGGAACACCTGCTGAGGGACCCTGTGGTAAGAGAGGAGATAGAGGGCAAGATGAGAGAGGGGACACGGGTGAAGACATAAGATGGGATGCATTTAAGGCCACATAGAGGCGGGAAATTATAGCAGTTAAGGCACAGAGACAGAAACAGCTACAGACCCTGGAGTTCCGGCTAGAAGCGGAAGTTGAGGAAGCGAGAGGCAGGGTAGCGGCAAACCCCAGCAGGATTAACCAGAAGGACTACAGGAGGGCAGTAGGACAATTGGGGATCTTTCGGACCAAAAAAGCAGAAGGGGCTTTGCTATTAGTGAGGCAAAAATGTTATGCAAGAGGGAATAAGGCGGACGCCCTGCTGGCTCGCCTCCTTCGGGAGCTGCCTCTAGAAACACAATCACGGCTCTAAACTCAAATAGGGGGGAAAGGGTTACTCGAATAGAAGATATCCAAGAGGCCATGGCCGAATTTTACGAGACCTTGTATTCTTCACAGCACCCCTTCGGCCAAGCCCAAGAGAAATTCCTGGAAAGGGTTAACCTGCGTAAAATTGAGGGGGACGCCCAGATTGGTTTACAACAAAAGATAATGGAGGAGGAGGTGAGGGGGGTTATTCGGAAGCTGCCCACAGGTAAGGCCCCTGGCCCTGATGAGTACACTGCATCGTTTTATAAGACCTTTGCGGGAGTGCTGGTTCCACATTTGACCTACCTTTTCAATTCTTTTTTAGGTAGTGGGCAAATCACCCCGTCCATGAAAGAAGCTAAGATCTCTCTGATTCTGAAGGAGGACAAGGACCACCTTGAAAGATTCTCCTATAGGCCAATAGCGCTCATTAATGTAGACGCAAAAATTGACACTAAGATCCTGGCGAATAGGCTCGAGGGGCTCCTCCCAGATTTGATCCACCAGGATCTGGCGGGAATCGTGAAGGGGAGGCAGACAGCGGATAATATTAGAAGGGTGGCCCATCTGGTGGAAAAGGCGGAAAAGACTCGCACACCGGCAGTACTCCTGTCCTTAGACGCTGAAAAAGTATTCGACCGGGTGGAGTGGTCCTTCCTTTTCAAAACCATGGAAAAAATGGGGTTAGGAAGCGCTTATTTACAGATGGTCAAGGCAAACTATGAGGGCCCGCGAGCGAGGGTGGTGGTTAACGGGGCTTTAACTAGATCATTCCAACTCAGAAGAGGTACAAAACAGGGATGTCCCCTATCATCCCTGTTGTATGCAGTTTACTTGGAGCCCCTCCTGCAGGCAATTTGGGAATCTGAAGGTATACAGGGAATACTGTTCGGGGGCAGGCAGCACAAGGTAGCGGCCTTCGTGGACGACATGTTGCTTGCCCTGACCAATCCCATAGAGTTGAGTACGCAAGCCAGGCTGCTACCAGAAGACTTTGGGGAAGCATCCGGACTACGCATTAACATGCAAAAGTCCGAACTGATGGACCTGACATTGGCAAGGGAGGAGAGGGAAGAGTTAAGGGGGACGACGCCCTTTACCTGGCGACCGGGGGGAATTACGTACCTAGGGGTGAGAATCACTCCGGCTCTACGTGGATGGTATGCAGCAAACTACCCCCCACTCCTGCAAAGAATTAAGAAAGACCTCCTTAAGTGGCAGAACCTGCGGATCTCCTGGTTGGGGAGGCTAGAGGCACTTAAAATGGTTACCCTGCCGAGGCTGCTTTACCTCTTCCAAGCTATCCCTCAAGCAGTCCCGGCCAGCTTCTTCAAGGAGCTCCAGGTGATAACAAATGAGTTTAAATGGGAGAGAAAAAGGGCAAGGGTGAGTAGGATGCAATTTATGGCCTCGAGAAAAGGGGGGGGGCTAGCTCTTCCCAAAGTCCGTCAATATTACGAAGCTGCCCAACTAAGGGTGATCAGGGAATGGCTGCGAGAGGGGGAAGGAAAACACTGGGTCCAGATGGACAGAGCGGTCACGCAACACGAACTGGGGGAGGTCCTGTGGCTACCCAGACAGCACCGTCCGGGCCATGTACCTTAGCTCGATCACCAAACTAGTTGCAGATAACTGGGACAGACTGGTCCAACGGAAGGAAATTACAACCTACCCGTCCCCCTTCACCCCGATCTTCAATAATAAAATCTTTACCCCAGGGTTGGAAAGAGGGGCATTCCGGAACTGGCGGGAGGGAGGATGCCGTTGGATGCGGGACATGTTTATAGGAGGGGAGATCAGTTCTTTTGTAGATTGTAAAAGGGATTTTGCACTGGGGGGAGGTGAACGGCTGAGATACTCACAGCTGCGACACTGGCTTCTATACCCCCTGAATAAGGAGGCGGCCACTAGATAACCGACCATTTTTGAGAAATTCCTGATGACCAACAATGGCTCGAAAGGCCTTATCTCTCAGCTTTATAAGATCTTGGATGAGGCTACCCCGAGGCCGCAATGTGCATACATGGGAAAGTGGGAAAACATTCTGGGCAGGGAAATAGAGAAGACAGAGTGGGAAAATCTATGGAGAAAGATCCCCAAACTAGCGAGAGCCTCACAAACCCGGGAGGCCTGGTATAAGATATTATATGGGTGGCACTATACCCCAGCTCGGCTGCGCAGGATCTACCCAGACTCGTCGGGAACTTGCTGGAGGGGATGCGGCCAGGAGGGCACTGCGGAACATATCTGGTGGCGATGCCCAAAAATAGTCCCGTTCTGGGGAGACATCAAGCAGGCGATGGAACAAGTGTTTGGGGCAGAGGGAGGCATACCCCCGGAATGGTCACTATTAAGCTTGAGGCCAGCAGAAGGGCCGGCGGGTTCGAGGGGCAGGGAAAGAGCGAGGGTGATGCTCACTCTAGCAGCAATGACAATCATAGCCCAGAGATGGAAGAGCTCGAACATACCAATGTTTCAAGACTGGCTGCGTAAAGTGTGGGAGATAGTAGCAATGGAATTGGCCCACTATGCAATGAACAACACAATACAAAACTTTGCGGGCGAGTGGGGTGAGGTCCTTTCCTTTCTCAGAGACGATTTCAGGATCGCGTGGTGCCCGCAACGTTTAAGACTTCTGGATCTGGAATAATCCCAATTAGACACTTTGTGGTGATAAGGGAGCTACGAAGACTTTGGAACAGCACCGGGGGGAGGGGGGAAAGGGAGGGAGGGCGGAGTTATGGGGATTGTCAAAGTTGTTGAAAATTCAATAAAGAGAATTTTAAAAAAAAGAAAACAAACAAGATCTTGGGCATTAGAAATAAAGCCAAAGAAAACCTGTGTAGGTTCTGTAAGGACCACCTTACAGTGGAAACGGTTAAACATCTGATTCTAACATGCCCAGGTCTATCAACTAACAGAAGGACTCACCTAAGCCACCTGTACACTACTTTTTGCCAGTTGGACGAAGACTACTGGTGGTCTTACCTTATGAATGGGGCGAATAGAAAGCCAGTGATTGCTGTAGGAAACTTCCTTTAAAGTCTTAACCTGGAAAATATATACCTGAACAAAGAGTGACGTAAGGACAAGAAGAAATAGTCATGAACAGAAACAAGAAACAAACAAACAAGAACTAAAATTAAAGGAATGGGTCATCAGAGAAAGAGGAACTCATTCACTGAACATCTATTTTAAGGAAAGAAGCAACTTGACTTCATGTTCCTTTGTAAAAGCTGGTAAAATACAGCTAAACAAATAATACAAAAAGAAAAAAATTATGAAGTCACGGTGTGGGTACTATGGCCTCTCCTAGTGCAACAGAGTGTGCAAGATGTAGCACCTCTCATCATCTTCAAACGGATCATAGTCTGTGTGGCGAGCACTCAGACCGGAGCCCCAGCTGGAGTGAAACAGCGATGGAAGGGAGACCCCTGAGCTAATTATTTGTGGCCACAGTATTCTGAAATTCAAACAGAGGAAGAAATGGTTCAAGTCATTTGAACTTCATTGGTACATCATAAAGGGAGGAGGGTAGTTGATGAAGTGTCCTCTGCTGTGAATATGGCCTCTAACTCAAATAACGGACGATCTGTTAATGTTTGTGCTACCCCCATCATGGCCAAAAAAGATCACTGATTTCTTCCCGCATGCAGGATGAAGCACGGAAGATAGGTGTCTTGGCACTATGAAGATGGCACTTAGGGAAGATGTTGAAAACATGACAGATTCTAATATTTTAGAAGGTGATGGTGATATGGACTGTTTGATTCCAGAGATTCCACAAACAGCCAAAAATGACCTAATTCTATAAGAGGAATCACTTGATAAACTTGAGAATATTAACCTATCAGGGCAGGGATACTCAATATCTGCCATATATTTTGACGGTTCTTCAGGTTCCCATTCCCAATTAATTGAACTGTTATCCACGAGCAATTTAGCTCAAGGGCCGGAGGGTACTGGGCTTAATGTAATGCATCATACACTCAGAGAAGTAGATTACCAAATTATGGTATCTTCCCCCTCTATTTTGACGCTTAACTCCATCTTGAGTGCTTCTGTTGAGTTGTATGAAAACATTTGGAATGAAGTACAGGCTCATCTCCTAATTCTAAGTGAACTAAATGTGAACATTTATATTCTCAGTTATTGGGTGTTATTGAACCCTGCAAAAATGTTAATGTTGGATAAACAGGTGGGTGTGGAGAATGGTGATTGGGTGGTGGGGACCAGGAGCACTAGGGAACAAGGGCTGAATCAGGAGACCAACGATCACAATTCTGCTGAAGATCCTCAGCCTGGGAAAAAAACTAATAAAGCACAAACAAAATCTAAAAATGGGAGGAGAAATCAACAGAGATCTAACTCTAGAAAATTACACAGATACCTAGCTCTAACTATTAGGTCAAATGACCTTTTTGAAAAAAACAACTATAGAGAAAAACGATTTAGAAAGACCACTTTGTGACGACACTCAGCAGTCTTTCCAAATGGCACTGTCACGCCCCTGACACACACAAGTGCACGCAGGGGCTGACAGCCACACCAGGACTCAGAAGCCCCAGCGAGGGGGACCGGATAAGTGTGTGCTTGTATGTGTTTGTGTGTGTGTTGTATCTTTGTGTATGTTTGGGTTTGGGAAGTCTTGGGTGGGGAGGGAGGCGGGGGGATGAGGGATGGGGGTTTGAATTAATCGTGCCAGAGAGGGAGGGCGGTTGTAGGGGTCAGAGTGGTGGGGGTGTTTTTTCGCTTTTCGTACGCTGCCGGAAAAATCAGTCTTTTTGTTTGGTGACCTACAAAAAGCAAAATTATGAAATAGAGCCCTAACTGAGGCTGATGTAGCCAATGTATCCCTTCAGAGTGAGGAAGAGCCCATAGGGGTCACTACTGTACCTGTCATATCTAACAATATTGTTGTAATTAGTAGTAAGTCATCCATTCAAGAGGGATGGGGTAGAGCTACCCAAACTGTAGAGCTCCCTCTCAATTGTATTGATTTAATTGCTGCTAATGTGAATGTGGAAGTGGGCTCTAATACTCAGCCTAAATCAAGGCTGGTTGAATCTGAAGGTAGGGATGGTGCGGTACCTTTAAGGATAGTAGAATTCACCAAATCTAGCCAAACGCTACATTGTTTGGGAGATCCACAGGAGGCCCCGTTATCGTGCTCTGTAATGGCACAAAATGTGGTTAACTGACAAAGTGGGGAAAAGGCAGTTCTATTAGGAGCAAGGAATGAAATAGGGACTACATCGCAATCTGGCAATGAGAAATTGGGGGAAGTATCCAAGTCAACCAGAAAGGAGCATTGGGAGCACATTTTTGATATGTGTAAAAACCAACAATAGATCTCAAAAATGTGAATGATGTAGGAGGTTCATCGGCAAGGAGGGAGGGCGTTAAACCTAAAACGAATGTGCTAGAGGCTCAAATACAAAACATTCTTGCTAAAATTGCAGATGTTCAGCTAAATGAAGTGGTACATTTGGAACTGGCTGAGAATGATAATGAATGTTTGCCAAATATGTCAGAAGTAGTGGGGAAAAAGTCTGTGAGGAAATGTACAGAACAGGTAGTGAAAGATCATGAAAGGCTCCTAAGTATCTTTACAGTTGTAGCCGAAAACAACATTAGAAGTTGTTCAGGTGAATCGGCTTCTGTTTCTCTAAAATCTACAGACCTATCACAGACTGAAAAAAAATAAGAATTCGAACAACACCATCATATCAACATATCAAAAGTTGACGAGACCACAGAATTCATTAAAATTCATTAAAATACAAAAAAGTCCCGGGGTAGAGCTTTGCTTGTACATGTGCTTTTCATAATTAGACACACATTTTAGAAAGAAAAACAAAGATACAGACCAAAACAGAATGGAATTAGGAGAGTCAACAAATTGCATCCTCATCTAAGTAACATCAATAATCTCGGCTGTATACTCACAATTACACTCTAAGCAGCCATGCTCTATGGATATAATGAGCCACAGATCGGACACCATGCATGTCTGAGCACTGGCTCAGGAATCTCACAGCACAGGCCGATTGTCTAACCTCTGTCTCTCATAACATTGGCAACAAATACATTTTCCTCAGCTTAACAGTCCTACTGCAGAATAACAGAAAATGCATAACTCTCTCATTACCCTTCTCACATAATGGGCATAAGCTCGCATTAAACAGTTACCAATTTCGGGTGAAGGAGGCCACCCGAAGTCCTCCCTTTATGTGGCTATGGTTGACTTCTCTAAGGCTTTAGATACTATGAACCGCCAAAAACTCTGGCGAAAGTTAAATAGTTGGGAAATTTCATCTCACCTGCTGGCTATTTTAGAATATATACATTCGGATACTCACATTCAGATTAGGTTAGATGCCGGAGGTCATTTAACAGAACCAATCATAATATTAAAAGGACTGAGATAGGGCTGCATATTGGCGCTATGCCCTCTTAATTTATATCTCACTGACCCCGATGAAGTCTTATCTACAGCAACCTTTGTTATCCCAAAGCTCAGCGAAACCCGTGTCTGCTGGATGGCATACGCGGATGATGTCGCCCGGCTCAACTCAACTCCGATTGGTATTTAGAGGCTGCTGACATCCTTGGAAGTATATGCTTGAAATAATGATTTGATTATCAACTTGAAGTAATCAAATGTTATTCACTTTGCTAGATACCCTAACAAATGCAATACATGTAAATGGTTTGTCGACAAGATTCTTATTGAATCTTTGAAAGAAATCACTTACTTAGGTTTCAGCATAACTGTACACCCATGGATGCATTTTATGTTACTGGAATTAGAAAGTAAGTTGATCAAATGATTCATCAGATGAATAGGATATATGGTACGTTTTGTACATTTTCTATAAAGCCTTTCATAATATTCTACAGCGGAAATGTTTTTCCAAAGATTTTATACGTGACTGAACTTGAATTTTCATATCACGGAATGCTGTGGGATAAATTGGAGGGCAGGATTTGGAAAAAAACATTTAATCTTCCATTATCCGTTCCAATTGCATCTCTACGTTTTGAACTTGGTCTCCAGTCCCTGCAGGCTTGCTTCCAATGGCGTAATTTCTGAATATAGGAAAATGATCTCTTCCACATGTGTGTCTCTCATCAACAGTGCTGCTTAACATGGAACAATATGGAGAAGCTACCCTATTGGAATGTGAAAGATCTAAAGTGGATCTGATTGTGAATCCACTATGGGTAAAGCGTTTTCTTTGTGAAACAGATTGGATGAAAATTATCAATATAATTGATAAACCATTGGGAACACTACCCAAATATTTGCAAAAGTACCCGTCCTCTTGTCATCGTGAACAATTTTAATGGTTCTGATTTACCCTCTTACCAACTTGAGAAGTTTTATAAGTACGATTGACTAATGATGTGTTAAATCAGGGGAAATGTGATGATTCATATGATGGTAGAATGCTTGGCCCAGGCAAGTGTCAGAACCACGTATCTGGGCTGCAGGGCACCAGCTTTTGCCTGTCCTTGTGCATAATCTTAGAGACACATAATCTGAAGATGATGTGTCCAAGCGGAATGCCTCCATGCACACAAATTTGACGGATGAGTTTGACAACCTGGTGCCAGGTGATGGTTCCTCTCTGTGATTCTCCCCCAGACAAAATCAGATCCTTTCATGCCCTAATGGACAGAAGAAGTAGGGATTCCTTTACGTCTCGGCCAACCCAAGAAATAGTTTGTTCCAATTTTGGTGCTGGAAGGCATATGGGAGGATGGTCTGTTGACCATGACAAATGCTTCCTCTGCACCTCCCAAGGGAGAGCTTTGTCAAAATTTACAACGTTCTGGATTTTGCACCCAAATGTCTGAGGTCACAACCCAATCCTGACTCTGTGGTGTCAGCAGCAGCCGAAAAACGCTCATTCAACCCCTCCTTGCCATGATTTGTTCCCCCCACACAGAAGGCAAGCATCTAGATGCATTTGTCAATCATATGACTGCCGCTATCACCATCAAAGCGGCCGATGAAATGGCGATCCTATCAAGATATGTTAATCTTATTGTTAATGGGTCTTGTAAGGGGTCAGAAATGAAAGCCGGACACAAAGTTGTCATGTTTTTCGTTAAATACATTTATTAACTCAAATGGAATGGGAAAATGCCTCTCTGGCATTGCTCAAGAGGAGTTTCTTATGTAAAACCAAAAACTAAGGAACAGTATGTGTCAGCATGCCAGAAATCAAAAGCTGTCCTTGTGTCCAAACATTCTATCCTGACCCTTACACTACAAACAAAATAACAAAGAGATAAGGGAGATGTCTTCAACCTGATATTGGCAAAAATAGTGTTGATAAATAAAAATAGAATGGCTCCAACAAAAATGTTCTTCAAGGTTTGGAAAACCTTGATTCCAGAGGGGGACTCCCTTTCCCTGGATATTTCAGTGCTTGAACAATGTCTTTGCGTCTAACAGTTCCTTGTGTCTTTTCTTGACCAACAATACTCCTGTTAGGTAAACAGTCTTTATCTTTATCAGTCTTTCATTAACACAAGTGTCTTCTTGATTCAAAACACTGTCACTCTCAGCTACCTGGTGTACTCTCCTGCTAGGAATGTTCTTATATTTCCAAATGCCTGGTATACCCTCCTACCAGGGCTTCTCTTTATACTTTCATATACCTGGTATACTCTCCTGCCAGGACTTCTCTCAAGTATTTTCACGTGCCTGCTATATCCGTGCCAGGACTTCACTTATGTCTCTAATTGCCTGATGTGCTTCTCTTTGCCAGGACTTCTCTCTTAAAATGTCACCAGCCTGGTATATTCTTCCTAGGACTTCACTTGTGTATTTTCAAATGCCTTCTGGGCTTCTCTTTGTACTTCAAAGTTTCTCTTTACTTTCACAATTACATATACCCTCTTTGGCTTTGTATATATGTTTTAGGGTCACAGCTTGTATGTTATTTGGCTCTCTGCCCTTTTCACTTGCAAACATTTTCTGCCTCTGTGATTTTATCACATTCAGTTTATTTCAACTGGCGTGGTCGCTGAAACGCCCCGGGGTCCCCACCTGGTCTGTGCCGCCTCACTGGTTCATCACAGCATCTTTGGTCCCTTTCCCGCTAACACAGCATTTCTCTGCCATTTGCTTTGCGCTTCGAGTCACCCTGACGTCTCCGCGGGTTTCTGCGAGGCTTCGATGCTGTATGCCTCCTTCCGGTTAGGTTGCGGCAGGGACAACGTTGTCTCCGTGAGCTGGCAAGCACCCAGGATACCTCTCTCGACTCCTGGCATCTCCATGGCACTTCCCACTCACCCAGCGTGGCTTCCCTTCTCAGTGGTTGAGCTTCTCTGCCTCGCCACACCGACTCGTGTCGTCAGCACTGGCTTGCCTCTCCGGAACATCGACGTCTTCCCTGGTGCCTCGGCTTACAGTCCGGTTGCCATTTTTAAAGGTCCTGTGCACCTGTGCTTTTCCCCAACAACTAGTACGCTCAATGGGCTTGGAGCCTCCATTGCTCTGCATTAGATCTTTCATCCTCCTCCTCCCAGTACTTAGGTGGTTATGGGAGTCAAAGTCCATAGAAGTTACTTGATGCATGAGATTCTTGGGGAGTTTCTTTGAATGGCTTCACATAACAAATCAGTTTTTCTTAAAGATATTTGAGACCAAAAAAAGGTTCTCTTGGAGTTTTTATCCCATGAGTCATGGATTGGAGTTTGGCACAAGGTTTCTTCATCTTCCCTGAGGGGGGAACGGAGACATGACAAGAGGCCATCAGGGTGTTAGGTATAGGGGTTTTTCGTTATGGGTAAATAGTGAATACTGCGCCTCACCCAATGGATCCAGGATCTCTCCCAATAGGTTGTCTTCCTCCAAGGGATCCTCCCCCATACAGTCACCCACGAGGTCAGGATGAGGTAGTAGCTGCCACCCCCTGGCCACATGGAATAAGGTCACCGCCAGGCAAACAGTAATGAGTCCATCGGATTCCTCACACTCTTTTACTGAGCACTGTTGCCACTTGTGTAGTCTATTGTTGCTCTGGTGGATCTGCAATGGGAGGGGTTTGGGAGTTTGTTAGTGGGGTTGAAATGGATAAGAGCAAAAGAGCTTTGATGTGCTGTTGCCAGATTCAGATTGGAGAAACCAGTCACTGTGCGTTGGCGCATTTTTGTTCGGTAGCCGTCATGTGGTGTTGAGGTCTGGTTGTGTATGGTTTGGTTTCATCTTAGGTGTTGTGAAGTGCGTGCTATTTGTGGTGCGGTAGAGGTATGGTTGGATTTAGTTTAGAATTTGAAGGTGAGTTGAGTTGTTTGTATGGTTAGTTGTGTAAATGTACCCAGGAAAATAATAAAGCTGGCATATTTACAAGATTTTCATGCGTAAAAAGGCCTTGTCTGGAGCCCTGATTAACAACATCCAAATAAAAAGGGGACAGCAATGGATTGCAGGTGATATCCAATTCTCTCTTGTCTTGGTACAGGCTTGCCACCGAGTTTTACTTAAATATGATGTCACAAACAAATGATACATTTCACAAACCTAGGTGGGGTGGTAGTGGGTGAGTAGTATGGTAGAGTATACATTCTATATAGGGCTAAGTATCTAATTGGTCCGGCATTATTAGGTAGCTCTGCCTTGGACACCACCAAAAAGATACATGTCATCAGGGTGCGTTATGAGAGGTTGCTGCAACACTATTAAGGTGCGCGTTAAAGGTGGACAGTGATTGGTCAGGGATGGCTTTCGCAGCCTTGGCATCCTGGACTGTTACCAGCACATGAGGAACAATTGAAGGTGATGAGATCGGCCTCAAGGTGCTGCGAGGAGACTGCCCCTTGGTGGTAGCGATGCATGGTATAACTCAACATAACATAGCATAAAGTTACCATTGCCTGATTCCCTAGGCCTCGAGCCAGGACATTAAGCTTTAAACTTTACACTGAATTGCATCTTTCTTCCCAAAGAGATGGATGGGAACAAAGGTCTCTGTCTGCCTACATCTGGCTCTCATGAATAAGCATTCTCTGCCGGCTGCAAGTCACATGTGTGGGGACCGCATTTCAAATTATTCTGCTCACTAATTTATGAGGATTTTAGCCCTTTTTCTCCTGGTGTCATTACCTCCTTGGCCTCTAGAGACTTGTTCAAGCTACTTTCCTCTCGGTGTAAGATGGTGGGAACTTGACCTACCTACAACATTGGTTTCTTATCTTCTTCAGATAGAGTTATGTCCATCGTCTGGGATCTGCTTAGTGTCTGTACCCTTCCAATGCTGGTTCAAACCAGTCTTTCCCCGTTAACCCTGGCAAACTGTGCACTTGCTATCTGTGCTGTTCAAGCTTAGCTCTTTTTGCTGTCTCAGCAAGACCGGGTCTAGGCTATCTTATGGCTTCTCCATGTCTCCTATTCACCTAAAATGATTACGTCCTCCATCTTGGTTTACATGGCCACTCATTCTAATTGTGTTCTGTACTGAGCAAGCTTGTATATGTATTCTCGTGCGACTTGCGTTTCAGCATAGAAAAGAGAGTTAGGTTATCATGATACTTCACATGTTCATCCACACTCCAGGTCATTTAGCAGCACTCTGACTCTAGCTTGCACCAGACCCAACATCACACATAATTGCTGGCATACCAAGAATAAAAGAATGTTCTACCTGGGGGGAAGAGTAGACTCTGTTTTATATGTGACTGCAGCACTTCAAAAGTTTGTGTCTCCCCATCTCTCTTAGTACTCACGCCTACTAATATTTTCATTCCTATTGTTTTCTGGGTTGTCTTCTTACATTGTGCTATTGCTACGCTGATCGCACAGAATCTGAATAATACTAACACTAATGTAGCTATGAGGACCTTCAGAAGGCTTGTCATCCAGGATGGGTTCAAGGAAAAGATTTACGCCAACCAATTGTCCTCTGCCCCAATTTAATTCATTTATTCTTCTATCTTAACATTCAGGTCTGACAGCAACGGTATTGCCTCTGTGAAGGTCCCATTTTTCTCATTGTGGGCAGGAAAATATGTACAGCAGGATGACTCGATTGTTGTACAGACACCACCCTCATTTCTGTGATGAGGTCGAGAACATACCTATTCTGTAGAGTCATGAGCCACATGGCTCGGAGCTATTCTTTTATGGTGTTTAAGCCATTTACTGTTAAGTTGATTGTCTGTAACAGCTCCCATCCCGTAATCTGCAACCACTTGGCATTCACGTTTGTTTGTATTCTAGGAACGACAGAGGTGAAGAACATCTCTGTCTTGCTGAAGAGCCTGTTATGGTGTCAAGTGCTTTATCCACCTTCTTGGAGATGTAATGTCCTCTCTTTACTCTGTTCAGCTCCACAGAACTTTTCTTCTTCTAGTGTGCGTCCATTTTGGTGAACCCATCTATCTTGATGTCTTTCTGAGGTAATATCAAGGCTTGCATGTTCAGTAGCACCAATTAACATATACCTCCCCAGTTTGGGGCAGCTGCATGTAAGCTTGGGAACCACAGGCCCTGTAGTGGTCCATGAGTACTGCTGTTCCTACTTTCATGTCAGGTATCTTCGAAATGTTTTTGCAGCCTCTGTTTTCTCCAACTTTCACCGGACCATCACTCTGGTAACATAATAATGTGTTTTTGAGGGGTATTATGGTTAGGGGGCCTGTTTAATTTTTCTACCCAGGTCAGCAATTTCAAATACTCTGCCCAGTCCCTGAGGCACTCATAATTATCTTTTTGCACCACTTCCACTGGAACTGTCAAGAGTGCATGTGCTTTACATCCCATCAGCCCTTCAACCCATTCTTCTCCTGTGAAGACCTGTCCATATACTAACAGTTGGGGTCTCTACCAGCATCCTGGCATTCCTCCTACCTCTCTTCGTCCAGTTTTAGGGCTTTGCAGCTCCTTTTGTGTCACTATTTTAGCTTCCCCTCTGTGAGGGGCCATCCAGTATGTATTGTAGTATTGTGTCTATGCTCCAGTAATCTTCCAGTATTGTCTATCTCTTTATGTAGCTATCCTCATATGGAAATGTCTTTTGTGACACACGTTTTAGTGTAGCACACTTGCCCTGAAATTGGCCCCTAGTGGTACAAAGCACCAGATTCATTAGGCACTGTGCTGTAGTTGCTGGGATTTCAGTTGCTATGAATGTCCTGGAGGCACTCATGGAATAGGGAATGAGCGAACAAACATAGCAGCTCTCCCCTGAAGCCTCTATCCTCACACGGGTCATGTGCTGGTACCACATGTTATTGGTTACGTGGGCCGAACTAGTCATGTAGGCATTCACATGTTCAAAGTCATTAGTGAAGCTCCGTTTGAGCCTCTTCATCTCTTGGGTGCAACTGGTGACTGGTGGGCTTGTTACTTCAGTTAGTACGGAAACAGGTGCATAATACATTGGCGCTTTTGATAATGCTAGGAGGGTAAGGAGATAGAGACAGCAGAATGTAAAAAATGTAATCACAATTGCCTCATTTGCGTTTCTCAGCCTTGTGTATGGGTGCTAAACTTTTATGAGAGAACTGCATTAGAATCGCTACTAGGGTACGCTCAAAGATAAACTGCATTTTAGAGAACGTTGAGAAGGACAGCAATGGACGCCTTGCTCTTCACTAATGCATGCTAACTACTGGCAAAGCATGCAAGAAAGGCATAGATAAAAAGCAGAGTGGGCAACATTTAATGACTGTGCTTTAGTTTGTCAAAACACATTATTGTTCACTGTTTCTTTCACTCCGCATATAAAAGTATTTTTCTCAAAAGTGTGGTTCACTCGTGCACGGTGGTAGCCTTAGGTAACAAGCATTGGCAATGCCAATAGTTTGGGCTTTTGTTACCTGCCAAATGTCTACAGTACTGAAAACTATTGGCATTTGACAATGTTTGAAACAAGACTCCATAGAAGGACACGCAGTGCTCATACATTTAAATTGAGTGGCTGAAGCAGACCTGGTTTTATTACACCAAGAGTGGGTTTACAACTCCAAATTGAGCCATTAACTCTCACATGTACGCTTTGAAAAAGGATCGGCAGGCACTTGGAGCACACCGTTTGATGGTAAGGCTGAATTAAAGCGAACTCAAAGACTTCACACGAGAAGGTGTTTTGGGCGGCAGGGATAGGAACTGGGTGGTAATGGCCATAGGGATTAGCATGCCCAGTCAATGGGTGGGCAAATAAACAAACAACTACAAACTTTGTGCCCCTCCTCATGTGGCATGTTTCTCTTTCTGTACTCTAAACAACACCTATAGACTGTGTGTCCCTCCTCATATGTCACTCCTCCCTATCTGTACTCCAAAGCAATAGTTTCAGCTGTGGTATAAGTTTGAAAGGGCAGTGGCCCAACAGAAAGGCATCTGAGGGAGGGGAGCAGGGGTTGTAGGCGGCAGACAATGTGTGACTAGTTATAAGGGCCTATAGGAGAGGCAGCAGAGTAGCTCAGTGAGATGCGTACTTAATGGCGTGGTAGCAACTTGTACAGAGCATGTGGTATGAGAGCAGCACTAGCCTGGTAAAGAAGGCCCAATTGTGTGAGTGATTTGAGGTGAGGGGGGTACTGTGAAAAGGGTTTTAAGAGCTATCTGGAGTGATGGGGTTATAAGAGATGGGGCCATGTAGAGTACTTGGGTGAGTGGCTGGTGATAGGGCGTACGTGAAAAGTGGTTTAATGTTGGTGCTGTATTGGTGCTTCAGGTACTTGACAAAACTGTCCTCTGGCGGAGGTACCGACAAAAGAGTTGTTGGTGGTGTAGAAACAAAAGAAAGGTAATGTGGTATTGGTACCCTGGGGTGTACCTGAAGTTTAGGGTACTCAGGGCCATCCTGGTTGGTGCATGTCTAAGTGTCTAATGCAGAGATTAATGGCAGGTGTGCCTAGAGCTTGGGATAATTCAGGTTACGATACTTCATATTTTCAGAGGGGTCTTGAGGTCGTGTTGGAGAAATAACATTTGATGGTGGAGACTCGAATATAAGGGCCCATTTCAAATGAAAAAATGTAAAGGTCCAGATGCCATCCCTGAATTCCAGAGGTTACAGCAAAACCCAATAATATAACAATGCACAAAGAAGTGTCATTATTAAGGTTACCTTTGTTAGAGGGATCCCTTTATTAGGTCTGTCAATGTTATTGCAACGGTCAAGAAGACATCACATTATAAATTGAAATGCCAAGGCGCACACAACAAACATGCACAAGGTTTTAATGCCAGTCTAAAAAACAAAAATGCCCTTTCATTGAAACATCCGTCATTTCTGTTTTGGAATACAGCACCATACAAGCATGCTTCCCCTTTCAAAAGTGAAGACAAGAAAAGATGTATACACTTGAGTAAGGCATCAGTGTAAAATTATCATAACATGCAAGCCCTTAAATCGGCAGCAAAGGAGAAGTCACCATTTGCTGGGCCCTAGCAAGGTAGGTGCAAGGGGCTTTGCGTGAATTGCACGTTTGGAAGGCTTGAACTCTCTCCTACAGTACCTACCTGTCAAGTGTTACTTTTCTAGCTGTACATGGAATGTAAAACCCTTGCTTTAACTGAGTATGTCACGTGTCCTCTGTGTGTTCGCAGGTTTTCGCTTGCACTTTGGATTTCTAGCTCCCCGCTGTCAAAAATGTAATCACAATTGCCTCATTTCTAGCTCCCCGCTGTCAGCGGGGAGCTAGAAATCCTGAATGCGAGCAAATCCTGCAAATACATAGAGGACAATGCTCGTGGATTTTGAGCACTGTCCTCTGTGTAGTTGCAGGATTTTGTACACAAATCACATTGTAAACTGAAATGACAAACCTATAAATACTTATGTGAACCAAAAATAGTATGACAGTAACTTTGTTTTCCCTATTTGGAATGGAAAAACGACAATTGTCGCAGCTACAAAAACCGAACATTTCAGCTCCCGGGCACTCCGACACCAAGAAAACCCTTTATGCATTTTTCTTGCTGCATGGATAGCAGATCAACCGCAATCTGGTGAGACAAAAAGTCGAAAGTCTCTTGAGACTGTGATATGCCGGCCACAATCAGACATTTAAAACCCCATCATTTCCTCAATGTAACCTCGCCGTCAGCATAGCCACCTCTCTCTCTCTCTCTCTCTCTCTATATATATATATATATATATATATATATATATATATCCCACTGAGGTGCATTATGAGATGAGTTAATGCCCGTGCTCCGTCACCAAGAAATAAGAGGCAAAACTGTATTCTCCATGGTAGATCACCACCTGAAAAAACCTTACTACCAAAACACAAGAACATTCTGCACAACCATTCTGCAAACAAATCCTCTTTGAGCTACACCATTAGTGTTTCAAAAAATAGTTTTGGGTGTTCGCCCCACCCAACACGAGATTCGAACGCTGGATGCCAGGGTCCAAGGTCAAACACCTACGGGCAAGACCACAGTCACAGCATGCCCTAAAACTTGAGCTCATAATGACATTCATGTTCAACATGCGTACTAGTGTGAAAAATATGCATCTTGTGTTGAAGCCTTCAAATCAAGGCTTGGATTTAAAATTCACTTGTACCTCTCACTGCCATTTTGCAAACACGTGCCTGAGAGGCAGCTTGGATCCAGGACCTTACTGCTGATAGACGCGTGTGCTACCCGTTGAGCCTTTAGGATCCTTGCCCAGAGCCCTGCATAATATCAGAGCAATGAGGTCTTACTTTGAAGATGGGATCTTGTCTCAAAGAAACATGCAGCCTTTGTATTGTGGTGGTGTACTTTTAATGTTTTAGACAGTGAAACTGACATTTACACAAAGCATCAGTTTCAGGAATGTACGAGATAAGAAACCCATCTCTTGAGGCTGAGTATGATAAGATACGTGGGCTGTGTCCCTCACCTGTGTTTATTTATATTTCTGATAAATGGGCAATGCACACCTTAATTCAATAAAAACTACACTGCATGCTGAATTGTACTGCCTAAAGAAACATTTATTAATTGAAAGAGCATAGTTTTACAATGAACAGCCTTTCTTCTATCGACATGGGAATATTCTTATGATAAATATTTTCCTATAATCTGTCTACATTAAGAATCCAATTGCTTCAAGATTCCATACTTGAGGTACTTCCGCTAGACGTGAAGCTGGTAAAGTGTACACAGAAGGTCTGACTGATGTATTGTGAGGGTATGATTTTCAAAAGCAATGCGAAAATAGGCAAATGTCATGCTTGCTGGCAATTAATATATTTAGTAAATTATTGACTTGTACCACTTCACTTTCGCACGCCTGAGAGGTGGCACGGACCAAGTACTTTGCTTTTGGTTAGCACATGCTCTACCAGATGAGTTATTGAGATGCCTGCTTCGCCAAGACCGCATGTAAAAGCACAGAGCATAGTCACCACAGATGGCCCCTAACCCTGGGACCATCCCAAAATCTCCTTCCCGCTCGCACTGCCTGCACCAACCTCTTGCGCAACACAACTTAACACCCTCCAAGACAGGTCTGAAATTCTCCCTGACCCTACATGGGGACAAATGCTCATAAATGCCTCCAATCTATAAAAACTACCCGCCGCAGCTTACTCGATGAACGTCGACACAGGACCCAGACCGGAGCACAAACAAGATCACCAAGACAGTCATCCAAGATGGCTGTGTCCATGGAAGAGTTCACACAAAATTCTGAGATGAGCAGAAATGACTGGGATTAGCAATAGGGATTACATTGGCTAGTGGCAGGGAATGGGAGGGATTACAACTGTGTATCCCTCCTCAAATGTCATCTCTACTGGAAAAGCATTACAGACCCTCATTCAAATCCCATATTTTAAGCTTGTATGTTAATGACAATAGTTTCGGTCCAAACAAAAGAAAAAGGACTGTGCCTACACTAATTCTCTTGTATGGACAATCTACTTCTTGTCGTGGACCATGTCTGCCTTCTTCGTTTCCTCTTTTTTCCTCTTGGGCTGCTTCGTGTGGGCTGCAATTCATGGGGTTCTCACATGCACAACATTTGACATCTCCAAGATGAAACCAGGATCTCTTCCCTATCAGTTTAACTGCTGTAGGAGTAATGTTATTAATGACAAAAGGACCTTTAAAACAGGGCCTGTGCCATGTCCTATTGAAACGTTTTAGCTGTACTGTGTCCCCCTTGTATAAGGGAGGGGGCTCAAGAAGTTCTTGGGTATCTGATGATGTGCTGTCTTCCTCATTCTTCTTCCACCTCCCCTGCCGTGCTCGACGCTGTCGGGAAATAAAAGAAACACTTGCCGTCATTGCTGTAAGGTAGTCATGCATTTCAGTTTCTACAATAACAGCAGCATTCTGGGCATCAGTCAATGCTCTAGTGGGAGAAGCAAGTGGGATGTGCATACAGCGCCCTGTCACCAACTCATTACAAGCTAAATGGTGATCAGAGCAAGGCTGATTTCGTAGGGCAAAAAGTGCTACGGGTAGGCAATGGAGCCATCCCTTCTTTAGTGTAATTTCAAGCTTGGCTATTCTCTCCTTGATCGGCCATTGAGATGCTGACAAGCCCCATTTGCTTGTGGTTGATAAGCACAGGAGAATGTATGCTTAATCTCCCATAGAGTTGTGATATGCTCCAAGATTTCATTTACAAAATATGGTCTATTGTTGGACCGGAGGACTTCGCACACACCTCTAGTACACGGAATTCAGCAGCACAGGTAGAGTCCAGGTGAGTGCACAGATCGTCTTTGATCCAGCATGAGAAAGGGCATACGACTACTAACATAGTCTGTAGCTGTTACAATTTTGAATCATATCAACATAATCAATGTGCAAATGTTGCAAGGGCCCTGAGGGCCGGGGCATTGCTTCTCTCACATATGTCCTGCTCCAAATTGCCTGCAAATCATACAACTAAAGACAAAGGCAGCAACGTGTTCTGCCAAGTTGGGAGTTAACCAGTCTTCCACAATCTGTGCTACAAGACTCTCTTTACAGGTATGGGTTGGGTGGTGGAGTTGCTCTAGTGCTGTCTGCAGTAGCTTAAGGAGCATGACCGGTTTACTAGTGCTTTCCTAGCACAATAAGACGTTTGTGGGGGATACTGAACACCTCCTCTTTCTCCACAGCTCCTGCTCTTCTGGTGGGGCTCTTCCCTGTAATTCTACTATCTGGGTGATAGGCAATGAATTAAAACCTTCCTTCAATATCATGCTGTGGGCTCACATGAATTTATTGGGTGGGGTGTGTGAAAAACTTAAGGGTATCTTCACTCCTACTCTCCCTGGATTTTCTTCTCAGGTGGCCGGGGAAAGGCCATCGATCTTGGATCCTGACCCTCTGGGTGGAGAAGCGAGGGAGGATCCTTGGGGATTGGGAGTGGGGTGCCCGCAGGCGAGACATGGTATCCCCCTTTCCCTATTGAAGACCAACCCAACCCTCACCCGGCCTTTATAGGCTACCGTAACACCTCTCCCCTCATTTCCCCAAATTTTACCACTGACAGTACTAGGACGGGAAAGAGGCGACTAGGAGTGATGAACACTTAAACCTTATTTCACCACTCTAGTACTGGGACGAAGAAGATGCCTGTAGAGTGCTTTAAAGGTCAGGCATGTCCCTTTAACTATAGTCAGACAAGCCTAATTGAGAATCCACACCTGCAACCTATCAAGTGGTTCCAGGTGTATAAAAAGAGAGCCAACCAGCAGCAAAGGAATCAACAGGGATGCCTGCATGGGAGGGACCAGTAGGGGACCCATATTGTGAGGAGGCAGCCATGGTGGGACCTGAGAGGAAGCCAGGACACCGGCCGATGTCCTAGAAGACCCGTGGAGCCAAAGGTGAGTCGGGCCATTAGGCTGCCACAGGTGTGGGAGCCTCCGTTGTCCAGAGAAAGCAGCTGGTGCTGCGAGCAAGGGAAAAGGAAGAGATGATGCTGTCTGTGTCCGTGGAGGAGAGGTGAGCTGCTCGCGTGTGCTAGGAGTGCGAGTGGGGCTTGCAGGGACCGGCCCACTCGCCTGTGAAGCAGAATAGAAGCGAAGCAGCCACCAGAGGAGGAACGCAGAGGACCGGTGAGTGGTAGGAGATGTTACTCAAAGCCGAAGTGAATACCGAAGTGCTGTATGACATATAATGAATCCCGAACTGAATGAAAATGTGAAGTTAATTTAAATTACGCATATTGACTCCCGAAAATGAATGAAAACTTGATACAAAGCAAAATTACACATGTTGAATATCAAATTGAAGAAAACTTTATGGGCAAAGCTAATAGCTGATGAAAGGCAAAAGGAAAAGTGCCCATTTGAAAACAACCTATGCAAAACAGCGCACGTGTGAACGAGTGCAACATAAAGGTGGAGCATGAACAAGACCACCACAAAGTGAACTTTATGAATAGATACAATGCAGCAAGGCTAAAGAATGGCAAGAGTTGTGTGACAGCTGAAGAGGAAGCTAAGAGCTGGAAGAAGCTCTGAACTTTGTGTTAATTTCCCCTTCTTTCATAATTGACATCCATACACATTGTTTAGCTTTAGTTGTGAGGGCAAGGATAGGTTTCACAGACAGTCTTTTAAGTTGAACTCTTTGACTCAGACTTTCCTTAGTTTCATTCAGGTAGGGAAATCCGACCTCAGCATAGGCCAAGTTAGGCCTTCTACAATCCTGACCTTCGATTTAATAAACCATTGTATTTTTTTACTTTGAATGTATTGTCTATGTCTTGCTTCATGGTGCCTTCACAGGTGTCAAACTCAGTAAAGTAGGATAATATGCTACTTTTTGGCCTCCACATCTGCAGCTTTGTTGCCGTGGGAGATTAGGTCCTTCCCCCTAGTATGGGCCATGCACTTTGCAAAGGCAATGGCCACTGGGAACTGTAGTGCGTTTGTGTGTCTGTCCAATAGGGGTGCATGCTGCACTGATGTGCTGTCAGCATGCAGGAAGCCATGCCTTTTCCACTGTGACAGTACTGCATCTACTGTTGATGTCACATAGGTGGAGTCGGAATATACTGTGATTTCCTCATCCTCATGTGATTCAAAAGCTACAATAAGTGCTGTTAACTCTGCTGCTTGCACTGAAAAATTTGAGGGCAATCTCGCACTTGCCACTACCTCAAAAATCCCACTCTGTCTTGCCTTCACTACTGCCGTCCACTATGTCTTTCCCCTAAGGTTTGATCAATTGTTGATGACCCGTCAATGAAGGGTACTCCCCGCAACACCCTGCAAGGGCATTTTGTCTCACGTGGAATATGACATCATAGTATTCAGTGTATTTGGCTCAGTTTGTACATAGTCTCCTTCTTCAATGGTTCTTCTATGAATGTTGCTGGATTCACTACCCTGCACCTCACTACTTTTACTGCTGGGTTTGAAATGATTAGTTTGTACCCAGATGCTCTTTGCATCGTCAATGTGCTCTTGCGGTTCTCAAGAGTGGCAAAAACGGCGTGCTCCAAATACAGTGTTGTTCCGCAGCCCATGATGATATTTGCTGACTTCTCCAGTCCAAAGGCTGCTGCAGCTAATGCTTGCTCACAAGGGTAATGACCATTCATTACTGGATCTGAGAGCCCACTGCAGCAGGATAATGGTTTATGTCCCAGGGTAGTCTTCAGTGTGAGTACTGCTTTCTTCACCACCCCATTGGAGTGTGAGAAAAAGTACAATTCTTAATTGTAGTCAGGGATCCCTAAGACTGGTGCTGTGCACACTGCTCTTGTTAGTTCATCAAAGGTTTCTGCCCTCTCATTTGTCCAGGCTCGCTGTTGTCTCTCTAAGCCTTTTTTAAGTTCTGCTAGGAGGGGCCTAATGTATGTGCTGTAACCAAAATGGCCATGCCCTGCAATAATTTCACAAGCCCAAAAACGGTTGCATCTCCCTTATTCTCTTTGGTTGTGGTGTTTTGTTGAACATGTCTGCGCTTCCTTGGGTTACCTTCCTGCCCTCCTGCGAAATCAATTACTCAATGTATAGAACCTCTTTCTGACAGTACTGTAATTTTGCTTTGTCAACCTTGTATCCCTTGTCTGCCAAGACTGTCATCAGTTGTATTCAGTCTCTCCTGCACTGTTCCTCTGTCTTACTGCACACCAAAATGTCATCCACATACTGAATTACTGCGCTATCCCTCTGTAGGTTCCCCAAATCCATCAGAAGTACTCTGTTAAATATCAAAGGGAACTCACAGTACCCCTGAGGTAATCTTGTGTGTTTCTACTTCTGGTTTCTATATAAAAACAAGGTCATATCCTGTGATTCTTCATGAAGGGGTAGTGAGAAAAATATGTTTTTGCTGTCAATTACTGCGAAATGTGTGGGTTTCATTGGGATGCTGCATAGTATGATTGCTGGGTTGGAAACTAATGGAAATTCTGCCTCAATAATGTTGGTTAGGGGGCACAAATCCTGAATAAATCTCCATGACACCCCGGTTGCCTTCTTCACTGAGTACACAGCCGTGTAACATGAGGACTCTGATGGCACTAGAATTCCCTGTTGTACAAGTGCTGAAATTGTTTAAAAATGCTTTTGTCTGCTTCTCTGGACATGGGATATTGTTTCACTCTGGGTAAACTTGCTCCTGGTTTTAATTTGATCTTAGCTGATGTTACTCCCTTTAGTAGGCCAATATCATAAGGATTGTTGGTCTACAAGACAGTTGGCACTTGTTCCAAGCCGTCTTCAAGAAAGGCTGGGTTCTTTTTCATGAGTGTCATCCTCTATGGCACTTCCTTGTACTCAATTCCCATCCAATAAGTAATGTTTACAGAGAACAACACTTCACTGTCTGACAAGTCATCTCTAAACAACTCTTCTTCCGTCAAGTCAGTCAGTCTGTGTCTGTGTCCTTCGTCCAGGGTGATTACTGCCCGTCATGCTTTCCCCTCGTCATCTGTCCAATGGGGAAATACTCTCTCATCCCTTATTCTTACTGCTTCTAGTTCTAATGCAAACATGTCTCTCGTCCTCATCCATGGGGATTTCTGGTCTGAATAAAAAATCTGCAGGTAGCCTCAATGTTTTATCTTGTATCCCAGGAAGTCATGCTAGTATAAGGCTCACTCCGTCTGGAACACCTCGGCACATAGGGGCACCCCCCTTTGCACTATCTGCCACATAATGCTAGAATACATTCTTATAGTGAATTCCTGGAGTAGAACACACTTTCCACTATTTAGTAAATGAGATGGTCATGCTGAGCTTGCTCATCCTATCCCTTCCCATTATGTTCACTGGAGTCTGGCGGGGAATATAATAGTGCATTGGTAATGTCGTGTTCCCCAACTTTGAGGAGCAATTCGTCAGTGAATGGAACCAAATGTGTAGCCCCAGAAAAGCCTTGTGCAGTCATGGCAGCGCATGACATTGCGTATCTCCCTTCCCTAACACAGGATCTAGTGTTCCCAGTATCAACAAGAAAAGGCAACGTCTTGTCACCTATGGTCACCCCCACTCATGGCTCCTCTTGCAGGTCGGGTGTGATTGATAGGATGGAACACATCAAGTCAGTCTGTGGGCTGTCCTATTGTGGGTATAGATTCATCCCTGTCCTGGTGAAAGGATTCCCTCCCACTACTATCATATTCCCTATTCTGGGTGCCGGAGTCTGTAATGCAGTGTTTGGATTCCAGGTAGTCATGGCTTTCTGTTGTGTTGGTGCTTGGGGTGGTGCTTGCATTTGGTGTGTCTGCATGTGTGTTTGCTGTTGTTGTGTCTGCATGTGTGCCTGCTCTGATGGTGTCTGCATATGTGCCTGCTGCAGTTATGCTAATGCCTGAGGAGCTTGTTACATTTGCAGCGCATGTGTCTGGTACTGCGTGTGATCTTGGGCATAGTAGTCAGATTACTCGGTTGTGTATGCGGGTGGATGTGTCGTCCCCCCTCTTGGGTCTTGCAAATTCTGTTGCAACCCTCCCCTGCTTCTACACACTCAGGATATATGGCCAATCTTCGAGCATGTCCAAGACTGTGGTGGGGGTGCCATGGGTCGGGCTGTCCCCTGTTAAATCTTCCTCCGTTCAGCACTTGAAATCCACTTGCACTCCCTCTGGTCCCCCCCTCTACCCACAATGATTGAACTCTCCCCGTTCTGCAAAACTCCCTCGTGCCATTTGCTGGCTGTGCAGTGGATCCTGCTTAACCACCCCTTCTCTGCTCATCAGCACCACTCCTTCTCCAACGCTATTGGATCTCTTGAATATATGCAATGGAGACTTTGTCATGACTTCTTTTGCATGCCATAATCATACTTATGTCTGACGTATCGGGATACTGTACTGTGAGTGCTTGCCATGCGGCTGCCCTCAGTTATCAAATGGTGCTCAGTCATGTGATGTGTTCTGTGCGGTCAGCCCAGAATAACACACTTGTTTCCAAATGTCATCCGCTCTCTACACAAGGATGGCAGAGAGCAAGCTTTTAATGTCGCCCACTGGTTGAGTCATCCCTGCTGCCAGTTTCTCTATCTCATAAATCCATTTCCCTGCCCCTGTGGTTAACAATGGCAATTTACATCTCAAAATGTCCCTGTCCATTTGGGGCTATGGTATATATTGTTGCCGTTCTCCCCCTTCTCGTACAGAGGGTACTGGGTTATTTGTACATAACTCTTCAGTGCGTCTAGAACTCTTGTCACTGTAAATGCTTCAGTCATGCTCACCTTCTTCTGTCCTGGTAATGCCCTCAGCCTCTGTGTGTTAACTTTGTCTAAACTACGTGAGCGGACCTTTGGGTGTTTAGCGTTTATCTTAAGCACTGGTCCTTATCCTTCTGCCTCTTCACCCTCTGACCATCCTGCGCCCTGTTCTAAGGCTGCCCCCTCTGAGGGGCCTGGTATGTTTCTTAACTCTTCTGCATCTTCCCTTTCCTCTATTTCTTCATCTGACCTCATTATCTCACAACTGTCATCACTCCCCTCATCCTCGTCACGTTTAAAATTCAGTCATTTTAATACACTTCTTCCCCTTTGCCCTTTCATAGCCCTGTCTAACGACCCTGGCTCCTCCCTTTGTATTGACCCAGCTGTGCTCCTCACTGTCTTAAGGTAGCCCTGCCATCCTTTCTGCTTCGATATAATGTCCATATCCTAATTCGTATGCCTTCTCCCTCATGCTCATTGGGAAGCGTATTATTTCTTATTATTTCTTCCCTTTCCTTAACTTATCTTTCCCAGCTTCTCTCTCTTTACCACTCCTGCTGTTTATTTTCTTCCTCGCTCTTCATTAAGTTGCACCTTTCTCTCCATTTTCTCCTCTGCTTCTCTTGCTTCCTCCTTCTGCTTCTCCCTTTCTTCTTTCTTTTTCATCATCACTTCCTTTTCCTTCTCCCTCTCTGCTTTTTCTAATTCCCTCCTTCTTCTCTCCGGATGCCTTCTTTTTTTTCTCTGCTTTTCCTCCACTTCTTCTATCACTTTTTCCTATTCTATTTCCTCCTCCTCTAACTTCCTTCTCTGTTGCACTTCTACTTCCTCTCTTTCCCGTTTATCTTTAGCTTCCCTTTCCCTGTCTTTAGGTTTGGTCTATGTTGTCAGTATAGTTTAAGTAATTTCTGCCCTCACACCCTTTTGCTGTTGTCTGCGGTCGCCCCTTCCACTTTCTGCTAGCTTTGCCTGTAATTTGCAGTGCGTAGTGACTTTGAATTATTTAACTTGGCCCTGTTTATTGTGTCTTCGCTGCTATATGCGGGAGGGGCATACACGGGGTTAGTGTACACTGATGCTGTCTTTACTTCTTTAAATGGGTAAAATCTCTGTCCCCCGCTTGAGGTATCTGTGCTCTGGGGAGGAGGAGGAGGTGGAGCTGTGAGTGCTTCGGCCCCCACATCATGCTGAATAAGTATCCATTCTCTCCTAGGTGGGTTCTCCACATCGTCCCAGAACATCTTTGATAGTTCTAGAGCTGCTATCCTGCGCTATAACTTCTTGCCCTTATGTGCGGTTCATAAATATGTGTCATGTGTTGCGCCACAGGTATCGAAAAACTGCCCTCCTGAGGTCAAGCTTTTATCCTCTTGCCCACTGTCTCGCAAGTCCACGCCACATTATACTTGCAAATGTTGGCTCTATGCTGCAGAAGGGACATATGGATTAGGGAAATGTCTCCCATGATGGCATATCACTATTTTGACTGCCGATACTTAGGTGACCGCGAGATGGGCTTTTGTTTTGTACCTCAAATATACTCATTCTATTTTCACAATCCTTCATCAACCATCAATATATTTTTACCAACTGTCAACACTCCTGTCAACACTCCTCAAGTCTTCCCACAAGCCTCTCTGATTTGACCAACACTAATCTGGAGCATGCACTGCAGTCGCCGCCCCTAATTTAAGGCCAATCTAAAGCCCCACGTGCTCCTGCAGCCTGTGCTAATGTCGAAAAACAACCTTTCCTCACACCCTCAAGTTCACAGCCTCAACAACCTTGACAACCTTGAGTTCACAACCTGAACAACCTGAACAACCTCGAGCCAGCTTCCCACCCTTTGGCTACTGTCTCTTGCCACAAAAAAGCCAAGATCTTTTCCATCTGTTTGCTGCAATGTGGGTGCCCTTATGCTGGGCCAAGAACCTCCTTTTAGCAACCTTCCAAATGATATGTACAACCTACCTCCAACAACAACCCCAATGTATATACAACATATGAGTTCAACAAACACAAACGGAATCGTACAAAAATGTTGACCTGGGAACTGCGACGGCCGAAAATGCCGACTTTCTTTTTTCTTTTTAACCCCTCCCTTACACCATATATATATATATATATATATATATATATATATATATATATATATATATATATATATATATATATATATATATATATATATATATATATATATATATATATATGGGGGGGTTAAGTGTATAATATTAATATGGGGGGGCTGCGGGGGTCACCCCTGCATATATATGTGGTGCAAAGGGTTAAAAAAAAAGTCTGCATTTTCGCCATCGCAATGATCACATAGATCCCAATCAAACAATTGTAACCCCACGGCTGTCGTCTTGTCTACTCATGTCAAGGGAATTATCACTTCTTATAACAGCCCCGTTAGGCCATCTGGGGCGTGGCCATTATTCTATGCCACACTCGGTCACAGGGAACCCTCTCTTCTGTTTTTTTTATTCTTTTTTATTTTTTCTGTAATATGTTATAAGGTGCCACCATCCATAACTCTAGCAAAGCTCTAGTCACAGGGAAACTTTGTCTCTTTTCTCCCCACAGTATGTACAATATCTCCATCCCCCCTAGGTTTCCCAAATTATTATCCTCATACTTACATCTGTTGGTCAGCCAACACCTTCGGAACCGCCTCTTCCCGCCATCTACCACTCCACCTTCTGGTTTGCAAAGCGTCCCGCTGGGAGCAGGCAGGAATATCTCCAAAGGGGTTCCTGATGACTGCCTGAGTTTTCAAACGTGATTGGCAATCCGGTGCTCACGGGGTGCGACACAGTCCTTCAGGCTCGCAGTGGGAAAAAAGGTGGTATAATCACTGACAGCGTTGGTGAACCGTCCTCTGCTGCCATATGTTGAGATTGTGGTGGCAGCCCCCTCTCGGGTATGTAACGGACAGGCATGGAGCATCCCACGGCCAAAAGAACTAAGAGTCCACTAATGTGGCAAAAGTGCTGTTTTATTAACAACATCCAAATAAAGGACAGCAAGAGATATTAGGTGATCTCCAATTGTCTCTCGTCTTGGTAAAGGCTTTCCACAGAGTTTTCTTCAATATGACATCACAAACAAATTATACATTGGAAAAACTTTTGTGGGATGGGTTTGGGTGAGTAATATGGTAGAGTATACATTCTATATGGGGTTAGGGATCTAATTGGTCTTGCGATATTAGGTAGCTCCGCAAGGGAACAACAACAAAAATATACATGGGGAACATGTCATCAGGGTGCGTTATGAGTGGTGGCTGCAGCACTGTTCAGCTGAACGTTACAGGGGAACAGTGATTGGTCAGATGGCTTTCTCAGCCTTGGCATCCTGGAGTGTTAACATCACATGAGCAGCAATTGAAGGTGATAAGAATGGCTCCAAGGTGATGCATGTCCCACTAAAGTTACTATTCCCTGATTCCCTAGGCCTCGAGCCAGGACATTTAGCTTTCAACTTTACACTGTATTTTATCTTTCATCCCAAAGAGATGGATGGGAACGAAGGTCTCCATCTGCCTACGTCTGGCGCTACTGAAAAGGCATTCTCTGCCAGCTCCAAGTCATGCATGTGTGGACCGCATTTTGAATTATTCTGCTCACTAATTATGAGGATTTCAGCCCTTTTTACTCTGTGTATAGGGGTTTCAACCCCTCCCCCCTCAGCTGAGTACAGATAACATGATAGGCACGTCAAATGGTTCCATTATTACAGACATCAGGATTATAGTGCACATGGTGCTGCGCATATTTGGGTTAGAATGACCCAAGAAGTGAAGGGTGCTTTAAATATTACACACATATTATGAGTGAATAAGGATAGATCATGAATAAGGGATACAAAGTGAGAAATGCTTAAATTAATAAATAATGTCTCCCTGAAGGATTAATACAGTATGCAGACAGAGATATAATGGATGTAATGGATGATTTCAGTACAAAATGGTGGCTAGTGTTAAGGCAGGTGTGAAATCTGACCTGACTCATGCTGATAAGCAACGAAGGCCGACAAATGAGATGGTCTTTGGCAGTATCTCGCATTGAGATAATTGAGTCTGGGAGGTTAAACTTGGAACTTGGCAGGAAAAACAGACAAATAATGATGAAATGTGGATACATGTATCTATGTTGTTAATAAGGAGAGGGCACTGTACTTTATGTAGACCAATTTGACAAGACCAGCTGCATTATTTGGCATCATATAATAGAGGTTATTAATTTCTCCACGGTATAAGGAATTCATTAACTTGGCAGAACTTCGAAAAGTAGATAAAGGATTGACAGTGATGTGATGAAATTGTTGTTGGCAGATGTTGAGAAATGTTCAGCCAGGTCTAAAATAAGCTTATCAGTTTTGTACATCAGGAGAAATTGTTAATGCCAATTATCCTAATGTGGGCTTCAGGTGCACCAGATAAGCCACCCAATCATAGCAAAGTGAGTTTTTCTCTCTGATTAAGAAAACCTATTGAAAGCATACAGTCCACTTTTTTAATGTCGCTGTGTTCTTGCCGTTTTTGGTAATTTTAAAAGTCATTTAAAAGTCATTTTAAAGTTGCTTTGAGATTCATTGGTGCTATCCTCATTTGACTCGAATTGCAACCAAAGCATATAGCAAACTTAGCATATAGTAAATTGCATGTAACTTCCTTGTGTGCTTTGCTGACATAGTGTGAGAAAGTGTATTTTACTTAATGCGCAGTTTGACTGCAATTTCGATTACTTTCCTACTCGTGCTGTCTGGGCAGTGAAACTACACTTCCCAGCAGCCTTGTAGTTTGTGACTGCTTCATTAGCTCAAACCCGGCGCGAATGCGCCGGCGCGAATCGGGGCAAGCCTGTCTGTGCCGGTTTGGCCGGACTACAAAGTCCACTTGAGTCAACTCCTACTCAGGAACCACCTTTTTAATGTCGCCGTGTTCTTGCCGTTTTTGTTAATTTTAAAAGTCATTTAAAAGTCATTTTAAAGTTGCTTTGAGATTCATTGGTGCTATCCTCATTTGACTCGAATTGCAACCAAAGCATATAGCAAACTTAGCATATAGTAAATTGCATGTAACTTCCTTGTGTGCTTTGCTGACATAGTGTGAGAAAGTGTATTTTACTTAATGCGCAGTTTGACTGCAATTTCGATTACTTTCCTACTCGTGCTGTCTGGGCAGTGAAACTACACTTCCCAGCAGCCTTGTAGTTTGTGACTGCTTCATTAGCTCAAACCCGGCGGCGAACGCGCCGGCGCGAATCGGGGCAAGCCGGTCTGTCCCGGTCTGGCCGGACTACAAAGTCCACTTGAGTCAACTCCTACTCAGGAACCACCTTTTTAATGTCGCCGTGTTCTTGCCGTTTTTGGTAATTTTAAAAGTCATTTTAAAGTTGCTTTGAGATTTATTGGTGCTATCCTCATTTGACTCGAATTGCAACCAAAGCATATAGCAAACTTAGCATATAGTAAATTGCATGTAACTTCCTTGTGTGCTTTGCTGACATAGTGTGAGAAAGTGTATTTTACTTAATGCGCAGTTTGACTGCAATTTCGATTACTTTCCTACTCGTGCTGTCTGGGCAGTGAAACTACACTTCCTAGCAGCCTTGTAGTTTGTGACTGCTTCATTAGCTCAAACCCGGCGCGAACGCGCTGGCGCGAATCGGGGCGAGCCGGTCTGTACCGGTCTGGCCGGACTACAAAGTCCACTTGAGTCAACTCCTACTCAGGAACCACCTTTTTAATGTCGCTGTGTTCTTGCCGTTTTTGGTAATTTTAAAAGTCATTTAAAAGTCATTTTAAAGTTGCTTTGAGATTCATTGGTGCTATCCTCATTTGACTCGAATTGCAACCAAAGCATATAGCAAACTTAGCATATAGTAAATTGCATGTAACTTCCTTGTGTGCTTTGCTGACATAGTGTGAGAAAGTGTATTTTACTTAATGCGCAGTTTGACTGCAATTTCGATTACTTTCCTACTCGTGCTGTCTGGGCAGTGAAACTACACTTCCCAGCAGCCTTGTAGTTTGTGACTGCTTCATTAGCTCAAACCCGGCGCGAACGCGCCGGCGCGAATCGGGGCAAGCCGGTCTGTGCCGGTCTGGCCGGACTACAAAGTCCACTTGAGTCAACTCCTACTCAGGAACCACCTTTTTAATGTCGCCGTGTTCTTGCCGTTTTTGGTAATTTTAAAAGTCATTTAAAAGTCATTTTAAAGTTGCTTTGAGATTCATTGGTGCTATCCTCATTTGACTCGAATTGCAACCAAAGCATATAGCAAACTTAGCATATAGTAAATTGCCTGTAACTTCCTTGTGTGCTTTGCTGACATAATGTGAGAAAGTGTATTTTACTTAATGCGCAGTTTGACTGCAATTTCGATTACTTTCCTACTCGTGCTGTCTGGGCAGTGAAACTACACTTCCCAGCAGCCTTGTAGTTTGTGACTGCTTCATTAGCTCAAACCCGGCGCGAACGCGCCGGCGCGAATCGGGGCAAGCCGTCTGTGCCGGTCTGGCCGGACTACAAAGTCCACTTGAGTCAACTCCTACTCAGGAACCACCTTTTTAATGTCGCCGTGTTCTTGCCGTTTTTGGTAATTTTAAAAGTCATTTTAAAGTTGCTTTGAGATTCATTGGTGCTATCCTCATTTGACTCGAATTGCAACCAAAGCATATAGCAAACTTAGCATATAGTAAATTGCATGTAACTTCCTTGTGTGCTTTGCTGACATAGTGTGAGAAAGTGTATTTTACTTAATGCGCAGTTTGACTGCAATTTCGATTACTTTCCTACTCGTGCTGTCTCGGCAGTGAAACTACACTTCCCAGCAGCCTTGTAGTTTGTGACTGCTTCATTAGCTCAAACCCGGCGCGAACGCGCCGGCGCGAATCGGGGCAAGCCGGTCTGTTCCGGTCTGGCCGGACTACAAAGTCCACTTGAGTCAACTCCTACTCAGGAACCACCTTTTTAATGTCGCCGTGTTCTTGCCGTTTTTGGTCATTTTAAAAGTCATTTAAAAGTAATTTTAAAGTTGCTTTGAGATTCATTGGTGCTATCCTCATTTGACTCGAATTGCAACCAAAGCATATAGCAAACTTAGCATATAGTAAATTGCATGTAACTTCCTTGTGTGCTTTGCTGACATAGTGTGAGAAAGTGTATTTTACTTAATGCGCAGTTTGACTGCAATTTCGATTACTTTCCTACTCGTGCTGTCTGGGCAGTGAAACTACACTTCCCAGCAGCCTTGTAGTTTGTGACTGCTTCATTAGCTCAAACCTGGCGCGAACGCGCCGGCGCGAATCGGGGCAAGCCGGTCTGTGCCGGTCTGGCCGGACTACAAAGTCCACTTGAGTCAACTCCTACTCAGGAACCACCTTTTTAATGTCGCCGTGTTCTTGCCGTTTTTGGTAATTTTAAAAGTCATTTAAAAGTCATTTTAAAGTTGCTTTGAGATTCATTGGTGCTATCCTCATTTGACTCGAATTGCAACCAAAGCATATAGCAAACTTAGCATGTAGTAAATTGCATGTAACTTCCTTGTGTGCTTTGCTGACATAGTGTGAGAAAGTGTATTTTACTTAATGCGCAGTTTGACTGCAATTTCGATTACTTTCCTACTCGTGCTGTCTGGGCAGTGAAACTACACTTCCCAGCAGCCTTGTAGTTTGTGACTGCTTCATTAGCTCAAACCCGGCGGCGAACGCGCCGGCGCGAATCGGGGCAAGCCGGTCTGTGCCGGTCTGGCCGGACTACAAAGTCCACTTGAGTCAACTCCTACTCAGGAACCACCTTTTTAATGTCGCCGTGTTCTTGCCGTTTTTGGTAATTTTAAAAGTCATTTAAAAGTCATTTTAAAGTTGCTTTGAGATTCATTGGTGCTATCCTCATTTGACTCGAATTGCAACCAAAGCATATAGCAAACTTAGCATATAGTAAATTGCATGTAACTTCCTTGTGTGCTTTGCTGACATGGTGTGAGAAAGTGTATTTTACTTAATGCGCAGTTTGACTGCAATTTCGATTACTTTCCTACTCGTGCTGTCTGGGCAGTGAAACTACACTTCCCAGCAGCCTTGTAGTTTGTGACTGCTTCATTAGCTCAAACCCGGCGGCGAACGCGCCGGCGCGAATCGGGGCAAGCCGGTCTGTGCCGGTCTGGCCGGACTACAGAGTCCACTTGAGTCAACTCCTACTCAGGAACCACCTTTTTAATGTCGCCGTGTTCTTGCCGTTTTTGGTAATTTTAAAAGTCATTTAAAAGTCATTTTAAAGTTGCTTTGAGATTCATTGGTGCTATCCTCATTTGACTCGAATTGCAACCAAAGCATATAGCAAACTTAGCATATAGTAAATTGCATGTAACTTCCTTGTGTGCTTTGCTGACATAGGCCCTCATTACGACCCTGGCGGAAATCGAAAAACGATGGCGGAAATGCAATACCGCCATCGAATAGCGCTCGGTGCGATTATGACCCGTCACTGTAAAGTACGATGCCATTAGCGACACCGTAGTGAACGCCAACGCTAACTGCACTAAGTACGCGCGCGCGCGCCATGCCAAACCGTAATTAGCACCATGGCGCAAGGGTACGCGAATTCCGACCCTAGCGGACATGTACTTAACGCCATCAAGCACTGCGGAAAGTACCATTCCGCCATGGTGAGAAGTACGGCATCGCGAATCAACCGTAAACGGCCCCACTGAGTGCCTGTACACCGCTCCCTGGCCACATAGTACAACTCCCTGTAGGTGCAACGAAGTCACAATGCAACCAGTGAAATGTACAAGTCACCCATGCATGCCAACGAACAAAAGAATCACAAGAGGGGCCAATGGGAGCTGCAGGGCACAGATGGCACGAATACAGAAGCTATACCAATGGACATGACCTCAGTCTCCCACCAAGAAACGCACGCAAACACAGGCACCTGTGACCAGCAATATTCCGATAATCACATCATTCCACCAATCCACCTGGCTGACCGGCATCTGTTACACAAAACCTAATCCCCCGCCCCTGAGCATGACATCATTCAAACAGTCATATTGGCAGCCCTCACCCCTGACCTCACTGGGCTTCGTAGGCAAACGCGCCCAGCACAGTACCACGCAACTATACTCCGAAGCTGGAACCCAATGCAGATCTCCTCACAATACATCGCTCCCCAAATAGGAATATGCCACATCACTTGCAAAGAAGAACGCTACACGGCCCATATCAGAATAGAAATTTAATGCACAACAAATTCACCAAGCCCATACAGCCATTAGGCCATGAACTCCAAAACACATTTCACCATTGTGGGCTGCATCCGCAATAAATGACCAGCTACTTCTTGTGTGACGCCCTGTTCCTTCATGGTACACAGGGGCTACATTCTCGTACGAAAAGGCAACATGGAAGCGCCTAGAACCGCAGGGCCGTCCCAATAGGGAGGCACTAGTCCAGCTGAAAGGCCGAAATGTTGCTCCGAGCCACTAGTACTGCGTAAGGGCATGTGGCCCATTGGCGATCATCCCATAAAATCGTAATGCTGCTCCACTGATTAACACGAAGCAGCAGGTGTCGGGAGTAAAACCCATCTGCAGGAGTGGCATACAGATGGCAGTGGCAAAAGGGGAGGAGATACCTGTCAACCAAAAGAAAAGAAAAAGAATAGAATGGCCATCAGAACTACATTCGAACAACTCACTTCAATGATCACACTAGATCCACAGCCATATGCATGCTAGCCCACTCCAAAGGATCATCACCACCCCAAAACCACTTGCGACTCATAACTATCCATATCGAGGTGAAAACACCATCACAAACGAGTGTACCTGTGCATGCGTCTGTGAAAACAGAATCCATCAGATGGGATTGGTAACGTGCATGGACACAAGTGTCTGAAGGCGCGTCGAGACAGGGAGGGCTCAACAAGGCCAGATAGACGATGGTCCCACTATGGCAGCCCTGCATCACATAGCGCAGGGGAGGCGGACAGATTCCAAGAAGCCCTGTACATGGCAAACACCGTATCAAATCATCTGTCCATGCATCCATTCATCATTCCCTCATCCCGTAATGATAACGCCTGTTTCCATACTCACATAACATGTGAGAATTCCATTGAGTCTGTGCGTTATGCAGCCTGCAAAATCCACTGTGCCCCAGCCCGTAATTCCAGTGTTGTGAAGTAACATGTATTTGGGAACGTCCGGCCTCATCATCCACTTCGCTATTGCGCATCCCAAACTATTCATATCAATCATTGCATCCTCGCCATGGCCCCTGTCCCAAGGACACTGAACAATAGAACGTTATATTTGCAGTCAGACCTGTGGGCATCTCCTCGCCGCTAGCTGAAGACCGAAAGCGCCGCCCTTCGAATTCCTCATTTGCAACATCACGTCGAAAAGGCATCTGTGGCCGCTTGAAATCACAAATTAATCCATCTAGTGCGGCTGTGTGTGAAAATGGCAACTGCCTTCACTCACAAATGGGAGGCCCCGCCCGTCGGTGAACCTCGGTACAGTGATGCATGAGGGTCCACCGTTACTCGAGTACTACGTTCCACTGACCATTCACAAGTCTGTTCGCGACTGCAAAGAATGCATGTGAAACAATGGGACCATAGCCGAATGAACATATCAACCAATGTTACACGGCCATCGGGTACTAATACATGATTGTAATAGCAAGATGCCATTCCTCGAATTGCAGCGTTGTGTGCGGGACGTGCTCGCCCAAAGGGGAGAGCAGCTTGCACAGGTGGAATGAATCACCACAGGTGGAGGCCATACAGCCTGAAAACACATAAATTGCACACCCAGTCTCCTCCCACAACCACACCCACTCCGAAATGCTACCGGCAGGACTCGCGATGTTGGCCCTGGGGGACCTGATAGCACTGCAAGTACTCCAACTCCAAGAAGAAGACGAACACCAACTACAACCGGCCGCACGGAGGAGACGCAGGAGGAGGAGGAGGGCAAGGCAGGGCCAGCAAGGGCTGCCAGCACAGCCACTACCACCACGCAGGCAGCCCGCAATCCCACGCCTCCGAGCACATCCGTTCAACCTCACTGATGAGCAGATCCACACCCTCTACCGTTTGGACCGGGACACCATAGCCGCCATTGTGGACATGACACAGGCTGACCTTGTCAGCATGATAGATAGCCCAACCGCCATCCCACCCCTACTGAAGGTGGTGTCTGTACTCCACTTCCTGGCCACAGGCACCTACCAGCACACAGTCGGACAGTTGCATGGCATTTCTCAGCCACTGTTCTCACGGACACTATTGCAAGTGCTCGATGCCCTCCTGCAGCACGCAGACGACTACATCTCTCTACCACGCTCGGAGCAGGAAATTACCAACACAAAAGTGGGATTCCATGCACTTGCCGGCATACCGGGTTGCATTGGTGCCATCGACTGCACCCATGTGGAATTGGTCGTCCCACATGCCATGGAGGCCCAGTACCGCAACCGAAAACAATTTCATTCACTGAATGTACAAATGGTGTGTGACTCCAACAGGATCATTACACATTGTTGTGCCCGATTCCCTGGATCAACCCATGATTCTATGGTCTTGAGGAACTCTACAATACCACGCTACATGGAGCGACACGCAGGGAACAGATCCTGGCTACTCGGTGATTCTCATTTCATGCATGATGATGTGGGGTATGTGATGCGGCAATGACCTGGCAGGAAGGGGGGGGGGGTGCGTACGTAGCAATGGCATTCCACATAATTCGTTTATCGTCCACATACAGGTGATGCCGGATATCCACTGAAGAGATGGCTCCTCACACCAGTCCGGAACCCACGGGACCAGCATGAGGAGGACTACAACCATGCCCACTCACGTACCCGTGTAGTCATTGAACAGGCATTCGGCCTACTGAAGACCCGTTTCCGGTGCCTCAGCAGGTCTGGCGGGGCACTCCTGTACCGCCATGAGAAGGTTGCAAAGATGGTGATGGCATGTGTCATGCTCCACAACATGTGCGTACGTAGAAATGTGCCCATGCCCCCTGACGCAGAACTGCAAGCACCTGAAGATGGTCATGATGAGGGTGGGGATGTGGCAGCACCTCAAGGAGTCTGCGAGGCACAGGAGGGCCGTGAAATTCGTCAGCATCTCATAGATGCATGCTTCTAGCACTCACGCCTGGTGGCTGATACATGGACACGGGACTCGTGGCACTGTGTGTGTCTGGTACATGCACAATATGGACTGTACGCCTATGATGGCCTAGTACACAAAGATCATTGTCCACACATCTCATTGTTTGATCGTGCATTGTTTATGGCATATGTGATATCATGTTGAACACCCTATCGACCCGCCACCCAAGTGAGCCCAACACACCCCCTCCACCCTCCTACCTCCCCCCCGAACACCAGTGTCCAAAGATGCTCATTGTCAGTGGGCAGTCGCTATTGCAAGCCCCCTCTGCGGGTATCAGGGGCACCCCTGCCTGTGGAGCGCAGGTTCCTCCCAGATCTACGTTGGGGGCTGCCCTGGACGGAACTTGCAACGGATGATGTCTCTGCCTGCTCACGTCCATGCATGTCCCTAAGGGTTTGTGAGAGCTCAGTGAGCACACGGCGCACTGCGGCAAGTTCGGCACATACGTCTTTGGACGTCGCATGCAGTTCCCCCCTCAGGCTCTCGGTGCTTCTCTCCATTTGGACTCTCAGGCTCTCGGTGCTACTCTCCATTTGGACTCTCAGGCTCTCGGTGCTACTCTCCATTTGTGCCCTAAGTGTCTCAGTTGATGTTTCTATGTCTGCCTTAGTGCCCCCACATCCATCGGCATGGTCCTTGAGGAGCGTGGCCAGTTGCTGCTGTTGCACGATTAACTGGTCGAGGGACTGTTGCCTCTGCTGGGCCATGGCCATTTGCGGTGGTGTCACAGAGGGGCTGTTCGCCTCATGTTGCCCTGCCACAGGGCTTGTGGGGGATGGCCAGTCGTCGTCTTGTGGGTGCCCCTGCGTGGTATCCTCATGGTGTTCGGGATGGAACAGACAGGGGGATTGGGACAGGTCATGGATGGATCTGACTTCGACATCCCCGTCTTCTGTGTCGGAGCATGCTGCCATTAATGGGGTGTCACCTATGGTGCTGCTGCCACCAGAGGCAGTACCTTCTGTGGCATCCATTGGGGGGACCTGTGGTGGTGCTGTTGTGGGCATGCTGGCTGCTGGGGTGCCTGTTGATGTTCCCTCCTGTGTGCTGCCACTTGATATGTGCTGCTGCCGTGTCTTGATGCGTGCAGCTGAGGTGGAGGGTCTTTGGCCGTTGGTCTTGGCCCTCTTTGCAGGTGTGCTGGTAGGGGTGTCCTGGAGCTCGTCGTTTGGATCGGACCCTGTGGTGGAGTAAAGAAGGGCGAGCGTTATTAATGGGTCTGTGGGAATTGGAATGGCAATGTATCACATGCATTGGGGTGGTACCTGAGGGTGATTTGGGTCGGGGCCTTGGAGGTGCTTTCATTTGTGTGTGGAGTGAGGGTGCAGTTGTTTGGCAGCCTGCAGTTAGGGTGTGCCTGCTGCACGTGTAGTGGGTGTTTTTGGGGTTTTTACTTATTTATGTATTTATTGTGAGTTTTAAAGTGCGCTATCAGGCCAATGTGTGTGGACGTTCTCCTGGCCATGTGTTGCTGTTGCGCTATGTGGACACATGTGAGTCACATGATTGGACATTGTGGATTTAGCATTGTTTTATTTGGCCCACCTACCTGATTCTTCGGATGTCTGCACTCCTTTCTCCATCCCTCCGACTCCCTCTATACTCTCCATTCCAATGGTGGAGGCACAGATTTCTTCCCAGGGGGTCAACTTGATGGGTGATTCCGATCCTCCCCCGGTGGCTGTGGCAATGTTGCGGTTGGCAGAAAGTATGCTACGGACGCGTATCCGCAGGTCGTCCCACCGCTTCCTGCATTGCTGTGGGTTGCTGGGTGCGGTCCCCACCGCACTTACCCGCTGTGCCACCAGGGCCCATATGGCCTTCTTGTTCGCAAGTGCCGTCCTGGTCATTTGCGTGGAGAAGACGGCGGCGGCATTCTCCTGGAGGGTCTCTGTAAGCACGGTGAGTTCCTCACGGGAGAAGTGGACCTGCCGCTTGCGGTCGCACACTTTCTTCGCTACTTTTCCCATTTTTCTTGGTTTCACTAGGGTGGATGACGGGTTGGGATGTGTCTCAGGGTGGTGTTTTTAGTGGTTGTGTGTATTTTGTGGTTTTATAGGTGTACGGGGTGTTGTTTCCCGTTCCGGGCCCATGTTTTTACTTCCGTTTCCGTATATTTACGGTCACCGTACTTTCCGGTTGGCGCTCACTGCGGTGTCCGCTATGATGGGTGGCGGTATTGCACCTAGGGCGACGTACGGCGGCGGTGTGGGCCGTTTTGGGGTCATTTCCGCCATCGCGGACTTTGCACTTCCGCCATGGCGTGGTGCTCGTGCCCGATGGGTCGGAATGGGCCGCACTTTGCTCCATCGTGCAATGGCGGAAACGCTATTTACGCTGTGGCGGTCCGGTCAGTCACTTTCCGCCAGGGTCGTAATGAGGGCCATAGTGTGAGAAAGTGTATTTTACTTAATGCGCAGTTTGACTGCAATTTCGATTACTTTCCTACTCGTGCTGTCTGGGCAGTGAAACTACACTTCCCAGCAGCCTTGTAGTTTGTGACTGCTTCATTAGCTCAAACCCGGCGGCGAACGCGCCGGCGCGAATCGGGGCAAGCCGGTCTGTGCCGGTCTGGCCGGACTACAAAGTCCACTTGAGTCAACTCCTACTCAGGAACCACCTTTTTAATGTCGCCGTGTTCCTGCCGTTTTTGGTCATTTTAAAAGTCATTTAAAAGTCATTTTAAAGTTGCTTTGAGATTTATTGGTGCTATCTTCATTTGACTCGAATTGCAACCAAAGCATATAGCAAACTTAGCATATAGTAAATTGCATGTAACTTCCTTGTGTGCTTTGCTGACATAGTGTGAGAAAGTGTATTTTACTTAATGCGCAGTTTGACTGCAATTTCGATTACTTTCCTACTCGTGCTGTCTGGGCAGTGAAACTACACTTCCCAGCAGCCTTGTAGTTTGTGACTGCTTCATTAGCTCAAACCCGGAGGCGCGAACGCGCCGGCAAGCCGGTCTGTGCCGGTCTGGCCGGACTACAAAGTCCACTTGAGTCAACTCCTACTCAGGAACCACCTTTTTAATGTCGCCGTGTTCTTGCCGTTTTTGGTAATTTTAAAAGACATTTAAAAGTCATTTTAAAGTTGCTTTGAGATTCATTGGTGCTATCCTCATTTGACTTGAATTGCAACCAAAGCATATAGCAAACTTAGCATATAGTAAATTGCATGTAACTTCCTTGTGTGCTTTGCTGACATAGTGTGAGAAAGTGTATTTTACTTAATGCGCAGTTTGACTGCAATTTCGATTACTTTCCTACTCGTGCTGTCTGGGCAGTGAAACTACACTTCCCAGCAGCCTTGTAGTTTGTGACTGCTTCATTAGCTCAAACCCGGCGCGAATCGGGGCAAGCCGGTCTGTGCCGGTCTGGCCGGACTACAAAGTCCACTTGAGTCAACTCCTACTCAGGAACCACCTTTTTAATGTCGCCGTGTTCTTGCCGTTTTTGGTCATTTTAAAAGTCATTTAAAAGTCATTTTAAAGTTGCTTTGAGATTCATTGGTGCTATCCTCATTTGACTCGAATTGCAACCAAAGCATATAGCAAACTTAGCATATAGTAAATTGCATGTAACTTCCTTGTGTGCTTTGCTGACATAGTGTGAGAAAGTGTATTTTACTTAATGCGCAGTTTGACTGCAATTTCGATTACTTTCCTACTCGTGCTGTCTGGGCAGTGAAACTACACTTCCCAGCAGCCTTGTAGTTTGTGACTGCTTCATTAGCTCAAACCCGGCGCGAACACGCCGGCGCGAATCAGGGCAAGCCGGTCTGTGCCGGTCTGGCCGGACTACAAAGTCCACTTGAGTCAACTCCTACTCAGGAACCACCTTTTTAATGTCGCCGTGTTCTTGCCGTTTTTGGTAATTTTAAAAGTCATTTAAAAGTCATTTTAAAGTTGCTTTGAGATTCATTGGTGCTATCCTCATTTGACTCGAATTGCAACCAAAGCATATAGCAAACTTAGCATATAGTAAATTGCCTGTATCTTCCTTGTGTGCTTTGCTGACATAGTGTGAGAAAGTGTATTTTACTTAATGCGCAGTTTGACTGCAATTTCGATTACTTTCCTACTCGTGCTGTCTGGGCAGTGAAACTACACTTCCCAGCAGCCTTGTAGTTTGTGACTGCTTCATTAGCTCAAACCCGGCGGCGAACGCGCCGGCGCGAATCGGGGCAAGCCGGTCTGTGCCGGTCTGGCCGGACTACAAAGTCCACTTGAGTCAACTCCTACTCAGGAACCACCTTTCTAATGTCGCCGTGTTCTTGCCGTTTTTGGTAATTTTAAAAGTCATTTTAAAGTTGCTTTGAGATTCATTGGTGCTATCCTCATTTGACTCGAATTGCAACCAAAGCATATAGCAAACTTAGCATATAGTAAATTGCATGTAACTTCCTTGTGTGCTTTGCTGACATAGTGTGAGAAAGTGTATTTTACTTAATGCGCAGTTTGACTGCAATTTCGATTACTTTCCTACTCGTGCTGTCTGGGCAGTGAAACTACACTTCCCAGCAGCCTTGTAGTTTGTGACTGCTTCATTAGCTCAAACCCAGCGCGAACGCGCCGGCGCGAATCGGGGCAAGCCGGTCTGTGCCGGTCTGGCCGGACTACAAAGTCCACTTGAGTCAACTCCTACTCAGGAACCACCTTTTTAATGTCGCCGTGTTCTTGCCGTTTTTGGTAATTTTAAAAGTCATTTTAAAGTTGCTTTGAGATTCATTGGTGCTATCCTCATTTGACTCGAATTGCAACCAAAGCATATAGCAAACTTAGCATATAGTAAATTGCATGTAACTTCCTTGTGTGCTTTGCTGACATAGTGTGAGAAAGTGTATTTTACTTAATGCGCAGTTTGACTGCAATTTCGATTACTTTCCTACTCGTGCTGTCTGGGCAGTGAAACTACACTTCCCAGTAGCCTTGTAGTTTGTGACTGCTTCATTAGCTCTAACCCGGCGGCGAACGCGCCGGCGCGAATCGGGGCAAGCCGGTCTGTGCCGGTCTGGCCGGACTACAAAGTCCACAGTGCACTTGAGTCAACTCCTACTCAGGAACCACCTTTTTAATGTCGCCGTGTTCTTGCCGTTTTTGGTAATTTTAAAAGTCATTTAAAAGTCATTTTAAAGTTGCTTTGAGATTCATTGGTGCTATCCTCATTTGACTCGAATTGCAACCAAAGCATATAGCAAACTTAGCATATAGTAAATTGCATGTAACTTCCTTGTGTGCTTTGCTGACATAGTGTGAGAAAGTGTATTTTACTTAATGCGCAGTTTGACTGCAATTTCGATTACTTTCCTACTCGTGCTGTCTGGGCAGTGAAACTACACTTCCCAGCAGCCTTGTAGTTTGTGACTGCTTCATTAGCTCAAACCCAGCGGCGAACGCGCCGGCGCGAATCGGGGCAAGCCGGTCTGTGCCGGTCTGGCCGGACTACAAAGTCCACTTGAGTCAACTCCTACTCAGGAACCACCTTTTTAATGTCGCCGTGTTCTTGCCGTTTTTGGTAATTTTAAAAGTCATTTTAAAGTTGCTTTGAGATTCATTGGTGCTATCCTCATTTGACTCGAATTGCAACCAAAGCATATAGCAAACTTAGCATATAGTAAATTGCATGTAACTTCCTTGTGTGCTTTGCTGACATAGTGTGAGAAAGTGTATTTTACTTAATGCGCAGTTTGACTGCAATTTCGATTACTTTCCTACTCGTGCTGTCTCGGCAGTGAAACTACACTTCCCAGCAGCCTTGTAGTTTGTGACTGCTTCATTAGCTCAAACCCGGCGCGAACGCGCCGGCGCGAATCGGGGCAAGCCGGTCTGTGCCGGTCTGGCCGGACTACAAAGTCCACTTGAGTCAACTCCTACTCAGGAACCACCTTTTTAATGTCGCCGTGTTCTTGCCGTTTTTGGTAATTTTAAAAGTCATTTAAAAGTCATTTTAAAGTTGCTTTGAGATTCATTGGTGCTATCCTCATTTGACTCGAATTGCAACCAAAGCATATAGCAAACTTAGCATATAGTAAATTGCATGTAACTTCCTTGTGTGCTTTGCTGACATAGTGTGAGAAAGTGTATTTTACTTAATGCGCAGTTTGACTGCAATTTCGATTACTTTCCTACTCGTGCTGTCTGGGCAGTGAAACTACACTTCTCAGCAGCCTTGTAGTTTGTGACTGCTTCATTAGCTCAAACCTGGCGGGAACGCGCCGGCGCGAATCGGGGCAAGCCGGTCTGTGCCGGTCTGGCCGGACTACAAAGTCCACTTGAGTCAACTCCTACTCAGGAACCACCTTTTTAATGTCGCCGTGTTCTTGCCGTTTTTGGTAATTTTAAAAGTCATTTAAAAGTCATTTTAAAGTTGCTTTGAGATTCATTGGTGCTATCCTCATTTGACTTGAATTGCAACCAAAGCATATAGCAAACTTAGCATATAGTAAATTGCATGTAACTTCCTTGTGTGCTTTGCTGACATAGTGTGAGAAAGTGTATTTTACTTAATGCGCAGTTTGACTGCAATTTCGATTACTTTCCTACTCGTGCTGTCTGGGCAGTGAAACTACACTTCCCAGCAGCCTTGTAGTTTGTGACTGCTTCATTAGCTCAAACCCGGCGGCGCGAACGCGCCGGCAAGCCGGTCTGTGCCGGTCTGGCCGGACTACAAAGTCCACTTGAGTCAACTCCTACTCAGGAACCACCTTTTTAATGTCGCCGTGTTCTTGCCGTTTTTGGTAATTTTAAAAGTCATTTAAAAGTCATTTTAAAGTTGCTTTGAGATTCATTGGTGCTATCCTCATTTGACTCGAATTGCAACCAAAGCATATAGCAAACTTAGCATATAGTAAATTGCATGTAACTTCCTTGTGTGCTTTGCTGACATAGTGTGAGAAAGTGTATTTTACTTAATGCGCAGTTTGACTGCAATTTCGATTACTTTCCTACTCGTGCTGTCTGGGCAGTGAAACTACACTTCCCAGCAGCCTTGTAGTTTGTGACTGCTTCATTAGCTCAAACCCGGCGCGAATCGGGGCAAGCCGGTCTGTGCCGGTCTGGCCGGACTACAAAGTCCACTTGAGTCAACTCCTACTCAGGAACCACCTTTTTAATGTCGCCGTGTTCTTGCCGTTTTTGGTAATTTTAAAAGTCATTTTAAAGTTGCTTTGAGATTCATTGGTGCTATCCTCATTTGACTCGAATTGCAACCAAAGCATATAGCAAACTTAGCATATAGTAAATTGCATGTAACTTCCTTGTGTGCTTTGCTGACATAGTGTGAGAAAGTGTATTTTACTTAATGCGCAGTTTGACTGCAATTTCGATTACTTTCCTACTCGTGCTGTCTGGGCAGTGAAACTACACTTCCCAGCAGCCTTGTAGTTTGTGACTGCTTCATTAGCTCAAACCCGGCGCGAACGTGCCGGCGCGAATCGGGGCAAGCCGGTCTGTGCCGGTCTGGCCGGACTACAAAGTCCACTTGAGTCAACTCCTACTCAGGAACCACCTTTTTAATGTCGCCGTGTTCTTGCCGTTTTTGGTAATTTTAAAAGTCATTTAAAAGTCATTTTAAAGTTGCTTTGAGATTCATTGGTGCTATCCTCATTTGACTCGAATTGCAACCAAACATATAGCAAACTTAGCATATAGTAAATTGCATGTAACTTCCTTGTGTGCTTTGCTGACATAGTGTGAGAAAGTGTATTTTACTTAATGCGCAGTTTGACTGCAATTTCGATTACTTTCCTACTTGTGCTGTCTGGGCAGTGAAACTACACTTCCCAGCAGCCTTGTAGTTTGTGACTGCTTCATTAGCTCAAACCCGGCGCGAACGCGCCAGCGCGAATCGGGGCAAGCGGTCTGTGCCGGTCTGGCCGGACTACAAAGTCCACTTGAGTCAACTCCTACTCAGGAACCACCTTTTTAATGTCGCCGTGTTCTTGCCGTTTTTGGTAATTTTAAAAGTCATTTAAAAGTCATTTTAAAGTGGCTTTGAGATTCATTGGTGCTATCCTCATTTGACTCGAATTGCAACCAAAGCATATAGCAAACTTAGCATATAGTAAATTGCATGTAACTTCCTTGTGTGCTTTGCTGACATAGTGTGAGAAAGTGTATTTTACTTAATGCGCAGTTTGACTGCAATTTCGATTACTTTCCTACTCGTGCTGTCTGGGCAGTGAAACTACACTTCCCAGCAGCCTTGTAGTTTGTAACTGCTTCATTAGCTCAAACCCGGCGGCGAACGCGCCGGCGCGAATCGGGGCAAGCCGGTCTGTGCCGGTCTGGCCGCACTACAAAGTCCACTTGAGTCAACTCCTACTCAGGAACCACCTTTTTAATGTCGCCGTGTTCTTGCCGTTTTTGGTAATTTTAAAAGTCATTTAAAAGTCATTTTAAAGTTGCTTTGAGATTCATTGGTGCTATCCTCATTTGACTCGAATTGCAACCAAAGCATATAGCAAACTTAGCATATAGTAAATTGCCTGTAACTTCCTTGTGTGCTTTGCTGACATAGTGTGAGAAAGTGTATTTTACTTAATGCGCAGTTTGACTGCAATTTCGATTACTTTCCTACTCGTGCTGTCTGGGCAGTGAAACTACACTTCCCAGCAGCCTTGTAGTTTGTGACTGCTTCATTAGCTCAAACCCGGCGCGAACGCGCCGGCGCGAATCGGGGCAAGCCGGTCTGTGCCGGTCTGGCCGGACTACAAAGTCCACTTGAGTCAACTCCTACTCAGGAACCACCTTTTTAATGTCGCCGTGTTCTTGCCGTTTTTGGTAATTTTAAAAGTCATTTAAAAGTCATTTTAAAGTTGCTTTGAGATTCATTGGTGCTATCCTCATTTGACTCGAATTGCAACCAAAGCATATAGCAAACTTAGCATATAGTAAATTGCATGTAACTTCCTTGTGTGCTTTGCTGACATAGTGTTAGAAAGTGTATTTTACTTAATGCGCAGTTTGACTGCAATTTCGATTACTTTCCTACTCGTGCTGTCTGGGCAGTGAAACTACACTTCCCAGCAGCCTTGTAGTTTGTGACTGCTTCATTAGCTCAAACCCGGCGCGAACACGCCGGCGCGAATCGGGGCAAGCCGGTCTGTGCCGGTCTGGCCGGACTACAAAGTCCACTTGAGTCAACTCCTACTCAGGAACCACCTTTTTAATGTCGCCGTGTTCTTGCCGTTTTTGGTAATTTTAAAAGTCATTTAAAAGTCATTTTAAAGTTGCTTTGAGATTCATTGGTGCTATCCTCATTTGACTCGAATTGCAACCAAAGCATATAGCAAACTTAGCATATAGTAAATTGCATGTAACTTCCTTGTGTGCTTTGCTGACATAGTGTGAGAAAGTGTATTTTACTTAATGCGCAGTTTGACTGCAATTTCGATTACTTTCCTACTCGTGCTGTCTGGGCAGTGAAACTACACTTCCCAGCAGCCTTGTAGTTTGTGACTGCTTCATTAGCTCAAACCCGGCGCGAACGCGCCGGCGCGAATCGGGGCAAGCCGGTCTGTGCCGGTCTGGCCGGACTACAAAGTCCACTTGAGTCAACTCCTACTCAGGAACCACCTTTTTAATGTCGCCGTGTTCTTGCCGTTTTTGGTAATTTTAAAAGTCATTTAAAAGTCATTTTAAAGTTGCTTTGAGATTCATTGGTGCTATCCTCATTTGACTCGAATTGCAACCAAAGCATATAGCAAACTTAGCATATAGTAAATTGCATGTAACTTCCTTGTGTGCTTTGCTGAAATAGTGTGAGAAAGTGTATTTTACTTAATGCGCAGTTTGACTGCAATTTCGATTACTTTCCTACTCGTGCTGTCTGGGCAGTGAAACTACACTTCCCAGCAGCCTTGTAGTTTGTGACTGCTTCATTAGCTCAAACCCGGCGGCGAACGCGCCGGCGCGAATCGGGGCAAGCCGGTCTGTGCCGGTCTGGCCGGACTACAAAGTCCACTTGAGTCAACTCCTACTCAGGAACCACCTTTTTAATGTCGCCGTGTTCTTGCCATTTTTGGTAATTTTAAAAGTCATTTAAAAGTCATTTTAAAGTTGCTTTGAGATTCATTGGTGCTATCCTCATTTGACTCGAATTGCAACCAAAGCATATAGCAACCTTAGCATATAGTAAATTGCATGTAACTTCCTTGTGTGCTTTGCTGACATAGTGTGAGAAAGTGTATTTTACTTAATGCGCAGTTTGACTGCAATTTCGATTACTTTCCTACTCGTGCTGTCTGGGCAGTGAAACTACACTTCCCAGCAGCCTTGTAGATTGTGACTGCTTCATTAGCTCAAACCCGGCGCGAACGCGCCGGCGCGAATCTGGGCAAGCCGGTCTGTGCCGGTCTGGCCGGACGTGTTGGCGTTGGCAGAGTCAGGTTTGGCCTCCCTTCATTTTCTGTCCGATAGAATATCCCTCTGGCTTTTAGAGCACTTTGGAGTTTCGTGTTTATGTAAGGTCAGACTACGCAATGGCAGCATTAAAAGTAGCAAGCGAAGTTGGGCTTCATGAATGCAATAGAGCAACAAGTAAGGAGGTGGGGGGAATTACTGACACTGATTTACCACGAGAGTGTGTGGAGAAGTTTGCTGAACTCAAGATTGGTTTACTTAACACACGCTCCTTACCTAAACATGCCTCTAATATTAAAGAGATGATTATCTCCAATAATTTCGACATTTTCTGTATAACCGAAACCTGGTTTAAGGACCCAGTGGGGCCTACTTGCGAACAGGCTATCCCTAACGACTACACTATTTATTTTGAAAACAGAGTGCAGGGTAGAGGAGGTGGGGTGGCAATCATTGCCAAAAACAGTCTCAAACTTTTCAAAGTGACATTAGGACTCAGTGGGTGCGAAACATTGCATCTTAAACTAGTGTTTTCACCCAACAACTGCTTAAACCTAATAGCAATTTACAGACCACCTGCGTTGGTTTCAGAGTTCTCGTCAGAACTCTGCTCTTACTTAAACACCCTGAGTACTGCTAATGCATCCACAGTTGTTATGGGCGACGTGAATTTTTGGCGAGGCAATAAGAAGGATAAGGGTGCCATTGCCTTGGAAAAAGCTCTGAATAACTTGGATTTTACCATTCTTAACAAGGAACCTACTACTCCGCAGGGCAACCAGTTAGACTGGTTGTGCGGTCACAACATATCATTACTAAACTGCAGAACATCCTCTTGCATTTGGAGTGATCACCACATGATATCAGCTAACTTAAAACTACCACACTATGTATATATACCAAACCCCCACATCAAAGTAGCCAAGAGAGATTTTAAAAATTTGAATGTGCTACTCCTTAAAGCCTGCACGGATAAAATAGCGGGTTCTTTTCAGGATCTGGATTCCTGCATTATCCTCCTGGATAAATATAATAAGCATCTCACTGAATTAGTGGAGGCAGAAGCTCCGCTTACCTCGAAATTAATTAGGAAAAATAACAACAGCCAAAAATGGTTTACTCCAGAGCTTCATTCTTTGAAGAGGGAAAAACGGACCTTAGAAAGGAAATGGATTTCAGACAAAGCCGCGGAGAGCAAAATTATCTGGAAAAAAAAGGACAAGGAATATAGAGATAAGATTAAATCAGCAAAGGCCGACTTTTTCAATTGTGAAATTGAGCTTGCAGAAAACAAGACAAGCAAGCTTTTTGATATTCTGAAGAATATTGAAAAGCCTGACTCTCTCACCCCTCCATTTACGCCATCTGAGGAGGATTGTAATATGGTTTTAAATGCCTTCCAAGCAAAAACAGAAAAAGCAAGACAGAATATTATCAAAGCTAGATCCTCTGCTAATCTAGACACCTGCCCTTTAGTAACAGATAATTCTGCCAGAGAGCAGTCTTTTATATTTAGCTCCATCTCAGAGTCAGAGATGTTAGAGGTACTGAATAACATGAAGCCAACCACTTGTGCAGAAAATATCCTGCCTCCAAACATCATTCTACAACATAAAGACATCTTCGCTCCTATTCTACAGAGAATAGTGAACTCATCTTTTCAAGAGGGCATAGTGCCTAGAGATCTTAAGAAAGTTACTATTACCCCTCTAGTTAAAAAAGCAGGTCTGGATCCCAAAGACCCTGGGAACCTCCGTCCAATAACTAATTCGAACTTTGTTCTTAAGTTATTGGACAAGGTAGCTACACAACAACTGCAGCAGTTTGTTGAGAATGAGGAGATCCTGCATCAACAACAATCTGGATTTAGAGCATCCCATAGTACGGAAACTGCCATGCTGGACCTGCAGAACCAGATGCTCAGCTTAATGGATAAAAGCAAGTTGGGAGTACTTATGCTTTTGGATCTAAGTGCCGCATTCGATCTGGTGGATCATCGCCTTCTTATCAAGGCGCTTAGAGAGAATGTGGGTTGCTCGGAAGGAGCCATTGATTGGCTCTTGTCTTTCCTCTCCGATCGCCAAGCAAGAGTACATTGGGGCAGTAGTTTTTCCGATCCGTATGACATCTTATTCGGAGTCCCACAAGGGGCCAGTCTGTCCCCCATGTTGTTTAACATATACATGCGCACATTGTGCAGTCTACTGGTGAATGCGGGGGTGTCGTTTACTAATTACGCAGACGACACCCAACTCATTCTGGAACTGGGTGGCAGCCACTATGATTCAGACAGTGAAATGATAGCCAGGGTTTATAAGATAATCGACGATTGGATGCAGACAAACTGGATGTGTCTGAACGACTCTAAAACCGAGCTGATGCTGTTTGGATCAAGTCATCAGCTAGAGAACTTGGGGGCTGAGTATAAATCGTTTAAAATCAAGAATGCCACTATCCAGGTGGTCCAGAAAGTGAAGACCCTGGGAATAATGGTCAACTCACAGGTGGATTCTCATGCCCAGACTAGCTACCTACAGAAAAATACGGCATATTACTTAAGGCTCATGAAAGCCATTAGGCCGTTTCTTAATGAGGGTAATATGGCCACCGTAGCCAGGGCCATTATACTATCAAGTCTTGACTATGGCAATGCCCTGTTATTAGGGGCCTCCTTTAAGGATGTTTCTAGTTGTCAGGTGCTTCAGAACAACGCAGTTAGGCTGGTAAAAAATCTGAAGAAAAGAGATCATGTTACTGCAGAGAGAATAGCCTTGCATTGGCTCAGAGTGGAGGAGCGTATTAAATTCAAAGCTCTCTGCCTGGTGCATAAATGCCTGTACGGCTCTGCTCCTGAGTATCTGAAAAAGGGCTTAGTGCTTCATACCCCCAGTAGGAATCTTCGTTCAAAGGGTAAATGCCTGTTGATCGTCCCCAAGTTTAAATTGAAATCTGGGCTGGGCAGTTCCTTTTTGGTGCAGGCCCCCAGCTTGTGGAACAGTGTTCCAGAAACACTCAGAACCGTTACCAACCTTACTGTTTTTAGGAAAGGGTTGAAGACTCATCTTTTCAGATGATGAACTGGGATACGGGGGATTATGACCACCTCATGGCTTAGCGCAGGCGTTCCTATTGTATTGTTTTGATTTTCGTTGTTTGCCTAAGCGCCCTGATGCCCACGGGCTATCGGCGCTATACAAAAAATAAATACATACATACATACATACAGAGACCAAAGTAGTCATTTGCATGAGGATGTTGCATCATCCAAGTAGCCTACAAAAGCAGGTTGAAGGCAAAATGTGCTGAGTGATTTTCTACAGTCTCTTATAACCTCATCTAATAAAGACTGCTGTGAAAGACACCCGGGTGCCTAATTTCTCCTCGGTCTTTGTCTCTGAAAAGTATTTCATAAATGCCAGAAGCTTGATGGGAAGAGGACCCCCTGTTCATTTGACACCTACAGATGGGACCAGAAAGTATTTCATAAGACTCAGGGACAAGGACCCAGGCTTCATGTTGGTGTGCTGGCAGAGATGGGGAGATGCCTGAAAGTGACAATGTGAGTGACAAAACTGCAGTATGCTTTCATTTCTGTCAGGGGCGTCTCCCCATGACTGTCAGCATGGCACACTTGGCATCTGTGAATTATGGTATGTATTATGAGGGGCAGAGGCAACAGAAAATAAAACATGATCATGTACTTATTAAGGGGACGGGATTGTGGTAATTTTAAAGTAACGGGAAATATTGTGTGCAGAGATAGAGCTAGCGCCTAACGAGTCCTGTTCCCGAGAGGGCCTAGAAGAGGTTGTCTCACACTCCAGTCAGAGTCCTTAGGCAGAAGAAAGAAAAGTGTTCATTTTGAGAAAAAGCAGAAGGTGCGTAGCTGTAGCTAGTAAAAGCCACGCACTGGCATGCACAGTGAGATTTCTGTTTCAAACCGCAGCGCCTTTGATGATTAGCCAATGCTCCTTTGGCTGACACGGAGCCAGGAAGTGATTAATAGTGCAGGATGGCAAGGCTGCGTGAATTTTGAAAACTTGAGATAGCCCAGCCAGCCAAAGCAGTTGTGAACCAGTTTTACACAGAGACAGAGCAATATGCTGTTTTGTTTTAGCGGGAATGACAATATTCTTTATAAAACAATAGTGAAATCATAGGAAATTTAGAGAAATGACAAAATGCATGTATGAGTATTAACCTTGAAACAGGAAAATAAATAGAACATTCACGAACATATGAGTAGAAATTAGTAGGGCCAGAAGGTGATGAATATATAAGCATGTGTGGAATAAGGTTAGTGCTTTATTTGTGTATTTCTTTTAAATATTCATATTTTATACACAAAGCTGTAAGTGAGCCAGGGCTGACTCACACCCTTATGGAAATATAATCTTGAACCAGAACTCAACGAATTGATTTTCATTTTGTAAGGATTTTTGTGATGCACACATGTAATACATGTGTTTTTGACTAGGGAAACTCAGCTGTAGGTCTGTAGGACAAACATTAGATGAAGAAATTGACGATTGAGTAGGTTTTGAGAACAGCATTTTCCGTGGCATTTGTACATATTTATTGAAGCCAGGTGCCAGAGAAGCACAGGATTGAAATATATGACATTATGGGATAGTATGTGATTGAACTCTATTGTGAATTTACTGTTTTACACTAGAAGCTGCCTCCAGTTATTGCACATGTTTGTTTGTTTGTTTATTTATTTCTAATGCGCACCAAACCCAAAAGTAGCAGGGCGCAGCAAAAAGAAGATGCAAAGCTTACATAGTTACAAGTATGATTACATGGGGACAAATATAGTTACGGGTAGGGTCGCAATAGAGACATATATGCATATATACAAGTGTACAAGTTATAGCAGGTAGTTCAAGGGAAGGCAAAAATTGACACAAGAGCAGGTGTTTCAGTATAATGGAGGGCTGGGCTAAGGCAGCTAGCTGAAAATAATACAGCAGCCTGAATTAGCGGTCAGTGGAGTTGAGCAAGTTGATATAATTGTTTCTAAAGTGTGAGCATGGTTGATCAGGTCTGAGCCAATGTGGCAGGAAGTTCCAAAATTTGGGTGCCTTCACGGGAAAGCTGTTGCCACCAATCTTAGTAAGTTTGTATCTCGGAACCACAAGGCAGTTTGCGTTGCGTTGCAAGCTCTGATGGACGTTCTTCTATTTAGTCTGTCTATGAAGTAGCTAGGGGCAGCATTGTTTAGTGCTTTATGGGTCAGGGAGACCATTTTTAGGAGAATTTTACTATGAGTGGGTAGCCATTTGTGTTGTCGTCTAATAGAGGAGATATGTTCTCTTTTGTTTATGCCTAGTGCAGCTCTTAAGGAATTTTTTTGGAGTGTTTGTAACCTCTGGATAGTAGCTTTACTTGCACCGCTGTATAGAGCGTTACAGTAATCAAGCCTGGAGAGTATTAGAGCTCTAGCCAAGATCATACAACTATCATTTGAGAGAACTGGTTTGTCTGCTCTAATCAGCTTACAGGTGTACGCCGATGTAGAGGCTAAGGATTTCACTTGTTTGTCAAAGGACATAGTCGAATCAAGGTAAAAGCCAAGAGTTTTTACCTCCTTGGCTACCCTGATGATATTTCCATCAATGGTGAATGATGAGTATTCATGGCCTAGTTTCTTAAAGGTTAAGGTGGGTACCCAGGATGATCAGCTCTGTCTTGTCATCATTCAGGCATAGACTGTGTGTGGCCATCCATGCCTGGATGATGAGATACACTCTATTCACCAACGCTAGATCATTGCCATAATCCCCAGAAAGTGGGAGGAGAATCTGAGTATCATCTGCATAGTTAGTGTAGGTGATACCCAGGAGGTCCAGATCATCGAACAATGGCTTGGTACATTTATTGTATAATGTGGGGGAGACACAAGAGCCCTGAGGTACACCACATGTAATTGGAGCAGGGTTCACTGCTGTCGATGGGGAGAAGACCCTCATGGTTCTATCACTCAAGAATGACTCTATCCAACTGATGGCCTCTACTGAGAAGTGGACTGCTGAGTCCAGATGCCTGCATAGTACCTTGTGGTCCACTAAGTCAAATGCAGCTGAGAGATCTAACAGTAGGAGGAGTGCTGATTTACCTTTGTCCCTTAACTCATCGATCTGTGTTGTTAGGTCGATGAGGGCAGTTTCTGTCCCATGTAGTGGACGAAAACCAGATTATCTTGCTCCCAGGAGCTTATGTGAGTCGAGATATTTTTGAATCTGGATGTATGCTACCTTATCAAGTATTTTGAGTAAGAAAGGTACCGTCATGATGGGACGGTAGTTAGTAGAAATAAGAGGGTCTAGGTTTGCTTTTTTAGGAGAGGAAGTACCCAAGATTGTTTCAAGTTAGTGGGGATAGTACCAGAAGCGAAGGAAGCATTAATCAGTTTAGATATAAAAGGTGCAAGATCTCTTGCAGCATCTTTTATAATCTGAGCTGGGCAGAGATCGCCTTTACAGTTGGCTGGTTTGAGATGTAGGATGACCTTCTCTACCTCTAGTACGGAGGTTTTGGTAAAGTGGAATCTGGCAGTCTGGTTAATGGGTGATTCACTAGAGAGGGGGAGTTGTTTGATTGAGATGGTAATTGCAAGGTACCTTTTTTTTGTTTTATTTTATTTTGGAGGGTAGTTATTTTTATTGGATAGTGGGAGTTGAATATCTGAGCAGCAAGTCTTTTTTTTGATGCAAGTGTCTGGTGTAGAGATTGGGGATTCTAGTTCTTTTAGTATAGTGAATAATTCTTTCATACTAGAATTGGCATTGGCAATATGTTCGTTGGAGGAATTTTGTTTTGCCTGGCAGATTTATTTTATGTATTGCAGAGAGATTTTGGTAAGCTTGGTTTTATTATCATTGGAAGGGCGTAGTCTCCAGGTGGTTACACATTTCCTTTTTAGGTGATGTAGGTCCTTTAGCTGGGGGGTGAACCACTTATTTAAATGTGCTTTAGGTTTGCTAGGTCTGAGTTTGAGTGGGGCAATTTTGTCGAGTGTGGTGAGCATCATTTTGTTATATTCCTGTAACAATGTACCAGGGTCTAAGTTATCAGCCAGTAAATTTAAGGTAGGAAGAATAGCTGGGATCACTTTGTCCGCTGTGATTCTTTTTGTTCCTTGTTGGGTAAGGTGGGGCCGTAAGTATGGCCATCGGGGGTGGTCTGGTAGTTGATAATGTGAAAGACACAAAGGAATGGTCTGTCCACATTAAGGTGGCCCCATTAGGTCACTGTTTAAATGTCACACAAGTAACTTCCCATTTTAGGGGTTTGTTCGTTATTTTTGGAGTTAATGTTAGATACTTTCTCTGTTACACACACATTAGGGTACCCCTGATTTGTTAATTTAATTTTAAACAAAATAGGCATTTTCATTAGTGATAAATCGAATATTTTGAAAGAATATGGATCCTAAGGCATGCATGGACCAATCGCACAGATGAGGAAAAGAGAAAAAGTGCTTCGCTGAGAGGTTTCAGTGCGCTACCAAAAGGAAGTGCAAATGCACACAGTTTATTATCATAGAAATTGAAATACAGGGCAAGGAATTATGTCAGCAGAAGGAGAATGAGAAATAGATGCAGTATGATTGGGAGAGCAAGGGGGAGGTAGAGATTGCAAATTAAAGCACAGGAGAGTACTGTGGATGACCAGAACAGTTCGAATATTGGTAGTTGGGGACAGAGAGAGGAAGCATTTGATATGCAGCATAGTGCAATGGAGAGTGATGGGGATGTTATACATGCAGACTAAGGCACCAAGGCCACAGCAGATTGTATAGGTTTCAAGAGGGGGGACAGAATTTCCACACTGCACAGTATAGAAGCACTTGGAAAAAAATAAATGTGCCTAAAATTGAACAAATTGTGAAGTATGTTGCTGAGAATAAAAATGTAATTATGAGTGAAAATTACATTAAAATGTAGATTAACACAATAGCGAATTATATTAAATAATAAATAAAGCACAGTGAATATTTATGGGGAATAGCAAGAATTAGACAAAACACCTTTTTCAGAAACAATGTTAAAAGTGCATGTATTGATGCAAAAAGTTGTATTTAGAAGGGGGAAGCAGTAAGTAATGAGAGGAAGTACTCTCAAACGCACCAAGGTTAAGGTTACAGACAATATAGAGAAAGGGGCATGATATATTTAACAGTTGTATTGAGAAGAGATCTCAGTAAATAATTAAGGAGATAGCATGCACTAGTTTAGGGATTAGTTATAAAGACACACAAGGAATCACACTAGTATTTTTTAAGGCTCGAACATGTAAAGGAGTGTGCCCTTAGGTCAAAGGACTTTTTTTTAAGAGCACACACCCTGATTAATATGATTTTCGAGAACAAGGAGTGCATTTGTTAAATTGTTTGCAGGATTTGTTTAAATGTAATATTTTTATGAATAAGTACAAGCAGGCTGAGCACTGACAAGGAAGAACAAAGAAGGTTTGGCACAATTATTGAACATTATATGGATTACTATTATGCATGATGAATTGATTTATCAGGCAACACAGAGAATTGGAAAGACAAGACATTTCTTTTCATGAGATTGGGGTAGAAATAGGCATACTTAGATCGGAGTCTCTGTCATGATATGCTTATAAGGAGAGGGGGAGTGACACATGCATACCCACACACACAGGCACACGCACATGCACACACATACACACACACATGCACACACACACAGGCACACATTCAAATACGCACAAGATCTTGTGGAAAGAACAGGCAATCAATGGAACACAGGTACGGGGCTATGCATGCACTCACAATAGGACAGCTCACAGGGCGACTTGATGTGTTCAGTATTATCAGTGACACCAGACCCCCAAGAGGAACTGAGGGTTGATGTGACGGTAGGTGGCAAAACCTTTGCTTTTTTAGTAAACACTGGGGCTACATGTTCATGTATACGGGAGGGAAAGTATCCAATGTCGAGAGTGTGACATGACTGTTCGTTTGTTATATCCGCGACAGACATCAGTTAATATTTTGGAAAGAGATTTGATGACAAAAAATGACATGACTATTTCATTTATTGACCAAGGGATAGTGTGTTCCACTCCAGGAAAACGCTATTTAAACGTGGGTGAATTTATACTGGCATTGTCAGGGTGAGTGGTGCTGCAAGTCGTTCCAGTAGAGCCAGAGGTTTTCCTTTATGGGGTGAGCATTCTATGAACATGGTTACCTGGCTTAGTGGGGAAGACTCTGAGGATACCTGACGTATTCTTGTTCAGACCAAGATACCTTTGGACGAAGAGGAGGGACAGACAATCCCTCTAGAATTAGAAGCAGCCATATTACAAAGGGAAATGGCAAAGATTGAAGGAACGGATGATGAGGGTAGACCATGGAGAACAGTAATAGCTCTCGAGGAAGGATATAGGTTGACTGACATTACTGACAATGACATGTTTAGAGATGACCCAACTGATGATGAAGTAGTATTCTTTAAGAGCATCACATATTGGAATACAATAGAGAAAAGGGAAATCCCACACCGAATGGCAATAATGCGGCAGCGTCCAGCATTTTATGAGGAAAACTTGGAAAAGGTGCAAAGTGTCCTGTGGACCACAGGTACTTATGATGTGAGTCTATTGAAAGGAAAAGGGGAAAAAAATAAAAGTACACACATGTATTGGATTATTATATGTCAAGTATGAGAGTTTGTATTGATTTTAGACTAATTAATGTAAGATAATAATAAACAGTTAAAACTAAAAGCGCTAAAGTAAGAACTTCAAAACCAAAAGGTTGATGTCAATCCAGGTCTAAAATAAATAAATAAATAAGTAAATAAAGTGATGATGAATGAATTAATGAATTAATGAATGAATATTAAAGCAGTAAAAAACACAAGTTAATAGAAGGTGTAAATAAAGGAACACAAAATAACATTGTGAGACAAGGGTGATGGAGGAAGGTGTGAATAAAGTTTTCAGATTTTCAAACAATGAGCACAATGGATGGTGCTTGTTTAAATTGATCAGTGTAATATATTTCAGAAAGGTAAAATGCGATTGATGAAAGGCCAAGAAGGTATGGATGGCCAAGATTGATCTAATACTATGAGAAAACTTTTAATAGAACTGCACAAAAGAACATATGAGAGTAAGTAACAAGAACATTGTTTGTGTTTATATGAAGATGTTGATTTATTTATTACAGATGAAAAATATTGTCATTTTTTGGAGCACGGGAAGAATGTCTATATGGCCTTAGTGAAGTATAGCAATATAATAAGAAGAAACATTTTGACAAAAGTAAGTACTAGTGGAGAAGTAGAGAATGAAAAGGTAAGTACCAGTTGACACAGTAAGAGTGTGAACAACCTTATTGATCATAATTAGGAGTATGAAGACCCAAGTGAGTACAGAAAAAAGGTAGGAAGGGATACGGTCCTTTTAAATAGATAGCATTTTTCCCAAGAAAGGTGTAAACAGGTGTAAGCACAGAATAGCATATATATGCGAGTATGGTCATATCTAATGAAGAAAATTAAGAAGACTTTTGGATAGAAGGTAGAGTAACCTTTTTTGTAATCCAGATGACAAAGAATGCCAAATATGAACATTTGGCAAATGCACAAAACTTTAAGGATAGGCAAAACAATGGATGCCTATATGCCACACTCGCATGGATTTAATAGGATCATTGCTGGTTTCCAAATGATATGGGTAAGTAAGATCAGTGTAGGAAGGGCAACAAAAAATGTTAATTATGTCTCAACAGAATAAATACAGCAAAGAAAGAAGAGATTGCGGTCCCACGCCATCGGGAGGAGGACTTCAAAGTACAGAGAAATGAAGCAGAAGAGACTAAAAAGCAGGCCTGTCACTACACATATGAAAATTCAAAGGGAATTAAAAGTACACCAACATTTATTTTTCACAAAAACAATCCTGGATTTGATTGGACTGAGAATGCCAAAAGATGACCTCAGCAGCATCATATTGAAAGAAAAAACAAAGACCTACTTTAAGGAAGTAACTGATCGCTTTGCCAGTTTACCATGACTTTGCCTCTATTTTGGTTTCTACAGGGAGCAAGCAACCACATAGATGCACCAAGAAGAAAGAAAGGGAGCGGCTGAAGACCCCCTCCTTTTTTCAATTTTTTAATTTTATTTGTTATGTTGTTTGTTTTGTCTTTTATTATTTTTATCTTAGAGAAGGAGACTATATTTTCTATATTGGTGTGAAGAATGACACAACTGCAGAGCAAATGTTTCCTTAGTTATTTAATAAGTATATTAGCCCATGAAAAAATGGGCCAGTTAAAAGAGAAAGAAAAAACTTATGTGCCTTATGTTCTCATGTCATAGCTACACCCAGGTATTAGCCAGTATATATGAAGCATAAGTGACACCAAGATATGCAAAAAAGGGAGAAAGAAGCAGTCATTTTATTATACTAGAAAAAAAGAAAATTCAGTAGTAATTGTTTTTAGGAGGTAGGAGTGCTCAAAAGAAAGTCATGGTTATTATAAGGTTAAGGTTTGAGGAGGCAGTACTGATGATAAAAATGCCTTATTTTTCAAGAAACTCATTCAGTTTTTATATTACAGATGGATGGGAGGGACCTGCACAGCAGGTGATTGAGGGCAACCGATCCTGCGAGCAGGGAGAAAAACCCATTGTGAAAAGGCTTTTGAGAGACCCAGCCAGATGCCCAGTTGTGACGAACTTTGAAGACTTTTTCCCCATGAGACTCACCCATCCTTGTGTTCCCCAGAAACAAATGAATGCCCCCTGACTATTCTATGTGAATAAAGAAGATTGAGAGTTCGAGTCCTCTGTGGTCATGAAAAACAGTGAATCCAAAAAGACTGGCATATGAATTAAGGGGCCCTTGAACTTGCTGCAAAGCAGCCCAAAGGACAAATAAAACAAACATAAAAGGACTAAAATTCAGAAAGTCCTTGGAGTTGGAATGAGGAAAATAAAATGAATCAGATGGAAGATGAATGAGATGAAGATGAAATTAAATGTATATGGGGGAAAGGGCAGGGACCAAGGAAGTGTCGTGCGGTGGGAGGAAGGAAAAAATGTATTTGAACAGTGAAATGTTGCATATGGACGGAACAGTAGAAAACGGGTTTGTGGTTTCCCTCAAGGAATGATCTCTCCCGATTCTCGTGGTGGCTGAAATCACTTGTTGTGCATGTTATTTTTATATTTAATTGGGTAACAGGGGTGGGAAACAGACCGGAGAAAAACACAGGTATTGTTTGGGGATACGTACATACAGAGATTAAAAGAGGGCGAAACATATGCCATGGTGTTTTGACAGAAAAGAGATACCTATATATTTTAGATTAGGAGAATACAATATGGTTGAAGACACTGTTGATTCTTTAGGAATGTCTTTTATGATACCTTCCATGTTGAGATAAAACACCACATTGAGGGGGTGATTGAGATAGGGATGCATAGGTACACTGTATATGGGGGAGGGTGGACTTAGAGTGCATACGGATATATCATGAATAAGGGATACAAAATGAGAAATGCTTAAATTAATAAATAATGGCTCCCTGAAGAATTAATACAGTAGGCAGGCAGAGATATATTTCAAAATGGATGATTCAAGTACAAAATGAAGTCTAGTGTTAAGGCAGGTGTGAAATCCCTGACTCGTGCAGATAAGCAACTGAGGCCGACAAATGAGATGGGCTTTGGCAGCATCTCGCAGTGAGATAATAGAGTCTGGGAGGTTAAACTTGGAACTTGGCAGGAAAAGCAGACAAGATAATGTTGTCATTTGGATACATCTATCTATGTTGTTAACAAGGAGAGCGCACTGTACTTTATGTAGACCAATTTGACAAGACCAGCTGCATTATTTGGCATCATATAATAGAGGTTATTTATTTCTCCATGGTATAAGGCATTAATTAACTTGGCAGAACTTCGAAAAGTAGATAAAGGATTGACAGTGATGTGATGTAATTGTTGTTGGCAGACGTTGAGAAATGTTCAGCCAGGCCTAAAATAAGCTTATCGGTTTCGTGCGTCAGGAGAAATTGTTAATGACTATTATGCTAATGTGGGTTTGGGGTGCACCAGATAAGCCACCCAATCATGGTAAAGTGAGTTTTATTTCTCTGATTTAGAGAACCTATCAAAAGCATACAGAGACCAAAGTAGTCATTTGCATGAGGATGTTGCATCATCCAAATAGCCTATATAAGCAGGTTGAAGGCAAAATGTTCTGTATGCTTTTCAAGAGTTTCTTGTAACCTCATCTAATAAAGACTGCTGAGAAAACCTCCCAGGCGCCTGATTGTTCCTTTGCCTTGGTTTCAGAAAAGTAGTTCATAAATGCCAGAAGCTTGATGGGAAGAGGACCCCCTGTTCATCTGGGTGTCATTATCTCCTTGGCCTCTAGAGACTTGTTTGAGCTACTTTCCTCTCTGTGTCAGGTGTGAACCTGACCTTCTTTCAACATTTGTTTCTTTGCTTCTTCATCGTCTGGGATCTGCTTTTTGTCTGTACTTTTCCAATGCTTTTTCAAACCTGTCTTTCCCTACTAACCTTGGCAAACTGTGCACTTGCTATCTGCGCTGTTCAGGCTTAGTTGTTTTTGCTGGATCAGCAAGACAGGGTCTCTTTACTGTTTTATGGCTTCTCAATGTATCCTATTCACCTAAACTGATTGCGTCCTCCATCTTGGTTTACATGGCCACTCATTCTAATTGCGCTCTGCATTAAGTACGTTTTTATATGTATTATTGTGCAACTTGCGTTTCAGCATAGAAAAGAGAGTATGGAGGTCATTACAACCTTGGAGGTAGCCATGCCGCTATTTGCAGCATGACTACCCCCATTCCGGGTACCGGGTCCGGGTTCCTGGAATGGGGAAATACCAGGCCATTCCGACCTTGGAGGGCCCGGAATTTCCCCATTCCAGGAACCCATCTCCATTCCCATTCGAGCCCCCATTAACAACAGGTCCGTTGTTAGTATGCTGGACCGCTCGCGGGACCTGCTAAGGATGCCTGGTAAAGCCAGGCGTCCTTAGCAGGTCCCGCGAGCGGACCTCGTAATGAGGCGTTAGGGGGTTAACAGGGCCGGCAGCTCTACCAGCCCTGTTAACCCCCTATGGCCAAGGTTGTAATGACCTCCTATATGTCTTCTACCCTGGTGGAAGTAAGCATTTCTTCGTGTCTAAGTGCAGTTTGACCTAGTGTTCATGTATGTACATGCTTGGATGAATATGTGCTTCTTGTCTAATGCACCTATGTGTATTGGCTTCTGCCATGACGCCATTTGTCTCTTTCATGAATATAGCTCATCCAGGAGTTCCATCGCCTGCAGATTTATTTCTTCGGTGACATCATCCAGGTAGGGTCTGTAAGGTTGTCTCAGGGAGTAACGTCTCTCGCATCATCGATACAATGGTGGTGAGGGTGTAGATGCTATGAGCGAGGTACAAAGTTCATGTCTATACCGTTGAAATGGGGGGAGGGCCTGCGCTAGATGGACACGTTCATTTGCCTCTCTTCATAAGTGTGATACATTTCCTAGCCCCAACAATCCATTTAAGTGTGATACATTTCTTACCCCAACAGTCCATCTAAATGTGATACAGTTCCTACCCCCGAACAATCCATCTCTAAGTGCGATACATTTCCTATCCCCAACAATCCATCTAAGTGTGATTATACTTAGTAAAACCCTGAAACAAAGCCTGGAGAAATATGGCTAAAGGGAAGATACTGCAGTTAGTTATAAATGTATTGGTAGGGCCAGAGTGGAATTGGTTATTGTACGGAGGACATATTATTTTGTGGACAATGACTATAAGCGAGCACAGTCATTAGTTTGAATAGGAAGGGGATACCCCATAGTTTATTTTTTTTTAACGTGTTTATTTTAAGAAGGCAAGTTATCACAATACATAACTTAAACATTCGCGACATGATGCACAGTACAATACAATACGATTCCTCTCCCATTCCCTCCCCCAGTCTCAAGTTCCTTCCCCCCGCTCCCGGTGGGGATCCCCAGCTTGTATTTTTCTCCTGGCCAATTGGGGCTTAAATGTCAAAGCCGGGAAATTTTGGTCATATTCGAGGACCGGACCCTAGATGTTATGAAATCGATGCAAAGGCCTGCCCCGGCATCCTTTCAGCTATCAAGATATCCCAGACCTTCACCCACCAGAACGGCATGAAGGGACCTTCCGCCGTCTTCCAGGTGCGGGCTATCACGTTCCTGCCCGCCAATAAGCATTGGGATAATAGTTTGGCCTTGGGCCCTGACCTTGGGTAGATTCCAGAAATTTCGGCTCCAAGGAGAATAGGTTCAGGCTCTAGGGGCAGTTGCACCTGAGTAATGTCCACAATCGTCACCAGGCAATGTTTCCAGAAGGCTTGGGCCTTAGGGCAGGACCACCACATATGGAAGAAGGAGCCTACTTGGCCACATTGTCTCCAGCAGTGTGGGTCGAGAGTGGGATGCATGTGATGGAGTCTTAAGGGTGGGAAATACCACCGAAGGAGGATCTTATAGGCGCATTCCCTATTTGTGATACATGATGAAGAGGTGTGGGCCCGGGACCAGATATCAACCCAGAGTTGGTCCTCAATAGTGTGGCCCAGGTCCGCTTCCCATTGGGCCATGTATCGGGGCTTGGAAATTAGGAAGTCCGGTTGGAGGCGTTTGTACAGAGTAGAGATTCTCCCTCGGGGTGGCAGCTCGGTAAGGGTCAGTTCAATGGCCGTTGGGGGGCTGGATGTACGTGAACCTATCCTGTTCCTGAATCTTGAAGAGTTCTTTGCATCGCTCGAAGGTGCAGGGTTGACCCTCCTCGAAGAGTTGTCCCAGGGTCTCGAGACTTCCTGCGATCCAGGGCCCAAAGTTTCGAATTGACAGGCCAGGAATCTTCTTTAGTCTCAGCGCTTTGTCCCAGACCGAAATGGTATGTTTAGTGGACGCCAAAAGTTCCCGCTATCGCCGCCGTTCCGGAGGAGGGACATGTGGGAGAAAGCATAGAGGCAGGGATAGCTGCACCTGTTCGAGGTCCACCCATCTAAGGCGATTAGTAAGTATTTGCCATGATTGAATACAGGCCAGCTGGGCCGCCATCTGGTACTTTTGTAGATCTGGAACCCCGAGACCGCCGAACCTTGCGTTGCCCAACATCGTGGATTTAGGAATCCTGGCTTTTTTCCCCCTCCAAATAAACTGCAACATTTTCTTCTGTAGCTTTTGGAGGGCTGGGGCCGGAATTGGGACCGGGAGAGAGGAGCAAGCGTAAAGGAACCTCGGTAGCAAGTTCATTTTACACGCCGTGATACGGCCCATCAGCGAGATCTCCTGTGCTGCCCACCGCTTGAGGTCCGCCTCCAAGGCCGTAAATAATGGAGGGAAATTAGCACGGTAAACCTTGCTTGGGTTAGCTGGAATCTGGACCACTGGATAACTGATTTCGCTGGTCGTCCATTGTACTGGGCACAGCGAGATTAGGGCTTCTCGGTCTGTCAAGGATAGGCCCACCGCCAGGGAAGCTGACTTCCGAAAATTGATGGCAAAGCCCGTGACCCTACCATAGCTTGCCATCTCTGCCAGGGCTTGAGGGAGGGAAGAGCGGGGCCTCATAATGGTCAGAAGGACATCATCCGCGTAGAGGGCCAGTTTATGATGCGCTGAGCCCGATTGGAAGCCTTTGATTGCAGGGTTCAGCCTGATCCGCTGGCCGAACGGCTCCATAATTAGTGCGAAAAGGAGCGGTGACAGCGGACATCCCTGTCTGGTTCCACAGGTTAAGACGATAGGGGAGGAGAGGGTGCCATTGACTCTGAGAAGGGTTTTGGGCGCTTTATAGTTAGCCAGTGTCATAGTGCAGAATTCTGGGCCGAAACCAAACGCTTCGAGGGTGAGCCTCATGAAGGTCCAGTCTACTTTATCAAATGTCTTAATTGCATCCAGGGCCAGCAGCACCAACTCCCAGGAGTCAAGCTCCCGGGAGTCTTGGGAGGCAAGCTCCACCAGATCTAAGGTCCTGCGGATGTTGTCGGCGGTGGAATGATGTTTGAGGAGCCAGTTTGGTCAGCGCTGATTATCTCCGGCAAGACCTGGGAGAGGTGTGGTGCTAGAATTTTGGAATATATGTTAGTGTCAATATTAAGTAGAGCGATAGGTCTATATGACGTAGGATTCCTCGGATCGCCTCCAGGTTTTGGCAGTAAGACAGTGATTGACTCTTGCATGGATGGGGTTATCGTGCCTGTGGTTCTGAATGAGTGAAACAGCTGCACCAGAGGCGCTAACAATTGAGGATTAAAAATCTTGTAGAACCTAGCCGTAAATCCATCCGGGCCACGTCCACTTCCTCGTCGGTGATCGGCACCTTCAAAGAGTCATATGCTGTCTTCTTTAGTCGGGGCAGCGCTACTTCCCGGAGATATTCCTTTTGTTCTCCCACGTCTCGCACATGAGCGGTCATCACCTGGGTCAGGTGGGCCATTGCAAGCCGAATTTTGTCCTGGTCGGTGTATTGAATTGTACCATGTTGATCCCGTAGACCCACAATCGTGTTGTTCCTTCTTGTCTTGGCTAGTTTGGCCACCAGTGGTCTATTTGCCTTGTTGTTCTTGGCATAGTAAAACTGCTTAGCCTTGGCCATTTGGTGGGCAGTATGTTCAGCATAGTGGGCCTCAATCTATCCGGATAGCCCGCTGTGTTTTAGGGGTCCAGCCCTTCTCCTTATGGAACCTTTGAGCTTTATCCAGTTCTTCCTCGAGGCTCTGACGAGTTTGTCGTCGATGTCTGTGGTAGGCCACTCCTTGCGCAATCAATTCCCCCCTCACCACTGCCTTCATTGCGTCCCAGTTGTTTGCGGGGGAGGTGTCTTCGCTGGGGTTCTCCTTGAAGAAATTGGTGATCGTGGTTGCGATTGTGTCTCTGAGAGGCATTTCGTTCAGAATCGGGTCATATAACGTCCATCTACGCTGTTGGGGATTAAGTGGTTCATGCACTCGGATTTCCAGGGCCACCGGGGCGTGATCAGACAGGATGCTGGAGCCAATTGTCACATCGTCGGTGAATGTAAAGATTTGCGGGGATACCAAGAGAATGTCTACCCTGGAGAACGTTCTGTGGACATACGAGTAGAAAGAGAAGTCTGTTTCAGACGGATGGAGTACCCTCCACGAGTCCACCACTCCTAAAGTTCTGAACAATTGCAGGAGAGCCAAAGCTGTAGCGAAGTCCCCGGTAGAGGGCGGGTGCGACTTGTCTTTGATGGGGTCCGGGACCCCATTGAAATCACCCCTAATCACAATCCAGGAAGGGAGAGAGAGCTGTACTATGCGCCTGGCCTGAGTTGGGCGCATACACTAAAACTATGGAGTACAATTGTACCCGCATCAGACATTTTACCGCTATGTATCGCCCCTCCGGGCAGCTCATGGAATCTAGAATCTGAGGGATCAGCCCCTTCCCAAACAGGATTGCTGTGCCGCTTCTCTTAGAATTCCCAGATGCGAAGAGTTGCTTTGGAAAGTTACGGGAGCATAAGCGACCGTGATCTGCCAGCAGTAGGTGAGTCTCCTGTAGCATCGCCACTGCCGCGTTGTCATTCTGGAGTTTCTGCAGGAAGGACTTGCGTTTTGGAGGTGAGTTCAGTCCCCTAACATTCAGGGAGACAAAGCGCAGAGTCTGGTGTTCCGGGACCAGCTCCGGAGGCTCCGACAAGTTCTAAGGGGGGGGGGTGTAGAGGAATTAGCCATCACGTCACGGAGTGTGCAGCCATAGGTTCCCTTGCCTTTGGGGTATTTTGCTCGGACCGCCAACGGGAGGACCGAGATTTAACTAGGGGAGGCAGACCGGTTGTGGGTCGGAAGCCCCCCCTGGCCAACAGGGCCAACGAATACTGAAAGGCCAACGTGGCCATGATCATCAATAGTCTTAGTGGATCGTTCCAAGGACTCATTGGTGGAAAGTACCTTGGAGCTGGGCATGTGGAGTGGTGCCCGCTGCATTAGGAATTGCGTTCATCTGTGTTCCTGTGGGTGGCTGCTCGGGTCCAGAATGCGGGACCGGAGAACCGGGGGTGTAAAGAGCCGGCATCCTCATCACGGGACCCCGCTAGGCTATTTCCTCTTCCGGAATCTCAGGACTTTCGACCAGGAGTTTTGTGTGGGATTAGGAGCCGCCACAGGGTCTGAGCCCGCTGACGCCTCTATGGGCAGTGAAGGTGAGGGGCTGGAAGCGTCCGGGTTCAAGATGTTTTTAGCATCTTCCAAGTGGCTAATTCTCCTTACATAGCCTTTGTAGGAGAATTGCAAAGCAGTGGGATGAAGCCATCTGTAGCGGATTTTTTGGGCTTGAAGAAAGGTAGTTAACGGGCGGAAGGCTCGCCTCCTCTGGAGTGTGAGATGGGATAGATCTTGAAAAATCTGGAGGGGGGTCCCCTGGAAGGTGATGTCATCCTTGGAACGGCTGATCGTCCGAGATGGCTTCCTTCGTGTTGAAGAAGTGCACCCTGGTGATAACTTCAGGTGGGCCATCCGATTCCACTCCATGACGAGGGTTCAGCCTGTGAGTGCGGTCTAGGAGCAGCTGCGAGTCATCAAGGTCAGGGAGGAGGGTTTGAAAGAAGTATTCCGCCAACCCCTTATCAGGGATCGAGGCAGGCACCCCTCGGATACAGAGGTTGTTGCGCCGGGCCCTATTTTCCAGGACCTCCTGTTTGTATTCCAGAATGTCGCATTTGTCCTGCAGGAATCTGATTGAACGCTGGACCTCGGCTAAGGCGGAGGAATGATCCCGGGAGCGATCCTCAACCTCCCCCAATCTCTGTTCCGCCTCCGAGACCCTTTTGTCTGTACTCTCGAGCTTGGCAGAAAGTTCTGTCATGGAGCACCTGAATTCTGCTTTGATATAAGCCATAAATTCCCGGATATCTTCTCTGGTCGCCAGTGGTCCCTTGTTATCCAGAGATTCCCGTGAGGCAGAGGGGCAGGAGTCCCGTTTCTTTGTTTTTTCAGATGACATCAACATAGCTGCTATGTCCGAGCACTTGGAGGATTTCTGTAGTTTAGACATTGTGTTGCTTGTCGGCCGCGACTTAATGGCCGCCGAGAGCTCCGCAGCCTCGCAAGAAGCCAAGGTGTGTCACTTCACTCGTGCAGATTATAGCCTTGTCCGCAGGGAACAGGGCCGTGGGCAGGGGCGCCCCAGAAAGAGTTCAGAAGGCTGGAGGGGGAGAAGAAGAGTCAAGGGACCCGCACGCGGGTCAAGCCTACCACCAGCGCGGGTCGGGATCTCTTGGGGGGGTGCAGAGTGTCCAAGCGGGCGCCGGGCCATGGGCACGATGAGGAATCCACCAGGTGCGGGCCGCCATGAAAGCTCTCCAGCGTCTACCCGGATCCCTCACCGGAAATCGTGGCCCCCACCTCTTTCTGGCTGCAGGAGGGCTACCAGGTTTAGCTCCGGTGTGGGATCCTCCCGGGGTTGACACAGAGGCGGGTGGCGGAGGGACCTCTCTGCACTCAATCGCCTCCATCGCGGCCTCTAGTGCCAGGGATCCCCCACTCAGATTCAGGCTCCGGCGCTTCAGATAGATGGTGCCAGTCCGCTTGCCACGCCTGGGCACTCAACTCCCCCAGCTTGTATACTGCGACCGGGTTCGCCTCCATATCCCTGTGCCGTGTGCGCACAGCCATGCGTCCGCCATCTTGGTTATCTCGGGCGGGGGAGGGAACCAGGATCTGGACTGCGATTTGGAGCATAAAGCTCCGATATCAGCCCCTCATCTCAGGACAGCTTGTTCTCCAGCGGCTCCCACGCCTGCGGCCGAAGTCGCTGGATCGATTAGGGCCCGGGAACCGCATAAATTCAGGCACGGCAGCGGGCAATCCACGGGCGGCTTCAGAGGAGCGACCTCATTGAGTCGGCTCCAAACCACGCCCCCCGATACCTCATAGTTTTACAGTCAAATAGGCATTCTCTTTTGTTTTAAGTAATAAAGATTACTAAAATGTATTTGTTGCAACAGAGTCTTTCTTCTGGTTTGCCGCAGGGGGCAGGAACAAGAAAATAGATAAAATCGGTGGCGAAGCCTAGGGATTTCACAGGTGTGGAATAGGATGTGTGGGTTGTCGGTGGCAAGCTTTTTTTTATCCAAGTAGTGTGGTTGAGTTTGTGTCTTTTGGTGGGGGAGGGGTTGGGGAGCAGATGAGGAGGTATTCTTTTGGGAAGGGTTGAGTTTGAGAAAGTGGGTCCAGGCTGTAATGGTGGAGAGATGTGAAGAGATGTGGAGAGATTGAGGGTGTGAAGTTGTAAGGAGGTGTACAATTTGGGAGTATGGTGTGTGTATGTGCATCATATGCATATTGGTGGAAAGGAACGCTGTTTGAGAAGGGTCTCACCAAGAGATTGTACATATAGGTTGAATAGAGTAGAGACAGGACCCCCATATTTAACTGGGTTGGGGTTTTATCAATATGGGGGCATAGAAGAAACATATTAAACCATTTGAGGACAGTGCCTGAGAGCTTGATCCTGTGGGAAAGGATGAAGAGAATTGTGTGGTTGATGGTGTTGAAGGCTGCGGCGAGGCCTATGACTAAGTAGTGCTGTGTGTCATTTGTCATGTTGAGGTCATTGCAGCTGTGAAGTGTAGCAGTCTTGGTTCTGGCGCCAGATTAGTAGTCAGATTATAAGGGGTTGAGGAGCTTGTTTGTGGTGATGTGTTATTGGGGTTGGGTTGTGACAAAGTATTCCATGATTCTGGAGAGGTATGTCAGGATAGTGATGTGGCATCAGTTTGAGGAGTGTGTGGGAGGGGTGGACAGCATCAAGGTGTGTTTTTTTGAGGGGCAAGGGTGAATTTGCCCAGTTTTGAGTGTGAAGTGGGTAATACCATGAGAGAGACCAGAGTTTATGTTGAGCTACTGTGGGGCCAGGATGGTGATGCAGTTGGATGCAGCTTGAGGTGGGCATGTGTCATCCTGGAAGAGTGCAGGTTTAGTTTTGTTGTGAGGAATATCAAGGTGCACATCAATAGGGATATACAATACTTTATATATTTAGTCATTGGCACACATCACAATTCTGGGCAGGAAACAGACAGTGAGGTCATCAGAAAGTTAAATATATTTGAAAGAAAAATGTAAATGTACCCAAATTAGTCTCCAGGGTTCCACCATGGTGATCAATACAAGGATATGTAAAGCAAATCCAAAATTCTTTTCAACATCCAAATTATCTGCCTATATAGCTAGAAATATCATCAGTCCAGACAAGCATTCACTGTCATGACAGAGAATTTTGGTTTAAAGTGGGTCTGATTCTCAAATTCCTCTCGGATGTTAAAAAAGAGGAGGCTTTCTCCCTGCTTCGTGAGGGTAAAGCTGCTTCGGACCATGCAATTTCAGTCTCGGTCGATATTTTAGACACTGGCTTCAGACAGCTGGGCAATGGTGCTGTCCTATGCAGGCAAGGATGGCACAAGGCCGCCACATCTGGCAGGAGGTTCAAGCCAAGGTGGTGGACATGCACTTTACTGGCATACATTTCTTTGACAGGAAGGTTGATGAAACCTTGTAAATGATTAAGGCAGAAACAGAAATGGCACATTCCCTGGGCATGCCGCAACAATGACACCAATCCTTTTTATCTGGAAAGTCACGCTTCTCTCAGACATCAAGAGGATACTGGTCCTCGTACCGTTCCCTGCCATACTCTACACCCAACACCTATAGGTCAAAGCCCCAGTCCTACTGGGGAAACCAGCACTGCAGTGGCTCTTTGCACACCAGGAGTGTCAGCCAACCAGAGAAGCCTGACCCATCTCAGCCCCAGCCCCCCAACTTTCATACCCCAGTTCGAGCGAGACTCCCAATTCATCAACCAGTGGAAAGCCATCACCAGAGAAAGATGGGTGTTATTCCTCATCCAGCAGAGGATTTGACGGCCCACGATTCCTCTATTGCAAAAGATCAAGAAGCATGTGGCCTTGCTCCTAAAGGAAGTACATTTGCTCCTGTCAAAAGGAGCCATTGACCAAGTCCCATCAGGTCAGCAGGGACAAGAAGTGTACTCCAGGTACTTTCTTGTCAAAAATAAGTCAGGAGGATAGAGGCCCATCCTCGAGCTTTGAGTGCTCACAAATTCGTCAAGGCTCAAAACTTCACGAAGGTAATGCTACAGCATGTCTTATCTTAGCTTCAAGAAGGGGGTTTTCTGCCATCCTTAGATCTAGAGGTTGCTTATTTCCACATTCCTATTCATCGGAAACACTGGCGCTACCTAGGCTTCAAAGAGGCAGGCCGCCATTTCCAGTTCAAGGTGCTGCCCTTTGGTCAGCTCCGAGGGTGTTCATCGCTCAGGTGCACAAGTCTACCTGTACCTTGATGACTGGCTGGTGCTTGCGGATTCCCTTCTCCTGGCTACCAGCCATACCGCAAGAACTATCTAATGCTTACAGTCTCTAGAATTTTCTGCAAACATTTCAAAATCCTGTCTGACCCCGTCTCAGCGAACGCTCTATTTGGGGCGCACCTGGACACACATTCCCGCATGGCCGCTCGCTTGGTGGAGAAGGTGCGATCCTTACTTGCCAAAGTCCTCTTACTTTGCTGGATGCAAACAAAACCCAGTCTGGCTCCTGAAGTCCCTATTGGGGATGATGTCATTGTGCATCCCTCTCCCTCTACCTCAATATTATGCAGCCTCTCCAAGATTTCCTGGTGCAGGCTGGCGGCAGGAATCGGGTTCCTGGGAGGACAAGGTCCCTCTAACAAGACAATTCAAAAATGATCTGCGGTGGTGGTCAGTCCAGACTCATTTAGTCCAGGGTGCTGCCTTTTGGCTACCCCAATATCAAGTCGCAGTCATGACAAACACCTCCCTGGAGGGCTGGGGTGCGCATATAGGGAATGTGCATGCTAGTGGTCTCTGGAAACAAAAGGAGGAGACTCTTCACATGAGTACTCTGGATCTACGTGCAGTGTTTTGGGCCCTCAAGGCCTTCCTTCCTCAATTTAGCGGTAGGTGGTCCGGATCTTCAGAGATAACACCACAACAATGTTTTATAGCCAAACGAAGGGGGAACGAGATCTCTCTCTCTCTGTCGATGGAGGCCCAGGCTCTGTGGCACTGGATCAGAAAATGTTCCTCTTTTCTTTCCACCTACTGGGTGTTCAGAACACAATGGCAGATTCCCTCAGCAGGGAACTCAGCTCCTGCCTTGAATGGGAGTTCCAGGAGTCTCAGCATTACAGAATCTTCCAACGATGGGCCACCCCCGGAAATCAACAACTTCACCACCCATTCCAAAAGGAGGTGCGTGGCTTTTGCCAGCAGGTTCCCTCGTCCAGAAAGTCTGGGAGATGCCTTCACATTCCCCTGGGAGGGGAAATTCCTGTACGCCTTTCCTCAGATCCCCCTGGTGGCGTGGATGTTAAGTGTCTTCAGACAACATCAGTGCAAACTGATCGATCTTAGTGACCCCTTCCTGTTCCAGACAGATCTTTAACGCCGACCTCCTCGCCCTGTCTTCTGCTCCGCCAGTGAAGCTGCCTCCTCTGTGAGATCTTCTTTTCAGGAGCGACGGCTCTTAAACTGGCAGCCTGGCTCCAAAACTCCTAGAATTCTGCGATATTCTGCTGCCACAACACTGTAAGGACATTCTAGCTAGAGCATGTGCGCTTTCCATGCTTGCCTGTTACAGGAGTAAATGGAAATGGTTTTCCTACTGGTGCACAGCACAGTGACTTGACCCTTTCAACACACAGCCTAAGGGTGTCAACCTATATCTGATATCCTTGGCTATGTCAGGCCTGGTGCATTCCTCCATCAAATTGCACCTTGCTATTATCTCACGCTATACTCGCTCCTCTTCCACGCCTTCTCTGTGGTCCGACCACTTGATCAAGGAGTTCCTCCGCGTACTGTTCCATTCCTTCCTGTCGGTCCGGCAGCCGGCTCCTGCCTGGGAACTGAATGTCATCCTCTCAAGGCTCATGAGACCTTCCTTTGCGCCTCTTCATAAAGCCTCTCTCAGTTCCTTTCATGGAAGACTGCCCCGCTGGTTGCCATCACATCGGCTAGATGTGTGGGTGAGATTCAGGCCTTTTCCTTCAAAACCCCCTAGTTGGTTTTCAACAAGTCCAAGGTGGTGCTGCGCACTCACCCTTAATGTGCGCATTTCACCTCAATGAACCAGGGGTGTAACCTGTTTTCTTCGGTTCGCCGTCTTCACCTGCGGAACGCTTTCTGCATTCTCTGGATGTAGTGTGAGCTTTGAAATATTTTGTCTCCTGCACAAAGTCGTTCCAGAAGACCTCTCAGCTCTTTGTGACGTTTAGCCCCCCTGGTTAACGAAATGCACTTTCCAAGTCATCTGTTGCTAGATGGCTTTCCTCCTGCATATCCTTCTGTTATCAGATGGCCAGCAGGACTTTCCTGGGCAAGTCCCGAGACCATTCTACAAGAGCCATTGCCACCACAACAGCTTTCGTCTCCGGAGTCCCTCTGCTGGACATTTGCTGTCATGTGAACTGGCGGTCTGTGCACAGCTTTACAAGGTTTTACTGTGCGGACAGGGATTCGATGGTAGAGTCGAGAGTTGGCCAGGTGGTTCTGCGTAACCTGTTTGCGTATGGTGAGTGTCTACTGTGGTAAGTGTTTCTACAAGAAGCTAGCCTCCACCTGTTATGGTTATGTTGTGATGCGTTGTAATCTATTCATACAGCATGTGAATCAATGCTGGAGAACGAATATGTTATTTACCTGTGACTCCTGTTCTCCAGCATTGGTTTCTTCCATAGATTCCAATGAGACTTTGCCTTCTTTTGCCATTCTCTTACCTTACCCTATTTCACGATCTTCCATCCAGCAGATTAAGATCTGGTTACCACGGGCAGGGGCACAATCCGTCAATTTATGGACAAGGACAGCCACTTTGAAATTGCTAGGCAGGTGATACAGTGCAGCACAAAAGCATATTAAAATAACATGGCATAAAAGCACCACAAAACGTGTTATGAGACTACTAATTATATGTCAAGACCTGAGGCTTAACCATTAAAACCTGACATAACTTTAACAGTTTTGCAAGATAAATTTGAAATGAAAGCTCATTAATGAGCCTGGGCCATGACCTCAGATCAACCAATCACCAGAGTTCCCAAAACATGTCTGTGCAATCAGTCTGTCGTCATCTTCTTTTATGCATGTCACAGAATATAAGTACTCTGGATAAAGAATTCAGATCACTCGTTGCAGTTACGTGATATATACACAAGGGTTTCTTTTAATTGCATCATGTTGAATTACAGTTTTTATTCAGACACTGATGTTTCAGGAATATTTGTGGTGCCTTTACTGTCATGCAGTGTGCTCCTTCTACTTCTCCTAACTGCTGGTAGTGAAGCACACTTGATATGACCATGATGGCCACTGTACCCTGTAGTCTCCGCTCTTTCAATGGGACACATCCTACCTCTCCCTGAGCTCACGCCCTAACTTCCTTTTTCTCTTGGAGCTGTGTTTCCTTTACCATTGAGTCTCGCTGGTGTGGTGATGGCATGGCTAGGGGTACAGGTAAATTGAAAGGGGCAGAACGGGAAGAGTTGTATAGAATGTGCAGAGCTGTAAGAAGGAAGAGTGGTAAGGCTAGAATGGGGTAAGAGGAAGTAATGCACTGAAGAGCGGGAGTCGTAAAGGGTAAGGACACAATGGATAAACGTTACTAAGGACAAACAACTTAAGTGAAAAATAACTTCACCAGAAAGACTAATTAATCAATGAAGATACAAATGATGACCAATTAATCGATAGTTTAATTAATCAATGAGGATACAATTGATGACTAATCAAAAGAGATTAACTAATCAATAAGAACACAATGGATAAACGTTACTAAGGACAAACAACTTAAGTGAAAAATAACTTCACCAGAAAGCCTAATTATTGTTTATTGTTTAATTTATATAGCGCCATGGGACCCAAGGGTGTAAGGGTGCTTACAAAACAAAACATGAAAACATTCAAGTGCCTGAACTAGGGAAGATACATACAATGTAAGCAAGTTGCATAAAACCAAGAAAGTATCAACAGACCAGATAACCAGCATACATCAAATGATCAGATTACACATCGAGGGCCCTCTGGGGAAATATTTACAGCAATTAAGAAACGCAGGTAAGGTGCTAACCTCACAGCCCACTAAAACACAATCGCTATTAGGTTATGAGCACCAGTCACTCTGGTCCATTCTGCGCAGAATTTTTAAATCAGAACGTCTGATCACCCCTGGTCCGGTTCTCTGCCGCAACCAAGCCAGAACCTTGTTGCGCAGACCTTCTCTAGACTCTTTTCCATCTATTTTCCGAATATTGTTTATAACAAAGTTTCTTTGATCCATGATGAAATCCTGCATATTAGTATTCTTTATTGTTGGCATTTGTGCCTTATTTAGACGTGCATTCCATGTGGGTGGGGACTCTCGTTTCATGTTTGTAGTTATAGAGGGTTGGACCCCTTTATGATCAGATTTCAGGACTGAGATCGAAAGTGGGAGTGATGTTTCAAAAGTAGCGCTATTGGAGTCCACGAAGGGGATTATTATGTTCTCCCTACTATCCACTATTGACATGGTGGGATTGGGCATCCTCTCGCTCCGAGCGTTGGTTTGTATGGCTTGATTTTTTGTCTCCTTAGGTATAAAGACTTGACAGGCATTGTTGACCTTCAGTGTCTGTGGTAGAGTGATGGGGCTGGACAGCCCATCTGTCTGTGAGGTATTATTTACTTTAGGCGGTCGCAAGTCCACCACCCAATCATTAAGGGCATCAGCCAGGAGTCCAAGGTCAAAGGGATCCTTACATAGGAGAAGCTCTTTGGCTATGCTGGCCATGAGAGCAGACCATTGCAAGGGATCAATGTGCTCAAATTGAGCTACATTAGACCTGGCCACGCCTTGGGGAGCCTGAAATATTAAGGAGGAGTGGGCTGGATTACTCTCAGCAGAGATAATGGGCTCTTCCCGACATGGGGATTTGGCTGGGATTAGTACTGGCGCCATGATCTCCGCAGTGCCAGATTCAGGGGCACTGTCTGGCAATATGGGTTCTGGGGTACCAGTATTCAATAGGGGGCTATGTGATTCCTGTCGTGGTATTTTTTTAAGTCTGGACAATGATGTGGCAGGGGGTTTATCGCGCAATCTCAGTCTCCTATGAGTACTGAGTGCCAAAACCTCCGAAACGCGATCTCTGTTGGTCAGAGTGGATAGGGCCGCAGAGACCTGCAAGGCTTCTTCAGCCAGTTCCTGGTGAACATTCACCGGACCAATAGTGTTGCTCTTTTTGTTATTGGCCATGATGACCCCAACCTACACGGGCCGAAAGGCTAACAGCTGCAATTTATAAAGTGAGGAGGAGGGACAGTGCTCATGGACCCCGCATCTCGCATGGTACGAGACTGTACTGCCTGTCCCAAGATTAACTGTGACTCCAGGGCGCTTACCGCAACAGGATGGGCAATATTCCCCGAACAGCCGCAGAGCCTCCCCAGATGCTCGCCCCGGTGAGTCCCAACAGCCCTTTGGCACTGGCCCACTGGTCCACTGATCCGCGGGACTACAGAAGCCGTCGGACCGCCGAACCACGAAACCGTAAAGCCACTGAGGATCCGTTGCCGAACACGCCCGGCAAGCGGGTTAGAGGAAAGGACCTATTGGCGTGAAGCCGCAGCGTGAAGCTGTGTCAAGCCGCACGGTAACCTAGAGTTGCCGCCGCTTCCGATACGCTTCCTCTGTCTTCATTAATCAATGAAGATACAATTGATGACCAATCAATCAAAAGAGACTAATTAATCAATAAGGATACAATTGAGAAAAGATACTAAGGACAAACAACTTAGTACTAAAAACCTTATCAAGGAAAGATTAATCAATCAATGAGGATACAATTGATGAATAAATTAATCAATGAGGACACAATTGACAAATGATACTAAAGACAATTAACCTGACTGTGATATGTGGAATGTTTTGTAACACATCAAAAATCAATGAGGATAAAATGGATACAGGATACTAAGGACAAACAATTAAACTGAATGTGATGGATGGAATGTTTTGTAATATATCAAATAAATAACTCAAGCAAAAACAACACATGTGAGTGTGTATTCTGTGAATAAGTATAGCTAGCGCACAGCTTGACTGGCTCAGATAAGAAGTGAAAAGTTACTGTATGTTATTGTTGCAGTCACAATAAGCTGAGCCTTAGCGTGCAGACAGCTAGACCCATTTATGAGTTAAAAGGAGTCTCCCTGGAACAGATCCTAATTTGACCAGACACTTCTCTTAAAATTAAGATTGTATTCGTTTTATGTACCATATATTTGACAGATATTATTTTGTGCCATTCTTGCTACAGCTGCAGTGGCAAGTGTGGTGATGTGCCCTCCACAAATACCCACTCTGACTTTTTAAATAAAATTCCAAGGGTGTTTATTGTAATTTTACAATAGACAAATGAATGGTGGTTAGGTCGTAACAAGGGATATTTAGGGCCTGCTGGGTTATTGGGATGTTTGGCACTAAGGTCGTCCCTCTTTCTCTCCCCTTCCCCAGCCTTTTCCTCCTCCCTAGGCCAGACGTCCTCAACAGGAATGTTATTTATATCGATATGTGACCCCTACTGTCTGTAATACATCCTTTAGGCTACAAGTGGTGTCCCTAAGGCGGTGGCAAACCACCTCTCTATGGGTTTTCTAGCTGTCCCTCACCTTACTACTCTAAAGGTCTTATGCGGATGGTGCCGTCTTCCACACTGTACCACCTATTCGCCACACATGCATGACCTCACCTGTCCTTCTCCTATACTGCATCCCAAAGTTATTTTCCTTCCAACTGTCCGCTATTCCTCGAATCTCACACCCCGCCTTCCTACCTCTACCCTTGGATCTTACTCCTTTTCTTACCTCTTAATTCCTCCACTCAGTAGTGTCATTACCGCCTACTCTCTATGTGGTGTTCTCCCCTCTCTTCTTCCTCCTATGTTAATACCTTACCCTTAGTACTCCTCTGCTACTACTATCACCGTCTTGCTCCTACTCCAATACTACTTCGCACCACTACCACCTATCTACCACCCTATCACCTTTTACTACTACTCCCCCTCTACCTTTACAACCGCTTCATGCTACAGTTACTCCGTCTCCCTCTACTCTCATTACCACCTTCCACTCCAATTACCACCGCCTACTACCACCACCTCTCACTCCCACCACTATTCAACTACCCTTCTCCTACTAGACTCACTTCTTACTCCCACATTCAAACACTGCACAGACCCGTCTCTCCAACACCTCTGCACTCCTGTCACACTTTCCTTCACTGGTCTCTCTGACGTCCTCCTGTCCTCACCCAACTAACCAATGCCAAACCATTCACACACACTTTCTTAACTACCCCACCCCCTCCTAGGATTGGTTACTTTCCCTGTCCAACCACTTACCTTTCTTCCAGGGGGTGTGGCTGGGGAAGAGATGGGGTGGCTTAAAAGGGACAGTAAGCCCTGCCCCCTTTCTCCATGCAATGTTGCTGCGTTTCGACTCTGGAGCCAGTAGCGGCTCATAGGGACCTGTTGCATGAATAATGTCATCCCTGGTGGTTTAGTGGGTTTTTCATCAATAATGCCACTTAATTCCGAATGTTAATCCCTGGTGGATTAGTGGCATGTGAAGGCTCTTTGAATATAGGCTCCAGCGGACCCTGTCTGCCAAAGCCAAGCTCTAGATGTTGCCACGCCGGTGTTGCCCTGCCCCTCTGGCATCACCTTGTGGCGTCGTAGACTCCTAGGTAGCAGGTAAGGCGGAACAGGGGGGAGGAGGGGTTTGCCACACTCATTCGGGCACCATAGGGTGTTTGGGTTGGGCTCCCCCTTCAACTGACAGGGGTGAGATTGCGGTCCTGTCACCCAAGATATTAAGTTGTTAAATGTCTCTAATGTGTTCATGGTAGTAACATAACTTCTCTACACTGCTGATGTCAAAATTCCATTTTGATACTAATATTTGATTTGATCATCAGATAGCTCTACATACAAATCACTCCTGCTTCTAGGAGCTAGTTGCAAGAAGTCATAACGCCCTTGTGAAAGCTGCTCAGATGTCTTGCAAAAAAGCTTCATATATTGTTCTTAGACTCAAAGACGTAGTAGTTGTATATTTAATGTGTTAATATATTGCTCCCGTCACCCTATTTACCGCCATTAAGTTGTCAAGCTTGACATGGTGCACAAAGAGTTTGCGTAGCACTCGTACTTTTATTTCTGGATGTTGGGATGCTTACCTTCTTGGCCTTTGGTAGTTGTTTGGCCTAGGTCATAACCCTGGCTCACTAATGAGCCTCCATTTCATATCTATCTTTCAAAACTGTTAAAACTATACATAAAAAGTATATTTTTTCATTGCTGCTGAAGGATTAGATAAGAATATAATGCATAATACTGTTCTCTGTGCCACTCACAATTGTGCGTGTAATTAATTAGTCTGTCTCCCCTCTGTGTCTTTAACAACATCTAAACCTAAGTGTAGAGGTGGCCCAGTAGATTGTCCCTGTGGGTGTCACAGCCCCTAGGCGGCCTCTGGCATGCCACCACTTCCCTTAACTGTCTCACGCCAGATTAGACACAACCTCTTTTTTCCTTCCACCCTATAACATTATAACCTTTTATAAATTCCCCTACTTAACTATACAATACTCTATTATAACTATTACTTTGCGTTGCGATTCCTAAACACATAACCACAAATACATACATAAAAAACAGTTTATAGAAACATATACATAGGGCTGATTGCTGCAGTCAGCCAGCCCTTCTCAGTATCTGGTCAGTGCTGCTGTCCTTAATGGGTATAGGGGTCTGCCCCCTGATGACAATAGGGGCTGTTCCCCCTCAGGCTCTTTTCTGAGGTGGCCCGTCTACCACATGGGGACACCTGGTCTGCTCACGTAAATGTGCTATTCTTCAGGCAGCCCCCATGTCTGTGAAGGGCTGCTGCACTCACCACCGGGCACCACAGCCTCTTCACATTTTCTTGCCCTGAGGGGTGCCTATGATGCGGCTGCCTAGCATGCGCGCTCCCGTTCTTTTTGGGTGGCACCACACCCGCAGTCTTGTTTCAGCTTCTTCGGCGGCCCCATGCCTGGGAGGGTCGCCTGCGATCACTGATGTGGCCTTGGTGCCTATATTTCTTCTGGTAGAATCCCTGTTGTCACTGCGAAGCCTCGCAGCCCCGCACCCTCTCTTTATTGTGTCAGAGGGTCCGTCCAAAATACCTTCCCCGGCCTCTCCACTCTTTAAACAGGCCACCCGACGAGGCGTCCTGGGACTTTTCTTCGCCGTCCTGCCCAGTGCACGTTCCCCCACCGCCACTTTTACCTGACATCCACAACCCGGAAGGACTTCTCTTAGGGGGCATCCTTGCATGGTGCCCCAAGCATACAGCCAGATTGGGCGACTGTTTTTCTTCTTCAACTGGACCGCCATGCTCATGTGGTCCGGGCCTTTAACAATGGGTGCATCCGGTGTTGTCCCTTTTCCCTTAGGTGACACGCACGCAGCCCTGTCTACCGTACCCAATTTGGGCCACATGAATCATGATACAGGAAGATTAGGTATTATGGTGACCTGATGACTCCATGTTACTGGGAAATCACTGTTCCAGTTCTCGGCTTTCCTTTAATAAACATTCAGGGAGTTTTAGCAACGTTGCAGTAATAGACACTTCTTCTAGTTGTGCTTTGCATGCTAGGTGTCAATTTGTATATTGTATTAATATAATATGTTTATATTGGTGGTTTATTGGTTATACAGTATATGTTTACTGTTTTACACTTATAATATTGAGTCCTATGGTTTTGCGCCACTTTATTCTGGCAGGGTCTTTCTTACCTTGGTGTTATTGCCCAACGCGCGCGAGCCTGTCAGAAGCTTTGACTTCAGGCCCGACGCGTGTGGGTCTCTGGCGCTCAAGCAGCACAGGTGTCCTTTTAGGGATTCTTTGCTTGGAGTGCAGTGCCGAGCGGCCTACTCTCTTCATTCCTTTAGGGACCGGTCGGCCCTCCCACTCCAGTCCGCGTGTGCAGCTGGGTTTGTTAAATGGGCCGAGCAGCCCTTCCGCTCCAAGCCACGCGGGTGGATGTGTTTTGGCGGTTGGCCCGCCCTCTCGTTTCCCAGCACTCTCCTGTAATCTAGATACAGAGTGTATTTACAGCGCGCATGGCCCATTCCATTTCGTTTCATTTTCATTCTGGGGCGTTTTTACAAAACCAGTGTCTGTGGCAGAGCGAGTAAGCATTGGGACTGGTACTTGAAAGGCTGGCAGTTTGAGCCAATCCTCCTACGTAAAAAAAAAAAAAAAGTAGTTGCTTTTTTTTTGAAGTGTTATGAAATAAAAACTATAATTTTAAAAGAGGCGCACGGCCCTCCTTTTGTTGGTAAAGCTCTTTCAGTGAGCATATCTACAGCGTGCAGCTGTAACCTCCTTTTAGGTTGAAACGTCTCTGTGTTTTCTTTATTTATAGATAAATATAATATATATATATAAAATTGGGAAGTATAAGGAAGACTTCTGTTTCTGCACACAAGCGCATGGCTCAATATGAAGGCTGCACGTTTACCATGCAGAGGGGCCTGGGTTTGCTTCCCGCCATTTTGAATGTACATATATGGATGTATATATGTATTTATATCTATATTTAAAAACGTGATTTTTTATTTTGTTTTTAAATTGGTATTTTCAGCTTATATTTGACACTAGTTTGCCTACTGAAGAGCCTCTTACGCTGCCAATCTTCAGTTTTATTTATTTATTTATTTATTTATTTATTTATTTATTTATTTAAGCGCTGCATAGGGCATAGGTGATTTGCCTTCACTGTAGGTGCCATAACCTGTTCGGTTTCAGGTTCTGCCTGAGTTCTAATGCGAGGTTAACCCCTTGTGTACTGCTGGTTACCACACCCTGCTGGAGTGAGCAGTTTGAAGTACACTTGCTCAGTGTGTTCTTCCCTTAAACTTGGCAGTTTTGTGTAGGTGCTGCTTGTGGCAGATGTCATTATCTTCCCTGTAAGGGTGCCGTCACCTGCTCGGTGGCAGGCTTTGCCTGTGTTCTTCTGCGAGGTGTCCCCTCGTATACTGCTGGTTCCACACCCTGCTAGGGTGAGCAGTTTGAGTTACACTTGCTCAGTGTATTCCTCGCTTAAGGTCGGCAACTTTGGTTGTGTGCTGCATGTGGTATTGGTGATTACCTTAACTGTTTGTGTGCCATAACCTGCTCGGTTTCAGGTTCTGCCTGAGTTCTAATGCGAGGTTACCCCTCGTGTACTGCTGGTTATCACGCCCTGCTCGGGCGAGCAGTTGGAGGTACACTTGCTCAGTGTATTCCTCCCTTAAAGTAGGCAGCTTTGGTTTTTGTTTAGGTGCTGCATGTGGCAGTTGTCATTATCTTCCCTGTAGGTGTGCTGTCAACTGCTCAGTGGCAGGCTTTGCCTGTGTTCTTCTGCAAGGTGAACCCCTCGTATACTGCTGATTCCACACCCTGCTGGGATGAGCAGTTGAAGTGCACTTGCTAAGTGTACTCTTGTGCTAAACAATATGTTTAAGTGATGCCTGGAACACATTTGCGTTTTCAGAATTGTCAGTAGCCCGAATAGCTCAGTAGGTATCAGCTTCTATAAGGCTGGGGTTCGGACCCCTGTGAGGGCTTAACCCCACTTCCTTGGATATTTTATATTGTTTTATATTATTTTATTTATTTATTAAGTACTTTAAAGAAAAGAGTGTCTGGAGGTAGTTTTAAACAGACCCATGTGGGGGGTTGTACCTTCCTCTCTAGCCATCACTCTGGTGTTAACCGTAGTCTTTTAGTTAAAATTCTGTCCCCCTTTACCTTTAGTTAGTTTCAGGACAACTCAGTCCTTTCCTTAGGTTTTGTTTGCTTTCCCCAATAACAATTGCTCTACCCAATACCCATGCTGATTAAGCTGCAGATTTTTCTGCCCCTATTGAGGTCTGCAGGGCTTGGTGCTCTCTTTAGTGGGTGGCGTGTTTCCCTTACTATTTGTCCCATTATGACATTCATTATATTATTTGAACTATTGGTGGAGACAAGGTCAGTTTTGTTGCAAGGCAGGTTGGGCAACCATGCTCTAATTGGATGGAGTGTTTGGAAACACTTGTTGGTATCAGAGGGACGAGTTGCCAAATAATAACTTTCTGGCGCCTGCCCATGGTTTTCCTCCCAAGGCTTGGCCTGTTTTCAGCTATCCGTCTAGCAGTGTTTTACAATTTCTCCTCTGCTCGAGGAGTACATGCAGGCTTCTGTACCCTCAAGAGAGTTGTTTAGCCTCTTTCTTTATATATATATATAGTTTTTCTACAGTGCAGCGAATAGAGTCCTGGCTTTCAGATCTGTGCTGAGCCTACTGATGCAGGTTCCTAATTTGGGAGGGTTTAAATCAGTCTTTCATCCTGCTGAGATCGATAAGTGAACACCTCACATCACGCACCGTTGGTAGTAGTGATGAGCAACACTCGTATACCTGAGGGTTCGTAGCACTATATAAGTGCTATTTTGCTATGGGCAATGTGCTTATTTTTTCCTTCCCCTGATCCCTATAGTGGCCAGTCAGCCTCACATGCATACAGAGACTCAGACCTCAGTGTTTGAAGGGACAGTGGTCCCAGTATTCTTTCACAACCTTTCATTTACGGGGCATGATAATTATCCCAAAGTCCTTTGCCCCCTGATTCCCCTTCCCGCCATCCTTTGGGGAGATTGCATCATAACATTACACCTCTTGGAGTAACACCTGATGGTTTCCGTTTTTCCTTTTACAGGAGTTCTGGCTCCTGACCAGTGCAGACTCGCACTGAGCACTTCCCTCCCGTCAGTTATCTTTCCTTTGCGCTACTTCTGGGTTGCAAGGTTTTTCCTTAGATAAGTGGGGGAGGTTTTCTCCTCCTTTGGGAAGACACAATATCCCTTGGTGGGATAGATGGGTCTGGGAGTACTACTCATGTTCCATCCAAGTTCTTACGGCCCTCTATCACAAGGCGTTCCAACGTCTCTACGTTATCTGTCTCAGAAGGTGTCTGTCAGTGCGATCTCCAGAGGGCTGGGATATATATTTAGTTATTGACTTGTTTCTCCTAGTCACCTGCATGGCAGGTAGACCTTTTGGGTATTCACAGGAGATTGTATTGCAATAAGGTGCAAGCACAGGGTGCTGGGGGCTTCAAGGTTCTTCAGATTGCCTAAGATAGAGGTTAGTCCTCTTCTGGTGAGTAACTTCATTTTAACTGATTAGTGATCAGTTCTTTGCAGTTTAGAGTCTTTGCTAAGACAATGGAATTTAGTGGTCCCCCTTCGGATAGTTTATGATCCTCTAGGGGATTTATCAACCATGGAGGAGGGAACAAGGTCCAAGCACCTGGCACACCTACAAAGGGGTTCAGATATCACTATGGTGGTAGCAATTGGATGTAAGATACATTTTTTCTCCTTACCAAGTTCGGTCTCTTAAGGGTCAGGTTTTTGTAAATATCTTCTTTTTGTCAGGGTAGCAGAGTCCTTCTTCAAGACCTCGGGAGATCTGTTGGTCTCCGTCTTGGCGGTTTGGCAGGTTTTAACTTTGCAGGTGGGGCCCCTCTCTTCCATTCTGCTTCTACCTCCAGAAGACATACCTTTCTTAGTATACACATATGTTTGGGGACAATTGTGTGTTAAGTCTATTGCTTCAGCTGCGCTCAGGATAGGTCATCCTCTTTCAGATTAATAAAATTAGCTTTTACTCCCATTTCCCTTTTATGAAGATTTGTCTTTCCCACTTGGTTCCCCAGTGTAGTTATGTGACATGTCCTGTTTCTAACACGATATCTTCCTTTAACGCATGGGATGGAACCTACAAAGCTTTCACCCCTAAGGGGTATTTTTCTTTATCTCCAGGAGAGCTACGTGTTTATCTTCTTTTGTTTGCTATCTAGGTTCCCAAAGATGGTATGAATTTAAGTGTTTTAAATGTTTGATTGGACAACAGGGGAGTTTATTACTCCAATGGGTTTTTTCCTAACCTGTTAGTATAGGGGAACTTTGTTCAGTGTTTTTCCCCTCTCTTTTTAACCAGTTGGTTTTGGTGGCCTGTAAGGAACGCTGGAATTGGCACATCTTCCAGTTGTTTTTCTTGCAGTGTATTTGGCTATGCCTTATAAGACAGTTATTCGGCCAGCCTAGCCTTGGGCAATACTCTTGCGGTCAGCTGATTGATCAAATGAATACATTTTGAAGCATTCTTCTCCTATTATTTTTATTATATTGTCACTATTGTATTGATCATGTTGTACTATGGGATGCAAGGGCTTCAAACTTGTATAATATGAGCCTCCTGTCTTGTCATAGAATGGCTAATCCCCCACACTTACGTGAGATGGGGGTTTAGATTCTATTAAAAAAAAGGAGGCGAGTATTATCCCACCCACCCTTGATATGATATCATATGGAAGTTATGACACGCATATACACAGGTGTTTCAAGAGAGAACATTCTTTGGTTTGTTGTTCTTCCCATCCACCCACCCTTCTTGCTTGTTGTTCTTACAGCTACGAGTTGAGGTTCTGATCAGGAGTGTGGATCACAGTTACAAAATGTGGAGTGCGTGCGTGATACGAGAGCTTCGCTGTATTTGTCGTAATCGTTTATCATCTGATCTGTGCAGTGGACGTCTGGTTCAAGACAGCTACAGAAAGAGGAGTTGGGTTTAGAGTAATGGACTTATATAAGGAAGGGTCCCTGCTCATTGGTCTCCTGCAGGGCATGACCTGTCCTCCCTGATGGATTGGGGAGCTCCCCTTACATTGACATTGAACTCTATTTAGTTCTGTTCTTTACAACTTCTTTTGTTTGTAAACATTTTTTCTTTGCTGCTGTGGTTTCAGAGTAAAGATTGTAATGCATAATACTCGTCTCCTTGTCTTTAATAGAATCTAAACCCCCATCTCACGTTAGTGTGGGGGATTAGCCATTGTAGTCCAATTATATTTTGCTCCTTAGCATCACAGATGAATGTTTTGCCCACTAAGAGAGCTGTTTGCTGCAACATCAACACGCTCTTCTTCAAGCCCAAACACACTTTACGCAGACCAACTATGCCTCCAACGCAGAACAATTTTAAACTCATCCCTACAGACATCAAACAACAGAACTCTACAGCTTTACAACCGACACAGACCACTTAGAAACAGAGCTGTTCCAAGTATTCAGGGACTTCAAAACTGAAAACATCTATACAACTCCAAAACTATGTTAAATTTTCTCTCATCCTCTCGTGTGTGTATGTGTGTGAGGATGTACCCATATACATATGTGTACATAAAGGTGCTTGGGCTGCCCAAGGCCCCAGGTGAGCAAGGTGTGTGTGTGTGTACCACCCACATGCGGATAGTGCATGGACAACCCACCCCTGCAAAGTGTGTTGGCCGCCCACATGCATATGATGAGTGGATATCCTTATGCAAAGTGTGGGAATGCTTTCATAAGGTGCCTGGACATGTGTGCAAGGTGTGTGCACAAGCATGGTGTGCAGGTCCTTGCAATGGGATTGTGTGCCACAAAGTGTTTGTTGTACTTCTCACGTATACAAGGAGCATGAACCTGTCCACATGTAAGGTGCGTGGCCTCACCCCCACATTCACTGTGTTAGACCCAGGTGGGTCAGCCTGTGAAAGCAAGGTGGCTGGGTACAGTAATGAGAAAGGTGGGCATCAACTGTGTAGTGCAATGACTGCGTGGTGCAGTGGCGAAAAGTGATGCAAAGTGATTCTCGGTGAAACGAAGACTGTGTCTGGTGTTCCCTTAAACAGATTACCCAGAAGGCTGTGCGTGCTTTAAAAGGTGCCCTGGAGGCAAATGCGGAGCGAAAAGTGATTCAAAGTGATCCTCAGTGACACGGAGACTGAGTCTGCTGTTCCCTTAAGCAGATTACCCAGAAGGCTGTGCAGGCTTTAAAAGGTGCTCTGGAGGCGAATGCAGATCGAAAGGTGATGCAAAGTGATCCTCAGTGACACAGAGACTGAGTCTTCTGTTCCCTTAGCAGATTACCCAGAAGGCTGTGCAGGCTTTAAAAGGTGCTATGGAGGTGAATGCGGAGCGAAAAGTGATGCAAAGTGATTCTCAGTGACACAGAGACTGAGGCCCTCATTACGACCCTGGCGGAAAGGGGTTTACGCCGGCGTAAAGCATGGCGTACCTTTCCGCCTGACTACGAGTTCCCGTAGCGCCATGGTGATTTTTACGCCTGCTTTTTGCAGGCGGAAAAATCCATGGCACTACGGGACTTGTTGTTAATTACGCCACCGTAATTTACGGTGGCGTAATTAACGCCTTCCCCACTCCCATTATACCCTATGGGGCAAAAATGGGAATGGGGAAGGGTAAATGGGGATTGGGGACTTACCGCCCCGCCAAGGTCGGAATGGGGCGGTAAGTCCGCCAACCCCCATGGCGGAGTTGGCAGCTTTGCGCCATGGACCATGGTGCAAATTGCATCATGGTTCTCCGCCAGGGTCGTAATGAGGGCCTGAGTCTGCTGTTTCCTTAACAGATTACCCAGAAGGCTGTGCAGGCTTTAAAAGGTGCTATGGAGGCGAATGAGGAGCGAAAAGTGATGCAAAGTGATCCTCAGTGATAATCGTGAGCAGCGGCAGCTGAGGCCCCGAATGTTTGAAGTGTGAAGCAGACTTGGTGATATTGGGAAGCTGCATCCGATTTTCAAGGGAACGGCAAGTGAGAGTCATTGGACATCCAAATCAAATACATAGTCTCCCTAAGATGTCAAGCGCTCCTCGCCCTGTTTGACTATATTGTCGGAGAGCCATAAGGTGTTCTTTTCAGACCATTTAAAGCACCTGACTTCGCACGCATCTGGTTAGTTTGTGAACGTAGGAAGTGGCACCATTACGGCTGAGGGCTGCGAGGTTCCTCTCCCCTTTGGATTTGAACGTGTGGAAAATATTAAAGTTGAATACTGCCGTCTGATATATCCTCTTGGGAGTTGCAAAGGTTTCTTCTCCTCTGAGGGATTTCTGGTGCTGCAAGGCTATTGTGCATATTTTATAATTCTACCTTGCAAATTAAGATAAGAATCTGAATTCAAATCTAGCATATGCATCATTTCTGAATGGGGGAATTGGCTTAGTTTTTAACGATTCACCGAAATTACTGGAGCCAATTAGCATCTGGGACACTGGCAGCATTTTGCATATGGTTGATCGAATTTTTTAGTGTGTACTTAGATATGTAAATTATTAGCTTCCATTGTCTATATTATTGAGATATTATATAGCGCATTTGGGAAGTCAGGAGGACGCTTGAGGTAGGCTGCGACGCGAGCAGCGAGCAGAGTGCCTATCCTTGCTTAAATTGTAACTTATATGTTGGACTCAATTTGCTTCCTGTAATTATTGACCATTGCATGGGCAAGAAAATTACCAATAACATTTGTGATTGTTAATGCAAGCCCACTTACATTCACTGCAAGTTTACATGGCGGTGAGTAAAGTAGTCACGCGAGCTGCGGCCGCTTCTTGGAATGGCGCTGCTAAGACACCTACAGGGTAATTCATAGAATTTCGCAGAAAAGTGTCGCAATCGGCTGGCGCAGAGTGTCCGCGTGCGATTGACTGCGCCAGGCACGTGCGATAAAACCGATTTCCGCGCACAGCGTATTCATGGATTTCATGCTCCCAAACCAGCCGTGGCGCAGAGTATCGCAGCGACCCTGCAGCAGCGCCAGTAACGCCCCCAAGAACGCCCTCGCGCAAGGAAAAGCCAGCAAAATCGCTAAATCATCGCAAAGGGCTGCGCTAACCCTGGACTAGTTTACAGGGCAGCCAAACAAGGAATGCAAAGCGGGTAACGTGCATATCAGGGGTACACGTGAAGTCATACACGCGATTAGCCAGGGTAAGTGTATTACAGGGGTACACGTGAAGTCATACACGCGATTAGCCAGGGTACGTGTATTACAGGGGTACGCGGGAAGTTTAACACGCGATTGGCCAGGGTACGTGTATTACAGGGGTACGCGGGAAGTTTAACACGCGATTGGCCAGGGTACGTGTATTACAGGGGTACGCGGGAAGTTTAACACGCGATTAGCCAGGGTAAGTGTATTACAGGGGTACACGTGAAGTCATACACGCGATTAGCCAGGGTACGTGTATTACAGGGGTACGCGGGAAGTTTAACACGCGATTGGCCAGGGTACGTGTATTACAGGGGTACGCGGGAAGTTTAACACGCGATTAGCCAGTGTAAGTGTATTACAGGGGTACACGTGAAGTCATACACGCGATTAGCCAGGGTACGTGTATTACAGGGGTACGCGGGAAGTTTAACATGCGATTGGCCAGGGTACGTGTATTACAGGGGTATGCGGGAAGTTTAACACGCGATTAGCCAGGGTAAGTGTATTACAGGGGTACGCGGGAAGTTTCACACGCGATTAGCCAGGGTACGTGTATTACAGGGGTACGCGGGAAGTTTAACACGCGATTGGCCAGGGTACGTGTATTACAGGGGTACGCGGGAAGTTTAACACGCGATTGGCCAGGGTACGTGTATTACAGGGGTACGCGTGAAATTATACACGCGATTAGCCAGGGTACGTGTATTACAGGGGTACGCGGGAAGTTTAACACGCGATTGGCCAGGGTACGTGTATTACAGGGGTACGCGTGAAATTATACACGCGATTAGCCAGGGTACGTGTATTACAGGGGTACGCGGGAAGTTTAACACGCGATTGGCCAGGGTACGTGTATTACAGGGGTACGCGGGAAGTTCAACACGCGATTGGCCAGGGTACGTGTATTACAGGGGTACGCGGGAAGTTTCACATGCGATTTGGCCAGGTACGTGTATTACAGGGGTGCGTGGGAATTATCACACGCGATTTGGCTTGGTACGTGTATTACAGGGGTGTGCGGGAATTATCACACGCAATCAGGCTGGGTGGGTCCTCACAGGTGTTCCCTGTACACCCTCCACAGCCCCTGCAGGCAGCCCACAAAACAGGGGACTACCCTGCACACCTGCTCATGTCCCCCTGCACCCCCACCCCCCAGCAGTGCAGGGGCACCCTCCACCAGGCCCCCACTCATGTCTCCCACCACCCCCACCCCCCAGCCACCAGGGTCACCCTCCACCAGGCCCCCACTCATGTCTCCCACCACCCCCACCCCCCAGCAGTGCAGGGGCACCCTCCACCAGGCCCCCACTCATGTCTCCCACCACCCCCACCCCCCCAGCAGTGCAGGGGCAGCCTCCACCAGGCCCCCACTCATGTCTCCCACCACCCCCACCCCCCAGCAGTGCAGGGGCAGCCTCCACCAGGCCCCCACTCATGTCTCCCACCACCCCCACCCCCCAGCCACCAGGGTCACCCTCCACCAGGCCCCCACTCATGTCTCCCACCACCCCCACCCCCCAGCAGTGCAGGGGCACCCTCCACCAGGCCCCCACTCATGTCTCCCACCACCCCCACCCCCCAGCAGTGCAGGGGCACCCTCCACCAGGCCCCCACTCATGTCTCCCACCACCCCCACCCCCCAGCAGTGCAGGGGCAGCCTCCACCAGGCCCCCACTCATGTCTCCCACCACCCCCACCCCCCAGCAGTGCAGGGGCAGCCTCCACCAGGCCCCCACTCATGTCTCCCACCACCCCCACCCCCCAGCACTGTGGGGCACCTGCCAGCAGGCCCCCACCCATGTCCAACTCATGTCTCCCACCACCCCCACCCCCCAGCACTGTGGGGCACCTGCCAGTAGGCCCCCACCCATGTCCAACTCATGTCTCCCACCACCCCCACCCCCCAGCCACCAGGGTCACCCTCCACCAGGGCCCCACTCATGTCTCCCACCACCCCCACCCCCCAGCACTGTGGGGCACCTGCCAGTAGGCCCCCACCCATGTCCAACTCATGTCTCCCACCACCCCCACCCCCCAGCACTGTGGGGCACCTGCCAGCAGGCCCCCACCCATGTCCAACTCATGTCTCCCACCACCCCCACCCCCCAGCCACCAGGGTCACCCTCCACCAGGGCCCCACTCATGTCTCCCACCACCCCCACCCCCCAGCAGTGCAGGGGCACCCTCCACCAGGGCCCCACTCATGTCTCCCACCACCCCCACCCCCCAGCAGTGCAGGGGCAGCCTCCACCAGGCCCCCACTCATGTCCCCTATCACCCCCACCCCCCCGCCACCAGGGGCACCCTCCACCAGGCCCCCACTCATGTCTCCCACCACCCCCACCCCCCAGCAGTGCAGGGGCAGCCTCCACCAGGCCCCCACTCATGTCCCCTATCACCCCACCCCCCCGCCACCAGGGTCACCCTCCACCAGGCCCCCACTCATGTCTCCCACCACCCCCACCCCCCAGCAGTGCAGGGGCACCCTCCACCAGGCCCCCACTCATGTCTCCCACCACCCCCACCCCCCAGCCACCAGGGTCACCCTCCACCAGGCCCCCACTCATGTCTCCCACCACCCCCACCCCCCAGCACTGTGGGGCACCTGCCAGCAGGCCCCCACCCATGTCCAACTCATGTCTCCCACCACCCCCACCCCCCAGCCACCAGGGTCACCCTCCACCAGGCCCCCACTCATGTCCCCTATCACCCCCACCCCCCCGCCACCAGGGGCACCCTCCACCAGGCCCCCACTCATGGCTCCCACCACCCCCACCCCCCAGCAGTGCAGGGGCACCCTCCACCAGGCCCCCACTCATGTCTCCCACCACCCCCACCCCCCAGCACTGTGGGGCACCTGCCAGTAGGCCCCCACCCATGTCCAACTCATGTCTCCCACCACCCCCACCCCCCAGCACTGTGGGGCACCTGCCAGCAGGCCCCCACCCATGTCCAACTCATGTCTCCCACCACCCCCACCCCCCAGCCACCAGGGTCACCCTCCACCAGGGCCCCACTCATGTCTCCCACCACCCCCACCCCCCAGCAGTGCAGGGGCACCCTCCACCAGGGCCCCACTCATGTCTCCCACCACCCCCACCCCCCAGCAGTGCAGGGGCACCCTCCACCAGGCCCCCACTCATGTCTCTCACCACCCCCACCCCCCTGCCACCATGTGCAGCCCCCACCAGGTCCTCACAATGTGCGTAATGGTCAGCCTCCACAGCCAAAAAGCCCTACCAAGTAACCCATTCACCCACATGGAAATGGAAATCACATGTTACACCCCCAATGTTCATGAAGCAAATGAACCCATGTCCGTCACACACATATTTTCCAATTGAATGGGAAAACACACAACATGACATGCATGAAACCAATGAGATGAAACCACACAGTGAACAATGTAAAAAAAAATGTATTAGAAAAAAATACGAATGCTAAAGAAAGAAAACTAACTACAATGTAAATGTGAAAAAAGAAGCTGCATGTCCGCATAAAAACACAAAACTAGAAAATCTAATCCAAAAAATTTTGTCCAAAGTGAAATGCCAAAACTCTCCGTGCAACAAAGAACTATGTACAAAAATAAAAAGGGTCCATCATCACAACAGAACTAAGGAAACCTCCTAAAAAACCTACCTAAATATCAACTATATACAAAAAGTGGAGCAGTGTCCGTCGACTCCAAATCATAAGAAAAAACAAAGGAAACCTAAAACTAAAGAACTATATACAAAGGCGGCGGGCAAGTCCAGCGGCTCACTCTGTGGTGTTCCGGGCCAGGGCATCATCGAACTCCTGTTCGATGTCCCGGAGGCGGTCCAGTTCCATGGCCCCGAGGGTCCGCAGGGACGACGCCGTGTCCTCCTCCAACCCCCTGCGGATTGCCTCGAGGCACTCGGCCCGCCTCAGGGCCCTCCGCATGGAGTTCTCCGCCCTGACCATTGTGAGCCGCGCCTCTTCCGCCCGCCGCCGCTCCGCACCTATGGCGTGGCACAACCGCTGCCACACGGAAGACACTCTCTGTCCTGGGTCCTCCTGCCCTCCGGCCGTTGCCTGCCCCTCCGATGTCGAAGGCCCCGAGCCTTCATGGCTCCCACCATCTTGCTGCTGCTGCTGCTCTGCCTCTGCCCGTGCACTGCCTCCTGCTGCCTGCACATCCTCCGCCGGCTGGGGTGCAGTTGTTGATGTGGCCACCCCTGCTGGACGTCCGACTCCCGACTGTGGCAGGGATGCCTCCTCCACCAGCCTGGCCGCACTGTCAGAGGCAGCTCCACAGGGCACCCAGGTGACTGATGGGTGGGAAGATGGCACAGAGGACGACTGGCGCGTAGGGGGTCCAGTTGAGGAGGGGGTCGGAACAAGCCCCATCAGACGGAGGAATCCGGTCTGGGTGACCTGTCCCAGCAGGCTGACGTGGTCAACGAGCCATTCGAGATGACGTGCAGTCTCTCCATGAAAAGACTGCAGGTCACCTCGCATGGCCCGTTGACACAACGCCACACCAGCCAGGACAGGCTCAACCCGGACCTGGATAGCCACGTCCGCAGGCAGAGGAAGGCCAGTTGACGTCAGCTCATCCCCTGCCTGAAAACAGGTCTGGACGTAGGCATCCCTGCTGGTGCAAGATGATGCAGGGACAGGATCGGGGACAGGATTGCACACAGGCACCTCCGCGGCCGCCTGTGCTGCCTCCTGTCCCTGGTCCTGGACTGCACCACTAGCACCAGTGGGATCCCCACCTCCAGACCCCGTCTCTGGTGCTTGCGCGGCCCCCTCCTCCACAAAACCCCCCACCAACCTGGATGACTCTGTGCCATCTTCCCCTGTTGGGCCCTGTGGGGTCCCAGCTGCCCCTTCTGCTGCCGAGGAGTCCAACTGCAACCTCCGCCTCTTGGACCTCCCCCCGGCAGCTGCGGCCTGGGACGCGGCACCGGACTCCTCACTCCCCGACGAGATGACAACACGGGAGGGGAGCCGGGCCTTGCGTCTCCGGCTGGCAGTCGGATCCCCGCCGCTGTGCTCCACAGCACCTTCTCCGCCCTCTTCATCAGTTGACGCTGCAGACAGGGAGAAACAAAACACAGGCATCAGGGCACTGTACAATGGACACATACACGCATGACAGTTGCACATGAGTGGCATTGGCAAACCTCAGACATGTCATCACAATCCCCAACACACATGTCATTGCAACTGGCACACATGAGCCATACCACAGCCATATCGCAACTGCCACCACCATCCCTACACATACAACAGCATGAGCAGCCAAAGGGGAGCCATACATCACATGCAACACAGGAAGTGCAACACACATGTACACACACCACCACACTTGCATGCATGTCTACACCTCTGCCAAGTGTCGCACTGTTCAGACGGGCATCCATGTCACATCTGCCAATCAGGCTTCCACATACCGCTGTCACATGCATCCATGTAGCATCACTGTTGCACCTTTGACAAATACACACACATGCACATGTACACAGTGCTCATACATGCAGCCGAAAACAACATACATGCCTGACATCACGGACATGTCTACTTACATACACATTCATCCAAACATGTGTGCACGCACAACTGCATTTGCCATGCAAGCCCACACACACAAGCACCATCCATGTCTCACACATTACAGCCCTCGCATGTGTCAGCCCCACGGCCCTGTACACCCCCACCCATACTCCACCCCATACAAACAGATGTGCAACCGGCACAATGGGGAATGATCACCACACGCCCTGCTCACAACCAGGATGCATGTACACTCACCGCTCGACTCCAGACGGCTCTGCTTCTCTAGGACCTGGACGTGGAGCGCTGGGGATATGCGTTCCAGGACCCCCATCTGTTCTTCCGACAAGTGGCCCCGGCGCCCCTTGGCATCCGCTGCCTTCAAGAGGCGCCGGGCCTTGTTCAGGGTCCTGGACCTGAAGTCCTCCCAGCGCTTCCTGACATGTTGTAAGTCCCGGACTGCCACCCCCTCCGCGTTGATGGCAGTCACGATGTCTGTCCAGATCCGAGTCCGTCCTTCCTTGTCGGCGCGGGAACTTCCAAAGAGGGCATCATACTGCCCCAGGACTTGCTCCACCAGGACACCAACTTCGGTGGCACTGAAGCTGGTGCCCCTCTGCCTCTCTGGCCGGGGGTTGTCAGTGGTCACAGATGGTGTTAGCCCCGACATGACAACCCCAGAGGCAGGAGTGGGTGGGCAACTGGGTCCTGGGGCTGGGCTGTGGAGCGATGGGATTCCAGTCGGGAGTCTTCTGTTCCAGCAGGGGTGGTCACAGCAACAGCACCCCTGGCTGATGTGCAGGCAGCAAATGGCAGTGCACGTGGGCAGCAGGCAGTCAGGCAGCAGCAGATAGCAGGTGGGAGCGTGCTCGGGGCTCTGGGGGGCAGTAATTCGGCCTTCTGGGCAGGAGCGTGGTCTCCCGTGTGCTCACGCGTGGCCAGCTTGGTACGGAGTGAATTGGCACGTGAAAATCCTGCACGTCAGCGTGAAAACCGAGGAAAGGCCCTAAGCGCGTAAGCGCGTCAGCACGCATACGCGATTCCATTGGACCAAAGGCCCTCAGCGCGTAAGCGCGTCTGTGACGTGACCCGCACGGGTGTTTCCCACACTGCACGTGATGACAGAGCACACGTGGAAAGACTGCACGTCAGAGTCTCATCGCGTGTGATTGGTGGAAATGGCCGTACACCGGGATACAGGTGCGCTGACGTGCTTGCGTGTGTAAGTGTCCGCGCACACCTCATATACACGTACATAGGCCAATCGCGTGTACACGCACTTTTGTCCAATTACACGCGATGAGACTCTGACGTGCAGTCTTTCCACGTGTGCTCTGTCATCACGTGCAGTGTGGGAAACACCCGTGCGGGTCACGTCACAGACGCGCTTACGCGCTGAGGGACTCTGGTCCAATAGAATCGCGTATGCGTGCTGACGCGCTTACGCGCTAAGGGCCTTTCCTCGGATTTCACGCTGACGTGCAGGATTTTCACGTGCCAAATCACTCCGTATCAAGCTGGCCACGCGAAAACACACGGAAGCCCACGCTCCTGCCCAGAAGGCCGAGTTACTGCCCCCCAGTGCCCCGAGCAGCCTCCCACGTGCCATCTGCTGCTGCCTGCCTGCCTGCCTGCCTGCTGCCACCGTGCCCTGCCATTTGGTGCCTGCACATCAGCCATCTGCAGGGGTCCAGTTGCTGTGTCCACCCCTGCTGGAACTGAAGACTCCCGACTGGTATTACATCGCTCCACAGCCCAGCCCCAGGACCCAGTTGCCCACCCACACCTGCCTCTGGGGTTGCCATGTCGGGCACTTCCACATCTGGCACCAGTGGCAACCCCAGGCCAGAGGGGCAGAGGGGCACCAGCTTCACTGTCACCGAAGTTGGTGTCCTGGTGGAGCATGTCCTGGGGCAGTATGATGCCCTCTTTGGATCGTCCCGCGCCAGCAAGGAAGGACGGCAGAGGATCTGGGCCGACTGTGTGGTTGCCATCAACGCGGAGGGGGTGGCAACCCGCGACGTCCTGAAGATCAAGAAGCGCTGGGAGGACTTGAGGTCCAGGACCCTTGTGAAGGCCCGGCGCCTCGTGGAGGGGGGCCGGGGCCGCATGAGTACCATCCAGATGAGGGTCCTGGAACGCGTACGCCCAGCGCTCCACGCCCAGATCCTTGAGAGGGAGGCCCGTCTGGAGTTGAGCGGTAAGTGTCCATGCATTACTGTGTGTGACAGGGCATGTTGCGGTGTGCTGGTTCTATGATACTTGCCTGTATGTGTGCCATAGCCCATGTATGCATGTATGTGTGCAGGGACATCATGGTAATGCATGTGCGACCAGTGATGTGTGATGCACATGGTTGTTGCATGTGTTGAAATGCCGCATGGGGAGCCCTAATCAGATTATGAACATGAGAGCATGCCAGTCTCTGTACCTGAACATGGGTGGGGGTGAGGGATGGGTGCTGATGCCAGGTACATATATGGTAGCCATGTCTGTGTGCCTGACCTGCGTGTCTGTGACTTGTGCATGCCATGGATGCATGACACATGTGTGTGACAATGCAGAGATTCAGTAAAGCAGCAAAATTACCCTTGTATCCGCTGTGTTTGGTGTGTTTGGGGCCAGATGGATGTGACTGAGGTGATGTGTGTGCATGTGATGGGCATGAGCCATGATGCATGTGAGTTACATATCATTGAATGTTTCAAGAGTCCATTGGACATGCATGGAAATGTCCATGGCATGCACCATGCCTGTTACTGTGTGTGTTTTGCCTGGACTGGCCCATGTGTTGTGGAGGGACATGATGGACGTGTACTTTGACAGTGGTGCTCATCTGCTATTGCTTCCTGTCTAGGGGACCATTGTACAGTGCCCTGATGCTTGTGTTCTTTGTCTCCCTCTACGCAGCGGCTAGTGAAGAAGAGGGCGGAGACGGCGCTGTGGAGCAAGGCGGCGGGGATGCCCCCACGGCTGCAGCGGAAGGGGTGGGTGAGCCCCCACAGGGGCCTGCTACGGTGGGAGACGGTGAGGAGCCATCCAGGTTGGTGGTTTGCACAGAGGAGGAGGAGGCCGCCACTGGGGCACACATGGGGCCTGGTGGGGGCATCCCTGCTGGTGCAAGTGGTGCAGTCCAGGGCCAGGGGCAGGAGGCAGCACAGGTCACCGTGGAGGGGCCTGTGCATGTCGCTGTCCCTGACCCTGTGAGTGCACCACCATGCACCAGCAGGGATGCCCCGTCCCAGGCCTGTCCGCAGGTAGAGGGGATGTCCATGTCACCTGACTCCCCTCCACCTGCGGACGTGGGAACCCCTGGCCGTGCGGAGAAGGTCCTGATTGGGGTCGCGTTGCGCACGGCTGCGATTCGTGATGCCGTGCGTGCTTCCCGGGAGGAGCACGCACGTCATCACGAAGTGCACCGTGCCGACGTGGCCCAATTGGGATCGGCCATGTTCGGGGGTTTCCTGCATGTGTTGGCCAATGTGGCGGCCCTCTCCTCCTCTGTGCAGGCTATCCACCAGTCGTTCTCCTTGCCGTCTTCCAGCCCAGATGCCACCAGGGCCCCCTGTGGACCTGCCCCGACCAATGCAGCCAGCTCGGTGGGGATCCCATCCCTGCCACAGTCGGGAGTCAGAGATCCAGCAGGGGTGGACACCAGAGCAACTGGACCCCAGCAGATGGAGGATGTGACGGCATCATCGGGCAGGGCACGTGCACGACGGCGTCGGTGGTTTCCATCAGCCTGGATGCCGTCGTGCTGGCACAGGCAGTTGCGTCGGAGGCAGCAGCAGGCTCAACGTGGGAGGCATCATGGCTCGGGGCCATCAACATCAGGGGTGCAGGCATCGGCCGGAGGGCAGGAGAACCCTGGAATGGGAGTGGCTTCCGTGTGGGAGAGGTTGTGCCAGCGGATAGGTGCGGAGCGGCAGCGGGCAGAGGAGGAACGGCTCACGATGGTCAGGGCGGAGGACTCCATGCGGAGGGCGCTGAGGCGGGCTGAGTGCCTCGAGGGTCTTCGCAGGGAGTTTGAGCTTGACACTGCGTTATCCCTGCGGGACCTCGGGGCCAGGGAACATGCCCGCCTCCAAGCCATTGAGCAGGAGTTCGAGGATGCCCTGGCCCATGACAACAACCAGTGAGCCGTCCGAATAGCCCGCTGCCTTTGTATATAGTTGTATAGTTAGGGTTAGGTTTCCTTTGTTTTTTTGAATTTTTTTTGGGTTGCGATTGGACAATGCACCACTTTTTTGTATATAGTTCCCTTTTTAGTTAGTAGTCAGTTAGGTTTAATTTGGTAGGGCTCATGGACCCAGGATTATCTTCTTGATTGGCTTATTTTATTTTTTCAAAATTTTTTCATGGACATTCATCTTGTTTTGTTTGATTTGCTTTGTGTTTTTTCTTATTTGCTGTTCAATACATATTATTTTTTTAATCTTCAATGTGTGGTATCATCTCATTGCTTTCAGGCATGTCATGTTGGGTGTTTTGACATTCACTTGCAGCCATTGTGTGTGACAGACATGTGTTAAATTGCATTATTTACATTGGGGGTGTAACATGTAATTGCCTTTGATATGTGGGTGGGTGTGATAGTTGGTTGGGCCTTTTGGCAGGGGAGGATGGGCATTACGGACATGATTGGGGAATGTTGGGACCCAGGTGCAGGGGGGCATGGATTGGACATGGGTGGGGGCCTGCTGGCAGGTGCCCCACAGTGCTGGGGTGTGTGGGTGGTGGGAGACATGAGTTGGACATGGGTGGGGGCCTGCTGGCAGGTGCCCCACAGTGCTGGGGGGTGGGGGTGGTGGGAGACATGAGTTGGACATGGGTGGGGGCCTGCTGGCAGGTGCCCCACAGTGCTGGGGTGTGTGGGTGGTGGGAGACATGAGTTGGACATGGGTGGGGGCCTGCTGGCAGGTGCCCCACAGTGCTGGGGGGTGGGGGTGGTGGGAGACATGAGTTGGACATGGGTGGGGGCCTGCTGGCAGGTGCCCCACAGTGCTGGGGGGTGGGGGTGGTGGGAGACATGAGTGGGGCCCTGGTGGAGGGTGACCCTGGTGGCTGGGGTTTGGGGGTGGTGGGAGACATGAGTTGGACATGGGTGGGGGCCTGCTGGCAGGTGCCCCACAGTGCTGGGGGGTGGGGGTGGTGGGAGACATGAGTGGGGCCCTGGTGGAGGGTGACCCTGGTGGCTGGGGTTTGGGGGTGGTGGGTGACATGAGTTGGACATGGGTGGGGGCCTGCTGGCAGGTGCCCCACAGTGCTGGGGGGTGGGGGTGGTGGGAGACATGAGTGGGGCCCTGGTGGAGGGTGACCCTGGTGGCTGGGGTTTGGGGGTGGTGGGAGACATGAGTTGGACATGGGTGGGGGCCTGCTGGCAGGTGCCCCACAGTGCTGGGGGGTGGGGGTGGTGGGAGACATGAGTTGGACATGGGTGGGGGCCTGCTGGCAGGTGCCCCACAGTGCTGGGGGGTGGGGGTGGTGGGAGACATGAGTTGGACATGGGTGGGGGCCTGCTGGCAGGTGCCCCACAGTGCTGGGGGGTGGGGGTGGTGGGAGACATGAGTTGGACATGGGTGGGGGCCTGCTGGCAGGTGCCCCACAGTGCTGGGGGGTGGGGGTGGTGGGAGACATGAGTTGGACATGGGTGGGGGCCTGCTGGCAGGTGCCCCACAGTGCTGGGGGGTGGGGGTGGTGGGAGACATGAGTTGGACATGGGTGGGGGCCTGCTGGCAGGTGCCCCACAGTGCTGGGGGGTGGGGGTGGTGGGAGACATGAGTTGGACATGGGTGGGGGCCTGCTGGCAGGTGCCCCACAGTGCTGGGGGGTGGGGGTGGTGGGAGACATGAGTTGGACATGGGTGGGGGCCTGCTGGCAGGTGCCCCACAGTGCTGGGGGGTGGGGGTGGTGGGAGACATGAGTGGGGCCCTGGTGGAGGGTGACCCTGGTGGCTGGGGGGTGGGGGTGGTGGGAGACATGAGTTGGACATGGGTGGGGGACTGCTGGCATGTGCCCCACAGTGCTGGGGGGTGGGGGTGCAAGGGGACATGTGTTGGTGTTCATTAGTTCAAGGAGACATGTGCCTTTGCTGGGGGGCATGCCCATGTTGGGTGGGCTGCCTGCGGGACATGACCAGGGATGCAGGGTAGTCCCCTGTGGTGTGGGCTGCCTGCAGGGGCCGTGGAGGGTGTACAGGGTACACCTGGGAGGACCCACACTGTCAAATCACATGTGGGACTCCCCGGCACCCCTGAAATACACGTACCGTGCAGAAATCGCGTGTAAAACTTCCCGCGCACCCCTGAAATACACGCGCCCAGGCTATTCGCGTGTAAAACTTCCCGCGCACCCCTGAAATACACGCGCCCAGGCTATTCGCGTGTAAAACTTCCCGCGCACCCCTGAAATACACGCGCCCAGGCTATTCGCGTGTGGGACTTCCCGCGCACCCCTGAAATACACGGGCCCAGGCTATTCGCGTGTGGAACTCCCCGCGCACCCCTGAAATACACGCGCCCAGGCTATTCGCGTGTGGAACTCCCCGCGCACCCCTCAAATTCACGCGCCCAGGCTATTCGCGTGTGGTACTTCCCGCGCACCCCTCAAATTCACGCGCCCAGGCTATTCGCGTGTGGAACTTCCCGCGAACCCCTGAAATACACGCGCCCAGCCTATTCGCGTGTGGAACTTCCCGCGCACCCCTGAAATACACGCGCCCAGCCTATTCGCGTGTGGAACTTCACGCGAACCCCTGAAATACACGTAGCCCGCTCCCCCAGGCCCGATCGCGTGTGGAACTTCACGCGAACCCCTGTAATACACGTAGCCCGCTCCCCCAGGCCCGATCGCGTGTGGAACTTCACGCGAACCCCTGAAATACACGTAGCCCGCTCCCCCAGGCCCGATCGCGTGAGGAACTTCACGCGAACCCCTGTAATACACGTAGCCCGCTCCCCCAGGCCCGATCGCGTGAGGAACTTCACGCGAACCCCTGTAATACACGTAGCCCGCTCCCCCAGGCCCGATCGCGTGTGGAAATTCCCGCGCACCCCTCAAATTCACGCGCCCAGGCTATTCGCGTGTGAAACTTCACGCGAACCCCTGAAATACACGTAGCACGCTCCCCCAGGCCCGATCGCGTGAGGAACTTCACGCGAACCCCTGTAATACACGTAGCCCGCTCCCCCAGGCCCGATCGCGTGTGGAACTTCACGCGAACCCCTGTAATACACGTAGCCCGCTCCCCCAGGCCCGATCGCGTGTGGAACTTCACGCGAACCCCTGAAATACACGTAGCCCGCTCCCCCAGGCCCGATCGCGTGAGGAACTTCACGCGAACCCCTGTAATACACGTAGCCCGCTCCCCCAGGCCCGATCGCGTGAGGAACTTCACGCGAACCCCTGTAATACACGTAGCCCGCTCCCCCAGGCCCGATCGCGTGAGGAACTTCACGCGAACCCCTGTAATACACGTAGCCCGCTCCCCCAGGCCCGATCGTGTGAATAACTTCACGCGAACCCCTGTGATGCACGTACCCTGCAAATCGCGTGTGACACTTCCCGCGCATCCCGGTATACATGCACACGTATTTTTTGTCAGCGGGTGTCCGTGTTTGTGGGTACCCCTTTGCACGTCATTTTTCCTGGAGGGCCACAGTATGGGACATTCATCATGGCAGTATATAGGTGCTATTTGTTGGCGCACCTTTTGGCGCACATTTCTTACAGCCGCAGAGACGCTACCGCCTCCTTTCTTGTGGCGGTCGTGTTTGTGCCTGTGCGCTGGTTTGAGCGTGCGCTTTTTTCCCCTATTCTATTCCATGAATACGTGTTGTAGGCGAGCGTGTGGGCGTTCCGCGCACTTGTGCCCTGTACTTCCCCCGTGACGCCCACGTTTTGGCAAGTTGTTCCCCATTCCGAGTGTTACGCCCGTGTTCCGCCTACTTTTATTGCGTGCGCCGCGCTATGTGCGAATTTCGCTGTGGCCTGTGCGATTTTCGCTGTGACCTGGCGCACGCTGTTAGATGGCCTGTGCGCCAACGTGCGCCAACGTGCGCCGCGCACTTTTTTTTCGCACATCCGCTGGTTTTCTCGCGCACGGCCTTCCATGAATCGACGTGCGCTGCTTTTCGTGCGATTTTCGCACGTTCACTGCGATTTTCGCTATTCCACTGCGAATCGCACGTTTTTGCCCACTTGCGCCGCGCTAATTATTCCATGAATCGGCCTCCTAATACCTTGACTAAAAGCACTAAAAAGCCGAGTGGAATTCTCAAAAACAAACCATCGAATGTTGACATCCGCGAGTTTTGTATAGTGCGCGCGGATTTAACATCTGCATCTGTATCTTCTGAAGCGGATTGCTTCATTACACCGTGTGAATTCACAAGCCCTGTCTTTTTCTCAACACAGATGGAAGTAGAACAAACACCTGTGCCCTGCTGTGACACCGTCACAGACTCTGTGTTACTCGCCATTGGGAACAATGTAACAATAATAGCCAATGACTCCGGCAAGGACTCACAGTGTCCACCAGTGAACCCTTTAATTACTGACACTTTTTTAATGAGGGAATCTTCAAACTTAGACATTTCTGTAACTGAAAATATTCCTGATTTAGAACAATCATTAGAACATTCTGTAACTACAGGTCCTCAGGCAGATATTGCTGACTCCAACGCAGATTTTGCCCTCCCTTCTGTTTTATTAATTTCGGATGTGTCTCATAATATTAGACCCTTGTCTCAGTCCCCAGATATATTTGGGACTTCTATCCGAGAGTCACTTGAGTTGTCCTTTATGCGACCTACACCGCGCAAAAGTGACTTACCTCATAGTGAACTACCATTAGTATCGCCCGTTAAGGAAGTACATACTTCACAACCTACCTTGCTGGAAGTAACATTGATAGCCCTGAATTCGACTATCTACTCTTTAATTAAACTATTTGAGACTCTGGATTCTAAAATAACCAAACAATCAATACAGATTGACCAGATAGTAAACTGGATGCAGGACATACAGTGTAAACAAAAGAAAGAAAGAAGTATGTTTATGTATAATGAACATGAACTCCAACAGAAATTGCCTAGAAATCATAATATAGAGTTCAAGGGCCCGAGTGTGAGGGTTGATAATGTAGCACCATCCTTGCCTATCATACCGTACATTATACGAGTTGAGGTGTTAGTCAATCCAGCACCCTGTAATAATACTGATGACGATGCAGCTTGTAATAAAGCCAGTACGATAAAGTCGCAAGAGGACACAATGGAACCACCTGTATTGATGCCTCACCCAATATTTAATTTAGAAAATGTCCAAACTAAATTTAAAGGCCCACAAAAATCTACAATAACTCATACTCGTCTACCCTAACGAGGCAATTTGTACGGAAGATTCAAATCCCTAAGACACAAAATGGAATCACTAGTTTGGCGGTAGTAGCCAAGTACAAAAACATGACTAGTGGCATCAATGTGAGTCATAATTCCAAGAAAAAACGATTAGATGTTTACCAGTCCTTAGATGACATAGGGGGTCATTACAAGTTAGGCGGTAAGGGATACCGGGCACTGGTAAGGAGACCGGTGCCGGTAATCCCTTACCGCCCAATTCTGAGGTCCCTTAGCGGGAACCGCAAGGGACGTGTGGTCGGACCACACGTCCTTTACGGGTCCCGTTAGGGGACCCTTCCCCATTCCCATTGAGCCCTATGGGGGCTCAATGGGAATGGGGAATGGCATTTGGAATGGGGACTTACCGGGGACGCCTAGGGCGGAATGTCCCGGAAAGTCCCCACTCCACCAGACCGGACCCAGACACGATTTTGGAGGCAGCCATGGCGCTAATAGCACCATGGCTGCCTCCAAAGTTGTAAGGAGGCCCATAGTCAATAATATTGAAGAAGATCAAAGAACAAATGGTAAAACCCCAATGATGCAGAGAACATCTGCTTATATACAGGCTGTTCTTCCAGACACAAACACTAAGAAAGACATTGAATCAACCTTAACTGAAACACTCCTACCGCCGATAAGAGAGGAGAAAAAAAGAAATCGATTCAAGATTATTTGACAAAGAAAGCACAACAAGCGATCTTGGAGAAAGCCTGTGATATCATCTCTATGCAAATTTCCAGCATTAACATGCCCCAGGTAGAAAATAAGGCAAATCAACATGTGGCGGACCATGATATGGCTCCACATCTCCCAGTTGGGCCTCCCGTTGTCGATTATCCCTTTGATTACAATTCGGCAACACGTGATCTAAAAAATGCAAGCTATTTCCATCGCTTGATAGTGAAATGTCGACCTGCCCCATTTGAACAGTATGATATTTGTCGTTCGAACATTCTAGCCATAATTGGTGATATACCACACGTAGAAGATATTGTATCTTCGGATACAGACCAAGTAGAGTTTTTGAATGACAAAGATCTGACTATAGTTCGACTATGGATTCGATTGGGTCTGGTTAGAAACACCCTATGGTTGGCCAAAATTGAGCTCTTTCACCTGGGATTCCTTTTGGCACAAGACCTGACGCCTTCCAGGCCCCCTTCTCTAAAGGTGGGCCTAAAACCTCTGAACATGCCCCCGGACATCGAGGGCCTAATAATGAGTGGTATGTACCCCTACTAGCCACTTGAATCCATCCGATAAATCTGTGGGTAAATTGGCTAGTTGGAATACAAGAGGCCATGTTCATCTCTTCAAAGAAAGTGCAAATTAAATTGATAACATTGATATTCTGGTGTTACAAGAAACTTTGTTAGTCGAGCGAGCAGCCTGTGTGTGTAAATCACAGCATTAACCTTAATCCGGATTCAAATAAGAACAAAGGGCACCCAACTTCAGGCCTCATGGTAATTACCATGAATGATGTAGGCCTAAAATTACATCCTTAGGAATCCCCAAATGATCACCTGCAGATGGTCCAGATCCATTATTCAGGGGGGTTAATTGCTTTGATCAATATGTATAGAAACCCGGCTGCTCTGACTGACCAAAACTTTTTTTACAAGTTGGAATCACTTTTGAAGGTGATAAGTGACACTACCGAAATTACCAGGACCATCATTGCAGGAGATTTGAGCTTACAATTCCTGGATGACGATAAAAACAAACACAAAAAGAATTTAGTAGTTGAAAAATTGACAACCTTTATGGAGAGGTAGCAATTATATATGTTGAATGGCACAATTGAGGGAGATGTGCCTCCAGCACCGACATGGCGTAGAGGGAAAAGTCACTCCATCATAGATTATATCTATGTCGATACCCTAACTTGTGCATTTTGAAGGGGTTAAACAGCTTCATAGTGATCATGAGTTGCTTTTAGCTCAATGTAACCTTGGCTTAACGGAGGAACCATTCATACGAAATCGTCATTCTAAATCGTAACAGGTTAATAATGCACCGACACACTTCTTCTGGAATTCCAACTCTCTTAATTTGTCTAACGATAATATAACCAAATTACAAACCAGGCAAACTGGTGCGCACACATTTAGTGATAATTATATTGATAACATGCAGTTATTTAAAATCCATTCACGCGTAAGTGCAGGGCACACTTTCAAAAAGAGACATACATTTGATTGTGAACTGCAGAATCATAAAAGAGAGATGAGAATTCTGAAGAGACGCGCCCTGCCAAACCACCACTCGAGAAGGCCACTCTATTGAGATCTATAAAATGCAAATACAATAATTGGAGACAATCAAGGAAAGCTCATTTATATCAGCTATATGGTGAGTTAATGCTGAAGGCATTGAAGGAGAAAAACTTGGCACAGATATGGAGACACCTAAACATAGCTAATCATAATACTCAACTCCCGATACAAATCAATGCTGTCACTCAGGAGCTGTGGATTCAACATTACACTGAATTGTATGCTCGACCAAAGACTTCTGTTGAAATGGATAATGCTGCAAACTCCATTAGGTTGTATCAAATGAACATCAATGAAGAGTAATTCAAGAGCTACTGGGCCTGATGGCTTAAACAGCATCCGCGGGAATGGGCCTCAATACTTGATAACATTTTTCAACATGTCCTCACATCGGGAACCATACCAGACTCATGGCGGCACTCTATAATTGTGCCTATATTCAAGAAGGGCGATCGGTCTTGTCCTGCCAACTATCGACCGATCGCCCTTCTTGATGTTGTCGGCAAGATTTTTTTGAGATTCATTCTCAGAGATTTTAATCAGTGGGCAATAACGAACTCCCGCCGTAATCCGTTTCAAAGTGTATTTGTGCCAGAGCTGGGCACATCAATCAACTTGCTATTAGAGCCATCCAAAGTCAGCACTTTAGAAGTGGCCTACCTCTTTACATGATATTCGTGGACTTTCGGGCCACGCTTGATTTGGTATCCAGAGTGATCTTATTTGAAAAATTGAAAAAGGCAAATTGCCCTACAACCATCTTTGCCTTGATCCAGTCCCTCCACACAGGTACAAAGATACAGGTTAGGACTTCTATCATGGGCGATGTAACACCACCAATGGAGACCTTCAGAGGACTGAGGCAAGGATGTATACTTGCCTCGGCAATATGTAACTTTTTCATAGCAGATATGAGCAATGGATTTTATGACATTAACAGTGATACACCGAAGCTTAATGACCACCAGGTACCAGCACTATTTTAAGCTGATGACCTAGTGTTGATGTCGAAGACACCACAAGGTCTTCCGCGACTATTGAATGCTTTATCACTGTATGTCGATCAGAATTTACTGTCAGTTAACGTGGGTAAAACAAAGGTGCTAATATGTAACAGAAAAAAGGGAACAAACAGTGATAAAAAATGGGTTTTGCAAAAAACTGTGCTTGATACTGTTCACCAGTATACATACCTAGGCACTTTACTTAGCAATGACAGAAATGATAGACCCTACCTCAGAAATCTGGGAACAATGGTGTCCACTGGAATATCTCAGTCAATATTAATACAGTCAAAATATGGGAAATTTTCACTTTATCTGATTATAACTTTTTATAGACGAAAAATCACCCCAATACTACTATACGAAGATGATACAAAACTTACAGTCTCTGAAAACCTCATGCAAAAACTTGAGGGGCGATATTGGAAAAGTGTGCTAAATCTCCCCAAATCTGTGTCAGTTGTTTAGATTCAATATGAATTGGGTTTAATCTCCCTGTATTGTATATATCTGTGGCAAGTAATTTCTCTATTTAGGAAGTGTCTGTTGGCGCAAGAGTCAGGAATGCTAATAAGTATATTATCCCAATACATTTTTACATCAACACACATATTTGTCAAGACATGGAGGAACCTGGTGGTGCAGACACTGGCCCTAGGTGACATTTCGATACAAATTTTAGTGGAGAACCCTATTAAAGCTAAAACCAAGTTATTCCAATACGATTGGACACAAACGAGGGAGAAATGTCTGAAATACAATAATTTAAAAAAAAAACATTTCAAGACAAGAAATATAGTACTGTTGAACCATATTTAATACAGTCAGCTTCAATATCACACAGGTTAGATTTTCTTCGTTTAAGGTTTGACTTGTGGCCTTCTAGAGATATTTTAAATAAGCGTGGGCAGCTAATAAGTGGTGAAAGTGTTTGTCGATGTGGTCTATATAAAGGAAGCAAAGAAACTTTGCAACATTTAATTACCAGATGCGAGATGCTTGAGGATTTACGATCACTGCATTTTAAAAAGTTGAAATCTGAATATTTAACGTTCACTTACGACCAGCTTTGGCAAATTATATTTTCTGGATATAGAGTCACAATTCGAATTGCTGTCCATCAATTCTTGTATGCATTAAAACTTAGTGGCTAGAGACATGTGAATTTAAAATATTTAATAATTGTATTACGACATGTCAAGTCCAAACAGAAGATATACAGTTTTATGATCCTTTTGTTTATATTTTATGAATTGTGAACTGGGAATGTTTAAGCCATTACTGTATTTATGGTTTTAAAATTAATTTTGTATTTCTCTTTTGATGGCTATATTGTGAATACTATAAAATGTAAGTTTTTAAAATTGTAAAGTTGATTTATCAGCTAAAACATTTTTTTTTAAAAGGGGTGCAGTGATACAGAGTGTTCCTGTATTTACTTTCATAGTGCAGCCTCAGCTGAACAATGGTCAGCCTTTCAGTCATAAGTAAATTCCTGATACTGTGCAACCTTTGCTGCAGCATGAGAAAGATTCATTCTAAAACGGCTGCCCACAGTCACTCAGATAAATCAATTTCAGGGATCATTTTGGGGGCTCAGTTTGGGAGCATTTAGTTGGCATATTCCAGAGGGCCTTACACCCCACATCGCTTCAAAACCATAACAATGGCAGTAGGCGCTACAAAAATATCACATAACAGAACTGCGCAGACAAACTCCTCACAGACGACCATCACAAGGCTAGCCTTAAGCACATCTACAATAACCGAGCCATGACTAAACTCCTCTTAAGCCCTGTCATAGCAGGGCCATCCCCCATTACCCACACCCCCTTTGGGGTATAAGACATCATGCAATGGTTACACAGACCTAATAATCACAAGGACACATGGAGTATATTTGGAAACACAAGATCACATTTATTGGAGTCATACAACATTTTGGGGGGCGGTCCCAGCCCTAAGTAAAGTCACATCACCTTAGACTTCTACGGTAGCCCATTGGTTTTCCGGGATTGTTATTATCTTATAGTTCCCGGGGACACCTGTTACTTCCGGTTTTCAGAGTCGCGGACGTCTCCGCTTCTGATTATAAACTGCCAAGCAGTAATTCTTCGGGACCACTGAATCTCATTGACGAGGAGTCTCAACTGTCCATAAAGGACCTGTCGTCCGAATTTGGCTCTAATGTGCCCATTGGGAAATCGCCCACGGCCGAATCCGAAGCGTCAAACTCACTCCTGTAGGACTGCCCCATAACTCTGCCTGTGAAGGAAAAGAAAAAGTTAGCAATCGTACACAACTCATGAACAAAAAATACTTGCAAATTTAAATCCTTTACAGTCCGCTAGAAAAGAAAAAGTACTCAACAAAATCCTTAATTACATATAAATGAACCAATCCTTATAATAAGCAATCAATCTCTTTAATTTCATATAACTGAAACAATACCCATAACCTACTCAGTAAATTTCTGCTTCATGCCCATGCTATCCTGCCTGAAGGGGGAGGGAGGGTGGGACTTCAGACGGGTGGGCTGCAAAAGAGGGTGAGCTGAACAGCCCCTGCTGCTTATAACTGCTCCTCGATCCCAGCCGGATGTGGCTGGGCCCGGGGACATCCCTTCCTACCACAGAGGAGGCGAGGTGTGAGTACCCCGGGGGGGTTGGCCAGAGGGGCAACACACTATGTGGGGCTGTTCCTCTAACGCCCCCTCCGGGGGCTAGTCAGCCCCTTACTCCCCCATATCAGTGACAAACCAGACCCAAACTGCTGTAGTCTATCAGATCTTGGGCTTTTCCCTATGGATAACATACTCCTAGGTTTCTCCACCAAACCTATAGAAAGCAGATTGGCACTCAAGAACTGTGTCCTTCTGACCTGCATCCATCAACACTACAGGTTTCGCATCTGCCTTTACAAGTGTCCCAGTAATTAAGCCCCTCCCCCCTTTCTCTTACAAATCGCAAGCACAGCAAGGCCACCAAGAGTGGCAGATGTACGCCATATAAGACCACATACATTACATATTACCTATACAAAAGCCAACACTTTTGCCCTTGTTAGTACTTGTTTTTTTTTTAAACTTTACTTATTAATTGTGGTGGTACACTTCACTTCTTCAACATGACATTCCATAACATTCAACAATTTACTTATCCGATATCGAAACATGATCACAGCTTATAGAGTCTACACCGTCGGTACATTACCGAGACCAGCCGGGCTACTCCCAGCCGCCCCTGATTCACACAAGAATACCCTGAATGGAGCCCAGATATCTTTGGGTTTGCATGGCCCCGGTAGCGACATTACGTATTGTTCCTCACATTCATTGACATAAGCCAGTTCTTTAAGGAAGTTATTTGCACGTGGTGCGTATGTACTCTTCCATTGTTGCAATATACATTTTTTGGCCACTATGCATGCTACATTAAATAATCGTCTGGTCACCTCCGAGGTCTTCCCAATATCTCTGAATAAGTATTTCTGGGGCGTTAGGTCTGCCAGGATCTGTGTAATATCTTCTAGAAGGGATGCTACTTCGTCCCAGAACCTGTATATGGGTGGGCAGCTCCAATACATATGGAATGAGTCAGCATCTTCGCTCCCACATTTCAGGCAACTGACTGAACCATCTCGTGTGAATTTAGCTACTTTTTCAGGGGTGTAGTGCAACTTGTTTAATACCTTAAATTGGATCTGGCGGAGGCCTGCTTTGATAGACACTCTTTTAGTTAAATCACAGGCCCTCATTACAACACCGGCGCTAAACCATGGCGCTATTAGCACCATGGTTGCTGCCGGTATTGTAACGAGTCCGCCATGGTGAAATGGGGAAGTACCATCCCATTCCAAGGTTGGCGGGGCGGTACTTCCCCCATTTCACCATGGCCCTTCCCCATTCCCATTTTTGCCCCATAGGGCATAATGGGATTGGGGAAAGGCAGTAATTACAGTACCGCAAATTGCGGTACCGTAATTATCGTCAGGGTCCCTTTGCGGGTCCCTGCAATAACGGCTGGTTCCAGCCGCTGTTATGGGAATTTGGCGCTAAGGGAATACCGGTACCGGTACCCTTACCGGTACCGGTAATCCCTTAGTGCCAGGGTCGTAATGACCCCCACAGTATTTTCCCCATTTCTCGTCTGAAATTGTGATTCCTAGATCAGTTTCCCATGATAGTTTGATCTTATTTGTTGTAGGTGTGCTTGCCTGCATGACTGCAAAGAGCCCCGAGACACCAACCCCCGCTTAGGTGGACAGCGCAGTGAGGCATGGGTGAGTGGGTGGTTCATCAGGGAATAGAGGCCATCTGGCTTTAAAAGCCATCCGCATTCGATGATATTGTAGTATTTTCAGTTGATCCCACCCCATTCCAACTTTAAATTCCTCCAAAGTTATGAATTTGCCATTAGGGTAGATATCTTTGAGTTTAAATTCCTCCTCTGGATCCCAATTTGTTCAGACATCTGGGTCATACGATGGTGCTATGCCGGGGAAGTTCCAAAAGGGTGCTTCTGAGTAATAAGGAGTCACTAATTCAAGCCTGCGGAAGAGTCTGGACCATGCATGTACTGTTATGCTAACCGGATGAAATGGACGATCATCTTTATGTTTCTTGTTAAAGATTATGGACCGTATATCAGTTGGGCGAGCAGCGTGCTTTTCGATAACAACGTGGGGAGAGGTGTTCAGTTCATCATACCAGTATCTGATAAATTGGGCTTGTGCCACCAGGTAGTATAGCTCAAAGTCTGGGGCCGCCATTCCCCCTTTGCTATAGGGTTCCACCATTTTTTCCCATTTCATTCTGGCTGCACCCCCTCCCCATACAAACTCCACTGCCAAGGATCGAAGGGCTGCGAAAAACTGTGCACCCGGCCACAACGGAATGGTAGTGAATATATATAGTAATTTCGGAAGTATTACCATTTTTAATACGGCCACTCGACCAATAAGTGAAATAGGGAGTTTCGTCCATAACCGGAGTTTGGTGGATATATACTCAAAAGATGTTCATGATTGTCAGCATAGAGGGAGGCTTTTTCACCAGACACAATAATTCCCAGATATCTTATTTTGATGGGGGACCATTGCAGACCATATGTGTTGGCCGGGCACCTCGTGGCAGGGGTCAGGGGGAATATCTCGGATTTGGACCTATTAGTTTTGTAGCCTGAGTATTCGGCGAACTCCTGTATGGTCTCGATCGCCGGGCCTAAGTGTACATCTGGTTCGCGGATATATAACAATGTATCATCTGCATATAGGGATATTGATTGGGTCAGGCCGGCCATTGTGATGCCCCTTTGACCCTGGTACTCCCTGATTGCTGCCGCAGCTGGTTCCATTGTGAGGGCGAATAGTATGGGGGAAAATGGGCATCCCTGTCGCCTACCCCTGCCCAGCCCAAACCAGTCGGATATCATGCGATTGGTCATCACCCTGGCTCTGGGGTCGGAGTACAACAGACCGACGCATCTCAAAAAGTATGTGCCTATACCGAATTTCTCTAGCACTTTGAACAAGTACAGCCATGATACTGAATCAAACGCTTTTTCAGCGTCAAGTGAAACAGCAACTGCCTGGGCTTCTGGTTTTATCTGGGCCATGATACCGAATAGCCTCCTAAGGTTGAGAGCCGTCGATCTAGTAGGGATAAAGCCGCACTGATCTGGATGTACCAATGTAGGCATGTGTGGAAGAAGTCTTGTGGCCAGAATTTTGGCAAATATTTTAGCGTCACAGTTTATTAGGGACAAGGGTCGGTAAGAGTACATCTCATTGGGTGGTCGTCTGAGCTTCAGCAATACTGTTATTAAGGCCTCTCTCATTAATGGTGGCAGGGTACCCACCTCCACAGCCTCCTCCCACACCGACAATAGCACCGGGGTCAGTTCCTCGTTAAACTCCTTATAAAATTCTGCTCCAAGCCTGTCCGAGCCCGGTGCTTTGCCGCTGGCCAATGATTTGATCGCCTCGGCGACTTCCTCAGTGGTCAGGGGTTGGTCTAATGCAAGCCTGTATTCCGTGGGCAGCTATGAGAGAGTGAAGCTGTTGAGGTACGTTTTCACATCCTCGGCTGATTTCGAGTCATGGTTAGAGTAAAGGTCTGAGTAAAAACAGGTGAATTCCCTATTTATCCCATCTTCACTAGTGACCACTGAACCGTCTGCCATTAGTATACTGGAGATCAGCGAGTGCTGCCTTTCGGCTTTCAGTAGGTTGGCCAAGGTGCGCCCTGCTCTGTTGCGCTCACCATACCTACGCGCTCTATGAGGGGTTGACATATAAAGCAGTTCCCTGGTAGCTAGTTTATTGAATTCCATAAGGTTACAATTGATATTTGAGAGGGTTTCATTGTCATGTTTATCTGTGTATCTCGCTTCCAGGTTTCCCAGGTGTTTTTCCACCTCCTCTAGCTCTATCCGAACCGCCTTCAACATGCCTGTGGACTTAGAAAGCAGTATTCCTCTCACCCATACCTTAAAGGCCTCCCAGAGGGTATGATGACTATCCACTGAGCCCCTATTAATTTCGAGGAAGTGCTCCACCTCTATATGTAATGCCTCCGCTACTGCTGGATCTTTGAGGATATCTGGTGGCATCCTCCATCTCCTAGCTGAGGGTTTTGTGTTTCCCAATATTATTGTCATTATAACAGGAGAGTGGTCTGAAAGGGAGCGGGGGAGTATTTCACAGTTTTCTATCTGATGCATGAGGCTTGTGGAGGCCAACCAGTAATCTATTCTGTACTCAGTGTCATGCACCGATGAGTAAAATGTGTATTGTCTCTTATATGGATGTAGTGTTCTCCATGAGTCAACCATTGTCAATTGTGACAGGATTTGTAGCAGCATCACTGCCGCCTTGGAGGGGGCTCGATGCTTTGTATTGGAGCAGTCCAGTGTGACATCAAGCATTGTGTTAAAATCCCCCCCCCCCCACAGGATCTGTTCAAGCCCCATATATCCTATTTCATGTACCACATCCACATACAAATCAGGGTCATCTAAGTTCGGACCACAGGTATTACCAACACCACCTCCCTTCCAGCAACACTACCCCATACTATGACGTAGCGTCTGTGAATGTCCACTTTGCTTTTACCGAATCAAAAACCAACAGAGGGGTGTATAAGAGTTAGAACCCCTCTCGCCTTGTGGAGTAATCTGTATAATATTTATTTTGTCCCCAGTTCTTCAAGAAGTCCATGTTTACCTTTCGGGGTCCATGGGTCTCTTGCAGCATGATCACCTGCGGATGATGCCTAGTGACGTAGACTCCCACCTTTCTAGACTTAGCTTGATTGTTCAATCCCTGAACATTCCACGTGAGGAGCCTTAACTTCAGTCCCTTATCTCTCGCTCCGGCGTATGCCATGACTGTGTGTTAATATTGTTTTCCTTGTTCCGGTTTTCCCCGGACGAATGTCATGTGCAGCAATGCGACCACCACTTTTAACTTGTAAAACCCTTCCAACTGGGTTCCCGAAACACCTCCCCCCATCTTGAATCCCATATATCCCAACAAAATGAATTCTATCATAACAAATTGGCCCCCCACCCACATCGTCTCCCCCAACATAACGATGTTGCCCAACAACGCTCGGAACTTTCCCGATGGGCATTCCCCCAAAAAACCTTGCAACTTTCCTGAGGGTAGCCTGCTGCCGCCATCCGGGGGCTCACGGCTCGAAGCTACATTAAATCTGTGTCCAGGCCGCTCTCTGTAATTGTTCCTGACTTCCTGTGGCGAGGATTAGATGATGGGAGCCCCTCAGTCTGCTGCGTCAAGCCTCTCCTCTCCCGGCTGGATTCCGGCGTTTGATTGTGTGCCCTGTCTCTGGGAGGCAGAGGGATGGAAGCCTCCACGTATGTCATGGCTTCCGTGGGGTTTTCAAAAAAGTGGGCTCTACCTCCGTGTTGGATTCTGATCTTCGCGGGAAAGATCAGGGCATAAGCTACATTTCGCATCCGTAGTTGCCTTTTCACCTGCTCATAGGATCGACGTTGTGCTTGCACCCCAGCAGAGAAGTCCGGGTATATGTGAATTCTATTGTGTTCAAAGTGCAACGTGCCTTTCTCTCTGGAGAGTCGGAGGATAGCATCCCTATCTCTATAGTTAAGGATATGTGCTATTATGGTGCGAGGCGGTGCCCCAGGTTTCGGCGGAGGCGCAAGGGTGCAGTGAGCACTCTCAAAAAGAAAATGCTCAGAGAAAGACTCAGGCCCCAGGATATCTTTTAAAAGGTGTTCTAACTGCCGCTCCATGTCACCCTTGCCAAAGGTTTCCGCAACCCCAACAATCCGGATGTTGTTTCTACGAGATCTCGATTCTAAATCCTCACATTTACTCTGAGTTTTACGAAGATCTGTTTTGAGTTGGGCTATGTCTCGGCCATGTTGTGAAATGATGTCTTCGTTTGCACTGATTCTATTCTCCGTTTCCGTAATACGTGAGCTCTCCTTCTCCACTCTGGCCTTCAAGGATCCGATCATCACCACTATGTCGTCCAGCTTGACATTGACTGCCATAAACCCGTTCTGGACCAGTGTTGCCAGGCGTTCTAAGGGGTCTTCATCTTGCCTGTCCGGGGGCTGCTGCGACCCATCGGGCACCCTGCACAGCTGGGAGCTGGCGAAGGAATCCATTGGGCCAGTTTTTTTACCTCCTGCACCCTTCCTCTCGGTGCGGCCCATGTAGATTAGTGAATGTCCTTGTAGTGGGTTGTGTCCTCCCACGTATCGTGTCGTTGATAAGAACCAAATAGTATGGGGGCTCTGTATCTTCCACATCCACTACCTGGCTCGGGTATCTGCTCTCCTCCACTTGTTCCCCCCGTCTGAACGGGTATTGCCACCAGGCAGACCCACCCTGGTTACTCAGGATGTCCAGTGCTCTATAGTCCTTAGCAGGGCGTCTCGCTGGTCCACTCCGGGGAGTGGATTGGTCATCAGCCCAGGCCTGACGTTGCTGTGCCCACTCAGGGTATTAGTGGCTCCCCCGTGTCACTGCAGGGGTAATTATGGAGCAGGCATCAGTGTTTCACCTCTTGCCTGGGGGTGCAGCCCCAGGCGTCCCACTGTCAGTGACTGCGCAGCTCCGAAATGGTCCCTCAGGATCCCCACGTTATTTCTGTACAGCGTGGCTTCCATTGTATTTGCCGGGCCACGTATTATGCTTGTGTCACCATGGGCCCCGTTCACATCCCACCATCCGGGCTGCCTCCGTGTCCCCTGCCGTGTCGGGCGCCCATCCCTCCATGGGCTTTATTACAGTGGCGGCGGCTGGGGGGGTGGCGGGGCTTCCACTCACTTGTTCCGCCGGGCCGGAGTGCACTGGCGTTGTCTTTCCGCGCCTTACCCAGGCGCCCTTGTAGGAGCAGGTCCTGGTCCCCCAGGTAGACGACGCAGCTACGGCTCACGTTAGTCGGGGCCTGGAGTTCGTGTAGATGTGCACTCTGGCTCCCCCACAGCACGCTCACGGGTGCACACCTCGTACGCTTCAGCAGCGGGGCTATCTCCGTGTGTTGGTCCAAGGATATCGGGTCACGTGGCTCTTCCAGGGGGCTCCACACCACCGCATACACAGCCGCGCCCCTCCCCTGCCCTTCCGCGCTCCGCCTCCGGCCATCAAGTAAATATTCTGGGGAGCCACTGGGCGGCGACGCCGCTTACACACAGCCGGCACGTCTTCTGGGTGGAATATCTCAGCAGTCCAGCTACAGATTCGCCCAATTTCTTAAGGGTACGTGTAGGAGACCCTCCGACACAGGAATCTTTGTTGTAAACGTGTGCAGAGCGGCGTAGGAAGGATATTTTGGCACAGGATTTTTTGTATGAGCCGGAGCTCTCCTTTCAGGCGGCCATCTTTAATGCGCGCAACAGCGCCTCCCCTGTTAGTACTTGTTTTTAACAGGACTTAATTGCAAGGAAGAGGCGCAAGGGCACACATCTGTCTTATTTTCATTCAAACAGGAACTCCTTCACATGCACAGTTGAGGCCTTCAATCTAAGAAGACTGCTTAAAATTAACACTGGCAGGCCTCATAGGAAACAACTTTGATGTTACTACATTATACAAGTAGCTAGAAATCAAGGAATAGACACTTCCCAAGCACTGCTATTTGGACCTAGCCAAAACATGACAAACAGCTGGAAAAGGGTGCAAGTACACAATCATATGTCAGTGCCTCACAAATCTCCTTATCCTATAAACGCAAATGCCGTTCTGATCACTTTTCAGGGAGCTGCAGTCTTCTCTGTGTTATAAATCCGCTGTTTAGCTTGAAACCAAGGATGGGCAATACACCATTGTTTTTTTGTTCTCACAGAAGGCACACTCAACAGCTGGCCAGTTTAGGAGGAGTGTGGGGGTACTTCTGCTGCGTTCTGACATTTACCCAAGACATCTTACCACCATGTATAAAAGTAAATGTAACCAGTCAACATCACAAGTACTTCAAAGAGACAGCCCAACAGGTCCTCTCCTTTCCTCTCTTCTGTAGTGTAAATAACTCTTAATGGGTATGGCAGAACAGAACCATCCCTGTCTCCAGGACACCCCATGTGGGGAACAGCTCACACATTGTGCATATGGTGATCCCTGACAGCATCTCCCTACTGTTTGAAGGATATCCCTTAAAATCTGGACAAATGAAGCATGGTTGTCCCACTGTTAGAGCTGTGGCAAAAGTAAGGAAAAACCCCTGAGGCCCTTAGCTAGAAAGGGGCGAGAGAGACTACAAACTAAAGATTGGAGACGTATTGGAAAGCCCATCACAACCCCCCACAACATAGTCCTTGTCTGTCACTGCCAACAAACTTCTCTTCACCATCCTCTCCATGTCCTTTTTTATGCCAGTGTGCAGCACATTTTTGAGGAATCCACACCCCACACTACATGTTTTTTGCTGCATTTTTCATCTTGATGAATCCCTTGCAGGGATGCGGGGAGCGTCGCTGATACCGAAGGCCTGGTGCCACGTCAAAACCGAGCTTGCATCTGTTGGTAGCAGTGGAGGGGGGGTTTCACTGTAGACTGTGTGAGACGAGTTTGGGGCTTGAGGGAGACAGCAAGGTAAACCTCTGGGTGAAATGAGCAGGGTGTTATGACCCCAGCCTGACAAACAGCTTCTTGCTTTTCCCAAGAAGGGCCCTGCCCTGATGGGCAGAATTCCCAGCAGGACACTGAGCAAAGCACATGAGCATGCTAGAGTGAGCTTGAGGTATCTCTCAGCCTGCCACCAGCATTCTAAGCAAGGCAAAATGGGTGACTGTGCCACCAGATTTCAAGTAGCGAGAGAGACAGAGAGAGAAAGATAGAGAGCGATTGGCAGGTGCAGTGTGAGATAATGAAATGAGACCGGTCTGCACTCCAGTGGTGGGAGTGCAGGGTTGCGGGCGCTTTTGCCTTAACTGCATGTTATTCAGAGCTCATGTCTTTTGCATGCAAGGTATAGCAGAGCCCTCAACTCTAGATGGCTTAGTGGTCGATAGACTATTTATAATAACCAGTCCGCTCTACAATACAGCTGAGTCCCACGAACAATTCGGTCCAGCTGTCACATAGTCACTGGCATAACAGCCGTATCTGCGCCTAAACACAATGCCCTGCATGAATTCTATAATGTTTTAAACTAGTTAGTCATCTCTCCTAGTTATTGAATAGTCACCTAATTCTATTTACTCTTTGCATGCAATGTAATGCTTTTTTTATTTCCATGCTTGCACAGACCACTGTCTTCCGAAGGGCCTTCCACCCCACAGCGCTTCGAAGCCATAACAATGGCAGTAGGCGCTATACAAATATCAAATAACATAACCTATTTACATATAGTCAATTGCATTCTTAAAGGTGCAAGTGACAATTACTTCAAAGTTTAAAACAAAAGAAAATGATGCCTCATAAGACTCCTTTAAGCACCGGATAGCAATGATTTATCAAACAAAAGCTAAGGACTTCCACAATGGCTATCTTATGTCATTGTGGTCCCATTCCACAATGGTATTGCCTTTTCTTGGAGAGAGGGTGGGTGGGGCCTCTTAGGATGTCTGTGCATTAGGAATTGATCATGTGTACATTCTATCCTTTGGACAGCCCATGAAGTAATTGGATGATGTAGCTGCTTTATCTCCAAGTTGTGATTAATCATCACTGTTTTCCAGGGGGTGACTTCCTCCCATGTGGCCAGGGGACAGCAGCCGCTACCTGATCTTGACCCTGAGGGTGGCTATATGAGGGAGGATCACATGGGAGGAGACAGCCTCTGGGACGGAGTGGTGACATCCACGGATGAGACATGGTAACCCTCTATCCCCTTGCAAGATGACTCTCCCATACAAAATACCGTAATTGCCCAGTGCAACGATTTCCCTGCTCCCTCAAATGAGAGTGCTGGATTTCTCTCAATTCAATCTGCAGATCAACTCTCAAACACTGACTTACCTTCAGAACATGATAAACCCATTCCTCCAATGTTTCCGGGTTAGTTAGTTAAAAGGGACTACTATTCCCAGAATCACCTTTAACACTGCTACAAGGAAGAGGAATGGAGGAATACGGAGCAGAAGAAGCTCTGAGCACAGGCACCACTCTAGTTGTTGGGAGTGTGCACCTGTGCCCGGGACATTTAGAACAGGATCGCCAGAAGGAATGGCAGACTGCTGGTGGGAGCGGGTTGCAGCTCTTTATACTACCGAAGAGCGATGAGAAGGACGTGGAGCAAACCGACTTGAATACCGACTAGAGGAGGGCTGCGCGAAGAAGATTCCATGGGGGAATGCCAGAAGCAAGTGCAAGGCTCCTGGGCATTCGCTGTTGGAAAGAAGCAACAAGGTACTCAATGGAGACCCACGAGGAGAAGAGAAGCCGAGCAGGGAACCACGGGAAGCAGGGAAGCCAAAAGCCGAGCAGAACGAGGAAGAGAGCATCCGACAGCTGTCATCAGCGGTCTGCGAGCAGAACGAGAAAGGCCACGAAGAGCCTGTGAATCCACGCTGGGACGAAGGGAACACTGGGGCGTATTTGTGAGCACACTACATGTTAAATGTTAAACGACCCAAAAGGGATAAAGGAAGGAAGCCGTTTGTTAATACTGAAAGTGAGAAAGTAAAAGTGCATTTACCAGAGAAATGAGTCTTTGAAGTTTGCCCCTTTGTACAGAGAATAAGAAACGGTAACAAATTGAAATTTACCGAACAATGTGAATTAACTAATAACGCTAAGGCAGAGAATTCCCAAAATTTGAAGTGTGAGCAAAATCCTAACAAGGCCAGATATTATGAACAAAAGGAATTAGCCGAAAGGGCTAATGTGGTAAATTATCAAAAGTAGACTTGCAGAAATAGGCATACACAAGTGTGTTGGAAGTGTGAGCAAAACACTAACAAGGCCAGATACTATGAACAAAAGAAAGTAGTGAAAAGGGCTAATGTGGTAAACTTTCAAAAGCCGAGTTGCAGAGGCAGGCACATACAAGAAGCCTTGGCATGCAAGTACACAGGGCAATTACAAGTGTGTGACTACAAGAAGCCCTGGCAGGAGAATACACCAGGCAACTAAAAGTGTGTGAATACAAGAAGGTATGGCAGAAGAATACACCAGGCATTACAAATGTGTGAATATAAGAAGCCCTGTCAGGAGAGTACACCAGGCAATCACACGTGGGTGAATATAAGGGAGCAGAAAGAAACCCAGCAGGAGAGTGTACCAGGTATCCTGACAATCCAAAGGTTGAAGATAATTATACACGACTGGTACTGATCAAGAAGAAAGACAAGGGGCCTCATTACAAGTTTGCCAGTCTGGAAACAAGGATGCCAGTAAGGTCACCGGCCCCCTTGTTTCCAGACCGGAAAACTACATGTCTGCTTGCCATGGCCGCTGTGCCCGACAGATCTCACCCTGCCGTGCGCAGCGGCCACAGGAAGCAGACCATACACGAAAGCGCCGGCACCGTTAAGAACGGTGCCGGCGCTTCCGAGTCCCCACTCCCATAGAGTCCTATTTGTCAGGCAGCGGTAACATTTTATTAGTCCAACGGCCGGACTTGTAATGAGCCACAAGAACTGTTATTTTTAAGAAACTGTGAAAAACCCAGGGAAAGCTAGACTGGATTAAGGAGCAATATCCTTGAGAGATTTTTGTTGGAGTTATTTGTTCCTTTTCCCATTTGAACACTTTTGAAACACTGAAGGGCAAGACTTTCTCCTTTTCACCTTAAGATTTATTTCCTTAGTATGTGAGGGTCAGATTAGTACTTTGGACACAGGACAGTTTTGTTTTGAACATTTTGACACTGATAGATCCTTAGTTTTGAGTTTGGGTAGGGGAACACATTTAGTGCAGGGACAGCAATGTATTTTCCCAACCCCTTTTATATATGAATAAAGGTCTTTAGCCAAAACCATGTCTAACTTGTGTCTTAGTTTCATTCCTGACTCCTCACAAAATCCAAATGGGTAGACCCTCTGAACCACTTTTCAAACATTTTAATGTTTGAGTGTGTGTTGTGGCAAAATGAAACGAGCAGGAATCTCAAGTGTGCATTATGTTCTTAGTAATGATCATTCTTATGTTCGCAAAGTGCTCTTTCATTATATGCAAGGCAGGCTGGAACTCTCACTGATGTTATTTGTCCCCTTGGGGTATTTCCAAAGACTACAATAGAAGCAGGGCCATCTTAAGCACTTTTGGGGCCCTGGGCACAGACATCTTTGGGGCCCCCCTCAACCAAACCAACGGAATTAAGGTGTCAAGAATACTGGTTGCGCCCCACCCGTCGCGCTCTCATCCTATAGGTTGATATGATGTCCCTCAACATAATAAGCACGTTTACTCCCTTTAAGTCCCATTGCCTTCTTCATTCTTGCTCTAATCAGAATGATAAACCAATAGCATTTGAAGACCAACATTAGCAGTCTACAAAGGGTTTACTGTTCTAGTACATACAGGATACTTTTTTATCAATAACATCCAGGAAGGTAAATGTAGGATTTTTGCAGGACCGTATACAAAAGGTACATGTAACCCATAATAGACAGAGAAGTCATATTAGCTGCCTCACAGAATGCAAAAGTGCTCATAGATGGATAGAGGCCAGCAATTGGAAGGAAGGAGAACGCTGCACATACCGTAGGATGGATAATGGAGGCAGATTAGAAGCTACCAGGAAGGTGCTTTTATCCAGACAGAGATTAGAAGTGGGATATGGTTTTCAAATCGTGTTGCCATTAGATGTCAAAGGAACAAATGCCTGTGGTGTGTGATATAAATATGCTCACTATTAACACAGTGAAACCATGAATAAGGCTTTTATGAAGATCATACCATGAGAAGGAAATTACTCGGAAGGGCTGACAATTTTGAAAGGTTCCGGGACTGACAATATTGAGAGGTTAGGCAATACAAGATTAAATGAGATGCCCAGGATCACACATTGCTTAGGGGGTCAAGGGGCAAAGCTGGGATGTGTGCCAACTCTTCAATTTGTGCATTTGAACACTTTCTTTTCCAGTTCTTACCATGAACTAAAACAATCTCATTTTTATAAATAAAACGGACTTGGAAAGTACACAAATCACATTACCAAACATTACCATTTTTAAACAAAATATTATAGAAGGGTGTTATGCAATTCTCTCCGTCATCAAGAGAAGTACATAAGAACCAGCATACCATTCGATGTGATTTAACAAATTTTATTTGGGTTTGTCTTTTGTATTTTAAAGTTTTAAATACTTCCAAAACAATGGCTCGTGACATTTCATTTATAAACGTACATAGAAACCTTTGACTTTTACCAAAAAGCAAATCGTTTTTTGTGTCAAACAAGCAGACCTTAAAATATGCTTGCTTGAGGCCTGCAACATATGGTCCACTCTCTTATGTCTACCAACCCTTCCACCCAAATGGCCTACATAAGAAGAAAGATCAAGTAATGGGCTAAACGATACCAGCAGCATGCAAGAAGGCAAACCTTACAGAAGACAGCACAGTAATGTAAGATATATTAAATGATTTGACCAGGATCACTGTATCGTCTGCTGGCAAATCCAGGATACAAACATTAACGCTGCCATTCCATAGTCTTGAATTTGGATGCTTATTCCCCTCTTGGACTAACAGTTTATGCCATCTTTGGAAGTGATTGCCTAGGTTTTACAACACCCCATCTGAACAAAACAATGTCTATGTTAGTTTTTATAGCAACCCCTATCTAGTACAGGTGCATTGATGATAATAGCAGATGTTGTTCTGCAAAACCAAGTACATAAGCAGGCAGGTTTATAAACTTCAGATATAGAAAAGGCTCAACCAGCCTTGCTGGAATGTGATATTCTAATTTTGCATATGAACACATATATTTGCAATGGATGCTTCACACACTGAGCTAACTTCTGACCCATTGTGGTACTCAATTTATCAATGTGCATTTCACCATTTCCTACTGCACATGATCAACATAATTCCCACAGTATGGAAAGAATGCTACAGAGTTGTGCCGTAAGGAACACACACACTATGTATATCACAGGGAACACAGAAAGCAATACATGATGAATTGATCAAGGGGGAATGTACTTGTCAAAACAGAAAGGCAATGAATAGGTTTAGAGCCTCAGCAGCACCCCATAAAATATCCTGACGTGTTCTATTTAAGACTGGTGAACAATGGAATCTTACTTCTTCAGATCAGCTAGTCTTGTGGGCCCCCCTCCAAGGTGGGTGCCCTGGGCAAGTGCCCCTTTAGCCCTCCCATAAAAACGTCTCTGAATAGAAGTGCACCAGACTGTCCATCTTGGAATGATAACCTATTAGGAAATAACGCAATGAGAACGGTTATTTCACACGAACGCAGGTTCGCATTTACATTTCATATGAAACAGAGTTACGCGTAAGTCTTCTGAGGGGCTATTGTGTAATGAGAGTTGCACTAAGTTTAGTAAGTGCAGTAAGCAAGCACAGGACAGGGGTAGCAGCCAACTCCCAAATTACGTCCCTGCTCTGGTGCATATAAATGGAAAACTCACCTTTTCATGTGAAAAAACATGTATGACCCCGCATATCAGGATATTTTAAAACTCACCCTACAATGAATGAATATGGATTTGCCCCGCGCACTGATGCCCGCGGGCGACCGGCGCGTTATAAACCAAAATACAATACAATACAATACAAAGAACAGCAGTAAACCCCCAAACTATTGGCATTGTCACTGCTTGTTTCTCTTCTGGGAGCTCGTATGATGCCCGGAGCACTGCTAGTTTGTTCATGCTGCTGCTGTGACAACTTTCTGAGTCTCTAATCAAGTAGTTGGGGTGCCCGAGACACGCCTGTAGTAGCACACACTTGGCCTGATTTAGTAAATCAAGCCCACTGATTTGAGCCGTCGCACTGTTGAGATTTACAGTGTGGGCGGGGCAAAGAAAAGGTTGCGCAACCGGCTTCAAACTCAGCAGTTTCGTTTCTGGCTCACCCCTCTCCGAAAGTCGAAAGTGACGTCCCTCTGCATGTGACTTCCCGCTTTTAAACTTTAGACCTACGGGGCGAGTCTTTCCCCTCTCCTCTGTGGCTTCTGCGCACCCTCACTCCTTCTGTACACGGGCAGATACCGCACTCTTCGGAAGACAATAGCCCCAATCATGGACACGCCGACAGTCTTCGCGATCATTCTGGCATTTTCTGGTGAGTGCACGCAACCGGCCACTTTTCATCCGTTTCTTTGTGCTCGAAAAAAGGCTATTGAAAATATACTTTTTTTTTTTTTTTTTACCATTATCAACAATGTCAGCTATTTGTTCTCTTAGAAATGCGAGGTGGTTTGTGTGCGAGGGTCATGTATGTACGCAGTGGGTCACGCAGAGCGCTCGGATTTACTCTTGCGTGTGTTTTCCTGCTTTGCTGCACTGGACTTCGCTGGCGACCATCGAGTCTTACTGTACCGTTCCCCCAGAGCGCGACCCACTTCAGCAAGAGTGCGCTTTGCTCGTTCCGCCGACGGCCTTCTCACACAAACACCACACACGCAAAGGAGGATCTTTTTGTTTCTTCGTTGCCCTGGGGTATACACTTATTTTTCATGCAGGCTTTTTGCTGGACTGTAAAATTTCAGTACACTGTCGTGGGGTGCATGCGCTGCCGATGTGTGTGGATTTCTGAACAAGAATCCCACTGTTCCCTAAGAGCACCTACGCCCTTGGCATTCCTGGAAATCCACCTAACTCAAGAGTTTAGACCTGGCAGTAGGTGTATTGATGCAATAGTACTGCACTAGTTATATTCCATTAATATTGTACTGCCAGTGGTAAACTCAGAAGGTATATCTTTTTTTATAAAACAGTTTTCCTATTTCCACCTTCTATACGCGGAAAAATTATATTTTTTTATTTATTGGTTATTTAAATGGCGTTTCAAGGCACAAAGGGCATGTGGGAGTTGGGGGCCGTGGGGGGTGAGGGGGGGAGACAGGGAAAAAACAAAAGAAAACGATCCCACTAGGCCTTGAGACATTTGGAACGTGCAAGTGCTATAAACATGAGGGCAATGCAGGGGAGGGGGGGGGGGAGCGAGTGTAGGTCAGGGAGGAACTGGGGGGAAGACCAGCAAAAACAAACCAGAACAAGAACAAAAATTATACTACTAGGTCTTGTGACAATTCGAGACGTACAAGTGCTGTACCATACCTGCCTAACCTCCGGGTTTTTAAGCCATTCCTGCATCATGGTTTGTGTGCTTTGATCTCTTTCCTACCACGCAATACCAACAAGTAACTGTGCCCTTCAGCAGTTCTTAACAGCACATCTGACGGGAGCAAACGTTTCTTTGCTGTCCCTCCTGAAATCCGCACATGTTTGCCTTCAAAACGAGTTAACTGTAAAGGGCACACGTCACAGCCTCTGCTATGGCGAACACTACCGAGCAATACCGCATGTGAATTAAGAAAATAAAAGCTATTGTGGCGTGTGTTCTCGAGATTCCTTTATCATGTTAATAATGCACTTGATATGATATGATATGATAGTTTATTTGTATAGCGCCTGTACACAATGTGTTTCAAAGCGCTTCAAGGCCAGATAGAGAGGAAGAGAAACGAGAGGGGGGTGGGAGACGAACTATTAGCTATCATACTATGTCCGAGGACAATTCTGATAGAGTAAGTGCATAGAGTAAAGAAGGTAAAGGGGGAGAGGAGAGAGGGAAAAGGAAGAAGGGGAGAAGAGGAGAGAACAGCGTGAGCAGTGAGAAAAAGTGAAGAGGCAAGTGGACTAATGCAGTTTCAGAGTCGGTGATAACACATAATGTTGCAGGGAACAGCAAATACAAGACTGGATTCAGGATGGAATGGCACAGCATGATCCAAGAGTCGAAAGAGTCCACAAAGTCAAAACCAAGCATTTGCAATAACATGGGAGAGCAATAGTGTATCAAGACCAAACCCCTACAGTGGTATGATGTTAGTTCACTTAGTTCACAAACAAGTTCAAATTTGAATCTCTATATTTATGTTGGATTCTTTAATATGTTTTGCACTTTAGAGCTTATTACAGTCCTGGGAGGAAAAAAAAACATATAGTACAAAGTAAAATATAATGCTCAATGAGACCCGAGCAATGACGCCACTGAATACGCTTATTAACCCACGATTAAGCAAACACACGCTTGAAATCAGGAATAGTGAACTCCTTAGATCATAACTCCACCAAACACTCACCTCCCATATCACTATGCTTACTCTCTACTCTACACCATCACACAATTAGAGTGCAGCTACACCCCAGGATCAATTTCGGCCTAGCTGCTCACATACGAACATTACCCCATGAACACATCATCATTCTAATAAAACGCAGCTACATCCCACGACAAACTGTCCTAGCTTCACACATAAGCGTCCTACACAGGCCTAACGCAGCCAGAACCCAGTCGGTGTTCAGTCATAATATCGAAAAAAAATGTCGAATTACAATAATGTCGAAAAAATAATGTCGAAAACAAAAATGTCGAATTTTTAATTTTTTTATTTACATGTTTTTTTTGGGTTCCGGGGGTAAAACAAATGAGTAAAACAAAAAAGAATACAAAAAATGGGGGTTGGGAGGGAACCCCCCCATTTCGAATAAAAAGCAACCAAAAAAAGAAATTCGACATTTTGTTTTCGACATTATTTTTTAGACATTATGACTTTCAACATTTTTACTTTCGATTTAATGACTATAAACCAACGCAGTCTTAGTGCCCACCCTCCAGAATGCACACATTCAACTGATATCAATACCACCACACCTAATGATAGGACGCAGCTATCATCTGGCAATTGCATCAGCTGCACACATGACTGGTGCACCCAAGCACCCTATGACACCTTACTCTCTCAACTGACCTGGACTACGGTCCCCGAGGGCGTTCAACCTACCAGCGCTTTGAGGTCCTATCAATGATATATAGAGTGCTATTATAAATGCCAAATATCATAACCAAATAACACATAGTATGGGGGGTAACAACAGGTATGCGTTGACAAGTAGACAACGGCGACAACACCAAGAGCGCACAATTTAGGAACCCAACCTCTAGGTGCAGGGCCACATCAATTATGATATGATATGATAGTTTATTTGTATTGTATCGCGTCTATACACATGTGTTTCAAAGCACTTCAAGGCGGGGGAGGGAGCAAGGGAAAATACAATAACATTCTTACAAGGCCTTGAGACATTAAGAATGGGTAATTTACTAATATGCACATTTCTGATAGTGCAAGGACATTGACAATAGGAGAGGAAAGGAGGGGGGAGAGGGAGAGGAACAAGCCATCATTATTGTACTAGGCCTGACAACATTTCTGATAGTGCAAGAGCACTGACAATGATTGATCAAGGGAGGGAGGAGGGGGAGGAAAGAGAGGAACAAACAGTGACTATCATACTAGGCCTGACGACATTTATGATAGTGCAAGGGCAATGACAATAGGTGATGGAAGGGAGGGAGGGGTAAGCAAGGAGAGGAACAAACAGTGAATATCGTACTAGGCCAGGCGGCAATTCTGATAGTGCAAGTGCATAGATTATGGTGAGGGAAGGGGTGGGGAGGAGAGTAGGTAGAGGTAACGGAGAGGAACAAAAGACTGAGAAACGGTGAGTAAGGTGAACAGATGCAATCCGACGGAATTCAGTGTTAAGGGGCAAAAACAAACAGGTGGAATGAAAACCGCTGAGATACAAAGTCAAAACTGAACACATTATGATGCAAGAGTCCTCCGTGTGTATGCCATGATGCAAAGTCGTCAATGGGCACAACATGATTCAGGAGTCCTATGATTATGTAGTGATCCAAAAGGTCCAGCATGAGAATGTCAAGATTCCAGATGGGTGAACCAATCATGAATAAAAAAAGTCCAATCAAAGCATTAGCAACATAACAGTGATAGAACCTCCATAATATGGCCATCAGCTTCGGACTTCGGCCAACGCGGGTTTGTTGAAGCAGAAGAGGCATTGCAACTGCAGTATGACGAGGAATGAGAATGAAACGGGGTGATGGCAGTGTTGCTAAGGTGCCTGGATGGACAGAGCCAACGGGAGGGCAGGTGGGAAGAGGAAGGGTAGGCAGAGAAGCGGGGAGAGGGAGAGGCCTGGGAGGGGGAGGAGGGGAGTGGCACGGCACTTAATCAATGCCGGACCTGGGAAGGCTAACTACGATTTTCAGGCATGCAGGCACATCCATACAACGGGGGGGGGGCAGCTAAATACGAGATAGCAAGAGTCGCAGTGGAGGGGAAAAGGAATGAGGGAGTCCATCGAGGAAACTGACCATGGGAAGCAGACTCCATGAGAGCGAGTGGGGTAAGAGCTGAGCCCTGATCCCGCCTGGTAGGGGACAGGGAGCAGACAGGGGCCTTCGCTGTGGGCATTAGGTGTATGTGCCAGCTCCCGTCTCCCGGTTGCTGCTTAAGCTTAAGCAGCAACAGGTGGCCAAACAGCGATAGTGAAAGGAAGAGTACGTTTGAAAGCCACATCTCATATTGCACAGATATTACAACAAATTCAGCCATGGGTAAAAACAGAGAGGTCAAGCAGATGAACAAGGATCAAAGTAGGGGAGTACAAGTGGGAAACCTACATTTCACTGAATACAATTTTACCTGAGGAGAAGTGACCACATTTATTTAACTGAAAATGGTAGGTAAAGTGGTATATGTATAGTGCACAATAGGTGGAGTGTGGGGTAAGGGTATAAGTTATGGTAGGGAGGGGTTAGGGGTGTGGGGGGTCTTCCCCGCATTATAAAAAAAAATATAGAAAAAGTAAAAAGTTAATTTCGTTTATCAGTGAAAGAAATTTGGTGACTTCTGATTAGGTCAACTATTTTCGAATAAATCACAGACATTCTATACAAGTGGCAGGCATCAACAGCACATGTCGGAATCAAAGTAGGCAGTGGCAGGCCAAGGCGGCAGAAGTAGAAGATATTGAGCAGTTAGGTAGATTGCTGTAGCATAGAAAAACAGGGCCATAGTTGATATGGTGCATGTGTCCAACAGAAGCAGCATGCTGATAAAGTCACAGAAGGATGATGTTTAGGAGAACAGTAGCAACGTTAGGTTGATGCAGACAAAGTGTAAGTTTAGATGCCAAGAACATCAGTGATCAGGGCTTTGAGAAAAAAAAGGCAAGGGTAGACGCATGGAACCAAAAGAGGACAACTAGGTTCATGTCAAGGTGAACGCCATGCGGGCAGGAGCCAAGAGAAGGGTCTGATGGCACAGGAGTGGAGAAGCAATGGACCAGGCAGGAAAAAGATAACGAGGCCATACAGGGCTTCATGTAGATGCCGTAAGAGCGGCTAGGCAGGTAGGTGGAGAACAGGATGGGGGGCATACAGCTAAGGCTAGTGAGTGGCCCCAACGCTTACTTTATAGTAATAGAAGTGGAGATGCTGCGATCGACCCAGTGGAGGAAGGCTGGATCCAAATCCAGAGTGGTAAACGGAGAAGGCAGAGGGGATAAGGAGAGATGAAAGTGGATTGCCGATACAGCACTCCGGAAATGAGAAAGGCCTTGGTGGGCGCATTAGTGGGGGCCGACTTCGCCTGCCGGCTCCCCCGGATTGGTCAATATAGATGAAAATGCGGCCAATGCGCAAATGGAAGGCAGGCAGGTCGCAGCAGAATATAAAATGCTGCAAGATGAAAGAAATGGTGGCGGCCATTAATGAGATGGGCCGGAGCCATGAATTATGCTACTTCTGCCTTTCAGAGCTCACCTCTTGGAGCACAGATTGTTGTAGCAATGCTGAGGGCATGCAGGCTTTCACCTTATTTCTGTATTATTTTGGAAATGTGGTGAGAGGGTGGGCATCAGAGAATGTAATACGTTTTTTCTCTGTATTGAATGGAAGCGCATTTGCTTATCTTCTTTCTACACAGTTAAAAAGAAGGTTAATTAAAATGTCCGTCCTCATTTTTAGAATTGTGTTATCACCTCTGGGGTGAAGGTAAAACAGGTTGATTTACAGTCTGCAAATCTGCCGAAGGACTTTACTTTCAATGGTATTTCATTGGACTACCGCCAGAGGTAATACTTGTAAACTTAGAACACAGCGGGCAGTAATTCCAGCAATATTTGCAAATACCTGTAGGAATTCTGTTGCTGCTAAACAATGAATGTTACCCAAATCTTTCGCTGATTGGGTTCCCTAAGGGAGACCTGCGAGTTGGAGCGGGGAGGGAGGGTTTTGACCCATCAAGATCCTAGAAGGTGAAACATGCAGAGGGACGCATACACCTGCTAATGTAATGACATATTTTTTGTAACTATTAGGTACCCATGTAGTACCCGGCACGCGCGGCTGAACAGGAATACTGTGTGGTGATTGGCTCAATTGCGAGCCATACCACACGGTATTCCCATCCACACCGTGCGTGCCGGCTACTCTGTTCCCGGCGAGGGGCGTGGCAGCCCCTCAGCCAATGAGGAGGCTCGAAACGGGGCAATCCCCGCTCCGAGCCTCCCTATGGCTGGAGGCTTCCTTCGTCCCCAGCTGGGGACTCAGGTAAGATTTTTTTTTTCCCCAAGCCGTTTCTCCCTCCCCACCCCACCCCACTTACCTTCTATCCCGCGGTCTCCGGCGGGGGACGATGGAAACCTCCAGCCGTGTGGAGACTCGGAGCGGGGTCATCCCCGCTCCAAGCCTCCACACGGCTGGAGGCTTCCATCGTCCCCGCCGGAGACCGTGGTACTTTTTTTTTTTTTCTTCCTCCCCATCCCCTCCCTTCCGCCCTTCTGCCCTCCTGACCTTCCTTTTTCTTCTGGTCTTGGAAGCGAACGCCCGGCGCGTCCGCTCCCGATGGCCGTCATGAAATGGGAAAACAGACTACGTTTTCCCTTTCCATGGCGGCGGCCATTTTTTGGCCCGTTTTTATTTTTTATTTTTTTTCTGTTCCGAAGCGTGTTTCGGATCAGGAAAAAAATGCCATTAGCACCCCAATCCAACGGGCCGGGGTACTAATGGCAATAAGACCCTCAGCGGCAGGCCAATACCGCCGCAGGTAATGCCCAGGGGCTTTGTTAAGGCCCTTGCTACGCTCGGGCCTATAACTACGGCCCCGGGCATTACCTGGGGCGGTATTGGCCCGCCGCCTCGGGTCTTATTGCCACAATACACGACCTGGAATTGACCAAAGAAAGTATCCTTTATAATTGTAAACTGCTGCAATCATACGTCTTTGGATACAATAATGCACTGTCGTCGACACGACAGCTGCTCATTATTAGATGTGACATCACATGTGTCTGATTATATGGTAATTCTCTAGTTGGGATGTCAAAGCACCTAGCAACAGGAAGCAATGGTCGTGGCAGACCACAACAGCCTTTTTGCCCATTCTGCATTCTGATGAGTGCTAGGTGAGTTCAGGGGTGGACTGGCCAATATGGAACTCAGGAGATTTCTCGGTAGGCCTGCACCCAGGGCCTCTCTTGCACGGAAACCTATTTTATTTCCATATTTTCGAATAGGAAATGTATTGGGCTTGCTGAAAATGTGTAATATGGGGCCACAGTGAAAATTATTTCAGGGCCTTTTTTGGTTCCCAGTCCATCCCTGGGTGAGTTCACTTGTAGACAGTAGCACTTTCTGATGTAGCACTTTCTGATGACAAAAGAAAGACCTTCCAAGAAATGCAAATCTGTCCTCCTCAGTACTTCAAAGAAGAATTTCCATTATCATTTTGGTATTATACAAAATAATGTATCCCCATCACGTGCTTGTTAAGTGTATTTAAAATACACTTTAGATTTCTGTCTAGGCAGCCATGTGCTTTATATGGCAGAGAACTCCTCCGTGGCTCAATTGTTTGATTTCTGTTCAGCGCTGGCCCTACCCAGAGGGTCTCAATGCACCGTACAATGTTCAAAGGTTGAAAAGGTGGGAAGTGAAACAGAAGTAAAAAATATTTTCAGGATAGGATAGGAAGATTAGGCTAGACAAGTGGTAGCAGGGGAGGAGGATAGGGTTGTGTGGGGGGAAACAGGTATGTTTTGAGACTTTCTGGAAGTGGTTGATGGAGGGTGCGCTGCGGGTGTGAAGAGGTAGAGTTTTCCAGGCTCTGGCTGCTCACTGGGTAAATGCTTCCCTTGTTTTGTGTGCATTTTGTCTGAGAGTGGCATGTGTAGGAGATGCTTATCTTTATAATATAAAGTCTCGATCAAATATATCTTTTGTTCAACAGATTTACACATTTACAATGTACAGGCAGAGCACACATACATAGGACATTGTTATATTCTTGGAAGATTTTTTGGGTGAAATTCTGTAAGCGGTATTGACCACTGCCCCCAGAGGTGTTTCCCAAAATCTTGGCAATTACAGAAATATCGGAAATTTCACTGGCCCATTGGTAATGGTAGTTAAACCAGTTGCTGTTTTTTCATTTTTTTCCACCCTCTAATTGATGATGATAATGGATAGTGATCAGTAGTGGCTGATATCACTACTGTATATTTTAGCCAATGGACAAAAGGGTGAAATATGACCACTTTTATGCATACATGTGGGAGGAGATGAGAGGGCAGGCATCAGATGCCAACTTTCTCAACCCTTTGCAATGCACCTCCTTCCATCGGTACATTAAAAAACATTTATGATGACATTTAACAATTTTTACCTCCACCTCTGGCTATATACCCAATAATCTGTTATGTGCTGGAGGTAAAGCCAGCTGTATTTTACCACCAGTTTTACCGAAACCGCTGAGATGGTAATGACCCCATTAGTTGGACTGCACTTCAAGCCCTCTGCAGATTGTCCACCAGTGTTGCCAGGTCCGCCTATTATAAGCGACTTTGGGATTCTTTTTGCCCAAAGTTGCTTATAATATTTAGAGGTTGCTTGTTGCGGTTTTTGTCTGCTTATTACCCCTATTAACCGCTTATTGTTGTGCTTGTTCAGTTCACTGATTAAGCGCTTAATGGGGGTAATGAGCGGCAAAACCGTACCAAGCAGAATCACTTCACCGCCGGGGTCCCGCTTCATTGACATGAATGAACTTCCCCAGGCCATCAGCCTTCTTCATTCCAATCCCTGCTGCGGCGCAGCGACCCCTTGCAGCAGGGGTCACTGTCTGTGCCGCAGCAGTGAGGTGAAGAAGCACTAAAATAAGCCACGGGGAAGGTAACTCTGATTTAAATCATGTTCTAGGAGTTAACATCTCCGTGGTTTACTGGGGCGTCTTCACTTTGCCAGATGCAGAACGGTTTTTGGTTTCTACGGAAATCCTGCTTTTTTCTTATGTTTGGACATGTGTAAGCACGCTAGAAATTAAGGTTACCCACGATGTGTAAAGTAGGTGTTTTACAATTCCTGTAAATAAGCCACAATTACCATATGTTGAGGCATTTAATTTGTATTCACTCTGTACACTTGTTTTTTAGAATGTCCCAAAGGCACCAAACTTGGGACACCCTTGCATTACTGCTTGTGTCAAGAAAGAATCCATGCACAGCCTCTGCAATGGTGTTGCACTGGAGAAGTGACGTTTTGGGAAATTGGCATTCCGTGAATAAGGATATCAAATGAACATTGGGATAGGGCTTGAGGATTAATATAGCACGCAGAACAGGAACTGCAAATAAGCTAAAACCAGCCAGTCAAAACAGAAACTGGCAAAATATAACAAGGTAGCCTCTTCTGGCTGCAGAACAGATGGCAGGAAAGCAACGGCAAAAGCGGCTTTGCCACAGGAGCAGTCTGTGAACAATGGCATCTAGTGGATGAGCGGACTAAAGATATATGGCAAAGGATGCAGCCAAAGCCGGTCAGGCAACGAGTGCAGGACTAGGGCGCAAAGTAGCAATGATGATAAGCTGTTAGAGGCAGAATGGTAGGACATGAATAATGCTACCAGGACTGGGGTTGGAATTAACTGTTTCTCAAAAGTTAATAAAATATATTGGACAACAATAAAATAAATAAAGGCTGGAATTGGTCCTGTGGACATGCTTGTGTTTGTCTTTCACATTCGATAGAGGAGGTTGATATCTTTTTAGGCGGAAGGCTGGGTACCACAAGAGTTGAAGATCGTTGTGTGGCAAGCACACGTAATAAAGACTTATACGTCACACACATACAAGAAATTAAAATAGACTAATTATTAGAAAAATAAAATGCAATTTTTAAATAAATGCTTTTTGTTCCAACATGTTATGTTTGTGTTCTCTCTATGTATAGTTGCGTATCTTTCTTACTTTTGAGATGTGTTTTAGAGGTGCGCTTGTTTTTTCATCTTGTTTGGTTGGAAGTCAGCTTGTTTTGGGCTTGTTTTGAAGGGGTATTCAGTTTATGTTTTCCTTCTGACCTGGGAACACTGCCTTCCACTCATTCTCTTTTGAGTAATGACAAGTGCGAGGCATTGCTGTGTTGTTGTGGTGGGAAGATAAAATGGCATATGTTTGGTCGACCGAAAAACAATGATAAACAAAGATAAAAGTTACTGAACGCGGAATAATGAAACAGAAGGCCAAAATGTGTTTTATTCATCATCAAACCATTGGAAACAAACTGACCACGCGCCTGCACTACTCTCCTTATTCTCTGAAGCAGCTTTAGTGGCGTGACGCCTGTTCCAAAAACTCAAACATGTAAATTAATAGGTCGGGATAAAAGCAGGAATATGGTGGAAAGGGGCGGGATGGTACCCAACTGTCTACCAAGTAAATGATGAGCATATCACCGACAAGGACGGGAGTCCCTCCCTCCGGCCAGGCCCACACAGCTTTGCCTCCAGGGCACCTCAGAATCAGAAGGACTATAATCAGGCAGTCGGTCAGAGGCTCCTGGCACATCCTCGAGACTGGCATCAGCATGGAGGCCTTGTGAGAGCCCAACTGCGTGACATAAGATTATAACTCGAGTGTACATGTCCACGTGGGTCAAATTATTGTTTATTGATCATTTGCCTTTGTCATTCTTTAAAGATCCATCTTAAATGGAGGATCCATGCACTTGGCATACCTGCTTCATCTACTGGCGACGTGTGATGTACATTTATTGGTGTAATGGCCCTTGTCGGAGACTGCACGAGGACAGAAGACGCTGGTGAATGCGCCATCACGCCTACGTTTACTATGAAATAAGCATTGGCAAACAGGGTGCATGTGCTATGTGAGGGTCCATGTGAAGAAAAATGTGGGTGTGTGCACAGTGTGTGGGTGTTTGTGCAGTGTGTATGCACATTTGCAATGTGAGGGCGTGCGCATTTCGGGACAGTATGTATATTGTAATGGGAAATGTGCAATGTGAGCATGTATGTCAAGTTTGAGGTTGCAAGTGCATTGTGTGGCGATTTAATATGGAGTGTGTGTATTTACAGTGTGTGAGTGTATGTTGGTGAATGCACTGTGCTTGGGTGTACTTTCACTGTAAAGGAGGGTGTTTGTTTGTATGTACAGGGTGTGGCTATATGCAGTGGCGTCTCCAGGAATCACATTTAGGGGGGTAACAGAGGGGGCCACAGACAAAAGTAGGGGGGCCGCCTATAAAAGGCCAATGTATATGCTTTTGTCCAATTCACACGGGTAAAGTAGTGCAGATGAGCAGGACTTATTGTACATGGGTGGCAGATGCACACATTGTGGCTGTATGTAGAAGTTTCAATAATCCTACTTCTACAGCAGCCCGCCATTTTTCTACCTTCCTTTCCTTCCACTATGGCTGACCCAATATTCCCTCCTCCCTAAATGAATGGATTGCACTCCTACCCCCAACCCCTTCTATCATCCGGTATCGTCACCCAGCACATGATGCTGCTCACTTCCTCAAAGTTGGACCAATTGTGTCTGTGCCATGAAAACTCAGCCTGTCATCCTAATTTGGTTCCGTGGACCTGGCGCTGACTCTGCAGTAACCAAAAGGATCAAGATCAGTCATGATACTCAGAGGAGCGCTGTATCTATCCCAGTATCATGTCCGCAAGTGAGGGACTTAAATCTTCAACAATGTGGACGCACAGCAAGGAGAGCAGCATAGATCTGACTCAGCATGCCCTGCTTCAATTTCTGGGCCGCACAGAGCATTGCAGCAACAAAGAGTTAACGCTCTAAAGATTTGTGCGAGCACAGCTCAACGCCTCCATATGTTTTCTGAAGCCTCGTGTGTGATTAGGTGTGCTCTCTGTTTCTCCTGTCGCCTTTGTACCATTAGGCTACTCATCCTTTGTGCCCTTGACCCCTTGGGTTTACTCCCAAGTGCCTCGTATTGGTCTGAACCTCCTAAATTGTATGGCTAAGACGTCACAAGCACTCCTGCAGACAAGCTTACCTGTCTACAGTGCACACTTCCACACACCCCACTGCACCTCCCCTCCCATCAGAATGTAGGCATGACACCATTAAATCACTAATGACCCATCATTAGCAGTTTCATGCTCTACATTCGGATTTGAAGGGCTGCAGGGGGAACTTAACTGCTCTTCATTGTTAAGTATTGATTGCGGACCTTTGTGTTTGCCATGGGTGGACCTAGCACTGCAGACAGTGCAGAAAGAGCAGCCCAGCTGAAGTAGGGGGGGGGGCACAAGGAGGGGGTCCAGGATTTCAGAGGAGGGGCACTCCCACCCCCTCCCCTGGTCCTCCCTAGTGACGCCACTGGCTATATGCACAGAGGGTGTGCGTATGTAAAGTGTTGTTCTTGATTGGTTTGGTGAAGGTGGGGTTGGTGTGAGATTTGTTTTGGGTTGGTCCGTGCGTCCTTTCAGCATGAAATCAGAGCTACCATCTCTCCATGGCCACTGTTAACAGGGAGTGCTATGTTCGGTACAATAGTGGACACAGCTTGCTATTGGAATGGCTGTGCTTGTAGAACTGGAATAGTATGATGTTGTGGTCATGTCTCCTTTAAGGCTGGGCGTCATGACCAGGCCATGAAGTGCTCCTAACAAAAGCAGCTTCCTGCTGGCAGGTGCAACAGTACGGCGGCAGACTCCATGTATGCAGTACCTGTCTCCGTCTCATTATTTTGGTAAGGCTGTGTGCTCACGGAACTGTTTAAGTTTAATACCGTGGGACCATAGTAACGATGTGTCATGCCTGTGTGACCACAGAGCGGCCCACAACATTGGCGACGAAGGTCCGCTCTCGGACCTGACATGCATGACACTGCGACTGAAGGCGGTGGTTCGCTTGGTGTCCTGGCAGACCACGTCTTCCGCTAGAGACAGTGGCTCCCTGCTGGCCGATGGAGCCGGTGATCTCACTCCAGTTGGACCCGGGCCTCCCTTAGGTGGTGTTATTTCCATGCTCCATGATCGGAGCACTTAACTGTTATTTATTTTTTTTTTTTTAAAGTGTTGTGTTTGGTGCGCTCGGTGACCGGAGCTGGAGAAACTGAGACAGTGATTGTGGTGCGCTCCAGGAACAGAGCTGAGAAAAAAAGAAGAGGGTTCTGTGCACTCCGTGATCGGAGCAGGAAAAAAGCGAAAGGTCCATGCTGTGTGCTCCATGATCAGCGCTGGTGGGGAAAAAACAAGGAAAAAGTGATTTCTGTGCGCTCTGTGATCGGAGTAGGAAAACAACCTACTGTGCGCTCTGTGATCGGTGCTGGTAAAAAAAAGGAAAATGCTAATTCTGGGTGCTTCGAGATAGGAGCTGAAAAAAAAATGAAAGCAGGCACATGTGCCTGCAAGAGGCACCCGATTAAGGTCTCCACTGCTTGGATGGCAGAGGAGGCTGCCTGGAGTGAGAGTCTCTGTAGGTGTGGCTCCTTGGGAGTGCTTGTACACCCTTTCAGCTGTATCTGCAGGGTGGCACACAGCAGCTGAGTTCTCACAAGCCAATCCTGGCAGAAGAAAAGTGGAGGTGTAGAGTTATCCTGCATGCCCAGCAGTGGGTCCAGCGAGAGGAGACGCAGACGATTAGGACCTGCCAGACAGTGAAATGTCCAAAGCTGCAGGTACTGGAGGGCCTGTAAGGGTTGCGGCTCCATAGAGGAGTGCTTGTGCTCCCTAGATAGTTGGGGGTGCACCTGACTGGTAGAGACAAGGACACAAAAGGAAAAGTGTCTGTCCCACTTTGGTCCTAATAACTCGCCTATGCGCTCATAGAGCCCATCGTGGGAGAACATTTAATGTGGGGTGACTGGTGAGATACAGCTTACAAGGACAGAGTAGCCCACCTGTAACTGCACCAGGGAAGCCTGCACATTCCCTGTGTGGTGCTCACGAATTAAGGGCCCCATCAGAGCTTCCCACATGGCTCCCATGTCTGATGAAGAGGATGGCGCATTGGAGGCTGGCAGAGCACCCCAACAGCAGGGACAACTGGCACTGCTAGGTATCTGTGGCCCCATCCAGCCTTGGGCCTCGGTGGTCCTCATGGTTTGAAACACTCGAAATGTACTTTGAGGCTGTCGTTAAGTGAATGTGCTAAATGACCCAGCATGCTGTACTTTGCGGGCCCGGCTATCCATAAACTATTCAAGACACTTTGGCCTAGAGACAACTCCTACACTGCTGCTGTCGAGGTGCTCAATGAATATTTTACTCCTATGGTCAATCTCGACTACGAACGCTTCCGGCTGAGGTTGGCGAGACAGAATGAGGGCAAGAGTCTAGATGCACTTCACAGGAGATTGAGACATCTTGCATTGTCCTGTGCACTAGGAAATGAGGAGGAATACATCAGGCAACAGAAAATCTTTGCGTGCAACTCCGCCAAAATGAGGAGACAGATCCTAAGGGAGCCAGGCATAATGCTGGCTAGAATCCTGGAGGTGGGGCGATTCCATGAGCTCGCAAAAGTGAGAGCATCTGCCATGGACGCAACAAAGAGGACTTTATAGCTGGAAGATGTCTGTGCAGTAGGGAAAACACAAGGAGGTAAGAACTTCAGGAAGAGTGAATGGCCTAGAAAAGATGCTGGCGCAGGACTCGTCCCATCTGGCCCACAGTGTGAATGGGACTTACCGCATGTACATGAATGTCCTGCCAAAGGCCACACATGTGGGAGGTGCGGAAAGGCTCACCATTTTCGCAAGGGTTTGTTGAGCCCCGTCACCTGCCACCCCATCAAGAGAATATGCTAGACCGAGAGCTGGGGAACTACTGCCCAAACAGTCTGTTGCTCAAGTAGCACCAATAGCAGGTGAAGAGCCTAAGCGGGAAGAAGGAGACAATGAAGATGTCTTCTTCCTTTTCATCGTACAAGAGGACAAGCAGAAGGTTAGACAGCAAGTCTGCAAAGACTTCAGCTCTCTGAAAATGACTACCCGTGGCGAAACATCCAGCAAAGAACTGGTCAACCTGTCTGAACTACGGAAAGAGCCTACCATCCAAGACATGCCGATAAAAGGCACACTACGGAGAGATGCCTATGTTAATGAAAGAGGGCAATGGAGAAGTCCAACTGAGGTCACCCTAACCCTCGAACCGGGCCTGTCTCAGGTTACCAATGCAAGAGAGCATATGGTGATAGCCTCAAGTGGACATGCCGCCTTAAGGGAGAACCCATGCTGGGTTAAAAGCCACCATGGCCTGGATGACGGACTGAAGAAACATTTTGTAGTTGGAGTTCCATCCTGAGGCTGGATCAAGACTCCGCGAGATGAACTAACCAACACATTTGACCCAGGAATAGAGGATCCAGTCCCGACCCAAGAAGTGGTCCAAGAAGGTGCGGGAGAGATGGGCACATAAGTTGGATCCCCAGTGTCAATGACCACCAGTTTAACTACAGAACTATTTGTCCCAGATAGTTAGCAAAGTGGGTACAAGGACTTGAAGGCACCCTCGGTTGTGATGTTGGTTAACACATGTTGTTGTTAATTTGTTGTTGTGAAAAAGGAGGAGTGTGGGAATGTCCCCTTTAAGGCTGGGAGTCCTGACCAGGCCATGACCTGCTCCTAATAAAAGGAGCCTCTTGTCAGCACGTGCAATGGTATGGCGGTAGACTCCCATCTCCATTATTTTGCGAAGGCTGTGTGCTCACAGAACTGTTTAAGTTTAATACAGTGTGACCACGGTAATAGTCCGGCGCACCTGTGTGACCACAGAGCAGCCCAGAACAGATGTGACATATCTGGTATCCTCTTTGTTTGGTGATCGTTGATTCAATGGATACTTTTGCTGATTTATTTTCCCAATTTAGGGTCTGTGTTCTGAACAGAGCAGAAGGCAGAGTACACTGAAATTGAAGGGGATACAAGATATGTAACAACACCAGTTGCGTCCACTCGCTACAAAGCATGTTGTAATTTAACCAAAAGGACGGAGCAGACAAAATTAAAATTATATTTAGGGGCTCTTCTGCCAGATGTCGCTGTGGGTCGTGCTGAACCTGTACTGTAATGTATTTGGAACTTGTATGGCATAGCTTTAGCAATTTGGGCGGCCTTTTGGTGCTTGGCCTGGTAAGAGAGAGTGAAAAGCAAAATGTGAAATCTGACAGGTTGGTGCATGTAGAAAATAAGTATTGTGCGGCCCGCAAAAAGGAGAAACAACATGAATTCGGGGGCTGCACCCCCGAACAACCTGTTTCTCCTGGCTCCCCCCACTGCCTCCTCTAGCCCCAAGCATACTCCATCAATCACCGACCACATTGACACACACAAACACGCAACAAGTTACATTTACACCCTGCACCTCCCCTTCACAAACATTCCTTTTACATGCTCACACATGCGCGCACACAAACACACAATGTCACTTACACACTCACCTCGGACGCCGGCGACGACTCCTCTGGGTCTCGCCGTGCATGTCAGCCCCTACGCGTACTTGTGTGCGTCGCAGGGACTGTCAGTTCAGTCTTTCTAAATCCGTCATTTTTTTAATTGGTTTAAAAAATATCTAACGATTCACTTAGAATGGATTTCCTGTGTGGCGTTTAGGTTCTAAGTGAAGTGTGATTGGGCCTGCAGGATGTGTGTGACCAATGGGAATTGCAAGTGTTCGTGCTTGTTTCATTGTTTGCCAGGTATGCCATGTGAGGACGAATAGGTGGAGTGGGAGGTGGAGTGGGTGCCAGGAGGCTTGCATTTCGATAGTTGGTGGTGGGGGTTTGGAGTATACATAGTGTTAATGTTGAGAGGCGTGACAGGTGTGTAAGCAAAGTGGAATGTATAAGAGTGATGAGGTTAGTGAGTAGGTCGGTCAAAGAGTCCATGTCCGTGGGTGCTAGACTAGAATGTCCAGTTTGCCATTGGCTCCTAGTGCTCAGCGCTCAGAATCAGGAATGTTATCCTGGGGCCAAGGTGATGGCGGGTTGACGCTGGTCATGATGTATTTGTCACTCAGGAGTGTTAGATCCCATGATTAAGTCCCGGCTTTGGGAGGGGATCTGCATCAGGACAATTTTATCTCTTATGGTCTAGTGCATAGTCAGGTGGTCCTCCAGTTTGTGTATGCATCTGGGTGTGTCTGGAGTTCCCAGGATGTAGGTTATGAGTTTCTTTGCAGTGACATTTGGGCCTATGCTGTGGAAGTAAAGGTGGACAATGCAGGAGGTGAGAAAGACGATACTTTAAATCGATTTTAGGTGTCAAGAATCTTCTGGCTATCGTTTTGACTTGTCTTTTCAAGGTCCGGAAGTTGTCCATGAGAATTCCGAGTTTTTTTACTTTCATGTTGGGCATAGGGCAGACTCCCCTCACTTCTGTTTAAGGAATAGTTGTGGAATGCAGTATATTGTCGGGGCAGATCATGATTTTCGTTTTTGTTGGGTTGAGTTTAATTTTTTTTTGGTCATCCAGGAGTCTATCAATGATAGGATTCTGGCTAAGGCTCTGGCAAAGTACACTCCAACTCGGACATGGAACACAATTTACCCTTCTGGCCATCTGGAGGACATCCTAGTCTAGGCTATCTGGAAAAGCATCCTACCCCTTGCCAGCTGAAACTGATTGCCTGTTCTCACCCTGGTGTATTTTTCCATCGTTTCAACTCCATCTCCAGCACCACACTTCATCGCAAAATTGCAATATGTCATTGCCATCTCTTGGTCTGACTGGTTGTGTTAATGTCTGAATTATTGAGAACAGGAGTCCAAGATGAACCTGTCCCTCTTTGAATTTACTGCTGTCACTTATGAAGTGCCTTTGGACTCACAGTATTCTCTTAAAATAGTTGCATGCTCTTTGGGATCCATTTGATATGTACTTAAGCCTTGTGACTCCCACATTATGATATTCGTTGTGATTTCCCTGTGTAGTGTAGCAAACTCTTCTGGATTGTGTTTAATGATTGATGGGAGACATTTCGCATGCAATTGTAATAAAGCATGAGTTGAGATCTTTCTAGCTATCCAGCCCTGGAACTGGATAGAAGTGCAAAACAAAGAGGTGATGGCTCTAAGGTTTAGAATTAATCTTAAACCTCTGGCAATTGTTCTGGGCAACCCTCCAGACCATTGTTCTTCGCCTGCCAAACCATTGCAGAAAAGGGATCAGGCTTGGTCCCACACCCAAAGGGGTAGTTCAGCACGAACTGCTAGGTCATATCCCTTCTACACTAGACCACAAGCCTCCCCAGACATATTTCGGCCTCATTGGGTGTCACCAGTGGGGAGTCGCTTGGGTCTCTCGACCCAGCAGGCACGGGACCCGAGTCTGGGCATACCCGTCCCACTCAGGGACTGTGGCTTACAGCAAAAAGTCCTCCATCCCACCAACTGCAAAGGTTGCATACTAGAATGGGTAGTAGACCACAAATGCAATGTGGACATCAGCTCCAATACTCCGTCCCCTTGGACTGACCATCACCATATCCATTTCTCTATCCCCACCAGAATGAACAAGCCGAAAGCACGTCCCACCGGACATAGATGCACACGAAAATTAACCAAAGACAGGATCCATTCGTACTTTGAGATTCCAGTTCTTAAGCCACCTGTCTCTTCAGACCCCGCTGTTCTGGATGAGCTCTACAACACCACCATTAAAACTGCTGTCAACGCCATTGCTCCTCTAGAGAACAAGCAAGCCAAAAAAGGGGGCATGGCCAGCATGCGACCAAGAAGGCGTGACCCTCCGGAGCTCCACTGGCCACTGACATTATCCTGTCATATTATCCTGTCTTGGCGAGGTAACTTCGGTCGGAAATCGCACCTCCAGAGAGGGGACTGTTTGAAGCACCGACAGTAGAAACCGGAGATCTGAAGTCTGACATTTGGCAGAGTTACGCCGCCAAACTGCAGTACCGGCTTGGCGCGAAAAGCACCCAGTAAAATGGCCAACACTGAGCAACCCAGCTGAAGGACGGGCCCCCGAGCACTGGTATGCGGACAAATACAGCAAACGCCCGCCAAACCCGCAATTTCCTACACGGGGTGGCGGACCGATGCAGTGCATCGACCAACTGATGTGGACCGGAGCACTAACACAACTAGGGGACCAGCCAAGAGAAGAGCCACGCCGGTGAACGGCAAAGCACAGTCCTCAGGAGGCGCTGGGACAGCCCGCGACCGTGGGCGGGAGAAAAGACACCCGTGGACAGCTGCAGCCCAGGATCTGCCGTGCGGGCGACGTGGGCTGAGGAGGCGACAGCTGGGGCCACAGGGATCCAGTGCAAGCCGGGGGAGCTCGGACCCTGGAAGAGGACCCCCTCCCCGCCGACACCCTCCCGACTCGCGGATCTCTGCGGTCGGAGGGAGAGCAGCAATTTAGCATACCTGCTGCAGCCCTCCTGAGACTCAGAACGCAGTGCCGAGGCCGGGCTGCAGTGGATTAAGGGAACGAGTCCCACACCCCCAGGGCCCAGAAACGAGTCGAAACGACTGCCGGATCCGGAGAGGAACGGCGACCCACACCTCCAGGGCGATTAAATAAAAACCAAGTAAGACTTCCCCTCTTACTGACATAAGGGACCAATATTGGGCTGTGCTGATACAGAGTGGGGTGGGCCGGCAAGACCTCCTTTTCCAGTGGGCTGACTAGACGAGTATCACTCTGCCCCCCCGCACACTGTGGCATACCACTCGCAGTTCCCTCTACGGAGCCACCCTGGGCCTCTACCCTGGTGGAAGTGGACTGCACAGGACACCAGAGGGCCTAAGGTTGAACCCCCCCCCCAGTAAATATGCAGCATATCCTGACAAAATTAGTTGGGGAGCGGATAGATGGGCACTATTCCCCCCCCTATCCTTCTGCAATAATCTGGAGACTCCCCAAACACCACCCAGCACTGGTGAAGACCACCTGAACCAGAACTTGGGAGCACCCCCGGTGATAAGCAACGGCATCGCCGTGAGGAACCGGCTTCGACACAGCCACCACTTTGAGGGACAGGGCTCCCGGCCTCGGACCTCCCCTGCGGGGTGGCACCCCTCATAGGCTGCAGCAGTCGTCCAGCATCCGGAAGCGCCGTAAAACACAGGGTTTGCGCCTGGTTCCTTACCGCACAGGATTTACACTAACCCTGTGACGCGGGCTTCCTGGACGTGGTGGGGCTTTAGCGGCACAAAGACACCAAACCAACCTATGGCTCTCCCCACAACCCTGTGGAGAAAACACAAGAATCAATACATTGGTCTGTTGAATCCAGGGCAATTGAGAACTGCAACATGGGGAAAGATATAGCTATGAAAACCTCTACACAATGTACCATGGACCAATTCGCAACAACTACCGCCACCTCTTGGACACCAGAGGCAGATCTGCAACCAACCCCTGATTGTCCAACTGACCCCCTGACACTAAAGGACATCATGGCTGCCATTGCCAATTCTTGCTCCTCGATGGAGAAAAAATAAACGGCATCTCAGCCGAGGTGTCTTTCCTCCGCCACGACATCCAGAAACTAACCTCTGGAACAGGTGAGGTAAAACACTGGGTTTCCGGATTGGAGGATGACCTTGATTGGGCACATCAACAACTATCGCAAGCCTTGTCCCGTCTGAAATCACTGGAAGCAAGAGTGGATGAAGGGGAGGGCAGATCCCGCCGGAACAATGTCCGCATCCTGGGCCTTCTGGAAAATGTGGAGGGACCCAGTATGGAACTCTTCCTGGAACAATGGTTGGCAGATCTCTTCGTCCCCAAATCCTTCTCCAAATTCTTCACAATAGAAAGAGCCCACCGAATGCCAACGGGCCGGTCGATTCCGGGAGCGTCCCCAAGAACAATAATCGCCAAACTCCTAAACTATCGAGATAGGGACGCAATACTAAAAATGGCAAGGACAAAGGGATCAATCACATATAATGGCGCCAGAATTGCCTTTTTCCCAGACTATACCCGGGAGGTCCAAATAGTCAGACAATCGTTTGAACTCCTAAAACGAAGCTTCATTCCATGAATGTTAAATACGGTCTGCTATTCCCAGCCCAGCTCAAGATACAACACAAGGGCACAACGGTGCACTTTAATGACCCACAGGAGGCCTGGAAATGGGCAGAAAACCATATTGAAGGGGACTGGGGCCCGGGTTGGGTGGTGTCCAGTCCCCTTCAATATGGTTTTCCACGCGTTCTGGGCCCCGGAGACAGATTTCGCAATAGGCCACGACAGGACCGACCTTCAAGACAACCGGTAGCAGAAAGGCAACCTGAGCCAGAAAGAGATGCTGACCCCTTAAAAGATGAGCACATACGATAGACTACACGAAGGATGGAAACACAGCCCTGTCCTCATTGAAAAGCGGACCCTGGCATCACCCCATATCACAGAAGGGCCCGGATCAACATAACAACCCCAGAGTCCACCGTCCCGACCACAATGCTTAGTTAAGCGGACGCACAAAGAGGCAGAGGAAAGAAACAAACCTCCTGATGACTGCAACACCACCCACACCCTCTCCAAGGAACAACTAAGCTGTAAAGTCGGTGGCCAACATGGCCACCAACCAGGACCCTATGGCGTTAGAAGGGCAGTAAGCCGCTGTCTGCGTGGTGACGGGACTGTTAAAGGTATTACGTTATATTGATTCTCTAGTTCTCGAGTGTCAACAATGTTTGGGCGACAGGTACTTCATGTTGGGGTGGAGAATGGGGCGGGGGAGGGAAAAGTTGGGAACTGTTTTTTGTTGTTTTAGAAGCTTTCATGTTTATATGGCAGATATATCAGACAGTAACAGTATTATAGAAGCAATAGAAAGAGGACTATTTTGGGCTGTAAACACACAGTCATTTGTCTGCATATAAATAGGACCCAGCTTCCCAAAATGGCGGCTAAAAATCGGTGCACGTAACAAGGAGACACCGTACGTCTGGAAACAGGTAAGAAACCACCAAGAAATTGTGTATATATCTGGGGGTTCTTCCTTTTTTCAACATTGCCAAGTATCTTTACCACATTGATACTCCTGTGGACAAACCGTACTTTATACAAACAGTCGCCCCCACATTAGTCTTGCCGATACATATACCTGTGTCTACGGGGGGAGGTCGAGATTGAGCACCCCCCCGGCACCTGACTAGTTGTGGTTTGAAGACACAATCTTGGAGATTGTACATTAAGAGATGGATACATATAAATACATCGCCATGTCTGAAGACTGACCGAACCTTATATAATCGGTGAGCAAAGTAGTAGTGTATCAGACACGCAGACCCCTACTTACGGGGGGAAGGGCGAGACTAAATGCGTCCGGGCCCTTTACAAACTGGGGTATGAAGACACAATCCTGGATATTGAGCTGTAATGGACAGATATATAAACACGCAGTTAATGAAAGGAAAATAGGTTATGTAATTATAACCCCACATACATTTCATCCCTCAAGGGGGCTTCTTTATTCATGAAGGGGACCACTATTGAATAAACAACTGGCGGCCAGAACAGAGCGCGAACATCCAAAAGGAACTCAGAAAAACTCAGAAAATAGGGGTGAGTGAAACTTGGGATGCATAAAACACACTTATGCATGCTTAATTAATTTAGAGATACATGACCCTGGACCATGTATTTCCAGGATGCAACCATCCAGATATTGATGGAATCGTGATGACCTTGATGGGGTTATATACGAATACGCATGCGAAACCCAGACAGGTAAGAATAGTGGTACACAGTAGATATACAGATGAGATCAGAAATAAGGATGCATTCTTATGGTTCTCCCTCTTTATGTATACCCTTCTAGGGACTTCGGAAACAAGATTAAACGTCCCAAGAAAATACGAGACGCCCTCTCCAGACAAGATACATGGAGCTCAAGACAAGAAACAGGAACATTTTCTTTTTTAGAGTGTAATGTGACCATTTTGGCCACAGATATAGTCCTGAAGAAAGCGGAAGTGGTCTATTCTCACTGAAACCGGTTGGCATTAAGAGGCTCAGGGTGATGTCCTGATCCCCAAGACTCACATAATAAACAGTTAGCTTGGTGTAAATACATCAGTTTATTAGAAAAAAGTAAACCCTATGGTTGAATTTTAAGATTGATTATAATCTACACCTAAATAAGTCACACTGAATGGTAGCAATATAAATAAAATTAAAGGTTTTTTGACTTCCAGACAGTGCGCTCCAAGTTTTAGTGGCCGAGGAAAGTAGTGAGATAGGACAGGGCAAGCTTCTTTTCTATCCCCTCACCTAGATAAGCGATACACCAGCGCTTGACTAGTGTGAATTCACTCAAGGGATAGTTGGAATCTTTTTAGGGACATTTGGTTATCTGAAGGGACTGCAGATGTAGGAATAACTTTTGAATAAAATGATTCTGTCTGTGATGTGTTAAAAATTGTTTCAGTCCAATCAAACCCAAAAATAAGTTGTTACACTCTTGCTGGGTTATTAATTAAGTCTTTTTTTGAGAGTTCAATTTCGTCCAGTAAATTAGAACATAATTTACTATACTCATTAATGAAACGGTCACCCTTTGATTCTTCAATTTTATTATAGTCCTGAAACAAAAAATTGTCAGTTTGACATAGGATTTTGTACAATTGGGACACGTGTTTCCAACATGCCCTATATTTGAGTGACTGAAGGCCCAACTCATACAAAATAGCAGATAGCAGAACACAATTAGGTAGCCTTAGGATCTTTTTCCAAATCATTGGGGATCATTCTGACCCTGCCAGACTGGAAACAAGGGTGCCGGTAAGCTTACCGGCACCATTGTATCCGGACCGGCATATTACAGGTCTGCCTGACGGAGCCGCCTTGCCCGACAGGTCTGTCCCTGCCGTGCACAGCGGCCACGGTAGGCAGACCCGTCACAGAAGCACCGGCACCGTTAACAACGGTGCCGGTGCTTCAGTGTAGGACTCCACGGGAATGAGGAACAACATTTTACCGGCACCCAGGTCTTCGGCCCGCTGGGACTTGTAATGTCCCGGTGGCACCGGGAAGCTTGGTGCCGGTAACTTTTACGAGTTCGGCGGCAACCGGCTGTAGCACCTGCAAGGTTACCGCTGGACTCGTAATGAGGCCCTTTGACTCTAACATAGGCAGGTATTCTAAAATCCAAGTTGGTAATATTTCAATACCATATAACATTTTTGGTACTATTTTCCTTTGATAGAATCACAAGGTATGAATTAGGGACTTCCTGCCGTATTTAGTGTCCAGCCTTAACATTTGGTTTAAGAGAGCAGTTGAATGTATTTAGCCAGTTTGTAAGAAGACCATTAAATAGTTGTGCAAAAATAGGAAAGCCCAAATAGATATACCTCTCAACTTGTTGTAATAGTACTGGTCCCACATAACACTTTATTTTAGTGATTTATTTTGCCAGAAGAACAACACATCACTTTGGTTTTATCAGGATTTAGTCCATGACTAGGGGCAATAGCAAAATCTAGGAAGGTATTAATCATCCGTTGGATACCCAGTTTGGAGCAATCGAAAAATAAGAAGTCATAGGCGTATGCCAGCCACATTGCTTTCATATGACTGATTTTAGGAGTTGCAAATGTCGCTGGTGAAAGATACTCCTCAGTGTCCGCCATGTAGAGATTAAATAGGCAGGGAGCCAACACACATCCCTCCCTAACTCCTCTAGAGGTTGGTATCTAACGCAAGATCTACTCTAACTTGGATGTTTGTTTGGTCATGCAGGCCAATATTCAGTCGAAGCAGGCCCTCTGGGATCCCCCACTTCCTTAACTTTTTCCACATAATATCTCGATCTACTGAATCAAAAGCAGCCGAGAGATCATTTGTTGCAACATAAACACAGTCATATTTCCTAAGCTATGCCTGACTCATAATACATATTAGGGTAAAACCATTTAATGATGTACCAAGATGTTTTTGGAAGCATGTCTACCGTTTTTTGATAATGCCCATGCCAGATTGCCAATCTTCCAGATGTTGCAGCAACAAGGCAGCAAACACCTTGCTCTTTGAATCGAGAGTGGCTATGGGCCGATAGTTGATAGGATCGAGGTGAGAGCCCTTCTTATAGATGGGTACAATATGGACTATAACCCAAGACTGAGGGAAGGAATTGGAAAAAAGAGTGGTCTTGATCAATGCCCATAATATATTGGATAGACCATTGGGCCCAGGGTCCCTGGAGGTACAGAGTGGACTGATTATATTTTTAATGGAACGCTACAACGACTCGAGGATACCAATCCTAAATCGTTGGCGTACAAACTAAGGATTGCTCTTTAGTAGCATTTACCGGAGAGGCAAATAGTTTAGAGTAGTGCGTCACTGTAGCTAGTTCAGGGATATGATTTCATAGGCTCTCTATTTGAGGCTTATCAACAGAATTTATAAGTTTCCAGAACTCTTGGGTATTACGTCTATTTAACGTGGTCAAAATACATTCAGCATCATTCTGAGTTCTGAGAGCAAGATTCCCCCTAAGCCAATTTCGGAAGCTGTTTAATTTTCCTAATGCTCATATCCTTCTCTACAAGGGACAGGATATTGGACTTGTTAAGTGACCTAATCAATGACCTCATCCCCATTTTCCTTACGGCTACCTCCAATTCATGACATATCCAATGGCTATGTTTCTTATCGGCAACCCTCGAGTAATTCTCCCTAGGCTTAAATGTGTGACTAAGATGATCAAAAAGGAACTCACCAATATTATCCACTTTGAAGACATTATATTGGCAAGGAAGTGGCATCTACGTTAAGGATAGAGCCACAGAATCATTAACACGTAGGTCTGTTGCTGTATTCCAACTGATTCTGTTACCTGAAGTATTTATATGGACATTGCCACTTACTTGTGCAAAAGAATTTAATTTGACCTTCCCCAAATCCAGTTCTAGCTTCAGAGTGCTACAATCACTATAGTCAGTACCAATAATATTAAGAGTCTTACATTTCCCAAGCAGACCATTACTATCAAAAATATAGTACATCGCGGAGCTTGGAGATCCATTAGTCCAAGTATGTTTGCTCGGAATGTTCCCATTAACCGTTACATTCAGTAGATTAGGACCTAACCCACCCATGGTTTCAAGCCACATGTAGCCAAAGTATTCTTTCCCTGATAATTTAGAGTAGATTCTTCGCTCAGGGTCTAAATTAATGCATGATGCATTAAGATCACCACAAGGAAGAATATGACCATTAGTCCAAGTTTCCAGCCACGTATTGATACAGTTCAATATATTTCCTGTTACAGTATTGATGTTTCCTATCCCAAGGTGCCAGTAAGCATTAATGGTTATGATATCATATTGGCAATCCATTTGGAGTCTAATGTGTGTTGCCAATATACCAAACGTAGGTTGAAGACTTGCCACCATTGACAGCTCACTGCACAAACAAACTAAAGTGACCAGCCCACCAGAAGGACGACCATAACTGTTCTTCTTTGCTGACTGAAAATTGGACACAAAGCCATCAAAGATAAGCAACACAGTGAGCTAGGTCTCTTGGAGAAATATTATAAAGTGTGAGCACAACATGGTACCAAAACTTGATAAGTCATCAGGTGAGAGTGCCCCTAAGTATTCCAGGAAAGGACAGTGAAAGGTAGCGGTTCTTTATCTAATGGACTACTTGGGTTAAGTATCCCTTTTCCCACTCAATGCTCTGGACATCATGACCTATCTTCTAATTGACAGGAGGTATTCTGATTGTTCCCCAAGAATTGTACCACCCTAGAGCTTTGATTCTGATTCAATGATATCGATATTTCACTGGGGTGCGGTAAGCTGTCCCTAATGTCCCCCACCTCCGATTGGCCCCAATCCATTTAGGGTGTCAAGTCAAAGCCATAGGCATGTATAGTGGAGAGTTCACCCATCACCACATCGATTATCATTTTTGAGTGAAAGTACATGTCGACTCGATCTGTCCTATAACGATCACCGAACTTAATCCGGTCCAAATCACTTGAAGGGATATTCTTAAGTTTAGGAATGATGTTTAAGAATCGTAATATGTTCCTTCAATTCAGGATTATATGTTTATTTTCAGATAGAATACTTTCAAATAGAACTCTAAGAAGAGCACTCCTGCATATAGCCTCGTCCTGTGTAGTAGCGAATAAGGATTTATTTTCTTGAAAGTAAGCAGGACTCTTCCCTAAGGCAATCTCCGCTTTTCCAAAGTTTCAGAATGCTATAGACGCCATTCTGAGGTTCCGTAAGTGCAGTCTCCTCTCGTTGTCTTGAGTCACCGTTAGTATATTGAAGGCTGCTCTTAGTATTATTGGAGTCAGGGAAGGGAAACAATGCTGCAAGATGTGTATGTACTGGCGTGCCTGGGTGCACAGGATTAACACTCATAGTTAAAGACTCCATTACAGGGTGGACATAGTTATTACAAGAAGCTAGGCTCGATTTTGGAGTATAGAAAGGTAACCAATGCTGTTCCATAGCATTCAATGGCTTGTTAGATGCATTAGATGTTTAGCATAACAAGGTTGTTGCATGATTTTTTTTTTCGGGTGATGTAGTAACTTTTGCCAATGCACTGCAAACAGTCTCACTGAATTCTGGGAACATTTGCATTGGAATTAGGATGCCGATTTGAAAACGAGGAGTCAGGAGGAGACTCCACGATAAGCTCAGCATGTACAATGACGCAATCAGGCTCACCATTGTTTCCTGTTTCTGGCTCCATCAATATGACCTGTTTGTTATGTTTTTGGGGATATGCTACATCCCTACTCAAGGCTACTTTATTTAAAGGTTTATTTAGGAAACAATTTAACACATTTCCCCATGGCTTGCTTTTGCTAGGGTGAATGTGTAATATTTTTTGTTTTCTTTGTTTATTTCTCAGGTTTTGTGGGCTTAAGTTTGATTTACTTGCGACAGTGGTCCCTGTTGAAAAATTGCTCTCAATGGCTCCATCCATGCCACCATCATCCCAATAATCCATGGATAACCCAGGATTTAGGGATGGAATGGAGCATGGAGTTGTGACGCCATTAGAATTAACAGGGAGCTCCGAGGCATCCACCATTACTGCCCTGTCAACATTTGATACAATCCCAAAATGTTTAGACAATCGTAGGCAGGTTGGACTGCTTTCTGAATATGTATAGCTTTCAATGTGGTGTCTTCTATTAAAATGGGACTATTAAGGGGAAAAAAAGGAGTCAGTTCTACGTGCACCACCCTCATTCCTCTCAGCGGCTGGTTGTGCGCCTGACTGCTCTAGGGTGGAAGCCAAAAGAGCAGCATTGCAATTTCCATCGATGATAGCATCATGTAATGGTTGGACAACAGAAGCACGGTTTCCATCACCAGCAGAGGCAAGCATTGCTTTATCAAATAATTGTGGCTGCTGAGTATTTTATTGTGAATCTTTGAATTATCCAGTTTAAAAAGTAGTGATTCCAACATAACTGAGTGTGTATTGGTCTCTATCTTAGTACCTTCACAAAGGAAGACCAAAACACACAACACGTGGTTGATTTCAGTCAAAATGTCTACCTGACCCGCATCCATTCCATTATCAGATTGCCGAAACATAGTGGAGAGTCGTTGTGGTGGAAGCTGGGTCAGGGTAGATGGTGAAGAAATAGTTGTAAAAGTCTTATTAAATGGTAAGAGAGACAGGGATCAGGCGGAGTGTCCATCATCATTGATGTATTGGACTGAGGGTCTACGGAAATCCATGTTAGTTTTGAGTCCAGAATACATGGAACAAAGGGTGTGTTGGATCTAGGTAGAAAATGAGTGTCCAAACACCTTGGTGTGCAGTCGGGTGGATTGGTAGAATAATGGTTGGTGATTGTCCCTTGAAAAAGATGGTATATGTATTTTCTCCGGACTCTTCCCATGGAGGATTAGTGAGCCCATACCCCTTAAGCACAATGGGATCAATAGAGGAGGAGTTAGAGGGCCCTTCGCGTGAGAAAGGCAACCGTGGTAGATTAATGGCCTGAAGAATCTCTTGATCTGATAGAGGGGCGAAAGTCAAAGACTTACTCGAAAACATACATTTACCGCTATGTAGATCATACATTCAGTGCCAGGTGCCCAGCTGCCGAACTACCAAACTGTGACTATACTCGGTCCGCGCTCCCGCTAGAGGCGGGTTTATATTCTTTCAGGCAGCAGTGAGGAAGGTAGAGCGGACAGCTCCCAGACCGATTTCCCAGACCAAAATAATTGATCACAGCTTTACAGTGTTAACAGCAAATGTTCGAGCAGCAGATCAGCAAAGATGAAAGACGGAGAGTAATATAAACACCAGTCTCCTGCTAAACTGTGACTACACTTGGTCCGCACTCCCATTCGCCAAAATAAATCTTGGATCTCTTCTGCCGTACTATTATGAATAGGGCAATATTCTTTAATTGATCCTGATTTTCTATAACTTTACATAATGCATCCCTTATATTTCTTATTCCTCTTGTCTTAAACAAAGGTTTAAGCTATCGCTCCCTAGACGTTTATAAAGTGGACATACCAATAAGAAGTGAGCTACCATTTCATCATATAATATACACAGTATTGGCATTTCACAGGTCAGTTTCCACCACCTTAAGATAAAAGCTTGAATAGGGAAAATCCCTAGCCCTCATTTCAGTAGGAGGAAATGTTCCTTAACTCCCAACAAGTCAAGATAATTCTGGAAGCGAGCTACACATTTCAGCTCCAGATAATCTCTTGACATGTGCGCAATAACACCAATCATCCAAGTCTCATACTTTCCCAATCCTCATATGCCTTCTTGCAATAGATCTTTGCATGCATTCCATAGCAGCTGAGATTAGCGCCTATAGCTCAAGCAGATGGAGAGTGTGTAGAATAGATTTAATATATTGGAACCATGATAGGCCCCTCCACACCAGCTGTTGACAGGAGATCTTGAAGGGATTCACAATACACTTTAAGATTCTTGCAGTTACAGATCTTAACCCAGTAAATGAGGGACTTTAATCTCAGGTTGCGAGCAATGCCATTTCGGCCCAGCTGCATCCTAGTTGGCAATGACACAGGGAATGAAATGCTAGCCCCATTAATCTCTTCAGGATTTTATTTTGATATTACTGTGCCCCCATAGAGCCATACACAATAGCGGATATTGCTTGTACCTTATAGACCTCCATAGCACGCAACATTTCCCTATTTGCATGCTGTTTTGAGAATATTAACACTACTTTTACCCTTAGAGCTAAATTCCAGGCTGCTTTTATCAAGTTGAGGCTTCCATTTGATTGAGCTGTCAATTCTAATTCCTAGGTAATCATATGCTTCAAAAATCTCTATAATGTCCCCTCATTTCTAGTCCACTACAGTATTTTTAGATCGTACGTTTCCCTGTCTTCATTACGACAAAGGAATATATTCCATCTTTTATTTAAAACTATAGCTGCCGATATAGCAAAAAAGATCACTAGATTTAAGTTTATTTTCCTTTCCTACAACTGATACTTACAATGTGAGAACCAGGGGAGAGTTTGCAAAGCGACGTTTCCATGGTCAATGAAGCGTTCCTGAAGTTGAATCACAGCGCCATTGTCTTTGTTATATACAATAACATGATGAGGTATCGGCGACGTGTCATTGCATGTCAGCCATTTGATATCCAAGCTGAACTACATCTCTATCTCCTAGTTTAGAAAATCAGGAGGAATTCATTATCCAGTGTTACAGCAGCAAGCAAGGTGTTCCCAAAATGCAGTCACAGGGCGCCATCTTAAACTCTCTGTTATGTTCAATAATAAAATGACGTGATGATGCTGTTGTGTTCGTTGACCATTTTGGGATGCACATTATCTATTCTTAACAGGAAAGCCACTTTACTGTACGTCGATGTGTGTACTTTTATACGCCTTATTTACCAGGACCAATATGCATATGGGATCACTCGTGCCAAATGAGTAGTGCGTGAGATGTGGATGGAATTTTCGAATGTTTCGGAGTTTGAAGCTGGCTGTGGAGGCAGTGGCCCTGATGAACTAGACGAGTTTTAGGCCACTGTTAAAGAGCACCCATAGGTTGCGGCATGAGGAGGCTGGGGTGGAAGGGATAGAAGAAGGGAGAATCAGGTTAAGGTTGGAGGCTGGGAGAAAGATGCCTTCCAGCTCTGAATAGTTGCCCATAAAGCAGCATAGAGCTTTCCAGTGACAGATGGTGATTTGGCTGGTGACTGTGCATTTGGAAAATGAAGGTGTGAAGGTGAGGAATAGTCATCAATACTCATGAACAGACCCACATCTCCATAATGTTAAAAATAACTGCATTTGCTCCTAGCAAAAGCAGTTATCACCTGTAAATCCCTCGCTTGCGTTTATAATCATAAGTAAAATGGTACAATGGCTTCCCATACTTAGCACCCAAGCTATGGAATGCACTCCCCACTGCTGTTACAGCAGAAACTTCTCTCTCTGCCTTCCGTAAAAACTTGAAAAACGCCCTCTTCAACTAACAAATTTGCAACTAACAACTCTCCCACACCTTCTCAGCTTTCACCTCTTTATATGTCTTATGTAAACTGTTCTATACAAAATGTACAATAATTATGTCTGTTTTACATGTAACTATGAATGTACAATAATTATGTCTGTTTTACATGTAACTATGAATGTACAATAATTATGTCTGTTTTACATGTAACTATGCTCTGTTCTCTCACTGTAAGAAGCGCCACGATGCCTTCGGGCTGTTGCACGCTCTACAAATCTGAATAAATTAAATAAATAAACAATCCACACAAAGACCAACAGTCTGAGGACAAATAACTAATCTCAATCCCCTGTTTTAAACAAATCAAGGCATTGGGTTGCTTCTTCCAGGTACAGTAAAGCTTTTGAAATTTCTTCTGCAAAATGTCTGTAGAATTGACCATCCTCTCTACCCTTTAGAAAGCACTTAAATCCATTAATTAGTGGCGTGTCCAGACTCCTTTGACTGGGTACATCATGTACGAGCGCACACACACAATGATCATAGTTTAGGATAATGGGGTGGCAACCGTGGTGGCCAATCAGATTCGAGGAGTAGCACGTGCCACTCCCTGGACATGCCTATGCTTTCAGCATTTTATTTACTGCTGCTTGATGTTCCTTGGTGTTTTTCCAGGACATGGATACCTGATGGGTTGTATTGTGCTAGGAAAATGAACAAATCAAATAAAAACTAGTGGACACGAGAGAGATAGTAGCAATACTTTGACTTGGTGGCGGTAGAAGGACGTTGGAGTCGAGCTTGAATTTACGTTTGGTGATAGATGGAGGGCAGGAAGCGGGAGTAGTGGTGAATGATAATCCACCACTTGTTACCTAACACCACCTACCCCAAAAGTGTTTTCAAGTTTTTTCACCGTACATCAGGCAAGCACATTCATTATAGCTTACCAGGACAGGGGAGGGGCCCAGGCAAGTGCTGATGGGGGGGGGGGGGGGCAGCCCACCATGCATATATCGAACATCCACGCACATATTCCAGAATTTCACTTAACTTTATCAATGCAGGTTTGAGGCAAATATTGTCTTCACAAGCGTCTGCAGATTATCCTGATAATGCTTACTTGTCAAACATATTGCACAACAGTTAGTTGGCACACTGCCGGAATATGCTAATCCATTTATGGATGGTGACAAGGTGAGTCGGGGCACAGAAGATGCTAGGGAAAATATTTAACTCATATTTCCTACCTGACAAACTGCACACAGACAAAAAACGAGCACATAACTCGTTTCCGTAGTTCCTTGTCGATTCAATCTATAAAAACATATTTTCTTTGTATTCATGCAGTTTAATTTTTGGATTCAAAATATTTTTAGCGTGCAAGATTAACTTTCACTCCACTCCAAACTATCATGTTATCTAACTGAAAAATGTTATGAATGCATTTGTGTGGACTGTACTGTCTTTAGTTAAGTTCGATAAACACATTTAAATGCGTTCTTCTCTTCTCCTATCTGGCTATTGGCTTTCTCATACTCCTCTTCATGAATGTAGGACCGCGCCTTCCGTTTCTACGCAGTTGACAAACCGTACCTACCTGAAGGTACCAGTTCGACCACATCTTAAATAACCTATACACACTTAAGGAGCCAATGTAAATGCAGCCTCATACTGAAGGTGTGGCCCTTACAGGGTCCCTGAACTACTTGCCAGAGTACAGAGCATACTTACCGAGGGCAAGCTAGAATATGCCGACACCCTCTATGTTGGCCTCCCAGACTGCCAGCTGGTCAGACTGCATAAGGTACACAATGCAGCTGCCAGGCTCATCACCAACGTGAATAAAAGTAATACAATCGCCCACATTCTAGAAGAATTGTACTGGCTGCCCTTCAGAGCCAAAGTGTAATTCAAAAACATCGGGCCCACTTACAAGCAAGTGCTTTGTCAACATAGACACCTCATTGGTTCCAATCATATAATGGTGCACTTTCGCCCTAAACCACAAATCTTTATTCTTTGTTAAATTCTCTTTTTAGATATAAAGCAAATCCTTCTTAAACTAGTGTGCAAGGAGGACCACGTGGTGTATTTCACCAAATACCTCTTACGCTAGCCTATCCCCAACCTAATAGTCTGCTCGTAGATGCCTCACCAGTCTTTCCCCTTCATGCAGCCTCTGGCTCTTTATTTTAAAATAGGACTTTCTTGTTTGGACTGCATTTTGAAATTCGAGATGAAGGGCCTGATTATGAGTGTGGCGATGTATATATATTTACTGCTAAAAGGTAATATTGGTAATATTGGAACCTTTGCTGCACATAACCATATGCTCTTACCATAACGGCGGCTTTTGATTACCTCTGCCAGCACTGCGAGCTGGTAAACGCTCTTGCTGGTGCCTAAGAGCCCGTTGCTTCCTGGAGGAGGCGGGGCTGGGGACACGCACGTCACGATCACGTGACTCCCTGATCGCCTATTCACTACGAGACAGCCGCCCGAGCGGCGAACCTTTGCTGCACATAACCATATGCTCTTACCATAAGAGCCCGTTGCTTCCTGGAGGAGGCGGGGCTGGGGACACGCACGTCACGATCACGTGACTCCCTGATCGCCTCTTCACTACGAGACAGCCGCCCGAGCGGCGAACCTTTGCTGCACATAACCATATGCTCTTACCATAACGGCGGCTCCTGATTACCTCTGCCAGCACTGCGAGCTGGTAAACGCCCTTGCTGGTGCCTAAGAGCCCGTTGCTTCCTGGAGGAGGCGGGGCTGGGGACACGCACGTCACGATCACGTGACTCCCTGATCGCCTCTTCACTACGAGACAGCCGCCCGAGCGGCGAACCTTTGCTGCACATAACCATATGCTCTTACCATAACGGCGGCTCCTGATTACCTCTGCCAGCACTGCGAGCTGGTAAACGCCCTTGCTGGTGCCTAAGAGCCCGTTGCTTCCTGGAGGAGGCGGGGCTGGGGACACGCACGTCACGATCACGTGACTCCCTGATCGCCTCTTCACTACGAGACAGCCGCCCGAGCGGCGAACCTTTGCTGCACATAACCATGTGCTCTTACCATAACGGCGGCTCCTGATTACCTCTGCCAGCACTGCGAGCTGGTAAACGCTCTTGCTGGTGCCTAAGAGCCCGTTGCTTCCTGGAGGAGGCGGGGCTGGGGACACGCACGTCACGATCACGTGACTCCCTGATCGCCTCTTCACTACGAGACAGCCGCCCGAGCGGCGAACCTTTGCTGCACATAACCATATGCTCTTACCATAACGGCGGCTCCTGATTACCTCTGCCAGCACTGCGAGCTGGTAAACGCCCTTGCTGGTGCCTAAGAGCCCATTGCTTCCTGGAGAAGGCGGGGCTGGGGTCACGCACGTCACGATCACGTGACTCCCTAATCGCCTCTTCACTACGAGACAGCCACCCTCGCGGCGTTAAGCCCGATAGGTGTAAAGGGCGCCGACTGTTCTGCGGCTGTTCGGCACGCCGGGGACGCAAGTTTAAGGTTGAGATAGTCAGTAATAGTCTTCTATCTAAGAAGTGATCTTGTTATATAATACGAGTCTCAAATTGCTCGCTTTTAACAAATAATTTTTATATTTTGATTTTGTTTTTGGGTAATATTGCTTGAGGCACCTTGTTTTACTGATCTTTTATTGGTTTTAATCTATTGAGATTATGTTATACATTTCTATTTATATTGAAAGGTGTGTATTGTGAGCACTATTTTACCTCTGGAATTGACGGTTGATTTTATAGACCAGTGAAACTTTAAATTGACCTACTGTTTGCTAGGTTAGAAGGCGGTGCTGTATAGACATTCTGTACCCTCTATTATCATGGCCCCAAGCCCATGTACTCATAATCTTAGGTCAAAAAAAGGCAAACAAAGTACACCAACAACTAATATAACAATAGTAAGTAAGAAAGGGGGGAAAGGAAAAAATAATAGGAAGGGAGAAAAGAAAGAGCTCATTGGTGAGATTAAAGATGTACCTGGCCAACCCAAAATACTTAGTTTTTTAACTATTAAAGAAAAAGTATTGGTACCTGACACTGAACAACCCTTCCTTCTCCCCTCTAACAGTTCAATGATTGATAATAATTCTTTATTGACATTAGTGCATAATCTGAGGCGCAAATCCATGGGAATATATAAGGACCATAACATTTCTGCAGTGGAGGATATTGAAATGAATAATATTATTGGATCTAATCTATCTGACACTCCAGATTTGACCAAATTTGCACAAGAAGAAGATATCGGTAATGAGGAAGAGGTGTCATGGAATCCTACAGAGAACTCATTTAATAATTCTCTTAATAGAGATATGAGTGGGATTAATGAAAACCCCCTTGAGGTTGGAGAAAAATTTGATGCACTCACCACCATGATGGATGTTTTAATGACCATTTGTACTAAGTTGCTTAAAGAACAAAGGGATAGTAAGGTAATGGTACAACAGAATATAGATAATACTAGATCCCTTGAGATTGGCGTAAAAGAATATTGGGGGGGGGGAAGTATCCAATGGCAATAAGTGATGATCTTGGAGATTTGAGCAAATTGGTCTTAGCGGCTGAAAATGAAAGTAAGAAAGAACAAGCCCTGTCTAATCTACCCCCACAGGAGTTGCCCAATCCTAGGGATAACACACCAGAAGAAATAACCCTGAATGAGAGTGTTGTTGTAGTAACAGTATCTCAAGGTTTGAAGAGACGCACTAGGCATAAAAAGAAAAATAGAAGGCCCACTCGGAAAAGGGTGGCGATGGCTAAAGTCATAACTACAAAAAAGATTAAAAAGAACATGATGGCCCTAGCAGATACAGCTTCTCCAGACTCTGAATGTGTAGAGGTGGGGAACCGCTTTGAAATTATTGAACATCAGCAGAAATTGGACTTAGGCAATTAGAAAACAAAAAACGGGGGTTTACAGGACTGGTTAAAGGGAAATAAGCAGGAGCTGGAGGAATTTGGACCCAAGGATAGGGCACTTATGGGAAATAATTTTAAATATGTTACAATACCTCGGAATAGTAATGATATCACTCTACTAAAACAGAACAGGAAACATATATTAGGGAGATGGAGCGTCTGGTCATGCATAGTAATTATAAAATTGGCATGGCTAACTTAGTTGGAATGAATGAAGAGCCTCTGTTTCCAGTGAGAAAAACCATAAAGATTATAGAAAGGGATACCACAGATGAAAGCCCCTTTCTAAACCGGGCATGGTTATTGAATACATTATCATCTATACCCCAGTTACAAAATATTGATACAGGGGACATTGAATCTATTATACTACCAGAAATTGGCAGTTGGGAAAACTGGGTCATTGCCCGATTTAGATCTGCTGTGTTTGTTGACCTTATACGTGAAAACTCCAATGGAATATGGGGAATGAATATGAAATTGTGATATGTAACTCTCCCCCATATAAAAATATCAGTACAGCAAATAGGGGTTTGGAGGGGTATCCTCAAACATGTATTGAATCTGGAAGTAATTTAAAGGACACAAACATTTTGGAAGGAAATACCCCATGCTCAAATTGAGATGAGGTATGCACTAAAGAATATACCCTTCTCTCTTGGAACTGTAGGGGTTTTAACTCCCTTTTACACAAGGATGCTATAAAACTACTCTTGAAGAGTGACATTTTTGCCCTCCAAGAAACTTGGATTACTGGGGAAATCTTATTGGATGGATATAATATATGGCAAAAACCTGCCGATAAGGGTGAGAAGGGTCGCCCATATGGAGGGCTCTGTATAGGGATAAAAAATCATTTTAATTGTAAACCATATGTGAAACATGGGAGTCTCCGGAATGTCATGTGTGCATCTATAAATAGAGGAAGCCATACAAGGAAACTTCTACTTATAAATATCTATTCTCAACCTGATGGGGTCAACTTTCCAGAGATTGGGGAGTATCTCAACCTAACCCTTGATAGTTGGACTCTGGAATCTCCTGATTCTGATATTTGTATAGTGGAAGATTTTAATGCCCATTGTAATATAGCCGCAAAGGATATGAATAGGTGTAAAGAATTGTAGGAGGAAACTGCTATATTGTCTAGGGATTGGGGGAAAAATCAGCAGACCCTATTAGGCTGTCGATGGATGAAGTTGATGTTTGACTGGGGGCTTACATACTTGGAAACAAATATAGGTACAGGGGATGGGAACACCTGGTCTAATGGAAAGGTTTCTTATAGGCTTGACTACATGTTCGTTAATAAAAATCAAAGACGCACAAACATCTCGTTCGAACATGTAGATATCCTGCTGAGTTATCATGTACCTCTCCGGGGTAAATTTAACTGTGATCCAGGAACCCAAAGATGGGGAGTGGGCGAGGAGATGAATATGCAATTTTCAGCTGGTGGAAATAGGATTAATTGGTCTGATAGAAACCTAGCCTCCTTTAATGGTCTGTTTGATCGTTTAGTCATTGATGGTTACGACATAGCTTGTAATGGACTTAACTCTATTACCAATCTGTTGGGTATGATACGTCGTACAAACAGTAATGTCATTCTGAAAAGTACAAAGGGGAAAAATCACACACATAAGTTCGATCAAGCAATCTATGATAGGAAAAAAGAGATGAAACGTGATATTCGGGAATTCAAGCAGATATGTGACTTAGATGATAAAGAGAGAAGTAAAAGAATAAGTAATATAAAGACACATTATAAAAATTGGATAAAGGATTATAAATACAATACCAACAACGCAAATTGGAGATGTATATATAAGTTATGTAAAACCCATGACTCAAAAAAATGTTGGTATCTATATCGCCAATTTTTAATGGATGAAGATAACAGGGAAATTAATGATGTTGGTCAGGAGGTTTGGAAACAATATATTACTAACCTCTTTTTCAAGACTAGTCACATATCAGCTAATACTAGCCTAAATCCATGGGGTATGGCTAATATCCCCTTTGATATTATTGATATTCTTAAAGTGATCTCAAAAATGAACTCCTCTCGTGCCCCAGGGCCGGATGGGTTGGCTAATATTGCTATAAAACAAAACCCTAAGAAATGGGCAGGTATCTTTCTCCAACTATTCACGAGTATATGGGGAACAGGTATTATACCGGAAAGTTGGAGGAAAGCTATTGTCGTCCCTATTTTTAAAAAAGGGGACCGAAAACTGCCGGATAATTACAGACTTTTAGCAATGGCGGATAGTAGTTGCAAGATCTTTTGCTCCTTGTTAGTAAACATCTTGAATAATTGGATAGAGGAAAATAGTTTACTCTCTATTCAACAAACGGGATTTCGAAAGGGAAATAGCACCCTGGATAACTGTTAGGACACCTACCTGTGCTGGGCGGCGGGGCCCTGGGGGGCGTACTGGTTCCTGGCGTTTGTACCCACGTCTTAGATTGTGGGGAAGACGCGTCGCTCCGGGCACAGTTTCCCGGCGGATTTGCTCTGTCCTGGCCCGTGTGGGGCACGGTTGTCGTTCGCGCATCGGTTCGAACGGGTTTGCGTTCCAAACCTCGTTCGCGCGGCGACGCCTACTCGCGCATGCGCATTGCCGCGCGATTCAAGCCTCGTTCTCACACAGGACCGCTATTTAAGCAATCCGAATTGGTATTCCCATCGCGTCTCAACGCGGTTGGTTCCCTTCCGCCACGCTCCCTGGTTCCGTGATCCGTTGGTCCTGACCCAGTGCCTGGGCCTTGTCCTTTCTTGCCCCAACTCCCCTCTCTGGCCTTTCCTTCCCCTTCCTGTCCTCTTGTGTACTCCTGTCCCCTTCCTGGGGGTCCTCCCTGCTTCCATCCTTGCCTGTATTGCCCGCCTCCTGCTGAGTCTCCTGTGGCCCTGGACTGCCTCTCCAGCTCCCCGTCTTGTTACCTTGGACCCCGGCTTACCTGCACCTGTATCTTAGACTCTTTGCTTACCGGCATTGATTCCTTGGACTCTCAGCTTGCCGGTATAAGCTACCTTATACCATCCTGGATAACTGCTTGGGATACTTTGCCGATACCTGCCAACAACATCTACGACCTTCCCAGTCAGTGCTTGCACTGTTCTGACGCCACGTTAATCTTGGGAAGCGTCATCCGTGGCGTCAGGAGCGGGCCCCAGTTCAATCCTGTATTACAGGACGGATCCGGGGTTGGTTCTTTACGTTACTACTCTTCAGTTGCGAAGACTTCATCAGCTACGAGTCTACCTCTACCACGACCTGGCTACCTCAGCACGCAAGACTTCTGGTGATACAGGTACGCCCCGTCCTCGGGATACGCAACTTAACAGATTGAGACGCCTTATCCTCAGTTCTGTGACGGAGATGGAAGAATCCCAGGTGATCCATGACGAAGTTAGAGCTTTAAGGGCAGAAATGGCGGTATTACGTCAGGAGAATCTCAATCTCCGCCAGATGGTTATGCAAGGAAACCCTGTGGAGACACCCATGGCTACCACCGCATCCATGAAGTTTGATGGTGATCCTAGGCGTGTGGCGGAATTCTGCAACCATTGCAGGATACATTTTCTGTTCCGGGCATCACATTTCACACAAGAAAAGGCTAAGATCGGCTACATATTGGGAAACCTAACTGGAAGTGCCTTGGCTTGGGCTTCTCCCTTGGTATCAGCTAACAGCCCCATTCTCAACGATTTCGTGGCATTTGAGAAAGCATTTTTGGAGGTATTCCAATCTCCCAATTTGGCAGTTACGGCACAGAATCAGTTGATGGATTTAAAACAAGGATCCAGTGATATCATCACATATATAAGTCGGTTTCGTCAATTGGCTACGGACTCTCAATGGCCCGAAGTAACGCAGAAGACCCTGTTCAGACGGGGCCTAAGAGAAGAATACAAAGACGAGCTACTTCACATACCCGAACCTGAGACTCTGCCGTTGCTCCAGGAACAGGTCCTGCGTATTGATCATCGCCTGGCCGAACGAAGAGGCGAAAGACGTCGGTTAGAGAGGTTCCTTCCCCGACCTCTTCCTCAGGCTGGAAGTGCACCCGTCAGTTCAGAGATGGGTCTAGAACCCATGCAGCTAGGAGCACTCAGAGGACCATTATCGGAGGCTGAGAAAAGACGTAGGAGAAGTCTCCGTCTTTGTTTGTATTGTGGTACAGCTGGACATTTTCTCAGCGCTTGTCCGTTGCGACCAAACAAGAAGGTGGGAAACTAGGAGGCCTGTCGCGACAGAGGAAGGCAGTGACAGGCCCTTCGATCTCTTCAGTCCTTCCCATTCCTGTGACGACCCATCCACCCATGACTCCGGTGGCTCTTATGGCTCTTCAGATCCGGGTTACCTGGCAGAGTAAATCAGTGATCGTAATGGGTCTTCTGGATTGTGGAGCCTCAGGTAATTATGTGGACTTTGAATTTTCCAAGAAGAACGGGATACCGCTGCTTGACAAGGATTGTGTTACCTTGGTGGAGGTAATTGATGGAACCCCGTTGGCCTCCGGTCCAGTTCGTCAACATACCGGAATTCTACAACTCCAGATAGCCGAACACCACGAACTGATTTCTCTTGACGTGATTAAATCACCCTCATACCCGATAATACTGGGGTTACCGTGGCTATTACATCATAATCCCATTATTGATTGGGTTTCCCGTACCCTGACCTTTGCTTCCAATCGATGTAGTCGGGAGTGTAACACCTTCGGACCTAGCACCGGATCTTCCACGATTGCTACTCAGACAGAAGGATCAGGACCACTTCAAGTATGTACCTTGTCTTCGGTACCTTCCGACTACAACGATTACCATGAGGTATTTTCTGAACCTGGTACCATACCTCTGCCACCACACAGAGACTTTGATTGTGCCATAGATCTACTACCCGATGCAGTAATTCCTCATGGCAAATTGTATTCTCTATCACCCCACGAGAGGGAGGTCCTGCAGGAATACTTGGATGACTGTCTTCGGAAAGGTTATATAACACCTTCTAAGTCACCTGCGGGATTCCCTTTGTTCTTTGTGAAAAAGAAGGAGGGCACTTTACGGCCTTGTGTGGACTATAGGCAATTAAATGACATCACACGAAAGGATCGATATCCATTGCCCCTGATACGCAACATTATGGAGTCTTTACGGGATGCCCGTATATTTTCTAAATTGGATCTCCGAGGGGCATACCATCTAGTACGTATCAAGCCGGGCGATGAGTGGAAAACGGCTTTCAAGACCACAGCAGGGCATTTCGAGTATCGTGTAATGCCGTTTGGTCTGTGCAACGCTCCAGCCGTTTTTCAACGGCTGATGGATGACATTTTCTCGGATTTGATTGGTGTGTCCGTATGGGTCTATCTCGATGATATCTTGATATTCTCCAAAGAGAAAGAGGAACATCTACGTCATGTGAAGGAGGTCCTTGGTCGGTTACATCACAATCATTTATACGCCAAAGCGGAGAAATGTCTCTTTCATCAGAGGACTATCGAATTTCTTGGATATGTTATTAGTGAATCCGGAATACACATGGATCCTGCCAAGGTAAGGGCGATTCAGGAATGGAGACAACCTTACGATCTGAAATCTCTTCAGCGTTTCTTAGGATTCGCCAATTTTTACCGGCGTTTCATACCTGCCTATTCGGAAGTAGCCGCGCCTTTGTCTGATTTGACCAGCAACAAGACTCCGTTCAGATGGACTACAGCAGCAACCAATGCTTTCAAGAGACTGAAGGAGGCATACAGTTCTTCCCCAATTTTACATCATCCGGATGAGAACAGGCCATTCATCGTGGAGGCGGATGCTTCCGATTTTGCGGTTGGGGCTGTTCTTCTTCAAGACGATCCTCAGATAGGATTGGAGGTTCCTGTTGCCTATTATTCCCGGAAGCTAACATCCAGCGAACGGAATTATGCAATCATTGAAAAGGAGTTATTGGCCATAAAGATTGCATTCGAGGAATGGCGTCACCATCTTCTGGGAGGAAGATTCTCTGTGGAAGTACGTACTGATCACCGGAACCTACAGTATCTACGTTCCTTACAGTGTCGTACTTCTCGTTTGGCTCGTTGGGCCTTGTTCTTCTCCCAGTTTGATTTCACGATTTCCTACATCCCTCAGTCACGTAATTTGAAGGCTGACGCTCTCTCCCGCTCCTTGGAAAACAACGTTGAGCCAGATCATCGAACTCAACAATTACTTCCTTCCAAACACTTTTTGTTGGTCATAACTCAATGCTTGGATACCATTCTACGGGACACTCAAAAGGACCCCAAGTATTCCTTATTTCTTCAACACCCTTCTATTAGGGAGAACGGTGGTCTACTTTTCTTTCACACTCGGTTATACCTCCCCACTGAAGTACTTCGGACCGCCGTCCTGCAAGCATTACACGACTCTAAGATCGGGGGACATCGCGGCATTCGATCCACTCAGGAACTGGTTTCTCGTCAATTTTGGTGGCCAGGATGGGCCAGGCAGACAAGAGAATATGTGGAATGTTGCCCAGTGTGTGCCCAGGTCAAGATTCCACGAAAGAAACCCATAGGACTTCTCCAACCCACCGAGAGAGCACCTTATCCTTGGCATACTATTGCCACCGATTTCATCGTGGACCTCCCTCCCTCGGAAGAAAATACATGCATCATGGTAGTCATCGATAGTTTTTCTAAACTAGCCCATTTCATTCCATTCCGGAAGGTACCTTCAGCCGGTAGTATGGCTCAGGCCTTTTTACATTCTGTTTATCGCTTACATGGACTTCCTGAGAAGATTATTTCAGACCGTGGATCACAGTTTATTTCTGCCTTTTGGAAACAACTCTGCCGTCACTTGGGTGTCCAGCGTGCTCTCAGTTCCGGCTATCATCCACAAACCAATGGCCTGACCGAGCGGACAAATCAGACTTTGGAGCAATACTTACGCTGTTTTTCCAATGCTTCTCAATCCAACTGGGCAAAACATCTGGATCTAGCTGAGGTGGCTTATAACAATTCCAAACACTCGGCCACTGGAATGAGTCCTTTCTATTGTTCCTCAGGTCTACATCCCAAATTGATTCCGTTTCATCCTGTTCCTTCCAGTACGGTTCCCTCCGCTGATCAAATGGTTGCTGTCATCCAGAAGAATCAGACACAGGCCACAGGAGCTCTCGCCAAGGCGTGTGCGAGTATGAAGGCACAGGCTGATAGAGGTAGGAGTAGTGAACCAGCTTTTCTGGTTGGGGACATGGTATGGCTCTCTTCTAGAAACTTACCAGTACGCAATCTCCCAACTAAATTAGCACCCCGTTTTCTGGGACCTTTTCGGGTAGTTAGACGGATCTCTTCTGTAGCTTTCAAATTGGATTTGCCGCAGTCTTGGCGGATTCACCCCGTCTTCCATGTGTCTCTCCTCAAGCCGTTTCGGTCTGATCCGTACGGTCGTTCACATTCTCGGCCTGCGGCCATTGATGTGGGGGGCACTCCGGAATTCGAGGTACAAGAGATTTGTGACTCCCGTTTCTTCCGGGGTAGGCTTCAGTTCTTGGTGGACTGGAAGGGTTACCCTGCTTGTGATCGGACTTGGGAACCCTGTGTGAACATTCATGCCCCCCGTCTACTACGGGAATTTTTTCGTAGGAATCCTTGGAAGCCGGGTGCTCCGGGTCTTTCTGGTGGGGAGCATAGTGTTAGGACACCTACCTGTGCTGGGCGGCGGGGCCCTGGGGGGCGTACTGGTTCCTGGCGTTTGTACCCACGTCTTAGATTGTGGGGAAGACGCGTCGCTCCGGGCACAGTTTCCCGGCGGATTTGCTCTGTCCTGGCCCGTGTGGGGCACGGTTGTCGTTCGCGCATCGGTTCGAACGGGTTTGCGTTCCAAACCTCGTTCGCGCGGCGACGCCTACTCGCGCATGCGCATTGCCGCGCGATTCAAGCCTCGTTCTCACACAGGACCGCTATTTAAGCAATCCGAATTGGTATTCCCATCGCGTCTCAACGCGGTTGGTTCCCTTCCGCCACGCTCCCTGGTTCCGTGATCCGTTGGTCCTGACCCAGTGCCTGGGCCTTGTCCTTTCTTGCCCCAACTCCCCTCTCTGGCCTTTCCTTCCCCTTCCTGTCCTCTTGTGTACTCCTGTCCCCTTCCTGGGGGTCCTCCCTGCTTCCATCCTTGCCTGTATTGCCCGCCTCCTGCTGAGTCTCCTGTGGCCCTGGAATGCCTCTCCAGCTCCCCGTCTTGTTACCTTGGACCCCGGCTTACCTGCACCTGTATCTTAGACTCTTTGCTTACCGGCATTGATTCCTTGGACTCTCAGCTTGCCGGTATAAGCTACCTTATACCATCCTGGATAACTGCTTGGGATACTTTGCCGATACCTGCCAACAACATCTACGACCTTCCCAGTCAGTGCTTGCACTGTTCTGACGCCACGTTAATCTTGGGAAGCGTCATCCGTGGCGTCAGGAGCGGGCCCCAGTTCAATCCTGTATTACAGGACGGATCCGGGGTTGGTTCTTTACGTTACTACTCTTCAGTTGCGAAGACTTCATCAGCTACGAGTCTACCTCTACCACGACCTGGCTACCTCAGCACGCAAGACTTCTGGTGATACAGGTACGCCCCGTCCTCGGGATACGCAACTTAACAATAACCTGACCATGCTGAACTACATCATAGCCAACTTAAAGGACAAGGGGGAAAAATTATATGTATGTTTTATAGATTATTCGAAAGCTTTTGACTGTGTTAATAGGGGACTTTTGTGGGAGAAATTGAGAGTGAAAAAGATTTGCCCAAAAATCCTTCATTTTTTGGAGGAAATGTATAGGGATACTACGGTGACTATCTGCTTGGGTAAAGGAAGGATGTTGTCATCTGAGATTAGAACTAAAACCGGTCTTAAGCAGGGTTGTGTTACCTCTCCTATACTGTATAATCTATATGTATTAGATATGTGGGAGAGTTTTAAGACCTTAAACATCTTCCCACCTATTGTGGCTGGGAAACCAATATGTGGACTTATGTATGCAGATGATACTATCCTTATGGATAAAACTCCGATAGGACTGCAAAGAATGTTGAATGGTTTATCTGCTTACTCGGAGGCCAACAACCTCAATATTAATATAAATAAAACAAAAATTATGGCATTTGGAGTTACTAAACAGGAAAAGAAAAGGCTTATTTCCAGATGGCATATTAATAATATTAAATTAGAAGTTGTTGATGCCTATCCCTATTTGGGGAGGCCCATCCTGAGTAAACCATGTATTAATTTTTTCCAAGAGGCAGTTAATTTAAAAATTTTAAAGAAATGGAATGTGATAAGGAAATACATGGCTAGTAAGGGCGGCCAGTCCATTGAAGGTTTTTTAGAAATATATAAGAGTTGTATTATTCCAGGAATTATGTACGCTATAGAAACAGTGGAAAGTAAATATCTGGGTAAATTAGACCAACTCGAAGGGAAGCTTTGGAGACCAGTTCTTGGGTTGCCCAAAGCTGTGCCTATACAAGCAATAAGATGCGAGTTGGGGATAATTTCCCTCTCCACGTGGTGGAAAATAGGATGTTGTAAACTTTATTTTAAAATAATATTGGGGAAAGAGGGGAAAGAAAGCCTTCTTGGTCTCATAGGAAGAAATAAGAGCAAAGGCAGGTTTAAGAATTCCTACATGGTTAGTTTACAAAATACAGTACTAGTCTTTCTTGAAATTTTAGGTTTTAATGAGCTCCCGGGGAAGGACAATATTGTACGTATCTTGAAAAATCTCAAAGAAAAAGCATGTATTTGGGATTTGTGTGAAAATCAGTCCTATTTATATAATATCCCCCGATACACAATGTATGCTCTTCAAGGTCTTAAACCAGCCACTCCGAAACAATATTTGTTAAATACGGGAAATAGGACTTTGAGGAGATTTATTTTACAGCTACGTATGAATACTCTCCCATGTAATGAAATTACTGGGGCTTGGGCAAATATACCCCGTGCTGAAAGATTGTGCAGGCACTGTAAATTAGAGGTGGAGACAGTAAGACACATTCTAACTATGTGTACTAAATTAAAGGAATGGTATTATAAAGGGTACTCAAATTTAGTTGGTGACCTCCAAATGATTGAATCTAATCAATTTTGGTCAGTAATTTATGACGGTGAAATTAAGGTTCTTATTGGGGCAGCCTTTTATATTTGGAAGCGAGCAATTTCTTTTTAAACTTGTGATATCTTTTCTTAAATGTGATATCCTGTTTGTATGATTTACATGATTTGATGTGCGATATTCCCTTCTTATGTATGGATAATATGAAATTAATGTATGTTCTCCGTTACTGATGTAATTAATTTTGTTAGTGTATAAGGTTTTAATTAACCAATATGCACTTTAAATAAATAATAATAAAATAAATATATTGTTACCCTATGCAGTAAGCATGCAGACATGTGAAGGGTGTCCCTTAATGTGAGTCATGCAGACCCTTCCCTTATTCCCCAATCTGGAGTCCCATAAGACACCCTGGAGGTGCCATGTTATCGCCATGTTATCGCATGTGGTAATTACTGCATGCTATAATTACCATATGCAGTAATACTTTTGTATGGAAGCAATTGTCTCCACACAAAAGCAAGCTGAGTGGAAGAGTTCGGAATTTGACCAAGTGGGAAAACATCTGGTATTTGAAAACACCAGATGCTTTACCATTAATACCAAACTTGTAATAAGATCATATGTGTTTTCTAGATTTTCATTTTGACTTTTTAGTTACCATTGAGCGATCTAGTTTCGCCACAGTTGGTGACCTTCGGGAGTGTGCTGCTTGGCTCACATTCAGACGGCGCTTATCCTCATTGCCTGTGATCCTTGGGAGTCTTTGGATTTTGCAGTACCATAAAAGTGTAATGAAAGCATCTGTGCACCATATCCTGCAACCTCACTGGGCCAAACGAAACAATAATTGTTCCCTATTCCATGTGCCACCTGAAGGCTGGCAGGTGGCAAGTAGTGCTTCCAAGATGCTCTTTCCTGGAGCGATGCCATAAAACCAACTTGAAGAATGCCCGCGAGACGCAGGAGGATCCTTCCCTTCTTTGGTCAGACTCGGTGTGGGCCCCTTTGTACGATTAACTTTTTTTCCTGGCTCTTCCGATATTAGTTTCTAAGACGCAGCTTTCTGCATATTCGTTTATTAATGTTTAGACCAAATTCCTCAAATACGCCTCCCTGAATTGCCTGTAAATTGTGTCAATTTTCTTAGCGGCTTTGACCATGACTATCCCAATATAAGCTATTTGCTTTGCACTGCACATTTACGTTATTCCTGCACAATCCTTGAGGTTATATAGTTCTCTTATCACTCAGTCTTTAGACGGAGTGGTGGGCCCTTTATCTACCTTTCTGGTGTTGGATTTTTATTCCAAGATGTTATGGCCGGTCTACTTGAGTCTTGCCTTTTCTGGCATTTCTGCGGACCCCACCACCATTCATGAACATCTCTTGATTTTTCCTTCACCCAAATCTTCCTCTCTTCAGGCTGGTTAGCAAAAGGTTCCTATCATGTCCCAAAAAGTAATTCCTTTGACAAACCAACCAACTGGATGGACCCATCACAGAACTCCTTCTATGGACATTTTGGAAGCACACAAATGAATACTACATTGAACACCCTGAGTTCTACTGATGTAAGCATTGCACCAATTGAATTAATCATGCTATCTCGTCAAGTCCTTTAAAAGTTCGTTTGCTCTCAATACTAACCAGTTTGTATATCTTATTGTGTTAAATTTATTGCATGCTGCAATGACAGCATTGCAATCAAATTGAAAATATTTGCACACATGAAATATACATCCTGTGGTTAGTAGTGCAGGGTACCCTAGCCTTTTGACATTTGTTAAATTACTTTCAACCTACATCACACAGAACCCAATGCAATAAACCTTTGAAGCTTCAAAGCTATTCAACACTTATAGTGCCCCACGGATATAGATGCATGTCTGAAAAAGGAGGGTGCCCCTTCCATTTGACGGGCATGTCCCAGAAAGCACGTTTTTTCACCGATGGAACTGGTGTGCTTCCGGACAACAGCAACCAGAAGGTTAAAGAGTGCTAAAGACCTTAGTTCAAAGGCTTTGGTTCACAGGTCTGATGTTGTGCACCATCACTTATTCAGTCTGACTCCTATCTTTGGTTTCCTTTCCTTTTCCCACCAGCCTCATGCCCCTTTAACTTCTTTTCATTGACATCCAAAGAAAAATATACGTAGTGTCTGCACATGTTCACAAATAGGAAACATATGTTTGTGCACAAGAGGAACATTCATAATAATTTGCTTTTTTATACAGTGCTTGCAATCACAATGTTTGCTATTTTGTAGCATTGTAAAAAAGTGTATTATTCAATTGAATTGTTCTCAGTTGATTGATCTTTGTAGAATGAAGCTCAGCTGGCCCTGCTCAGGTTCTTACCTGTGATCTGTATAGTGAACACAGACCTCAACGGTATATTCTTAACTCATTGAGCTATCAGACCAAACCTATAGAGAGTTCTTGTAGCCAGATTCTCATTCTTTAATTTCAGGGGGAAACATTTCAAGCTGTAAGCTAGCAAACAGGCAAAAGAAGGAACTCGAACCAAGGCATGACTCGTTGTCCACATGTACACAGCACACCATCTCTTTTGATCTCCAAGAGAGTTTTAACATTCACTAATGTCTCGTGGCAAGTGCACAGTTTGTGGTCTGTGTTCATTACTACATATGTACTGGAAAAAATGCATCCTCCAGAGCCGCTATCATCAGATTTTGCCAAAGAATCAAGGCACAGGCACCTGTGGTTATGCAAATCCTGAATGGGAAAATCCCAAGATTGCAGGTCAAATATCAGAATAACATTATTATATATATATTTCTGAGGCTTGTGGAATCTGCTTAGATCACATGCTGTGCATAGGCCGACATCTAGTGGAAGCTGCGGAGTATTACAGTTTGTTTTTCGAAACTCGAAAAAGGGCGTCGACACAGGGCGTGCCAGTAATACTATCCCTAGCGTGACGTCCACTGTACCCATGATCAAGCATTTTGCGGAGTTCCCTGGCCTTAGCCATACTTTTGCTAAATTTTGTTAAATTTCTCCACCCCAACGTCGAGTCACCGAACTTCCACACTCGACGCCGGCCCGGAGAAGAATTCGACCGTCGACAGCTGCATGACGGATTTGGGCCTAGGAAGGCCTCTGGCCTCGGTCCGGGCCTTGGAAGGCCGCTGGCCTCGGCCCTGCAAGTAAGGAGAGTGGGGGGTGGACATACTCTACTCTCTTTTGGTATATAGGTACATTCTTATATATTCCTACACTTACAAGCCCGCTGCCACAAGGTGCATATGGAGGGTACCCCTTTCCAATTCTACCCCAAGTGCAACCGCAAATACCCTTGGGTCGACAGGCACGCCACGTGCAATCTCTGCTTGCCGAGGGACCACACCGAGGCGAACTGCAGAGCGTGTAGTAGGTTTAAACCCAAAACACTTAAGGACCGTTCGATCAAGCGTTGGGCCCACCACGCCAGGCGTCAAGAGGCTATGGCAGCGGAGGGCGCCTTCAGCGATGGCAGCGACGCCGTGCTTTCGGACGGCGAGGGTATTATGGTGTCGAAAGACAGCCGAGCGCAAGTCCCCGACCTCGGAAGGTCGTCCGGCAGGGCGGCTATGGGGAAGACACCCGGCGACATGAGCGCTTCCCACAGCACTTCCACAAAACACATGAAGTCCAACCGGGACTCGACGCGCACGTCGAGTTCTCGGAAAGAGGCACATAGAGAACGGTCCGAATCGGCGTCCTCTGGGCGTTCTCGATCAAGATCGCCGCATGACTCCAGGCAATCATCCACTGTTGCCAAGAGTTCCTCGCTCCCCAAGGTAACGGAAGTTTGATCGTCGGAGGACGAAGCCGCCTTCCATCCCCAGACCGCACTCCAGGAGTCGGCGCCCGCAGACCGCGTTACGGCGGCTCCAGAACCCCTACCTCCACACTCGAAGGATAGGGACACTACCCCCGAACCTCGACGCCAGGCGTCGAAAGGCTCCAAAGGGGCGAAAAAACAGGGAAAACTCTCTTCCACTCATGGGGAGGGGGGAAAACAACAAAGGAAGCAGCCTCTTCCTACTTCCACACCTTTAAGACACTCCACTCCTCATAAACAGACAGACAAGTCCAAGTCTTCTGCTATCACAAAGACCCCTACTCAGACCACCAAGTCTAGTCAGGATAAGTCAGAGAAACTTCCAGAGAGAGTCATCCCCAGTTCTAGAGAATGGTCGAGTGATGACATAGACAGGGTCATGTCAAGGATGTCATCATTGGCAGATTTGTACGCAAAAAACCCTGAACACTTTCTCTCTTATACTCCCGACGGGTCAGCACCCTCAGGCTCTAAGGATCCTATACCTCCAAGTAAAAAGTCCCGGTTTGAAACAACAACTCAGTCTTCGGACCCCTTCTATGTACAGCCCTACTCTCAGTATCAAGGAGAGACATCCTTTTGTGAGGATCTGAAGGTACACCTGGCAGCCCTGTCAGCATACACCACTTCCCATAACAAGGTGTTGTGGTGGAAAGTACCAGTAGTTAAAGCCTTCATGGAAGGAGTAAAGAGACATCACCCTCCTATTTCAAACCCACCACCAGGATGGGACCTTAACGTGGTGCTATCTAAGCTCATGGGGCCCCCATTCGAGCCAATGCACAAAAGCAGTCTCAAACACCTGACTTACAAAACGGCCTTCTTAGTAGCTATTACATCTATAAGAAGAGTCAGTGAAATTCAGGCTCTGTCAGTGCAAGATCCCTTCTTTACTGTCCATAAAGATAAACTGGTTTTACGCACACACCCTAGGTTCTCACCTAAATTTATTTCAAAATTCCACGTGAACCAGTCCATCGATCTTCCGGCTTTCTTCCAAGACCCACAAAGCTCGGCTGAGGTGAAACTACATACACTAGATAAGCGTAGGGCGGTCCTCTACTATGTAAACAAGACCAGACCGCTAAGGAAAACAGATCAGCTGTTTGTCTCCATAGCTACAGGCAGAGAGGGGGATCGCGTCTCTAAAGGTGCCATCTCTAAGTGGATTATTAACTGTATCCAGCTGTGCTACTCACTTTCTGAAAAGACTCTGCCTTTCACGCCTAGGGCCCACTCTACAAGAGGCATTGGGGCCACTCTGGCTTTCATTGCAAATATACCCCTTGACACCATTTGCAAAGCAGCTACTTGGAGCTCTATTCACACTTTTACTCAGCACTACTGCATTGACACTCATTCCAAGACAGACACACAAGTGGGACAAGCGGTTCTAAGACATTTATTTGCTCATGACCCTTCTCACATCCCACCTCCTTCTTCAGGTACTGCTCGCTAATCTATGCACAGCATGTGATCTAAGCAGATTCCACAAGCCTCAGAAGGGATACATTACCCACCGTAATCGTATTTCTGATTGTAACGCTCACCTGGCTCCCACGGAGGCGCTGGTCTGGTCTGGGTTGCTGTGGCCTCTTCAAGCGTGATGCACAGAATTCGGACCACCGATTGAACAGGACCCCCAAATCTTGCTTGTCTGGCCCGTAGGAATATCCTTCTGCAGATGAGAAAGGGGATTAACTGTCTGCTGAATAATGTGCTTGCTCCCCTCTCTCCCCCTTCGTTCTCCTCTGACTTCCTCCAAAACCCCCGGTTTAAGCTCACCTTATGGTTTGGAAGGAGGAACTCTCCATCCTGCTTCTGGTGCAGGGGCGCGCGTTCGTCCAGTTACTTCACTGGTTTTCAGAATGGCGCTGGCAAATCCACTTGACTTTACTGAGCGGTACGCCGTAAGTATGAAGATGCAAAAGTTCAAGTGTGAGCCTCCTTTTATGTTGTCTTTTTCCGTCCTTTATTTCAGGTGCAGAACAAAGGCGATGCGTTGAGGGGTTAAATTGCCGGGGTAAAATCAGGTGAGTCAGTGATGAGGGCGACCCCTCTAAATGTCTTTATAATTCCCCAGTAATGTCTTTTGTCCTTTCCCCATAGGGGCCGGGGTGGGGTACCTGCCAGAGATGAGGCGCCGACCCGAGATGTGGAATGCCTCACCAAGAATAGCCGGTAAGTAATATGGCTGAAAATCCGGCTTTCCTCTTGTGTTCCCTTGCTCACCTTTTGTCTCTTCTTCTCTCCCTTCGGTGCGGTGCAGAGATGTGGCGACTGGCACTGAGAGCTGCGATGGAGCCGGGCGGCGTCTCGGGAACAGGTGAGTGAAGCGCGGCGCTGCAGCGAGCAACGCGGTGCTTTTAAATGGAAGTCTTCCTTCAGGAATGCTGGCGTGAAGATTCCGGATGCAGGTAAGAAGGTTGAAATAGTTCTTGGTTTTCACCTTTCTCTTCTCTTATTCCCTTACAGGTGTTCCAGGTTCGAGGCGGGCGTGGCTGGAGTCCAGGTGCAGGAGCAGACACGGTGAGCGTTCAGCTGCTGGGATGCAGAACAACGTGAAGCACGTGTGGCTGTCCGGGTGTGGCTTAAATAGCCTTGGAAGAAGTTCCAGGTGAGTATTCTTCCACAGCCCCACCCAAGTAACAAAATAGTTCCTTCAGAAAAATAGTCCCTCCTAAGCCTCATTTGGCTTGGTTCTTCATGCAGCATGGTCTGCATCAGGTGAGTGTGCAGCATGGTCTGCTTCAGGTAAGTGCACCAAACACTTCCCTTTATGAGCCTGGCGCCTATGGCGCCAGGACTGATGTCCAACATGAGCCTGGCGCCAACGGCGCCAGGACAGAGTCCAAAGAGCCCCTATAAAGGGCCGCTGGGCTTTTACCCGGGGGCGTGATGCCTGCTCCCGGGGGTGCTGGGCCTGGCCTGGTGCTCCGGGCGTAGGCATCATGACACTGATGCTTGTATCTGCTTAGATTCACATGCGACCCACCCTTCCTCCCCTCTGAGAGAAGGCGCATGGATGCTTGTAGTCTTACCTTTCTATCTATCTGCTTGGATTATCTGTACTCACGCTACTCCTCATGCTACCTCTTGTCAGAAAAAAATACAATCTGAGGGTCCTAGACGCGTGAGGGATCATGGGTACAGTGGACGTCACACTAGGGATAGTATTACTGGCACGCCCTGTGTCGACGCCCTTTTTCGAGTTTCGAAAAACAAACTGTAATACTCTGCAGCTTCCACTAGATGTCGGCCTATGCACAGCATGTGAATCTAAGCAGATACAAGCATCAGAAATACGATTCCGGTGAGTAATGTATCCCATATATATAAATATATACAATTAAATGCAACACCCTCCTGTCAGCTACCATGTTGTTTTTCAACTCTTTCTTGTTTGGTGTTATTCTTACTGAATCTAAGGTTAGGGATAACCAGTTGTTATTACAGTAACAAACAGAAGTCTCTATCCTTTGTACTCCAAATTATTTTACATTCAGTACCTGTGTCTTAGGTGGCTGCCTCAAGGGATGGGCACCGAATGAACAAAACTCAGAATCAACTGAGAGAACATAGAAAAGAATTATACTAAAAGAAATTCCAAGATGTGAATCCTGCAGAGCGTAAAGACGGATATATGTGATTGATGTAAACAAAGAAAGACAAGGATGCAGAAGATGGATCTATGTGAACTGGAGTCCTGATGAAGCACATAGTGGGTGAAGCATGTGCTGACTCTCAATATACTTCCATCGTATTCCCGTACAATCGAGTTACTGTGAAAGCTTAATTACAGAATATGTCCTTAATGACTGCCTTGAACTGCCCCTATTTACTGTTTACAGGTCCTTCTCGACAACCTTGAGGTATTCATATGACAAGAACCGAGTAATGGGATTGCTCCAACTATCACTGTGGGCCTCATTACGAGTTTGGAGGCATTAGCTCCATGGCTGCCTCCAAACCGGGCTCCTTTTCCAGGTTCCTGCAATGGGGACTTGCCGGGTCATTCCGGCATAGGAGGACCCGGTAAGTCCTCCTTGCAGGAACCATTCCCCATTCCCATTTGAGCCCCCATAGGGTTCTATGGGAATGGGGATGAAGGTACCAACGGGCCCATTATAAGTGTTCCGATGTTACCTCCCTCTTCCCCTCGCGGGTCCCGCGATGGGAAGCTTGTAATCAGCAATGACGGAATGAACGGTGCCGGTCCCGTACCGGCCCCCTTCATTCCGTCAGCGCAAGCCTCGTAATGAGGCCCTGTGTCTTTTATAAAGTGATTGTTGGGAAATAACTGCATTTTAAATAAATACATACAAATACCTTTGGTACTGGAAGCAGGGATTGAAGTTTCTGGGAGCGCTTTTGCTCCTGGTCATCTTGAAACCAACATCTACCTTGAGCTTATGTTGTTTTGACTCCTTAAGGCATATGCTGCCATGCAAGCATACCCGTGTGACATTAACTTTGTGTGTTTGGGAATGTGTACACAGAAGAATTAGAACACACCGAGAAGTCGGTTAAAGCATAACCAGTCATATAAAGCGGACCACAGATGTGTAATTTCTAGGCACCCTATGCACTAGCTCCATGCTTCTACTGACTGGTTGATGCCTGATAACTATGAGCTGCTATTATCTCCCATTCCTAAAAAATGTATCTCAATACCTGTGGAAATACTTGTATAATTTTAGTAATGGTTTTCAACTCGGCTGACCCGAAGATGTCCCACATTGGTTAAAAACGTTCACCTTTTAGGGGACAATAGGGGTCCAATATTGACCTCATTGAAATGAATAAAGCAAATTAGACTCCACTGAGATATATCAGAAAAATCGGCAGAAAGTCATAATTTTAAGTTTCTCACTGCTGTGACTAGGAAGAGTCGGGAGGTATATTTACTATTAATTAACTGATTTTATAAGGTGCCGAATCAACTCCATAGGGGCTTCAAAATGCCCGATCCTTGTTCATGGCGTACTATGCCACCGCCCAGGGAATACCTGAACTTGGCCTGCTGGCGGGAGCATGAACAGGTGTAAACCTGCAAGAGTGGGTGAGCAGGAAGAGATGAGGGATAATTAGGGTAATTAGGCAATGGGAAATACTGTGTGTTAGATGGTTGCACACTATTTCATCTCATATGAATTGTCTTATGGAGAAAGTTGACCATTTGATATATGAATTGTGTTATAAAATTTGGTTTCCAAGGCAGTTCTGGGAAATATAAATTAAGAATTTAGTACAGATGCATGTGTTAGGTGCTTGATTATGTGCTTGGGCGATCCAGGTAGAAGTGTAGGTTTATTATACCTGCAGCATATGTTTAAGTAAGTAAGAAACCAATACTTTCCAAAATGTTAATTCTCAGACTTTCAAGCCACTCTCCAAGTGACCTAGTCAGCAAAAGAATGAGTTAGAAATCTGGCAGGTTGGAGAGAACCGGTGGTTTTGACTACCATCCAGCAGACTTGTGCTTCAACTCGCAGTCATCGATTAGCACTCGCCGGAGACAAACATGTTTATTTTCCCACTAGATCAGTGCTTTATGAGGGAGCCTGTGGTGGCATTTTTCATTGAAGGGTCATCAGTTAATGCTCATTTCTCATGGCAAGGAACGGCATTATAAAACGAAAAAGAACATTGATTTAGTTGGGGATGGTCAAGTACCTCTTTAAAGGCGACCCACAGATTTATCTTTGCTTTCTCTTGAATACATAATGAACTAAATATGTGTGACCATGGTGGGGCGGGAGATGCCCTCAAGTTCATTTGGGGCTTGACTTATATGCTGCAATGGAGATCGGCGCGGTGCAGGTCTAAGAAGGTTAACGTATGTTTTCTCCTCTATTAGTGCTTCTGGGCCGCACTGTCTAAATAACTATTTTTTTCTTCATTTTTTAAACTTTGTTTATTGGCATTTATTCATTTATACATTATAATATCATAGTAGATCACAATTACGGAGGAATGTTACAATCAGATTCCGGCTTATTGCTCAGCAGGGCAATTTGGCCAATGAAACCTATTACACTAAACAACAAACAAACGTCCCATGCTAGTCTGACTCATCTATCCGGCAAGTGTGGGAGGACCCACCAATTCAGTGGCTCTAGTGAAGTTTGACGGTGTTACAGTGTTGTCGAGAGGGTTGCCCCCCAATCGTGTGCTCCTGGAACTGAGGTTCAGGGTGCCTTTGTTGTTTGTCGTCTGTATGTTACGTGTTCTGGGTTCTTAAGGTGGTTTGTCATTGGACGGGTGGAACATGGCATCAACCAAGGATTTCCATGCTTCCAAAGTAATAGCGAGGTTGTCATCTTGAGTCGAAACTGATTTTGCCCAGGTCCCTGTCTCCGCCTCACACCAGGTTTCAAAGTCATGGAGCCAGAGATTGTAGTGGGGGTCCTTTCGGTGATTTCCGTCACATAGCAATCCGTAGTTTCGCCAGAATGCCCACTAAATCCATAAATCTGGTCACATGTTTATGTTTGTTTTGTCTAGGGTACGCTCCCAGTAAACACTCCAGTGGACTCCATGAGTATCTAACAACCCCTGACGCCTTGCATGCGCATTCGATTCGAGACCAGAAGGCTTGCACTTTGACGCACTTCCAGAACATATGTAAAAGATCTGCCTCATCTTGGTGGCATCAGGGACACCAGGGTTGTGCCTCCTTATTGAATTTAGCTACCCTGCTGGGGGTCATGTACGTACGATGAAGCACATTGATTTGGAGCAGTTTGAACCTAGCATTTCGAGACACCTGTCTGGGGAAGCTTAGTGCCCGTTCCCATTCCGGGTCGGCGATAAAAGCGCCCATGTCTATCTCCCACATCGATTTCAGGTTGGGGTCCCTAACGCTGACTCCTTCCAGCAAGAGACTATGTAGTCTGGTTACGGGTCTCCAGCCATCTTCTAGCATGTACATTAGGACTAGTAATCCCGTCTCCTCTGGTTCATCAGGCCATTCACCTCTTTTGTGCTTTGCGGTTCCCCTTACTCTCATGTATTGCAGGAATTGTCCCTTGGGCAGGCCCAACTGTTGTGATAAATTATCTAAGCCTCTGATTTGGCCGATTTCATACATGTCTCCCCATGTGTAAACCCCCCACTCCTCCCAGAGCCTAGCCACACCCAGGTCAGCCCTGTTCAAGCATACATCGTCAATTATCAGTGCATTAGGTGAGTATGGGTTACCTATTTTGAGTAGCTTCATTGCCCTATGCCAGATATGCTTACCCAGTCTCACCAGCATTGGGGATGTGTTCGCACAGCTCGTTGTGAGCCATAGGATTTTGTTGAGCCTGGCTGGGGTCACCATCCGTCGAAGTAGCTGCTATTCTGATGTGGGGAGGGAGGGGTCTGCCAGCAATTTTGTGACAAAACCTAGTTGGGCGGCTAAATAGGTTCGAGGTTGGGTAGCTGTGCCCCACCGTACTTATAAGGTAATTGCAGTACACTGAGCGCTAGTTTGTGGCGTCCCTGATCATCGAGTCAAGACGGGAAAAGAAAGCCACCCCTATGTAATGATGAACATTTATGAAGCCATAAAGAAATCTCGGGAGTACTATCATTTTAATAATGGCGATTCTGCCCATAGCTGACAGCGGCAGTCCAGACCAGAAAGAAGGACATGGATTTCTCAAGGCCCCCCATCACCCTGAGTTTGTTGCAGTTGCGCGTTTCTATGGGTGTGTGCATGATCAGAATACTTAGATATCTAAATGATTTAGTCTCCCAGGGGAATCCCAGATCGGGTAGAGTGGCCTTGTCCACCTCGCGGGGACCGGTCAGAGGGAAGAGGCAATATGTCTGCCTATTGAAAGAGATCCCTGATAGCTCTGCAAATGTATCCAGTACATCTAGAATGATGGGCAGGTTGTGTCGTGGCTCACAAAGATAGATCATGGCATTGTCCGCAGAACGCGATATGAGTTGTTTGGATCTGCCTATTGGGATTCCCGCTTCCAGGTATTCCTGGCGTAGGAATGTTGCTATGGGTTCCATGGCCAATATGTATAGCACAGGTGAGAGCGGGCAGCCTTGACGGATACCCCGCTGTATGTTCCATACTCCAGATATTTGTTTACCTGATTTCAGTCTATCCACTGGAGAGGTGTATAGGAGTTTTACCCAACAAATGAATTCCCGGCCCAGCCCACAATTTTGCAATGATGCAAGTAACCATTCCCAATAGACCGAGTTGAAGGCTTTAGTGGCTTCTAAGGACGCCACCACTTATTGTTCTTTGCGGGTGTGTGTGTTTGGTCAATAATATGTTGGAGTCTTTGAAGGTTCAGGGCCGTTCTGCTCCGCGGTATGAATCTTGTCTGATCCACATGCACCAGTGTTGTGATGACTTTACAAAGCTGTTTTGCTAACACTGTTGTGATTATCTTGATGTCACAGTTTAGCATGGCCAGGGGTCTGAATGAGTCGCCTCTAGCCATTGGTTTCTGGGTTTGGGAATGGGTACCACCAAGGTCTTCCTCGTGACTGCTAGGAGTATGCTGGTTTTGTAGGCCTCTACAAACACTTTCTGGAGTATTGGGGCCAGGGTAGTAGTGTATACCTTGTAGAATTCTGAGGGGAGCCCGTCTGTGCTGGGGTTTTATAGGTGGGCAAGGAGGCTATGGCTTCACCCAGTACTTCAATGGTAATAGGCAGGCCCAGGGAGTCTCGTTGGCTATCAGAGAGCCTCTTGAGATGGATCTGAGAGAGTACCTCGTCCAGGTCCTCTTGGGGAACTGGCTTGTCGTGTTTGTACAATTGTGTATAGAAGGACGCAAAGATCTCATTAATCGCTAGTTGGGATCTCCATAGTGCCCTGCACTCGTCATAGAGCAACATGGTCTGGGGTGTTCCCTTTTGTATAGCCATGCCAATAGTCTCCCAGGCCTGTGCCCATCTATGTGAGCTTGGGCTATCTGGTCAGTATAATCAAACTTAGACTGTCTCTCCCAGGAGTCAGACCACCTGGATTGTGCCTCTGCCAACTTCTCCTCCATTGATTGCAGTGACCGGCGTATGCCCCCAGCTCTGGCTATAACCTCGCCTCTGGTCACCACTTTCATGGCTTCCCAGATGGTACCCCAACTGTTTACGCTCCCAACATTGTACTCGAGGAAACCAAGTAGAAAGTCTGATAGTGACCCTTTGAAAGCTACGTCAGTTAGGGCCTCAGTAGGCAGGCACCACGTCAGGAAAGGGGTCTAGGGTATGCAAGGCACCACTCAATCACCAGGGGGGAGTGGTCCGACATTGTGCGGCCCGTGTATTCCGCACTGGTGAGTTCTGCAAAATGCGTTGAACCCTCACAAAAAGGATCACTTTGTGTGTAGAGTTTGTGGGGGGTGAGTAATAGGAGTAACCTCTGCTGTCCGGGTGTATTTCCCTCCATACATCTACTAGGTCGAAGTCCGTTAGCGTCATGTTCAAGGCAATAGAGGCCAGGGAGAGGCCGCCATGTGGAGGAGACAATCTGTCTACCGTTGGGTTTTTTACACAATTAAAGTCCCCACCCCATAGGACAAAGCCCTCACTTCTGGCTGCTACAAGCTTACTTAAAATGTGTACAAGGCCAGAATCTTGTGCTTTGAATAATATAAGTTGACTATGCAAACTTCCCTATGCTCTAGATACCCCCTGACAATTAAATATCTCCCTTCCTTATCTCGGTCTACTTCCAGTAGCTGGAAAGGTAATGTGTCGTCAATCCAGGGAGCACTCCCCTGGCAAACTTAGAATAGGTGGCCATGTATGCCGTCCCGCCTCAGAGGGTCAGTAGCGCCACTTGTCCCTCGGGGAGCAGGTGTGTCTCTTGGAGCAGCACTATGGATATCTTTTTATGTTGTATGTAGGATTTCACCCTATTTCTACAGAGTAAGGAACCCAGGCCCCGCACGTTCAATGAAATTATCCTTAAGGTGTTCGTCTTTGCACTGAGTATCGGCTGGCCCTCCTGTGGACTAAATGGGCCTCATTACAACACCGGCGGTAGCTGTGCCGGTGAAACCGGCAGGCTGCCGCCGCAGTTGTTATTTTTTCGGCACCTGGCTCCACGGAAACACCAGGGGATTACGACCCCGGTGTTCATGGAAGTCAGGCGCTGGAAAAATGTAAATCCCCATTCTCATTTGAGTCCCTTAGGACTCAATGGGAATGGGGATGATGGAAGCACCAGCACTGTTAATAACGGTGCCAGTGCTTCCCGGAAAGTCTGCTGGCGGGCAGGACGGCAGCCGCCGCGCAGACACAGAGTGTGCCGGTCCGGTAACAACAGTGCCGGTAGGCAGGCTTACCGGCACCATTGTTACCGGACCGACATGCTCGTAATGAGGCCCAATTTCTTCTCCCTAGGTGTAGCTCAGCCACCTTGTTTCGATTAGCCTTTTGCCAGCATGGTGTAACGTACGCCAGGGTCCCGACACAGGCATGAATACTATAGATGCTCCAAGTTAGAACCTTCAGTGCCTGTCTCATCCGCTGGGCTGTGTTGAGTCGTGTTGTATGGATCACACATAAAAAAACAACAGTAACAAAACTTGAACATGATGCCCAACAACCCTAGATTGTTCAGGCAGACCTGTACCCTCAAGGCCTGGTCTGGCCATTCTGTACAAGCTATGGAGTCTAGCAACGGGCTGGAGCCCTTTGACAACTTGTGGGTGGGTGGAAAAGACCAACAGTGAGTGGCTGGGTTCCGCCTCCAGCAATAGTGTGAGGACATTGATAGCGGCAATAGGTTGTATTCCTTGTTTAGCTAGGGGAGCCCAGATAACCTAGGTGGCAGTAGGTTGTTTAGTTCGGGGGTCAGTTGTGCTCTGCATGTGGGCTCGATGCTGTCAGCTCTGCCATATGTAGACTCTTGCGTGGATACTTAGAACCTCAGTCCGGCCTGCCCGATTATTTTAAGGACTTGCTGTGCCCCTTGAGCGTTACAGATCTGAGTCATTCTTGTTGGACAGGTCATTATGGTTCATCCACATGGCCGCAGGATATAGAAGCATATATTTGAGTCCCAGTTGTCTTAGCCTTGCTTTTATGGGTGTGAACGAATTCCTGGCCCTTTGGACTGTTGGCGTTTAGTCCGGGTAGATGGTGATCTTCAAGCTACCCGTATTATCTCGCCCCCATCTCTGGAGTGTTGCAGGGTGACCTCTCTATCCCGGAAGTTGAGAATCCTGGCAATCATCGGTCGGGGATGTGATGCTGGTGGGGGCCTCATTGGAGAGAACGATGGGCCCTTTCAATAGCAAACCCCTGTGAGAGCTTGCCTGTCCCAATCTCTTGAAGCAGCAGGTTTTCAATGTAGGAAGTGGGGTTTGGCTCCTCAGTTCCCCGCGGTATACCAAGCACACGCACATGGTTTCTACGTGATCTGTCCTCTGCGTCCTCCGCATGCAATTCCAGTGTGGTGTTTCGTTTTTCGAGCTCCCTGACCCTCCTTTCTAGGTCCTTTGTGGTGTTTGATGTCTCCTTCAGGAGCACTTAAGCAGACTTGACACTTTCAGCTAGCTGTCTGACATCCTGCTGTAGGAGCTGAACATCAATTTTGACCTCATCTGTCTTTGTTTCCAAGTACGAGTGTAGGGCCGCTATTGCTGCCAAAACCTGGTTCTCCTGTGGGTCTTGTGGAGCTGCAGGGGTCTGTTGCTGGTTCATGTTCTCTGCCTGCGTGGCGTTGCCGCTTTTACGCTGGACCATAAATGATTTAATTGTCATAGGTGTGTTCTTATTCTTAGTAGGCGACATGTTGTATTGTTGTGTGGTGCTTGAGGAAGGTACTTGGTGTCTTGTCACGCTGCCAGGAGGGTCCTACTATGTCTGCAGTGCGTATCCAGGCACAACCCCGCCGGACACCCCTATAGTGGCCCAGTCTGGGTCGCCTCAGATTATTGTGATTTGTGTGGGTTGCCAGCCCAGTGGAGGACTCTGTGGGGCCAGGGGCTCTTGATGCGGAGGCGGTCCGCGCAAGGTGCTTTTGTGGTCAGTGCAGTTACTCATGCCCCTGGCCGTTTGCCTGAGCAGGTGGTCGCATCAATTGTCCTTTAATGCAGGGATTGGGTCACCGCCTCAGCAATCAGAATCCCTATGCAAGTGACTTCCGGGGTAGAGAGGCAAGACGGTCCGGCCCGTGGATGCAAGCAATGATGGTCGGGTGCGTGGCAACTGTTCAAAGGGAGGAGAGGGGGAGTGGGTCCCTGCCTGGGTATCCCGCGACACAGTTGGGCCGCACACAATTGTGTGTAAATTAAGGGTCCGGGGGCTCCACAGCAGGCAAGAGGCACCGACCGTGTATTGAGGGGCAGTGGATCTCACCAGGTGCTGTGTCACACTGGCAGGATCTCAAGCTGCAGGCAGTGAGGGTGGTGCCCAGGGCAGTTTTCCTAGTTCCCGGCCCCGGACGATATTGGGCAGCTGATCTTGCTGCATCTCCGCTTCCCAGCAGAGGGTAACATTTCTGTTAGGTGCCGTGTGCACTTTGGGATGTCGTCTTTGATGTGCAAATCTCATCCCATGTACCTTGCTGCACGGGAGGACCGGCAGCGGGTCTTGGCAGTGGTGTCCTGATGACAGTCAGGGTGTTTTGTGCCAATGAGCGACCTGCAAGCCGTGAGTGTTGGTTCCGTGTGACTGATGTGAACCAGTGATGTTTAGAGGCTGCGCTGTGCTTCACTTCCCCTTGCAGTGGCCGCCATCTTGGTAAGCATGGGGGGCTCCAGTAACTTCTTGCATTTTACTGTTTTCTGAGTTTCTGCGGTATTAGGCTTGTTGGTCTGTCGTTGCTTTCTCCCACCTGGTAGCGTATTTCAGTATGAAGGCAGGTTATCTTGGCTGTCGCTTCGAGGATCAGGCAAGGATCTCAGTGGAAGCTCCACTCAGTCATGTCCTACCGCATTGGTTGAGGCCACGCCACCCCCTGTCTTAATGCCTATATGGTCTTGTTGCATCCAGATACAACAGAGGCCCTTTATATTATTCTGAGTGCAGAACTGTTAGTGATGTGGGCAAATATTTTAATGTACTTATTTTATGTATTAGTTAATACATCTGCAAATTGTATATTGCCGTTGAATAGGGGTGGGATCTCTGATCTAAGACTGTGCAGTGAAATGGAGATTATGGGCATTATTGGAGGTGGGACTGAGTATGTGTTTCTAAAAGCACTTTTTGAAATGATGTGGAATATATAGGTGATTCACACTTATATACAATGTCCTCCAATGTATTGATAGATGAATGGGCAGTTGCGGCTGGATGGGTTTGTTAACAACTGGGGGCAAAATTGTGTTGCTGTTGAGTAGGAGTGTTTTGTTCTGATCTAGTGCTGTACAGTGATATGGAGTTGTGAGCTGTGGGGCGTGTAATTGGGTATGTTTTTTTTGTTGTTGTTGAAATGTGCGTTTTGGAATGCTATACAGTCTAGAAGTAAATTATGCTCTTGTACACTGCCCTCATAACATACACTATGGGCCTCATTACAACCCAGGCGTTAAGGGGTTAACGGCGCCGTAAAAGGTGTCAGTGCCGTTAAACCCTTAACGCCTGATTACGAGGTCTCTTTGCGGGTTGCACTTTAACGCCTGCTTTTAGCAGGCGTTAAAAAACCAACCCGCAAAGGGACCTAGGAGCTAATTACGGCACCGTAATTAACGGTGCCGTAATTAGCGCCTTCCCCATTCCCATTGAGCCCTATGGGCCAAAAATGGGAATGGGGAAGGGGCCATGGTGAATGGGGAATTACCGCCCCGCCAACCTTGGAATGGGGCGGTAATTCCGCCATTCACCATGGCGGACCCCGGCATGGACCATGGTGCTAATAGCACCATGGTTTAGCGCTGGGGTCGTAATGAGGCCCTATGACATTAACACCATCCAGGAAGGATTTATTTCAATATATGGGAGAGAGAACCTTATTCATAGATACAATACATGTTTATGAATGGAAATATGTTTAAATACATTGATGTGTGGATAGAGGAAGGGCTGGCTGCAGATGAGTGGAATTATTAACGTTGGGGAATAGAGTTAGTGCAACTGTTAGTATGGCTGGAAAAATTAGCGGTTGAACCTACACAACTACCTTATGACCCTCTCCAGCCATCTTACACGCCCATTTTAATCTACCGGGATACCTTGAGAACTCATTCACATCGGGGGTGTTTGAGGGATTTATGCCAGCTTTCAGTAGAATTCCATGCATGGGCTAAAGAATGGGGAGAGTCATATTTACCATGGTTCAATAAAAGGGCAATGGCCTTAGGAGGATATGTTTCGAATCGGAGTGTGAAATGTAAATAATACTGCTCATATACAGTTGGGGGCTTAGTCAACTGATGTCCTGTTAATGCTTTGCTGTTTTTGTCTTTTTTTATATTGTTTTGTTCTGTCTTTTTTTGTATGTGTTTTGGTATAATTGGTTTTCGTGGTGGAGGCATTATAAGATTGCTATTGATGATATGACCAGAGTCTCATTACTATTTGTTGGTTCCTACAACTATACTTCCAAGTGATGAAAGTTGTGAGATAAATAGTGTTTTTCGTGTGAAATAGGGGTCTATCTTTTCTTACAGGGAATGTGAAGGGCCTGAATTGCCCATGCAAGAGGAGGAAAGTGATGACTAGAATATGGAGAGTTAAAGCCAATATCATTTTTTACATGAAACTCATTTGCTTAGTGAATCTAGGGGTTATCTGACCAATTGTAGATACTCGAGGGAAATATCCAGCTGCCATTCTTCAAAATCGAGGGGTGAGTATTTTATTCAGGAAAAGTCTGAATATAGTGATTGATGGGGTGGCAGTGGACGCTGATTGGCAGATGGTTGTAGCAGATGTACTTTATGGAGGCAAGATGCTAACAATGGGATGTGTTTATGGCCCATGTTCCTTGGGGAAGCCCTTTTTTGATGACTTCAACAGCCTTCTAAGGGATATGAGGGGGGAGACTATTGTCCTCGGTGGAGATTTTAACTGTTTCATAAATCATCAACTGGATCGCTCGGCATCTTGCAGGTTCACGAATGTAGCAGCAAGTCGAGCGTTTGATATGTTCCTTAAGAGATTTGATTTGGTGGATAGTTGGAGAATTATGCATCCTACTGAGAAGGAGTTCACTTTTTATTCACCTGCACACAATTCTTTTTCCAGAATAGACTATCTTTTGGTATCTAATAGGCGGATTGACAGGGTCCTTTGCACGGATATTGGGGAGCGCGAGATTTCGGATCATGCTTTGGTGACCGTATAAATGAATCTAATGGGTGAGGGATCAACTTTTGTAAGGTGGCGGCTTAAGTCGGGAGTCTAGTGTAAACAGGATGTTTTCATGGCCCTTAAGACCTTTGTGGAGGTTATTAGGGAGTATGTGGGTTCTGCTGATATAATGACACTTTGAGATTGTTTTAAAGCTATGATGCGGGGGGGATTGATTAATCGGACCTCTTGCGCTAGGAAAAAGGGTATGACAGAAGTGAAGTTGTTGGAAACGAAACTTGCTCGGTTGTATGTTTTGGCAAAGAGTGCTGCTGATAAATTAGAGTTGGACAGAGTTCAGGAAAACCTAAGAAACAGAATTAGTGTGCAGGCAGAGAAGAGGCTTTTCTATATAAGGCAGAAATATTGGCAATGTGGCGATAAGAGTGGTAGGTTGTTGGCTAACCGCCAGAAGGGGATGGTTAAGAGAACGTTTATTCAGGGTGTGGAGGTTACAGATGGGCGTGTGGTGGTCAAGAGTAGTGACATCTGCAAGTGCTTTCATTCATTTTATGCATCGCTCTATACCGAGGATTTCATTCCATTGGAATCGGACCTGGAGGAGTTTTTTGAGCTGGTGGAGATTCCAGTTCGTACACCAGAGAATAGTACTGCTTTGGACACTAGGGTTGTAGTGGGAGAGATTGTATCTGTGATAGATAAGCTGAACGTTGGCAAGTCCCCAGGCTTGGACGGGTTGCCATTGGAGTTTTATGAGGCTTTTAGCGCTCAGCTCGGCCTTTTCATATGTGAGTTATATAATCACTTTGTGCAAAATGGTGTTCTATGTACGACCATGCGAAAGGCTTTGATTACATTGATACCCAAGTCAGGAAAAGATTGGAGGAAATGTGGAAATTATAGGCCTATCGCATTACTCAATGTGGATGTGAAGATATTCTTGAAAGTTTTGACAAACAGGTTGGATACATTTATAGGGGATCAGATTCATACTTCTCAGGTAGGTTTTATGAGGAACAAGTTTGGGTATAATACTCTTAGAACCATAATTGATAGTATGGAGTTTAAGCAGGATGTTCTCGCTGATATAGTACTGGTGTTATGGATGCAGAGAAGGCATTTGATAGAGTCAACTGGGGATTGCTAAAGAACACTATGCAGAGAATGGGATTTGGTGCTAATTTTCTAAATACAGTAAGGTGTTTGTACAATGCAATATCAGCAACGTTCTGGGTAAATAATGAATTATCTGACTCTTTTCCACTCTCAAGAGGCACGAGAGAGGGGGGCCCAATATTGTCCTATTTATTTAATGTAGCGTTGGAACCATTGGCAATGTATATACGTCGGGATCAGAGGATACAGGGTCTCGTTTTTGGTGGAACCGAGTTCGAGGTATTTTCCTATGTGGATGATATGGCAGTGGTGCTCTCTAATCCAGGTGAGGATAGCGCAGTGCTGAATGATGCTATTGAGAGGGTGGGTAAACTATCAGGTCACAAGATTAACTGGGACAAGACAGAGGTTTTCCCGCTCTCTGCAACCTGCAGAAGGGGTGACTTCGAGACATAGGATTGTAAGTGGTCTGACTTCAGTGTGAAATATTTGGGGATTTACCTAATCTGGGATCTGAAGAAAATTGCCGAGTATAATATAAATTGCTTGATTGAAGTAATGAAGAAAGATGTGAGGAAATAGGAAATAATTGCATTGGGCATTTAGGCGAAGGTTAATACTATCATTAAAGAAGCCATCATACCAGTAATATCCAAAGTAAAAATTCTGGGGATGATGGTTGAAGCGTCAGTAGGCTCCGGAGCACAGGTTAATTACCTGAACAAAAACAACATGTACTACCTCTGTCTTCTGAGAGCCATCAGACCCTTCATAAACAACATAAATACAACCACCATTGCGAGAGCAATTCTGTTGTCTCATTTAGATTATGGAAATGCACTGTTATTGGGAGCCTCCAAGAGAGAGTTAACAAGATGTCAAGTGATGCAAAATGATGCAGTTCGCATCATTAAAAAGAAAAAAACATAGAGACCATATATCAGAAGGAAGAAAGGAATTGCATTGGCTCAGAATAGAGAACAGTGTCAAGTTTAAGGCGATGACGATAGTCCATAGATGTCTCTTTGGGGAGGCGCCATCCTATTTCAAAAAACAATTTCCTATGTACGTGCCCCAAAGATGTCTAAGAGGCCAAACGGGCAACTGGAAGGGGGAGATCTTTTCCTGTCAAGGTGGCAAAATATTGGAATGGGTTACCTGTGACCCTGAGACATGAAGGAAACTATCTCAGCTTCAGGAAGGCATTGAAAACATTTTTGTTCCAATAGCCTCGAAGTTCATATGTTTCTCCACAGCTCTGCTGGACATCACGAATCTTGAAAGTCCTCTACCGTGAATTCAACATTTCTGGTCTCCCCGCGCCCTGATGCCTGCAGGCTTACGGCGCGTTATAAGCAAACAGACATAGAAATAGACTATTAAGATCCCTTTTGCCGAAAGTGCTTTATATCATCCAATGACTTCCTCTACATTTTTTTCGAAGAAGTTATTGAAGAAAGTAAACACGTTTTTTCAGGATTTCTGTGGGGGCTGGGGGGGAAAGAAGCCAAACATTCCTAAGTTCATATTAACTCGTAGCATTCGAGAAAGGGGCTTTGGATATCCAGACCTTGTCAAATACCATAAGGGGTTCTTGTTAAGTAAGGTAACACTTTATTTTGCACATGAAGGTTCAACAGAACCACTCTGGATGAAGCTAGAGAGAGACAGATTTTTTCCATTCCACTTGAATAATGTCTATTGCATGGGTAGAATGCTGAATGTGCATGACAAGTTACCATCAATTGAAGCGACTCGGGAAGCCCTTACATTATGGTTGACTGACAATGACCAGAATGTGTGGCTGAATTACAGGGCTTCAATTTGGCACAATCCGGGACTTCAAATGTTAATGTTAAAGGATATTTGTACCGTGCACTATCACCACCGGAGTGGTCCCCTGGCGCTCTGGCAGATCTGAAAATAAAAGTGCGTTTGGGTGAGTTAGTGGGAATGAGTGGGGTAAGTGCAAGAGAGCAGTGATGTGCTGTTGGCAGCTTCAGTTCGGTTAACACAGTTCGCTGAGCTTGGGGGTGCTTTCCGGTCGGTAGCTGCTGTGTCATGTTGTGCAAAGCTATGTATGTTTGTTTTGTTGTTGCGGTGTAGTGAAGTGTGTGCGCTTTGTTGTGCTTTAGGGTTGTGGTTGTATTTCGTTACAGTTTGAGCGGTGTATGCAGAATGGTGAAATTGTTAGTGGGTTGGTTATTGGCCTTGCTACCCAGAAGTGATATGTGCTAAATTTTCACGTTCTTTCTAGATGTGGCACGTGAATATCTCTGCATTTCTATCTAGATCCGGCGCTGGCTAATATTCACAATCCTGTCTATATGTGGCGCCCGCCAATATTCACAATTATATCCAAATGTGGCACTTGCTAATATTAACAATCTTATTTAGGTACGACGCAGGCTAATATTCACAATTCTTACTAAATGTGGTACTTGCTGTCATTCACAATTCTGTCTAGATACAACACAGGCTAATGTTCACAATTCTATCTTAAATGTGGTACTTGCTAACATTCACAATTCCATCTAAGTGTGGCACTTGCTAACATTCACAATTCTTTCTGGATGCAACGTGTGCTACTTTTCACAATTCCTTCTTAAATGTGGTACTTTCTAACATTCACAATTCTGTCTGGATGCGACGCAGGTTAATGTTCACAATTCTATCTAAGTGTGGCACTTGCTAACATTCACAATTCTGTCTGGATGCGACGCGGGTCAATGCTCACAATTGTATCTTTGTGTGGCACTTGCTAACATTCACAATTCTAAGTGTGGCACTTGCTAACATTCACAATTCTGTCTGGATGTGACATGGGGTACTGTTCACAATTCAATGTAGCACTTGCTAGCATTCACACTTCTATAGTCTGGTATTTACTAACATTCATAATTCTATCTAAGTGTGGCACTTGCTAACATTCCCCATTCTGTCTCTATGCGACGTGGGCTACTGTTCACATTTCTATCTAAGTGTGGCACTTGCTAACATTCACAATTCTGTCTGGATGCGACACTGGTCAATGTTCACAATTCTATCTAAGTGTGGCACTTGCTAACATTCACAATTCTGTAGTGATGCGATGCAGACTACTGTTCACAAATCTATCTAAGTGTGGAATTCTTAACATTCACAACCCTGTAACGCAGGCTAATGGTATATGCACCATATATAAAGATGGAGGCTACGCCTAGATTTGAGAATCCTATATAGTGGGCTTAAGTTTCATAATGCAGCAGGTTTCAAAATATACTACAGTAGGTTTAGTTTAATAATGGACACAGATGGTTTGATATACCTAGTTTGATATACCTACATTTGAGAGTAAATTTATGCTGGGCGATTGCTAGTGTTGAGTATTCCCTAAGAGATTGATGCAGGTGACAATCGCCTGGCAAGCTTTGTCCTGAGTTAAGGTAATGTAGAGTAGTAGGGCTTTCTGGAATAGAGTAATTGCTCTACACCCCACACATGCCACACTTACTTTGGTCGTTGCTGCTGGTTGACGGCGTGCTTCCCCTGCTGACACCTGCAGACACGATGTGTAGCCGCTTCTGTAGAAGCCGCCCTTTGTCTCTGGGACCTTAGCTGCATGGGCTGCATGGGCAGAGGGCTGCCCTGGGAGGGTGAATTAAGAGACGACGTTCGACCAATCAGGGCAGGCGGGTGCGGGAAGGGAGGCGGGAGGAGGAAGGGAAAGGACGCGGCAGTGGTCTGGGAGAAACCAGGGCCTGGGGGCTAAAAAAAACCCAATGCAAGTGGCCAAATAAAGGCCCAGCGGGACATGGAATTTGCTCACTCACCTTCACCGCCAAGGTGGAAATGGCATGCAGGTTGAGGTGCCGGGGTTAGGGTTTGGGATACACAGACTAGGGTAACCAATCACGGCCGGGGGGCAGGAAGGGAGGCGGGAGGAGGGAGGTGGAAGGGAAAGGACGCAGCAGTGGTCCGGTAGAAACTAGTGACTGAGGGCTCAAAAAAAAATATGCAAGTGGCCAAATAAATGCCCAGGTGGACATGGAACCTACTCACTCACCTGCATCATCAAGATGGAAATGGCATGCAGGTTGATGTGCTGGGCTTATGGTTTGGGATACACGGACTAGGGTAACCAATCAGGGTCGGTGGATGGGAGGAGGGAGGTGGAAGGGAAAGGAAGCGGCAGTGGTCCGGGAGAAACCAGGGCCTGGGGGCTAAACATGTTTTTACTATGCAAGGTGTCAAATAAAAGCCCAGGGGGGCATGGAACTTACTCACTCACCTGCACCGCCCAGATGTAAATGGCGTGCAGGTCGATGTGCCAGGCTTAGGGTTTGGGATACACGGACTAGGGTAACAAATTGGGTCCGGGGGCGGGAAAGGAGGCAGGCGGAGGGAGTTGGAAGGGAAAGCACATGGCAGTGGTCTGGGAGAAACCAGGGCCTGGGGGCTCCAAAAAAACTATGCAAGAAGCCAAATAAAGGCCCAGGGGGACATGGAACTTACTCACATGCACCACCAAGATGGAAATGGCGTCCAGGTCGAGATGCCGGGGTTAGGGCTTGGGATACATGGGGCCTCATTATGAGTCACCCGGTATGGAAATAACGGTGGTGTTAAACCCACCGCTACCGTTGTTTCCATACCGTGTGATCTTGAGTCCTGCAGGCGGAGGTGGCATTCCCGCCAGGTCTGACCTGGCGGGTTTAACACCGCTCGCCTGTAGGTGGACGTGGAAACACCGGCTCCATCACGAGACGGTGCCGGTGTTTCCATGGTCCCCATTCCCATTGAGTCCTATGGGTCTCAATGGGAATGGGGATTTACCGAATTCCGCCTCCGGAATTCCCGGGTCACCGGGGTTGTAATGCCCCGGTAATTCCGGGAATCATGGAGGCAGAATGGTAATACGAGTCTGGCGGTAACCGAGCTGGAAAAACTGGCAGGTTACCGCCGGACTCGTAATGATGCCCATGGACTAGGGTAACCTATCAGGGCCACGGGTTTAAGAGTTTAGGTTCAGGATTTCTAATGTGTGTGTTAAATGGATGTAATCTTCTGCATTTAGGATTCATTTTTTGTTTTTAGCTTGGCCTTATGGGATTATTATTAATAAATATTTTAGGGCATTACAAACTGGCTAGGGCTTCCAAGTGATGAACATTTCTGGAAGCGAAATAATGAAATTGGTACAGAGAGGTCTTAGTAAGCTTCTTGGAAGTCAACAGATGTTCTTTGGAGCAGAAGATTAAAGCTATGGGATTGCTTAAAAGATTATGAGGTATGTTTTAGGTTTAAGGTTGGAGGCATAGGCTTGAATACTGCCAACTCCACTTCCGCCCATTAGCACCAAACACAATGTGGGACAGACTGAATCACGCCAGAGACACCTGAAACACCATCTCCTAGGCTCACTCTCGATCACGACATCACAAATGGTCATGAAAAGTGCCCCAGACCCTCCAAAAAAGAAAAAGGAATACCCACCTCTGCGGCAGACAAGACTGGTCAAGGCTCTATGCATTTTCCAATACGAGAATCATCGCTATGTTAAGAACCACAAACAAAGGCCTCATGCAGTCAAATCAATCAAAGCGGCATAAAAAGGAGTCTAACATGCCTCAAAAAGTAATCCCCCGAAGTAATCTTTGTCATCTATGTAATATGGACAGTTAAATTGTATTTGCTCCCTTGTCTGTTCCCCCGAAGCAAATTGTTAAACCCCTGCATTCGCCGGATAAGGTTAGTCTGGATGGCAGGGGAAAAGAATGAATAAAGGTGGATGTTTTACGACGTTCATCAGTGCTACAATGGCAAGCTACTTACGTGGTGGGCATCTTGTTAAAGGAGCTGTTTGCTCTCCATCTACTTGACCTAAAGTGCTCCCCATGGCAATGATCCACGCAATGCATTTTAAAACGCAGTAGAAGAATCACACCCGCTGGTTTTACAAAATCCCATTCATGGATGCTTAAATACTCATGAGTGTTGAGCCACACCTTCAATCTCCTGTCAGCATCCTAAAGGTTTTATCTGGCCGCATGATTGTGCATATAAGTCGTTTTATGCACATATTAGAAATGAGAAATTAAACATTTCTATTTCTTTTGTGGCAGTAGTGGCAGGCCTTTGTGCACAGCTGTTTGTGTATACTTCACTTGCGGCCGCCCAAGTACCTTCACTACTCCTTATGATAAGGTACCACTGTTTCACAAGCACTTTTCTCTAAGATGAGTAAACTCAGCGTTATAAGTGTCTCACGAATGATGATCTGAAAATGATAAATTAAGTAGATTTTATATTCTATATCCGCATAGTGTCATTGTTTAATGTTCTTGGCATGGGCCAATGTATTTAGGTGGAAAACTCATTCACTGTTGTATTAAACCAGTATCCATAACATAGTTTTAATTTGGGGGAGTCACGTCTAACCTCTTAGTATATAGGTTGCCGTACTAAGTGCAGGAATCAAAATAAAGATTTGATGAGCAGGAGCTACAAGCAGCACCTGGGGATCTGGCATTACCCAGTAATCAGGAGCTATCTCCTGGGAGCAAAACGCTAGTACATATCGTGCTGCAAAATCTAACTTCCACATGAGATGCACCGTATAATGTTTTTCCCATTTTATATGACCCATTATAACACTGGAATGTTGTCTTTTCCATTTAAGACCATGGGGCCGGAGCAGGCTTTAACCACTGATACAAGGCCCGTTCCTGCCTCACAGTCAAAGTTCCAATGTCCACTTGTGATGGGTGCACGAAGTCCCAGCTGCCTGCTGTTACCATGCCTCTCACCGGCACCTCTCCCTCAACCACCTGTCTGTCCCTTTGTCTTCATCTGTTGTGGTCTCATGTGCTCTACCTGCCTCCACCTCTTCGCCGAATGTGGCCTTTCCTCCCACTAATCGTATCCTCTCATACCTACCTTTCCGTCCTACGCTACCAGCTCTCGCAATCTGGTCTCTGGTCCCTGTCACTTTTTCCAGTGTCCCCACCCCCATCCGACCACTCTGCTTTGTCACTTTTCTGTTTCCTTCTCTGGTCACCCACCATGCACTGCTAGTTCCATCCTCCTAAAGGTAGGATTAGTTGCTATGTTCATAATTCCCCTTTACCAAATTCTCCAATACCATAATGCTATTCCAGCCTGCCTTGGCTGCCAACTCGGACCACAGCTCATGATATTATGTACCCATCCGTTGACCCAGGGTCAAACAACAGGGAATCCCATTCTGTAATTTTGTCTCCCTTCACTGCACCATAATTCATCCTATGACATGACTTCTACCATGTTTCGTACTACGATGTGACCTGCACTCTGGCATCTATGTAATATGGGCATTGTAATGATATCTCCTGCTGAGTGTCTCATAGCTTCCTATACTCAACTTGCCCACTAACATTTCAGCGTCTTTGCAAACACACTACATACAGACCAAGTAATTCAGTGGCACACATCTTTTTAACAACCCTCCCAACAGGCTTCAAATAACAGAACACCATATCTTTACTGCAGAGATACACACCACAGCCCTGGCCAAAGCATTCTAACACTGCGGGCGCACAACGCCTCCTTTCTGTACACAAATGCCCCTTACTCAGAAGACCTATCAACTCACCTGAATGCAGTGCTCAGGGTACTTCTCGTCTGCTTACATCATCACAACAGGAAAGCTTAAGAGCATTTTACATCTCCCCCACTAATCAAACTCGCCTCACTATACTTCAGATCCACAAGAGTACCTTGAGAGCATGCACGTGGAAGCTGCGCGCAGTTACATTCCCAGTAACATAACATACCATAACATAATGTAACATAACATATAACACATACTTGTTGCAAAGCCCATTTGAATTTAAGGCAGTAAAAATATCTTTTTAATAACTTGGTCTTAGATGGACACAGCAGCAAATGCACAGGAGCCGTGGCACGCCAAAACCTTGTTGTGAAATACAAAACTAACAAGGGTTGGTAAATTAGCAACTGAGCTAATATCAGTTATCAAGACCCCTTTGAACTCAGCCCAGAAGGCTATAAAACCTCTTATAGAATGTTCCTTGACTCGAAGGGATAGGAGAGCTCTCTGTTTCTCATACACAGTAGAAATCGACAATTGAATCTATCTGCTCTGTGAGAAATCTGAAGGTGTCTCCCTGACTAGTCCCCAGGGATCTGTCATCCAGGTGGCCAGAATACAGCCATCGCTATTGGATCCCGTTCCTGGGGGTGGACCAGTGCGGGAGGATCACCGGGATGGGGGTCTTCGGGAGAGGAAGTGGGACGCCGACGGGTGAGATGCGGTATTCCCCTTCTTATAAAACCTTTTCCTCATCCTACCACTTAGGATACTCAGAAATTATTCCCTCCCACCCCTTTTTCCGACACGAAAACTTTTGCACATTACGAAAGACAACGGACTAACACCAGAGCCGTTTACCTGACATGTCCCAAAACAAGGATCAAGCAAAGTCCGGCAATTAACCAGAATCACACACACCTGACAGCCCTTTCCCTTCCCCACAGGGATAAAAGGTGGAGTACAAGAGCACACGAGGAGCAAGGCAGACCGCACAACGAGACAGCTATCCAAGCACGGCAGTTCAAGAGGAAGAACCGAATGGGTGACAAGGAGCGAAGCGACCTTGCCCTTTGCGACCCAAACCCGCAAGGCCTCAGTGGAAGGAATCATAAGACCGCAAACAATAGCCAGCGTGTGTTGCAGCAGATGTCAATGGTACATGCAGCATGCCTATGTTGATAAGCCGGACAGAGAGAGATGCCTGCTACCGTGGTAATGTCCTTGACAGCAGATTTGAGAAAAGCCAAGCGGTTCATCACAGCCGTTGAGTCGATGGGGGACCCGATAAGAAACCGAACTGTGTTGAACGAAAGTGGCAAAGTAAGAAAAGTTCAAAGAGCTTTTAACCTTAAGGGAAAATCAGCTGCTGGGTGCTCACTCGAGAGACTCTGATTGATCCCCCATTTAATGAAACTACCAAACCCAGAAGGCCTTAGGAGAGCTGCAAGGAAAAGGTCAAAGTGGTCATACAGAGGTCTAGCAAAAACCCCTGTACAGTCGAAAGTCTTTGACATACACGTAATGGGAAATCTAAGGGAGATGAATCCTGCATAGGGAGTACAAGAGAAAGAACTGTATGATTGCCAAAAATGAACCCGACAGAGGGATGCCGATAGAACGGGGCAAAGCCTGAAGTCCCAATGAACAGTGTGTTCACAAGCATGAACCCGGCAGAGGGATGTCCACAGTGAAATGTTAAAAAAAATATTCACACTTGTGAATGTCACATATGAAATAGTTTTGAGGAAAATCCATAGTGAACCCGACGGAGGGAGGCTAATATTCAAGAGGGTTCTGAGCCCGGAAGAGGGAGATCCAGGGGTGAGAAACCATCACCCAACAACACATGAATGTAGCAGATGTAAAATTGTGACCACATGCCATAGTGAACCTGCCGGAGGGAGGCTGGTATTCGAGAAGGGTCGGATACGGGAAGAGGGGGACCCAGAGGTGAAGAATCATCATCCTAAAGTACCACCAGAAAGGAACTTTTGTTTTACTTTTTTTGTTGAACATATCAGGCCCTCAGAAACAATAGAGCGAGCCACTGCACGTCCTGGTATCAATAGGAACAGTGTTGGCTCTGAGCCCGGAAGAGGGGGATCCAGAGGTGAAAAGACGTCACCTAACGTACTTACAGAAAGGAACTTTTTTATTTGTTATTTCTTTGGAACACATCAAGTCCTCAGAGGAAAGAGACTTTTTGTAGAAAAGAGACTTAACCAACAAAGTTGCTGATAGCTGAGAGCGGAACTGTCGTCTTGTGCTGGGAAAGCTGGAGCGTGTGCTGTGCTTCAGAGTCCCGCCTTGTCCCGTGCTCAAAACATGGGGAATGGAGACGCCCGGCTACCACATCCTGACATATCATTTATGAACACTGCTTTCTTTCTTGTGAACACTATCCCACACTCTTTTGTGTATTAGTTGTAAGGATTGGTAATAGGTTTTTCTTAATATAGGCCCTTTTATTTGACAAGATGCCACTAGGACTGCCTTATTATTATTTGATGGTCGTAGCTTGCTCCCATCTTAGATTTAGGTTTAGATTAGGCATTTCTCCGACCTGCATATACAGTTTAATAAACACCCTTGAACTGTGATCCCTTGTATCTGTCTTTACTGTTGCCACCATGAGTTGCTTGCAGCTCTGGGTCTGAGAGGAGACCTTCTTCCCTTTTTGTCCTGCTCTATAGGCACCAAACAATGAATCACGTTGTTGAAAGGGCAGTGAGGGAGACAGATTTCTCAAGTTCCCAACCAACATCCAAAGAATGACTCAATGTCCTAAACTCAGGATCAAGGGCCTGGAAAATGGTCTGAATCACAACATCCTGGTAAAATGAACATTAGTCAAAACGTTAGGTATGAGTGAAAGGAGAGAGTTGAAATACCTGCTAGATCTTCGGGCAGGGCATACATAAAGGTTTCTCTACATAACAAGCCCCCCAGTCCCCCAAAAGAGATGGCTTCCAGAAACAGACAACAACTGTAAGGGAATCTCCAAAAGAGGTTCGAACAAATGTCCCTAAGGACAAGGTGATGATCCCAGGTTGGGAACGGAGAGCGTTTCGTAGGCCTAGTAATCTAAAAACTCTTAAGGATCTGAGCAGCATAAGATTCAGTTGAAGAGATGCAATCCCAGGGTGCTCTAAAAACCCTCAGTCCCTCCAACTGCTCACCCACTAGAATACTTCAAGATCCAAGACAAAACCCTCCTGTAAATTATCAAGAATCTTGAGGAGGTTACAGGACAGGGGAGTCAGCGCCTTATTAGCAGTCCATGGAAAAAAAGGTCCTCCGGTGTCCTGACTCCTGAGTATTCCTCGAAGGTAGCATCCATCCTAGTATATATGTATATTTTAAAACAAGATTGTATTGGGTTTTTAATCCAAACAAGTTCTGGGCTGAACTGGTATTGAACATATAAAGCTCATAATTCTTTACAAAGTAATGCCCCCCACCCCAGGAGTATACCAAGTAGAAATCATTTTTGAGCATTACAAACGTTACAGTAGGTGGAACATAGAGCACAGTACATGGGGTTTCCTCATCAGGGTAGGTCAACCAAGGTCAACGCCTGTAGTCTCATGGGGCATGTGAGGGCATTATAGTCTCTTTGCATATGGGTCAATAAAGGATCCCAGGTAGTCTTGAACGCCTGCAAGGAGTCTTACATGTTAGCTGATAGCTTCTCCATTGCCAAAATATTCCAGACTTTGTCAAGCCACATACTAATCATTGGGGATTCTGCCTTTCTTCAAAAGTGTAGGATTGAGAGTTCAGCTGCCAGCCGAAGATAGGACAGCAGACTGCGATCTGCCATGGTACAACCCTGCTGCAGAGTGTTAGTGAAACCCAATAAACACAGAAGTGGGTCGTCTGGAATGTCTAAATGTAAAATCTCTTTGAGCCTGGAACGCACCTCAAGCCGAAAGCTTTGAATCAGCAGACATCCCCACAAGACATGCAGAAGTGTACCTTCAAGACCACATCCCCTCTAGCATAGTTTGTCATTGTTCAGGTTGATGCGATGTAGGCAGGCCTGGGTTTTATATCACTGTGTCAATATTTTGTATCTAGTTTCTCGCAAAAGTGGGCATAGCGAGACGCCACTACCTCTGTAAATTATTTCCCAATCCTCAAGGTGAACGCCAGCGCCCAGGTCCCGCTCCCAACCATCACATTATGAGCGACACCCTACCCCTTTAGTTGACTGAATTCACTTATAGAATTTAGAAATAAGCCCACTGGTGTCCCTGGCCTCCTGGAACAGCCACTCAAACTTTGTCAAGTCTCTTGTTGCGAGTGACACAATGACGGGCTGAAGAACCCAGTGCCTTGCCTGCATATATCGAAATCTATTTCCTCAAGGCCCCTCTCCTGCTTGCAGTCTTCAAAATGTGCAGATTTTCCCCTTGGAGAATAAAGCTCCAATCTTACTCACCCCCATGTCCGCCCACCGTAGAAACCCTCTATCGGTCTTCCCAGGTGAAAAATCTTCATTGTGGAGGTACGGGGTAAACGGGGACGGGAACAAGGCGGCTCCCCTCGCCCTTCCGACACTATCCCAGGCCTCGAGGGAAGCCTTTGTAACAGGGCTCAAGTAGAGGCTCTGCGCCCAGGCCCGCCGAGACAGCCAAAGTTGCATCCTCAGAAGTCACCCCCGACGGCCTGATCCATACCAACCCAGAGCTTCTCTGAATCCCTTTGCCCCCAGTCAATCAGCAGGTGTATTTGCGAGGTTCTATAGTAGTCCCACAGTTTGGGAAAATAAGAGTCCCCCTGTGCCCCCCGTCTCTAGCCACGTATAATGTGGACTTATTGACCCTAGGGTAGCCCCCGCTCCACATAAATTGTAGCAGCATAGCATCCCAGCACCCCATAGTCCCTTTAGCATTGGAGACTGGAATTCACTGGAAAAAATATAGAAAACGTGGGAGGATGTTCCTTTTGATTACTGCCCTTCTCCCCAACCAAGACAGGCGCAGGCTACCCCAGCGATCCAAGACTTTCCGAATGGTTTTCAATAGGGCCAGATAGTTGCCACTGAATAAGTTATCAGTTTTGCTAGTTATGTGGACCCCAAGATATTTGATATGTTTACCAGCCCACGTAAAGGGGAACATGCGCTGGAGGCAGTCTTTCAAGTGAGGGGTGATGTTTAAACCCGGTATCTCTGACTTGGCCTCGTCTATCTTGAACCCAGAGGCCCTACCATAACCCTTTATGTCCTCCTTTAAATGTCTAAGGGATCCGAAAAAGTCAGAATCACGTCGTCTGCAAAGTGGTTGATCTTATGTTTTGTATCACCAAACGTTATGCCCACAATGCGCTTGCTGGCTCGCACCCACGCTTCCAGCCGCTCCATCACGATTGCAAATAGGAGCATTGAGAGGGGATACCCTTGCCTTGTGCCCCTAGTAAATCTGCGCAGTAACTGCCCCATTGATCAAAAGCCTTGCAGAGGGGGTCTCGTAGTTGGGAAGAATCATTTGGATAATTTTAGGCCTGAGATTAAATTTCAGCAACACCTCCCTCAAAAATCCCCATTCCACCTGGCCAAACGCTTTTTCAGCTTTTGAGCGCCAATAAAAAAGCATGTGATTTAGATTTCGCCCCGATTTGTTTATTAGGTGCATAAGCCTCCTTATACTGTTAACAGTGCCTCACCGTCTAATAAACCCTGACTGTTCATACTGTTAACAGTGCCTCACCGTCTAATAAACCCTGACTGATCTGGGCCAGGGCCAACCAGACTCAGCATAAACCGTTCGAGCCTGGTGGTGAGGATTTTCGTAAATATATTGGTCTAAATTTAGTGGGGCTGTGGGCATAAGATTAACAATATTTGGGTCCTTGTCTGACTTCGGTATATTAGCGTTACAAGGGCCTCCGTCATTGAGGCTGGTAAATGGCCCCCGTTTCTCACCGAGTTAAATACATTGGAAAGAGGTTTGGTTAGTATATGACTCAAGGACTTGTAAAATGTAGCTGTGAGGCTATCGGGGCTCGGGGCTTAATTGGGTTTCAGGATTTTGATGGCTTGAACGTCAATGTCCTGTGCGTCAATTGGAGCTTCCAAAAATGTTTTGGCTTTTCCTGTCAGGTGGGGCAGATCTACCTCAATAGAGTGGATACATGCCATGCTTGTCTGTTCCCTAAGGAAGTGGGCTAGCAGTGTTCCCGCCACCTTCCCCTGTTCGTAAAATTTGTGGTGAACTCAAAGCATAGCTCTTTCAGCTTTTTGGATCCTCTGGAGTCTCAACTGGCTCTTGGCTACAGTCAGAGTCCTGCGTTGTTTCCTAGTGCGACTCGCAGCGTAGGATTCATCTGCCCTCTTGACCTCCTCTACTAACTGCTTCTCCGTCAACCTCCTTGCCTGCTTTAGCACGGCCACACTTGCTGATAGTACGCCTCAAGCAACTGCCTTCAATGCATCCCAGTAGATGCATTCTGCAATGTCTTCTGCATGGTTGTTATTAAGGTATTCCTGACCGCCCCATTCAATTCCTCTAAGCAGCCTGGATCCCGGAGGATCCAAGGCGGGAGGCGCCATTGATAGGTCTTGTGGTGTTGCGACCAGTTCTTCATTCTCACTGTCACCATGTAGTGGGCCCACAGGGTCGTAGGTTCGATGACTGTGGAGAGGACAAAGTGAGTCATACCCGTCGGGATAAAAATATAGTCGATTTGCGAGTAGTGTACGTGTGAGGTGTAGGTGTAGGCAGAGCTATCAGGGTGTTGATGACGCCACACATCAACCATATTGAGGTCGGCTATGCGTTCTTAAGAATAGAAGATGTCGAGCCCATGGCAGAGTAGGAGGTCCAAACCGAACTGTCTTTGATGCCATCCATTACCAGTTTCATGTCACCCATTATGAGGAACTCCCCCTGTCCCCTCCTCCCAACCCCCTCCAGCAGACGCAACATAAAGGGTTCCTGCATCGAATTAGGGTGTAAAAGGACACTATAGTGATTTGCCTACCCTGAAACTCCCCTTCAACTATTACATACCTACCCTCAGTGTCCTTCCTCTTTGCTATGTGTGTAAACCCCACATCCCTGTGTATTAATAGTGAGACCCCCGCCCTCTTACTGCTTGACGAGGAGTGGTATTGGTGCAGATCCTGAGTCATCGCTGGTCCCTTTTCAAGAGGTGGGTTTCCTGGAGCACTACTATAAGCAGCTGGAGTCTGTCCAGCTCCCTAAACAGCCATGTGCATTTACCCGGGGTGTTTAGGCCATGGGTGTTGATCGTCCCTGAATGAATCACCATAATGTACCATGAAGCGTCTCATTCCCCTCAACCCAACGTTGACAATGGCATATGCACACTTCTCTAGCCCCCCCCCCCAATGCTCTCATATAGGACCCACCTTTGGAAAATAGTGCTGTCAGAACACTGGGAAGAACATTCCCCATGTCAATTACTAACATTAGCTTGCTGCCTCTTTCAGTAACTCCTGAGTATTCCCCAATATATCTGCCTGCCAGTCAGCGAAGTACCTGGTCTGGAAGATAGACCCACCCCCACCCCCCGACCCAGCTTTGCCAAGAAATGTTGATACATGGCGAAAAGTAACTACAGAACTTGATCCATCAAACTAGTCGATTCCCAAACATAACAGCGATAACCCTATACGACGTCCAACTTGGAGCCAGTGATCCCCTGACAGCCAGACCAGTTTTTCATCCATGGGCGAAGCAGTGACCCAGATACCATCAGGCATGTCTGGACTGTCATCTTCCCCCAGCCCCTGGTAGAAGAAAAGCAGGTTCAGTTCTTTGCCTTTTCAGCTCTTTTTTTCCCCCTGGTGGCGCCAGGAGCCTTCTCCTCGGGTACCACCAGTGATTGTAGCCTTTTGCGCTGCACCCTCCTCGCTTAGCGTGATTTTCAATATCCGGCCACCTTCCTCTGCCGTGAACACTGTCTGCACTGCATCTCTCATCTTGAACTGAAGGCCGAATGGATAAGTCCATCTGTATTAGATGTCTTATGGCGCAGTTCCTCAGTGATGGGTTTAAGGAGCCTTCTCTTTGCTAAAATGGGCTGAGAGACGACCTGGAATATTTGGACTGTGGAATCCCAAATTTGGATGTAATTTGCTTTTCTTGCCTCCCCCAAGATTGCATCCTTGACTTTGTAGTCATGAAATTTCACCACAATGTCCTGGGGAGTGGGGGATTCTTGTCGCCATTTTTCCTTGGACCTCTCTCATGTCCATTTCAAGCGTGGTAAGGGTGTGCTCGTTGTGGTCTTCCCTGTCTCCCAAGGCCACTACCTCTCTCCTGATCTCAGAGGTGGAGTCCAGCATCTCTTTTTGGAGCTCAGATATTTCAGAGCACAGAGAGTCCTTTATATCCTTCCGGAGCAAGTCGAGGGACTGGGTTAGAAGTTCTGACGTGAGGATCGGCACATTGGGCGTAGAGTGTGGTTCTATCGGTGTATCAGCAGTTATGTTTTCCTCTGGCGGGTCCAGCCTGACGGGTGCCGATAAAAATGCTTGTATGCTAGAGCTTTTTGATTTTTTTGAGGCCTTGGACATTCTGCCTCCCTGTCTCCCCGAGAGACTGTGTGCAGCTCCTGGTTGGGGGGATCCTCCATTCATCCCTCTTTCTATTGCAGGCACCTCCCTCTTCACTTCCCAAAGCTCAAAGGAGGTCCACCAATCGTGAAGCTTTCAAGGGATTTCCTGACAGCCCAAGGGGGGGGGGGGGGCTTTTCGCATTTGCGTGCACCACAGTGCACTTTATTCTATTCACCTAGCTCCTCATGACTCACTGGGCAAGGTCCAAAGTCCTCACCCCCACTCACGTCGAGGGTTCTCAGCCATCGCCTCCAGCCAAGTGCTTGGTTCTTCAGCAGTAAAGAGAAGAAATACTCTCCATCGATGCAGCCTGCCAATATGAACCCCTTGGCAAGGGGGAAAGAGCTCTTCTCCCTGCAGCTCTGAGCAGCGCCCCTCTGCACCCCTTTTTGCGTGGTTAGGGCACTAGGTAGCCCTTGCAATTCCCCAGACTCACCGCCTCTGGGATTGCAGGCCCTGGATCATTGGTGGATATTTCAGCAGGGACTGTGCTGTGCCACAGTGGAGCACTTAACTAAGAGTCTTCCGGCCCTTTCATGCAGCTCCAGCCGGGGGACCACTCAGTCAGTGGTTCCGGGCCTCTATTCCGGCATTAGGTCTTCTTGTCCAGGGTGAACAGGGGGCAGCGTGAATCGCAGCTGTCCCCCCGGCTCCTCTGAAGATGATGGTGCGGTGAGCAAGCATCTGTTCCTGCGGTGCCGCCTCTGCCCCACTCTCTCCCGGGGTCACCAAGCTCCTCAAAGTGTTCCCCGCAACTTCCGCTTACAGCGACACCGCAGGGGATGTTTTCCTGGGTCGCCAGGTCGCCACCAACATCGCGGCCGGGTCAGTGGTCGGAGACGGTAAGGAAAGAGCGTCTTACCTCTCTGCCATCTTGGCCATGCCCACTCCCTCCTAGAATTTTAAAAGGCCATGGAGTGGGAACAGGCTTCCCCATCAGGTGAACATCTCTCCTTTTAGCCTCTTGGCAGTTTAATTAATGCACAGTGGAAATTGCATATATAGGGAAGGCCAGCAGAAGGGATATGGGGACAGTGGGAATGTCCACAGTAGAGCATTGGTTAGGGGAAACCAAGGCTTCTATGTTCATGCCGGAGCCACCTGAATTTCCTAAGTACCCTGCAACAGAAGTTTTAACAGCACCCTTAGTAGTAATGGGAAGGAAGCAAATTTTAAACGGCAATCCCGCTGGCTAACCGGATGACTCGAAGGTCAATTCCCATGGCAGGTAATTCCTGCATCTCAAGCACTAAATTGAGAGTCGACCATTCTGATCGGGCCCTTACTCATCTTACTGCAGCGCTTAATGCAGAAGTGTTTCTTCACCCTGGTCCAGGTTCTTCTCTGTACTCTCGTCTTGCCCGCTTTCCTTCCTTCCACTATTGGAAACAAGTTGTGGAACCTCCTTGCCCCCTTCGTGTTCATCTTCTTTTTCTCCTCAATCCCTTTGCTCCTACAAAGCCAACTTTAAATGCGTTTTTGTTTCTGCATTAATTTCCTGTATGGTTCTTCAGGTTCTCCTTTTTTGATTGACTGTTTAGCATTTACAAAACGCCTAACCATACCATATAATACCTCTGCAGTGCTCGCTACTCCCCCATCTCTTTGCATCATGGAACCACCAAACCCTTGCCAGGCCACTTTCTTTGCAGGTATTAAAAATATATTAAACTAGACCATGCGTCCTGTACATGGGGGACCCCTCTATCACCTCTGTGTTTTCTTCTTTTTTCTATGCCTCCCTGTTTTGTTTGCTTACCTTTCGTTTGCGGGGCCTAACACTCTTGCTTGCACACCCTCACCAAACTCTCTGTTCTCGTGACCTCTGAGAGTGGTTTCAAACTGGAATTCCTGCAGTAACCTCTTTGCATTACCTATGGGAGGGAGAGAAAGGAGAGAGGGAGAGTGCTGTTAAAGACATATCCCGCAGATAACCTCACAACCATAAGAGGTCATCATGTGTGATAATATACTGGGCCGATGTGTATCCCAGGCCAAACTCCCCAGTAGTTGACCTGTCAACCGAAGAAGCTAGTTTTTAATGATTTTCGTTTTGTAAAAAATTGTAAAAAAGTTTGTAAAAAAAAGTTTTTTTATGTATACAGGGTTATCCTTTGAGTCCCTATTCACCTTACTCAATTGTTAAAACACATATTTTTCTTGTAGGTGAGCAAGGAATGTGCGATCTTTTTGGATCTGTGACACTGTAAATCACTATACTAGTTCAGATCAAGGACCTTGACATATGGGAGTTGTCTCATCAGTGATGGGTAAAATGCACACATGATGACCTCTTATGGTTGTGAGGTTATCTGCGGGATATGTCTTTAACGGCACTCTCCCTCTCTCCTTTCTCTCCCTCCCATACCCTGCCCCCTACCATACAGTCCAACCTCCTATTGGAATACAAGAGATTCATTATTACCAGCGGAAGAAATTAGACCACACTCTAATTGGTGTTGGTCCTTAGCCCTGAAGAAAGTGGTCTTAATAATCCCAATACCACTGAAACCGGTCGGCTTTTATGTGACCTGATTGGCAAAATTACGGATCAGAGATATCCCAGATTCAGGCCACACTGTAATCCCAACACCAAAAGGGATTGTGTATTTGAAAACCCTAGGAACTGAGCTTACACGAAGGAATATATCTTCGAACCACACAAAAACTAGGAGTAGTCTTTGACTTATCTTTGGTCCAACACTCCAAATAACACTTTTTAACAAATACTACTTGTGAAATAAACTCATGAGTTCTGCCTCTCGACTTATATAATCCTATTTTCAGCTGAGAGACATTAGATCAACACCTGTTTTTTCAAACTCCAGAGGAGGCCGCCTCCTTTCTTGATATGCTGCCAAAGTCCCCTAGACCGCGGAAGAAGAATGACTAACACTGCTAAATCATGGTAGCAGAGTGGGGGGCGTGTTTTTACTTTGCAGTTGGTGTTACGGACATGTTATGAGACAACGCTCATGGAGTGGTGCACAGGAGGGTTGGGCTAGTAGCCGCCCCTAAAGCGAAAGCCGTTGCATACATGTTTTGGGTGTTTGGGGAGCTGGACGGTTGGGAGGGGGGGTGTTTTTGTTGGGGTGGGGTTGGAGGCAGGGTGGTGTGGGCGGAGATATCACCGACAAGTTGGGGGGTTGTTGGTGGAGTGGGGGGGTGGCGAGAGAGGGAGGGGTCCCTTGGTACAGAAGGTGTTGAGGCAAGTGGTGACAGGTGGCAATTGGACAATATGTGTCAAGATTTTCCCGAATGGCGACATTGAACCTTATGACCTGGAACGTCAGGGGCCTTAACAACCAGGCCAAATGCCAGAGGGTTCTGCAATACCTCCGGAAGCTTTGGGTGGGCGTGGCTTTTCTCCAGGCAACCCACTTAACAGCTGCCACTGAATCTTAAGTTTGGTAGGAGCTGGGGGTGCCATCGGTATTTCTCTTCCTATTCTTCCTACTCTAGGGGTGTTTGAATTTTGATACACAGCTCGGTGGGATTCCGTCTGACCAAAACTCTGAAGGATCAGGAAGGCAGGGCTTAGGTGTTGCAGGGGATCATCCAGGGTAGGCTCTATACTCTGATTTGCTACTACGTCCCAACCTAGACATAACCGAATCTTTGGAGTGGGTGGAGAGGCAATTGGGGATACTTCCGGAGGGGGAAATTCTATGGGCAGGGGATTTTAATTCTGTTCTGGACCCGTCTTCGGACAGGATGGGCAGCGTTGCGCGTTCAGGTGGCAGATGTTCTGCAAGAATTCGGGACATGCTTGAATTTGGGGGCATTGAGGATATTTGGTGGGTGAGACATCCGGGGGTGAATCAGTTCACGCATTATTCTGCGCCACATGGCTCTGCCGATCGACTGGATTATTTTCTGGTACCCCGCACGATTGTGGGCCGGTCTGCTGGAGTGGGTATTTTATCTCGCACCTTGTCGGACCATGCTCCCGTTCTGTTGTCCATACGACTGGAGGGTAGGGCTGGGGTAAGGCCTACCTTGGAGGTTTAAAAGCAATGAGCTCATGGACGTGGTCTTTAGGGAAGAACTGACGAAAGCTATTGATGAGTACTTTGAGGTTAATGATGGCTTGGTGGTATCTGCTGGTATCCTGTGGGAAGGATTCAAATGTGTGATAAGGGGAGTGTGTATTGCCAAAGAATCGGGGATTCAGAGGAGGGTAGGGAAGGACCTGGCTGGCGTAGAGGAGGAGCTGCGTATATTGCAGGAGAAGGCCCCTACCCCGACTAAAGTCCAACAGGGGGAGATTATGCGGAAACTACAGGGGTTTTATGCTCTTGCCCAGCGGGAGGTGAAATTTCTGTGGGACAGGGTAACACCTCGGAAGTATGGAGAGGGTCAGGCCCCGGGACGGTTGCTCGCTAGAGCTACTCAGATGGGTGGCCAGGAGAACAGGGTGATGGTGATTACGGATGATTACAGATGAGTGGGGGGTTAAACACTTTGACGACGAGGGGATACTCCAGTTGTATTCCTCTCAGTTGTTGGCTGAGCAGGCTGATATAGAGGCTTTCCTTGAAGATGTGGGGCTGTATTGGTGCTCAGAGGAGCAGAGAGAGTGGTTGAATAGGCCGGTGACGCTGGAGGAGGTGGTTGACACCATTAAATCGTTGACGAGTGGGAAGTCCCCCGGTCTGGACGGCTTTACAGACAAATTTTATAAGTGCTATGCTGATAAACTGGCACCATATTTATTGCGTATGTATCAGGGAGCGGTGGCGGAGGGTCGGTTGCCGGACTCTCTTCTGGAGGCAGTGGTGGTCGTATTATTAAAACAGGGGAAGCCGGGGAGGGATTGATCCTCGTATTGCCTGATTTCACTTATCAACCTTGATAATAAGATCTTGGCTAAAATTCTTGCAACAAGGCTTGCACCTCTGATGCCAATTATGGTAAGGGCGGATCAAGCTGGGTTCATCCCTGGTCGATCGACCTCGTTTGGATTGCAGAAGATGTTTGGTTTGATGGCGGCACTGCCGCGGGAGGACACGGTGTTGGCGGTTCAGTTGGATGATACCAAGGCATTTCATTCGGTTGAATGGTCGTTCTTATTTATGGTTTTGCACAGGATGGGTCTAGGCAAGTTTTTCATCTCCTTGGTGTTATTATTATATACCAATCCGGTGGCTAGGGTGAGGGTGAATGGGTTGACCACTGAGTTGATACCTCTTGAACGGGGGACACGTCAAGGCTGCCCGCTGTCTCCCCTACTGTCTGCCCTGGCGATAGAGCCTTGGGGCTGAAAGGGTTAGGGAGTTACGTCTGCACCGGGGAGTACAGCTTCATACTCATAAAGTGGTGATCTTGTTGTATCCAGATGACATGGTCCTGTTTGTTCGCCATCCTGAGGTTAATTTAGACCCGATTATGGTTGACCTTCAGCGTTTTGGGGAGCTTTCTGGGCTTAAAATAAACACTAGTAAGTCAGTTATTTTCCCATTGATGGGTGGGCTGTCTCAGTTTCAGGATACTTGGGGATTTCAATGGGATTTATTCAACACTCGTTATCTGGGGATCACTGTGGCTAGGGAGGATGGGGTAGTGCACAGCGAGAACTATGGGAGGGCACGCGAGTCGGCCAGGCTGGCGATGTTAAGATGGGGTTCGCTCCCACTCAACCTATATGGCAGGATCTCTGTGGTCAAGATGGCTATTCTTCCTGAGCTTTTGTATGTGTTTCTTAACGCGCCTATATGGGTACTCAGAAAATACTTCCGGGATCTCTGCTCGTTGGTAGTGAACTTTGTTTGGGCTGGTAAGAAGGCTCAGGTCTCCTGGGGGAAGCTCACGGCACCGGTTCGGGAGGGGGGACTGGCGCTGCCGGATTTTGAACTATATTATACGGTGCCGCAAGCTAGTTACCTTCGGTATTGGTACGGGATGGCAGCAGAGCATAGACACGTGGAGATAGAGAGGTCAATTGCATCGCCTGAGTTGTTGCGGTCGGTCATTCTTACTGCCCCTAGCCGCCCGAGGATACCGCAAAATCTGGTGGATTTGACGTGTAGGGCTTGGTCCCTCCTGGATTGTGCGCCCCTGGGTAGTGTACTCTACTCGCCAGAGCTCCCGACTATGTTCGTACCTGGTTTTCCCTTGACTAGCGAGGCACGTTATGTGGCTATGGTGAAAAAACTGGGTGTCACTAAATTTGGAGACCTGTTCCTGAATGGAACGTTTATTTCTATCGACCAGTTGAGGGAGAAAGGGGACCTCTCAGCATTAGATGTATTTCTGTATCATAGGCTGCGGGTGACGCTGCAGCGGCTGTTCCCGGACATTCCCACACCGCCCCCGGTGGCTAGGTTGCTTGATAAAGTGATCGGGGGGGGGGCATGGGGCAGCGGGTACTGTCAGAATTATATGCGACGGCTCTGCAGGGGGCTGAGGCGTCATCAAAGGTACTGTCGGAGGAAACACTGGGAAGGGAGATCCCTGCTGCTACATGGGATTACTGTTGTGAGATGATCAAGAAGGGAGCGATCAACACAAACTTTAAGTTGATTCACTTTACGTTCTTGCATCAATGTTATTATACCCCGTTTCAGCTAAAGGGTTATTTTCCTCAAAGGTCGGGGGCCTGTATTCAATGCGGGCGGGAGGCAGCGGGATTCCTTCATGTGGCATGGGAATGCGTGGCGCTTGAGCAATTCTTTTTTTTCTTTAACACTCTTTTTATTAGTGGCCACAAAGATACATAACACAGTTACATCTTCATATTGCAGTTAAAATAAGAAAAAGGAGGAAAAAAAATTCACATGATATACATCTCATCGAGGTGGTACGTTTACATAGTTTCATCATCATCAGAAATCATGTCACACAAGTACATTCTGAAGGGTCCCCAAATATCTTTAGGTCTGCTCGACGCTGGGCGGGTGAGGACAAACTGCTCTTTGGCCTCATTGACATACATCAGTTCCCGAAGGAAATGTTTCATGTTGGGTGGCGCAGTACTCTTCCATTGTTGGAAAATGAATTTTTTGGCCACTGCACATGAAACGTTAAATAGTCTCCTGACCTTTTCGGAGCACTTGCCTATGTCCCCAAACAAATACTTCTGCGGGGTTAGTGTAGGGGGGGATTTCTGTAATTTCTTCCAGCTTATCCGCCACCTCCCTCCAGAACCGAGCCACCATCGGACATCCCCAGTACATGTGGAATGAACCAGCCTGATCTACTTTGCATTTGAGACATTCACCGGAAATATCTGGCACAAACTTGGCTATTTTGGCCGGGGTGTAGTGTAGCCTGTTTATAATTTTAAACTGAATCAGGCGCAATCCAGCGTTCAAGGAAACCCTCTTTGTGAGCGAACAGTATCTGTCCCAAGTTTTGTCATCTATGGGGATTTGAAAATCTTTTTCCCACTTATTTTTAACCAGGTTAGTCGTGGGGGAATGTGTTTGGACCGCAGCGTACAGACTGGAAATCCCCAGACGGTCTCCAGACGTTATCAGCTGTATACAAGGGTGTGTAGGGGGTTCATCAGGAAAAAACGCCCAGTGTTTCTGGAAGGCAGATCTCATGCGATAATATTGAAGTATCCTAAGTGGACCCCCACCGAATGCCCCCGTGATCTCCTGCAAGGTCGCAAATTTCCCGTCAACAAACATATCGCCCAGTTTCATCTCTTGAGCTGGAGCAATTCTGGGGGCAGGTGTTTGTGGTGATTGGGGAAATTGAGGGGCAACAATTCGCACCAGACCCCCTAGTGGCCTTGTTGGGGTACACCAGGCAGATACCAAAGGGGACTAGGAAGCTGATAGGCCTCTTACTTCTGGCGAAGCTCCGAGTGTATATGGGGTGGGGCAGGAAAAAAAGCCAGAAAATTGCCCAATGGTCTGAGGACATTTTGTATTGCAATGACATGGAGACTAGATTGGGTGTAATGAGAGGAAACTGCTGGGGCGATAGACAAATGTGGGATGCACGTTATACCTCCTCAAGCAACAGGGTGGTGGTGGCTCCGAGCCCCTCTCTCCGCAGGAACCCCTACCTCAGTCCACCTCATAAGAACATAACACCTTCTCTATGGTGTCCCGCTTAGGGATTGAGGCATGCTGGGCTATTGGCCTCACTAGCGCGGTGAAAATGGATTATGTAGATGTTTTCTGATTTGACCATTTCTGGAGCGCTGCCTACGGACTGCCGGATATGTCACCCATATAACATGTGGCTCACGTTGCCGTGGGAGCGTGCTGCCGAGGACTAGCTCGACACCTTCATAAGTGTACTGGGGAGGGTGGGCTGGGACTATCTGTTGGGTGTTCGTATGGTTATGTGAAATGCCAATAAAGAAAGTTTGAAAAAAGAAAAGCTATAGGAATGAGTTTGCAAGAAATCCTTTGCATGAACGAAGACACGTGAGACAGGACGTGCAACCAGCTGCCAATGACTGTGCAGATTTTTGTCTTGACTACATGCCAGCTATTGAATGCAATGTTAACCAAAATGTATATAGGCTGTATGGACTTTGAATGCTTAGCTCACTCCTGTGCAGTCCTTCTGAATGTGCAGGAAGTCATGCCCTTTCGCGAATGCTTAAATTGAATAAATGGATGACGACTTGACTTATTTGGTCTGAGTCTTATTTGTGGGGTCCCTTATACCAGGTAGGGATGAGCAAAAGGTGTATCGTCACTATTGCCCAGAGAATATGAATAACGACGACTACCATGTCCCCCTGAGTCCAGGGACATCTGAAGGCTGGAGCCATATTCTAAGAGAGTGGAGCTTGGAAGCCAGACTGTAGTTTAAACATTGTTTACTGAGGAAGAAATACAATTCCCAAATAACTGTCCAGTGTGGCACCAATGAACACCATCTGTTGAGAAGGGCAGAAATGACTTCTATACAATGACCAGCCATCGACAATGTTGGAGAAAAAGAAGAACTTCCCGTGTGTCCAGACCTTCTTAAGCCAGGAAGACACATGGATGAGCCAGTTTCCAAAGTACGGGTATACTGCGATCTTCCGCGATTACTGCAGACCTATGAGGGTGCCATGATCTTTGTAAAAACTCTCAGCGCCGATGCTAGGCTAAGTGGAATTAATCAGAATTGAAATTGCCATGTGATGTAGCAAACAGAGAAAGCTCTGGCGATGTGACCTCCGAAATGGTGATTTGGGGATGAGAAACAAAATTGAAAAGGGATCACCAACTTCTTCCTGAGAAGCTCTTGTATCCCAAACTGAAGATCTCGTGTCTTCAAAGGGTGGATAGATGACCTGGTCAGGAGAGCACCCAAATCCAGAGGAAAGGTATTGAATTTTAACCGAGTCCACAACCCATGCTTCTGAAGCAGCATGTGTCTGCATGGGTGCAAAGGATTGGATTCCGCTGCCCACTTTCAGATAATGCTCCTGGCCCAGGGCAGGAAACACCCCACTGTTGCCAGGAAGGCTTAACAGGTATTAGAGAAACAGCTTTTGGGGTGTACAAACCATCTGCAGACACTTACTCTAACCCTTTCAGCTCTCCTGGTAGGGTTTACCACAAAATGCAGGAAAAAGGAAACCTCGGTGCCATGCCCATTCCTCAGTGTTCTGAGCAGATGCCACAGATAAATTTTGAGTCAATCGGAAACTACTTGACCTAATTTGCTCCCAAACAATTTTTGTCCAAAAAGGAGAGTTTGAGAAGGTTGGCATTCTGTGAATCTTTACCCTTTCAAAGGAGTAACTAGTAGTGACAACCGGAGACTGCAGTGAAAAGAGTTGACATAGCAATTGTTCTCAGTACATCAAAGGATATGTCTTATAACCTAAGCTGCTTTTGCATCATATCCAACAGTTGTCAACGGCATCCATAGGGTAAGCATCTTCTGACGTCACTAAGGTGCTTGCATCGTAACTGTGGGTCCCAAGGTAGACTACATATTAGGTTGATATCTTGAATTGGAACCTCGTTCAGGGTCCTTGTCATGCAATAGGGGTAGACAGCACCCAAAGAAGGCTGGTATCTTGTCAGGAGTCTGGCCGCAGAGCACAGGGCAAAAGCTATATCTCACAGTTTGCACTGTAGATTAGGGGAGATTCCTGAGGCAATGCTAACATATAACAGAAACTGGGTACATACCAGGCTGATCTGAGTTGAAACAGGCATTCACAGGAACTGCAGGGGTAGGAGCTGGCTGTGAGTAAAGAGACAGAGAAAAAGCAAAGAGAAGCAAATAAACTGGTCAACACAAATCGATCATAATAAAGGGTGTACTGGAATATGATAAGGGGGCTCCAGTGATTTGGGAAAGCCCTTGGGATTGGTACCAGCAGATAACTCTTAACAACGGTCACACCGCAGCGTCATGAGTTAGGCGTGCCAAAGAGACTGTTGTACTTAGTGTAAGGGTAAAACTGGAGACCATATACTGAGACTCCAACATACTAGATGAAAGCAACAGAAATCGTTCCCTTATCTGATCTGAACAGAGACCAACCCAGGGGGTCACACTGTAAACGGATACAGAGCGGAGGCACCACAGTGGACCAGCATGTAATATAGGCGTAAAGCAGCGTTGAAAGAAACCTCCCCCTTGGATACTTTTCAAATTGCGTCACAAAAGTAATGAATTCCCACATGATTTTACTGCATGTGCAAATTAATTCCTTGCCAAAATGGCTAGGCAACACAAACACGCCATACACACAAAAGCAGAACAGCGGGTAAAATGCCTGGGGCTCTATCCAGTTTTTATTTTTGCAAATGACAAGTGCTAACCTGGACGAGGCAAAACAGCCCTTGGGAGGTGTCCGTGCCCCTGTCGGAGGAAGACCAGCTGCAGGAGTACATTTTCAGAGCGCATAACACCGTAGCCCACCAGATCCAAGACACTGTGGGCTTTACAGCAGACACCATGAGGTCAGTTCCCTCCCCGGTTCCTACAACATGGCTGGAGTTATCTGAGTACCGGCGCACCAGCCACCCCTGGGCGGTGGGAGAGGAGGGCATGTCTAGTTCTTCATACTCTCCCTTCCTTTGAATTCATGTTCAAAATCTTTAATTCTCTTCATGCAATCTCATTCCTAATCATCTACCACCCCCTGGCTCTGTCGGCTCCTTCTATTAGGACATTGACTATCTCCTCAGCCTCATTTCCCCCAGCCCCACTCCAGTACTTGTACTTGCCGACTTTAATCTCCATCTCTCTTCTAACCCTCCCTCCTCTCCTCTCTTATCCATCCTTGACTCCTACCTTCTCTCTCCCCTCCCATCCCCTCCTACTCATCAATCTGGCTCCACTATTACCTCCTCTTTCACCGCCTCTCCTATTTCCACTTTACCCAACTACCTATCTGATCACTGTTTACTCTCTTTTTCCCTCACCTTCTTCCAGCGTGACCTACGCAGCTTTATCCCTTCTCTATTCCTTGCATCCTGCTCCTCCTCCTTCCCCCCTCCCATTTCTCCTCCCTCTCAGCCTCCGACGCCTCCTCCATCTTAACTTTCTCTCTCTTCTACTCTCGATCTTCTTTACCCCCTCTCTTCATTTCGCCCTTCTCGCTGACCTGCTCAACCACCTTGGCTTTCATCTCATCTCTCCTCCATGTGCCGCCTCCTTAGGCGCCTTGAATGTCTCTGGCTCAAACACTCCACCCCCTCTAACCAATCTGCATACTTCTCCTATCATACCCTCTACGACTCCTGCCTCAACTCCGCTAAACGCACCTACTTCTCTGACCTTCTCCAGTCTCAGTCCTCCCACCCTCGCCGCATCTTTCTAACCTTATCCCGACTTCTCTCTCCTGCTACCCCTGATCCCTCCATCACCTCTCCTCTCTCTGCTACTGATCTTGCCTTCTTCTTTTCTAACAGTCTTCAATCTCCACCAAACTATCCTCTCCTCCCACTCTTACTCTCCACCTCCTCCTCCTCTTCCCCATCCTCTTCTATGTCCTCTTTTACTCCTGTCACCCATTCCAAAGTTACCCTCCTTCTAGCCAAAACTCATCCTACTGCTTCTCCCGCTGACCCCATTCCTACCCCCTCATCCCTAAAATCTACCCCCTCCTCATACCCTATCTCACCTCCTTTTTTAACATCTGCCTCTCGACTTCCACTTTTCCTACTCCTATTAAACACGTGACTATTATCCATATTCTCAAAAAACCTTCTGCTAATCCCCACCTTGCATACAATTATTGCCCCATCTCTCTCCTACCCTTCCTCTCCAAACTTCTCGAACGTATTGTCTATTCTCAACTCTCTTCCTTCATCTCTAACCACTCCCTCCTTCCCTCTGCCCAATCCGGCTTCCGCCCTCTACACTCCACTGAAACTGCCCTCATCTCTGTTCTTAACTCTCCTTTCTGCACGCTACTCTAAGCACTCCTCCATTCTTATTCTCATTGACCTCTCCACTGCTTTTGATACTGTTGACCATCCTCTTCTCCTCAACTCCCTCTCCTCATTTGGCCTCAAATACTGTGTCCTTAATTGGCTCTTCTCTTATCTTTCTAACCGCACCTTTTCTGTCTCCTGGGGTGGCTCCACCTCTCCCACATATCCTCTCAACCATGGCATCCCCCAAGGTTCTGTCCTTGGTCCCTTTCTTTTCTCTCTCTATACTTCCTTCTTAGCTCCTATCATCTCCTCATTTGGTATCTTGCACCATTTGTATGCTGATGATACCCAGCTTTTCCTCTCCTTCTCCTCCTTCTCTCCCGACATTCACGATAAACTCTCTTCTTACCTTTCTGCTATTAAATCCTGGATGTCCTCACACTTCCTTACTCTTAATGCTGAAAAAACTTAACTCCTTTTCTTCCCTGCCAACACTCTTCCTCCTCCCTCTCCTCCACCTTTCATTCTCTTTGCCCCCTCCCAACTCTCCTTCTCTCCCCATGCCCGTAACCTTGGTCTTCATATTGACCTTCACCTCTCTCTATCTCACCGCATTTCTCTTACTGCCAAGTCTTGTCGCTTTCACCTTTACAACATTCGTAAAATTCGACCCCTCCTAACCTGTCATGCTATTAAACTCTTCATTACCTCCCTCATCTTCTCCAGACTTTTCTACTGTTCCTCCCTTTTCTTTGGACTTTCCTCCTCTCACCTCTCCCCACTCAAATCTCTCTACCATTCCGCCATCCGCTCCCTCTGCCTTCTCTCACCTCTTGACTCCATCTCCTCTTCTCTCACCTCCTTAGGCTGGCTCTCATTTCACTTCCAGCTCAAATTAAGTTCCTCTGTCTTGTCTTCAAATCCCTCTATGGTCTTGCCCCCCCATCTACCTTTCCTCCCTTCTTACTTTCTATATAGATCATTAAAATGTGTTGTGTTGTAAAATGTTCTTGTCTGCTGTTGATGACATGGAATTTTCATGTTTCCCTTTAGAACTGATTATGAAATTATGGCTTTTGGTCAGTTTTTCTGCTGTAAAATGCACCATTTCAACCCCACATTTGAAAATAAATTCTTGGAGAGGGAACCCCCCAAACCCTCTCTAGATCCTTATAGCTCCCTCGGTCGCCCCCACTATTTCAGGAAAATATGAACACATACACACTGAAAGAAATCACAAGCACCTGACCTTGTATCATTTGATGGAGGGGCTCCCTAAAATACTCACTGCCCTTGACACCAAAAGCTATCTTTGGGACTGCATTGCCGCATCACTGCCTGCTATTGCGTCAAAGGTCACACAATATCGCTTTTTTAATAAACTGCTTTGGGTGAGGTTGTTGACATTTGGCTCGCCGGCCCACTGGGTGACCAAAAGTTAATTCCTCGGCCCCACAGTCAAAAACGTTGGACAAGCCTGCTGTAATGCCACGGCTTGCAGCAGATCACTTATGGCAGATCTGCAGCTTCCAGATCATCCCTCTATCCTTTCCGTAGAGCTTTGCACAATCAACAGACAGGATCATCTTCCAGATAGTTCACACTGTGAGGTCAGTGGGGGAATCTTTGTATTAACTACCCATTGAAGTGGCTATTGCAAGGCAACTAAGGCCTGACACGTGCCAGTCAACTAGTTAATTTGTCGGGCCGGTTCCTGATATATTAAAGAACTTGCACTCTCACCATGCCTGAGAGCATGTAAAGAACAAAACCAAGGACAACCATCCATTAAGGATTGTCCAACTCCAGTCTCCGAGGGCCCGAATCCTGATGAGTTTTCAGGATATCCCTCTTTAATATTCATGACAAAATATGTACATATATCTAGAATCATTGTATGCAAATATATTTCATGGATATTAATGAGGGGTATCCATAAATCTGACATGTTTCCGGCCCTCGAGGCCTGGAGTTGGGTAACCCTCAGTAAACACAGTAACTTATTGACAGTTCCTGCCTCTACGTGGGGGGTTTGGATAAAAGGAAGAAGTAACTAATTCCGATCACTCATGGTTATGATTGTGACAAGGCATTGGGATGAAGTGGTAATCATCCTTTTTGGGCCCACCTTAATGTAATGACTACCCTCCTGTTTACTAAGTGTCTGTTATTTTAAGTGATTGCATCACTTACTTTCTGCACCCATGTGTGGGGGGAAGAGTGGTAGCACCTCAAAGATCCTGCAAGATCCAACACCTCCCTGTCCTAGATTAATTTTCTTAAGTAAACCAACGATTTTTCTTCACGTTTGCTGATAGTTCTTCACGTTTGCTGATAGCCCACATTGGCCTCTCCTACATGGCTGTTGTAATCATCCAGGGAAAGATTATCAAAGCTGTGCACGTGTGAATAAAGGCACAGCAAATTAATTTAGAACCAATTTTTCTGCTTAGATAATCGGGACTGGAGCAAACCGGTTTAGTCTCTATTGAATTATCAAAACAAAATTGCACATGGGCAAAAATAAATTTAATGTGTTTTGAAAGAAATCTAGTAAACAGATTTATTTTCATGGTTTTCAGAAAACCTAGTTTAAAAACAGTCTGATTTATTGTCCCTTAGTGCAAACATTTTAGACAATACGGAGTGTGGCAACACTTATTTGCTCCATCCTTATTATCAAAGCATTTGCTCACTTTTCAGTACTGGTGCAACTGTTAGATAATCTGACCCTGTGTGTGTACTCATATAGCAACGATTGTATGGATTTCTTCCCTTTTTAGTACAACTGCCTGGCAAAGTGAATTCGTGTCACCTCAGTGGCCCTTTGCCTAACCCAGTTTCCATATCTCATCAAAGCGACCACTGTCCTTAAAGCGCACGCTGATCAAATAATTTAATGACCTGAAATTTGTGTGGACATGCGTGCCTGAGTTACAAGAGTCTGGAGTAGTGTGTGCACAAAATGCGTGTGTTTGCCAAGTGCTCGTCTGTTTGGCAGTTATGCGTAACTAGGTAACCAAAGCTGTAAAACAACCCAAGGGCAGCTGTTTTGTTCTGCATCAGACAAAAATAAGGAATTAGGGTGGGGAAGTGGGAAAGGCCAATGCAATTCATCAATCTATGCAGGGCCGTAAACAAGTTCATGTGCCACCATGAAGAGGTTAGGAGCTTCCCCCTTCAATTGGACTCGCCCAGCAATTTTTCAATGATTGCGAGAGCCCTTCATTCTATGGACGATCCGTCGCCACTATTGGACCAGGCCGACTAGGCCCGGGTACAGTGCTCACCGAGGGACTTAAAGGGTAGGGGGAGGAGGGTTTTGTGCCTGATATGTCTTGAGCTGCTATAAGTACTGTGAATGTATATCCTCCTGTGTGTTGAGTTATAAATAAACACATTAAAAAAAATAAAAAAAATACAAAAGTAAATGCTTGGGGACTAACCAAAGTAGGTGGCATCTTTTGCCAAAATGGAAATGATACGTGGTAGTGGAGCCCTTAAACTTTGAGTGCGGCTGCCGCCAGCTTCAGCGTTGCAGGTAGCAGCGCCCTAAGATCCCTGCCTCCACCTGCAGAATGTTTTTATGCAACTCAACATTTTCTTCATTGCATCTGCTGGCTTATGGAGCAGAGGTCGCAAAGCAAGCTCCTTTGCAAAAGACGAAGGCTTGTTGTCCATTTCCAGCCTAGGCACCTGTATCCGCTACTGTGTGCAGTGAGGTGCAGGTTGAAGGTCCTGCTCATAAATATTGTTGAGCAGTGATGGCACCAGCTACTAGCTTGGGAAGAAAAGAGGAAGTCCAAATAGAGGAAGCTCGCTGCTATGATGTTCAGCCCGGGGGGCCCATGGGAAAGGGTCGCTACGGCAAGAGCCTGACAAATCTCTCATAGCTGGCTATAGCAGTGTTTAGGTTTAAACAACCATTAACAAGCAGCAGCAACAAACAGTCAGTGGGAGAAGACAAAATCCTGCCCTGCCCATATCAATATGCACCCACCGATTACAAAGCCACATACTTAACTGCTCTACTTAGCTTTTAGATGGCTCACACCTGCTGATGATTACCATCTTTTTGAGAAATTAAATATTCTCTGAATTGGCATGAAAGTTGGATCTAATGAGACAAAGAAAGGCGTAAAAGATATTCTGCCTCGTGGTCTGAGAGGATGGTGGGGGTCGACAGCGCAATGGGCTAATGCCCCTACTGCAGCCATCTGTATGTAACCTGAAGGCAACACATTCAGTTCATGATGAGATACTGATAGAGGTTTGCTTACTATGCTGGGACCGGTTGTTACCACACATTGCCTTAAGAAGGTGCCCTGCTTGATTCCCAGCACAAGTAACTTTTCAACACTGGCCCCTATACTTCATTTGTTCCTCAATTTTCTCAGGACAATTTTGAGCAGCTTATGGCCCTTCCCATGACCCTCGTTGTCTCTGTCATATCGGGGATGCGACTTTGCCACCTCCAGCTTGCCGTCGGCTCTTGTATATGTTCCTGGCACTCTCCTTGCACTCCCCTGTGCTCCGTCGCCCCCCCCACCTTGACATTGGGTGCCTTTTACGTCCTTGTCCCCTCCTGTCCTTAGGATCTTCCTCTACTTTCTCTTCAGGAGTTTGGGGGCAATCTGGATCCTGTACACCCCTGGTGGGTGTCCAACGCTTCCCACCTACTGCCTCAGAGCACTGCTCCTCCAGGCCATCCGGATCTTGAGGACTACTGGTAGCAGGGATCTGCCTTCCCCACTACCTCCAGCAGTCTATATGATTCTTGGGCTTCAGTCCGCCTTCACCCGCGTAGTCTCCAGTGCATTGTAGACCAGGAGCCTGTCCGCACCCCATAGCCCTTCGCGGCCCCCAGGTGCGGATCACTGCTGTCCTTCTGTATTTTCCAATCCCGGTCTCCCCTGGACTCCAGGCAGTGCTGCTGTCCCATGATTCGGCACCCCCCCACCCCCCCGCCGGGCTTCGGGACCCTTCATGGTCCCAACCATCTTCCTCTGGGGGTGGGGTCCCAGGGCCACACTTCCCCCAACTCAGGGTCGGCCCTGAGCCCTACCAGCCGCCACCTCAGGCTGTATACCACGTGCCACTCCCTGGCGAGGCTTTAGTTCTCCACCACCAGGCTTACCAGCAGGGGAACGCCGCACCGGACACGACTTACCTTCTCACTGCGGTCCCGGCATTCCCCATCTCCATGCTGCGCTGATGATCGGGAGCCCAACTGGATCAGAAGCACGAACTCATGTGCCTTTCTCCTGCAGGCCACCTCACCCTAAGCACACCCCCAAGCCAGCGCTCCTCAGGCTGCCATTTTTCCGGTGATGGTGCGAATTTGCGCTCCCTTCTTCTCAGTGGCTTCTGTCAATCGTCGGGGTGGCGACCACCATCCCCTGCACTCGGACGAGTCCCGCTCCATGGGGCTGCCAGCAGCAGCAATTATTTTCATGTGGGGAGGTCAGAAAGCCTCCTAAATATCGGCGCTGAAGCATTTTTTAGGGTAGCCACTGTATTAAATTTAGTTGCATTTTGAGAGTAGCCAGTATTGAATAAAGATGCATTTTCAGAGTAGTCACTGTTTTAAATTTAAAAGCATTTTTTAGGGTAATCAGTGTATTGAATTTTTAGATGCATTTTGAAAGTAGCAACTATACTGAATTTAGATGCCTTTTTCGAGGGTAACCACAGTATGGAATTTAGATGTATTTTGAGCGTAGCCACTGTACTGAATGTAGATGCATTTTTAGGCTAGCCAACTGTATTGAATGTAGCTGAATTTTGAGGGTAGCCACTGTATTGAACCGAGATGCATTTTGAGAGCAGCCACTGTATTGAATTTGGAACCATTTGTGAGTGTAACCACTGTATTGAATTTAGGTGCATTCAGAGATTAGTCAACTATTGAATTTTGCTGAATTCTGAGGGGAGCCGCTGTATTGAATCAAGATGCATTTTGAGAGTAGCCACTGTATTGAATTTAAAACCATTTTTTAGGGTAGCCACTGTGTTGAATCTAAATGCATCTTTGAGAGTAGCCACTTTATTGAATGTAGAAACACATTTGAGGGTAGCCACTGTATTGAATCAAGATGCATTTTGAGATTAGGCACTGTCTTGAATTTAGATGCTTTTTAAAGCAAGGCAAGTGTATTGAATTTAGCTGAATTTTGAGGGTAGCCACTGTATTAAATCAAGATACATTTTGAGAGTAGCCACTGTATTTAATTTAGAAGCACCTTTTCGGGTAACCACTGTTATGAATTTGGATGCATTTTGAGAACAACTACTGAATTGAATTTAGATGCATTTTGAGGGTAGGCACTGTATTGAATCAAGATGCATTTTGAGAGTAGCCACTATATTGAACTTAGAAGCATTTTTTAGGGTAACCACTGTATTGAATTTAGATTAATTTTGGGAGTAGCCACTGTACTGAATTTAGATGCATTTTGAGAGTAGCCTTTACTGAATTTAGATGCATTTTGAGGCTAGCCAACTGTATTGAATGTAGGTGAATTTTGAGGGTAGCCACTGTATTGAATCAAGTTGCATTTTGAGAGTAGTGTCTGTATTGAATTTAGAACCATTGTTAACGGTAGCCACTGTATTGAATCTTGATGCATTTTGAGAGTAGCCACTGTATTGAATTTAAAACCATTTTTTTGGGTAGCTACTGTGTTGAATCTAAATGCATTTTTGAAAGTAGCCACTTTATTGAATTTAGAAACATATTTGAGGGTAGCCACTGTATTGAATCAAGATGCATTTTGAGATTAGGCACTGTCTTGAATTTAGATGCATTTTAAAGCAAGCCAAGTGTATTGAATTTAGCTGAATTTTAATTTTGATGGTAGCCACTGTATTGAATCAAGATGCATTTTAAGAATAGCCACTGTATTGAATTTAGAAGATGCATTTTTGAGAGTAGCCACTTTATTGAATTCAGAGCATTTTTGAGGGTAGCCACTGTACTAAATGTAGATGCATTTTGAGGCTAGCCAACTGTATTGAATGTAGCTGAATTTTAAGGGTAGCCACTGTATTGAATTGAGAGGCATTTTGAGAGTAGTCACTGTATTGAATTTAGGACCACTTTTGAGGGTAGCCACTGTATTGAATCTAGATGCATTTTTTAGGGCAGCCACTATACTGAATTTGGATACATTTTGAAGTAGCCACTGTATTGAATTTAGATACATTTTGAAAGTAGTCACTGTATTTCATTTAGAAGCATTTTTTAGGGTAACCACAGTATTGAATTTAGATGCATTTTGAGAGTAGCCACTGTATTGAATTTAGATGCATTTTGTGGTTAGCCACTGTGTTGAATTTAGACGCAATTCGAGAGTAGCCACTGTACTGTACTTAAGCACTACAAACCATCCCTGCTCCTCGCTCTTCTCCCGCATACCTCCCAGGTACAACACACAAACTTACAAGCTAGACTTCCGCCACAAGAACAAACTGCCACAAGCAACAAACATCCCAAACACTGGACTTTGCCCTTCAGACACAATAATCCCAGTGCACACAATCAAAGCACACCCAGAAAGCCAACACATGCAGACGCAGGTTTCTAGTGGTTCTGCAAGCACCAACAGAAATGCACAACCTCTATCCTATCCCTCTTCTCACTAACCTACCCCCACCCACTTTCTTACAGAGCCACGTGAGCACCTGGAGACCATGCAAATGGTAGCAGTGCCCAGTGTAATTCAACATGACATAACAGATAGTGGGACACTTTTTAAAACAGTACTTCAGACGCCCCCTCCCCTCCAAATTTGGAGGCTGGCTCCACTCCTGTTGATGAGGCAGCTCTGTGCATCTCATTAAGCACCGCCTCTTTGCCCTGGGCTAATATGTAGCATGCAGAGTAACATTGTGGCTGAGATTTGCGTATTCATTCCTGTACATGTATTTCTTCGCCATTGCGAAAAGAACTCGAGTGTGACCGTTCATAGCGTCATCAACTCAGCATCTAATACGAAAGTCAGGATTTATAAGGATGTTTCCCGGCAGAATTCAAACAAAGGAACGCCAGAACTTTATTCGCAATGGCGAAGAAATGCATGTAAAGCAATGAAGATGCAAATCCGAAGTCAACATGGCTCACCTTTTGATATATATCTGGTCTGTTGACGAAACCCATTCAAATGATATACGGTTGCTTACATGGAAAAAAAACCTTGGAAATGGAAATGTCCTATTAGCTGAGAAGAACACTTTTTGAACACATCAGTCAAGGAACAGTCAATAATCAATACTGAACTATTGAGTAGCTTTATTAGGTTGTTAACTATAAGAATGGTTTTGTATTATGCCTTGACAAAGCCTGCGTATTGGCGAAATTGATGGCCATACGGTCGGCAATATGTAAATGTATTTGTCACAAGGCAACATGCAACTGTATTGTCACCACTTACTAATTCACTTGCGGAAGTGCAGATCATTTTTCAACGGGATCCAATACACTTTTTCATGACCAGTTATTTTCTTGATTTTTTTTGTTCGCTGGAAGAGTGTATGTCCAAGAGACAGTATCACTACAATTTTGATAGATTTAGCTTCGGGTTGTGGGCTAATTCACTGAGACATGCAGCCTTTCAATATCTTGAAGTTGTACTATATATATCTAAGGAGCAGCTCTATAGGGTTTTACAACCACACGTTTCACTGAAAACACTCACATGAGCCGGATATACTGTCGGATTTGATACTCGGAACAGAACTAATGAGCAGATTTGCATGCCTCCGACCCCTGTTACCATGATAAGGTTTCTCATTATATAATTCGTTTGAAAAGTAGGGAGATATGATAATATGCGCAAGATCACAAGATTGGTCACATGACTGAGTCCAATGAACTTGAACCGCCACATATGCAGTGGAATCCAGCATTGGGAAGATCCTTGGCTCCCTACAGTACACAGAGACTTGATTTTAGTAGAGATAACTGAATCCATTTGTCAAAAAATATATATATTTCTATGGGGAATAGCTATGATTCACACTAAGGGAAGAGTGCTCAGCCAATTAGGTGGCTGAACACATGGGCGAGAACTGACAGTGCATTAAGTCACCCGAGGCCCTTCTCCGGGTGCTGCCATTGATTTTTTTTAGGTGCCTCAGCACCATGGCCCCCACCCGCTCCCCAGTTCCATTGCCACCTCTGCACCCCCAACCCGCACATCATACGCCAATCACCTTCTATGGCTACCGGCTCCATACGCCCTTCCATCGCGCCCACCACAGTCCTAGAAAAGGGCCTTGGTCCCTTTTCAATTTCTATTGCAGCAGCCATTTCTTTTTTTCATGGGAGATTGGGCTAGTACACATGGTGCCTGTCTCACGTAAAACAGAGCCCTCGGGTGTGAATAGCTATCATCCCCTTGATGTGGGGCATACAGGGCTGGTAACGGCTCTGAGCTCTTGCCGAGGCCATAACTTGACTCAGACTTCCTAGGCTCGGGCTGCCGGGCCGTTACTGGCCCTGTACGCGCCACAATGCAGGGTTGATTGCTACACTATAACACTCTTTCATAAAACTAGCCAATAAAATTAGGCAACTCACACACCCACTCCTGCCTTCTATGTATGACATACCCAACCTTCCAAAGAGTCCCATTTTGTAAGCGTCTTAAAAAAAAAATCTCTGAACCTTCAGTTAGGTGGTGACTTCTCGGACATCAAGCCCTAAATGTCCTTCTCATGTCTAAGTACTTGAAGTTGAAAAAAAGTATTTCAGGTTCTCACAATGAGCGAACACATATGCGTGGTAACCAAGTGCCTCTTCTATCTGTTTACCCTTTTCTGTGGTCACCACACTTATTTTATGGGATCTATTTGATCACTGAGACCACACATAATTGCGACGGCCGAAAATGGCAACTTAAAAAAAAAATTAAACCCTCTTTGCCCCACATCGATATGCGGGGGAGACCCCTGCAGTCCTCCATACTATGATAATATCCCATAACCCCCCACATATATATGTGGTGTAAGGGGGGGGGGTTTAAAAAAAAAAGTCAGCATTTTCGGCCGTTGCAATTCTCAGGTCGACATTTTTGTACGAATCCATTTTATGTATTACATTTTTATGTTTTATGGCTCACGCTTTACTGTTTTATTTCCATTGAGTTTCAGTCAACCTTCTTCTATATCTTTCTTTCTCTCTGTCTCTCTGAATCTATCCCTGAACTTTTCTATGTATTCCTCCTTCTGTGTGGGCCTCTCTGACTCTTTCTCTTTCTGTTGGAGGTTTCTCTTTTACCCCTCTTCACTTTTGTGTCTCCATTACTCCTTGTTCGGTGAGTCTTTCACTCTGGACTTCTCTTTTAGCCATAAATCTGGGTTGCTCTTTGTCCAGTTTCTCTTTCAGTGGAGCTCTCTTTCTGCATTGTCTCTTTCTGTTGGATTATTTGTCCTCTTGCAATTCGCTGTCTCTCTCCCTTTGGGTTTTTGCACCCCGTTTCTATCATTTGTTACCCCTTTTCTTCCTGTGGGTCCCCCTGCTTTCTGTGGGTCTCTTTCTGTACAATTACCCAGGCTATTGGTCTCGGTTTTACACTTTCTCTTTCCTCTCTCTCTGTCTGCTCTTATATCCCCTTCTATTTCTATGAGTATTTTTTCTCTTTGTGTCTGTCCTTTATTCTCGTATATACCACATTTACTTTATCCCTTCTTTATTTTGATCTCTGTTTTACCTCTTCTCTTTCTTTGGCTCTCCTTTACTCTGTCTTAATATTTCAATCGCTCTTCCATACCTTCTTGTCAGGGTCTTCCTGTCACATTTCCTGCACGCCCCTAGCCTCCTTCTCACACGCGCCCTCTTGTGTGCTTTTACTGTTAGTATTTCTCAATTATCCCTTCTCCATCCGGTCCTTGTTGTGAATGAGTGTTCTTGTGGAGTATTACAGGTTTCTTTCTTCTTTTCCACTGCCCTTTTTACTTTCTCCCCTATCTTCTTCTCTTACAATATTTTCATTTCACTTTCTCATTGTCTCGCCCACTTTCTGTTCCTCTTTCACTCAAAAATCCAATCCCTGCCTCCTCCGCTCTGCTCGCATAACCACACACTCCTTGCTTTTTTATTCTCATTGCTCTCGACTCACTTTTTTGCCATTGTTTTTTATAGGTTGTTGCTTTTTACCCCTTTTTTTTGTTTCAGGACCTGTTTCGTATTTATGAGTTATTGATTTAGCACCACCTATAAGTTAAAACCATAGAATTGAAATAAAGATAGGAAAGATGGGACGTTTGAAGAGACACACAGCTTGCAGGTTTTTGTTCGGCTTTTCATCCACCCATTGACTGCCCATGGTCAGTTTAATCCCAATGGATATTGCCACCGATTACCTGCTCCGCCCTGCCCAAAATACACCCTGCTGGGGTTTCTTTGAGCTAGCTCTATCACACAGTAACACCCACCTGCGTGCTGTATCAGGCCTGTTAGTGTTATTTATAACCAGTCTTCTTAGAGATAATGGCTTAATTGGAGGTGCACATGAGCTCCTGAAGAACCTAGCTTTCCTCCAGCCACTTGATTTCAAAGCAATATGTGAGTCCTCTGCTACTGATACTGAAATCCTGTTAATAACAATGTGTATAGGTATTAGATAGGCATTTGCCAGGCGCTGACATCATATGCCCAGCCATACTCGCACCATTTTCTAGCCAGCTAGGACCATTAAGACAATCACTTGAATAGTCTAATCCATGCACACACAAAAGTCCAAACTGTTGGTTTTGCCAATGCTTTTTTCATATAAACTGGGTGTCGGCAGATTTGAATGAAATCTCTATATAGTGTTGTGATAAACAGAGCAGAGAGATGTAATCTCTGACTCTGTGACTAGAGGCCTTGATCTTCCTCAATAACTGTCATGTGTCAGAAGGTGTTATTGAGAAAGACGCTGTTAAAAGAAAATGTGTTAACCTAAAACGATGTCCGATTGGCTGTGCTGCGAGCGCATTTCACAGTGAAGTGCGCTAAAGGAAATGCCAAAAAAAAAGAAAAACAATTTGTTTCCCTAACTGAAGGATTGAAGTGCAACTGGAACAGTTCACTTATTAGTGCTGTTTCAGTTAAAAAAGAATGCATGAAATGATCAGAAATTACAACTGTCTAATCATTGCGCATCCCCCTCTGCCTCTTCCAAGCAGGCACATGGGAATGCTTTTACTTAGAAGTGCTTCCCTCCTAATTATGATAAACTCCGAAATGTGCTGAAACGCTCCCAGCTTTTCCCATATTGTGCCGCTGGTGGGGAAATGGGAGTCACAATGTGTGAATCTGGGATGCCCTTCATGAACTGGACAAAAATGTTTTTGTTGCAAATTCGACGGGACGAGACCTGAAGCTAAAGAATTAATTCCAGACAGCGAGCAAACGAATACACTCCATCAGATTGGCACGATTGGACTAACGGCTGAGAAGGGGCGAAGACCTTTGGCGATGTGTAAACCCACGTAGAGCGAGGATGGATATGCTAGAAGCGTAGTATCTGAACTATTACGGGAAAATAAGACTCCTGATCAGAAATAAGAACTCTGATTAAGATCCAGAGACACGAGGCGCGACGCACGCCAGAGATAGGACGACACAGTGGCGTGCACTCAGCCACTAACTAAAAAGACCTGCTCCCGCCTAAAGACCACTATCCATATTGCCTCAGAAGCAGAAGAGAAGGGAGTGCGGTAGAAGACCACTCACCACCTGTGATTAGATGAAAATAAATCTGCTAATATAATCAACTGTATATCTGTACACTCCTGATGAATTTCCTGGACAAATGGGATGAAGAATTGTATGAGGAATGAAACATGTTGGTAGCTAAATGATTTTGAAAGAGTGGATGAATGAGTGAGTGACACAATTTGTACTAGAAAGTTAAGGACTACTCTGTGTCCTTCCAGATTTAGAGGTTGAGCAGAAAGTAGTTCCAATGAAAACTATTTCGAACAGTAAATGAAGTAATCGATGTACAGAGCTAACAGATTGGTTATATGTACTTTTTTGATAAACAAAAAAGAAAAATAACTGTTGTGTTGAAGACACAGATCATAAGAGATGAATTATATACGAATTGATATTGAAAACATAAAGATATATATTTTTTGTAAAAATTGGTTAGAAGTGATGAGTTGCGTCACAGTATTAGTAATATATGAGACTGGGCAATTTATGGATGTGGATGTAAAAGCAAGGGACCCTCCAAACAAAGTTAATGTATGATTTTTTGTTGATGAGGGCTGTTTGGAGTGATCCGGTTAAATATTCCCTCGAGTCTCCAAAATGTGTGTGAGCAAATTCATTTTGGCCCGATGACAGTTGAGATTCAGGCCCTGCGATTGTGTATTGTGTACGACTGCTTCGACCAACTGCCCTATCATATGTTGAAACAAATCAAATCGCAACCAATTGTGCCTTTATGCCGCCTTAAATCCTCCCCCCCCCAACACTTCTCACCTCCAGAGTTGGATCATGTAAATGAGTATTGTTGGTTGGTTCCATGTGTGACCCCAGTTCACAGATTCACATACCCCTTTAAAGGTCCAGCAGGCACCTTCTGGAGCAGCAGTGGCATGCCCACTGGAGCCGAGAAATACCTCAGTGCGCCCAGGAAAGCAATACAGTGTGCACGACTTTAAATGCATTTGCTGAAAACCTATTGAAAGGAAATCACACGCATCAGACCCAACAAAATATCTGTTGGAAATATGTTCATGTGCAAACATTAAGTGGGAAAATGGGGGTCGTTTTATTCAGGTTTTAAACATGAAATTAACCCAATGATGCCAGTACAAGGAATAACACCACATGACCCTTGACCTGATGACATTAAAGGAAATCATGATTTGCGACCCAGCTGGAATCACAGGAAATAACAGATGACATTATGTCAAATGATGGAAGGAAAGGAGTATGCTATGGGCACTGTGACAACTTTAACTACATGAACTTATCTCTTCATCATCAAACAGACCAGTGGCATCAACTACATAATACAGAATGACTATCAGTAAACAATGCCATCGTTAACAATGAGTGGCCTAACACGTGACTGCCTCTATGCCAGCTCTACTGGCCATTCCAAGGTGACCATTACCTATACTAATTCTGCCTCGCCCTATTGACCTTTTAGAGTTAGTGGCATAACATATGACTGATTCTCCCGGCCCCACCGATGGTTCAGAGGCTCACATGGCATGTGACTGCTCTGCTCAGCGATATGGGGCTAGATTTACAAAAGAGTTTTTCAATCGGAAAAACTCATTGAAAAACACTTTGTAAATCAGTTTATAGAAGGAGACCCCAGGACTCTGCGCCAGTTATTCACAATCACTGTACTTTATTGACTGTTAGATCAAAAAGGTGCCCTTGATGATAACACGTGTTTCGACTCAGCAGAGCCTTTCTCAAATCTGGGCTAGTATTCCAAAATATATATTCAACTTAAATTGGTGCCAATGATTTGCGTCTTCTTGCTCATTAAATTAGAAGTATTCGTTTACTTGGGATTAATCCCAAAATTCTTTCTGTGAACAGAGTATTCCCTTTCGAGCAAGAAGACGCAAATCATACTAGCCCAGATTTGAGAAAGGCTCTGCTGAGCCGAAACACGTGTTATCATCAAGGGCAGCTTTTTGATCTAACAGTCAATAAAGTTCAGTAATTGTGAATAACTGGCGCAAAGTCCTGTGGTCTCCTTCTATAAACAATTACTTACCTGGTTAGGCTTTATACCGTTGTACTCCAGTGAATTGCGACACTCTTTATATTCAATTACTCCGAAAAATGTTGGACTCTGCAATCTGACGCTATGGTTATTAAAAAAAATCTGGTATGATAATTAGTCGCCCAGTAGACCAGCTGTGGAAAAAGCCAAACCCATGCTTTGTAAATCAGACCCATTGTGTTTTCAGAGGTGAGCCTAACATATGATGGTGTTGGCCCTAGTACTAACGTGTTTTCAGAAGCACCAGCCTAACATGCTACTGACTCTGCCCCAGCCCTACACAGGCTCAACTGAAACGTGTCTGCCTCTTCGCCAGCCCGTGTCATGTGTCAGGGTCATCTGCTTGACAATGAGTGTTCTCATTTTCATAAAAACCAGACCAACTGAGTATGCCAGCTCAGTCAACTTGACTCAGTTGCAGCAGCTGCTCTTGGTGCTGTGCATCTCCGACGTTTCAATAGAAAATCATCATGTAATAGTTGCTTGGTTTCGCTGTTAGAAACAGCAGCAGCGCCCAGTTTGATAACTTTGCAAGCCTGTCTTTCACAATAAACATTTAGGCTTCAGCTCATGTATTATCTCGGTCAGAAATGTAATTCATTCTTAAGTGTGGCAGCATCATATTAAACATATGTTGCAAATATTAGCTAAATACACAATAAAGCATTACTTTATTTGAACTCTGACCTCTTCCCTGCGGCATTTCTTTAACATAACCAAATCAGTGTAACTATGAACAAAATATTACAGCCTAAAAATGTTTCTGATGCTTGTTAATCTGCTTAGAATCACATGCTGTGCATAGGACCGACATCCAGTGGTCACTGCGGAGTATTGCATTTTGTTTTTCGTAGTCGAAAAGGGACGTCGACAAGGCGTGTCTGAAATACTATCCCTATAGTGACGTGTGTTGCACCCACAATCCTTCACGCGTCGAGGTCCCTCAGATTGTTTTTTTCCGCCCAGCTACTGGTCGCCTTTACGCGGAGCTCCTCGAGAGACATTGCAGATTCCATCTCCTCGACCTTTGGTCGTTTTTTCCTGTTAAAGATTAATATCGATCCCTCCCTCGACGCAGTTGTGAAGCTGTCTCCGCCGAGCAAGATCTTCGACGGAGGGGACGAGCGGAGGAGATCCTTCGGCGTTGCCGAACACGTGGCCTGGCCTCGCAGGCCAAATACAGTAGGTAGAGTGGGGTCGTGGGACATCTCTGATTCCTTTTCTGAGAATGCCTTTCCTTTTCCCCTTCCTTTCCCTTGGGGTAGTTATCACGGTTTATTGCCTCGGCTATGGAGAGGACACCCTTTAGGTTTTGCCCACTTTGTAAGGGCAAGTTTACTTGGAAGGACAAGCATTCACGGTGTAACCGCTGCTTGCCCCTCGATCACAAAGAGGAGGGTTGCTCGGCTTGTCGGCTTCTAAAGCCAAAGACTCTAAAAGACCGTAGGGTCAAGAGGTGGGCGGCCTACGCTATGTCGAAGGCCGGGTCTTCACCCGCCGCTGCGACCACCGACAGTGACGAGGCATGTGATAACACGACCTCCGCTACGGAAGTCGTACACCCCTCTAAGGAGAGCTCGCGCTCTTCGTCGTCTGTCCCCGGCCCGATGGGCTCGGCTCACGCCCTGCTTATGGGGATGAACACCCCGGCGACACTGACGCACATGATACAACACATAAACACACAACCCATGGCTCTTCTTCGTCGAAGACGAAGAAAGCATCAGCGCCCAAGGAGACGCAGGTTACACCGGCGGCCTCCTCGGACCGTTCGGGTTCGAAGCCCCTCTCGCAGCCGCGACCAGCGACTGGGCTTTCGGCAAATAAGGGCGCCGCCCCAAACCATCGGCCGGCGTGCACCAGCAGAGAGCGCACGCCGCCGTAGAACGCTCGACACCCGTAACGTCGAAACCACAGCCCTCCGCTGACAAACGAGTCACAGAGAGCTTGGCGAGGATCGTCGTAGCCGACGCCCAGAAGCGTACGCTGAAGGACACGTCGAGCGCTACGCAAAGGTCGAAAGACACGCCGAAAAAGCCTGCAGAAAAACAGGGACTACCCCCTTCAGTCGGGGGGACCCCCAGCACACCGGAAGGCTTTTCGGAGGGCGACGGGACACTTTCCTCAACGTTGTGGGAGAGGTCGAGCCGTTTTCAGCAAGATAACACTATTTTCCCCCCGCTAGACCGCTCAGGGGTACCCCATGAAACCATGGAAAGGCTCCATCTCTGCATGGAGAGAATGGAGAGGTTTATGAACACCCAGAACCCTCCCACTCCCAAGAGAACAAGAGAAGGGCCTCAGGAGGACCCCAGGGCCAAATACCCGAGGCAGGACACAGCCTTAGACTTCCAGAATGTGTATGACCTCACGGGTGAGGAATACTTAGAAGAGGAGGATGATTTTGTGGACAATGAAGAGGGACAGAACCAAGAGGAAGGTCTGGAAGACAGCCCAGACATGGTAGAAGAAGGCTTCGGAGAAAATCCAGAAGAAGGACCTTCTCATCCCTGGCAATCCCCATCAGTATATTCGGACACTGATGTCCTGAACCTAAATCCTCCTGACAATTCACCAGTTAGAAACACGTCTCCAATTGACGATCAGCCCACATTCAATGCCCTGTTGCGCAGAGCAGCAGCACATTTCGAACTGGACACTGGGGAGATCTCTCCGGAAATAGACTTTGTAGAAAGAGTAATCAAGGAGAAACCCCCAGTCAGCCAGACCATTCCCCTCCTCGCTTCAGTGAAGAGAAGAATCATCCCTTCGCTATCCACACCCGCACTAATCAGAGGAGTTAATCCAAGGATTGAAAAACTTTTCACTCCTTCACCCTCAGACCCGCTGTACATCAGGAGACATTCCATTCCGGATTCCCTTGTAGTAACGAATACAAGGAAGAGGGCAGGGGTGCCGCTGTCCACCAGTGAGGCACCACCTGACAAGGAGGGCAAGAGGTTATATGCCCTTGCTAAAAGAGTCACATCCTCGGCTGCCTTTTCGGCAAGAATTGCGAACAACAATTCTTTGCTAGCGCGGACGCGCAGTGGGCCAAACTGCGCAAGGACGCCGAAGAAGCGCCGGAACCACTACGTACACGCCTGCTATCTACTATTGGCGAAGGAACCCAGGTCAAGCAGAGTATTGTAAAGAACTGTCTGGATGCTGCTGAGACAGCGGGACGTTCCCTGGTTCAGGGAATACTCCTAAAACGCCATGTATGGCTGCGCAACTCAGGATTCAAACCGGAGACACAGGCGTCTTTAATAAATGAACCTGTTGAAGACTCTAACCTCTTCGGGAAAGCGGTGGATGAGGCTCTGGAAATGGCCAGAAAAGAGTTCGATACTATCAAAACTCTTGACCAGATCTCTAAGCCCACTACCAGACGCGGCTATGGCAACAAACGCTTTTTTCGTGGCCAACGCCAACAACAGAGTCAGCAGCAACAGTACCCTGCCACCAGTTACCAGGCCAATAGTGGGCAGTACAGCCAAAGAGGCCAGCGCAGGGGCAAAGGGAGAGGTCGGGGGTCCGCCCCCAGAGGCTCCCAAGCCCCCAACAACAAGTGACGCGAAGATTCGCGTCCCCTCCCATGCAACACCGGTCGTGGGCCGGATAACATCCTTTCTTCCAGCATGGGAGGGAATAACGTCAGACCGCTGGGTACTTTCCACCGTAGCCCACGGATACTGCATCGAATTCAACAGTTCCCCAACATACAGACCCCCGAGGGGACGACACATGACACCGGAACACCTTGCTATCCTTCTCCAAGAAGTACAACAGCTGCTGGAAAAAGGAGCCATAGAGGTCGTACCTCTATCTCAGGTAACGGAAGGTATTTATTCAGTGTACTTCCTTGTACCCAAAAAGGATCTAACCATGCGCCCTGTAATAGATCTGTGCCCAGCGAACAAGTTTATCAAACCCCAGAAGTTTCGTATGGTGACCTTACAGGAAGTGATCGCACTGCTAAATCAGGGAGATTACATGACAACATTGGACATAAAAGATGCATACTTTCATATTTAAATGTTGCCAGCGCACAGAAGATACCTCAGGTTCATGATAGAGGGCAAACACTACCAGTTCAGAGTGCTACCCTTCGGCATAGCATCGGCACCAAGGGTATTCACGAAAGTACTGGCAGTGGCAGCGGCCCACCTGCGCAGGTTGTCCATCCCAGTTTACCCTTACCTCGACGACTGGCTCATAACAGGGGATTCTTACGAAACATGCTTCTCCAATACCCAAAAGACGGTAGACCTTTTATTCCAGTTGGGCTTCTCCATCAACGAAAAGAAGTCCAGCTTAGACCCCAGTCAAGTCAAACAATTCCTAGGGGCCCTAATTCAAACAAAGGACGGCCTCGTCTTCCCCTCCAACGAGAGGGTCCAAAACATGCTGTTTCATATCCCTCAATATGTGATCGGTCGAGAGGTGACAGTACGCAAAGCAATGCGCTTGTTAGGCATGATGGCGTCGTGTATTTATTTGGTACCTCACGCGCGCCTGCGCATGCGCCCTATGCAAGAGTGGCTCAACAGCCAGTGGTGTCAGGCCAGCGGATTATGGGAAGATCCAGTGGTGGTCTCGCAGGCCTTGGTTCTCTCGCTACGATGGTGGACAAAGGAAAACCTGGAAAAAGGGAAACCCTTTGCCACACCCGTGGCGCAAGCCACTCTAACCACGGACGCATCCCTAACAGGATGGGGGGCTCACCTATCCCATCAAACTGCTCACGGAGTGTGGACTCCGGACGTAGCATCCAAACACATAAATCTACTGGAGCTACTAGCTGTGTTCAAGGCGCTAAAAGCCTTCCAGGAACACCTACAAGGCAAAACTGTGTTGGTCCTTACAGACAGCACCACAGCCATGTACTACATCAACAAGCAGGGGGGCACCCACTCTCCAGGGCTGTCCAAACTGGCCCAGAATATATGGAAGTGGGCTCTCAAACAAAACATGTTTCTACTGTCAGAACATGTACCAGGGGAACTCAATCTGCTGGCAGACAAACTCAGCAGAGATTTCCCCCTGCCCGAAGAGTACGAATGGCGACTGCATGAAGACATCGTCTTCGACGTCTTCACACAATGGGGATTCCCAGAAATAGACCTATTCGCAACCCTGGAGAACTCACAATGCCTAAGTTACGCCTCCAGGTACCCTCAGAACCAATCCAAGGGGAACGGTCTGTCGATGCAATGGTCAGGGAAATTTGTTTACGCTTTTCCCCCGACTCCCCTTATCAACAAGGTGGTGCACAAGATGCACCAGGAACAAGTAACCATGATACTGGTGGCCCCAATGTGGGCCCGACAGCCGTGGTTCGCTCACTTGATGGAGATGTCTCTATCTCCCCCAGTGAAACTCCCCTGCCCGTACAACATGCTGTCACAAGACAAGGGCAGGACTCTGCATCCATGCCCCCAGAACATGAACTTAGCAGCTTGGCTCCTGAGATCATAGAATTCGGACATCTACTGCTCCCGCAGAGATGTATGGACATTCTCAGGGAAGCCAGAAAACCTAACACTCGCCACTGCTACTCTAGCAAGTGGAAGAGATTTGTCATCTGGTGCAGAGGGAAAAGCATAAACCCAATTGACTGCTCTCCCACACATATTGTTCTATACCTGACCCACTTATTGGATTCAGGTCTAGTGTTCAATTCCATTAAAGTCCACCTAGCGGCACTTTCTGCATACACCACTTCCCAACTCAAGGTGTTGTGGTGGAAGATCCCTGTTATAAAGGCCTTCATGGAGGGAATAAAGAGAATACACCCCCCGATAGCTAACCCAGCTCCCGGATGGGACCTTAACGTGGTACTTACCAGACTCATGGGCTCACCTTTCGAACCCATGCACAAAGCATCTCTTAAAGACCTCACTCTTAAGACTGCTTTTTTAATAGCTATCACCTCCATCAGGAGGGTAAGTGAACTACAGGCTCTTTCTGTTCTAGACCCCTTCGTTACAGTTCACAGAGATAAGGTGGTTCTACGCACGCACCCAAGGTTTGCTCCGAAGTTCATATCGAAATTCCACGTAAACCAGTCTATAGAACTGCCAACGTTCTTTCAAAATCCTTCCAACTTGGGAGAAAAAACTCTGCACACACTAGATGTGCGCAGAGCGGTCATGTTCTACATGGAAAGAACCAGACCACTGAGGAAGACTAATCAGTTCTTCGTCTCGGTGGCAGCAGGAAGAGAAGGGGATGCAGTTTCAAAGTCCACTATATCTAGATGGATTGTACAATGCATCACTCTCTGTTACACTCTTGCTAAGAGAGAACTGCCCTTTTGGGCCAAGAGCACACTCTACTCGAGGCACGGGGGCGTCCATAGCATTCATTGCAAATGTTCCCCTTGAGTCCATCTGCAAAGCGGCTACCTGGAGTTCTGTGCACACCTTTACAAAACACTACTGTCTAGATGCACACTCGAAATCTGACTCCCAGGTGGGTCAGGCAGTATTAAGACATCTTTTCTCTACTGTTCCTTCTCATAACCCACCGCCAACTCCGGGTACTGCTCGCTAGTCTATGCACAGCATGTGATTCTAAGCAGATTAACAAGCATCAGAAGACAATGCATTACTTACCGTAAAAGCATTTCTGATGATTGTATCTGCTTAGATTCACATGCGCCCACCCTTCCTCCCCGCTCGGATGGAAGGAACATAGACTTCCTTTTATATCTCTCTTTTCTGTACTCACTCACGTCTAGAAGGCTCCCTCAGGGCAGAAAAATACAAACAGAGGGACCTCGACGCGTGAAGGATTGTGGGTGCAACACACGTCACTATAAGGATAGTATTTCAGACACGCCTTGTCGACGTCCCTTTTCGACTACGAAAAACAAAATGCAATACTCCGCAGTGACCACTGGATGTCGGACCTATGCACAGCATGTGAATCTAAGCAGATACAATCATCAGAAATGCTTTTACGGTAAGTAATGCATTGTCATATCTTCAGTGAGATCGTTTTCTAAATCACCGCCCCTTGTGGTTTCTTGCTGCACAGGGGTCAGCGGTGGAGAACTTCTCCTCAAGGCCAAGTGGAAAAGCAGTCGTTTTGCTGGATTCCTAAGGAGGTGGGACCGGCAGGACCGGTTGGAGTGCTTCTTTCTGCTTAAAATATCAGCATTGTGGATTCAAGCTGTGCAGGTGCAGAAACATGTGACCCAACTCCACTCTTTAGTGTCAACAACATGCATTGGACAAAATAGTCATGTTAAAAGGAGAACATTATAATTAATAACTTAAGGTTTTTATATAGCGCGTCATGCCTTCAGTGATTCTAACCTTGTATTACAGGCTGAAAGGAGATGTCTGGGAGACAGCGCTTATATGCCGAGGTGGCTATCTGGCTATTCAGAGGGGCCTTATATTTTCATTTTTGGGAAAGCAAAGCTGGGCATAGGAGACACATAACATCTGGGGGGGGACAGGGGACGACTTGGGGACTTTGCTACACACACAAACCAACCCATATTGAAACCAACATAAGGAAAGGCCAGCGGAGTGCTGAAGTCTGCGTAGCTCTACAAATAACAGGTGTTACAGTTGCCCAATTCACTAATACTTAGTTCTGGCACTTGTTCTTTATTTTTTCCCATGTGCACACACCGCGTGGGCACTACACAAACATACAATCTGCAAGCTCCATGTGCATGCCATATTTATGACTCTCCACTCATTGTGCTTGAGCCTTTCCAAAACGTCTGAACACACAATGTGAGAAGCGTACCAACTGCTTTTCACACACATGTTCAGAAAGATTATCACTCTGCACACACTGGTATAACATAGCAACTGATTTACACACACCCTTTGTCCACCGCAACTACAGTTCTACACACACTATATCATCTGCGCTATCTACATCGGGTGCACATACCGGTTTCACAGCACAAACCATGTATGCATTATACCCACTGTTCTACAAACACCTTGTGCACGATTCCTACTCCTTATTGCGAACATTGTTCACCTCTGCAGACCCTATGTGATTGGTCCATCGAGCTCTCTGAACAGTCATCATGTGCACCATACCTACAATTCCTCACACACAGTGTGTACCACACCAACCAATCTGTACACACACTATGTGGGCAGCACACCAACTACTCTGCAAGCAGCGTGCATGCAATATTCTCAGCTCTATGCACGCATTATGTGCAGCCCATCAGCTGCTCTGCAATCAGAATATGAACCATATCTACCTCTTTGTGTATACCTTATGTGCCTAATACCTAACTACTACTCTGCACACACAAAGTGCACCATATTGATATGTGTACACTCGCCATGTGTGCATCATACCTACCACAATGTACACATCAATGGCACATCCTTACTCTGCTCACCATACAAAATTCATATTTTTGAATTTATATAGCACTTTTGCTAAAGCGCTGCACATAGATAATTTACATGCAATTACTATCACCCAACCAAAGTTGGTACTCATCTATCCATCTCGGAAGGATGAAAGACTGAGTTGGCCTTGCATGGATTCCAGCCTGCGACCTGCAGATCCCACACAGATTTTGGCAGTGAGTGTGCAATCTGCTGAGCTATCTTAACAGCCATATACCTACATTTATGCAGACACCAATGTAGACACCAAATATATTCAATACCTCCCACAATGTACCTGCACCGTACCTACCATTCTATACAGATATTATGCATCAGATCTACCTCTCTAGCTATGCAGATGCCTTGTGTGCACTACCCATGCACCCTGCTGCTCACATTGTGTGCTGCATTCCCCACCATAAACAAAACGTGCACCACACACACCATGTGTGCACCCTTCCTACCCCTTTGTACACCCCCTTGTGTGGACCATAGATGTCACATTACACAATATATGTGTGCATCGTCCCATACCGCTGCACAGACATTGAGCTCCATTAGATCCACCCCGGCTGCACGCACATCATGTGCACCATGCCTACCACCCTGAAAATATGTTTATTTGACATTATGTGTGTATTTTGTGTAGAGATCAACGCTGCCAGGAAGCCGTTTTAAAATCCCAAAAAGGCATTTTATTTTTATTTATTATATTGGACATTTGTATGGTGCTTATACACAGTTGTTTCCAGGCACCACAAGACAAGATGGGGAGAGGGGGGACATGGGAATGAAAAGGTAGAACAACAAAAACGGTTATATTGGCCTTGTGACAATCCTACTATGCAAGTGCATGACAAGGTGGTAGGTTCAAGGGGCAGTGGGTAGAGGGAGAAGTACAGGAGTGGGGTACCCGCAAGGGTGGAGGCGGGCAAGTGCTCGGTGGGCCAAGGTGGCAAGTGCCAGGGAAGGGAGAGGGAGGGTGAGTGTGGTGGACAGGGAGGACCAAGTTGGGTTAGTCCGGGGAAGGGAGCCAGAGGGCAAGTGCTGGCAAAGGATGCTGGGGGGACTTCTAGAAGATGGTTGGGCCCCTGTATGACTCTGAAGGGACCATACCCCAGACGCAGCAGCAGATGGAAAGTTAGCAAAGGCGGGGGAGAGGGAAGGAATAGGAGAAAAGGAAAGAGTTTCCGGAACTTAAGAAGATCCGGCTCAAGTCTTGAATTTGATCCTTGCAGTCACCGAGAGCCAATGGATAGAATTTAGGGCTGGGGAGATGCAGTCCCTGGGCTTGAGGCCAAGTATAAATCGTGCAGTCCTAGTCTGGATTATCTGAAGGGGGTGAAGGGAGGAAAGAGGCAGGTTGAGGAAGAGGCTGTTGCAGTAATCTAGGTTAGCCTAGAGAGAATCAGGGTACTGGAAACGCTGAGCGTCTGGGGGAAGGTGAGGAAAGGTAAAATGCCCCTGAGGAGATGCAACTGAAAATTGGACTTCTTGGCCAGGTCTGTGATATGTGTAGAGAAAGAGAGAGAAGAGTCAAAGATGATCCCAAGGTTTTATGCCTCACAAGTGGGTGAGGAGACCCAGGGAGTCAGGCCAGAGAGTGGGGGGGGGGACAAGGAGCAGGTGTCCCAATGAGAAGGATCTCTATTTTACTGGCATTAAGGCAGAGATCATTGGCAGAGCACCATGCCTAAATAGCAGTCGGGTATGAGGGAGGAGGAGGAGGAGGAGGTAGAGGAAGGCAGCTTGAAAGAGAGCTATATGTCATCTGCGTAACACTGGAAATGAGAGGAGAAAGTGGATATCAGGTGGGCCAGAGGCGCCAGGTACATGTTGAAGAGCCAAGGCGATAGGATAGTGCCCTGAGGGACGCTACAGGTAGGGAGTGAGGTGGGGGAGGAAAAAGGGCCAATTTGCGCTTGGGAAGGTCTGTTTGAAAGTAAGGAGGTGAGCTATGCCAGTGCCCAGTCTGTGATGCCAAGGGTATCATGGAGACTTTATGAGGATGGAGTGGTTGACTGCATCAAAAGCAGAAGAGAGATCAAGGAGGATCAGAACAGAGGGAGTGTTAGAGTCCTGGTTAGAGAGTAGGTCTCCACAGGTGGCCAGGAGAGCAGTTTCCATCCCTTTGGCAGCCCTAAAACTGGACTGGTGGTCTTGGAGGCAGCTGGCCATTTCGGTGTGGAGGGTCAGATGGGGGATGACTAGCTTCTCCATGAGTTTACCCAAAAGTTTTATCAGGAAGTGAATAAGAGGAGCAGAAGATAAGAATAGTTTGCCTCCTTATGTAGTGCTTCAGGCCAGATCCTTACCATTTCTAAGCACTGTGCCTACATTTATTGACCCATGAAGGACAAAAATGTGTGTCGGCAAAAAGAGCTTGAGTGCACCAGGTCTGAGGATCATATGATTTCGGAAATCGATGCAGTCAGAGTTCATGGCACAGAAGCAGTGGTACAGCATTCCAGTGGGGGAGATGTGGTGGTCTTGAGTAGAGATGTACCCCAAAAAGGAGCATGGGGGAAACCAGCAGGTTTTGGGAAGCCGATTTTTGGCATCTGGTTGGTGGTAGACAGGCAGAGCTTTGGTGAGATAACGTGGTGCCTAACTGTAGATAGCTGTAGGTTAGGTTACACATACAACACTACAATCTGTTGATGTTGGTTGGTTGTTTGGTAGCCAGCGGGCTGCTTTCACGGCAAAGGGAATATGATCTGTTCCCTTCAGTCCGAAGCTGATGCAGGAAGAGTAGCTCCCTGAACAGTGAAACACAGGAGTCAGACACGTAAGTAAAGACATTAACTTTTTATCAGGTTCGTTTGCGCTATATCCTGACCATGCCTTGTCTTGAGGTAGGGTTGGTTGTACAAAGGGGAGCTCGCCCGCCAGTTTTTACACAAATTGCACTAGCTATGAGTGTGGAAGGCATCGTAATGCAGCGCAACCATATCTATGTATTTTCCCACAGGAATTACTACTGACATTTATAAAGAGCAATCTTTTAAAGCAAGCACTGCCAAGACATAATTTCACTGCGCTGCGTGAGCGCTGGCCTGAGCATGCGTCGCTGCCTCCTGCTCGCCTCGTCCACGCATCACTCAGCTCAGCAGCAGCAGTCAGACTCAGCACTGGTCATGGAGCTGACGACGTAAAACCTCCACAAAATGGAGGAGGCAGCAGGGTAACCCCTGCGGGGTCATGCCGCCGGGAGCGGGGATCCTCACCCGGAAGGGTAAAGGGCAAGGGGGCGGAACGGCGCCAAGAAACTCAAGAGCCCGGAAAGCCCGCGAAGGGTAAACAAAAGGAATGGGGCGGGGCCTGCAGGATAAAAGCAGGCGGGATCGGGGACCAGGCATCTCGCTCCTGCACTGGGACCCGGTCGCCGCCACCTAGCAAGGAAGAGGAATTTCGTTTCAGGAGGAAGGTGGTCCAGAGGCCAGGCCGGGAAACGCCGCAAGGAAGCAGCGTCTGGAACAGGCAGCCGGTGGAGGACCGCCGGTGTACGCAGAGGGGTTGCCCAGCGGATTCGAGGTCGCGGCGTGGCAAGAGGAAGAAGCAGCGGACTGCCAACCGGAGCACCCACTTCGCAGTAAGAAGGAAGACCAGCGAACGCGGAAGGCAGTCGGCGGAGGAGACCGGGAAGCGTCGCGCAGCTGGGGAACGCAGCCGGCAGGTGCAGAGAGGCAGCACAGCTGAGCGGAGCAGCGGCGAAAGAGGGCGGGTCCAACCCAGGACCAGGGACGAAGCTCCAAAGGCAGTGCAGGGCTACGGGTGAGCCCGCCTGGCGGAAGCCAGATTCGAGGAGCGGAGGCCGGGCGGAAGCGCAAGGCGAGGGGAACACTAGTCGGAAGAACATCCGACTTGCGCAAGCCCGAGCCCGGCCCGTTGCTCACCCACCCCCCCCGCACACGAGCTTAAAACTCCGGCGGAGGGGACAACGAGCCGGCCGGGCAGAAGCCGGATTTAAGGATCGGAGGCAGGGCGGAGGAACAAGGCGAGGGGAAGGCATACCGGAAGCGGATCCGAGGATCGGAGCCGGGTGCCGGTCCCTCGGGTCGAATCCCCCCCCCCAACCGGACACGAGCCTAAAACGTCCAGCGGAGGGGCCAACATCAGGGGCACGCAGACGCCCAACGCCCGCCCCCCCAAAAGCACACGACAGCCACGAGGGACACCTGAGCACGGAGCTCGGGCAAGAGAAACAAGCAGCCCAGAGGGAGCAGGAAGCAGGTGGCCGGACAAGTTGGGAGACCATCAAATGGATCTAGCAGCATTCATGGAGCTGGCCAGGGTGGCAGCAGCAACCCACGGCGCAGACTGGATGTCCAAGATGGTGGCACAGCCTAGCCAGGAGAGGCACAGCCAAGGAGTTGATAGCTCCCCTCTGATGTTTCAGGACAGTGGCAGTGAGGCCACCGTGATCGAGGTCGAGATCCACAGCCAAGGGGATGAAGAGGAAGAGAGGGAGAAGGAGACCCAGGGGAATAAAAGAAAAAAGACAATGACGGCCAAGGCGAAAGCGAGCAAGGAGCAAGCCAGCAGCATCAAGAGGCCACGGCAGAAGGGGAGGGCGCAGGAGGATGCGGCCTTAACGGCTCCTACACCTGCTGAGGCTCCAGGGAATCAAGTGAGCCCACCCAACGCGCCTGTGACCAGAACGGTGGATGTCGAGGGTGGAGGAACAACATCCCTGGAGGCGGTTAAAGGTATGGTGTTAGAATGCATGCAAGCATGGGGGAAAATGGGGCAAGTACCGAATGTTTTGCCCAATAATGGTATGGTGGCAGGGGGAGTGTCTCAAGGAAGTACAGCCACGCATCTAGGGGCATCACAAGGACTGGGAGGGCTCTGGTGCAATGGTAGCACTCAAGGCTGGGCACAGACAGGTGGGCTAAGTCAGTTACCCCAGAAGATGGGGATACCGCCCGGGGGTTTCTTGTCTGTCGGGCTGCCTAGCGTGGGCCCACCTATGGGAGGCGGGCAACAGGTGCAATTGACGGGGCTCCCGTGGGGTCAAGAATGGTCAGGCCAGGGGCCAGGGGCGCCAGCAAGCCTGGGAGGGGCATTGCAATTGGCTGCGGGGTCCCCGGCAGGGGCACAGGGGATGCAGAAGGAGGCAGGGCCAGGGGCGGTCTTGACAGGGGGGCTGAACGCAGCGCAGCCAGTAACAGCAGGCCCAAGCAGCAGTGAAACAGGGGGATTGTGGGGGCAGGCAACCCAGTATGGGAGGCCAATGCCAGGGTTCGCACCTATGCGGGCCACGGTGAATTCGCTAGTGTGGCACATCCCATGGGCGGTCAAGGAGAGGTTATGGAGGAAGGAATTCATTGACATTTTTGACTTGTTGGGGATCATCCCCACGGGTGGAGGACTAAAGGAACTGTCTGAAAAGGAAAAAGAGAAAAGGGACAGGGAGGCTACCAGGGTAGAGCGTTCGATCAACAACTGGCTGAAAGCATATAGGATGTACATGTCAGTGATGTTGGAGAGGTACCCACAGGATGCACTGGCGATGATAGCATACGAGCAGTATGTACATGATTTGTATCAGAAGTATGGAGGCGAAGGATGGTTGGAGTATGACCGGGGCTTTAGATTAAAAATGCAGATATGGCCAGCAATGTCATGGGATGAGATGGATGTCGGGGGGTACATGGATAAAGTGGTGCCTTGCAGGGAATCACATGACGAGCCATCGGGGGAAAAATCTCGGGGAGGGAGAGGCAGAGGCGGGTTCCCGCAGCGAGGGAGAGGGTCCTTTCGCGGGCCCTCCTCCTGGGTGTACAAGGCAGCAGCCCACCAGGGGGAGCCAGAAATCTGCTGGAGGTTCGCGGAGGGGTATTGCTCATATGGGAAGTCATGCAGGTACAAGCATCAGAAGGGCGGGGGGACGGGCCCCCGCAGGGCCACTCCGGGAGAGGCTAAACCCGGGGAGGGCGGGAAACAAAGGAATAAGGGGAATGTTGATTGATACGCCGACAAAACAAGGCAATACTGTGGGAACAATGATTGACAAAGGTATGATTAAAGGGGCATTGCCTACACCAGTTAACCTTCTTGCCATGACTCCCTTCCTAAACAAGTACCACAACAAAGCTGACGCAAAACTGCTATGGCATGGGTTCAGGTGGGGCTTTAGGATCCCAGGGGCGGGTTCCCAAGGGGGAAGAGAGGCGGCCAACCTACGATCGGCTCTGGAGAATCCCGAGGTATTGGAAAAGAAGGTTAACAAGGAGGTTGGGCTGGGGAGAGTGGCCGGCCCATTTACTAGACCCCCCATGAACGATCTGGTGGTATCCCCGCTAGGACTGGTGCCAAAAAAGGAAGAGGGGCAATTCCGCATGATACACCACTTATCCTTCCCCGAGGGGCAGTCGGTGAACAGCGGCATTCCAGAAGAACAGTGCAGGGTGCAGTACGCCTCCCTGGAGGAGGCGATACTAATGGTGAAAGCGGCGGGGAAAGGGGCCTTGCTGGGGAAAGCTGACATTGAATCTGCCTTCCGCCTATTACCAATCCACGAGGATAGCCACCACTTGCTGGGTTTTAAGGTGGGGGACAAGTACTACTATGACAAATGTCTCCCCATGGGGTGCGCCATTTCCTGCTCATATTTTGAGGCATTCAGCACCTTTCTGGAATTTACGGTAAAGCAGGAGATAAAAAATGGGGGAATGTTGCACTACTTGGATGATTTTCTTTTCGTGGGGAGGGAAGGAACAGATGAGTGCAGGTCCATGATGGATATATTTCAAAGCAGAATGGAACATCTAGGGGTTCCCCTTGCACCGGGAAAGACCGTGGGCCCGGCAACAACATTGACATTTCTGGGGATCGAGATCGATTCAGTTAAAGGGGAGTGTAGGCTCCCTCAGGACAAGGTCCAAAAACTGAGGGGTTTGATTCAGGAACTGATGGGCAAAAGCAAAGCAACCTTGAGGGAGTTGCAAGTGCTGGCAGGTAACCTCAATTTTGCAGGCAAGGTGATACCAGCGGGGAGGGCATTTGCCAGAAGTGTGGAACTAAAAACTGTCGGCTTACAGCATGCTGCACAGCACGTCAGATTGGGCTCAGAAGTAAAAGAGGATCTGAGAATGTGGGATAGTTTTCTATCAGGTTCCAGCGGGGTGGCAATCTGGAGGGCGGACTGGGCAAGCAGTCAGAGGCTCAAACTGTTCACAGATTCATCCGGGTCCCTGGGCTTTGGGGCTATCCTGGGGGACAGATGGTGCGGCATGGCATGGCCGGAGGAATGGCATAAGGAAGGGGTCACAAAGGATATCACGCTACTAGAGCTATTCCCCATAGTGGTGGCGTTCAAGTTGTGGGGCAGGCGGCTGCAGAATTCCAAGGTCATGTTATGGTCAGACAACTTGGCTGTGGTACAGATCATTAACACGGGAGCGTCCAGTAACCTGAGGGTGCTGAGGCTCCTCAGAGAACTCACCAGGAGTTTGTTAGAATTGAACATCGAGGTTAGAGCACGACACATTCCAGGGGTGAAAAACACGGCCGCTGATTCTCTGTCTCGTTTACAGTGGGACCGATTCCGGGAGAGCTGTCCCGAAGCAAGGGAGGAGATGACCCCATTCGAGGTACAATGGTGGGGGATGATTGGGGCGATCTGACCGCATTGGTGGAAACGGCCCTGGCACCCGGTACAACCAAGAGATACAGGGCTTGTTGGATTCGGTTTGCACGGTTCCAAGAAGAGGTACTAGCGGGGGACCCCGGGGAGAACCCGGTGAGAGCATTCATAGGCTGGTGCTGGAAAACAGGGAAAACCCGGGCGTGGGTAAGCTATCACCTTGCGGCCATAGCGCATTATGCAAAAATGCACGGGGAGAAGGACCCCACTAAGGAGCATTATGTCATGATGGCCATGAAAGGCTGGGCGAAGCAAAGCACGCCAAAACCAGATGAGAGACGGCCAATCGATATTTGGAAATTGCACGGTTTGATTAAATGCCTAGGGGAGGTATGTCAGGATGAATCAGAGCGTGTGCTCTTCTCGGCCGCATTTACGGTGGCGTTTTTTGGGGCGCTTAGAGTAGGCGAACTGGTGCCGGAAAACAAGAGCGGCAAGGGGAGTGGGTTCTTGCGCGTCAGGGACATTAATGTGGGGAGCACTCAGGTCATCATCTATGTGAGGCGGTCGAAGACGGATCAGAAAGGAAAGGGCACGACGCTGACCGTACATGCCATTCAGGCAAGCCGGGTTTGCCCGGTGGCGGCGTCGGCAAACTTTATGCGACAGAGGCAGCCATCTGGGGCAGAGGCGCCATGGCTCACGCACAAGGATGGGTCCGCACTAAGCCGCTTTCAGTTCAAAAAAGTAATGTCGCTTGGGCTGGAGAGAATGGGTCTGGCAGGGGGCCAGTTTGGGACGCATTCTTTTCGGATTGGGGCCGCCACCTCAGCATCAGTCGGGGGGCTAGGGGCCGAGGAGATTAAGAGATTGGGGAGATGGTCGTCAGGATGTTATAAACGTTATGTCAGGCCTGAAAAAGTGTAAAGATAACCATGCCGTTCCTTCCATGTCATTTACCAGCAGCGCACCAAAGGAGACCACGCACAGTATGGGTGGTGGGGCACTCATTCATCACAAGGGCAAAGGCAAGCTGGAACCAGCAGCATGAGGTCTTGACGGCTGGTGAATTCAAGATCGAATGGCACGGGGTGCCAGGGATGAAATGGGCTCAGCTGGAAGGGCATTTGCGCACGCTGCTAAAAAAGCGGCGGAGGCCAGAGGTGTTGGTAATACACTTAGGAGGGAACGATCTGACCAGTTTAGGGAGAGGGGTTTTGCTGAGAGACATCACAAGCTCTTTACAGGAAATAGCGGCGCAAGTGGAGGAGACGGAGATCATCTGGTCCGAGGTGATTCCGCGGACTCAATGGAGGGGGGCAGCAAACCATTCGGCAGTGGAAAAATCTCGGAGGAAGCTGAACGGGGCAGTTGCAAAATTCTGCAAGGGCAGAGGTTTCCATCAGATCAGGCATGGTCTGATTAACGAGAAAACCCCCGAGTATTTCCTAGCCGATGGTGTGCACCTATCCCCAAAGGGCATGGAGCTCTTTTTTTGGAACATTTGCACCAAATTGCTGGAATTGTGAGGAGTGAGGGTGAAGGGAGAGCCAACGGTGGACGGGAACCCACCGGTTGGCGTGGCGGTGTTTGGGCAACCAAGCACAAATGATAGACTCCGGATGAGCCAGAAGGAAACAGAATGGGTCTTCGCTCTTCTGGACCAGCGCCTCTTGGGGGCCTAAACGGCGGGGGCGCCTGGTAGGAACAAATAAGGCTCAGCTTCCCCCCCAAAACAAACGGCGCTCTCCCCACCCACGGACCCCTGCACGGGCAGGATAGGACAGGTACAATGGGTCGGGGGAGTTGGGGGCCTACTATACCAAGTATAGGGGGAAGCAAAGGAAATCCGGCAAGCAAGCGCCACATGTACAGAATGAGGTCACTATGGTGTACAAATACTTCTGTTGTCATGGAAATAAAACTGCGGCCAATTTTGCCAATTGAAATCTTGTGTCATGCCAATTCATGGGGGGTTTAAAGCATTGTCTGCATGAGCAAAAGAATTGGGGGTAAAGGCAAATGGACGGCTGCAGGGGTTATGGAGCTGACGACGTAAAACCTCCACAAAATGGAGGAGGCAGCAGGGTAACCCCTGCGGGGTCATGCCGCCGGGAGCGGGGATCCTCACCCGGAAGGGTAAAGGGCAAGGGGGCGGAACGGCGCCAAGAAACTCAAGAGCCCGGAAAGCCCGCGAAGGGTAAACAAAAGGAATGGGGCGGGGCCTGCAGGATAAAAGCAGGCGGGATCGGGGACCAGGCATCTCGCTCCTGCACTGGGACCCGGTCGCCGCCACCTAGCAAGGAAGAGGAATTTCGTTTCCACCCACCCACCCACGAAATACGAGTAGGACGCACCCGGGTGTCGCTGTCGCAGGGCACCCAGGTCGGAGGATGACAAGTTGGCGGTGTTTGGGCAACCAAGCACAAATGATAGACTCCGGATGAGCCAGAAGGAAACAGAATGGGTCTTCGCTCTTCTGGACCAGCGCCTCTTGGGGGCCTAAACGGCGGGGGCGCCTGGTAGGAACAAATAAGGCTCAGCTTCCCCCCCAAAACAAACGGCGCTCTCCCCACCCACGGACCCCTGCACGGGCAGGATAGGACAGGTACAATGGGTCGGGGGAGTTGGGGGCCTACTATACCAAGTATAGGGGGAAGCAAAGGAAATCCGGCAAGCAAGCGCCACATGTACAGAATGAGGTCACTATGGTGTACAAATACTTCTGTTGTCATGGAAATAAAACTGCGGCCAATTTTGCCAATTGAAATCTTGTGTCATGCCAATTCATGGGGGGTTTAAAGCATTGTCTGCATGAGCAAAAGAATTGGGGGTAAAGGCAAATGGACGGCTGCAGGGGTTACTGCCCCAGGCTTTGCTGCAGTGCGCTGCTCATCGTGTGATGTCATGCGACTCATGCGAGTATGGGGATCAGTACAGCACAGCAAACACAGAGGGCATGTGCGGTGTGTTTTCTGGGTGGTGCCACTCAAATGAACAGGCGCACTCGAGCCATGGCAGAAAAGAATTATGTGCTGTGCACTAGGCAGCCAGCCACAGCCAATGTGATGATGAGTGAACCACCCAGGTTGGCCTGGATGTTCGCTTACAGTCCAGTCCTGATTGTATTTAACGCTGCCCTGCTGCTTCATCACTTCACTTGGGAAAATAAAATCCCAGCTTTCCCTCGCCTCGCCTCTGATTGTGGGGGAGATAAATGGCATTATATCCCCCCTGCCGAAAATTGTGGGGAGGATTTGTCCCCCCTGTCCCACCCATTTCCTACGCCCATGAAAAATGTGCGACTGAACAAAAATTGGCAGGTATATATTGCAGCACTGTAGTATAACTAACAGATTGCCTTGCCCATCTTGGGATGGTGAATGAGACAGGGAAGAGGGAAGAAACCCCTGGAATTATATAATAGGAATGTAAACCGCTTCCATCCCTTACCTCCACACAAGAACCACCATTCACCACTAGGGTTGTATCAAATAGCACATTTAAAATACCGAATAGTTCGTCAAGTATTCGGCTGCAGCTGAATATATAGCTGAATAGTTGTTTTGCAGTATAAATATTCGATAACATGTTTTAAACTTGAAAAAATAAACTTTTAAAAACAAATGAAAGGACTATTTGAAATGTGTTCCACTGTTTCATTTATTTCTCTTTATTGCAATCAACATCCTATTCTTATTTAACGCACGCTAGCCATAAAATAACAAATCAACAAAAAAGCAGGGATCACATGTGTTGAGGGATGTTGCATTCGCGAAACCAGCAGTGCTAATCAAAGTGACAAGCTTCACGAATGCAAAGCGCTTGGTTGCAATGAACAAAATGGATACTGCAATTTGGAGCTGCCATTCCAAATTGCACGCATTGCAATCTTTTGCGAGCTGCAAGTTAGCTGCAGTGGATTGGGGAATTTCAAACCTTTCAGCTCACACACAAATATATAAATGGTTTCTGAGCACACTCGCACAGGACATAAGTCGAGGGTACATGTGAGGTAATTGTATTCCATCTCGGTTCTATGTTTAAAGAGGAGATTCCCTCCCCCATAGGCCAAACATGTGAGAGGGCACTCCCAGAGAGGCCAATGGCAGGGGACAGAATAAGGATTTGTGGAACAGGAGCTAAAAGCAGCTTCTGAGTATCTGGCATCACCCTGTTACTAGGAGCTAACTTTGGGGAACTCTGAGCTAGTACTTAATGGATTAGAAATCTAGTTTCCACATATGTGGCAAACTATAAACCCTTGCCCATTATATGGCCCATTATAGTTTAAATGTCTTCTCAGTGTGTTCTAATGCTCCTTCAGACAATTTGCCAAACACCAAAATTTAGAATCACATAGGTATGATTCCATAGGACCAGTTGGCCTGGGGTGTCAAAAGTAGCTCCTGGAGGCTACTGGCATCAGGTTAGCCAGGCTCTACTAGGATACAAGCAGGAGTTAAAAAAGCACCCAGCTCTTGGGAATTTCGAGCTCTGCAATCGGGTTGGAGCAGTGCTAATCACACGTAGGAAAGTCTGACACATGTGACTGAATCTGCCCAAACCCTGCAAGCTCTTAAGTATGCACTTGCCTGTTGGGCGGTCACTGAATTCCACCAAATCTCAATCCACGCCCACTTACCCCACCTCCTTCCCGCCGGACTAGAGGATGCAAGGCACTATGACCTTTTCTATGTCTCTCACTCTTCGACCTTCCAGTTCACACCACCAGTAGATACAGTGTTCTCCATCTCTCGGTGCTCACACAGTAAAGTTTGCTCATCACTCATACGATTCTTGATGTGACAGACTGGCCTATAATGTTCAAGATATTTCACAATAAGCAAGTTCACCCAAGAGGCCTATATGGGTTGGGGAATGTCAGTTGCATGTAACATGTGACGTGTAACTGACTCTCCCCCAGCCCTATTGACCTAATAGAGGCACCTGCCTGTTGGGAAATCATCTGATTTCCTACCCTCCTAACAATTTCGTCAACAGTGCATAGCTCTTTGATTATATCCCAAACAGAGTCCTCACACCTATCACTCTATACTGCCTGTGGCCTCTCTCTGCCTGACATATTGCTGACTGTCTCAGCCCCAGTAGTCCCCACTACCTGGTAAGAATTCACATTTTTCCATATTCATTCCCCATAGGAAAAAAACATGTTCACCTCTCACTCATCCTCGCCACCCCATCTGCCCAATATACAAACATGTCCACCTTAGTCTTATATTTATTCAGGAACGCTTTCAGAAAACATTTAACTCAATTCCCTTTTGCAATCTGCACTTCATATCTGCCACTCTGTGTTGTTACATTGCATTAAAATTAGATGCCAAAATATTCTCGGCTCAAGCCGAATCGCAAGAAATAGTTTGCCAGCGCAGAGTAGCTATTTTTCATTTAGAATTTAGCGGAATACTTAGTCGAAGGCGAAGTTCAGTACACTCCTAACTATTGAACAACTGTAAACAGGGGGGGGGGGTGTGTGTGTGTGAGTGTGAGTGTGTGTGTGTGAGTGTGTGGTGTGGTGTGAATATGTTGTGTAATTTGATTTTGATCTGTGGAAAATAATTTTAAATAAATGCCACCATTATCGTAATGTCTCCAACCTTCACGTTCAACCCTTCCTTGGAGGTCCTCCACACAGCTATTACAGGACAAACCCAAATGCAACTGAAGTAGATGCGTGTTAGCAAGAAAAGATAGAATTAACAATCTATAGCAATAGGTCTAGTAATCTAAAATTCCCAAAAATGAATTGTGTGTGCAGACATGCAGTCAAATGAATTAGATGTAGCATTTTATATAGTGCACCAGATAGTGCATGGTGCCATTTATGGAGAAAAACAGGAACTGATTCACAAAGAGTTGCACATGCGCAAATCATACGCTCTGAGCATCTTATACCTAATTCACAAAGCCTAAAACTGAAGCATCTATGAAATGCCCATGAGAAAATCTTTTTGAATCACATTTGCACATCAGCTTTAAGTCATCAAACGTATGTGCACCACATCTTTTATACAAAATAACATATGCTTTAAAACGAACACTTAACAACAAGAACATCTAGAAGACATAGCGCCCAGAAAGCCTAGCAGAGCACATCAGCACACAAGGAAGTAAGGCTCAACCCAACCTATTAGACCTGTGTTCTGATCCTAACATGCAGTGAAATTGATTAAAGAAGGGAATTTGAAATGGATTCCAGCAAGGAACAGCTGCTCCACAAAAAAAGCCTTTTTGACAAAGAAGAGCGAAAACATTCTATGAATGTGGACAGGCTAAGTTGTGACATCATGTCCGTGCTGACCCTCGGTTAGGAGCTAATTCCACCAGGGCCATCTTAGTTTTGTTTTTTTATTTAATTTATTTCTGTGAATTGGTTTAAACATTAACCCTTATGCGAAATCAACATCTGACCCCAAAATAGTCTTTCGTCCCAATCTTCCTCCCGGTTCCTCCATCCCCTCAACACCTCCACCTCTGCCATCCCCCCAGCGATGCACAACTTTTGGCCAAAGTTGTATTGATGGACCCTTGGAGCATTTCCACGATATTGCTACCCGTCGTTTGGCCGGTTTCTATAGGAATCGTGTCATTGCTTTTTACTGTTTCATGCGTTTTCCCCTAGGTACCAACCCCCATATGCATGCATATTTCCCGAGTGCAGCCATATGTGCTGTGTGTCCAACCGTTTCATTTCACCATAATCTCCCCCCAGAAAGCTCAAACAACTGGATAATCCCAGATCGTATGGAAAAAACCTGCCAATGCTCCTCTGCACCTAGGGCAGCAATGCTAGATTTGTGTGTCAATCGTGTGGAGTTTGGATGGAGTCATATAGACCCTATGCAAGTGGTTATATTGAATTAAACGAAGCCTCGCATTCATAGATGTTCGTTTGACCTATTCCCACATACGAGTACATTTCAGTTGCAGAATCTCACTACCCATATCCTTTTTCCACTTTTCTTTGATACCTAGGTCTGGTCTGTTTCTGTTCCCCTATTCACCTCTACAGTCCAGATATTGCTCACCTGCTCCCATCTAACTCTTAACACCTATTGTAACTAGGGGCTCATGTCTGGCTCCGTTGGGGTTTCTGTCCATAGCTCTGCTAGTCTCTTCACTAGTCGCGCATATCCTAAATAGGTGCCCTTTGGCATGTAATACATCTGCCTCCAGTGTTCGAATGGCATGAGAATCCCCCCATGTACAAGTCTCCTCCCTTTCCAGCACACCCACCAGTCAGATGTTACACCTCCTACAGCGACCCTCCACATCCTCTGCCCTGTCTTCGAACTTGTGTGGTCCCACCAGGCCCTTCACCTGATTCCGCAGTTCCGCCAGCACATCTTCCAAGTCACTAAACCGTTGTTCCGCTTTCGACACCCTTTCATTGATTTTTTTTAGATCTTCTCGTAGCAAAGAAACATCCACTCCCACCTCCTGAATTTTCCCTTTGAGCGCTTTTCTTGAGTTTTGAATCGCCTCCATCATTGTATTTTCATATCCAAACTCTGAGGCTATTCAATATACGGTTCATAGTTAAGAAGTTCTTAATTTTATGGTGAGTTTCGTGAAAAATGAAATGAGCACCAAGCTCAGTGTGCATTATGTACATTAAGAATCAAGCATACAACCCTTTTATTACAGACATATTGGTCAAACATAAAGCTCTGTGGCAATTCCTATGTTCCCAAAATGTTGTTTAATTTTTTGCAAAACCCAAAACCCTCATTGGCACTATTTGACCCTGCCCCTTTGTTTTAGGAATACATTGAAAGCATATAAAAGAGAGTACCAAATATCCATCTTGCAATGATAACCTTTAAGAAGAAAATAATGTAAATGGTTATTCTAGGATTTGATAATGTACTTTGCTCTGTAATACATACTTTTTATTTTGAATACAATATATTCTTGATGTGATTATTAGAAATTAGGATCAGATAAAAAAGGGGTCTGGGGCTGGGGGGAGATGGCGTGCTAGGAAAGCGGCCATCAGGCAGTTTGAAGCGTGGGCTTACATGGGGAGATTCGGCCCACGTTACTAGCCTGATTAGCTGGCTCTCCTAACAGCCATCTTTCCCCCACCCCGGACCCATTTTTGATCCCATTTTTGATATAATCCCTTCTCCCCACTTACCTCATTGCAGCGGTATCAATCGTCGCTGCCGCTACTTCCTCTTTGTCGCGTAAGGCCTCTATGGAAAGCGAAAAGGGGCTCCGTACGGAGCCCAGCCTTCCCTTTCCATGGCAGCCATCTTTGAACAGTGTTTTGGTTCTGTGAACAGGATGCCGCGAGACAACCGATTCAGAAAATGAGTCCTGTCCCAGCCCATGGGACGGATGCTAATGGCGTTAACCACCCGTCCTAAGGGCTGGAATGGGTGGGCTTTGCATGGGCCTTTAACTCAGGCCCTGGTCCTTTACCACCGTTCTAAGCCTAGAAACGGGTGGTGTGACGAATCAGCTTGCATGGTATCAGTGACCCAGGGGCAAATATCGGTTTCTAAACTATCAATCAGCCCCACACCTCTAATACACCAGAAGGGATCCAAACAGATTGGAATAACAAGCAAATTATAAACCTCCTTGTCCAATTTTGGTAATGTGGATGGAACGGCAGGCTTATCTCCGAAAGCTCGTGCATCGTTCGTTAGTAGCAACACGGCAAAAAAACCCATTTATTTATGTGTTTATTTAGTCATTTATATAGCGCACCTAACCCGAAGGTATCTGGGCGCATTATTTGAACATTACAGTGTTGTTACAGTCAGGAAAGACATTTTGTTACAGTGCAGATACAATTGGATGCATGATGGGAAAGACATTTAATTGCAGTGCAGTTACAATTAGGTATAGGAAGCGATAGTACATTACCCCTCATGTGCAAAGAGCCAGGTTTTCAAATGTTTTCTAAATATCCAAAAGGACGGTTCAGTTCTTAATGCTAAGGGCATGGAATTCCAAAGTTCAGCCGCTAACACCGGGAAACTATTACCCCCTGCTTTTTGTAATTTGAATCTGGGTATCGTTAAAAGGTGTGCATGGGTGGACCGGGGAAGTCTACTGGTTAGATTTGTTGTGAATTTGTTCACTGATATTTGGGGGCTGAATTCGAGAGGCACTTGTGCGTTAGTGATAGGGTTTTGAAGGAGATTCTGTCTTGCACGGGGAGCCAGTGGGCATTCCGTCTTGCTGGCGTAATGTGGTTAGCTCTAGGGATTATTTTGTAACACCTGGAGTTTTTTTAGGTTACAGCTGTGAGTAACGACAAACAGGGCATTACAATAGTCTAGTCTAGATAGTATAAGGGCTCTAGCCAGGGTAATGCAACTGTTTGTTGAAAGGAAGTGCCTGCAGGCACTGATAAGTTTAGAAGTGTAAGCCGCCGCGGAGGCCGTCGCATTAACTTGTCTTGTTAGCGTCAGGGCTGAGACTAGGTAGATGCCTAATATTTTCACTTCTTTGGAAAATTTAATGGTGATGTCAATGTTGAAGGATTTAAATTGATTGTCTAGTTTGTTTAGTCGGTTTTGCGATCCAATAAGGAGTAACTCAGTTTTATTGTTGTTAAGACATAGGCCATGGATGGCCATCCAAGCGTGTATGTTTGGTATATTTCATTTAGTAGTTTGGAGTCAGTGTCGTACAAGCCTGTGATAGGAATGAGGATTTAAGTGTCATCAGCATAATTAGTGTAAATGATACCCAAGTCGTCCAAGTGGTCAAAAAGAGGCTTAGTAAAGTTGCTGTACAATGTACAGGAATCCTCCAGTACTCCACAAGAGACTGGAGCAGGCTCAGCAGCTGCCGTGAGGGAGAATACCCTCAAAGTTCTGTCAGAGAGGAAGGACTGTATCCATAGAGAGGCTTTAGTGGAGAAGTGGGCCGCCGAGGTCAGATGTTTGCAGAGTACTTAAAGTTGTATCAAAAATATTGCTTTATTTATATCACAACAGATAGTTCTGGTAACACTACGAAATACAACCCACCTTGTAAAGGAATGCAGACGACAGACAGCTTCAATGAAGGAAAAGGGATGCACTCTAGATACTGACAGGAGGTCAGTCGGTATGGTAAATAACCACAACAGTTTGTTATGGTTTCCTAACTTCCGCACAAAGTACAGACCAGCTGTTAAGGTCGGTACCCGCAAAGGGACCCCGTAATCAGGCGTTAATGGATTACCGGTACCCTTACCGGTACTGGTATGGGTACCGGTACCGGTAAGGTCAACGCCAAGGTCGTAATGAGGCCGCTGAGCTCCCAGTACATTTACCATATCAAGGTCACAGGTGATGAAGGAAAGTGCATGTGTTATTATAAAGCGACACTGATAAACTGATATACAATGTGAAGGCCCTAGGGCAGCTACCCACACTACCCAGGTCTCTTCACCCAGCAAAGTTCCAATCACAGTCATCATTTACACGCTGGCGTGGGGCAGCACTGCGAATACTGCGCAAGTTGAAGTGGGGGACCACCTGTGTGATTGCTGACCAGGGTGGCTAGCACCAGGAACACTGCATTGCGAAGGAAAGTGCACGCAAGGAGTGCTGCGTGATTCATAAGGAGGCACCATGGTGGATTAGGTTGATGATCGGGATGCCACAGCAGAGTAACACAAAAGTGGTCTTTTTAAGGAAGCTGTGCCCGTTTAACCTGCAACCTCAACAAGACCAGGGACCACGATGGACCAAATGGGCCGAGGACTTTGATGATTTCATCAGGGCCGCTGGGGAAGAGAAGTCGTCATTTCTGAAGGACATTTTCATGAACCTCACTGGGAAGGAAATAGAAAGAATTATCAAGACGATCCCGGGAAGGGAAGAGAACCACCTATGATGATCTTGTGACAGCACTGAACAAAAAGCTGGTGCTACAACCTAATAGACACTATGAGAGCTATGTATTCAATCAATGTCAACAATCCCTGTATGAGACAGTGGAAGAATTCATCACTCGACTCGTCCATTGCCAGTTCTCAGACTTTTCCGATGACGAGGCAGTTCAGCTTTGCGTCATAGAGGGCTGTTTGCTGTCTGCACTACGGAAGCAGCTTCTGAAGAAGCCACCAACAATTGACGAGGTCACAGAGATAGCGAAAGTCCACAAAAGAGTTGAAATCCAGATGACCGCCATGGAGACGCCCAAGAAGAAAGGTGAAAAAGAGAAGACTGTGCAGCATTCTATGCAACCTGGGACCTGGAAAGAGGACCTGGTCACAACCCAATCACGTTGAGAGATCCGCAGAGGGATGGATACATGCAGGCGCGGATGGGTCCCCGCCCACAGAAACTATGTTATCGCTGTTGCCAGGCATTCCCACGTTCTAGAATGTACCCAGCTGTCGGCCAAAGATGTTCAAAATGTGGCAGGCAAGGCCATTTTCACTCTGTCAAGAAGGGAGACCATTCCCGACCTGACAACAACCGCAAGCGATGCCTTGCACCCACCTGCCGGGCCAAACCCACAACAGCAGTGGAGACCACCACCATTCTACCCACAGCTGCGAGAAGAATGATAAGGGCCATGGACCAGGGTCAGGACTATGGAGAGCCACCAGGCGAAGAGCAGCTGCAACAGGTGGGTGCTGCCAGGAACAGTACGAATGCCCTGGGGGCATATACAATGAATACAACGAATACTCGTCTGAATATACTGATGAGTTTGTCAATCCAATGTATGGTGAGCATGAAGGAGTTGACGTCCCAAAGGTAATTATCACAATGGGGGAAGCAACACACTGCTTCCTGATAGACACGGGTGCCACCGTCAACATAATGGGAGAGTAGGAATTCTTACAAACGTGGGAGAGATTTGTCCCAGTTTAATGTGCACATTTTCCAGTGGGGACCAAACACGCTGCTACCATCCCTTGGGCAGTTTCAGAGGATGTTCTTGCACAATGGAAAGATGTTCGACACCCCCATCCACGTGCTCAGGAGCCCCGTTAGCGGTAAGTGTCTGCTCAGCTACCGGACAACGAAAGCGCTTAGGTTGATAGATGTCCACTATGAGGACAATGAGGTGGTCTAGGGTAGTGCAGACCCAGTCGGAAACCAAAGCATCGCTTGACTGGAGCGATGATGGGGAAAGTGTCACTGTAGTACGGCAACACATCAGTGAGACTATTAGGCCTGTTCCGCAGCCCCATGGGAGGGTAGATTTTCAACCTGCAGGAAGCAGTGACCTGAGAACTGCAACAGTTGATGGGCAATGATATAATGATAATTTGTTATATATATAGCACCTTACTTCCGGAGCGATGATGGGGAAAGTTGTGATTAAACAAGCGTTTCCAGAGCTATTTCGAGGGCAGAGAAAGTTGAGGGACACTGTAGTACGGCTACACATCAGTGAGACTATTAGGCCTGTCCCACAGCACCATGGGAGGGTAGGTTTTCACCTGCAGGAAGCAGTGACCTGAGAACTGCAACAGTTGATGGACAATGATATAATGATAATGATTTGTTATATATATAGCACCTTACTTCAAAGCGCTGTACAGAGAACATATTTACATACATTAATCGAGAGGGGGCGACAGGTCCCACACTGTGGCTCTCACCCCTGGTCATAGTGCCAAAGGAAGGGAATAAAATAAGACTATGTATCGACATGACAGTGGCCAGCACCGCGATAGAGAGGGAGAGACACCTAGGACCTAAAATAGAGGATATGATTGTCCAACTAAATCGTGCCACCAAGTTCTTCAAACTGGACCTCAACCAGGGGTAGCATCAGTTGGAGCTACACCCCGAGTCAAGGGTAATCACGATTTCCTCCACCCGCGAAAGACTGTTTCGTTACAAACGCCTCCATTTTCAGATATCATCAGCCGCAGAAATCTTTCAGGAGGCTATCAGGCAGCTGCTGATACCTGTAAGGTCGGCATTTAACTATTCTGATGACATTTTTTTGATATATGGGACGTCCCAGGAAGAGCACGATTAAGCCCCCACGGCGCTTTGTGACATCCTCAGTAGAGCTTGGGCTTACACTGAACTGTGAGAAGTGCAACATCAACAAGGACAAACTACGATTCTACGACCACATATTCTCTGGCCAGGGAATGCAACCAGATCCGTAGAAGGTACATATCATCAGCGAACTCCCAGCACCAACACAATTAGCTGACCATAGGCCATTTTTAGGGATGGCAAGTTACTGTGCCAGATACCTCCCGAGATACACCATCACCACTGAACCATTGTGGAGGCTATTGCAGAAGTAAGAGCCGTTCCACTGGTCGCAGGAATGCCAGAGAGCGTTTGATACCATCAAGATGGAGCTGACAAGTGCGACACATCAGGCTTATTTTAACCTGGCCTGGCACACAGAGATTGTGGGTGATGCAAGCCCTGTGGGACTGGGGGCCATCCTTGCCCAACATGAACAATCCAAGGCACTGGCAAGCTTTGTTGTGGCCTATGCCAGCCATGCACTCTCCCAGACAGAGAGTGCATACACGCAGGCAGAGAAAGAAAGTTTCGCAGCAGTCTGGGCATGCAAGTACCTCCACCACTTTGTAATAGGGAAGAGCGTCACACTCTAAACTGACTACCAAGCCCTCCTGTTGCTGTTTGGCAACCAAAGGACGAAGGTGGCGCCTAGGATAGAGAGGTGCGGCATCCGCCTCCAAGAATACAACTATAATATCGTCCACAGGCTATGAGGGGACAACAATCCAGCCGAATACATCTCACAGCACTGAGTTTGAGGCAACAGCCACTGAGAGAAGGGGATGCACAGTATCTTTGCTATGTTGCTGAGCAGGCCATGGCACCGGCTCTGACAATGGAAGAGTTGGCACAGGCATCACAAGAAGTCCAGCCCATTACCATGGCCATGGAAATAACCAGCACCAACAAGTGGAAGGACTATAAGTGGCAACTATTACGCTATAGGGATGGCAACAAGCAGGAGATGGAACAGAAGGCAAAGGTTTGCACAGAGCTGGCCATATGCAAACAGGGGATACTACTTTGAGGATGCTGCCTAGTCATACCATCTTCCATTCGAAGGAGCCTGGTGTTGCTGGCATATGAACGAAATCGGGGGGTGGATGCTCAGGCAGACTGATGGTTCACATTTATGGATAACATGCTGGAGGAGGTGGTCAGGAAGTGTTTACTGTGCAGTGTTTGGCCAAGAGTGATCTGCCACTCCCACTACAAGTGACTGAGATTTCCGAGAGGGTATGGTAGAGGGTCGCAATGGACCGCAGGAGACTATTTACTAGTTAACATGGATGAGTTCTCGAGATTGTAAAAAGGGTTGCCTCCACAGCATTCACCCAGGTTTCTGGTGTAATTGATGAGGTCTTCAGTGAATGGGGCATTCTCCACACTGTGAAAACGGACAACGGGCTGTCATTCAAAGGCCATGAGTTTCATAAATTTGCAAAACACCTATGTTTAACACATCAGAAGATAACCTTATTGTAGCCTTAGGCCAACGGCATGGCGGAGCGGTTCATGTCGTCAATAAAGAGGACAATACAGAAGGCTGTGATTGAGGGGATACCGGTGCAACAGGCCCTCTGCCCGAATCCTGCGACCCTACAGAAACACACCTCACACCGCGATGGGAGTGCCACTCGGTGTTCTGATGAGAGCCTACAATGCAAAGACAAGGCTAGCCCAAGCAGACGGAGCAAATCGGGCACAAGCAGGAGAGGTGGAAGTCATGGAAGCAGATCTACGAGAGAGAGAGGGAGAGAGAGGCCACAGGGAAGGAACTAGCCAAAGAACAGACCGATTAGAAGAGATGGGCGAAGATGACGGTTTTTGGTGAAGGAGATGAAGTCCTGGTGAAACAGAGGATACAAAGAAAGACTGATTCATGGTGTGAGGGCAGACCATTATGGGTGACTGAAGTGAAAGGGACAATGGTCACTTCCAAAAACGGAAAGAAGGAGCTGTGCAGCTGGAAGGGTTAGTCTCCCTGGAAACTGAGGGTCAGAGAGACGACCAGCCGAGACGAGCCATCAAGAGGCCCAGCAGACTTGTGAGATGGACGCAAGGACATATGTGTGGGGGAGGTGGTGTGAGGCAACCTCGTGTTTGTTTGTGCCCTTTAAGGACACACCGTCGAGGAGGAAGGGGAGGAGCAAGTGTGGAGGAAGTCAGTTAATAAAGTAAGAGTGAAAGATACAACACGTCTCCGTGCCCTTTCGGCCCAAAAATCCATGTAGGGGTAACAGAGAGGGGACAGTGGGGCAGGACCAATCCCACAAACGGCGGGCAGCAAGGAAAATAGTGAACCGACATAAACCCTATTAAACAAACACAAGACACCAGGAACTAGCAGGGTGAAGATGGCGGGAGAGAAAGAAGAAGGCTCATGTGGAGAGCAAGAGAGGAAGAGAAACTAGGGACTGCCGATCCCTGCCACTAAGCTTCTGAGGAGAAACAACACCCAAGACAGGGGGAAACGCATCAACCTGCTGAAGGCTACAAAGGTCAGGAAACAAAGAGAACAATTTGCTGCAAGCTTACTGACAGCTATATTTGGCAGGAACCATAGACATAAAGGAGAAACCCAGAGCATGTTGAGGGCTCAAGCCCAGAAGTGCGATCCCTGACTGATTGGTGGTCAGAACCTCAGTCTGACAACCTCGGCAAGGGGGAAGAAATAGTTGCTGGCAAGGTAATCATTCATGAGCAGAGCGCTTGTGCAGTTGTGTGACAGTAAATCATGTTAGACAAACATGGTTGAAGCGCTATAACATCTGCTTCAAGTGGTGTGCTACAAAATGAAAACAGAACTTGTAACCTGTGTGAATTGGCTGGTTCGGACAAGAAGGGTTTCCATGAGTTTTTGAACACATAAAGTAAGACACCCGGCTAGTGCTGTTTATTGAATTAATTACTTGACTGGAGCAAATAAGAAGACTACACATTTGTTGTCCTGAGGCAGAAAAGGCTTTGAATAATGCAGCTGATCGTCAAAATGAAACGACTGTAGCATTCCATGGCTGCTCAATATCAAAATACAGTGGAGGGGGATTGATACCATGCACTTGTACCCTTCGAGCAGTACACTCTCCCGGAGAGAGATAAATCGATGGACAGTATGTCTGTTTGAATCTGTGAGACTAGACAGAGAAAGTTCAGAAATTGTGAAACCTAAGAATCGTGGCCTGATGACCATAATGTCTCTGAGCGTTCAGCGCTATTTACTCTGGGGAGAATTCCCTGCAGATCGTGTGCTCATATCCAGGGCAAGGTTTAACTGCATTTACCTAAGGGCTGTGGTGGCAACATGGTCCAGGGGGGAGTGGACTGATACTGTACAGTATGCGATGCTCCCTATTAGGATTTAGCTCACTTGATCTTTTTTTGGCCTGTTTATGCACCGGCCCGAAGGCGGCACATAGGACCCTTATTGCAGGAACAGTGGTTTGTACAGTATCGGCTTGCATTGATATACTTGTTGTGGGTGGACTCTCCACGTGTGGGCTGGTCCCTACTCTCATTAATGAAAATAGCATTGTACCAACGGAAATGTTTGAGTATATTGCCTTGAAATGAGCTAACACACACCACCCAATGAATTGTACTTCTAATCCTTGTTAGCTGTTATTATTCACTGTGCTTTCTTATGAATGTATATGTTTTACTGAGTTTTAATTCTTAGATATTCCTGTATTGTGCACCGTTTTTATGGATTGTTCACACATATCCGAAATAAACGTGACGATGATGACATATGAAACATTACGCTCTTATGCAAAGCCCTTTTTGACAAGGAGCAAACCATGATCTGAATCTACAGCGTCTTTTCAACAGAGTCACAATGGGGCAACAAACAAGCCGGGCAGTAAAAACAAAAGTGGTTATCAGTCCAAAGAAAAGTGCCCCACATTAGTGAGCCAGGAGTGAGAATGTTTTGTATGGGGTATACACTGCGGCCTAAATTACCTGACACAGTTAGTTCAAATGAGTTACCTGAAATGTTGAAGCTTGGATTGGAATCTAGGCTGTAATTTAGGCATGTGACCACAATGCTTTGCATCTCAAGTTGTACAGCAAGTTATAATTATTTATGAACATTTGGGTTAAAGAACTACAATAATGCTTTGTTTTTTAGAGCTGATTTAATACACCAACCTGAAATTATATTTTGTAATCCCTACAAAATAAGTTATGTGGAAAAAAGAGGATTATTTTGACATAGTTTACCGATTATACGCTAAAGACCGAAGGTACCCTAATCCAAAGTGAGCCTATAGCAGCTCTGGATTTTACAACTGGGCTTTCAAGACTAAAGAGACCCACACAACAAATGAAAATGTGATCAGGTTACCTGCCAATGGTCATTTGACACAGTCATGCAGCTATATGAAATTAAGTGATAGTGAGTTCTTCGTGTGTTCCACATGCTTATATTCCACATGAATCAGTGCTGCCTCCCTTGCCGTGCCCGTGTCCGGTCTCGTTCAATGGGGACTTACCGGTGTAGTCTGACCATGGCGGGACCTGTAAGTCCCCATTGAAAGGACCATTCCCCATTCCCATTTGAGCCCACATAGGGCTCAATGGGAATGGGGAGGGCGCTAATAACGGGCTCGCGACTTGCAAGCCCGTTATTAGCGCCTTGGTCCCTTAGCGGGACCCGTAAGGGACGTGTGGTCAGACCACACGTTCCTTACGGTCCCCGCCAAGGGACCTTGGAATAGGGCGGTAAGGGATTACCGGCACCGGTCTCCTTACCGGTGCCCGGTATCCCTTACCGCACAGGTCGTAATTACCCCCTAAGTCTGACTTTCAATGAGGCGGCTACCATGCAGCCCCCAATACAAGTACCAAGAGCTCACACAATACTGTAACAAAAACAAATGTGGTACTAGTCTGAGTGCAGTTTTAATGGAGCTGTGGGAGCCTTCAATAAACAACCTTTATCAATGTAGTGCTAGAGCAAACTGTGCCGTACCTACTCATGTATACTGTGGTCATGCATAACTGGGAGTAGGAAATATTTTGCACCCTTTTTATGGACACAGATGAGCCTCACTGTGAGTATGGTCGCAATGATAAAAACATGTACATGTGGTGTTTAAAGTACCACTCGTGTTTAAAAACACAACCTAAATATGAGTTGGGAATGCATATCTGATTTTTTAAATTTATTTTGTTCTTTCATATTTGGTTTATTACAAACCTTTCACATATAAAACAAATAACCTTATCACACAATTCATAAAGAAGATGACTGGTTAAAACATAGTCTGTTACATTTAAAAACATAATTGTAGCCTCCCCCTTAATATTACACGTCATATAATTCTTTAATCCACTTTAAAAATGTCATCTAAAAATGTTACCTCAGCAAAAGTGGGCATACAGATGTCTCCCATTAGAAACATGTTCCACCTTTCTTCCCTCAAGGTTTTAACATTCGCTACAAACCTTCCCAGATATAATGTTCTCAATGGGGTTAATGCCAGACAAGAGGTTATTACATGTTTTAAAGATTCCACATTTCCATCTTTCAAACAGAATCTACAGTCGAGTCTTCCCATGGTCCTTGTCTGCGCCTGCACAGCACTTCTTTGGTCGGATATAAATTCAGGTGCCGGCGCAGGAATTGGTTCCGATGATAGGGGCTGGGGAATTTGACTAATTATTTGGGTACCGCATTAAGCGTTCAACACTCTGTACCAAGATCCACAGTTAATTTATAACTGTCTTTTTGTTTGTGCGTCAATCCAGTCTTAGCGACACAATTTATTTCCTTTTCACTGCATCAGGGTTTGCTATTAAAAGCTCCATAGAGGTTTCAAGAGCCCTTAAACAATTTGTGAATTTCCTAAGCCAGGTTTCAATAGGCCAAACATTTGTGCTGTCACCCCAAGATCTTAGGATTTGGAAGGCAGGGGCCCGTCCCTCATGGCACACTTCCGAACAAAATGCAAAGACTTCCATACAGTTATGGCGTAGAGTGATTGGAGGCTCATTTCGTATCTAATTGATGCAATTGGAAGGAATTTGGGGAGGTGAAGAACCCTCCTCCAAAAGCCACCTTCCAACACATCCCAGATTTGCCACGGCCCATTTAGACCCGCTTCTACTCCATATGTCACGACCGAGGCCACCTTTTGTTTGTAGACTATTAGTATAAGCAGCATAGTAAACTTACCAAATCTTCTCATCTTCGATTTTAATTCCAAGACCCACGGGTTCTCGTTTAAACTTGTGTTTAATCGGATTCCCAAATGGAGGATTGGCTGAACCTGTTCCAGGTATTCAAGGCCCACATGCCATTTAAAGGTAATGTTTTGCTTTCCTCTAAACAAGAGAAGGGCAACATTTTTTATTTCTTTACGTTTAACCTTAAATCATTAGCTAGCTTGTAGTCATTTAATAGTGCCAAGGTGCGTTGGAGCCATATGGGCGTTTGGTCAATCAACACCAAATCGTCTGCATAGAGCATGCAAGGTACTATTTTGCCATTGATTTTAGGGGGAAAAGGCCTTTGCTTCCTCTAGTTTCTTGTTTATATCTGATAAATATAAATTAAACAGAGCAGGAGCCAGAGGGCAAACTTGCTTAAGTCCCAATTTTTTCCGACAGCAGTCCCAACGAGTTTAAGCAAACTTGCATTGTGGTAGCTGAGTAGAAAGTTTTCATTGTATTCAGCAAGTCTCTGTGGCAGTTCCAAGCTGTCAATTTCTTCCGTAGCTTCTTTCTATTTACGCTATCAAAGGCTTATTGCAGGACTCTGAAGGCCGGGAACAATGTTGTGCCTCCCTTTGCAGCTTAGCACGTTTAATAGGTATAAGTTTAGGTTAGTCCCAAACCCTTTCACAAACCCCGCCTGGCGGGGATCAAAACAGCCCGCCTCCAGTGCCCGTTTAGTCTAATGTTTCAATAGCACTGAGGCAAACAGTTTGCCCTATCTCCCATCTTAAATATAGGGATTACTATTGCTGATCTCCAGGAGGACAGAATTTCCTTTTCCCTCGCTACCTGCCGGGACAAAAGCACAATAAAACTTCCCGGGGTCTTGTTTGAGCATATAGTGAGTCCATCCAGTTTTACAATGCTTTCATGTTCAACCGAAAAAGAACATTCTTCTATGGATCCCGGGTCTACTTCCTTTTCATTGTAGCAGTTAGGCACAAAAAGAGTTCCTTAGGTGGATAACCCAGCTTTTTTCATCCACTCTATTTATCAGAAGCGAGGATTGCAAAGAAGAATTATAATTCAGTAGCTCCCATGTAGAGCGTGCATTTCTTTTGCAAATTGCACGAAGCATCCTCCCTGCCTCTTGTTGGCATCTTATCACCTTAAATAAAATTAGCCAGTTTTTATATTTCTGCTTCTTTTGTCTATTTTGTGAGGCCATCAATCCCCCCGATTGGCACCTCAAATGTCTTATGTCGGTGCGCAATAATTTCCTCTGTTCAACTATGTCTGCATTATACACATGCTTAGGGTGAAAATCTGTTTTTTTCTTTGTTATTTTAACCTCTACAAGCATTGAAAGACTTGCTTCATAGTCTAGACCAGACCTACCTTTATCTAAAGTCTCCTTAAAGCTAATGAGAATTGTAGATACATCTTGTGGGTTGATTATTCTGTTTCTCTCTTGACTAGAATACAAATTACGAGAGTTGAGTAGTTCAGGTCTTCTCTTCCAGTTCTTCCATCATATGCTCACCAAGCTATGATCACTATTTTCGATTGGGAGGACTGAAAGTAGATTTATCCTATGTGTCAGCGCCTCAGAGGTGAAAAAATAGTCTAAGCAGGCCGTTGAGACACTTCGGCCCCAGATAGGTCTACCCAGAATATCTCTCCTTGTCTGGCCATTCAGCATGTATACTTCTCTGCTTCTCAGTTCACTGAGCCAAAGAGATGCCCTTTCGTGAGTAGAAGAAATAGAGAATTTGGGAAGAGGCATAGGAAGGAATACCTACATCAGCCAAGCACCTTATATTTAAATCCCCACAAACAATAAATAGAGGATTGCAAAATGGCATGTAAATTTTGGTCATCAAGTCTGTTATACAATCAATGAAAATGTTTCTGTCGATCATTAGTGGGTTCCAATATAGGTTAAATATTACCATAACCTTAGCGTCCTGCGTTTCACCCTGGGCAAGCTTCAATACCAGCATTTGAGTAAATGGGTTCGGTTTTTTGGAGTCTAACATAGACCAATCCTGCCCATTCCTTACCAAAGTTATACAGCCAGAGTAGAGTCTTCCCCTTTTTTCCCCTTCTCGCCAAATTTAAATAGACTGAAAAGCCATCACACACCGGCCTCTGACGCAACCAGGTTTCCTGGAGGCCTACAATGTCATGACAAGCCATGTTCAGTTGGTTATCGTTAAGCAAGTGCCGGAACCCCCTAGAATTCCAACACACCATTGCCACCTCCTCCGCTTCATCCCCGATCTCAATCTAAAAAAATTGGTCAGACTCTTCAATATCTTTCCTGTCATTGTCAATGCAGCATGAAAATGTAACTTTTAGCGGGCCATTTCTTTGGCTTAAGGGTTTAGATCTTTCTTCGCCTGTTCCAACTCAAAGAGTTATCCTTCCGGGGAAAAGTGTGCCGCCCATCTCGGTGCGGAGCTACACCCATCCTTTTTTGTGGTTGCGAGTAAGCAATGTTTCCTTTCTTCATGATGGTCTAGTTGATGTTGTTTCCTGTAGTCGATCTGGTCGAAGTCTGGGGCTGCGTTGTGCGTTTCCTTAGTTCAAACCCCATTGGCAATAACACTGTAGAAGCGTCCAGGAGCATAGTTTTTACTGCCTCTGTTCTTAGATTCAGGATGACCCAATCCATATGTGATTCCCTCACAAATTCGACCACCTGTATATCCTCCGAAACTATAAGCCGCAAATTTAGGAAATGATGTAGGAGATGTCGAACGTTTCTGCGATTTAAAATTAAATTGTCATTGGCAGGGCAGAGCCTTTCCAGCATTAAAATGATTCTGTTGGATAGTTCAGGATTTTTTAGCACGCCCCCCTTTTTGTTTCTCTGTGCTTTTGAACCAAGGTCAGAAATGCGCCAGGATTCCCCCTTGCTGGCGAACCACTTGGAGCATAATTGAGTTTCGGGCTCACACTCTTTTGTTGGCTCTAAAACATCTCCCTGGGTGATGGGGTGCATTCACTCGCTGCATTCCCTTATATTTCTTAGACCTCTACCAAATGTTCATCCTCATCGTAGGAGTACGTTGACATGTTCAGTAGGGCCTCTTGGTTCCTAGCCAAGCCATTCCAATCTATGTTGTTTCAATCTGGATCTATAACTTTAGGACTATCTTGTTACGCTAGAACATTTTTTTCCTTGTTCGTGGCAGGGGCTAATTCACGTGATGGCTGGTTTGTCCCGACTTTTTCCAATGGTGGGGGTGTTCTCAGATTACATAAAGCTCTAGAGTAATTTAATTAGCTCTTTTTCCCCCGTTTGGATGTTTTTGGTTTCTTTTTATTTTGCTCCCTAGGATTACCTTCAACAGAGGGAGCCCCTGGCGTTTTGGGTTGTAGAAAAATAGGAAAAACCTTTTTGGAAATCAGTTGTTGTTCTTGCGCCGGTACTTAGGAGCAGACACGAACCACAGAATCCTCTATTAAGATAGTTAACTGTTTGGCTTTGTCTACTGAATTGTCCTTTTTCCCCTGTACTGGTTTCTGTGGACAAATTACAGCGGGCCAATGATTCTTTCGTGGGTATCATCAATTGCTACCGGCTTAGATGCACTTAGACAGGGCACCTTTCGGTCAGTGGGTAAAAGAAGCAGTTCCGCAGCAGGACTGCGTAGAGGGTAGCTTACATCTTCTTTGGTGGTGCTGTCACCGGTGGTGCTGTCACCGATCAGGGGCCCCGTTTCCACCACAAGCCCCATTTTGACAATGGGGCGTAACCATTTAAAAGATTAGAGATTTGCATCATCATGAGGGTTTTATCAGCTCCTTCGCCTCTCGCTAGTTCGCATAGTCTCCCCTGCCATTGTGCCGAGGTTTCAGCTTCTTGATCTAATCTTATTTGCACAGCTGAAGTGAATGACTCAAGGGAGATTAGTTTGGAATAGATCATTGCAAGTAGCGTAGGGGTGGTCTTTGAAATTATCATATAGGGTCTCATATATTTTCAGAAATGGGGCCAGTGAGATGGTTAAAGGTGACATGAAATTTTTGTAATTGTGCTGTGGCTATCGTTGAATTCAGTGCATGGTGATTAATCAGCAAAGGTGAGTACACTGATCCATTTGTAGATGACTCACCCGAAGGATTTGAAGAATCAGAGGAAGTCCGGGGTGCAGACCCAGGCACCATGATTAGCTGTTCACTGTCTCCATTCTGGATTAAGGGGTTTAACTGGGCAATCATGTCTGCTAATACACCTGATGATGATTGAGACTCAACCTGTTCCAGAGATACGGAATTGTTCGAAAGGGTTCTCGAAGTATGTACTTGCAAAGGGGAACCAACAGTCACCCCCATCGACTTTTTTTCCATTCTGATTTTAATCTTGGCGATGTCATGTGACAGCCTCGCTGCCAGTGCGGAAGCCGGGTTTTCCCTTGCCAGGTTAGGGATCGCCAATTTTTACAGACTATCCCCTGCGTTGTCTTGGTTCAAGCTGGTCAGGACGGAGGGCGCCTCCCCGTTTGGGGAGGCTAAGTCAAGCAAGGCCCCTGACACAACCGCACCAGTGTCTCACGGTGTCCCTGTGCTGCTTATCTGAAGTGCTGGACATAGCCTGTTCTCCCCCCTAGTCAGTTCTACTGGTTCAGTGAATACAGAATCTACTTCTAGTATTTCAGCGTCTGTCAAATCCTAATTTGTATCTAATAATGATTTACAAATCGGGGGACATATTAATTGCGATGGTTGAGGAGGCTGTAGTAAGTGATCGTCTTTACATCCCATTAGGGAGGTCAAACTCACCGTCGATTCCAGCGTCTGTATCGCTGATGATGAATCGTGCAATCTCAGCTGTCTGCGGGTATGTGGTCCTCCTGTTTCCATATAGACACTGGGTGCAGTTGTAGTTGTCGTTGAAAAAGAAAAAAAAATTAAAGCGATACTCCAACTAGTTGGCCTCAAGAGCAGCGTGACAGAGCAGCCTCTCTTCGCCCTGACTGAAGCACGACTGAACTCTGTTGCCAAACTCACATGCGGGCGCTACGTGCCCAGCCGCTGTTTTAAAGCAGCTTCCAAGTGCTAAAAGCAGTATTCCCCACCAGGTTGCTTCACAGGAGAACCTAGCAGCACGTCTGGCTTCCAAACAGAGTAAGCACGACTGAATTCTGTCGCCGAACTCACGCGCCATATCTGATTTTTACTGCCTGGAGTACTCAGAAAGCAGTAAATGTCCGAAATATGAGTAATCTACCCAATGGGATGTTTGCCGCATGGTATACATAGAACGTTTCGCAAGGGATAAATATGTGTTATTTACCCCATTCAGTACTTTCTATGAATCCCATGCAGTAAATGTTCATACTGAGTGTTACCAAGTGTACCTCTGTCCCAAATCTCCGGGTCGTGAGTTCTCCATAAAATGGCTTAGTGGACCTTCGCTTTTCAAAAGTGTTGTTTGCATCAAAGTAACTGGCTCCATTTTTTCAGACGCACCAGTATGTTGGGAAATGTCAGTATTAAACCTGTAGGCCAGTCCGCTTCTGTCATTTGATGTGTCATGCAAAGTTTACAGCAGATTCCCAGTTTTTTTCTTACATTTGCAACTCATATTGAGGCTGCCAAATCACAATGTTTGCAGAAGTCTTTATAAAGGCGAATTACATAAACTACAGGTGGAGATGCAAGTTAAGATTTAACAACTGCGCCCCCTGATAGCTACCGTTGATTGTGTGACTTTAGCCAGTCCCATCATAAGCGCTAAATTAAACTTCTGTAATTCCCTCTATCTTTGTATAAATAAACAGCAGATCACTCGCCTCCAAAGGATCCAGAACATGGCTATCCGGATTATCTATAACATCGGATACAAGGAACACATAACTCCCCTTCGCCAAAAACTACATCGGCTCCCCATTCAGACCAGAATTAATTTTAAAACTCTGAGCGATAAAGCCCTATATCGCTAAACCGACATATCGCAAGAAACGGTTTGCCTGATACCACGCCGACAGACCACTCGGATCATCACTCCTTTTGTCCATCCAAACTCCCAGACACAAAAAGGCTAGATTATTTGGGAAAAATGCAATAAAATAAAAACAGCCTCATCACCAGTTGGGTGCTTATTCCGGCGGTATTACCGCCGGGGCTATTAGCCCTACAGCCAAACCCCCGGCACTATTAGCGCCAGATCATGGGTTTGGCAGAATGGTAAATTCCCTTTCCCCCATTGGGCCCAATGGGGAATGTTCGGCGCTATTTCCGTCGGCGCTATTACCGCTGGCGCTATTACCTCTGGCGCTATTACCGCGGCAGTAATAGCGCTGAAATTCAGGAAAATCACAGCGGATTTGCCCCCAGCTCAGAGCTGGGTGAAAATCCTACAGGCCTGTGATTTAGCGGACCCTTAAATGCGGCAGTAATAGCGTTACCGCCAAACTCGTGATGAGGCCCAAACTCGGTTATAGTGTCAGCCATTTTGTAGAAACTAGTGCACTTGTGTACTTAGGGGAGAGAATGATCCGATATTGCTTTTAAGAGCTTCTTTTGTTTACATAATGTAATGTAGCACGGTTAAAAATATAATAACAAGACTAGCAATACGTAACAACCATTTGTTCTGTTCTGCAAAAAGTGCCTTAAATTGGGCCATATCATCTTAACTAAAGCAGTTTTTTCATAAGCACCACGTTAAAAGGTAGGCGATGCTTGGCACTTTTTTGTCATTTATGTATTTGTGTTTGTCAGTTCCGTGATAATGGTTCTATTCAATATGTGTTTTCCTTTTACGTTTTGTCATATTTGTCTTTTATACCGCACACATCAACACTGTAGTAGTTCTGAAGGGCAAAGTCTTGTCCGTGAAGAGGCAAATTGTGACCCACCCATTGTGACAACCAGACTGGGGTTTGTCCGTGAAAAGGAAATGCAGTCAAGGAAAGCAGGAAAGGGTTAGAATGGAAAAAGCCACGAAGACAAAAATGTACAGACTTAACTCACAATATGTAGGGAAATGAAAAAGTATGGGTAAGTGATAGTGATCGTTGGAATCAATGTATACCCTTTATTGTTTTGACTAGAAAAGAATACAGTCAACAGTCAGCTGCAGCATGTTATACATTATAGTGAATGAATGACTGCAATATATTGTATGAGAAAGTTTTCTCGAACATATTGTTTTTGCAGGATAGTATTTACTGATGGACAACAAAGGGCAAGCGGGCCAGGTGCAACCTTCGGGGTATGATTCATGGCCTTCCGAGTCACTGGAGTTTTACAATGAAATGTGGCCGCTGTGGACTGCTTGATCTCAAACCTAGAGCTAACTAAGAAAAATAGAAATGAGAATAGATGGACACATGTTCATTTTCTAGAGATGGCAGAGGACAAAAACATACAAAACACTTCCTTCAAAATAGGCAGTGCTTGACATGTACCACAAAAAAAGCAATAATTGCACGCACATAGCCTTACGGAAACCAGCCAATGCCATACATATAAAAATCATTTAGCAAATTAGAAATTACTGTTGGTGGTGTAGTTATAATACTGCATAATGCAATGTAAATTGTAGCAAGCAGTGCCTTCTCGCACACATGGGGCAGAAAGGGAAACAATCAGCACCTGAAGATCAGGGAATTCATTCCTCTCTTCATTTGTGTCCCTGTACAAACACCACAGATACATATCTGAATCGACTCAGAGTAGGACATGCAGGGTTGCAAGGATGAAAGTTTAAGATGGCCAGAACCACATCTGAGTATTGTGAGGCATGTGGCAGACCAGAGACAGTGGATCACTATTTGATGGTGTGTAATAAGTTCAGATTGCAGAGAGAATTGCTGGAAGCCAGGAAGAGCGGCATCAGGGTGGAAGTCAGGAAGCTATCTGATTTATTACAAATAAAAAGGGGACAGAGGACAAGCAGTGCAGGTTCCTCCTTCAATAAGTGAGGGAGACTGGGAAGTGGAAGGAGATTTAGAGGCAGTGTTCGGTTGATAGGGGAGAAAAACAGCGAACATCATCTATCCAGGTGGAAATCTGGATAGATGACCTTTAGGAGCCACCCCAAGAAGAAGATGCATAGCTTTAGTGCTCTATGAGACGGAAAGGGAAAACCCGTTATCTGTGGTAGAGTCACTCGGACCAGTGTTTCTCCAGCATGGGGTCTGGCATGGATTTGCATGCTCATGAATATTCCCCGTCGCCAGGCTGGGAATCCTTGGAACAAGAAAAAACAGTTCTCCAGCATGGGGTCTGGCATGGATTCACATGCTCATGAATATTCCCCGTCGTCAGGCTGGGAATCCTCGGTAAAGAAAAAACCAGTATCAGTTTCGTTTCTGATCTGTCTTTCGTAGTAATAACCAATCACTGGTCTCTGCGTCATACTGACCACAGCCAATGACTGCCCTCTACCTAAGCACCGCCTCTGGCAGCCATCTTCAGATTTTTACCGCACGTTCATGTGTTGGGATCCTCGTGCTATTGCTCTCGAGCGTTAGTGCTATTTTTTCGCGCTTTTTCACAAAAACTTCGATTCTTTCGGTCAAAAGAGCCTCAAGCTCCACCGATCCTACATCCGATCAACGGGGACCCGTGTCGGATTCATCTGTGCCCCTCAAGGGTGAAGATTTCGTCGAGCTACACTTCGGAGGACTCCAGAAGCTTCTCAGGCCCGGTCTCGGAGATGGCCCAGGAGAAGGGAAGCTCGACGCCCGGAAAGCTGCTCAGGGCCTGCCCTGGATGCCAGCTGCAGAACGTCTTCAAGGAGGACGAACACTCTTTCTGCCTTTACTGCCTTCATGGGGACAAGACGCACGTGGAGAAGGACTGTGCGTTTTGCGGCAACATGTCGGAACGGACCATGAAGGACCGCCATCAACGTCTCGCCAGCTGGCTGGAGGGTAAGAGCCCGTCTGGCGAGAAGAAGAAGAAATCTGAGCGGTCTTCTAAGACCTTTGAGGGCGCCCCGGCGACGGGGGCCCAACATAAGGCCAAGCACCGCGAGTCCGCTGGCACCGGGAGCGCCGAACGGTCGGGCTCTACGGGCGCCAGGCAGGGCGCACCCTCCCCGGGACCATCAACCACGAGCCAACGCTCTGGCTTCGGGTAAGAGGAAGGCCGAGCACCCGGCGAAGCTCCTGGAGAGACCCCGGTCGAGCTCTAAGGCAGAGGAGGAGCGTGGCAGTGCCCCCTCCCTCAAGGATAAGGCGGTGAGCGCACCTAAGGTGGCGAAGGCCTTGATCCATTCGACCAAGCCCTCTATCGAAACGGTCGCGGCGGCCCTGGCCCAGCCTGTGGAGGCTGCACCAGTGGTGGCGGCCTCGGGGCCCAGAATCTCCCTGCCTCCTCGGAGGGAGTCTTCTTTCGTGCCCATCGATAGGACCCCCGTGAAACCCTCCGTGGGGAAGAAGGGGGGGCAGGGCGTCGTCGTAGATTCGGCCTCAACCTCAGAAGAGGAACTGATCGAGGTCTTAAGCCACGGCCTAGGCGTGGAACAAGACCAGCCCGTCGGAATGGGCCCCGACGCAGGTGACAACGACGACATCGTCGAGGATACCGACGGGGCCCCGGCTCGCCCGTTGGATTCCCCTCTGCCAGCGCCGCAAGACAACTCAGCGGCCATTTTGTTGGCTATACAGTCCTTATGCTCCGAGATAAGGACGAGACTACCGTTACCGACGGAGGAACCTCTCCCGTCGGGGGATCCAGAACCGGGACCTTCTGGTGTTCCCCCTACCAAGAAAAGAAGGATCCATCCACCGCCTCCTTTTCAACCGTCGCGCCCCGTCCAGCCCTCCTCCCCGTCCACCCGAGGGGATGATACGGGGACTGACACGGCAGCGACGGGTACGGACGACGAGGCATACGACGAGGATTTTCCGTCGTCGCCTCCCACCAGGGCTTCTCCGCCCGACGAGATTGGATCGTTCCACTCAATGATCGCCAGGGCATCCGAGCTTTTCCAACTCTGCCCTGAGGAGAAGAAAAAGGAAGGCTTCCTTTACCAACGGCGCGAGACCAAGAGGAAGACGGTCCTCGCAGTGCCTCTGTTGGACGACATTTGGGATGAGGGCCTTTCCCTCCTCAAGAACCCTTCCACGACGCCAGCGAAAAGAGACCGGTACGAGAAAAAGTACCGGGTCCCGGACTCGGCCCCCCTATGCCTCCGGGCGCAGCCTACCCCGGACTCCGTCGTCTCCGCGGCAGCCAGGAAGAAAGCGGGGGGGGGGTGCGGCCTCCACGTCGACTTCCCCGCCGGACGGCGAGGGAAAGAAATTGGATGCCATGGGACGCAGAGTCATCTCGTCGGCGGCGACGACGATTAAAGCGGCCAACGCCTTGGCTATCGTGGCCCGCTACGACAGGGAACTCTGGTACAAGATAGCTCCCCTGCTGGATTTTCTGCCGGACGACAAGAGGGCGGAGGCCCTTGAGATCCTGCAGGAAGGTGAGGTGGCCTCGGACCACGCCATCACCGTGGCGACGGACATCGCCGACACTGGGTTCCGCCAGATGGGCAACGGCGTTTGCCTTCGACGTCGCGGATGGCTCAAGGCTACGGACTTTCGGCAGGACGTCCAGACCAGGGTCCTGGACATGCCCTTCGACGGGAACAACCTGTTTGGGAAGACAGTGGACGATTCCCTTCAGGCCATCAAGGCGGATACTGAGACTGCCCGGGCCCTTGGAGTACTGCAGCAACGGCGGACGCCCTTTCGGAGCGGCGGAGGCAAGGGCGCCTCCAAAGGTTCCGGCGGCGGTTTCGCTTCCTACCGTCAAGCGGCCCGCTCGTCGTCGCAAGAGGCCTACAGAGGACGAGGCAAGTCTGGCGGACCCCGCCGTCGTCGCCAAGGAGGCCAAGGCGGCAAGGCCGCGTCCAAGCAGGATTGAACCGGCCGTGGGGTCGGGCCCCCACCGAAGCACCCCGGTGGGAGGCCGGCTGGGGGGCTTCGTCAGCGTGTGGGAGTCCATCTCCACCGACCGTTGGGTGCTGGACGCCCTGGCCCGGGGCCACGCGCTCGAGTTTCAAAGAAGGTGCCCGCGCGTCCCCCCCGTGGCCAGGAAAGAACTTCACGTCCCTCAACTTCTCCTGGAGGTAAAGGCGATGCTCAGAAAGGGCGCCATCGAACTCGTCCCAAAGAGGCTTCGGGGCTCCGGAGTCTACTCGCGTTACTTCCTCGTGAAGAAGAAGACGGGAGGATGGCGCCCCATCCTGGACCTGCGACGCCTGAACAAGTTCATCAAGGCGCAGAAGTTCCGGATGGTCACCCTCCAGCACGTCCTGGGTCAGCTGGAGGAAGGAGACTTCCTATCGTCGTTGGATTTGGAGGATGCCTACTTCCACATTCCCATCCTAAAGGGGCACCGAAAATTCCTCAGATTCGTGGTCCAAGGGCGTCATTACCAGTTCAAAGCCCTTCCCTTCGGACTGCGGTCGGCACCCAGGGTTTTCACCAAGTGCCCGCACCGGTGGCGGCGCAGCTGCGCCGCGAGGGGATTCACGTCTACCCCTACCTGGACGACTGGCTCATCCGCGCCAAGACGAGGGAGCTCGCCGTGGTCCACACGGCAAGGACCGTCCAACTCCTCACGGACCTGGGATTCTCCGTGAACTACGCCAAATCCCACCTGGTGCCCGCGCAAGTCGCACTGTTTCTGGGAGCGAGGCTCGACACAGTGTCCCTTCTGGCCTCCCCGTCGGAGGAGAGGACCAGGACCATCTTGGGCAAGGTGCAACGGATGTTGGTGGCCGACGCGGCCAAGGTGAGGTCCATCAAGTCCCTCCTCGGGATGATGTCTTCCTGCATCTACCTCATTCCCATGTGCAGGCTCCGGATGCGCCCGTTGCAAGAGTTCCTGGATGCGCGCTGGATCCAGACGACGGGCAGCTTCGAGGAAAGGATCAAGCTCGACGAGAGTTTCCGACGAGCGATACGGTGGTGGGGCACCCGCGCGCATCTGACGGCGGGCATGGACTTCCAGACCCCAGCCCACCAGGTGACTGTGACCACGGACGCCTCCCTAGAAGGGTGGGGAGCGCACACCGAAAGTCTGCACGCAAGGGGACTCTGGCTCCCGACGGAGAAGTCCCTGCATATCAACGTCCTGGAGCTCCGTGCAGTGTTTTGGGCCCTCAGGTCCTTCCTTCCGTCCCTCAAGGGCAAGGTGGTGAGGATCTTCACCGACAACACCACCACCATGTTTTACATCAGGAAACAGGGCGGAACCAGGTCCCCAGCGCTGTCCAAGGAGGCGCAGGACCTGTGGCATTGGGCCGTCGCCCAAGGGATTCTTCTGGTGCCGTTTCATCTGGCAGGGATAAAAAACACCATCGCCGACTCACTCAGCAGGGAGCTGCGCTCGTGCCACGAGTGGGAACTACGGCAGGATCTGGTGGATCGCCTCTTCCGACGGTGGGGCACACCCCAGATCGACCTGTTCGCGACGGCGACGAACACCAAGTGCCGGAGGTTCGCCAGCAGGTTTCCCCAGACGAGGAGCATGGGCGATGCTTTCTCGTTCCCCTGGGAGGGCCTGTTCCTCTACGCGTTCCCTCCCTTGCCTCTGCTAATCCGGCTCGTCAACCAGCTCAAGAGGTCACGGTGCAGGATGATCCTCGTCGCACCTGCGTGGCCGAGGCAGATATGGTTCCCGGACCTTCTGGACTTGTCGGCGTCCCCGCCGATCAAGCTGCCGGCGGACGCGGATCTACTCTCCAGGGAAGGAGGCGCCATCCTCCACCACGACCCGAAGTCGCTGAACTTGCAGGCCTGGCTCCTGCAGCGCTAGAGTTTGGAGGATACGACATACCGGCCGATTGCAGAGAGGTTCTTGCAAAGGCCAGGGCGTCCTCGACTCTTAAATGCTACGGACACAAATGGAAGAGGTTCTCTGTCTGGTGCCACGCACAGAAGATTAACCCTCTACGGATTACGGCTCCCCAAGTGCTGCCGTACCTGCTGACGCTGGCCAAAGCTGGTCTGGCACACGCGTCCATCAAGATTCATCTTGCTGCGATCTCCCGATACACCAGAACCACGGGCCGGACGTCCTTGTGGTCTCATCGTCTGGTGAAAGAGTTCATGAAGGGACTGTTCAGATCGTTCCCGCCGGTGAAGGCTCCGGCCCCGGCGTGGGAGCTCAACGTGGTGCTGACCAAACTCATGGGACCTCCGTTCGAGCCTCTGCACTCGGCCCCGTTGAAGTTTCTATCGTGGAAAACAGCTTTTCTCGTGGCCATCACCTCCGCACGACGAGTGGGAGAGATCCAGGCCCTTTCCTGCAAGGCCCCGTACTTGACTTTCCACGACACGAGGGTAGTGCTCAGGACGCACCCCTCCTTCATGCCCAAGGTACCGTCGGACTTTCATCTCAACGAACCCTTGGTGTTACCTGTGTTCTTCCCGTCGCCTTCGTCGCCGGCTGAGAGGACTTTGCACTCGCTGGATGTAGCTAGAGCGCTGAAGTTCTACGTGGACCGCACGAAAGGTTTTCGGAAGACGTCACAACTCTTTGTGAACTTTGGACCTGTCAATCAGGGGAAGGCTCTCTCGAAGGCTTCCATCTCCAGATGGCTCTCCGGCTGTATCATGTACTGTCACCGGTTGGCAAACCGACCGCTGCCTGGCCGTCCGAGAGCCCATTCCACCAGAGCGATCGCAGCTACCACGGCGTTCCTATCTGGTGTGCCCCTGCTGGACATATGCAGGGCTGCTACGTGGAGGTCGACGCACACCTTCACGAAATTCTACTGCGTCGACCGGGATTCCAGGGAGGAGTCCAGGGTCGGCCAAGCAGTGCTGCGCAACCTGTTCGCCTGAGGTGAGCCTGGTGAGGAGGTAAGATGCTTAATGTTGAGTTGATGTGATGCTTAATGTTGAGCCTTTGCCACCTCCCGTGGTTGTGCATGTGTGTACTGCTATGTATTCTTTATTCATGAGCATGTGAATCCATGCCAGACCCCATGCTGGAGAAGGAACAAGTTACTTACCTGTAACTGTTGTTCTCCAGCATGGGTCTGGCATGGATTCACATGCGAACCCTCCCGCCTACCCCTCTGCGGCTCTTCACTTGGTCATACTGCCACTTCACGTGCTTCCAAATCTGAAGATGGCTGCCAGAGGCGGTGCTTAGGTAGAGGGCAGTCATTGGCTGTGGTCAGTATGACGCAGAGACCAGTGATTGGTTATTACTACGAAAGACAGATCAGAAACGAAACTGATACTGGTTTTTTCTTTACCGAGGATTCCCAGCCTGACGACGGGGAATATTCATGAGCATGTGAATCCATGCCAGACCCATGCTGGAGAACAACAGTTACAGGTAAGTAACTTGTTCCTTTTGCCTTCACTTAAAAACTGTATTTTTCCTCTAAACCAATTTTGTCCTGCACGGCGAGCTATTTGTACGTTTTTTGACTGAAAAAGTTATATTTTTGTTTTTAAGAAGCCTGTGTGCTCTTTTCTTCATCTGGCGACCGCGGGGACCCATTGCCGGTGAATTTCCGTGCCCCTCAAGGGCAAAGATCGTAGAAAATTCTACAAGGCCTTTGGGCCTAATTCGCACCCACCCTCTATGACGGAGGAGAAGAAGGAAGGAATGTCTCTCTTCAGGCCCTGCACCAAATGCAGGCTACAGAATGTGTTTGTGGAGGACAAGCATCTGCAATGCCTCTACTGCCTGAACCCAGACCACAATGAGGTAGAGTGCGAAATTTGACTCGGTTTCTCCAAGAAAACAACAAAGGACAGGCACAGTAGGCTGGCGGCATTGCTTAACTCCAATGTCATGCCTCGCGCGCCTCGCTCACCTTCCTCCTTTGGTACTCGGAACCAGTACGCATTCAGAACGGTAGCAAAGCCGTTCTACACTAGATGGAGGCTCTTCCATCCCCTCTCAGCAAAACAGCGTTGTATTCCAGCAAAACAGCGTTGTATTCCAGTACCAAATACCATGTGATGTTGTTAGTCACAGCGTTATTCACGTGACTACTTGAATGTATTTAGGTGCCTTTCTCGAAATACACGCCGCTTCTGATTGTTGCAATTTTGTATGTTTCCTGAAGTCACGGTTAATTCCCTAACCGCAGTTGGTAGTCATCCGTGTCCTTTTACTTCAACGGTTGATCACCCTGTGCAGACTCGTATCCCGAGTCGTTTTCTTTACTAATTACGGTTCTGAAGACGGACCCAATTCATGGGTATTTTTCTATGGAAGCAATTGAAGTCGGAGTAAGGAGGTAAGCTTCCCAACCCTGCCAGAAGCCAGGTGAATGTTTTCATAGGGATTTATTTCCCTATCACATTGCTGGATACGTGTTCATATAGTTCAATAGTGATCTTCACCATTCAACACTGTCCCGAGCGTGACTTCCTAGTTACGGGAGTTGGACAGGAACTTCAGACGTTTTTTCCAGCTATTTGTTGTGCAAACCATATCTCTTTACAAGATTACTACATCCCAGAGAGGAGAACTGTTTCATTTATTGGGCAAAATTAATTCTTTACAAGACACATTTTGTACTACATACCAGAGGGGATTTACTTGTTTTATAGTGCCAACTTCAACACCATTTACTTAAAGGGCATATTGGGTACTACATACCAGAGGAGAACATTTGGTTTTTGGACACTTCAAGAAGATGCCAAATATATGGAGTATAATACATGGAGTATTTTCATTTGTGCACAGAACTAGTGGACGCTATCCAGAGTGCACCTACCCGACCCTAGTTCGTCCCTCGTGCCGTTCGGGATTAGTTTCCTACTAACATTCCCTTTCCTTGTCTTTGTGTTCTTATTGTGGACTCCTGCGCTGGATTGCTGCGCTGTATCTTTACTTTCATCACAAAGACTCCAAATAAGGTTAGTGGGAAAGCTAGTGATAGAAGGATAGAGACAACCTTATTAGATATATATACTTACCTTGTTGTTTCTCTTGTACAGATTGGAGAGTGTTTTCTGTTCTTTGCCCTTTCAATTTTCAATTGATTCCTCGCTCTGTCCGTGTGTTTTCTATCGGGCAGTGGGTGTAATCAATAGAAAGGGTTCTTCCTTGAGGACTCAACTGTGAAGTTTGGGAGGAAGACTTCAGCAGGCTCAATATTGTATCCTTTTTGGTTTCACTATACTTGTATCCTTTTTTGGTCTAATTACAAGTTTGTCAACTGCTTATATATTAAGGGAATCATGTCGGCCAAGGACTCTGACCCGTGCTCCAAGGAGGGTCATGTCTCACCCAGGACCAACTGGTCCGAAGAGCAGGGTTCTAAGTCCTTTGAGGGTGCCTCATCCGTGTGGGCCCAAGATAAGACCTAGAGCGGCAAGTATGAGTCCATCGGGTGCCGCAGAAGCGGGTCGCAAAGTGGATAAGGTGCAATGAGCATCACCTTCTGCTTCCATTGCCAGCTTACCATCAAGTTCGTCTTCAAAGAGGAAGTCGTCTACCCCGACTAACTACATGAGAAGTCTGAGAAGCCGCGGACAGAGGAGAAGAAGACTGACCAGCCCAAGCAGGCTCAACCGGCACAGGCTAAGACCTTATCGGCGACTCCGTCGACAACTACTACTGCCGCGGCAACTAAGGGTGCTGATCCTGCAAGGGTAGCTCACACGGCTCAGAAAGTGTCCGTGCCCCCCAGGCGCAACTCCACTGCAGTGACTTTGTAAAAGTCTGCAGGCACACCAGAAGGGGTGAAACCGGCCCATGCCCTGGTTTAAGACCCTCAGGGGGGGAAAACGGGGTGGGGCAAGGAGGCCCCGAAGCAACCCTCCCAGGCCGTCGCCCAAATCTTGGAGGCTTTGTCCACGGACAACGAAGATCAGGAGTCCTTGCATACGTTCCACATGGATGTTGAAGAGGAGGACGACGGTGCAGGGCCTAGTTTTCCTGTTCTGCCCGCTCAACTGTGGGACAATTCCTTGGATATTATGTCGAGTTTACACACCTTGGTATCAGAGATCCAGATGAGGATGCCCCCAGGACCGGTACATGTGGTTCCCCAGGTCCCCAATCAACCTCCAGTGAATAATAGGAAGCGTCATCTGACGCCCCCATTTCTACCTCCTCCACCACGTCGGGTCTCTTCTCCCCCAGCAGACCGTGACACGGGTACAAGGACGGATACGACCGCTACAACGGATCATGACAAAGACATTGTCGCAGAGGACGGTGAATCGGCATGTTTGGATGCTCCACATAGGGTGTCCCCACCGGAGGAGGTGCGACCGTTCCACTCCATGATCACCAGGGCCTCTGAGCTATTCCAGCTGGTGCCCGAGGAAACCAAGAAGAAGGGGTTCTTGCATCAAAGTTGTGAGACCAAGAGTAAGACGATCATGGCGGTGTCCCTTCTGGATGATATTTGGGAGGGGGGTCTGGCCCTCGTGAAGAACCCTTGCATGGCTCCAGCCAAACGGAATTGGCTGGAGAAGAAATATAGGGTGCCAGACTCCGCTCCCAAGTGCCTGAGGTCGCAGCCATCACTGGATTCAATGGAATCGGCAGCCGCGAGGAAACGGTCGGCCAACCTGTCCTCGTCGTCTCCAGTTCCTCTGGACAACGAGGGGAAAAGGATGGACGCCATGGGAAAGAAGGTGATTTACACTGCGGCCTTCACTATTAAGGCGGCCAAAGCACTGGCAATCCTGGCCAGGTACGACAGGTAACTGTGGTACAAGCTGGGTCCGATTCTGGAGTTCCTCCCTGATGATAAGAAGATGGAGGCAGTCGCTCTCTTCTTCGAAGTGCCGTTGGATCACGCCATCACAGTGGCATTTGACGTTGCCGACACGGGGTTCCAGCAAATGGGGAACGGTGTCTGCCTTCGTCATCAAGGTTGGATGAAAGCCACAAATTTCCGTCAGGCGGTCCAAGCAAAGGTGCTGGACATGCCCTTCAATGGAGGGAATCTGTTTTGGAGGGTCATTGACGAGTCCCTCCAGGCCATCAAGGTGGCTACGGAGAAGGCCCGTTCCCATTGGGCACTCTCCAGCAGTGATCGTCCTTTCGCTCCTCCAAGGGAAAGTCAAGCAGGTCTTCAAAGGGGTTTTCAACATCGTACCGACAGCCTTCCAGGTCCTCAACGCAGGAAGCCTACAGAGGCCGTACCCAGGCCTACGGTAGCGGAGGACAGCGTTGCCGACACCCACAGAGCAGGATGCCGGTGCCGAAGGAAGCCTGAACCGACCGGGGAGTAGGGCCCCCGCTCGTGCACCCTGGTGGGAGGCCGGCTGACGATGTTCCTCAGCGAGTGGAGAAAGATCACCACTGACAGATGGGTGCTGGACGCTCTCACCCAAGGACACACCCTGGACTTTAAATGCAGGTGTCCACGGATCCCTCTGGTTATCCGTCAGGAGCAGCACATCCCTTAGCTCCTGGAAGAGGTACAGGCCATGCTGCGAAAAGGGGCAAGAACTAGTTGCCAATGGCTCCGGGGCTCTGGACTCTATTCCAAATACTTTCGGGTTAGAAAGAAGACGGGGGCTGGAGGCCGATCCTTGACCTACAACATATGAACAAATACCCAAAGTCCCAAAAGTTCAGGATGGTCACGTTGCAACACGTCCTTGGCCAACTGGAAAAAGGCGATTTCTTGGCGTTGTTGGACCTGGGGGACGCCTACTTCCACCTCCCCATTCACAAGCAACATCTAAAGTTTCTGCATTTCGTGGTATAGGGTCAGCACTAACAGTTCAAGGCCCTACCTTTCGGCTTGTAGTCGGTATCCAGATTGTTCACGAAATGCCTGGCACCAGTGGCGGTCCGGCTATAGGGCATACACTTATACCTGTACCTGGATGACTGGCTGATTCACGCCCGCTCGTGGGAGCTGGCCGACGGACACATAGAGACGACCGTCCAACTTCTGACGGATCTGGGATTCTCCATCAACTATCCGAAGCCCTGCTTAACACCACCACAGAACGCGCTGTTTGTAGGCACCAGACTCAATACGGTGTCTTGGCCTGGCGTCGCCCTCAGAGGAGAGACTAGCAGCCATTCAAGGAAAGGTGCAACGGCTGTCGTCGATGAAGTTGTTACTGGGCATGATGTCGTCCTGTATCTACCTCATGCTGCTCTGCAGGTTGCAAATGTGACCCCTACAGGAATTCCAGGATGCCCGCTGGATACAGGTGTCCAGAAGGTTCACAGACAAGATTGCTCTCAATGACGAGTTCCGTCGGACAATAGGATGGTGGGGCGCCCCCTCCAACATTGCCCAAGGCGCGGGATTTCAGAACCCCCCCTACCAGGAGATGGTCACCACAGACGCCTCCCTGGAAGGTGTGAGAGCACACACCGGACGTCTGCACGCCAGAGACCTGTGTCTGCCAGAGGAGAAGGATCTTCATATCAACATCCTGTAGCTTCGGGCAGTTTTCTGGGGTTGTATACTAATTGACCTTTTCACAACTGGCCTCGGGAGAATTGACCTCGGTAGAATTAACCTAATTTAGAAGGTCAATTAGGACATATATGCGGGGGGAACCCCCGCAACCCTCTGCCCAATCCAAACCCCCTCCCACAACCTCCCATCCAATCCCCTTATATTATTTATAATCCAAAACCAACCCAATACATATATAAAATAACTAAAATAATATAAAGGTCAATTGTGCAGAAGGTCAATTAGGACCCCTGTAATTAGGTAAATTGTGTAAACGGTCAATTGTAAAAGGTCAATTTGGGTAATAGCTGTTCTGGGCCCTCAAGTCGTTCCTACCATCTCTAAAAGGCAAGGTGGTGAGGATTTTCTCGGACAACACCACCACCATGTTCTACATCAGGAAGCAAGGGGTTACTTGATCCCCAGCGGTTTTCAAAGAAACGCAGGACTTGTGGTGCTGGGCCGTCGGACAGGGGATGTTCCTCATTCCTCTCCACCTGGCAGGATTCAAGAACACCATCGCAGACTCCCTCAGCAGGGAACTGCACTCCTGCCACGAGTGGGAGCTTTGTCAGGATCCGTTGGACTGCCAATTCGTCAAATGGGTCAGGCCCCATATCGCTCTATTTGCAATGGCGACAAACTCCAAGTGCCAGAAGTTTGCCAGCAGATTCCACCAGCCGAGGAACCTGGGTCCGCGTTCTCCTTCCCGTGGGAAGAGCTGTTTTTGTACACGTTTCCTCAGTTCCTGCTCCTGCTTCGAGTCATCAACACACTCAGACAGTGTCCATGCAAGATGATACTCATTGTCCTGGCGTGGCTGAGGCAAATTTGGTATCCGAACCTTCTCAGCCTGTCAGCGTGGCCTCTGGTCAAGCTACCAGTGTTTCCGGATCTTCTCACCAGAGAAGGAGGCGCAATCCTTCAGCACGACTCAGGATCGATTAACCTGAGGGCTTGGCTCCTGCAGCCCTAATGTTTGGGGATATGAGTTGACTGCAGGGAGGTCCTCACCAAGGCCAAGCCGTTGTTGACCTTGAAGTGCTATGGTCACAAGTGGAAGCGTTTCGCTACATGGTGTTGCTCTCAAATGATTACCCCTCTCAGAGTCACAGCCCTGTAGGTCATTCCATACTTGTTATCCTTGGCCAAGGCTGGACTGGCGCACGCATCTATCAAGGTACATCTGGTGGCTATCTCCCGCTACACCAGCTCTCCAGGAAGATTGTCACTTTGGTCACACTGACTAGTCAAGGAATTTCTCAAAGGACTTTTTTGATCTTACCTGCCGGTGAGGACTCCTGCCCCGGCGTGGGAACGCAATGTGGTTCTGATGAGATTCATGGGGGCCACTTTCAAGCCTATGCATCAGGCCCCACTCAAGTTCCTCTCGTGAAAAACAGCTTTCCTTGTGGCCATCACCGCTGCCAGAGGGTAGGTGAGATCCAGGCCGATCCTGCAAGCAACCATACCTGACCCTCCACGAATTGTGGGTGGTGATGCGTATGCACCTCTCCTTCATGCCGGAGGATCTGTCGGAATTCCCCCTCAACGAGCCTTTGGTAGTAGCTGTTTTTCCCCCGTAACCTTTGTCGCTGGCAGAAAGGGCCTTGAACTCGCTGGACGTTGCTCGTGTCCTGAAGTTCTATGTGTCATGCATGAAGAGTTTTTGGATGACCTCAGAACTGTTTGTGAACTTTGGTCCTCTGAACCATGGGAAAGCCTTGTCCAAGGCTTCCATTTCAAGGTGGCTCTCTGGTTGCAACACGCACTGTCATCGGTTGGCGAACCGACAGCTGCCCGGCTGTCTCAGAGCCCACTCCACCAGACCAATCGCTGCGACAACGGTGTTCCTTTCTGGTGTGCCCCTGCTGGACACCTGCAGGGTTGCTACATGGAGGTCCATGCACACCTTCACGAGTTCTACTGCGTTGACAGGGATTACAGGGCGGAGTCCAGAGTCGGCCGTGAGTGTGCTGCAGGTGTCCGTGTCGATTAATTCTGTTGAGCCTTGCCACCTCCTGTGGTTGTGTAATGCGTACTGCTGTGTATTCGTTATTTATGAGCATGTGAATCCATGCCAGACCCCATGCTGGAGACGGTTTAAGTTACTTACCTGTAACTATTGTTCTCCAGCATGGGTCTGGCATGGATTCACATGCGAACCCTCTCTCCGGACCCTCTGCGGCTCTTCTTGGTCACAGTGCCACTTTACGTGCTTACCAAATCTGAGGATGGCTGCCAGAGGAGGGGCTTAGGGAGAGGACTGTCATTGGATGGGGGCAGTACAATCCAGAGGACAATGATTTGTTTAGAGGAGAAATACAGTTTTTAAGTGAAAGTGAAACCGTTTTTTCTTTTACGGAGGATTCCCAGTCTGACGATGGGTAATATTCATGAGCATGTGAATCCATGCCAGACCCATGCTGGACCCATACAGGTAAGTAACTCAAACCATACTTGTCATATTTGAAAAGCAGCATATTCTGATCTCTTGTGTTCCATTAGTTTAAAAGACAAGCAATCAGCACTGGGAGATGGAGAGAATCATTACAGTACAACCTTGTGATCCTGGTCAAGCAGGATATGGTGAGGCCCTTTTCCCATGAGGAAGGAAGAAAAGGAATCGGCATGATACCATGAAGGGATGTAGGCCAGCCTGCTATCCCAGCTAAGCAGTATATTCTGATCTCTTGTGCTCTAGCCCATGGGAAAGAAGCCATGGAGGAGGACAGAGTCAGTACTGGAGCTGGAGGAAATCATTACAGTGCACCCTTGTGATATTGGCAAAGGGTGCATCCAGAGGTTTTGTCTTGCATGAGAGGAACAGAAGCAATCAGAACTTGAATGTATTTGTGCGTGCATCTTAGTGATCTTGGGCAAACAGTACATTATGTGCTTGTACTCTCCATTCTGTCCATTCAACTTGCTACACAACACTGAGAAGGACTCTCTTGCTGTGTTGGGCCTCCCCCTCAGCCATTCTGCAACAGGGATCTTGCTTTTCCTACCGTCCTCTAGGCCCAAAGAGTGCATTTACCCGGGGTAGGCTTAAGAATGACTGGCTTGCAGGCTGGGCTTTCATGTTGGACAGGTTGCTGTCACTGACAGGCCGATTCATGGAATCAATGTGCGCCGAAAATGTCAGCGCAAGTGTGAAAATCGCAGCGCAAGCGTGCCAAAGGCGCACACATCGATTCATGGAAGACAGTGCGCGTGTAAATTCTGGGATGTGCGCTAAAATCGTGGGTGGCGCACGGGGGCGCACACGTCATTAAACGGCGTGCGCTACACGCACAGCGAAATCGCACAAAGCGCAGCACACACAACAAAAGTGGGCAGACACGGGGCGTAACACGCCGAATGGGGAACAATGCGTGAAAATGTGGGCGTTACGGGGGAAGTACAGGAGGTAAATGCTCGCAACATCCACACGCGCGCCTACAACACGGATTCATGGAATCGAACAGGGCAAACGCGTGCGCCAAAAAAGTCGCGCTAATCCGGAAACACGTAGCATAAAAGTGCACGCAAACAAGCTCAGACGCTACGATGAATATACCGTTCCTCGCAGCAGTGGTCGTGGGACACCGCAGGAGGAGGAGGATAGCCAGGCCCCGCATTTTTTCACCCAGGACCAGACTTTTTGGGATGCCTGATGACCAGGTGAATGGGAGGTACAGGTTTCCACCACAAATAATACTCGACCTGGTGAGTGAGTGGGAGGATGACCTCACATCACCCACCCTGTGCTCCCAAGCACTGAGCCCCTTGGAAAAGGTGCTCAATGTACTGCACTTCTTGGCTACTTGTTCATTTCAGCGGACAAGTGCCATAGTGAGGTGGGTGTCACAGGCCACTCAGTCATGCTGCCTACACCAGGTGTTGGCCATCATGACTGCACGCTCCTCAGTCCGCAGGCACATATACATGCCCAGAACACCTGCAGAAAGGCAGGCTGCCGTCCAGGACTTTTACGGGGTGGCACACTTCCCCAAAGTGCTAGGTGCCATTGATTGCACCCATGTGGCTCTACGTCCTCCCAGGGCAACTGAGCACATCTATAGAAACCGCAAGCACTGGCATTCCATCAACGTGCAGGTAATATGTGATGCCAAGGGAATCATCACCTCAGTATATGCCAACTATCCAGGGTCCACCCATGATAGTTTCATTTTCAGAATGTCACCCCTAAACAGGGACCTAGAAGCTGGGCGGCATGGTGATACATGGCTGATTGGTGAGTATAAATGCCTCTGCACATGCATGCATGTCAGATACTGAGTAATGTGACAACCCCACTAATGATACCCATCATCACCTCCCCAGGGGACAGTGCCTACCCTCTGAGCACCCAAATGATGACGCCATTTCGGAACCCCACCACACCACCTGAGGTAAGATACAACACAGCCCATATTGCAACCCGGGGCATAGTGGAGTGCACATTCGGAATGCTCAAGTCACACTTTCGCTCCCTTGACCGCTCTGGTGGGCAGCTGCTATACGCGCCCCCAGTAGTGTGCAGGATCATAGTGGCAGCATGTGTCCTGCACAACTTTGCAACCCACGGGGCCTGCGGGGGGACATGGTGGTGCCCCCACATCCCCAACCACATGCACGCCCGTTGCGCATGGGAGGTGAAAGGGCATGTGGGGAGGCAGCCCGTACCCAGCTGGTGGCTAATTACTTCACCTAAAATCCTACCTCTGTGGAGTGCACACAGCCCTGGCACATACCAGCTGACAATGATGATGACATAAGGGACAGTCAACTTTCACAACCATACCAACCTGAGATTGGTCAAATGGAAGTGTTACATTGTGTGCATCCCTACCTACTTAAAGACAACCAATGCTGTGTCACAAAAAGACACACATTCATGCAGCATGAACGACTACCCCCTTGCAAAATACAACATGAAAATAGGGCCATGTCACCCAACCCTTGCCCATCTCAGCTACCCAACACACCATGGCATGTCATGCAACGTGAAAGCAACCAAATGAATGCACAACACATGACACAAGTGTCACAAAGTGCACTGTCCCAAATTTAAATAGGCCACAGACTATGTGCTCCCAGTAATCAATAAGAAACAGCACACATGAACAAATACTTACCAGCAACACAAAACAGCAAAACAGGATGAAACAGTGGCAAAATATGATAGTACAAAATCAAAGTAGTGCAAGTCTCACAACCTGACTAAGCCAGTACATCCACCCCTTCCAACTTCATTGTGTTGCTGTCAGGCAAATGTGTCAGTGTACTGCATACAACATGAACTGCATCTGCAAAGGAGACGGCCTTGTGAAGACATGAAGAAGGTACATGTGAATAAGGAGAAAGACATGGATGCACAAGCACATATCAATACACCATGCTGTGTTCAATCCAACAACAATCCCCACTAGGGATGTACACACAGTTTTGACTACAGACTGCCCACACAGCTCATGGGAGCCCAATGTCACTGTGTAAGTTACTGTCACTTGGTTACACCCTTTGCAAGCCCATGGAAAGGGGAAGCAGGAGGGGTGTGTGTGTCAGGAACCCAAGAATCTAACCCAAAGACAGGACAAGCCTGCATGTGCCCAGCTGGAATACACAGTGGATGCCCATGGGAGACACACAAGGCAACACACTGTTAAAAAAAAAATACAAAAATCAAAAATGCCCATGTGTGGACCAGCGGGAGGGAGGCCACCCAGGAGGTTCGAGGACAGGATGCACCCCAACACCCACTTGCGTGGGCTTCCCTGTGGCCCTGTGACTCTACAGATATGGCTTTGCGCAGAGTCTTCAGTGCAGCCCGTCGGACCCTGTTGGGCACCAACATGTCCTCCCTGTGTGATTGGCAAATGGAGTCTGTTGCCTGCTGTTGAAGCTCCATCTGCCTTTCAGGGGGGAGAATGGAAGTGGCCACCCTATCCATTGCCTGAGCCATCATTTCACACGATGCTCCCAGTTGTGCTGCTATACTGTACATGGAGTTTTCCCGTACAGTATTGCCTGGTGGCACACTGCCACCGCGTCGACAGGCACCACACCTTTTTGGGGCAAGGCGATCTGCACCTTGCTGTGCTGACACTGCCTGAGGCTGCAGGACTGCATTCCCTCTTTGATCTGCTGGCCCAGGAACAGGAGCTAATGTTGTGGAGTGTGACCCTGCATCTGTAACCGCCAAAGGCGGAGTTACCAACACTGACATCCCCATAGGGGGTCTACCCCTGGTGCAGTTTGGTTGGACAGAACAGCACCCCTGCCAGAAACACTCACCTGCGACGACACATATGTCTCGCTGTCCGATTAAGCACCTGGGGAGGTGCACCCAGAGACACCCGTGGACAGTATGGTCTGCAGGAGGATTGGGTTTTCACCCACTAGCACCCCACGTCCTCCACTTGTGCCAGGTTGTGGCTGAGATTCCTCCTGGGTTTGCACCATCTCCTCCACCTCAACAGCATCAAGTGCGTCATCACCTGCAAAAACATGAAAGACAACAAATGGAAACAGGCATGAGCACCATAGCACACACATAGGCCTGACAAGCCAGAGATCCAGTACATGAATTACACATGTCCCACATGACTATAACCCTGGCATGCAAGCACTGTCAATGAGTTGGAAGGGGAGACAAAAAGCAGACACTGAGGACTCCAAGATGGAAAAGCAACAGATTTGCTGCATGCTGGATAGCACTGGCATCACACATTAGCCTGTGAGTGGCATGTCCAATGCACATACATGACACATGCCAGCACACAGATGGCACGTAGCATAGCCATGGTACATTTGACAAGTACAGCCATATGTTAGTGAATGAGTACTGTCACCCATCCATGTGAGATGGACATGATGAGATGAAAAATGCAAAATAGTGTGACAAAATATGCAGTCAATTCTACAGTGATGGCAGGCAGATTGATACATCAATGGTTGGTCATTTCAACATGACAGGAGACAACAGTCATGTTCCACATTCAAACAGGGCCCAAAAATTAATGTGAGCAGGCCCTTACTCAATCAGCCTGAATGGTCAAATCATTCCCATAACAAGGTAATAAATGTGGGCCATTGTGGGGTGTAATCTATGACAGAAGCATGTCACATATGTCGGCAAATGTGTTGTAAAATGGGAGGATTGAACCAATCAGGCTGGATGAACACTGAACATTTTGAACAATATTGTTGCAAGGTGACAGTTCAAGGGCAACTGCAGTAATGTGGTGCTATTGGCTACTGTGGTCAGAAGGGATACTGTCATACCCAAATCCAAGGCCGGTGAATGGTTTGGAGGAAGCACATGGGTGACCCATACCACTCATGAGTACACACCCTCACCTGGCACTCAATCAGAACACATCACCCAAGCAACATACACATGGATTACACACACATGCATGGGCACTCACCGGACAATGCTTCATAATCTAGTAGGTCTCTCACGCCTTGGATCTGTTCCTCTGTGACAAAGGTTCCAGCAACAGACTCATGTTCAGTGAGTTGGTCGTCCTCTGGTGGAGACCCACCGCCAGTCACCAGAGTAGAGGCATGATTGGAAGCCAGCTTGCTCTTTGCTCTGCGTTTCAGGTCATTCCACCGCTTGTAGCAATCATCAGCTGTGCGCCTCACAAATCCAAGGGCACTAATGTGGTCCGCGATGGTCTGCCATTGGGTCCTACGTTGAGCAGGCGTAGTCTTGCAGCCTGCAGTCACCACCATTTTGCGGCTATGTGCCAACACATAGGCCACAAGTGCATCAAGTTCGGCATCATTGAAGCTAGGCTTCCTTGACGTGCCGGAGTGTGTAGCCGTGTCTGGGGTTCCAGCATGTAGTGCAAGAGCACCCTTCTTCTTCTTGGAAGGTGGTGTGGATCCTGAGTGGCTTACGCCGCTCTGGTCAGTAGGGGCAGAAGAGCAGGTGGACTGGGTACTTGAAGCCCGTAGAGGCACAATGACCAAATGTCTTGGTGAAGGCATTGGCTGCAGGGTGATGTTGGCAGTGCCAATGTCGGTGTGATGGACTTGGACCGACACTGTCCCGGCTGGGAGACTCGGAGCTGGGGTGGATTGAGCCGCAGCTGCCCCTGCAGCCTCCTCACCCTGGCTACTTGGGGCAGCAGATGACATTGCTGCCCCAGATCCACGTGGCCTGGTGACAGGAACTTTCACCGCCACATGTGGCTTAGACTTGGTGACCTGGAAGTCAGCCTGGGAGTCATCCTGTGCCGGTTCAGTTGACAAAATGGGCCGGTTCAACAAGGGCTGAGCTGGGATGGTGTCAGCTATATTTCCCACAACCTTTGGGGGGCATAGGTGGCCCCGATTGGTCCCCCACCCACTGGGCTCTAGGGGCACCCTGCAAATCTTGGCCATGTACCCTGGCGCGCCCACCACGCCAACCTCTTTGAGTTCGGCCACCTTTGCCTCCCTTACTGCTTGGTCGCCTCCCAACCATGGCACTGATGTTGTTGTGCGTATGGGAGTTGCAGTAAACAATTGTCCTGGGCAATTGGAGTGAAAGGCGTAAGGTACTAGATGAATTCGTACCCTAGTGCTCTAGCAAGGCTGTCTGTGACCCCTGGGGAAAGATGACGGGTCACGCAACGCACGGGCACCCCAAAAACAAAAGTACACGTGCATGCAACCCCTGGTAGACTACGTGCGTGGAAAAATGAACCCGCACTACGCTGTGGCACCCAGAAACACAAATATAAGCGTACGCGTGTTACATGCAGCCTACAATGACCTCTGAAGGGGTACGCGACAAATAGGGGCAACCACAGTTGGAAAATATGTGCGCAACTCACCGTCTGCCTTGAAAAAGAACGTGAAAAAGACGCGCGTCTGCACGTTGGCAACACCCCCGCCAAAAGAAGAAGAGAACGCAGTCTGAGGAAACAGGGAGTATGAACTGGAAACGTTGTGAAGTAATCGCGTGTGAACCGACAAGAAGTACAAGAATCATCCGCTCGCTCTCCACAAAAAGCACGTACAAGAAAATAGCATCATACTCGTACCTTTTAAGCCAGCCCACACGTGCAACGTCACTTACGCGCTAGGGCCCTTTCCTCCAATAGCACGGTGACGTGCAGTTTTCTCACGTGCTGATTCACTATGCACCCGTGTTGTGGGGAACGCCCGCACGCGTAACGTCACTTACGCGCTAAGGGCCTTTCCTCCAATTTCACGCTGACGTGCACTTTTATCACATGCCAAATCACTCCGTATCAAGCTGGCCACGCAACAACACACGGAAGACCACGCTCCTGCCCAGAAGGCCATATTCCTGCCCCATGAGCCCCGAGCACGCTCCCACCTGCCATCTGCTGCTGCCTGCCTCGCTGCTGCCCACGTTCCCTGCTATTTGGTGCCTGCACGTCAGCCAGGGGTGCAGTTGCTGTGACCACCCCTGCTGGAACTGAAGACTCCTGACGGGGATATCATCGCTCCACAGCCCAGCCCCAGGACCCAGTTGCCCACCCACACCTGCCTCTGGGGTTGCCATGTCGGACACTACACCATCTGGCACCACTGGCAACCCCCAGGCTGAGGGCCACCAGCTCCAGTGCCAGGGAAGTTGGTGTCCTGGTGGAGCAAGTCCTGGGGCAGTATGATGCCCTCTTTGGAAGTTTGTACGCCGACAATGAAGGACAGAAGAGGATCTGGATGGTCATCGTGACTGCCATCAACGAGGAGGGGGTGGCAGTCCGCGAGATCAAACATGTCCGGAAGCACTGGGAGGACTTCAGGTCCAGGACCCTCAACAAGGCCCAGCGCCTCTTGAAGGCAGCGGATGCCAAGGGGTGCCGGGTCCACCTGACCGACAACCAGATGAGGGTCCTGGAACGCATACGCCCAGCGCTCCACGTCCAGGTCCTTGAGGGGCAGACTCGTCTGGAGTCGAGCGGTAAGTGTACATGCATACTGATCGGACGCTGTGCGTGTTGTGGTGTGCCATTAGTGTGCAGGTTGCACATATGTCTTTGTAGGGACATGTATGGCTGCGTATGTACGGGGACATGAACCTGCCACATGTGATTCCTATCAAGTGTGAGACACATCGATGGTGTATGTGTTGGTAAGCATGCTGTGCAAATGTATGTGTGGGTGCACACATGTAATGAATTATGAGTATGTACTGTGGCATGGTTGTGGTGTTGCACATGGATGCTGGTTCATGCTGCATGTATCTGCACTGTGCACATGTGTATGTGGGTGTATTTGACAAGTGTGCAACTGTGATGCAACATGGATGCGTGTGACACTGACATGTAGAAGGCTGAATGCGAGATGTGACATGGATGGGGATCTCATAACTGCGACAGTTGGTGGAGATGTACACATGCATGTAAGTCTGGTGGCATGTGTGCATGTGTTGTGCACTCCCCTTGTTTCATGTGACGTCAGGCTCACCTTCGGCTGCTCGTGCTGTTGTTTGTGTATGGATGGTGCTGCCTGGTGCAATATTCCTGTTGATTTGCTCATGTGTGTGAGTTGAAATGACATGTGTGTTGGGGAGTGTGATGCCATGTCTGTAGTTTTACACTGCCACTCATGTGCAACTTTCATGTGTCTATCAGTCCATTGTACAGTGCCCTGATGCCTGTGTTCTATCTCTCCCTGTCTGCAGCATCAACTGAGGGCAGATAGGGTGCTGTGGAGCAAAGCGGCAGGGATCGCACCACTAGCCGGAGACGCAAGGCCCGGCTCCCCTCCCACGTTGTCATCTCGTCGGGGAGTGAGGAGTCTGGTGCCGCATCCCAGGCCGCAGCTGCCGAGGGTATATACAAGAGGCGAAGGTCAGAGGTGGACTCCTCGGCAGCAGAAGGGGCAGCTGAGACCACAAAGGGGCAGCTGTCATGATCACTGCTTCCAAGGAGTCAGGACCAGCCCAACGTCCTTGGAAGCAGGCCCCTAACCCTGATCCTAGGCACCAGCCGGTCCCCACAGGGACCTTTTGGACCTTGTCCTGGCGCCGGTGGCACCAGGCTCATCAGAAGCATAGGTCCCGGCACTGGAAGCGCCGGGCTCATCATTGGTGTGAAGGTGCTTGGGTGGACTTACCTGCGGCAGACCATGCTGCTTACTTACCAGACTCTTAGAAGTCCTCGGTGAACTGGGACTACTTTATTACCTGGGTGGGGCAGCTCCACTCCTGGATACAGCACTGGAACTCTTCTGGAAGCAGGAATTCTTTTCTTACCAAGGCGGGGCCGTGGAAGGAGACGCCTCATCACTCCTAGGCTATTTAAACCACACCCGATTGATGAAACGTGCTTCGCGTTATTCTGCATCTGCAGCAGAACGCTCACCGAGTCTGTTCCAGCCTTTCATCTTTGGATCCTGAACCTGCAAGAATTATACTTACCATTCCTGTACCCGATCAACATCAGCACCTGCAAAAGACCAGAAACAACAGGTTAGCAGAACGAACTTTAACACGCAGTGCTTACTTACCTGATCCATCGGCAGCGGCCGTGTCTCATGCTGCACCTTCGCCGGCAAAGATAAACAGCATTATCATACTTACTGGCACGCTGTGCATTCCGGCTTCTTCACGCTGCATCTTCACCTGCAAAGATAAACAGCATTATTCTACTTACCGGCACGCTGTGCATTCCGGATTCTTCACGCTGCATCTTCATAGACAACAGCAGTGTTACACTTACCGGCACGCGGCGAATTCCGGATTTCTTCATTCTGCATCGTCGTCTGCAAAGACAAAGAAAGAGACAGTAAGAGCGCTTGCCACACTTACGCAAGTCCAGGCGCGTCACCGCCACGCATAAAAAGACTATAAAGACTAAAGGTGTCCAGAAACTTACCGGTCGTGCAGACAACGACGGTACCCATCCTCTGAAGTCAAGAGGCCAACGTTTCACCAGTGAAGGAACTGGCAACGGCACCCTGCACTAGACGCAGATGGAGAGCCCAGCATTCACCTATCTAAGGTGAGCACGTTGACCTGGGAGGGGGGCTCAACAGTCAGGCTGGGAGGAGAGAGATAGGGACATTCACAACCCAGACCTTTAACCCCCATATTATTTCACCTGCAGAAACCTCACCCTTCGAGTCCGACACACAGTGCGGAGAGGTTCGACCCCAGAAGCCAACCGAATCCTGCACATCACGTTTCATGTTACAGACCGCGCCTCCGTGGGAATCAGGTGAGCGTTACAGCAGCTGAGACCCCACAGGGTCAGACGGAGGAAGATAGCATGGAGTCATCCAGGTTGGTGGGGTGTTTGGTGAAGGAGGAGGCCGTGGAAGGGACACACACGGGGTCTGGAGGTGGGGATTCCACTGGTGCTAGTGGTGCAGTGCAGGGACAGGAGGCAGCACAGGCCGCCGCAGAGGTGCCTGTGTGAAATTCTGTCCCCGATCCTGTGACTGCATCATCCTGCACCAGCAGGGATGCCTACGTTCAGACCCGTTTTCAGGGAGGGGATGAGCGCACAACAACTGGCCTTCCTCTCCCTGCGGACGTGGCAATCCGGGACCGGGTTGAGCCTGTCCTGGCTGGGATGGCGTTGCGTCAACGGGGCATACAAGGTGACCTGCAGTGTTTTAGTGAAGACACTGCACGTCATCTCGGATGCCTCGTTGACCGCATTGACCTACACTGACGGGTCACCAGGGCTGGATTCCTCTGAATGCTGGACCTTATTCCGACCCCCTCCGCACCTGAACCCCCTATGCGCCAGTCGTCCTCCATGCCATCTTCCCACCCATGCATCACCTGGGTACCCTGTGGAGCTGCCTCTGACCCAGCGGCCAGGCTGGTGGAGGACACATCCCTGCCACAGTCGGGAGTCGGACGTCCAGCAGGGGTGGCCACCACAACAACTGCACCCCAGCCGGAGGAGGACGTGCAGACAGCAAGAGCCAGGGTACAGGCACAGCAGCAGCAACAAGGTGGGAGCGATGATGGATCGGGGCCATCAACATCGGAGGGGCAGGCATCGGCCAGAGGGCAGGAGGACCCAGGATTGGAAGTGTCTTCTGTGTGGCAGCAGTTGGGCCAGGCCATAGGTGCGGAGCGGTGGCTGGCGGAAGAGGCACGGCTCACAATGGTCAGGGCGGAGAACTCTATGCGGAGGGCACTGAGGTGGGCCGAGTGCCTCGGGGCTATTCGCAGGGAGGTGGAGTCCAACATGGCATCGTCCCTGCGAACCCTCGGGGCCATGAAAGAGGACCGCCTCAAGGACATTGAGCAGGAGTTCGATGATGCCCTGGCCCGGGACATCGGAAAGTGAGCCGTCAGACTAGCCCGCCGCCTTTGTAAATAGTTTTTAGTGTTAAGTTTCATTTTCGTTTTGCTTTATTTTGGGGTAATTGGACTATGCCCCACACTTTTGTATATAGTTATTTCTTAGGTAGTTTCTTTGATAGGTTTCAGTTCTTTTGTTGGGCTCATGGACCCTTTGAAAATTGCTTGTACATAGTTGGACATTGGATTAATGTGTACATTTCTTTCGATTTCACCATGGAGCAATGGAATTTGATTTTTACGTTTCCTTTGGATTTTTTTTGGTGGACAGAGATTTTGGACCATTTTTCTTTAGGATTTCTTTGGATTGGATCTACATTTCCTTTTTAATATTTTTGAACATGCATTTCGTTTCATGTTTGTATTTTTTTTTTACTTTCATTTCATTACATTTTGTTCATAATACATTTTGATATTTTAATTCCATGTGTGGGAATCGCTCATTGGGTTCATGCATGTCAATATGTGGGTTTACACGATCTATGGCAAACAGTGTGTGTGTGTGAGACAGACATGTGTTGATGTACATGGTTGACTTTTGATTCGTGTCCTGACATAAGCATGTCGGTGTGGGGTGGATTGGTGAAATCATTGCATGTCAAGACTGGGGTGGCGTGCTGTGGTATTTTGGTGCACATGAGGCCCATGATTGTGCAGCTTCCTGTCGTGTTGCAGGGGGACATGAGTCTGGGCCTGACCCTCAATGCTGGGTGGATGGGGGCCCTGGGGGACATGAGTAGGGGCCTGCTGGCAGGTGCCCCTCACTGCTGGGTGGATGGGGGTGCTGGGGGACATGAGTCGGGGCCTGACCCTCACTGCTGGGTGGATGGGGTGCTGGGGGACATGAGTCAGGGCCTGACCCTCATTGCTGGGTGGATGGGGGTGCTGGGGGACATGAGTCGGGCCTGACCCTCAATGCTGGGGGACATGAGTCGGGGCCTGCTGGCAGGTGCCCCTCACTGCTGGGTGGATGGGGGTGCTGGGGGACATGAGTCAGGGCCTGACCCTCACTGCTGGGTGGATGGAGGTGCTGGGGGACATAAGTCAGGGCCTGACCCTCAATGCTGGGTCGATGGAGGTGCTGGGGGACATGAGTCAGGGCCTGACCCTCAATGCTGGGTGGATGAGGGTGCTGGGGGACATGAGTCGGGGCATGCTGGCAGGTGCCCCTCACTGCTGGGTGGATGGGGGTGCTGGGGGACATGAGTCGGGGCCTGCTGGCAGGTGCCCCACACTGCTGGGTGGATGGGGGTTCTGGGGGACATGAGTCGTGGCGTGCTGGCAGGTGCCCCTCACTGCTGGGTGGATGGGGGTGCTGGGAAACATAAGTCGGCCTGACCCTCAATGCTGGGTGGATGGGGGTGCTGGGGGACATGAGACGGGGCCTGCTGGCAGGTGCCCCTCACTGCTGGGTGGATGGGGGTGCTTGGGGACATGTGTCGGGGCCTGCAGGCAGGTGCCCCTCACTGCTGGGTGGACGGGGGTGCTGGGGGACATGAGTCGGGGCCTGACCCTCAATGCTGGGTGGATGGGGGTGCTGGGGGACATGAGTCAGGGCCTGCTGGCAGGTGCCCCTCACTGCTGGGTGGATGGGGGTGCTGGGGGATATGAGTCGGGGCCTGACCCTCACTGCTGGGTGGTTGGGAATGCTGGGGGACATGAGTAGGGGCCTGCTGGCAGGTGCCCCTCACTGCTGGGTGGATGGGGGTCCTGGGGGACATGAGTCAGTGCTCACTTGTGCGTGGTGACATGTGGGCTGGCTGTGGGGCTTCGCCAGGGTGGATGGGCTATCTGTGGGGCATGGCCAGGGGTTCAGTGTGTACCCCTGTGTTGGGGTCTGCCTGCAGGCCCTGTGGAAGGGGGAGAGGGCACACCTGGGAGGACACACACTGCCAATTTGTTGGGGCACACCCGTAATACACGTACCACCTGCTCACACAAGGCCAATCGCGTGTAAAACTTCCCGCGCACCTCAGAAATACACGTACCCCGCTCACACAAGGCCAATCGCGTGTGGAAGTTCCTGCGCACCCCAGAAATACACGTACCCCGCTCGCACAGGGCCAATCGCGTGTGTAACTTCCGGCGAACCCCCGAAATACACGTACCCCACTTGCACAGGGCCAATCGCGTGTGAAACTTCCCACGCACCCCAGAAATACACGTACCCCGCTCGCACAAGTCCAATCGCGTGTGGAAGTTCCTGCGCACCCCAGAAATACATGTACCCCGCTCGCACAGGGCCAATCGCGTGTGAAACTTCCCGCACACCCCCGAAATGCACGTGCCCCGCTCGCACAAGGCCAATCGCGTGTGAAACTTCCCGCGCACCCCGAAATACACGTACCCCGCTCGCACATGGCGAATCGCATGTGGAAGTTCCTGCGCACCCCAGAAATACACATACCCCGCTCACACAGGGCCAATCGCATGTGTAACTTCCCGCGCACCCCCAAAATACACGTACCCCGCTCGCACAGGGCCAATTGCATGTGTAACTTCCCGCGCATCCCAGAAATACACGTACCCCACTCGCACAAGCCAATCGCGTTTTAAACTTCCCGCGCAGCGGGGTACGTGTATTCGCAGGGGTGCGTGGGGAGTTTTACAGACGTTTTCGTGGTTGGGGGGCTGCATGCTGGTTATGGATGTTGAAATCCATGAATACGCTGTGCGCGGAAATGGATTTTGGCGCTTGTGCGCTGAATTCTATGAATTACCCCCTTAATTTGCACCTGCTCTCTCTTCAGTCTGTATCATAAAATGGCCTTGGGAATTCCAATTTGCAAAATGTGTAAAGCCGGACATATAGACAATTATGAAGTATGCCAAATAAAGAAGAATGGGTATTAGATTTGCAAATGCAAATTGTGAATATTGAAACTATGATGATGCATGCTTGGAATTGCATTTCGGAAAACTGCAAAGCATTGCAGATGCAACATTAATAATGAAAAATTGCAAAGTATGTAGTTGTTCATAGCTTTCAAAGGGTGCTTATTTCTAATGTTAGAGCTGCATGCCCAACCCTCCAAAACGTTAATCTTGTCAGATACATTTTAATGGAAAAAAGCAACTTAGACCAGCATAAGAATGTCACACATAGGGAGGGCCTATGGTAAAACCTTGGCAGATTGGGCGTTATGTCCAGAGCATTATGGCACTTCCAAAGTGTGCCAAATCAGGTCATATATGGAAATGCAACGTTGCACTGTGAGTCATGTAGAGTATTATGGAAATGTAAGCATTCCTCTAACTGAAGGGTTGTGGAATTTGCAATTCCAAAGTGTACAGTGAAGAGCATGCTGAAGTGTAAACCTGCAACATGAGCCAAATGTGGAGCATTATGGAAGACTGCAAAGTATGCTACTGGAAAGTAATGTGCAAATGTAAAGTGTGCATAGGGCGTGCACATGGAATTCAGAATTTGTGCTAAGTGGAGCAGTGATTAGTCAACAGATCTGGTCACATGTATAGTGTCACAGTGAGGGGCTGGGAGAAAGAGTGTTGGACAGCAGGATAGGGAGGGGTCTCGCATTCATTTGTTATGCCTGGGCCGATTTAGTGCATGTTGTGTACCTGGCCAGTGGAGTTTATGCATTCTAGCACTAGTAGCTTGTGTGCCTCAGGGAATTTCACTGACGATCCCTCTGATAGCTTCAAGATCAAATTACAAGAAAACTGCGTTTATTTACACTGAAAGATATCTCTGGGGAAGACGGTCGCCAGGGGTGGACTGGGAACCAAACGTTTCACTGGAAATGTTTTTGAAAATTGACCCCATATTACACTATGCCAGCGGATGCATTGAGCAAGACCAATCCATATAAGTAGAGTCCTAGAGCACATTTTCCATCTGTAGCTAAAAATAACTAAAAACGGTGATAACATTTGTTAAGATTGGGGAGTAACATACTGGAAGCTTACAACACATTCTTTACCTTAGATCGCCATGTGGGGAGATGGAAGGACGGGGATGGTGTTTATGGGACAGAAGGTAGGAGGAGCAGAAAACTAGGAAGCCCATACAAAAGAGGCCCTTTGTGTGGAGGCCCACCATAAAATCTTCAGAGCTGCCTCTAGGCCAGTCCAGCAATGGAGCTCACCTTCAAAACGGGTTCAGTGGTCAGTCTGGCCCTTGGAAGCTGTTATGTTGTGGTTGAATCTGGTATGAAAGGGAGATGTTATATATGGTCCTGTACATTGTCACTGGCCTGGAGTGATTGCCAACAGAATGTGATGTATTATGCAGCCAGGAGAATGTTGAGTGCATCAGTGTATGAATGTTCTGAGTGAGTCAGTTGGGGGCCTGAGCTGGTGTGAGTGGATGGCCGGTGGGTCCTCTCCTTCGTGTGTACTGTATCTATCCATCCCTGTCCATGTCCTGTCATCAATCTACTGTATATACCCGAGAGTAACTGGAACTGTATATACTATGTCAATAAAGCATACCTGGAACAACATCAGTCTCCACAGCTGGTCTGTGTGTCCCGTGTGACTAATAAGAGACTTTATTACAGAAGCTTAACGAGTCTGGCGTTATGCACCAATAAATAAATGTACATTTAAGCAAACGGGAGTGTCTCAACAATGACAGCTCTGCTCCCCTGTTTTTCATAATGCCATCTTATTGGGGGAATGTGCCATAACAGACAGGTGTCAGGGCCCCACGGCATTGATAGTCTGGAAACATTCCCCGGGGGCCCTATATAATAATCTGGTTAATGATGTAACAAGTTTAATAAAGGAACTAATGGCATAAAATGACATGGCATTGCTGTTTTCATGTCTAAATATAAAGGTATGTGTTTTAAGATGATTATTTTGTCTTTGTTTGTAGTGTTCTTAAACTGTAAAGCAGCAGGTGTTGGAGAGTTACCAGAAATTGAATCAATCAGCTCAGATGAAGGAACCGGCGCAGCAACAACTACCACAACAACACTCCCCATACAGCCTACAGCCCATACGACAGCTAAAGTAACAGTAATTCCCAACCCACAAGTCAACACAACAACACCATCAGCTAACAGAACCACCACAGTTCCCAGCAACCAGACAACAGCTCATTCAACAGTAACATCTCCACAAGTCAACACAACAACTCCATCAGCTAACAGAACCACCACAGTTCCCAGCAACCAGACAACAGCTCATTCAACAGTAACATCTACTCCACAAGTCAACACAACAACTCCATCAGCTAACATAACCACCACAGTTCTCAGCAACCAGACAACAGCTCATTCAACAGTAACATCTACTCCACAAGTCAACACAACAACATCATCAGCTAACAGTACCACAACAATTCCTAGCAACTACACTACAACTCAACCATCCAACTCAACAACACATACTACGACAAATACCACCCATCCTGTCACTGTGCCGACTGTCATACCAACCCCTACCTACTCTCCTGAACCCTCACCTCCTGCAACTGGAAACTACTCTGTCTCCGACAAGGGCGCTAACTGCATTATGGCGCTAATGGGAATAGAAATAATTATTCACACCAATAAGGTACGTTTTTTACTGAAGGAAACTTTGATTAATAACATGCCTTTATATATTTTTAATTGAAGTGATAATTTTGTCCCTTCACGTGTAATTAGAATTATATGTAACTTTGTTTTTGGCAAACATATATTTATTCTTAAAATACTGCTAATTGTGTGGCTGGAAAATGTGCGTACGTTTTTCACAATGTTTTTCCCATTCTGAAAAAGTATTCACAGAAGCCGTTCTTACAGTCACTCACCCAAGAGTAGGACATGAAGCTTACACCATGCAATGTCATACAGTGGACCATTTGAATTGTTTGTTGGTGCTTGAAAATGTGGTGTTAGTGGTTTCTAACCTTGTAGTTCGAATTTCATTGATCTTGGTAGGATGATGGTTTGGCATAGAGTCAAACCTGTAATCTGTCGGTTACACATTTCTTTGCTTTGTGAATTCAACCCACTGAGCTATGTTCTTAGTCTATAAGAGTGTGCCATAGATCACTGAATCCTCTTGGAGGCTATGTCAGGACACGTTTTGGCTACATGAAACATTCAGGTGGAAGAGAATTAACAGAAACCCATGTGTGAGACTGCAAGCCATATCTGAAAAGTCGATCATTACTATGCTAGCAGTACCAACGGCATTTCACGGATCTGTAGCTGACATGCACGTGGGGGTTTGCTGTAGCATCGTGTATGTTTTATTGTGTCATAACATTTTGACAAATGGCAAAATCAGCAATCTCCCAAATTTGCCTATACTGAGAGCACAGGGCCGGACCCCACTCCACCCCTGTGCAGGGTGAATGAGTGGGGTTTGTCAAATTTCACTATCGGCAATACACCCCAGACTGGTATGCTGACCTTGTGTCCCAACTTCCTATTTTTGAAAAAGTCACAAAATTGTCAATCTCCCGAAATCACCTATTCTGATATCACAGGGCCGGGCCCCGACCTGTGCAGGGCGGGATTGCTCAAATTTCAATATCGCCAGTACACCCCAGACTGGTATGCCGACCGTGGGCCAACATTTCAGCCCACCAGCTGTTATGGGGCTGGAGCTTACCCTCCATCCCTTCTCCTACCGCCCACCCCTCCAACCCCCCCACAAACATTTCATTTAGCTGCCCCTCTAACAGGCTCACGACAGTCGTCAGCCCTCTGATTTCTGATCCAAACAACTTATCATGAAGGTCAGGTATCCCAGTCGAAAGCTTCCCTCGGCAGCACCATTAATCCTCAAGTGTGACTGGATGTCTATTTCACCAATGTACACAGGAGTTTGCCTTTCCCCCACCTCCTGGTCCTCCTTTTAGCACCTCACTCTCGTTACCCCAAAGATCTGCATATGGTTGTGCCAGCCTCCCAATATAGCCAAGGACGTAGGGATGGAGGGAGCGCATCCGACAGAGGGAACAACGTCTGCACCAGAGCCTCCCAGGCATTCACATCATCACACCCATCCCCAGGCCCCCTCTGCGCTACTCTGTGCTAGGCTGTAGATTCGGCCAGCCCCATTTCACCAGGTCACACTGCCAGGCTTCAGCTCGCAGGCCCTCTGGTGCCTTCGAAACCATAGCTATGCATCATTTGGCCAATATGCACATAAGGTCTGCCATGCTAGCAATGTGTCTCGCTTTTCCAACTCTCCCAGGTTACAGACCCAGCAGGAACACCTCTGGGGGCCAGTCCTGCATCACGATCCCACCACTCGTCGCCGTAGCCACCACAACTTGCCATAACCACTCAACAACCGGCCAGGCCCAGAACATGTGGAAAAAGTTTGCCGCTTCATGCTCACACCTGGGGCATCTCAGAACGCCTGCCCCCCTAAATGTCATGATTCCGTGGGGAGTCAAGTAGGCTCTATGCAAGATATACAGTTGGGTGAGCTTAAATCTAGAATTTCTCGACACTCGCCTGGTGTAAACCAGTGCTTGCATCCATTCAGCGTCAGTGAATGTCTGTCCCACATCAACCTCCCATCTCTCACACACTTTTTGTCCTAGCGCGTCCCTCGTGGACAGCATCAACTCATACAGCCTTGAATCAGTGTGTCTCTTTCTGCCACATCGTACAGTGCGTCGAGCACCCCATCCCCCTCAATACTTTCTCTGAAATTGGCCCATCGACTTAGGGCGTTATTGGCCAGGGTTTGGTTCATCAAATACTGTCCCCTATGAATACCAGTGCATTCCATGAGTGTTTCAAAGTCTACCTATCTTCCATCTACCAGCAGGTCCCCTATTACAGCCATGCCACACATTGACCTGTGGACACCCTGTAAGACCGTCTGTGTGTTGTCTGTGTGTTGTGCTTGTGGGCTGCAGCATCATCTTGTCTCACATCCACCCCTAGATACCGAAATGTGTTGGATTGCCATTGTAACCCGAGATCAGGTAGGGCGTCATTATCCAGCTCCTCCAGCGCTGCAAGTGGGAACAGGCAGGGCTTTACTCTGCTAACGCAGATCCCTGAGAGTTCCCCAAACTGGTATATCACATCCAGAGTGTACATAGATCAGCATGCCGTCTGCATACATCGAAACTAATTGCCCGGTTCCGGCCACCATTATACCAGCCTCCTCATACTGTTTACGCAAGAAGATGGCCAATGGTTCCAACGCCAAAATGGAGAGCATTAGGGACAGTGGGCACCCCTGTTTGGTGCCTCTATGCAGATCCCATTCCTCTGATGTTTGTCGCCCAGTCCGCAACCTCGCCTGGGGTTGCATGTACAACAGCTCCCCCCACCTACAGAACCGTCCACCAATTCTGAACTGCTTCAGCACGGCATGCAGCAAGACTAGCAAGGCCACTGTGCAGTCAACCCGCAGCCATCTGGCTCCTGCCAGGCACATACCCTGACTGATCAGTGTGTATCAGGTGTCCAATTACCGCCTTTAATCTATTTGCCAATAAGGTTGTAAGTATTTGATCATCTTGGTTGATCATAGACATATGCCTATAAGAGCTACAGTCACAGGGGGGCTTCTCCAATTTGAGTGGTGGTACAATTATAGATTCTGGCATACTCTGAGGCAGCCAGCCGTTTCCCACGCCTCTTCGTATGTCGCATGTAGCTTCGGTGCTAGTACTTCAGCATAAGATTTATAAAACTCCGGCGGCAGTCTGTCTGGTACAGTGGTTTTACATGTTGGCAATGACTGTTTAACAACCATGATCTATCTCCTCAGTTGTGATCGGAGCATCCAGCATATCCGCCCTATCCTCGCCCAAGCGAGGTAGCCCTATTTCTTCCAAGACGGCCCAGATTCCCCTCTCATTGGCAGTCCCTCCGGCAGAGTACAAAGTGTGGTAGTACCTGGAGAATACTTTGTTTATCTCATGCTGGGTGGTCACCTTATTCCCAGCCTCTTCCCATATAGCGCTAATTGTTGCCCTGCGTTCCTCCCTCTTGCACAGCCACTCTAGCAGCCTGCTGTGTTTGTCCCCTTCTGCGTGCCTTCTCTAAGTGTACCTCACATAATCAAATTTGCCAAGTCGTTCCCACTCCCTGATACAATCCTGCTGCAGCGTTACCAGGCTTCCCAACTTCTCTCCACCCCTCCCCCTTGGATCCCTCTACAGAGACTCTATTTGGGCCTCAATTCGCTCCAGGGTCCCCAGTTTCTCTTTTTGAAGATCCCCCAATAGCTACCCCCTGATAACTACCTTGAAGGCATCCCACAGAGTGCTCCCCTCCTCAACAATGCTACTATTTAGGTAAAAATATTCCCCAATCTTTTCCCCCAGATAATCTCTAAACAGTCTGTCCTGTAGGGCCTCAAAACGGAGGTGCCAGGTCGGGGCCGGCGGCCTCGGGGAGCGTCACTGCCAGGTGGCAAGTAGTGGTGTATGGTCCAATGGTACCCTGATGATGTAGTCTGCTGCCACAAATTCTCCCATTGTGTCTTGACCTGTGAACATATAGTCCAGGCCTGTGCACACACCAGAGGGTGCAGCATAATGAGAATACCCCGATCCTCACCATGAATACCCCTCCATATGTCTACCAGTCCCAAATCACTCAACAAGGTGCCCAGGGCTTTTGCGGGAAGGGAGAGTTTCCGATACTTGTCGTCTGACCTGTCCACCAGGGGGTTTAGCATGCAATTAAAATCTCCTCCCCACACCCACGTTGCAACCCGAAACCCAGCCACCTTAGAGTAGAGAGACCTGAAGAAAAGTGTCATCCGTGTTAGGTGCGTAAGTGTTCATAAAACACACTTTTCTGTTTTCAATAAACCCATGTATCGGTGCCATTCTGCCTTCATCGTCACGTCTAAATTCTGTCAGCTGAAAGGGGACCCCAGATGCCATCCAGATCAACACACCCCTGGCATACCTCGAGAAAGGAGAACCTTACATCACTCCCCTCCATTTCTTCCCTATCGCCTCTTGCTGGCCGCAGTTAGTTGTAACAGCGCCACGTACACTCTCTTCCTTTTCAAATAGGTCTTCACCCTCGACCTCTTAACAAAGCTATTAAGCCCTCTCACATTCGAAGAGACTATGTTAAAGTCACTAGCCATCGGTTTCAACCTCATCCAGCCACAATGCCTCCCACTGGCACCTCAATAAGCTTGTCATGTCTGCCCGGCCACTTCGTTCCCCCTGATCCGTACCAAAGATGGACCTACTCGCCTTTATCAGCCTCCTCCATACCCCCACCCGCCACCAGAAATATAAACAGAGTCCGCCATACTCGCTGCTGTCTCTACATGTCGCCTGAACATGCCAATTCAGCCCTTCCTCAATGTACCAACAATTTAAACTGGAACAGACCCCCCACCCCCAGTGGCAGGTGTAGTCGAGCTCACTGGGAATGGTGTCCGGTCCCCGCCATACCCCAACCAACCAAACAGCAGCCCTGCAGCGTAACGCGTGCGCAGGCCCCACAGCTTTCTGGCCTCCCCCTCCTCACCCGGGAGACACGCAGCAGATGCCTCAAAACTCCCATCAAAAAACAAAGTGGCGTCCCAGCAGTCCATGTGGGCACCCCATGCACCCTTGGCGCTGTGATTCCCAAGTTTCCAAACATCTTCTCCCATCCCAAGCGTCTCATGTATGTCCAGTAACCTTATAAGTAACCAACAACATTGCCCCCTTATCCTGTTCAGCAATCATGAGCATTGTTCTTTCGTTCCGGGAGCTGCGCAATCCCCTGGACGTCAATCCAAGAATGTTCAGCCTCTGTGTCCTTTGAAAAAGTGGGTCTGGCCGCCATGGATCACTTTAAGTTTCGCTGGGAAAGGTAGCATGTACCGTACAGTCGCTCTCCTCAGCCGTTCTTTCGTGGGGCCGAACATTGCCCTCTGCTTTTGCACCATCATTGTGTAATCCAGGTAGATAGCTAGCTTTGCCGATACCCGCATTATGCTACCCCCCGCTCTCGAGAAGGCTAAGATCCGCTCTTTATCTTTATAGTTCATAATCCTAGCTATCACTGGTCTCGGCGGGGCTTCCGGTGGCTGTCTTCAGGCCAGTGATCTATGTGCCCTTTCAACAGTGAAAACGTGGGTAAGCGTCCCCGGGCCCACCTCCTGCAGGCTTAGGTTTTCAACATTTGCAGTTGGGTCCCCACCTTCCTCACCCTCTGGCAGTCCCAGGATCCTTATGTTATACCTTCTCGATCTCCCCTCGGAGTCCTCCGCGCAATGTTCCAGTATCCGCACCCTCATCTCCAGCTCCGACACCTGTGCTCGGGCAGTAGCCATGCTGGTCCTGTTCTCTCTCACTGGGAACCCAGAGGCAGAACCCACCTCAGTCTGTGTTTTGCTGCTCCAGTGGCTGAGTAGCACCCTGCGCACCCATCTTCAAGACGGTGTGGGGTTCCCATCAATAAGGCAAAAGTCACCAACACATGTCTCCCCTTCCCTGATTATTTGTGCACGGTGTTCATGGGCTCTCCTTTATGCGATAGGGGCTTAGGTGTGCCGGAGTTCGATTCCTTCAGTCTGGAATACTCTGTCACACCGGCATATTGACTTTAGTAATATTCACCTATGCCCATTCTTCCTCCATGCAGCAGCATTTCAGGTCCCCTCAATATCAGCAGCTCCTCTGAGTTTGCGTGTATGCTGTGCGTCATCACCACTGCCTCACCAGGGTCATTTTCAGCTGGTGCACCCCTCACAGGGTGTGTGTTAAAGGCGCAGTGTCTCGTAAAGGCTCCCCAACTCCAGCAAGTATGTGGGAAGCCTCTAGGTATCCCAGATGCCCCGGACCAAATTCACTTAGGTCCTCTCCAAACCAGATCTAGAGGATCACTATTGAGTGAGTCCCAGCCTCCTCAACCGGCTAACTATCACCTGATCTCTATGACTCCTTTCCTGGGCAAACTCCTGGAAAAGCTGGCCATCTCCCAGTTTAATCCTCACACTGAATCTGTTGGTTGGCTCCATGACGATCAATCTGGCTTCAGAGCAGCCAGAAGCATGGAAATTGCTCTCCTGAACATTCATCAAGACCTACTCTCTAACCTTGATTCTAATCAGCCCTCTGTCCTCATCTTACTCAATCTCTCTTCTGCCTTTGACATGCCAATCATGACATCCTTCTCAATCATCTCCATGCTAACATGGGTATCACGATCAGGCCCTGGCCTGGCTGCCCTCCTTCCTCTCTGATCGGCCCATCCAGGTCCAACTTGGGTCCTTCCTTTCCTTTATCTCACTCTCTACCTGTTGTGTTCCCAGGGGTCTAACCTCTCTCCCTGGCTGTTCAACCAATACCTGGCACCTCTCACCCACCGCATTGCCGCTCCCTGCTCCAACTTACATTGCTATGCGGATGACACTCAACTCATTTTCAGGCTCCCCTTTGCCACCTCTTCTCCTTCTCTCATCTCTGTCTGTCTGCTATCCAGGAGTGGTGTGCCGCCAACAATCTCTCCCTTAATGCCAGTAAGTCAGAGACTCTCCTCATTGGCACTCCTGCACCCTCCTTTCCTGTCACTTTCTGGCTGGTCTCCTTTGGCCCTCTTCCTGCTCCCACCTGTGAGACTAAGAACCTCTGGGTCATCTTTGGCTCCACACTCTCCTTTTCTCCTCACATCTCTGACGTCTCTAAGAAGTCAAACTACCAACTGCACCTCCTCAGAGGTATTCTTCCTTTCCTCTCCTTCCCACAGAAGATCATTGTCTCTAGAGCTCTGGTTCTCTCTAGGCTGTACTACTGCAACAGCCTCTTTCCAAATCTGCCTGCTTCTACTCTCTGCCTCTGCAGCTCATCCAGAACAGGACTGCAAGACTTGTCCTTGGCCTCAAGCCCAGGGATCGTATCTCTCCAGCACTGAAATCTCTGGATTGGCTCCCAGTGGCTAGAAGGATTAAGTTCAAGACCCTCTACATTGTCCACAAGGCCTTCTGGGGCCTGGGTCCTCAATACCTCCAACTCTCTCTTCGTAAATACCTTCAATTCAAAATCAATTGTCTCTCCTGATTAGGGAGAACCAATATATATATATAAATTTAACCAGGTTTGAAAAACATATACTAAAAGTATTTATTTGCACAACACCCGTGATTGCCTTCACCATCAATAACTATTTGATTCACTGTTTTAACATGATACTGAATCATACTTTCACCATCATTCACTTTAGGAGTCAGTGTTTAACACTGTACTAAATGAAAAACAATGTTTGTGAAAATAAAGGACCTTTAGGTAGGGTGCTATTTAGGTTGTTCAAACATTCTATTTGGTTCTGATTAGTTACACTTCGAGTGAGCTCATTTATTACAATTCAGAACTTGACCAGTAGATTCTGTATGTGTAATTTCCGACAAGTTTATCAATTCTTGTCTCTTAAACCCGACATGTCATGTTTCTGTTCCCATCTCAACCAATACAGAACATTCTTCAGGGGTATCTAACTAAAGGAGCCACTAGACAATTAAATGCCCTTGTTACATAGATTAGAACCATTAGTAATCATTATCTATCCACTATCCCGTCTTCGTGGCTTGTTAGATCTTTCATGCACTGATTTGAAAGATTTGAGTAACACTTCATCTCAAAATCAGGGGAGAGATCAAGTAGAGAGCTCTCAAATGTGTTTACATTCATTGTAAAAAAAAACAATCTGAGGGACCACAAGTGAGGGATTTTGGGTACACTACACGTCAGGTTAGGGATATTGTTGCAGTCACACCCATGCCGACGTCCCCTTTCGATCTTCGAAAGAAAGATGCAGTACTCTGCGATTACCACTTGATATCAGACTTTATGCACAGCATGTGAATCTAAGCAGATACAAGCATCAGAAATGCTATTACGGTGAGTAATGCCTGTCATATTGGCTATGTATGTCAATCGTTAGTGCTTCATTCTATGATTTGTTTATGACCACATTTTTGGGACTGTTACCTGGTCATTTAAGTTCCTTCTGTGACTGTTAATGTCACTCTCCGTGAAGGTGTGAGAGAATCAGTCTCCAGAACCTGAAAAAATACACAACACCAAAAAGCTTTGAGTGTGTTGTGTAGGTGCTCAATAGCATATTAAGAAGAGAATGGAATGATATAATAAAGCTGTTGGTTACAAAATGATTTTCTAAACAAGTTTCTGCAAAGTGATCCGAGGGTGTACTGCCAGATGTCATCCATGTTGATTTGTTGGTTCTCAGTCACGTAGGGAACCCTTCAATGGTGGCAAAGGACATGGCTCCACTGGAGCCAGTAGACACAAAGGTAGACTTTGCACTGAAGAAGAAATGTGTATTTAATAATATTTCACTTGATACCATCATATATAACGTCTTCGTAGTGCAATCATTGATAAAAGACTTCCAGTTCCACACTGCACCTCTGGACTGATTTCTTTTCTCTCTCTCCTCCGGACCTCCTAAAAATACTTGCCTCCCCCTAACCTACTCTAACCATATCATCCCGGCCTCCCTCAATAAACCATTGAAGGGCACGGTGTTCAGTCCACTCCTCAGCATCATTAATGCCTCACTCACTGAAGGGCCATTCCTAGACACACTTAAGACTGGTCTCATATAACCTCTTTTGAAAAATACATCACAAAACCAGATGACCTGGCTAACTACCAGCCCATTACGAACCTCCCGTTTATCAGCAAAATCTTGGAAAAAGTAATTGCAACTCTACTAGTCTCCTGAATTTAACAACTAACCCTACACCTCCTGAATGACTATCAGGCAAGGTCTACCCAAAGTGTAGCACTGTGACAGCCACTATCCAGGTGGTGGACTTAAGCCTCCTTGTCCTCTTTTACCTCTTGGATGCATTTCACAATGTTGACCACCAGACCCTCCTCTCCCTCCTCACTGACAGAATGAGATTCACTGGCCCTGCCCTCTATTGGTTTACTTCCTACCTCTCGGGCAGACACCTGGCTGTCCAGCGGTACATGTTGTATTCGAACTGACTCCATTCTCTTGCTGAGTCCTGCAAGGATCCATCCCTTGAACCTTTACATGGAGTCTTTGGGCACACTCCTTAAAGATCCTGATGTAGCCATCTACAAATACACGGATGAGACTTAGTTGTACGTGGGAGATAAAAGCCCACAGGACATCGGTCGTCCCCGCGATTACCTACCCATTATATAGTCTTGGATGTTGAATGCCTATCTCAAAATTAACCCATGCAAAACTAAATTTGTCCTCATTGGTTCCCCTCCTGCTAATCAACAACATGTCTAACAATGGATCAGTGATAGGTGCCTAGAAGGATTTGATCCGCAACTCTCAGATTCTGCAAAATCCTTAGATTAACCATCGACAGCAGCCTGCACTTCCAGAAACACATACAAAGAAGGCCTAGACCGACGGGCGCCAATTCCTCACCCTTGCAAAATCAAACCCTTCATGCCGCTGCAGGACTTCCGGGCCATAGTGCAGGACCTTGTGGTCTTGCACATTGATGGGGAAAACTCCCTCCTGATGAGGCTCCCAGTTGTTCACTTGGCTCCCCTAAAAGCAGTAGTCCACCACGCTGTGGCATGTTTTATTACAGGTGTGTGGAAATTTAACCGCATCACTCCTGTCCTATGGGAACTACATTGGCTTTCTCTCAGGCCAGGATGCTGTTAAAGACTGTATATATCAAATACAAAGCAGTCACAAGAAGCACACCAGCATACCTGAAGGCTAAGCGCTGCATATCTGGTTGCACACGCGTCGTGCTGCAAATCAGCCAACCGACTCAAATTACAACTCATCCGCAAAAAGAGGACACTTGAACAGTCCTTCTGTTGTCACACACCCAACCTCTGGAACTCGATCCTAGTTTCAGCTCAGAATACCTCCACAATTCTCCAATTTCGTAAATCTCTCATAACATGGCTTTTTTCCAAAATACCTGGCTAAGGACTAATCTTGATGGACGCCCAGACTGATGCACAGACCACAACTAACAGTACTGCTCTACTGTTAAAAGATGCCAGTCCAAACGAGACATACCCACACCGTGTACAGCACTCTGCTGCTATCAAACTAGAAACGTGCTTTAAACACCAAAATAAATAAAATACAATAAATATATGACATAATGGGCAAAAGAATGCACTATAGAGAGAACCTACTGAATACAGAGTTACAAATTCAGTTGATGACCGACACAGCTATGGCTGATATCACCAGCTACGACTGGGGGAACTACCGTGGCTGCTCACAAAAGTATATGTACTAGAGACTGGAAAGCTGATGCTAGTCAAAAGAACATTTTGTAGCCTACGACTTTTTTAGAAGGGAAATTGTTTGGGAAACAACATTACTTTATTTAAATGTCTTTCAGAGAAAGGAAGTTCTGTTATCACCTGGAAGAAATTCTTCCTACAATTAGCTCATAAAGTTTCCAGTCATCAAGGAAGCTAGCCTAGTCAATGATTCAATATTCAAGTAGTTACAACGCATCAGCTGCTGACTGGGAATTCTATCAAATCACAACAATCCTCACTATGTGATCGCTCCAAGAGATCATTCTTGTCCAATCTGGTGAAGAATACAGACACTCACAAAGGCATGTGGGCCAATGATTGTGTGTCAGGTGGTGGCTTGTGAGTACTCAATATAGTTTTCTTAAATTTCTCCACACTCTGCAATAAAGATTAGGCATGCTCTAAGGAACCTGACTGAGAGACTAGCTCTATTTCAAAGCTCGAAGAGCATTTTATTCAACAAAGTGATTGCCCTAGATACCCTTCAAGAAGTAGGGATAGGGTTCCACTCAGTTGTTTTTCTATTACACAGAGTATTCGAAGGGTATCAATTGGTTTTGGACCTGAAGAAACTGAACTTTAAATACCCACCATATTCAGCAAATCATACCACTGGTAAATCAAAACAAATTGCTGGCAGCCAAAGGTATCCAGGACGCTTACTATCATATTTCCATTGCCAAGAATTAAAGAAATGTCGTTGGTGTTCAGTGCAACTTCAGCACTTCCAATTCGTAGTGCTTCTGTTAACTTTAAAGGCAGCACTAAAGATCTTGATTAGAATGGTGACACCACTGGTGGGATTACTGGATCTAGAAAACATTATAATCTGATTTTATTTGGACATAGCAAATATATGGCAAATCGGACAGTCAGACTGCGAGAGACACTTACCGAATGTGTGAGGTACTCCAAAAACTAAGTCTATTGGGGAACCTTATGAAAACTCACGTTCTCATTCTCTTGAGTTTATAGGTGCATAGGACGTGGGGAACATGTTTTACCCAAGTCCCGGTGCTTGAAGCTCAGGAACAGACTTCAGAAATTGTTGGCATCTCAAGAAGCGCCTGCCAGAGATTGGCTTATTGTTCAAGGTACATGGTAGCTACGGTGTTTTCTTATCCCCTGGGCAGGATTCCATCTAAAACTTCCTTTGAGACATTGAGCAAATCACTGATCTCTGGTGATCATAGGTCAAATACCATTATGACCAATGAGAGTGCTATTTGTTGTGCTACTTGGAGGCACTGTGCGCCGAGGGGCCTTTGTTAGAGGTTCAGAGAAGGAATCTTCAAATGGAAGGAACTCTTAGGGATTTAGCTAGTCCTTTTGTTATTTGTCACGCATGTTCATGGGAAACATGTTGATAAGGACAACACAGTAGCCAAAGCATATATCAACAGGCAAGAAGGCCTGGGAATCAGACCCCTTGCTGTGGTGGTTTTTCAGATTCTGTCATAAGCAGATAATAATCTTTCATCCTTGGGGGGGGGGGTAAAAATTGGAGAAATATGCAGTCAGAGTGAGGAACATCTAAGCAGGAATTTTACACCATCCCTAGAGTTCTGGCGGTTGTGAATAGCTTTTAATAGATATCTCACAGGTTTGGGGCAGAAAGGATGAATCTCTTTACATGTTATCAAAATGCTTCAGCCCCTGTGGGGGTAAAGGCCCTGTGAGACTGTATCAAGGCACAGATAAGTTGAAGTGTTCTTTGGAGGTGGTTTTATTGAAAATACACAAAAGAACAATTCTCCACATAAAAACAGACAGGCTCATGCCTCCTCCGGGGTCGCAATATCTGGTTTCATGCTCTCATGCAGTCTGCCGGTTTTTGCAGGCTGTTGCTCACCTTAGCTTAAGCAGCTTGATCACCATGGGTCCCCCCAACTTCTCCACAAGGCTTTCTAGTTACAGGTGGATGCATCCGAGATCCTCAGGTGGGGATGACAGGTTTGAAGACACTCAATGTGAAAGATCTTTGCCTCAATTAGACCTAGCCCAGGATCCAGCCTACCCTCTTTGCTGCCATGCCACAGGCTAGTTCCTCCACACAACATGGGGCCCACCCCTTCGAAATTGGGTTGTTACTCCTAACCCAGAGCCATCTTTGCTGGGCTCAAATTTCTCTCCTGCTCAACACTCATCCATAAATTCCCATCCTTATGCCTCTTGGCGCTTCTCCTCTTCTGCTCCTCCCACTCTCCTTTCAATGACTTTCCTCCTCCTTCCAACAGCTCACTAGCCGTCACATCCTGATGTCTGCCTAGTCTCCCAACTTCCTCCAACAAGCCTCCACTCTTCATTCTGTTGTTCCTCAACCGCCTCCAATATTTCTCCAATCATCTCCTCCTCCTTTCTCCTAATGTTCCATAGCCACCTCAAACTGCTTCTTGTCCCCTACCTTCTTCTTCTTCCTCCTCCGCCAATCTCTGCTCCACCTGTCTCTTTCTCCAGCATCTATACTTTTTCCTCCTTGTACTGCTCAACTCCCTCAAATGTCATCCTTCCTCTACTCCAAATACCCACACCCTGGGCTTTGGTGTCTGCCTTTTTTATAGGGTATAAGTCTCTCCTCTTGGTTAGCTACTTGACCACTGGCTTACAATTGGAGCTTAAGTGGAAGGTACTGGTTGTGATTGGCCCATTCCTAGTACCTCCCTCTCGGGCATGCCCACTGAGGTGGATTCTATGAGTAGAGAGATGGCTATTTCTTTTTATGTATGTTTTGTATGCCTGATCACTTAGACCAATCAGCTTGATCGATAGTCTTTCCAAAGTCTACAGAAAAATTGTATTTCTGCATCTAGAGAATTGGGTGGATGATGAGAATATCAGTTACGATCTCCAGGCAGGTTTTTAGAAGTGGGCTAAGCACAATAGATCGCGGGGCTTTTGCCTACACTCCATTATCAACAAATACATGATTTTAAATAAGGGCACCCTTTTTTTAGTTTTCATTGATTTTGAAGTGCGGTTCGATTCTATTGATCGTACCATTTTAAGGAATGTTTTAGCAGATCTTAAAATCCCCCCGCACCCTATCCTATTAAAAAAACTCTACTGTAATAACTCTGCTACAGTTAGATGTGGACGGGTGGAGAAAGAAAAAACCCATTCCCTTTCAAAAGCAGAGTGTGTTCCAGGGCTGTATGCTTGCTCCCCTGATCTGTTTACTATATATTAATGATTTGATTTTAAGAATTTCAAAATCAAATTGTGATGCCCCCTAATTGCCAAACGCAAAATAGGCATTCTGATGTATGCAGAGACACAGCTTTAATAATTTTAAAAAGCTTGCAGTATTAACAGTTTTGAAAGGAAAGAGAATATTAAATATAACGCTCTAAAACCATGGTAATGGTATGTCACACCTCACGCACAATTTCCACTAACATCACCATTGAAGGAGAGAGACTCCAGCATAGGAGCTTTTACAACTACTTGGGAGTGAAATTCAAAGACAATGCAAAATGGTCTGGTCAAATGATTAAAAGCAAGCTCATGCTCAAATGAAGGTCGGGTGCTATCCACACACTAAATACTCAAACAGGATATCGACTCCCATTAACTGCTTTAGAGGTTTCCTCTTCCACGATTGAAAATAAATTCATAAAGAAAACTCTCAATCTTCCTATCAGCAACCCTACTATCCCGTTATTGCTGAAAACTTGTTTCAGAGCGATTATAGATTTGTGCCCTCTCGAAACTTGTCCTCTTCTGGTTACGCCTAAACTCTTCTGCTAACTTGACCTTTTAAAATGAGGTGTTCTCAGATGGAGCAGATTCAGTTAATGGTAAATCATGGAAGCTATGCAGACATCTCTACAATATGTTGCAAAGCATAGGGATGCTATACAGACATCTCTACAATATATTGCAAAGCATAGGGATGCTGCACCTCCTTACTGAAAATGTTTCCATTAAGGAAGAGTGTAAGAGGGTAATATAATCTGAACTCGAGACTCAGTTCTTGCAGACCTTGATCCTTGAATCTATTAAACTGACTTGTTTCCCATGTTCTTAGATATTTAAAACCAACTTGAATCCTGAACCCTACCTCAGCTACAACTTCCCGAGCTCAAATAAAGCTTTACACAAATAAATTCAGGCTCAACATTTTCCCTGTTTCAGTATTTACTCACAAATGATCCAGAGGTTCCACCAACCTTAGCTCATTCTGCACCATGGAAACTGAATCTGATATGCACCTTTTGTTGATCTGCCCTTTGTACTCCAATTTAAGGAGGAAATTACTTTACCCCACTTTCCTTAAATAGCAGACAAGTTGAATCTTAGATACATGCGCTTTATGCAAATCTACTACAAATGAGGATGTTGTTTTCGCTGTTTTTAGCTTTTTGTATAGGGCCTGCCGTATTCGATCAAATGCATTTTATGAACTAATGGTTACAGACCGCTTCTTACGAATTGCACCCACACGAACGGATGAAACCCAGTAATCCACTGTTTATTGCCAGTGTTTGTACAATTTTTTAAATGTATGCACTGTGTTTCCTAGGAACGATTATTTCACCTTTTTATATAGAAATTTGTGGATTGTACCTTAGCACGAATAAGAATATAACTTTTGTCACACCTGTCATGTCATGCATTAGTGTACTTTTATGGGCTTCACCCGAAATAAAGTTGGACTGACTGACATCAATTTGTAAATAGATAGGTCTCACAAAAGAACTGTTACTGAACTCTGTTTCAAAATGACAACATATGCAGCTCCAGTTTAGCTTATGATGTTGTTCAACGAATCTTTGTGGAAACAAGCATATTGTCAATTCTTACCAATCTTAGGTTCTACATATTGTCAATGGGAAGATAGCTTCATTAGCATATTTGATGTAATTTGCACATTGTTAAGATTATTATAATTACATCTAGCCAAAATATGGTCATTTTATTGTATTAAGACATCATACATTTCTACTGTATAAATGATATTGTTTAGTATGTGCCTCAAGTCCATTATTAATATATCAGTGTGATTAATTGATTCTTCCTTTTATGTCTTGTAATCCTTAAAGCCTCTGGCTGCAACAGATACAAATAAAAAAGTGCATCCTAATTATAGAGCATATTTATTTTTATTAGTCTCTTTGCAAACCTGACTTGGTATGGTCCTCAGTGATTGTGAACAAGTATCTTTGTTATTAATTAATGTGGACACAAAATGGCAAAGATACGTGGCTATTTCTAATGATTGCTTCCTCCCACAGATTCCTCATCTATAATATCCCTATCCCAGCGCAGCTGTTTCCGGACACTTTTCTGCTGCAAGGGGCGCAGAGCAGATCGGCGTCGGCTCCGCCCAAAGCCTCTATACACGCCCCGTGCCTTATATGACAGCAGGGCCAGATATATATAGCGGCACCCTGCCCTGTATCTTCAGTTCCTTTTTTCCACACATTCTGTTCTCTAATCTGGAACACGCTCATCGATCTTACTTAAATTTTTCAACGCCATGCCTTCTCCGTCTAAGCCCTCAGGCGTCAGCCGTGTACGGACTGCAGCAGGCAGATGTCGGTCTCGGATCTGCACTGGATTTGTCTATATTGCTTGGGCGAGGACCACGGCGCCCAGGATTGTGGGTTTTGCTAGTCCATGCACCTGAAGGCTCTTCGGAAGCAGGGTGGCAAAACTCTTCACATTCATCCACAAGGCAAAGAGTGAGGCGCCACAGTCTCATTCGAAGTCGCACAGCGCGATTCAGTGCTCCAAAGAATGAGCAGGTCCGTGCAAGGAAAAGGAGAAGAAGAAGCACCAGAAAAGGTCCAACTCCTAGATCAGCATTCCTCTTCCTCTTTGAAGAAGGAGAGCCACTGCTCCAGGAATCCCAAGGCGGCTAAGGCCACAGCACCTGTGGCTTAGACAGCTGCACCGTCAGCTTCGGCTGTGATGCCGATAGGTCCCACCGCATCTGTTTTGACCAGCAGGCTACCTGCTGGGGACCTCCCCCGCACGCCTAAGGGTGGGGCCTGGACCAAAAAGCAACTGAGGTCCCTCGCCGCTGACAGGTCCCGTCTTCGGGCACTGAGGCCGCGGCTCTGGCTAGGTGGTAAGAGCCAATCAGAAACATTGACACTATGTTAGCCCAGGAATATGCTCCACTCCCTTTCAACGCTTTCATGTCAAAGATGTATGACATCTATGACGAGGAGTGTTATGGAGAATTCTCATAAATGTGCTAATTCCCTTCACCTTAGAGACCCCCAGCAACTTTGCTGGATTTTGAAGACTTGATTTTTTTTACCTGGAGAGAGTGTGAGCCATTTTTCCCACTTTCTCGTGTATTTTGATTTGTTTTACTCTTTTGTTTCATTTGGTTATGGAGCCTAAACAACTCCATAGGCATCATCTTTTCATTTGTGTTACACAGCACCCTCAGTGCAGTGACACATGGAAGTCTTTTAGGCTTGCCCAAGGTTTAAATACCTTCTCTGGGATAAACTACTGTTTCCCAGAGAAAGTAAAGTGAAATTGACTTTACTAGTCTTTTCAAATTCCTAGACCCAACATACCCTATCTTACAGTAGAGTGCTGGAGAGGTTACTTAGTATCCCCTATGTCTAGAAACTCATGTAGCAGTCAGATGCTACCCTTTCCTCTCGAAATGGCTGGTTGCAGTGGTTTTACAACGAACTACCATGATTTTTCCCGACCGCGAAGACCGGTAATGAAAAATCGCAGGAGTCATGTTTTTCAAGATGACGCCTGAGCCCCCTTTGTTTAAACAGGTCCCTGACTTTTTTTTCGCCGTTTCTTTTTGGAAAGGTCCTTCTAGAGTTTATCTGTGCTGCCAAACCAGGTTTGGTCCCTTTGTTCCTACGCCTTTGGCGGGCTTAAGGACTGAAGACCGCCTCTTGTGCCCGAATGTCTGGAGTGGGCAGGAAGTGAGGGAGGTGCCCGAAACTCCCGTGCTTAGTCTCCTAGGAGACCCAAATGCACTCTGGTGTGATTGGCTGACTGACTGTCCGGCAAGCACAGCCACCCTGCTGGGTGATTGACAGCTAGGCTGGAATGAAAGCGAGATAACTGAATAAAAGGTAAGTCTCTTGGCTTGGAAGGCAGAGTCGACCACTGAAACGAAAGAACCGAAGACGAGCTTGAAGAGGACAGCTGCTGCAACTCCTGGAACGTTGGTTTGCCCGGTGAAGCCCTGCTGCAGGTCCGAATCGCCAAGTTTACCTACACAGAAAAGCCCCTGCAAGGACGACTTCTTCCTTTGAGTTGGTGGGACCAATCAACTCGACACTAAGCCACCTGGATACCATTCTCGGAGCTGGTTGTATTTTCCTCAGAGTGCTGCAGGAAACCGAAAAACCAGGGAGAGGGACACCAGTTTGTGTTCTTGTCTACAGATACCTGAATTAAAGATTTGCCAGCTTTTTGACCAGTCCCCGTGCAGTGCAGGAGTCCCCCGGTGTCCTTCCTCTTGTCCCCACGACTGAGGCTCAGGAACAGCGAGATCTGCAGGAACTGCCAGGAACAGAAGGCTTCAGCTGCATCTTGTTCTTCATTTTAAGGTACTGTGAAAACCTGATCGAGAGAATTTACCTCTCACTGCGAAAGTGCTTGAAACTTTGGCAACTTGCAGGCCTAATCAGCTTGTGGCCCAACAAATGAATCTTTCTTTTACAAACTACTTCTGAGAACTTTGGCAAAGACTTTTCCGTTTAACTACCAGAATTGCTTTTTTCTATACAAGACTTTAGCCCAACCTATTACATTGAATTAACTCCTCTGGTGAACTCCAAGTATTTGCACTGTCTTAACTGTAAGCTTCTTTTCTTCTATTAACCTATGCCTTTTTGCTCCTACTTCAAAGTAGTTTAAATGGCTCAGAAACATACAGTGTAAAGTACTTAAGTATATTTATTTGTGAGATATATTGCCTCACCTTTAAGGGGATTTTCCTGGTTGCCATCACTTCCACGAGACGGGTGAGTGAGCTCCAGGTCTTGTCTGTTATACCTCCCTATTCGTTTTTTTCCAAAGAGAAGGTGACTCTACTGAAAGAGGTCTTGGATTTCTATCTCTCGCAGAAGATCCATCTTCCTGTGTTTTTTTTCCTCCACCTCACCCTTCCAAGGCAGATGAAGGATTCCATCGGCTGGACCGGGTGCGTGCCCATAAACTCTGCGTCTCTCGAACGAGAGAGGCTAGGAAAGATGACCAGCTTTTCATGAGTTTGGCTGGGCTGCCACAAAGCAGACCCTGTAAAGGTGAATCATTCTCTGCATCTCCGAATGCTATGATCCAGCTGAATAGGATGTGTCTGGGGGTATCAGAGCTCATTCTACCAGAGGAGTGGCTGTCACCTCTGCCCTGCAGAGGGGTGACCCTGTCCTAGACATCTGCCAGACTGCAATGTGGGCCTCTTTGCGCATGTTTATGAAGCATTGCTGCTTGGATTACCTTGAAGCTCAGGATGCCCTTTTTGGTAGAGCAGTCCTCCAAAGTTTTCTGGTTTAGGTGGTGTCCTTGCTTCTTCCCTCCTCCTGATGTATGTACTGCTTTGGGAATCTATCATAGAAGTGAAATCTGTGGGAGGAAGGAACCCATTAGAAGAACAAATTACTTACCTCTCAGTAATGTTCTTTCTGATGTTCCTCCCACAGATTCCTCATCACCATCCCTATCTGCCTCTCATGGCAGGTAGCTAGTACACCATCGGTTCTACAAACCCTCAGCTTCAGAGAGCTAGGGAAAAAGGGTGGAACTAGGGTCAGCGGTTGCAGTGCTACTATGTATACAGGCCCCATCGTCTGTGTGTTCTCATTCTGCTCGATCTCTCTTCTGCCTTTGACACTGTCAACCATGCCATCCTGCTCAACCGTCTCCGTGATAACCTGGGTATCACTGGTCAGGCTCTGGCGTGGCTGACCTCTTTCCTTTCCAATCGACCCTCCCAGGTCCAACTTGGGTCCTTCCTCTCTGACATCTTTTTCTCCACCTGTGGTGTTCCCCAGGGATCTAATATCTCTCCCTGGCTGTTCAACCAGTATCTGGCACTCCTTGCCCACCGCATCGCCGCTCTCTGCCCCTACTTTCAGTGCTATGCGGACGACACCCAGCTCATTTTCAGGCTACCCTCGGCCTCCTCCTCTCCTTCCCTCATCTCTGACTGCCTGTCTGCCATCCAGGAATGGTGTGCCGCCAATGACCTCTGCCTTAATGCTAGTAAGACTGAGATTCTACTCATCGACACACCCACTCCCTCCTTCCCTGCAGCTCTCTGGCCAGCCTCGCTTGGCCCTCCTCCTGCTCCTACATGCATGGCAAAAAACCTCAGGGTCATCTTCGACTCCACACTCTCCTTCTCTCCTCATATATCTGACGTCTCTAAGAAGTCACACTACCAGCTGCACCTCCTCAGAGGTATTCTTCCCTTCCTCTCCTTCCCCCAGAAGCTCACTGTCTCCCGAGCCCTGGTTCTCTCGAAGCTGGACTACTGTAACAGCCTCTATCTTAATCTGCCTGCCTCCACTCTCCGCCCCCTGCTACTCATCCAGAACAGAACTGCGAGACTTGTCCTTGGCCTCAAGCCCAGGGACCGTATCTCTCCAGGACTGAAATCTCTACACTGGCTCCCAGTGGCTGCGAGGATTAAGTTCAAAACCCTCTGCATTGTCCACAAGGCCTTCTGGGGTCTGGGGCCTAAATACCTTCAACTCTCTCTTCCTAAATATCTTCCTTCCCGAGCCCTTCGCTCATCCATCTCCAACTCCCTCAGGGTCAGCCGCTTCTCGAAGCAACGAGCTGGGGGTAGATCTCTCGCCGTGGCAGGGGCCTCCCTCTGGAACAGCCTTCCTGCCTCCCTGAAACTTGAGGAGAACCATCTCCGGTTCCGGAAGCACCTCAAAACCTTCCTCTTTGCTTCTGCTTTCTCTCTCCCTCTCCCCTGCTAAATTCTCGACTGAATCTGCACCAAATCTGCAACTGGGCCACTCTCACCGACCTCGGTCCTGGGCCCAGCCACTCTCCTCTTGCACTGCCTCCCTGGCAACCCCTGCACTGAGGGACTGTCTCTGTATCCCTACAGCCCCCCTTTCCCAGCACTTGTCTGCACTTATCTTGCACTTGCCACCAGCTGGCCCTATTTATTTACTTTATTCTACTTACTTGTACTGCACTTCCCTCCTCCCCTTCCCCTTGCACTTTTCCCTTCCCCCTACCCCTGCACTTGCGCGGTCTGAATGACACCTGGCCTAGTAGGATCCTTGTCTGTCTTCCCCTTGTTCCCCCCTCCCTGCCTCGTCGCGCCTTGAAACACTTGTGTATAGGCGCGTTACAAATGCCATATCATATCATATCATCATATCATATGTGGCTTGGGACGCGTGCAGGTGCCGGGCAGAGCCGCGCTACAGCCCCTATCGATGGAAAAGCTTCCAGAGAACAGCTGCACATAGGGATAGTGTAGCTGAGGAATCAGGGGGAGGAACATCCATCAGAAAGAACATTACGAGAGGTAAGTAATTTGTTCTATAATCTTATCTTTTCAACACCTGCGTCTAGGGGAAGTATTGTATTTTCGTTGGTACATAAAGTGACCCACTTTCACTTACCTTACTTTTACACAGGATACTTACTTTAATATTGCACCGGACGAAACAAAAACATCTGGAAATTGTGGGAAGTTCAACGCCAACCTGAATTTAACATTTAATGCAGGATTTATAAATTTCAATTTTGTGAAGGTAAGTCGGAATATTGAGTAGTATTTGATATTTTGCTTTATTAAAGACAATTAGAAAAAGCCATCATAAAATGCCGAATGATTGATTTTAAGGTTAAAGGAATTGAGCAGAGAACTGGTTGCGTGACGTTCGTGTGACAGTCACTGTTTTGTGGATCTTCATTTGAAAGTTTCTGTACAATAATATCTTTAGATCGTAAGACCGATGGATCATTTCCCATAACGTGGTTTGGGGGCTGCAGAGATGATTCCCCAGTCGGAGGAGATAACAGATGCAAAGAGCTATGATATATATATATAACATCAGATTATTATTTGCTGCCTAAGTGTGATCCTTTTAATATTTGCGACTGATTGATGACATAAGAAGAACCTTCAAAGCAACGAAGTAAAACATTTTAAGTTGTGAAAGCCAGTAAGATAGCTCAGCAAATCATGTTCAGTCTGCAACTGCATGTTCGAATTCCAACAGGTCTAACGCATTCCTGAAGTCTTCCAGGGTCTGTAAAATGAATGATGACACTTTTTATAACCTAAGAAGCAGGAATAATATAGTACTACACACTTTATAAGAATGTTATTATCAGTTATATGTGATGTAACATCACTTCTAGGGTTTTGCGTAGACTTCCTCAGTTATCCATGTATACCCACATAGAAGGTGACGATTTGCTTCCTGGTTGATAGTGTGTGATATTAATTAAATTACAACTCAAGGAATGTAATTTAAGGGAAAGTATTTTGAAGGACTTTTAATAAAAATCCTCTCTAGTACATCTACAATTCATGTGATTAATTAACAATTCCAGACAGAGCTGTTGCACAAGTGTCCATCTGCTGGATAATGGGTCTGGCTTGCAAACAAAGTCTGTGCCAAGATCAGCAACCATTGGTATAGCCAACAATTTTGACTTTTGGATAGGCATTTGCCAATCACTTAGACCATATGCCCTGGTACTCAAATTATCTGTCACCTGTTCATACATTATAGGAAGGTAGTGGCATCCTCTGCTATGTATTGCCATGCTATGCCCAGATGCTCACATGGCAGGTATTGCCATCATATACCATCCTTTGGCATCATATGCTCAGGCACTATCATCATGAGCAGTTATTGCCATTGAACGCAAGGAACTTGCATTGTTGTAATTAGAACAGCTCAGGGAATATTCATGTGCATGACAATGTGTACTTGGAGCTGCAGAATGATTGTACTACCATTGTATATAGGGTTGGCTGTTCATTTGACAATAATTGCAAGGAAATACTGTGTTTCACCCCAACACTCTTTGCAATAGAATGGCCTCTGTTGTCAGTCCTGAGTGGGTCCAGTAGGCTGAGGGTGTGGATTACAGGTGACTTAGGCCCAGGTTTTGAAACATAAAGTCAAACTTTTTCATTGCATCGAATTCCAGTTGTAAGAACCTGACTTTTGCCAAAAAGTATGTTTCTTCACTAATAACACTTGGTGCAGCCTAGTGGGCTGACCAATGCTGAGCCAGTGGGGTAGTACTTTATATGAAACTCATAAACACACATAAAGACAACAATTAAAACAATAACCTAGCCAGAGTCAACACCACTATCAAATATACGTATTAAAGTAACACCAGCCAAACCCAATGAGAAGGATAAGCCCAAAGAGCCAGTCAGCTAGTGTGGGTTTTGGTTTTTGATGTATTTCTTGGTGGTATGAGTTTGGAGTAGGTTGCAGAAGGAAGAGAGGAGATTGGAAATCAGAAACCAAGCTCAGCAGTGGTTGGAGAATAAGCAAGGATTGTGCAAGGTGGTTAGAGAATAGAGGGGACACAGGAGAGGAAGTGGTGAGGAAAAATCGGGAGATCAAGAGAGAATTGGAGGACAGGTGAGGAAACATCTGGCGGTGAATAAAGACTTGGAGAAGGTGGTAAAAGTACAGCAGGAGGTGAAAAGAGACCTGAAGGAGGTAGTAGAATTTCAGCCGGAGGTGGAAAGAGATTTAGAGGAGGTGGTAGGAAAACATCAAGAGGTGGAGAGACACGTGGAGGAGGTTTTAGAAAACCATAACAAAACAGATGGAAGTGGCAGATAAACATTAGAAGGCAGTGGAGAGTAAAATGGGGACGGTTCGAAGAACACCATGAGAGAAACTAATCAGACATATTAGGAATTTTTGAGAGGACAATCTTGGCCAAAGGCAGGGGATACAGCCAAGACCACAATCTAAAGTGGTCAAGCCCAGGGTGAGAAGGGGAACATGGCATGGCAGTGATGATGAACAGGACAGAAGGAAGACTTGTGAGGTAATGGGAGCCAGGACTCAAAACCAGGGAGGTGACGGGCCCCTCAGGACCTGTGCAGAAGCAGAGAGCTAACTAAGAGGCCAAGACGCAGGACCCTGGCAAAATATTTCCCAAACCTAGCCTTGGTGAAACCACAACTGAGGCCAACCCAGTGGCCTCAATTAAAAGTGGTTGGAGAATAGAGGGGACACAGGAGAGGAAGTGGTGAGGAAAAATCGGGAGATGAAGAGAGACTTGGAGGACAGGTGAGGAACCATCTGTAGGTGAATAGAGACTTGGAGAAGGTGGTAAAAGTACAGCCGGAGGTGAAGAGATACTTGGAGTCGTATAATGGAAGCAGGAGGCGCAAAAAGATTTGGAGGTGGTGGTAGGAAAACATCAAGAGGTAGAGAGACACTTTGAGGAGGCGATAAAAAACCATAAGGAGGCAGAAGGAGATTTTAGGAGATGATAGGAAAATATCAGGAGGTTGAGAGACGCTTGGAGGAGGTGGGAGAAAAACATCAGGAGGCAGAAAGATAGTTTGAAGAGGTGGGAAAGAAAAAGCAGTTAGCAAAAAAAACAGGTGGAAGTGGCTGAGAAACGTCAGAAGGCAGTGGAGAGTAAAATGCAGACGGGTTTGAAGAACACCATGAGAGAAACAAATCAGAGATATTAGGAACTTTTCAGAGGGCAAGCTTAGCCAAAGACAGGGGGTACAGCCAAGACCACGATCTGAAGTGGTCAAGCCCAGGGTGTGAAGGAGAACATGGTGTGTCAGTGAGGAGGAGCAGGACAGAAGGAAGACTTGTGAGGTAATAAGAGTCAGGGCTCAAAACCAGGGATATGACAGGTGGCCCTCAGGAACTGTGCCGAAACAGAGAGCAAGAGTCAGGACCCTGGCAAAACGTTTCTTAAATCTATCCTTGGTGAAACCACAACTGAGGGCAACCCAGTGGCCTCAATAAAAACTGATTCAAACTAGTGAAAAAATGCCTGCGACTACAAGCCTAGAAGATGAGATTCAGAGAAGATCAATGATTACGAGTGTGGGAATCCCTTATGCATGTATTGAGAGCTGAGGAAACAATACTCAGAGAAGACTAATTGAGAAGGGTGTGGGGGCCCCTGCAGCCTAAGTGTGAGCCCATGGAAGAGACGATTCGAGAGGGATAGAGAAGAAGGGTGTGTGAATCCTTCAGCCCAATTGCATCAAAGAAATAAAATACTCCTGAAGAAAGGGGCCTGTAGCCCCTTTAAGCCACAACATTGTGTTGTCCTGCATCACAAGAAGACTCCTTTAGTTCTTGACCTACGTTTAGTACCCATATTTCTCCAGCATGGGGTCTGGCATGGATTCACATGCTCATGAATATTCCCCGTCGTCAGGCTGGGAATCCTCGGTAAAGAAAAAACCAGTATCAGATTCGTTTCTGATCTGTCTTTCGTAGTAGTAACCAATCACTGGTCTCTGCGTCATACTGACCACAGCCAATGACTGCCCTCTACCTAAGCACCGCCTCTGGCAGCCATCTTCAGATTTTTACCGCACGTTCATGTGTTGGGATCCTCGTGCTATTGCTCTCGAGCGTTAGTGCTATTTTTTCACGTTTTTTCTCAAAAACTTCGTTTTTTTCGGTCAAAAGAGCCTCAAGCTCCACCGACTCTCCATCCGATCAACGGGGACCCGTGTCGGATTCGTCTACGCCCCTCAAGGGTGAAGATTCGTCGAGCTACGCGTTTGGAGGACTCCAGAAGTTTCTCAGGCCCGGTCATGGCCCAGGAGAAGGGAAGCTCGAGGCCCGGAAAGCTGTTCAGGGTCTGCCCTGGATGCCAGCTGCAAAACGTCTTCAAGGAGGACGAACATTCTTTTTGTCTTTACTGCCTACATGAGGACAAGACGCACGTGGAGAAGGACTGTGCGTTTTGCGGCAACATGTCGGAGCGGACCATGAAGGACCGCCATCAACGTCTCGCCAACTGGCTGGAAGGGAAGAGCCCGTCGGGCGAGAAGAAGAGGAAGAAATCCGCGCGGTCTTCTAAGACCTTTGAGGACGCCCCGGCGACGGGGGTCCAACATAAGGCCAAGCACCGCGAGTCCGCTGGCACCGGGAGCGCCGAACGGTCGGGCTCTACGGGCGCCAGGCTGGGCGCACCCTCCCCGGCACCATCAACCGCGAGCCAACGCTCCGGGTCGGGTAAGAGGAAGGCCGAGCACCCGGCGAGGCTCATAGAGAGGCCCCGGTCGAGCTCGAAGGCGGAGGGGGAGCGAGGCACTGTCCCCCCCCTCAAGGATAAGGCGGTGAGCGCACCTAAGATGGTGAAGGCCTTAATCCATCCGGCCAAGCCCTCTATCGAGTCTGTCGCGGCGGCCCTGGCTCAGCCTGTGGAGGCTACGCCAGTGGTGGCGACCTCGGGGCTCAGAGTCTCCCTGCCACCTCGGAGGGAGTCCTCTTTTGTGCCCATCGATAGGACCCCCGTGAAATCCCCCGTGGGGAAGAAAAAGGGGGGGCAGGGCGTCGTCGTAGATCCGGCCTCAACCTCGGAGGAGGAGCTGGTCGAAGTCTTAAGCCACGGCCTCGGCATGGAAGAAGACCGGCCCATCGGGATGGATCCCGACGCAGGTGACGACGACATCGTCGAGGGTACCGACGGGGCCCCTGATCGCCCGTCGGATTCCCCTCTGCCAGCGCCGCGAGACAGCTCGGCGGCCATTTTGTTGGCTATACAGTCCTTATGCTCAGAGATAAGGACGAGACTACCGTTGCCGACGGAACCTCTCCCGTCGGGAGACCCGGAACCGGGACCTTCTGGGGTTCCCCCTACCAAGAAAAGAAGGATCCACCCTCCTCCTCCTTTTCAGCCGTCGCGCCCCTTCCAGCCCTCCTCCCCGTCCACCCGAGGGGATGATACGGGGACTGACACGGCAGCGACGGGTACGGACGACGAGGTATACGACGAGGATGTACCGTCGTCGCCTCCCACCAGGGCTTCTCCGCCCGACGAGATTGGATCGTTCCACTCCATGATCGCCAGGGCATCCAAGCTTTTCCAACTCTGCCCTGAGGAGAAGAAGAAGGAAGGTTTCCTTTATCAGCGGCGCGAGGCCAAGAGGAAGACGGTCCTCGCAGTGCCTCTATTGGACGACATTTGGGATGAGGGCCTCACCCTCCTCAAGAACCCTTCCACGACGCCAGCTAGAAGAGACCGGTACGAGAAAAAGTACCGGGTCCCGGACACGGCCCCCCTGTGCCTCCGGGCGCAGCCTACCCCGGACTCCATCGTCTCCGCGGCGGAAAAAAGCGGGGGGGGTGCGGCCTCCACATCGACTTCCCCACCGGACGGCGAGGGAAAGAAATTGGACGCTGTGGGACGCAGAGTCATCTCGTCTGCAGCGACGACGATTAAAGCTGCCAACGCCTTGGCTATCGTGGGCCGATACGACAGGGAGCTCGGGTACAAACTGGCTCCCCTGCTGGACTTCTTGCCGGACGACAAGAGGGCAGAGGCCCTGGAGATCCTGCAGGAAGGTGAGGTGGCTTCGGACCACGCCATTACCGTTGCGACGGACATCGCCGACACTGGGTTCCGCCAGTTGGGCAACGGCGTTTGCCTTAGGCGGCGTGGATGGCTCAAGGCTACGGACTTCCGTCAAGACGTTCAGACCAGAGTCCTGGACATGCCCTTCGATGGGAACAACCTGTTTGGGAAAACAGTGGACGATTCCCTTCAGGCCATTAAAGCGGACACCGAGACGGCCCGGGCCCTTGGAGTTCTGCAACAACGACGGACGCCCTTTCGGAGCAGCGGAGGCAAGGGCGCCTCCAAAGGTTCCGGCGGCGGTTTCTCCTCCTACCGTCAAGCGGCCCGCTCGTCGTCTCAGGAGGCCTACAGAGGACGAGGCAAGTCTGGCGGACCCCGCCGTCGTCGCCAAGGACAAGGCGGCAAAGCCTCGTCGAAGCAGGATTGAACCGGCCGTGGGGTCGGGCCCCCACCGAAGCACCCCGGTGGGAGGCCGGCTGGCGAGCTTCGTCAGCGTGTGGGAGTCCATCTCCACTGACCGTTGGGTGCTGGACACCTTGGCCCGGGGCCACGCGCTCGAGTTTCAAAGAAAGTGTCCGCGCGTCCCCCCCGTGGCCAGGAAAGAACTTCACGTCCCTCAACTTCTCCTGGAGGTAAAGGCGATGCTCAGGAAGGGCGCCATCGAACTCGTCCCAAAGAGGCTTCGGGGCTCCGGAGTTTACTCGAGATACTTCCTCGTGAAGAAGAAGACGGGGGGATGGCGCCCCATCCTGGACCTGCGACGTCTGAACAAGTTCATCAAGGCACAAAAGTTCCGGATGGTCACCCTCCAGCACGTCCTGGGTCAGCTGGAGGAAGGAGACTTCCTGTCGTCGTTGGATTTGGAGGATGCCTACTTCCATATTCCCATCCTGAAGGGGCACCGAAAATTCCTCAGGTTTGTGGTCCAAGGGCGTCATTACCAGTTCAAAGCCCTCCCCTTCGGACTACGGTCGGCACCCAGGGTGTTCACCAAGTGCCTCGCACCGGTGGCGGCGCAGCTGCGCCGCGAAGGGATCCACGTCTACCCCTACCTGGACGACTGGCTCATCCGAGCCAAGACAAGGGAGCTCGCCGTGGTTCACACGGCAAGGACCGTCCAACTTCTCACGGACCTCGGATTCTCCGTGAACTACGCCAAATCCCACCTGGTACCCGCGCAAGACGCTCTGTTTCTGGGAGCGAGGCTCAACACAGTGTCCCTTCTGGCCTCCCCGTCGGAGGAGAGGACCAGGACCATCCTGGGCAAGGTGCAGCGGATGTTGGTGGCCGACACGGCCAAGGTGAGGTCCATCAAGTCCCTCCTCGGAATGATGTCTTCCTGCATCTACCTCATTCCCATGTGCAGGCTCCGGATGCGCCCGTTGCAGGAGTTCCTGGACGCGCGCTGGATCCAAACGACGGGCAGCTTCGAGGAAAGGATCACACTCGACGAGAGTTTCCGACGAGCGATCCGGTGGTGGGGCACCCGCGCGCATCTGACGGCGGGCATGGACTTCCAGACCCCAGCCCACCAGGAGACAGTGACCACGGATGCCTCCCTGGAATGGTGGGGAGCGCACACCGAAAATCTGCACGCAAGAGGCCTTTGGCTCCCGACGGAGAAATCCTTACATATCAACGTCCTGGAGCTCCGTGCAATGTTTTGGGCCCTCAGGTCCTTCCTTCCGTCCCTCAAGGGCAAGGTGGTGAGGATCTTCACCGACAACACCACCACCATGTTTTACATCAGGAAACAGGGCGGAACCAGGTCCCCAGCACTGTCCAAGGAAGCGCAGGACCTGTGGCATTGGGCAGTCGCCCAAGGGATGTTTCTGGTGCCGTTTCATCTGGCAGGGATAAAAAACACCATCGCCGACTCACTCAGCAGGGAGCTGCGCTCGTGCCACGAGTGGGAACTATGGCAGGATCTAGTGGATCGCCTCTTCCGACGGTGGGGCACACCCCAGATCGACCTGTTCGTGACGGCGACGAACTCCAAGTGCCGGAGGTTCGCCAGCAGGTTTCCCCAGGCGAGGAGCATGGGCGATGCTTTCTCGTTCCCCTGGGAGGGCCTGTTCCTCTACGCATTCCCTCCTTTGCCACTGCTAATACGGCTCGTCAACCAGCTCAAGAGGTCACGGTGCAGGATGATCCTCGTCGCACCTGCGTGGCCGAGGCAGATATGGTTCCCGGACCTTCTGGACTTGTCAGCGTCCCCGCCAATCAAGCTGCCGGTGGACGCGGATCTGCTCTCCAGGGAAGGGGGCGCCATCCTCCACCACGACCCGAAATCGCTGAACTTGCAGGCCTGGCTCCTGCAGCGCTAGAGTTTGGAGGATACGACATACCGGCCGACTGCAGAGAGGTTCTTGCAAAGGCCAGGGCGTCCTCGACTCTTAAATGCTACGGACACAAATGGAAGAGGTTTTCTGTCTGGTGCCACGCACAGAAGATTAACCCTCTACGGATTACGGCTCCCCAAGTACTGCCGTACCTGCTGACGCTGGCCAAAGCTGGACTGGCACACGCGTCCATCAAGATTCATCTTGCTGCGATCTCCCGATACACCAGAACCACGGGCCGGTCGTCCCTGTGGTCTCATCGTCTGGTGAAAGAGTTCATGAAGGGACAGTTCAGATCGTTCCCGCCGGTGAAGGCTCCGGCCCCGGCGTGGGAGCTCAACGTGGTGCTGACCAAGCTCATGGGACCTCCGTTCGAGCCTCTGCACTCGGCCCCGTTGAAGTTTCTGTCGTGGAAAACAGCGTTTCTTGTGGCCATCACCTCCGCACGACGGGTGGGAGAGATCCAGGCCCTTTCCTGCAAGGCCCCGTACTTGACTTTTCACGACACGAGGGTAGTGCTCAGGACACACCCCTCCTTCATGCCCAAGGTACCGTCGGACTTCCATCTCAACGAACCCTTGGTGTTGCCTGTGTTCTTCCCGTCGCCTTCGTCGCCGGCTGAGAGGACTTTGCACTCGCTGGATGTGGCTAGAGCGCTGAAGTTCTACGTGGACCGCACAAAGTGTTTTCGGAAGACGTCACAACTCTTTGTGAACTTTGGACCTGTCAATCAGGGGAAGGCTCTCTCGAAGGCTTCCATTTCCAGATGGCTCTCCGGCTGTATCATGTACTGTCATCGGTTGGCAAACCGACCGCTGCCTGGCCGTCCGAGAGCCCATTCCACCAGAGCGATCGCAGCTACCACGGCGTTCCTTTCTGGTGTGCCCCTGCTGGACATATGCAGGGCTGCTACGTGGAGGTCGACGCACACCTTCACGAAATTCTACTGCGTCGATCGGGATTCCAGGGAGGAGTCCAGGGTCGGCCAAGCAGTGCTGCGCAACCTGTTCGCCTGAGGTGAGCCTGGTGAGGAGGTAAAATGCTTAATGTTGAGTTTTATGTAATGCTTAATGTTGAGCCTTTGCCACCTCCCGTGGTTGTGCATGTGTGTACTGCTATGTATTCTTTATTCATGAGCATGTGAATCCATGCCAGACCCCATGCTGGAGAAGGAACAAGTTACTTACCTGTAACTGTTGTTCTCCAGCATGGGTCTGGCATGGATTCACATGCGAACCCTCCCGCCTACCCCTCTGCGGCTCTTCACTTGGTCATACTGCCACTTCACGTGCTCCCAAATCTGAAGATGGCTGCCAGAGGCGGTGCTTAGGTAGAGGGCAGTCATTGGCTGTGGTCAGTATGACGCAGAGACCAGTGATTGGTTACTACTACGAAAGACAGATCAGAAACGAAACTGATACTGGTTTTTTCTTTACCGAGGATTCCCAGCCTGACGACGGGGAATATTCATGAGCATGTGAATCCATGCCAGACCCATGCTGGAGAACAACAGTTACAGGTAAGTAACTTGTTCCTTATTATTTCACCCTCTTAGGTTATCACCCAAAAATAGATTTCCATTTTTACCTCTTTGTTGATCCATGCCACATTTGTTGCACTACATAGAAGCATTAACGCAGCTGCTTACATCAGGCCTGTCACCCCAACATACCTTCCACCTCTAGTCATTATGATGTTTGTCACTTGTATTGGGAACAGGTCCCTTATCCAAATAATAACAATGCTGGCATACACAGAAAAGAATGATCCAGTCACTTTACAATTTTATTTACACTGAACTTTGGAATACTCATGTGCCAATAGATGTGTTTGCTGTGGCACGGCTACTGCCACCTGCTGGTCAGACACACTGAGATTCTGCTTCTTTTTACCACCCTGCTGATGTCTCCAACATTGCAGCTCAGAAGGTTGTACTCTGTCATATCTATAATATTTACCCTGTATTTTGCAATCACTTCTAAAATCCAACGATGTCTGAACATGCATACACATTTTGAGAACTAGCAAAGCACTCCCCCACAAGTGCCTTCCTTTAACCCATCCATCACATTCCGAACCATAATGATGCAGCATTAGCAAGCATTTACCAGCTGAATACAATCTATTTTCTGAATCTCTTCACCCTTCCAACAAGCAACACTCAGTGAACACCCATGAATTTAAAGGGTGCCCTACTTTGTACAATCTTTCTCTGTCAGTTAAGAAAAAAGGCCCTGCTACCAGATCCCGAGAGACCACATATGATGGTGTGCAGATGCTGTTAGTTTGTAATATATTCCATTACACTCTGTGAATAATCGCAGAAATTCGTCCCTTCTCCCCAAGCCCCCTCCCCCCCACCTTCATAATGTTAGGGGGATAAGCCTGCTCCGCAATACCCTCCCCCTTGGGTAGAGGCAAGTGGGACCTCCCCAGAGAGACTCCCTCTATGGGGACAAGGACTCCCGTTCGCAAAAGGAACTCCCTAGAGGACCTTCCAAAACACCATGTTTTAACCTTCCTGATAACAATCTATATGAAGAGAAGGTCAATATGTGCTATTGCCAGCATGAAATTGAAACTCTCCTTAAAAGTTCCAATCTTACTGCGACGAGGAAGAGGAACAGCACGTGCCCTATGGCTACATCAGCATAGCAAGGGGAGGAACCTGGGGAAATAACAGAGAGCGTGCAAGTTTCACAGAGAGACGCACGCTGAATCAGTAGAGCAGCTGAAGCAAGATGCACAGTGTCTTCCAGTCGGAGGAGACCAAGTACTGACCGGTGTGCTACTGTCCGTTGCAAGAAGGTCAGATGAACTGAAGTCAGACGCGTGGCGTGCTGAGACAAAGGAGGGAGAAGGAAGCCGAGAATGGTGGCACAACCGGAGAGCGTCTGTGGTGGACCAGAGGTCCGCATAACGACACCAAAACCATTCTGCCATAGCCGATACCGGGGAGACAGGAACGCCATCCGCGAAAAACAAAGAGAGACAACGCGGTTGAACACCCGAGATGCCAGAGCATGAGGAAAGAAAGTCGATCCTCGCCAAACGAGAATCCTGGTGATGCTAACCCTAAGCACAAAAGGAGGATAACGGGAGACCCAGGCAAGGATATGAGAATCATTACGAAAATGCTCATACTCATCATAGTCAAGAGAGAAAATGTAACAAAAGTGAATGAGAATCATTACTGGAATGCTCATACTCGTCACAGTCAAGATAGAGAAAATGTAACAAGAGTGAATGAGAATCATACTCATGCTCATACACGTCAAAGTCAAGAGAGAAAACGTAACAAGAGTGAATGAGAATCATTACTGCGATGCTAATACTCATCACAGTCAAGAGAGGGAAAACATAACAAAAGGGAATGAGGGTTGTTGTTGGAACACTCATACTCATCTCAGTTTTAAAGAAAGTGTTGTACAGCCAGTACAAAGAGAAGAGGAAATAATTATGTTTTGGAAAGGAACCAATGAGTAAGGATTCATACCAAAAAGGCGTGCGTAAAATAACAGAGCAAGATATAGAGGAGAAACCTGAGACTAAGCTGGAACTTTGTGCAAAGATATTCAGAAGAAGAGAAACAGGAAATCAAAATTCATTAACTATTTAGGAAACTAAGAAATAGCCCAGAAGGAAAAGGTCATTGTTGGATAAAATTCTCAGGGGGACAGAGACGGATCCCCCTGTGTTGGAAGAAAGCAAGATAAGAAACAAAACTCTAAAACAGCAACGAATGAACTGTACAAACTGATAAAAGAGATCACTAGAGAATACCTGAAGATTATCTATTAAAAATGGCTGAACCATAAGCTAACAAATCTCAGGAGAAGAGACATTCCCAGTGTTTTGAGTTGTAAACCTAGTGGTATGGTCGATAGGTTAGAGTTGGACGACGGACTTTTATCATGAATGGACTTTCACTGATGACTGACGATCACCGTAGCTAGTTTTGTTAGGTAGGTATGCCCTGTAGAATAGGGATAGACAGGCCTTCTTAATATTCTTTAACAAATACCCAGAGAAATGTCTAACCAGAGTCCTTCTTCTGGCCTACCACAATGCCCTTTCTTTTTTACTTCCCAAAACTCATTATATTATTGCCTACTAGTACCACAGTTTGGCTCCCATTGCTCTTTCCCAGTGCTTACTTATTCTGTAAAGACAAAAAGTCTGCTATTTAAGCCCCCATGGTATCAGACCTCGGTTATAACTCATTGACAATACAATTAATTATTATTATTTTTTTTATTTGTTTATTGGCATTTTAATTTAGGTGTAAACACTTTTTCAAGAACATGTTACTTCACTAAGTATAGTAAGCCAAAATGAACAAAGAAAGAGGAAAACAGAGAACAAGGGGAAGGACAACCGTAGTTGGGTCAGGGGGAAAGGAAACAAAAGGAAGCCAACCAAAAAAGCCAACCAATCTCATGCAGATACTGTCCATATATGACGTTCTCTGTCTGCTTCGCCTTTTACAACATGTAGAGCACTAATTATAAAGGTCACTGCCTGCGTGAGATTAAAGAACAAACAGAGCGTTTTACCGCTGACAAGGCTGACACATTACCCACAACTCGCAACGTTTCACAGTGGTTTATCATCTGATGTGTAAAGGGCAACGTGAACCAATGCCTTCCAAGCTTCAGAGTCGGAATCTAGCATTGCGCGAGACATATTTACCATGGCTGCATGCCCGCTGCCATTATTTGTCCGTGAATTCCTCCCCCAGATCCACTTCCCATGTGGCCCTAAGCTTCATCTGATCCACAGTCACACTATCAACCAAGGCCTTATATATTCGGGACACCGGTCTCCATCCATCCTCTACCTCGTACATGAGTGTAAGGAGCATATGTGGTTGCGGTTCTTCCAGCCAAGTGGGCCAAGCACGTTTAGCAAACTTGGTTATCTGTATATACCTAAGGAACTGCCCCTTTGAGAGACCTTCTGTCTGGATGAGGTCTGAGAATTCTCTGTAAATGTTATTGTCATACATTTCACCCCATGTCGCAATGTCAGCATCTTCCCAGCATTGTGCTTCAGCTCCTGCGGGTCCCATTGTGTGCTAACCATCAGAGATTTGTGCGGGGAGTATGGATGCGCAAGCTGCAAAATTGTCATGGTCCGTCGCCAGATTTATCTGCCCAGCATAAATAGTAGGGGGTGTGGGACCTGGTTGCTCAAGGGATGCCAGAGAGCATCTCGCAGGCGCACTGGCTGTATCAGGGTCTCCAGTAGAGTATATTCTGTGTTAGGCTCATCCGTCAGCCATTTGGCAGTGAAACCAAGTTTCGCTGTCAGATAGTAGTACTCTGTTGGGCAGCTGTACACCGCCCTATGCAAAAAGAAGCGTCAGTATCATTGTAAATAGTCTATGTCTCTTGTAGCCCCACAAAAAGGTTCTAAGCATGGTTTCCAACTCTCTAAAAAAGGTAGCTGGAATGTAATAGGTGACAATGGTGAACCTGTATAACAAATGTGGTAATATAATCATCTTTGTGATGGCCACCCTTTCCATAAACGAGAGGGGTAGTTCAGACCAGAATACCATTGATCTTTTGACTCCCTCCACCGCTCTCTGTGTTTAGAGCATGTGTGCGTTCTGGGGTGTGTGCTATCTTTATACCCAGGTACCAAAATGAGTCGTGTTCCCACTTCAGTCCCCAGATTAATGTCTGGGTTAGTTCATTGTCATTCAACTTTGCCAGTGGGAAAAGACATGATTTTTGTTTATTAAATACGATCCCAGATTATTTTGCAAAATTATCTAATATCTCAAGCATCAAAGGAAGGTTGTGGTGTGGCTGGCATACGTAAAGTAGGACATCGTCGACATACAGTGAAGTAGGTGTGTGGTATTGCCTATACGTATCACAGCCACTAGGAACTCATGTCTGAGGTATACTGTAACAGGTTCAAGCGCTAGGATATAAAGCATTGGGGAAAGAGGACAACCTACCTTGACGGGTCCCTCTTTGGATGTCCCTTTGCTTGGCGATATGACGCCCTGTTCTTACTCTTGCAGTGGGGGAAGTGTAGAGTATTTTAACCCATCACCTAAAATGTGAACCAAATCCAAAGCTTTTTAATGTAGCCTCGATCCATCCCCAATAAACGGAATCAAAAGCTTTAACCGCATCAAGTGATGCTACTACATAATGTTCGTCATAGCTATGCGTCTACTCAACTACATGTTGTAGTCTGCAAAGGTTTAGGGTGGTGTTGCGCTCCGGGACATATCTGGTCTGGTCCGGATGTATTAGGGTCTTTATGCATTGTCGAAGACGAGACGCCAACATCGTTGTTAATAACTTGACGTCACAATTTAGCCTGGGCAATGGTCTGTACGAATCGCACGTCTGGGGGTTTCCCTGGCTTCAGTATGGGGACTATCCAAGTCTCCCTCATTGTGTCTGGGAGTTTGCCTGTCTCGGAGGCTTCTTCTAAGACCTTCAGGAGTGTCGGAGCTACTATGTTTTGTAAAACTCTGCAGGTAGACCATCGCTACACGGGGTCTTCCCTGAGGCTGACGCAGTGATCGTGCATTCTAATTCCTGCAGGGTGAAGGGTTGGGCCAGGGAGTCACGTTTGCTGGTAGTGAGCTTCGGGTGGGTGATGTCTGTGAGTACTTCTTCTATTTCATCTGCAGGGACTCAGGTATTGTGACTGTACGGTGTAGCGTAGTATGTGGCGATAATGTCATTAATTGCTGTTTGCGCCTTCGATGTTTCCCTGCATTCATCTTTCAGTTGTGTGACCAGGGTTTTTGAGTGTTCTCTACGGCAAAGCCAGTCAAGGAGTCTCCCTGATTTGTCCCCTTCTGCGTGCGTGCGCATGGTATTAGCCGCATAGTCAAACTTGGACAGGGGTTCCCAAGTAGCTTGGTGGTCATCACGGACCTCTCTAAGGGTACGCATAGTGGCTCCCCCTGCAGGATGCATTGTTTCCAGCTCTCTCATTCTAAATTCTACAGCCTTAAGTTCCTTTTTCAGTTGCCTCAGAACACCTCCAGCCCCTGCTATGACTTCCCCTCTAGTGACCACTTACAGGGTTTCCCAAAACGTCCCCCACCTTTTTTACACTACCAATGTTTTCTTCAAGGAAAAGGGCCAGTGTTTCTCCAAGCTGCTCCTTGAAGGTCAGGTCTAGCAGTACATCAGTGGGCATGCGCCACATGGGAACTGGGGTGTGCGGTGCCTCAGCGTTCCACTGTATAATAAGGGGGGAGTGGTCTGATATGACACAAGCCATGTATTCTGCGCTAGTAAGATTCTGTAGGTGTTCTGTGCTCACAAAATAATAATCAAGCCTTGTGTGGAGATCATGCAGGGAAGAATAGAAGGAGTCTTCCCTCAAATCCGGGTGGAACTCACGCCACACATATGTAAGGGCGAGATCTGATAGCACAGCATTGAGGGCCGTCGTCGCCGGAGAGGCTTGAATATTGAGTGGTGTGGACTAGTCAAGACCCGCGTCATACACACAATTGAAGTCTCTGCCCAATAACAAAAAGGCATCTCTGTGGGGGGTAATACAGGGTGCAAGTGCTTGTATGTGCACTGGTATGGCATAGTTAGAGAAATATGAATTGACCAAGACTACTTCCACACTGCCTATATGCCCCTTAAGGATGACATATCTGCCTTCAGTATCTATATGGCTGCTCAGTAACTGAAAGGGTAAGGAGCTGTCTACCCATATAGGAGTACCCCTGGCATGTTTGGAGTATGGAGCCCATATACAGCGCCTCACCAATATTTAGTGACAGCATCCTGTTCCTTTGCTGTTAAATGAGTCTCCTGCAGTAGGGCTACTGAAACCTTCTTGCGCCGGAGATATGATTTAACCCTATTTATGCGCATGTAAGTGCCAAGGCCCCTGAAATTGCATGTAATCATTCTAATCTGCGTCATCATTCCATGTATGTGTTTGTGAGTGGAAGGCGCCAGGGTTTGGCATCCTAAAGCACATTCAGATGAATCGCTGCAAGCAGTGTACTATGCAATAGAAACAGCAATCATTTGTGCACTCTAACCAATTAATGAAGCATAGAGAACAGAAGGCATCAAACCTCGTCTTGGTTGGATCTATACAACTCAACTTTGTTAACCAACCCCGGAACGTGGGGTTCCAACTTTGCCCAACAGTTGCAGTCAGTTTGGGCTTGCCGGCGCACACCTCCCATAGTGTGCACCGGCCCACAAATTCAGCAGGGGTAGCCTGCCAAATATCCATATGGATCTGGGGGGTTTCCTCTGGACCATAGTGGGCTGGGTCTCCAGCTCCAGCATAGTAGCTGCTGTTGTAACAGGCTCGTTGCCGCTTTGAGGCGATGTGTCTTCCCCTCTCTTCTTTCAGTTTCATTATCCCGCCTGCTTGGTATCCGGACATGCCCTACAGTTAAGCGGTGTGGCCGGAGGTGTCTATAGTGTCTAAGTGGCTGGAGTCTTCGTCTTGTGCTGGGGTGAGTCGTCATGCATATCCAGATTATGCTCCAGCACACCTATTCCGTTGTTGTTGTACCAGAGGGGTATAGTCTGGGTATATGGCTACCTTTGACCCACCCCGCTCGATTTCTCCTCCGTCTCTAGAGCACTGCAACAACACTTCCCTATCACAGAAATTCAATATTTTGGCAACAATTGAGTGGGGGTACGACCCAGGTGAGGGCTTTTTCTGGAGAGACCTGTGCGCCCTCTCTACTGCAAATCCCTGTGACAGTTTACTGGCGCTGACTTCCTGTAAGAACAGGTTTTCAATGTATGTTGTCGGATCTCTGCCCTCTGTATCTTCTGTAATGTCCAGTACGCAAACATTATTCCTGCAGGAGCATCCCTCCGCATCTTCCACTCTTTGTTCCAGGTAGTGATTCTTGGCCTCAAGGGTTTTCAGCCTGGCAGCCAAGTCTGCAGCAGTAGTGGCAGTTTCTTTCATTTGCACTTCTGCGGTTGTGACTCGCTCTGCCAATGTTCGCACATCGTGTCGCAGCAATTGCACTTCAATGTTAACCTCATCAATTGTATGTTCTAGGGAGGTTCTCAAAGCTGCTACTGTAGCCAACACCTTGTCTTCTGGCAGTTCCACACAGGCAGCAGTATCTGATGGTTCTAAACCGCTTTCCATTGTGTCCGATATCGCGATGTGTGTCACGGGGGGCTGGCACCTCACTGCCGCTTATCTTCGTAAACCCTCTCTTTTGCCCTGGAGGCACAGACAAATGTGCCAGGGGTAGCGTTTTACCTTGACCAGTTATCAGTTCCTGGGTTGCCTACCCTGTTTCACTCTCCCAGGATCTATTAGAAAGCAGTAGTGTTATTCTGCAGACCACGCGCAGTTTGCAGGTGTATAGGTAACAGCCGTTTGCTGGCTTGCTGTGCGCCCCAGCTGGGGGGCAGCAGGACGTTTCTATCCAGGTGCAATTTCAGGGTCCACTCGTCTGCAAGTTGCCAGTGTTGTCCCAAGACATTTGGATGGTACGTTCTGAGTGACCGTCCTCCGTAGCGCGCGTATCTCACAGAATGGCCAGCGATCCGTGTAAGTGCGGGAACTACAGGGTGTCTTCTTGGGTAAGCTTGCTGGGCAGTCTCTCTTGCACCCTTTCCCACCTGTATGTATGGGAGCAGCATGGTAACAAGTCAAGTGATTAATATATTACATACACGTAGCAAGATTCAGCGTCCTGGCAGGGAGAGCTGCAGCCCTGTAATGTAGGTGGCCTTATATTGAATCAATTGCAGGACCTAAGGGTAGGGAGGCTCGCACAGTCATCCTGTAAGCTTTTCCTCACTCCAACACCCACTGGGAGGCCACCAAGCACCCGCTTCCGTATAGGGCCCAGTACTCCTGCTCCGATGAGCTGCTCTCTCACCAGGTAAGAGCCCTTCAAGGGTATGTGGGGGTACCAAGTGGAGCTGTAACTAGCGCTCAACCAAAGGGAGCAGCGCTGCCACCTACCAGTTCTCAGATGCTGGGCCACCACCTCCGCCTTCTATCAGGCCGCCACTGGATAGTTTCTTTGATAAGCTCTTGTAGCTCTTCCAAAACTTGGGTCTTGTACTCTCTGGAGTACTATGCTTATAACATTTTCCTTTCAGGAGCGTTCTCACACTGTTGTCTAAACTCATAGACCTTCCCCAGTCTTTAAGTTCAAGCTTTCCAAGCTTAGGTATGTCTTGATCCCAATTAAGACTTTCTTTCTCCTGGGTTCTCTTTGTTGGGATATTTATTCCTCTATCTTTTTCACTTGCCAGTCTTATCTCACATGTTTCATACTCTATGTCCCGTCCCCTTTCCTCCATACTTTTGGGACATTGCATCCTTTGGGACGTGACCGGAGCACTTTTGTAAAGAGCATAAAAAATGTCTTTTGTCCTTCTTTTATTTAAATGCGTGGTACCGCACTTGGCCCTAACCCTGCCCTGCTGTACTCTGACCGCACATCGCCCTTCAGTCCTTTTCTCCGCTTGGTCTGGGCTGGACGCACTAGCATCCCTTGGAATTTTTTTTTTATTCCCTTTGTCCTTCCTTCCTGCTCCGGTCATCTAGTCCTCCGTCTATGCTGGAGCATCTGGGATTTCATGTCCTGTTCTTCATGCGAACGTTGCTTCGCGAGGGCTGATCCCCACTCTTTGCTTGGAGTGTCTAGGCTCGGACCATCGCTGGGATTTGTGCTTCTACTGCGACTCCCTCTCCATCCAGGCACTCCAACGTCGTCTTCTTTGGTGGGAGGAAGTGTTTCAGCGCGTTCCTCCACCTCATTTCCAGCTTTTCATCGACGAAAAGAAGAAGCCCGCAGTAATTTCTTTACTTTCTACGGTGCCCAGGCTAGGGGACTCCTTCCCGGGGTCTTCCAGGTCCTGGAGGGGCTTGTGTAGCTCTGTCACCAAAGGTTCCCCTGAGGTGCCTCAAGGGCCTAATAGGCGCACCAGAGTGTTCTCCGAGAGTTCCTGCAGCAGACCTGCCAAAACCGGACACCGTTCCGAGGTTCACCATTTGGGTGCTAAGGTTCAGCCCAGTTCGTCTGTGGCCCTGGATACTGGGGTACAACCTGAGGTCAGTGTTTCTGGAGCTTTTCATACCGAGTCACGGCTCGAGGCCCCTCTTGAGGGATCTATACGTCCTGTGTAAAAGCCTGAGGTTCCTCTTCTTGGGGCTAAAGTCAGTACCAACAGAACCGAGAGATCCTCTTTGAAAGTCTTGTCAGTGAGGTACATCCCTCAACCGTCCCACGCTCAGGGTCGTGGTGGTACCGGTTCTGTCGAGGGAGCAAATAGGACGGTCACAGACCATAACCTCTCCACTACCAGTTCTGCCGAGGTTCCTCCTTTGGAGGCTAATTCCAGGGCAGTTTCTAAGATGTCCAGTCAGCATCCGAGACCCCTCAGTACCGGCTCTGTCGAGGATCCTTGTGTCAAGGCTAAGGTGTTACTTAAGTCCTGTGACTCCGCTGAAGAGACAATTAACTCATCTCCACATGTGCGCAGTTCTCCTCAGGTGTCGACAAATTGACGGCCCAACCACCCTGGTCCACGGCAGCCATTTTGAATACCTCTCTTACACCAACGTTGACGTCGTCTGGTGCTGGGAGCATTCCCTTTGGGGCTGAGCAGCCTTTTCCACACTATGTGGACAACAAGAATCTGTTCCGCCCTTCATTCGACTAGCGTGTTCGGGCACCGCTGCCTCATACTGTCTCTCTCCCTCCTGCTTCCGCTCCACTGATCTATGTGGATCCGGCCAGTGGTGGGCCCTCCCGGCAAATATCCTCCTTGAGTTCATAGGGGTATGCCCCTCACAAGCGGCCTCTTCCTGTACCAGCGCCAAAACCTTCAGCTGAGGATGAGTTTTTTGTGAAGTTTCAGATGCTCATGCACTCTGACCCTATGAAGGCATATTTCAAAAGTCTTTTCAGGGAAATGTACCCTGAACCTCCTGGCCCACCTTCTGCCCCGGGTGTTCCAATGCAGGTCCCAGTGGTGCCACTTCCTCCACCGCTTCCTTTTGGACCTTCTCCATCTCTCCCTCCTCTGCCCCCGTTGTCTCCTATAGAGAAGACACCGGCAGACTGGTACAACACTTTAAAACCTGAGGCGGTATGTGTGGTGGACCAGTCTTCTGTTCCGCCTCGTTGGATGAGCCTCAAGCGGATCAGGATAGCGATGAGCAGCCCCGCTCGGTGAGAGCATTCCATGACCGGGTCCTGGACATGATGGCCCTCCTTGATATTCCAGTACCTGAGGCCCCCACTCCTCAGAAGGGGATGCTTTCTGGAGCCTTTACCCTTTCATCTCAGGAGCGCACGGCCTGTTCCTTCAGAAGGACGTTTTGGCTGAGGCCCGTAAGGTCTGGGATAAACCCCACACCGGGCTACGCCTCTGAGGAGATAGCCTTATTGGCTTGTCCGCTCCCTTCCTCAGCGGTGGTAGCAGCGGCCACCCTCCAGTCCAAGCCGGCCTCTGCATCTTCAACGGCAGCGGCCCAAATCCTATCCAAAGAGGATAAACTCCTGGACGCCTTGGGCAAGAAAGTCTTTGCCAAATCGGCGCTCCAACTTCATCAAGCGAACACCAAGCTTATCCTGGCAGTAGCCAATGTGAGGCTTTGTAAGGAGTTAGCCTATTTCCGTGAGTGTATTCCTGTGGATGGGCTAGATGACTTTAAAGCCGGTTTGTCGGACGCCAGACTGTTGGCACAGGATCTACTGGAAGCTGCGGCACACCATGTAGATACCTCGGCTCGAGACCTTATGGTCAGGGTTGACACCTCCTGCCATGCGTGCCTTAATGCAACACAGTTCTCAAAGGAAGTGCAAGACAAAGTACTGGACAAAAGTGAGTACCCAAACCGACAAATTTGTATCAGTCCTGGTGAAAGCTCCATCTAAGGCCCCTTATACACAGAGGTCAGGGTCCCAGACTCAGTCCTTCTCGGGATTCATGGGGTTTCAGGATCGCTGTGCGCGTTGAACTGAAGCTCCGGTTGGCGGGCCCTGCCGAAAGAAACAGCAGCTTGATTGTCGTTTTTTCTCTCAGCCATCAGCCTCTTCTCCATGGACGGGTAGTCTCCCTGCCGACAAATCATCCAAATTATATTTTTTGCCGGTCGCACGAGACTCCGGTGGCAGGACAAATCTCGTCTCATCTGGAGGCGTGGCAGACCATCAGCGAAGACGCTTACATGAACGTCCTGATATGGAGGCCGCATCGGAAATATGGGAGGGAGGGGAACACTTCCAGTTTCGTGTGCTCCCTTTTGGTCTCAGTTCAGCGCTGCATGTCTTTACGAAGATGTTGTCGGTCATCGCAGCTTTCCTCCGGCTACAGGGCGTTCATGTATATCCATATTTCTCCAGCATGGGGTCTGGCAAGGATTCACATGCTCATGAATATTCCCCGTCGTCAGGCTGGGAATCCTCGGTAAAGAAAAAACCAGTATCAGTTTCGTTTCTGATCTGTCTTTCGTAGTAATAAGCAATCACTGGTCTCTGCGTCATACTGACCACAGCCAATGACTGCCCTCTACCTAAGCACCGCCTCTGGCAGCCATCTTCAGATTTTTACCGCACGTTCATGTGTTGGGATCCTCGTGCTATTGCTCTCGAGCGTTAGTGCTATTTTTTCACGTTTTTTCTCAAAAACTTCGTTTTTTTCGGTCAAAAGAGCCTCAAGCCCCACCGACTCTCCATCCGATCAACGGGGACCCGTGTCGGACTCGTCTGCGCCCCTCAAGGGTGAAGAATTCGTCGAGCTACGCTTTTGGAGGACTCCAGAAGCTTCTCAGGCCCGGACATGGCCCAGGAGAAGGGAAGCTCGACGCCCGGAAAGCTGTTCAGGGTCTGGCCTGGATGCCAGCTGCAGAACGTCTTTAAGGAGGACGAACACTCCTTTTGTCTCTACTGCTTACATGAGGACAAGACGCACGTGGAGAAGGACTGTCCTTCTTGCCCACAGTCCTTGCCCATAGACGGCATTGAACAATCTCCAGTCCCTCCTCCAGCTCCTGTTCTACCTTGAGCTCTCAGTGAACTGACGGAAATCTTCCATGACGGTCTCTCAAGACCTGATTTTTCAGGGTTGCCGTTGCAATGCGGTCAGTATCAAGGTGTTCCTAACGGCAGACAGGATTACGGACCTATCAGCCAGATGTCAGCTCTTCCTTCAGTCTTCGCACATGACGGCTTGATGGTTCCAGAGACTTCTGGGCTTCACGGCTTCTTGCGTGCTAGCCCTTCCTCTTGCACGTCTGAAGATGAGGCATACTCAGATGGCTCTTCTGAGCTCTTGGTCTCAGGCTTCCGACCCAGATTCCAAGATAATCCCAGTTCCACCCTGCATGACCACGGATCTACAATGGTGGTCTTCAACCGACAACCTTTCCGTGGGGGCCTCCTTCCAAGAGCCCTGCCCACAAGTGACGATTACCACGGACTCCTCCCTTCTGGGGTGGGGCGCGACATTGTGTCACCTCGAAGTATTCGACCTTTGGACACTTCAAGACAGGCAGTTTCATATCAATTATCTGGAACTCCTGGCTGTTTTTCAACTGTCCATCACAAGCAAAGTAGTTCGTATTCACATGGACAATTGTGAAGCGATGTTTTACATCAACAAACAGGGTGGCACCAGGTCACCTCTCCTTGTGGACCTAGCCATACAGATTTGGGAATGGGCCATCCAGCACAAGATTTGGCTCCTGGCTCTGCACATTCTGGGTCACGACAATGTGACTGCAGACTCACTCAGCCGCCAGTCAGCAGTGGGAATTAAAGACAGATGTTCTCTCCACCATTTTTCGCCAAAGGGGCACTCCAGAAGTGGACCTCTTTGTGACTTTTACAAACAGGAAACTTCCTCTATATGCATCCAGAAACGGTCTCAGGGTCTCCTCCCTACGGGACGGTCTCGAGATTCCATGGCACAACATGAAGGCTTATGCTTTTTCTCCACTGCCTCTGATTCATCGGTCACTCTGCAAGCTCAGGAATGCATCGAACTGCTCATAGCTCCTTGGTGGCCAGCCAGATTCTGGTTCTCAGAACCTCAGCATCTGTCGATTCTTCCTCCGATCAGATTGCCGTTGATTCTGGACCTGTTTCACCAGTGCGATCACCAGATGTGGCACCCTTCCCCACAATCGTTCAGCTTGGCGGCTTGGTGCCTGAATTCAGATCTTTAGCGCAGTTTAATTTGTCCAAGGACAATATGCGCATTATTCAAGCTGCCAGAAAACGTTCTACGAGGTCTCAATATACGAGTAAATGGCTCAGTTTTTGCTACTGGTATTTAGCTAAACAACTTGACCTCAGGCACGCTACGATTGACTTTCGTTTGCATCTCACCTCGCTGCTTCAGGCATTCATGTCTTGTCTTGCAGGACTTACTTATCTGCCATTGCGGCCTATCTATCCACTGACAGCAGTTCCTTTTCTTTGACAAATCCAGTGATTAAAAGGCATTTTGCGGGTCTACTACATCTTTACCCACCGGTACGCACTCTTCATCCCAAATGGTATTTGAATGTGGTCCTCACCGCTTTATGTCATAAACCATTTGAACCCATGGCCACTACCGATCTCAAATACCTTTCTTGGAAGGTCTCCTTTCTGATCGCAGTGACATTGGCAAGGCGAGTAAGCAAACTCCAAGCTCTTTCTGTGAAACATCCGTTCCTCACCTTCCATAAGGATAAGCTTGTGCTCCACACTCATCCTTCTTTCCTTCCTAAGGTGGTTACCGATTTTCATTTGAATCAATCGATCTCCTTACTGGCCTTTTTTCCTAACCCGGCATCGAATGCCGAGAGAGTCTTACACAACTTGAAAGTCAGACGAGCCCTGAAGTTTTACCCCGACAGGACGAGTGATCTCAGGGGCTTCTCACAACTCTTTGTCACATTCGGAGACCCGAAAGGGAAACCAGCTTCAAAGGCAATTATTTCCCGATGGATTGCCTCCTGCATTTCTGAAGCCTTTACCATTCAGGGCCTTCATCCTCCGAAAGGCATCCATGCCCATCTTGTACGTGGCAAAGCAGCTGCTGTTGCCTTCCAAAAGTATGTTCCTTGGGAAACCATCACCATGGCGGCTACGTGGGTTTCCCCATGAGCTTTTTGTAAGCATTACTGCTTGGACCTGAGCTCCAGGGCTGATGCCCAGTTTGGTCAGGCTGTCCTTAAGAATTTATTCCAGTAAGGTTTTTTTTCCATCCACCCAAACTAACTGTGGTGCATGCTTGGGAATCTCCCACAAGTATGGAGAAAAGGGGACAGGACGTAGGAGTATAATAAAGTTACTCACCGTAGTGACTACCTTACTCCTAGTCCATAGTCCCCTTTCCTCCAGACACCCGCCGCCGTCCCCTCTAAAAAGTATCCACTATTACTTTTAAGTGCCAAGGACGAGTATACTCGTCCTTTTTACATAGACTTCAATAATAGCCTGGCACTTAAGGGGTTAAATGGTCTCAGACCTGGCGGTAGAAAAGGACTGAAGGGTGTTGCACGGGGCAGAGCTCACGAGGGCGGGGTTACAGCCACGTGCGGTCACCCGTGTAAAAATAAAAGAAGGACAAGCATTTGAAATGTTTGATACTTTTTACAAAAGTGCTCCGGTCCCGTCCCGAAGGACGGAATGTCCCACAAGTATGGAGGAAACGGGACCATGGACTAGGAGTAAGGTAGTCACTATGGTGAGTAACTTTATTATTACAGGATTTTATGCTGTGCTTTCTCAATTTTTCACATTTTAAGTCATAGGGCAATTTCCCTTCCTCCCATGGTATTCGTTTACAGTCTCTTTCTGTTTCCCGCATGGGATTATTAGATCCCTGTTTTATGTGTTTTTCACATCGCCAATTAGCTGGTATTATTTGTAATAACTGGTCCTTAGGACTAGGACGAGTTTCTCTCTTCATATAAAGCCAGTATTTCTCTAATCCCCCACCCAGGTTATTTGTTACTTGCTTTATCAGGTTATTACAATTCTCTTTTTACAGTTTTATATTTAGTATCTCATCCTTATGACTGGTACAAGTATCTCCATGCATATAATGGTGCCCCGACGGCCTCCTGCACTTCCCGTTCTCCCCTGTACCTGCGTGTATGCAGGGGAACCTTACAGGGCTCAGAAATTGCTTGGGTAGTCCTCTTTGGTATCTGACTTCTCGTTCCTCGGCTTCTCGATCCTCACATTCTCTGGTGTCCCGTTCTAAGCTTCGCCTCTGGCTACCGCCGTATACACGTGCTGGTGATAACTCATCACCAGCACCTGGTACAGTGTTCCTTTCTCCCACTTCACAACGGTTTCTCCATTGTTGTATGCACCGGGCGGTGTCCCGCACTGGCATTATTCACTTCTTCTCAGAATTTGTGGGCTCTGCGGCTCGTCTCTGCTCCGCCTCTCCAAGGTGCGATGGTGTTAGGGGGCTTTCCTTGCGTGCAATAATCTCTCTACCATGAAAAGAGTTCCCATCTGGTCTGTGTGGCACAGATGGAAACAGACTGCTGAGCATTTTATCGCACCATCTCTAAGATGGCGCAGGATTTTCCCAAAGTCTAACATTGAACGCAGCTTTTCAACTGTTTCCAAGGGGGCGCCCCACAAGCTATGTATGTTCATAAGAGAACGCCATGCAGAGGGATCAGAAATAGGCAGCTGAAGCGGTAAGCGTCTTGCGTCGCTTCTTTCTTGAGGACTGACGCTGTACCTATTTTTCTTCCGTTTCTAGTTCGCTGACCTGGCTCTTCCTCATATATTTCTTTGTTTCTGTGCCCGCATCGTCCTGTTTCCTTGCCCTGTACTTGCTGCTGCTCTCCTTCCTAAGCATCGATCAGATTGCCTTTGCTTGCCCTTGCCTCTCTTCATTCCGTCTTATACCTTGTTGTCGCCAGATAGCACTTTTCCATGTACGTAGCTGAACGATGCCTTTGCTCAGTTTCTGTTTTACATCAAGGGTTTTCTTCCCCCGGAGGGTTTTCCTAGGTTTAAACGATCCCCTGTTGCCAATCAGGGATCGGATATTCCTGGGGATCTCTCTTCCAGCAACTTCCAAGGTCCAACCTTCTATTAAGGTTAGCGGGCTCAACTCCCTAGCCTCAAAGGGAAAGGCTCTCCGTTGGGGAGAAGGGACGAATACCCGTGATTCGTCACAGTGCCCAACCGGCTCCTGAGATAGCCATTATATCCTCTGATCACCCTCCCCACCCTCTGCTTTTGATGAGCCTCTGACTCTGGCACATGTCAGGTTCCTTAGTATACACACTACGAAAAGAATAAAACACCTGACCGTTACACCATTAATACTGTCTCTCAATCCCTATTCTTGCCCCTGTCATCCTGTGTCTAGCAACCCAGTCTTGCCATGGATCACTGCATAGATTCCAACAGCATTCTGCCTCCATCTACTACAATACTCAAAGCCTTTGGGCACATGTTTTCAGGTGATACCATTTGACATTTGAATATCTCTCACCTCACTCCCTGCTAGTCCCTCATATCCTTATGGATCTTGTGCAGGTCATTGAAGAATGCCCTAGTGTTACCTCTAAAGTGCCATTTGTGCATCCAGTCTCAAGCAGGATCTGTGAAGAACCGTGCCGTAACAGAATGTACCCCATGTCCAGTCCTTGCAGCTGCTTGCAACTCAGGTGTAATCGCCTATGCTGTATGGAGGAAAGGGGACAGGACATAAGAGTAATTATAAGTTACTCACCGTAGTGACTAACATACTCCAAGTCCTTATTCCCCTTTCCTCCATACGTTCCATCAGCCTCCCCTCTAATAAAACTGGTGTCATTGGGCAATGTTAATCTATTGTCGACGCGTCTGTGTGGACTGAGGTGTGGCGGCGGATTCACGGCAGCACGTGCTCCCAGGGCCGCACCCCTGCACACCTCTAAATTTAAAGGGGTAGAAGGTTTTTTCTGGTGAAAAAGGTTCCGTCTCCCGCCCCTTTGAAGGGACGCCCATGCAGTACGGAGGAAAGGGGACTAGTCACTACGGTGAGTAATTTATCATCTTTTCACCGTTAAGCCTGCCTCTTCTAGTCTGCGCAAGACTTCACACACTCTTTTGTCAGTTTCCTTCTCACTCTTTGTCCCCACTGGGATGTCGTCTTGGAAACATTTTACACCTAATACCTACCTAAAAAGGTCTTCCATCACTCTCTGGAACACTACAGATGTGGATGCCAATCCAAACAGTATTCTTTTGTATTGCTACGCATCCATCAGAGTGATGAAAGCTGTTAAAGCTCACAATGCTGGGTGCAAATCTATCTGATATGCCGATGGCAAATGCAAAGTGCTATACCATCCTGCCTCAGCCATGTCATCAACATCTCATTTACTTTGATAGATAGCTAATGGCTATATATCCACCCATATGTTCCTAGTAAGGTCTCTCAAATCCTCACATAATCCTGTACGCCCATCACTACACTGAAGAACCACAACTGGGAATAACCGTTCACTATTCTCAATCAGCTCAATTATTCCCGCTTGACATAGTCCTTACAGTTCCACTCTCACTTTTTCCCTTACTCTTAAAGGTATCGGTTTGACATTGTGTACACAAGGTACTACCCCTGGCCTCACCTTTACTTGGTGACAATATCTCTTGAGCTTCACTATCCCCTTCTCAAATACCCTCTTAAACTTAAGCCCTTCTTCCCCGGATGCAATTCCATACATTGTCTCCCTTGGTGCCATCAACCAAGGAGACAATACCCCTTCATTGCTATATATATTTTTCCTGCTTTTCCCAGCATATGTGATGGTACCCTTCACAAACCCAGTCACTTCCATTCTTCCCCCACCATGTGCTTTTGGTCTTATGTAACTTTCATGTAGTGTATGCATTCTCCTGGCCAAAATCACTTTTGTATTGCTTCTCTGTTATTATTATGTATGGTTCCTTAATGGCCTCCTCACACTGGCCTAGTGTGGCTGTCTGCTGAATCCTCTTCTTGACTCCAGTATGTCCGCCGCAACACGGATATAATGTCCATTGTAATCTTCGTTTTAATAGCAGACCATTCTGCCCAACAACTCAGTAACATTTCTCTTCACACAGTATCCTGTATCCAGATGGTTTATATTTATTTCAGAATACTTCTGTAGAACAGTTACCTGGAGTCAATATGACTGCCGCTCTGTCCACTTAACCGCCTCGCCTCAATATGGCCTCCCCCTGCACTGCATGACGTAATTCCTAGGAGTAGCGATGCGCTCGACAACACATGCTTTCTCACATGGTTCCACCTACTGTTTTCGTTGTGGGTCTTTGGGATCCATCATTGCAGTCCCAGCTTCTCCATGCTGTTGTATGTTATTGTGTAACCTGTTAGTTCAAATCCTGTTAATAGGTGAGTTAATCAGTCTGCATCAGAGATATGCATTTAAGATGCAGGTAACATTCATTTGTAACACAGTTGACTTAACTTTTGACTTATCAAAAGGACTACTAAATGTTCAGTGATTCAGAACACACACTTCATCCAGGATGCTCTACTTGTAATGGCTCATAACACACAAATCATCAGGGCTGCTATACCTGTGATTGCTCAGAACACAACTCTTCAGGGCCGCTGTGCTTGTAATGGCTCACAACACACACCTCATTGGGGCTTCTATACCGGTGATGGCTCAGAACAGACACATCTCATTTGGGTTGCTATACTTGTAATGGCTCAGAAGAAGCACATCCCATGAGGACCACTATACTTGTAATGGCTCAGAACAGACATCTCATGTGGACTGCTAAACGTGTAATGGCTCAGAACAGACACATCTCATCTGTGCTGCTATACTTGTAATGGCTCACAACACACACCTCATCGGGGCTTCTATACCTGTGATGGCTCAGAACAGACACATCTCATTTGGGTTGCTATACTTGTAATGGCTCAGAAGAAGCACATCCCATGAGGACCACTATACTTGTAATGGCTCAGAACAGACATCTCATGTGGACTGCTAAACGTGTAATGGCTCAGAACAGACACATCTCATCTGTGCTGCAATACTTGTAACAGGTCAGAGCACACACCTCATCAGGGCTGCTATACCTGTGATGGCTCAGAGCACACATCTCATATGGGCTGTTGTACTTGTAATAGCATACAGTGTTGGTAAAGCATCTTCATTCAAGCAAGTGCTACATCTGGTCGGACAAACCTCTAACTCCAATTCCCAACCTAATGGCCAAAAGAAGGTTTGCACGCATCTTTCAATGGTAAAGCTGCACTAGATTTTTAAATAGAAAAGGCATCTTCAGCTTTTTGGATATTTATTGGTGCTATGTTAAAAGACAAACAGAAAAACAGGAGAGGAAGAGCAACTCTGAACCTAAGCAATACAGAAGAACAAAGGTGTGGCGGGGAGGGAGGCAAAGGGATAGAGAACATACTAGATGATTCATTACAGTAATTCGAGCAAAAGGAAGAGAGAGCAATGGGCTATATTATAGGGCAACAAAGAAAGTGAGAAGGGAAACCCAGTTAATAATAGGAAAAACAAAATAGGAGTGAGGGATAGAAGCAGAGCAAAAGAGACATTTGGAGACAGTGGAATAAAGCACAGATCAACAGCAGGTAGGGAGATATGGAAATAGAAAAGCAAGACTAGAGAAGAGCAGGCCTAGAGAAGGGCAGAAAGAAAATCAAAAGGGGTAGCAACCACAACCGAGAAAATGAAAAAAACATATAGCCAGAGTAATGACATGTGCGAGGAAGAGGAGTTATATCAACCGGTACAGCGAGATATAGGAGGTAAAAAGTAACAACAGAATGCAGAGATGGGAGAGGCAGAGTGACAGAGAACCAGACCGCAAATTGTGGCATCGCAACACTTAAGGGTGAGCAACAGAAAGTGAGAGACGGGGTGTTAGGGAGAATTCTCAGAAATGTGCCAATTCCCTTCACCGTAGAGACCCCCAGCAACTTTTCTGGATTTTGAGGACTTGATTTTTTTAACCTGGAGAGAGTGAGACCCTTTTTCCCACTCTCTCATGTATTTTTATGTGTATATTACCTCTGTGTTTCTTTTGGTTATGGAGTCTGACAAACTCCATAGGCATCATCTTTTACATTGTATCACAAAGCACCTTCAGTGCAGTGACACAGGGAAGTCTTCCAGATTTCCCAAAGGTTTAAATACCTTCTTTGGGATAAACTACTGTTTCCCAGAGCAGTAAAGTGAAATTGACTTTACTTACCATTGTAATTTTCTAGACCCAGCACACACTATCTTACAATAGAGTGCTGGAGGGTTTACTTAGTATCCCCTTTGTCTAGCTTTTCATGTAACATTTGTTTGTTACCCTTTCCTCACTGAATGGCTGGTGGCAGTGGTTTTCTTTGAACTACCATAGTAAATATTTACCGTGGGTTGCGTTCGTGGCTCTGGTAAAACAACCACGGGAGCCATCTTTGACAAAATGACCCCCGATCCTCTTTTTTGCCAGTTCTTTGTGGAAAGGTCCTTCTAGAGATTTTCTCTGTGTGCCAAACCACGTTTGGTCTCTTTGTTCATTCGCTTTTGGCGGGCTTCAGGAGTGGAACCTGAATTTGGCTCCAGAGTGTCTGGGGAGGCAGGAAGTGAGGGAGGTGCCCGAAACCCCTTGTGCTTAGTCTCCTAGGAGACCTGAATGCACTCTGTGGTGATTGACTGGCTGACTGCCCAGCAAGGACAGCCTCCCTTCTGGGTGAGTGACAGCTAGGCTGGAGTGAATGGGAGAGAATGAATAAAAGGCTAGTCTTTTGGCTTGGAAGGCAGAGTGGACCACTGGACGAATGAACCGAAGAAGAGCTTGAAGAGGACGCCTGCTGCAACTCATGGACCGTTGGTTTGCCCGGTGAAGCCCTGCTGCAGTACCAAATCGCCAAGTTTGCATCGACAGAGAAGCCCTTGCAAGGATGACTTCTTCCCTTGAGTTGGTGGGACCAATAAACTCCAAAGTAAGCCACCTGTACATCCATCTCGGAGCTGGTTGAATTTCCACAGAGTTGCTACTGGAAACCTTATAGCCAGGAAGAGGAACACCAGATTGTGTGTGTTGCTTTTAAGCTGGCCTAGAGCTTTTGGAAGATCCTTTGGACTCCCAGGAAGCAGGACTGATCGAACCTGAGCCTACTCAACAGAGTGCGGGACCCCAGAAGCAAGGAAGGTTCACCTCAACAGCCAGGAACCGCAGCGTTGCTATTTGCGGTAGACGCAAGGAGCTAAAACACTGAACAGCCACTGAGAGTGAAATTTGCGGGTTGCAAGTTTTGACTGTCCCAGTGCATTGCAGGAGTCCCCCGACATCCTCCCACGACTGAGGCCCAATAACAGTGAGATCTACAGTGCTGCACAGGAACAGAAATCATCAGCTGCATCTTTTCTTCATTTCCAAGGTAATGTAAAACAAGCTAAAGAGAACTTACCTCTTACTGTAGAGTTGTTTTGAAACTTCTACAACTCACAAGCCTAATCAGCTTGTGGCCCTACATTTGATTCTTCTTTTCATCAGAGACTCCTTAGAACTTGTGCAAAGACTTTTGCCATTTACTTACCAGATGTGCTTCATCCTATACAAGACCTTTGTCCATTGACTTTGGCTTAGTCTATTGAATTGTATGACTTTTCTTGGGGGATCTGAAAGTATTTGCCTACTTAAGAATATTTGTGATCTCTTGAGTTCTAATAACCTTTGCCTTCTACCAATTTCTAAAAGTATTCTGAATGCAACAGTAAGGTATTAATGTCCCCAGCACCCTAGTTATTGAAGTCACCTGTGGGTGTATGTTGTGTCTGTGGGCCATCCCAAAAGGGTCATAACTGGTTCAGAAAAGTGTACAGTATTGAAGTGTATTTGTGTGTTACTAGTATATTGTTCCCTTCTAAAGAAGGCTTTATAACTGACTGATACATTTTTTTATAATTATTTATGCAAGAAACCTTGAGTGTAAGAGTCTATTTAAATACCTGTAACTGTGAATCTTGTGTAACTCCTCTTGAGATAAGGCTGGCTGCTCAACACGCTACCAAAACTGTTAGTACAAGCTTATACCAAAGGTTGGGTTGCCTATACCTGTAGTCATAGTTGTTTGTAGTGTTCCCAGAGGGTACTGCATACAAACCTTGCCTAACAAGGGTAAACAAAGTAGCAAAGGGAAGGAGAGATGGCGCACACACATGGAGTGGCTGTCAAGCAGGTATTGCCAGGCTGCAACAGTAGAACCGAGAGGCAGAAAAGTGATGCTGATAGAGTGAGGGACTTGATTTATGAATCACCTGATGTAACTAGCTGGCATCTGTAGTAACTCTTAACAGAGTTTGTGCCCAAGTATCATGAAGATGAAGCTGGATAGTATGCATCTACAATGTTCTTGTGTGGGGAAAATGTTTTCCACAGGTGCAATACATTATTTAGAACCACTTGGAAATACAGCTGTTTTGACACTTATGTTTTCAAACAAAGTTTTAATTTTACGCATAAATCAGATAGTTGCCCGACACTTTTTACTCTATTGCGAAGGAGGAAAATCATTTTTAAGCTCTTGAAAATGGATTTACTCTCTAATTCCAAAAATTGGGAGTAAAATACTCTCACTACAAAATCTTATCTGAAGGCCCTGACTGTCACTTATGGTCGTGTTGACCTTCTATTCTTCTGTGGAATGTCACCACGCACAGGGCTAAGATACTACAGTAAGCCTGTTTTGAATGCCTTCCAAACTAAGGCACTTTATTGCTCTGAACTTTTTTAATGAAGAGTATTGAACATACAAAAGTGAAATACATCACAATTGAAAATCTCTACATTCAAAATGTGTTTACCTGACATAGGCTCTGCCAAACACACACTAATGATTTACAGTAAGCCTGTTTTGAATGCCTTCCAAACTAAGGCACTTTATTGCTCTGAACTTTTTTAATGAAGACTATTGGATTTAACGTTTTGCAATAAACATACAAAAGCGAAATACATCACTATTAAAAATCTCTATGTTCAAAATCTGTTTATCTGACATAGGCTCTGCCAAACACACACTAATGATTTAGAAACTCTCCTTTACACATTGCTCAGTCATTACTGTTTATAAATGTGAAGACAACATTGCTCTGTGCCATTAGAAATGTGCACGCAGTGTCCTCATATGAATTTTTGCAGCAATTTCTGGTGTTGTTTTCTCTGTCTGTTTGACACCATAGCAGCTCATAATGGCTAATCCCACAATGGTTGAAATGTAAGAAATGTCAGAGGTTGCCATCAAAAGACTAGTTCAGCAACAAGCAGGAAGGCATCAGCAACCACGGCAGGGCAACATGCCAGTTAAGGCATTCCCATTTACACAAAATACAGGCAGTGCTGGAAATGCAGAAAACATTACTCTGGCATTCCATGAGGGGGTAGGAGCCACAGCCATGGGGGCAGAGCAAGGGGTAGATTCATGGCAGATGAATGAAAGTCTAATAAAATAAACTGTAAAAAAAAGAGTAGGGCTAAAATAACACTCCATTCAAATGGATTGTGTCCTCCCACGTATTCCTCATCTTTGATATATAATATCCAGCTTCAGCTGCTTCAGAATTTCTTTTTGGCAAAGGGCATTGTGCGTCAATGCAGTCGACTCCATGTCCCTCGAGGGCCTCCGTCTCGAGGATGATATCAAGGAAGGCATATATAGCACGTGCAGCGCCCGTTGGCTTCAGTTCTGTTTTTACGAGTAAGCTTACGCCTCGAGAAGTACGGCACGCTTCAATATTTCCTTCGCGAAATAAAATATCTTCTTCTTCGACACCTACTAGCCCGAAGACTGAGTTTAAAAAGTGGCAAGCCAACCCCCGCCAGAGAAAAGAACCGCGGGAGCCCGGCTGCGGACGAGTCCACCATCCGAGCCCCCCACTCATCGGCAGCACGCAGGAGCAAGCGAACAGAGGCCAACTTCGACGACGTTCTGAAGAGCCGCCCACCAGAGCGGAGTGGGAGCCCCCCTATCTGGAGCCCAGGGTTGAGTGGCCCCCACCAGAGATCTACGGGGTGCCAGCGAGCTGGCCCATTGCGTGCTGGGGACCCCGGAGGAGCCCAGTGCTGCCGCGCCATCGCCCTCCCCTTAGAACACATTGGGGGATAGAGCACGGGGGCCCCCGCCCCGGTGCACACGAAACCTCGGAGCGAGGAGGCCCGCGGGGTAATCCATACGTGGCGGCGCCAGGGAGAGGAGGAGCCCGGCCCCAGAGCATCGGCCTGCCCAGAGGACTCCATGAAAAGAAGGTGAGGAGACGGAGAGGGGAAGTGGACCACGGAGAAAACAGCGTTGGGCCTCCACCTGGGATACTGCCCTTTCTCCAGCTCCCCAAAAATAAAGGACAAGGCGGCTTTAACCGCACCAGAGGCACCACATCTCCCTCCGCCTGCACTGCAGAGGCCTACAACTCCAAGCAGGCCATAGCCTCAAATCTTGGAGGCCCTTCGGGCCCCCCGGCACGAAATTAAGGCCCACAGCCAGAGACTTGACACCCCAACAACGTAGAGGAGCTGGGGCTGCCCCCCACACCTCCTGAACTCTGAGATTCCCACGGGACCGCCCTGTCGAGGGCACCACACCAAGAGGCACCAAAAAGAGCGACATCCTGGAGCGGCCTCTAGCCACTGGGGCAATCGTTTCCCTTCAACGCTTTCGCCGCGCACAAACAGCCTCAAGTGAGGCCCACAGAGCCACCATGCCCTCAGGCAGCGACCCCCCCCCCTCCACAGCGCTAACGAAGGATGACCTCAAGGACATCCTACAGGAAATCAAAGCCATTCACACCAATATACAGGCCTCCATAGTGGACCTCAGAGGAAGAGTGGACACCTTGGAGGAAAAAATGGAAGGAATGGAAAATAACCACCTCCAAACAGACCTATTGGACATGAAATATGAGGCGAGGCTAACAGACCTTGAAATGAGAGAGGAAGACATAGCTTTGAAGATGGATGACCTGGAAAATAGGGAACGCCAAAATAACCTACGCATAATGGGCGTTACCCAGCAAAGAGGAGAGACGGCGGCCGATGTGGGGAGGAAAGTTCAAGGCCTGATTAACCAACTCTTTACATTAGAAGGGGGAAAGGAAGTCAAGCTTGAAAGAGCACACCGAGGAGGAGGGGGCGGAGGAGGGGGCCCAAGATCCATTGTGGTACGTTTCCTCTGGTACAGAGAGAAAATGGAGTTCCTGGAGAAGGCAAGAAGGCTTGAGAGCTTCATCTATGAAGGGAATACAATTAGGATTTACTAAGACCTGTCTACTCTCACACTCACCCGCAGAAGGGATTGTCGACCGCTCACCCAGTGTCTCCAGCCAGGACATAAGATACAGATGATCGTTCCCATTCGCCCTCTCCTTCGAGCGAACTGGTGTAGACTACAAGGTGACTAGCGGCAAAGAAGCCATGCAAGTCCTCCAAGTGCTCAAGGGTGATATTCCGGAGGAGGGAAATGATGAAGATGGCTCACAAGCATGGCCAGAACCCGGGAGACAACCAGAGGGCCCCTGGTCCACAAAGAAGAAGACAAAGGGCAGAAGAAAATTCAGGAAGCCCAACACCCCCACTTCGCAGGCGGGGGAGGACTAGGCAAATAAAGATTTACCTTAAGGGTATGCAAGGACTCCAGTTTCGCGATCCCGGGGACACAGATTTCACTGAGAGAACTTCGGGGTACGGATTCACACTCATCCTGATGGCTTGCCCGTTGGCAGGCGTCTCGATTGGGGAAAGGAGGGGGGTGAATGAGGGTTGGGATAGAGGACCTCGGGCCCAGACCGAATCCAGCTCCAAAAGGGAACAGGGCAGCTCCCTCAGGACCGGGGAAAAGATGAACTTAAGGCAAATAACCAATGACAGAATGAGAAGAAGGGCCGGGCCGAGACCCTTAGAATAGGCTCCCTCAACGTTAAGGGGCTTAACTCCCCAACGAAGCGCTCACTTTTGGGGAGGGCAATGAAAAATACAAGAGTGGATATCCTCTATGTACAAGAAACCAGAACGGTCAAGGGGAAGGAGAGGGCGATCCCGGGAACCCATGTGGGTCAGACCTTTTGGGCATCCGGCCACATAAGAGTGGGGGTGTCGGAATCATAGTGCACAGGAACCATAAACTGACCGAGGTAACCCAATGTTGAAGGGAGGACGGGAGAGCCGTTGTAGTATTAGGTAGTCTACATAACTCCAGAATTACCTTAGCTGCTATATACTGCCCTAACGTGGGTCAGATGGGATTCATACAAGAAGCCCTTCTTGAGGTGCTGACCAGAGCGCAAGGGCTCCTCATCCTGGGGGGTGATTTCAATATGTGGGCGGATCGGAGTTGGACCATAGTGGTAAGGCTATCCCACCAGGCAGTGGAGGGGGGGCGACCAGGTGGAGGGTTTCGGGACTTAATGTGGTAGCAGGTACTGGTGGAAATATATGGAGGGAGCTCCATCCAACGGGGAGGGGGTACACCTTTCACTCAGCAGTCCATGGTACGAGGACTAGAATAGACTACCTATTTACGGGGTACCAGTATATGAGCAGAATGGAGGCCTCGGAGATTCGCCCAGTTAGTTGGTCGGACCACGATCTGGTCTGGGCTGGCATTGGCATATCGAGCCTAAAACCCAAGGAATCCCTAAGGAGATGTAATGACTTTCTCCTTAGGGATACGGCCTTTAAAGAGGAGATGATAACGGCGATCAGAGAATACTTCGAGCTAAATGATACAGGAGAAGTCGCCTGGGAGATAGTATGGGAGGCAGCGAAGGCAACCTGGAGGGGGTAGGTTAATTAGCGAAGGGGCCTCCAAAAAGAGGGAGAGGACACTCCTGGCCCACAGGCTGAGGTCCGAGATTCTCATATTGGAGAGATCTGAAGGAAAGGGGGAGGCGGAGAGGGGAAGGGACCTGGGCATTGCGAGAGGGAAGAGGCAAGACTTGAGGGAATTAGAGATGGGCAAAATAGTAGCAGGCCTCCAACACCTACGCCAAAGATATTACGAAAAAGGCGACAAGGGGACGCCATGTTGGCAGCTAAACTCCGAGGTCAACAGGCTGAGAGATGGGTGACAAGAATTGTAAGCGGGGAAGAAGGGGAAAGTTTAGACCCAGAAGGCATAGCTGAGAACTTTGCTGGCTTCTATGAAACCCTATACGGGAGGGACGGGGGGACAGAGAAGGAAACACTCGATGCATACTTCAGTAGGGTTACTCTACCCTCCATTCAAATCCCAGAAGCAGCCGCCCTGGACTCCCCGATAACAGAGGAGGAGGTACTCAAGGCAATATCAGGTCTGAAGCTGGGAAGAGCCCCGGGAGAAGACGGGTACACTGCGGGCTTTTACAAGGCCTTCTCAGGCCACCTAGCGGGAATCCTGCCAAGTCTATTCTCGAACATCATGGCCACAGGGAGGGAACCCCCATCATTTGGTAAAGCATTAATTACTGTAATTCCTAAGGAGGGGAAGGACCCGGCAGACTGTCGTTCCTACAGACCGATCTCTCTCCTGAACGTGGATGCAAAACTATTCACCAGGATCATCGCCACGAAGATCGATGGCAACATGCCGGGGTTAATCCACTCTGACCAGATGGGCTTCATACAGGGGAGGCAGTGGGCGGACACCCTTCGCAAGACCTTGCATGTCATGAGGGAGGTGGCACCGAAGAGGGACAACCCGATCCTGGTATCCATTGACGCTGAAAAGGCGTTTGACCGGGTGGACGGGGGGTTCCTGCACGGGGTACTTGAGAAGCTGGGTTTTGGGGTGGGGATCAGACGAGCCATTAAGACCCTATACGCAGCCCCTTCTGCTAGAGTCACGGTCAACGGTCACCTGTCACGCATATTTGCCCTCCAGAGAGGAACGAGGCAGGGCTGCCCCCTCTCCCCGCTCCTGTTCACCATGACCATGGAGATCCTGGCAGAATACCTCAGAGGCTCCCAGATGGTACATGGTATCGAACATAGGCGACCGAACCCTCAAACTAGGCCTCTACGCAGACAATATTCTGCTACACCTGAGGGAGCCCGCTAGATCGGTCCCTGCGGCCTTGCAGATCATTGAACAGTTCGGTCACTTCTCAAGCTTCAAGGTAAACATAAGCAAGTCAATGATTTTCCCCTTTTACCCCAGATATGGAAAGGAACCTGGCCGAATTGATCCCCCTGGGTCTCCAAATCTGCAAGGCGGGCATAAGATACTTGGGGATTAATATTGTAAGACCCAACGAAGACCTGAGCCAGACGAACTACCCCCCTCTGTTTGATAAACTCTGAAGGGACATGGAGGGTTGGGCGAAGGGGCAAATATCATGGATGGGAAGAATAAATGCCATAAAGATGAACCTCCTCCCCAGAGTGCTGTATGTTTTCTAGATGCTTCCCCTGGAGGCCCCGGAATCTTACCTCAGTGAAGCCAAAAAAAGAACCACTAATTCATATGGCAGGGCCAGAGACCCACACTAGGATATGAGACCCTCATCCTCCCCAAGGAAAGAGGAGGAGTAGCCCTCCCAGACTTGCGAACATACCATAGAGCGGCCCAGTTTAGGGCGTTGGCCCCACATCTCAGGGAGGACCCCTACAAACAATGGGTTTATCTTGAAAACTTTTATCTGCACCCAGTCACAGTGGGTGAATGGTTATGGGTTCCTATGAAGAAGCTACCAAAAAGAATTGGGGGGGCGTGGCCTGGAGCTCATGGCGAGTAGAGGTTGAGGCGCCGTGCTCCGGCCGAGACGCTGCATCTTGATCCTTTTTTGCCTGACCCATATCACACCTGCGACGAAGAAAAGCGGACCGAGTGTAGCGGAACCGGCTCCCGACACGATCCCGCTACTTTCGTTTGGATCGGAGTCTCCAGACCAGCAGGATCACCATCGTAACGATCACCCCCCTACCTTCGGCGGGACCTAAGATGGCACCTACCCACTGAAAACGGCGCCGACAGAAACAGTGGCCGCCTCTACAGCGGCCCCAATCCACAAACTGGTGGGCGCTTCTGAGGCGGGTCGCGATCAAGGAGGAGCCTGTTCCCCCCGCCCGGGCTCATTCCAGCACGACACTACGCTCGTTGCCGGCGGACCACAACACAACGACAACGGAGCTACGGCCCTGCCTCGCCGGGGAACAACCAGCCGGGGGGGACAAGAAGGAGAAGCTCCCGCACGGGGAAGCTAGGGCCGGATCCCCGACTCCGACCCTTGAAATAGCTGACGAGGCCCCCTTGCCCATGGCCTGCAGGAGAGCAATAGAGCCGAAACACCCGGGAGCGACGCCGACGACAACGGAGTCCAGCCCTGCCGCGCGGGGAAGTACAACCAGCCGGGGGACAAGAAGTAGCTGGCCCAGGGCCTGCAGGAGGGCAATAAAGCCGGAACACCAGGGAGCGACGCCGTGAGGGGACGCACGGACCCCACCTCCCAAGCAACCCCAGCGCTCGCCCACCTCCGCAACAGAGAGCCCGAAGAACTTGAGATGAGGAGAACCGAGGGAGGGAGCTCGTAATTAACAAGGCCACCGAACACTCCCATTATAGGGGATCATAGCCAGGCACCACTGGCATAATTACGAACGCTCCCCCAAGAATAGACCGGGAAACTCATTTCACCAGGCCAGAGTGGTCTTTCCAGGAGAGTCCTCATGCTACTCATCGTCACCTAGCCGAACCCTGGAAACAACCCACACAAAGCACAGTGTATAGTCCCCGCACACTGAGGACCAAGCCTAGTCCACCCACCCAATCCTACGGCTGCCCCTCCAGGTCAACACCGTGTACAGGCACTCCCACCCCGGAACAGAAAATGCAGAGTTCTTGCACACCCCTCATCGTGTCCGCCAGAAACAAGGGGAAAACAGCTACCATGGACACATACATATCCACCAAAACAAAGTCCCCTCCGCAACCAAGTCCTTCCACCCCCAAACCTGTACAAGCAAAAGTAGCTGAATCCTCTGAAAACCAAGCCCAGGTGCTGGAAGCCATTGTAGCCCTACGGACATTCATAGACTCCAGAATTGGTGAGTTCAAATCCGAAATACAACTCATGCGCCAGGATGCCCGCAACCTAAGCGAGAGAGTGACGGGTGCTGAGACAACCATAAAAGAAACGTCTGACGACGCAACGGAATTGAAAGCTAAGGTTGTCAACCTGGAAAGGAAGGTGGCCGTGCTTGAGGCCAGAGCTGAGGAGGCCGAGGGCCGGGCTAGACGTAGTAACGTCAGAATACTTGGGGTCCCAGAAGGAAGCGAAGGCTCAAACCCGACAGCCTACATAGATTCTCTGATACAACAAGGGATAGGTGCTGAAGGGCTAACACAAGGTTTCTCGGTCGAAAGGGCGCATAAATCCCTACAAAAAAGACCTCCACCGGGCTCGCATCCTCACCCTATAATCGCCAAAATACTCAATTTCCAAGACAGAGAAATCATCCTGCGGCACTCCAGAGAAGAGGGACCCATTGTACGTGGAGACTCCAAAATATCTATCTACCCCGATTACACCCAGAAAGTCCAGAGGGAGAGAAACTCATTCATGCCAATTAAAGCGCGGCTCAGACACCTGAATATGAACTACGTGCTGTTATACTCCTCAAGACTGAAGGTTATTTACAAGGGCCGTGCGATTTTCCTAGAGACCCCCGTAGCCGCCAATATGTGGCTGGAAGACAACAACCTAGCAGAGGGTAAAGACACATAACCTATGGAAGACTAAGGAACCCCCTTCGTAAGCGATCGAAACATGGAATGGTTCATGGCTCACAAAGCCAACACAGGCATAAGGCAAATAAAAACCAAGAAGGTAAACCACACAACAGTTAGCTACATAGATGCGGCCCTCGATCGGTCCCACGCCCGGCACAGGGTCCTACCCCCACAAACAGTTCAGGACAGGCCAGTTGCCTGACCGACCTTACTTGTGCCCGACACCCGGATGGGTGACCGGATTGAAGAGACCAAAATATCAACGCAATGGCATCTCAACTCAGGGTGATGACGTGGAATGTGAGGGGAATGGGCACATACTTGAGAAGAAACCGGATCCATTCCTACCTGCGCAGAAAAAAGATCTCGATTGCAATGCTTCAAGAGACCCATCTTACGGATGAATCCACATCCAAACTATCTGAACGGTGGGGAGGGACCGGTAGAGGGGCACCTTATTCCAAGTTCACTTTCACTAGAGGAGTATTCACATGGATAAACCCGAAGGTGCCATTCCAGCTACTGGACTACGAAGCCGATAAAGAGGGCAGATACCTAATAATGTGGGGAACTATTGGGGGGCGTGGCCTGGAGCTCATGGCGAGTAGAGGTTGAGCTACGTAGCTCTGACCGAGGCGCCGCTTCTTGATCCTTTTTGCCGCACCTAATCCTCACCCCAGCGCTGGAAAGTAGCTACGAGGGTAGCAGAAACAATTCCCTGCAGACTTCCGCAAACCCGCAGAAGAATCGGACCCGTGGGACTTGTGAATGTCCAAAAGAACGGGGTCCCCCACCCCCAGCCTCCACCCGCATCCAAGATGGCGCCTGCCCAGTGACTTTGGGGTCGCCGGCAGCAATAACGCTACCCGACTCCTCTGTGCGATTCACCCTCGGCGACGCTTCCGGAGAACAGCGGCTAAGGAGAGTTTCTCCCTCCTGCCCAGAAACACGCAGTGCTGTCAAGTGACACCCATCGGCAGCGACCCAGCAGACGCGATCCGTGGGGAGGGTGCACCAGCGGTAATACGCTGCACATTCCATGAGATGTAAACCAGGGGCTTCAACCACCCACATGGTCAAAGGACCCCCCCCCCAGGAACTGACTGCCAAGTCGCGGCAATACACCCGATATCCAGGGTGACATTACACAATACAATAATGCGCTGGCAACACACCTGGCATCACCCAAGCAATTAACCGCATCCCAGGAAAAACACGGAACGGGCCCCTTCCCACACGGAAGGGCTCAACAAACAACAACTGGAATACCCCGTTGGCTCAGAAATCCCTCAACCAGAACATCTGAAATATGCATTAATAAAGCCACAATATGGCTAACAGAAGCAAAGGGAAACCAACAACCCTGGACACTTATGTCTCTGCTAAGACAAGGACCCCTGCACAACCATGCCTTTCCACCCCAGAACCGCCACAGGCAAGGGCAGGTGAACCCGCCGACAACCAATCACAGGTGTTAGAGGCTATTGCATCACTACGGACGCTCATAGATACAAGGATTGACGAATTTAAATCTGAACTCCAACTAATGCGTCAGGATGCCCGAAACCTAACAGGGAGAGTAGCAAACACTGAGACAGCCATAAAGGAAACATCCGAAGATACAGGGGTCCTGAAGGCGAAGGTGTTGGACTTAGAAAGGAAAGAGGCGATGCTTGAGACACGATCCGAAGAAGCCGAAGCACGGGCTAGGAGAGGTAACGTCCGAATACTTGGGGTGCCAGAAGGGAGCGAAGGCCCGAACCCAACTGCCTATATAGAGTCCCTGATACAGCAAGAGGTAGGCGCCGGGAAACTAACACAAGGATTCTCAGTTGAAAGGGCACACAGATCCCTCCAAAAGAGGCCTCCCCCTGGCTCACACCCTCGCCCCATAATTGCCAAAATACTCAACTTCCAAGATAGAGAAATCATCCTGAGGCACTCCAGGGAAGAAGGACCGATAGAACGAGACAACTCCAAAATATCCATTTACCCTGACTACACCCAAAAAGTCCAAAGGGAGAGGAACTCCTTTGTACCAGAAAAAGCTAGGCTCCGCCAGCTCAACCTGAAATATATGCTCCTCTACCCTTCGAGACTGAAAGTCATCTTCAAAGGCCGGGCGATATTTTTGGAAAACCCAGAAGCCGCCAACATGTGGCTTGAGGACAACAACCTTGCAGAAGGCAAAGATGTCCATCCAACAGAAGCCAGAGACACACCTAGCCTGGGTAAGTGAGGAACACAACTACCCAAGCACCAGCACTACCGAAGCAAATACAGGGCAACCAGAAAATAAGTAGGTAATCCAAACAACAGTTGGCTAAATAGAAGCGGCCCTCGCCCGGCCTCCCACCAGGCACAGGACGCTACCCCCACAGACAGTCCGACCCCGCTCGTGCCTGATACCCGGATGGGTCTGGAGGACACGAGAGCGCCCGAGCACCGCAGGATGAATGCAGCCGCTGGGCGCACCAGTTCCAGTTTTGTTAAATGTTATGTTAGTTATAAAGTCTTCGAACCACTAAAACCAAAGAGGCACAGGATAGGACGAATTCAGGACCCAGGAATAAAGAGACTCCTGAACCAACACCCGAAAACCCGCAGCTGGAGGGGGAATCAGCCCGAGAAATCAGGGGGCACCCGAGGGGACAGAACCCAGATACCAACTGAATGGCATCCCAACTTAAAGTTATGACATGGAATGTGAGGGGGATGGGCTCATACTTAAGGAGAAACCGGATCCTATCCTACCTCCGCAGAAAGAAGATCTCGATTGCAATGCTACAAGAGACCCACCTCACAGAAGAATCCACGTCCAAAAAATCGGAGCGTTGGGGTGGCACCGGAAGGGGAGCACACTACTCCAAATATGCTAGAGGGGTATTCACCTGGGTGAACCCGAACGTGCCATTTCAACTACTGGGCTTTGAAGCCGATAAAGAGGGCAGGTACCTAATTATGTGGGGAACTATTGAACACATGACCATTTGCCTGGTAAACTCCTACTTCCCACAACACGGAATACCCGCACATCTCAAGGCCCTGTGCAAAAAAATGACACACCACAGGGACAGAACTTTTATATGGGGAGGAGACTTCAACTGCGTCAGGGACGACACCATGGATAGGTCCGAACCCCCACACCAACTGCAAAATGCTGCAGCCCAGTCGCTGAACAGTGCACTTGATCATCTAAACTTGGTGGATGTTTGGAGAGAACAACACCCCACAGATCGGAGCTACTCCTATTACTCAGCTCCACACAAGATCCACACTAGGATTGACTATTTGTTCATAGACCGGGAACAAGTTTCGAAGGCAGACTCAACGTCAAACCTTGGCAGAACGATCTCGGACCACTCCCCCCTACTCATGCAGTGGAAGGTTAGGGGACCTAGACCACCGATCCCAACGTGGAGAATGCCCACTGCAGCACTCACTGATCACGAATTCAGAGAAGACCTGGGCACCGCGCTGGAGGAATACATTAACAACAACAAAGGCTCAGTGGCAAGTTGGGGCATACTATGGGAAGCCATGAAGGTGGTAACACACGGGGAAGCCATAGCAAAAGCGAGAGGTATCCGCAAACGACTGAAGGCTGAACTAGAAGGACTTGAAGAGGAAATAACGAAACTGGAAACAAACTCCAATGCCGGTCCGGAGGGGGAAGTTAAGCTGAAAGAAGTCCGAGAAGAATGTGCCTCAGCCTGTGACAGGCTAGCTAAGTTTGACTTCGCAACCCACACTGCTAGAACGCATAAAGAAGCCGACAAACCTGGGAGATTGCTGGCCTGGCTCTGCAAACGCGAACACCCAAGACACCTCCCAACAGAAATCACAGACGACAACGGGACAACACATAGAACGCAACAAGACATAAACATGGCATTTGCGGAATTCTACGCCAAACTGTACGCCCACGACAAACAGGTACCCAGGGAAGAAATCAGAGTCACCTTAGAAGAAATAGGACTCCCAAAACTCTCCGACGAACAAAGAGAATCCCTAGAAATGGAGATCACCCCAGAAGATGTGACTGAAGCAATTAGATCCCTAGCGATATGCAAGACCCCCGGAAGTGGCGGCCTCCCACCCGAATTTTACAAAACATATGAAGCGACCCTCACCCCTATACTCCACGAGGTCTACCTAGAATCATATGAGAACGGGATCCTGCCTAACTCTATGAAGGAAACGATAATAACCCCAATCCTCAAACCGAACAAACCCCACTCTGAATGTGACTCCTACCGCCCGTTAGCGATGTTAAATTATGACAGTAAGATTCTCACCACTATCCTGGCCAAGAGGCTAGCAAGAGTAGTGGGAACTATAGTCCATAATGACCAAAATGGCTTCGTCCCGGGACGCAATACAACAGCTAACCTCACAAGACTACAACACACCATGGCGGAGACCTGCACGAGAGACGAAGACCTGGCAGTGTTGTCGCTCGAAGCTATCAAGGCCTTCGACTCCATATTCTGGGAGTGGCCGATCGAAGTGCTGAGAGAATTTGGCTTCGGAGAGGGCTTTGTGAAATGGATCAAGGTACTTTACAACTCACCTGTGGCAAGAGTCCGGACCGGAGGTATGATATCCGAACCCTGGGACATATAGAGGGGCACCAGACAGGGATGCCCACTGTCACCAATGCTGTACATCTTGGGACTGGAGCCGATAGCCATTTATTTCAGGAGACAGCTTTTTGATGCGGGCATAAGGATGGGCAATAAGTACTCCATAATATCGCTATACGCTGATGATGTGCTCCTTTACATGAAAGATCCCCAACTTAATGCACAAGTGGCACTGGAAGTTCTGGACAACTACGCACGCTACTCCGGAATCAAATTCAGCAGGCTGAAATCCTGTGCGTTTCCCCTGGCTAGGCTCAGGGGCCGGAAAGGAACTAACCTGCCAAATGTGGGGATGAAATGGCAACCGGAAACATTTAGATACTTAGGTGTCAATGTGAGGCACACCCCGGAACTTACGCATGAGCACAACACTGAAGCAGTAAAAAAAGGCCTCTGAAACTCTATGAAATTTTGGTCCAAATTGCCACTAGCAATGATGGGCAGAGCAGCAATTGTCAAAATGATAATTCTGCCCCGGTTCTTGTATTACTTTATTAACATCAGTTACTATATCAGACCTCCCTTCTTCAAAAAGCTGGAAGCAATAATCAGCGACTTTCTGTGGGGACCATCCAGACATAAAATGTCACTATCTACTCTCACACTACCGTACAAAGAAGGTGGGATACAGCTACCTGATCTACATATATACTACCTATCCTGACAGCTCACACATGTCACGAGGTGGCTCTCAGATGACCCAACCGCCGAATCAGAGATGCTGGAACAAACACCCTCCAAGCTATTCCCCAAAGAGACACTTTGGAACCCACTGAAGCAGATACAGAATGATCCTATGATCGCAAAACTGGGTAGGCAGATATGGTCTAGAACCTGCTTGATCCGACAAACGAAACACCCCTATTCCCCTAACATCCCCATCTTGGTGGAGGCATGTAGAACCCAAACAGACCTCACGGTAGCAAGAAGCTGGGAAAGAGCCGGACTCTATGCCTGGAGAGATATGTTCGATGAAGACGAATTTAGGGAGTTCGAATCGCTTCAAATAAGGGAAGGACTCACTAGCGGTCAGTTCCTGTGGTATCACCGACTCAGACAAATCGCCAAGAAGAAATGGGACAGCTGGCCGGAAGATTGGTAACCCTAGGTCTCCTGGGGGCAACCAGATGTGGTCTCCCTCTCAGTGTGCTTAGAGAGGCATCAGCTTCACCTCACTGATGATCCCCAACAAGGGTGAAACACGTGTATGGGGTTGCTGGTGGTACTCTCGTTCAGGTTGGAATTGCCATTGCATTTCGGTGCTGGCCTGCCCCTGGGCAGGACAAAGACTGATATGCAAATGGATATTTCCCATCTGTGAAAGGCACAGTGAGTAAAAGCAGTGGCTGCAAACTCTCAAGTGGTTAATAACCACTGAACAGGTAATCAGGCCTTGTTCTGTCGATAGAGGGGAGCCGCTACCTTTGCAAACTAAATTTCAAGGAACCTGGGATTGGTAACCCTAGGTCTCCTGGGGGCAACCAGACGTGCTCTCCCTCTCACTGTGCTTAGAGAGGCATCAGCTTCACCTCACTGATGATCCCCAACAAGGGTGAAACACGTGTATGGGGTTGCTGGTGGTATTCTCGTTCAGGTTGGAATTGCCATTGCATTTCGGTGCTGACTGCCCCTGGGCAGGACAAAGACTGATATGCAAATGGATATTTCCCATCTGTGAAAGGCACAGTGAGTAAAAGCAGTGGCTGCGAACTCTCAAGTGGTTAATAACCACTGAACAGGTTATCAGGCTATGTTCTGTCGAGAGAGGGGCGCCCGCTACCTTTGCAAACAGCTGGCCGTAAGAACCCACCCTGGACCCCCTCCCACAGGAGATGTACGATCTCACAGATGGCTGGAAAACAATAACTAGAATTTACAGTCGGTTAATGGACAAACCCAACCCGAAGAGTGCATCAGTGAAAGAAAAGTGGGAGGCAGATCTAAGAATCACACTAACAGACAACAAATGGGAAAGAGCGTTACTCTACCCTAAAGAGGTGTCAAGAAACGCCAGATTTAGACAAATACAGCTAAATGTATTGTATCGTACGTACATGACCACGCAGAGAGTGGCTGGTTTCAGCAATAGCACATCTTCGAAGTGTCCCTGGTGCGGTACTGAGGATGTGGACTTAATGCACATGTTTTGGACTTGCGCCAGAACGAGAAAACTCTGGTCTAAAGCACAACAGACCTGCACGGATGCTGGGATGTCCAGATATGAATGGAGCCCGAAAGAATGCTTGTTAGGTACATATCCCAGGATAAGCAAATACAAACACATAACCAAGCTGATGGACATTGCCTGTATTTTAGCTAAAAGAACTATAGCAATGGCATGGAAGGTGCCAGGAGGTCCCAGGCAAGAGCGCTGGATCAAAGAGTTGGAGAGATGGACAGAAGCGGAAACCAGAGCATGGCAGGACGGAGCTAGTGCAGAAGATGATGGCGGGAATGACACTCTTGAATCATGGGAGGCGCTCCTCTGAGACATAAACTTTGCCGCCGATCACAAGCCCCCCTAGGCAGACCGCCTATGCCAGCGTGAAAGACCAAAAGACCACCCTAACTTCATGGGTTCCTTGACTAAGTCTCCCCTGGCCTCCTGGAGCTCCAGCCCTTTAGGTCCCCCGCCCAAAGTGAACTTGGAAATTATATAGCAAAAATTGAAGACTGTTTAGGTTATTAGTTTATTTGTTCTCATGGTTTTGTTTCTCTTTTCCTTTGTTACCATTTGTATGCAATGGAATAAAAGTCAATAAAATATGTTTAAAAAAAATATAATGTGGGGAACTATTGAATGCACGACTGTATGCCTGGTAAAATCATACCTACCACAACACGGAATACCTTCACACCTCAAAATGTTAAGTGCTAAAATGATACTCCGTAGAGAAGGAGCTTTCATATGGGGAGGCGATTTCAATTGCATCAGGAACGGAACTATGGACAGATCGGACCCCCCCACAACACCTAAACAACGAAGAAACCAACGCACTAAACAGCACAATAGAACACCTCGACCTAGTGGACATCTGGAGGGAACAACATCGCACCGAGAGAAGCTACTCCTACTACTCGGCCCCACACAAGATCCACACGAGGATTGATTATCTGCTAATAGACCGAGAGCTGGCACAACAGGTGGAATCCAAAGTGTACATAGGCAGATCCAGCTCAGATCACTCTCCGATGGTTATGCAATGGACACTCAGAGGACCTAGACCACCAATCCCGCTATGGAGATTGCCAGTGGCAGCACTCACAGACCACGCATTCAAGGAGGAACTTGGAACCAAACTAGAAGACTACCTAGACATTAACAAAGGCTCAGTGACAAGTTGGGGCACACTATGGGAAACTGTTAGGGAGAATTCTCTGTTTAGGCTGAATTTCTTAACCTAGCGAGTCCCCCAGCAGCTTTGCTGGATTTCTGGAGTTTGTTTTTTCTCCTGCCAAGAGTGAGACTCTTTTCCTCCCACTCTTGGACATGATGTGTGGTGTTCCTTTGAATGGTAATGTGTTTCATGGGCTATGGGGTCTTTTACTCCATAGGGTCTCGTATGTTTTTTTTCTATGTGTGTTACACCGCACCCTCCGTGCAGTAACACCGGGGTGTCGTAGTGACCCCCCACCATAGACTCCATACCCTGGGACTGACTACTGTCTCCCAGGGCATGTAAAGTCACCTTTGGCTTTACTAGTCCCAAATTACTAACAGAACCAGTACAAACCATCATATTTTGGACGTACTGGTAGGGGCAATTCGATTGCCCCTGGGTCTGTTGTTCGAAGGGGTACTGTCCCGTCCCCCCTAGTCGAGTTTTGGCTGGTGGCAGTGGATACTACTTTTTATATTCAACCACAAATATATCTCTATAGGATTTTCCCATTGTTCGAGGCTAATACTTTTTTAACATAGCCTCTAACATACCGCTGGTTTATTTATTTAATATTAATTCACCGGTTGGTATTTTCTGCCATAACTCGGTTTTAAAATGGCGTTTGTGTTTGCCTCTGTAACTCCAAACCAAAGTTCGAGCCCTTTGGTCCACTTTTGGCGGGCTTCTACACAGAAGCCCTCCAAAGTGGTGCCATTCTGTCTGGGTACCACAGGGGGTGTGGGAGGGGGTTTAGGTACCCTGGACTGAATTGCCTTGGCAACTCAAGTCGCACTCTGGTGTGATTGGCCCAAGTGGTGAGCCGGCCGTCTCACCGCTTAGCATGTTTGATTGACAGCTAGGCTGAATGAATGGGGGTTTCTTGCATAAAAGCAGGGCTTTTGGGAATGGAACTTCAGAAGTCGCCACAGGACCTGAAAAAGCGACGAGGAAGAAGCTGAGCCGGCCTGCTACGACGAACCACCGGTGGAGCCCTGCTGAACCGACTCACCACTTCCCAACGACAGAGGAGATCTCCCTGCTGGAGAGTCTTCTTCCCCTGACTGGTGGGCACAACCAGTTTACCTTCTTTTCTCGCATCCCAGGACGTCTTGTGGTCGAATTGCCCGTGCCAAGCACCCCGGCAACCAGATAGCCACTTACCACTGGACCGCAAATAAAAGGACCGCTCCTTTTAATTGAGAACCCCGCGGCTGGTTTCTTCCCTGGCAGTGCAACGGACTCCTGCTTTCCTCCCCAACGAGATCCTCTCTTCCTCCGGACGAAGCACCGACTTGCACCCGCTGCCAGGAACAACTGCCCCCGCTGGAGCGTTCTCACCATTTTAAGGTACTGTGTCCGCCAGGCCTCCCTTTCTAAAGATTGCTACAAGGTAACAATACTCCCTTAACCTTCTGGACTGGGCTGGCCGCCTTGACCATCTAACTGGTCCCTTTCTGTTTGGTCCAACTCTTTCCAAACTTATTGCGAGACTTTTGGGCACTTTGAACCGTGTAACCTTGGACACATTTCGACCGGAGCCTCTTAAAGTGGGTCCGGCCTTGTTAACTTTGACTTTACGGTTTTAACCTGCCTTCTTCTCCTACTGTGTCCTTCCGAAAGTGTTGGGATCTGTTTCTATCTTTGCTCTGCCTTTCTCTCCCTTTTAAACCGATTGATTAGAGTGCCATCTTCGTTAAGCGCTCACTGCTGTCTGAAAATAAGTGTTGCTTTACTTAAGACTTGTCTAACTAATCGTTGAAGGGAGTGTATATCTTTTAGTGACCTTGATTTTGAACTGCTTAATATTAGTGCCAGTGTGTTTTACTAGATGTGTTTTTAAATAAATAGCTCTGGTCAGTGTTTACTTGTTCTACTGTGTTCTTTTGACCTATTGTGAATACTCTGTACACTGCCCAACTCTTCTTGAGAGAAGTCTGACTGCTCAGCCACAGCTACCAGGTAAATCTGGGTGGTACAGACTGCTACCAATTGGGTTTACTGCCAACCACCTGTAGTCTTAAATCTTTTGCAGTGGTCCCAGAGGGAACTGCACAGGTTTCTGCCTAACAGAAGCCATGAAAGTAGTAACTAGGGGAGAGGTGATATCTGGAGCGAGAGGCATCCGCAAACATCTGAAAACGGAACTAGAAGACCTAGAAACTAAGATTACGCATCTGGAATCCGAAATCGATGCCTCACCGGACACTGAGACAGAACTAAAAGAAACCCGGGAGGAATGCCTTTCTGCCTGGAACAGATTGTCTAAATTCGACTACACGACTTATACAGCTAAGGCACACAAAGAAGCGGACAAGCCTGGTACAATGTTGGCCTGGCTTTGCAAACGCGAGTTCCCAAGACACCTCCCAAACGAGATTATAAATGAAAGGGGGGCAACCCATAGGACGCAGCAAGATATCAACCGTGCATTTGCAGATTTCTACTCTAAACTGTACGCACAAGACACAATAACACCTGTGGAGGACATAAGAGCTACCCTAGAGGAAATAGCGCTCCCAAGATTGTCGGAAGACCAAAGAGAACTATTAGACATGGAAATCACTGTGGAAGACGTGACGGAGGCGATTAGATCGCTAGCTACATGCAAGGCCCCCGGGAGTGATGGACTTCTGCCAGAATTCTACAAAGCGTATGAAGCAACCCTCACCCCGATCCTACACAAGGTGTATATGGAGGCATACGAAAATGGAATCCTACCCAACTCCATGAATTCCCATACTTAAGCCCAACAAACCTAACAACAAGTGCGATTCATACCGCCCAATTGCAATGCTAAACTATGATAGTAAGATTCTGGCTACAATCCTGGCCAAGAGGCTGGCGAGGGTGGTGGAAACCCTGATCCATGAAGACCAGAATGGCTTTGTCCCAGAACGCAACACCACAGCAAACCTGAGGAGACTCCAGCACATTATGGCAGAGACCTTATCGCTCTATGTCATAAAAGCCTTCGATTCCATCTACTGGGAATGGCTGATCGAGGTGTTAAGGGAGTTCGGCTTTGGCGAAGGCTTTGTTCGATGGGTTCAGGTGCTATACAACTCACCGGTAGCAAGAGTAAAGACTCGAGGAACGGTCTCCAAATCCTGGGCGATACAGCCGGGCACTAGGCAAGGATGCCCGCTATCTCCGATGCTATACATTCTAGGCCTGGAACCAGTAGCCATTTACTTCAGAAAACAGCACTTTGATGCATGTATCAGGCTGGGCAACGATCACTCCATAATATCCTTGTACGCGGACGACTTTCTCCTATACCTGTGGACCCACAGCTCAATGCACAAGTCGCGCTAGACATCCTAGACAATTATGCTCGATACTCCGGGATCGAATTCAGCAGGCTAAAATCCTGTGCGTTCCCACTAGCTAGACTCAGAAGCTTGGACAATTCCGATATACCAGACGTCGGGATAAAATGGCAACCGGAGATATTTAGGTACCTAGTAGTTGATGTGAGCCACACCTCTGAACTCACACACGAGCATAACACGGAAAAAGCAATAAAAGGCCTCCGCAAATCCATGAAATTCTGGTCGAAGCTACCGCTTGCAATGATGGGCAGAGCAGCAATTGTCAAAATGATAATCCCCCCTCGACTCTTATACTACTTCGTGAATGTTTGCCACTACATCAGACCTCCTTTCTTCAGAAAACTGGTATCTTTAATCAAGGACTTCATATGGGGGTCATCCACAAGGACTTCATATGGGGGTCATCCAGACATAAACTCTCCTTAGCCACACTCACGCTCCCGTACAAAGAAGGAGGGATACAACTCCCAGACCTCCAAATGTACTATCTAGCTGCACAACTCAGCCATGTGACGAAATGACTCTCCGATGATCCGTCTGCCGAATCTGGACTACTGCGGCAATCATCCTCCAAGCTATTCCCCAAGGAAATACTTTGGAATCCGATGAAACAACCATCTGACGTCCTCATGATAGTAACCCTAGGCAGGCATATATGGGCTAGAACTTGCTTCCTCCGACAACTGAAATACCCCTACACTCCCAATAATCCCATCCTGGTTGCTGCCTGCAAAACCCAGACGGACCTCGCGACAGCCAGAAACTGGGAAAGAGCCAGAATTTACACATTGGGCGACATGTTTGAAGAAGGCACATTCAGAGAACAAGAATCGCTGCAAGCAAACTAAGGAATCACGAGTGGCCAATTTCTGTGGTACCATCGCCTCAAGACAACTGCCAAAAAGCAATGGACAATGTGGCCAGAGGAACCCGCTCCAGATCCCCTCCTCCAGGAAATGTACGACCTAGCTGATGCTGGAAACCTGTGTCCCGCCTATACAATAAATTGATCGACAGACCCAACCCAAAAAGCACATCACTGAGACAAAAATGAGACAAAAATGGGAAACCGAGTTGGAAATCTGATAATGAATGGGAGCGAATATTACTATACTCCAAAGAGATGTCAAGAAAGACCAGATTTAAACAGATCCAACTGAATATCTTATATAGAACGTACATGACCCCACTGAGAGTGGCTACCTTCAACAAACGGGCATCTCCAGAATGCCCCTGGTGCGGAAACGACAAAGCTGACATGATCCGCATGTTCTGGACTTGCATCAAAACGGCGAAATTCTGGTCCATGGTGAGAAACACCTGCACAAACGCTGGGCTAACCAGATACGAGTGGAACCCAAAAGAATGCTTATTAGGGGCTCATCCCAGATTGAGCAAATACAAGCACCTAGTCAAACTAATGGACTTAGCCTGCATTCTCGCAAAGAGATCCATAGCAATGAAATGGAAGTCACCAGGGGGTCCGAGGCATGAACGATGGCTTAAAGACCTAGAAAAATCGACGCAAGCTGAGACCAGAGCTTGGCAAGATGAAACCAACTCAGGCGGCGATAATGCTAACGACACCTTAGAATCATGGAAAGCTCTGCTGCGCGACATACAGTACGCCGCAGACCATAAACCCCCCTGAGACCACACGCCTAACAGCAATTTGACTAAGAACCACCCGAGAGATGGAAACCCCTTGAACTCAACCCATTCTGGCGTCTGAATCGCTGGACACCTGCCCCCTCCTCACTCGCATTGACAAGAACAATATACTGCACCATGAAGACTGTTTTGGTTAACTGTTTGTTTGTTACGTTAATATCTGTTAACTATTAAAGTATATGTATTTGCACAAGTGCTAATAAAATACTTTACAAAAAAAAAAAAGAATTAGGGACCACCTCATACTTGGAACAATGTGGAAAGCCCTGGCAGGGATGGGAACCAGAGACAAGGTGACCACATGGCCCTCGCCACTGAGCCACATTTGGTCCACGCCAGTACTAGAAGAAATGCCAGGCCATGAACATTACCATTCCTGGTTCGAAGCTGGACTAACCAGAGTCGGTCAGTTGGTGAGGGAGGACACCTTCATAACCATTCAGGAGCTCGAGGAGGCCTTGGGAATTGGTAGCTTCTCCCCGCTGTCATTATCTCTGCTTCCAAAAGATCAGGACTTGCCCGACTCCCTTGGAAGCAGACCCATAACCCCGGTCCCGAGTGCCAGCCAGTCCCAATTGGGACCTTTTGGACCCTGTCCTGGCGCCAGTGGCACCAGGCTCATAAAGATGCCCAGTCCCAGCGCTGGAAGCGCCGGGCTCATAATGCTTGGGTGGACTTACCTGCAGCAGACCATGCTGCTTACTTACCTGCCAGTTGAACCCCTGATCCTCTTCTGTTTGGGACTACTTTTCCTGTTGGGTGGGGCAGGAGCCACTCCCTAGGTTCAGAACACTGGAACTCTTCTGGAAAGCAGGAACTCTTTTCTTACCTAGGCGTGGCTGTGGAAGGAGACACCTAAGCACTACAGGAGGCTATTTAAACCACACCCAATGGATGAATCTTGCTTTGCGTTATTCTGCATTCTCTGCAGCAGAACGCTCATCATGTCTTCTGCTTCTGATCCTGGGCCTAAGGGAACAAAGGCTTACCATCCTGGTCTTCAGCAGCACCTGTAAAGACAAAGAAAGAAAAGATTAGCACTACGGTCTTCAGTGGCAGCGCATCTCTTACCTGGTCCATCAGCTGTCACCAACGCCTCGCGCTGCATTCCGGCATCTGAAAGACAAAGGCTTACCTACTCTTCGCATGCTCCGGAGGTCTTCGCACTGCATTCCGGCATCTGAAAGACAAAAGCTTACCAGCTCTTCGCACGCTCCGGAGGCCTTCGGCGCTGCATCCCGCATCTGAAAGACAAAAGAAGGTCCGTTTAAAGACATTGGGCAACTTTATTACTCACGTGCCATTACTCCTTCCCACGCCGAATCCAGTGGGTATTCCAGCACCCTTCAGCTTCTCTAAAGCTCCGAACTTGTACCTGCAAGATAAAAGGGACAGTTAGTGCGCGTCGTGAAGCAGGCTACAAGCGCTTACTTACGTGCTTCCAGGCGCTTCTATTCCTCACGCGGGTTTGATCCTCAACTCTCATCAGCCCGCCATCCGCCATCGCCGGAACCCTGCAAAACAAGACATATCATTACAAAAGACTTTTAAGACATTTGAAGTGCCCAGAACTTACCGTTCGTGCAGTTAACGACGGACAGCAGTCCTCTGAGGTCAAGAGGCCTGCACCCTTATCCAGTGAAGAAACTGGTTACGGCACCCTACCCCGAGGCAGATGGAGAGCTCGGCGTTCACTTACCTAAGGTGAGGGCGTTAACCTTTGGGGTTCTACAGGAGAAGAGAAAGGGAAGAGGAGAGAGGCACCCAATAACCCCAGTTCATTAATCCCATATTTTCTATCTGCAGACATCTTACTCTTCGAGTCAGACATACAGTGCACAGAGGTCCAGCCCAAAGAGCCAACCGTGTGTTACACATCACCTTTGAAGATACGGCATTCACCCAGTCAAGACCGGCGTCTCTGCGGGAATCAGGTGAGCGTTACACCCGCTCCTATATTTACAACTCAAGGGTGTCCTAATGAAGCCAAAACTAAAGCCCTGCATACAAAGAAAGCTTACCCCTGTTGAAAAAATCCTAGACTCCCATGTAGAAATGAAAGGACTCATCTCCCTCCTATATGGAGCCCTTATAATCCCCTGAGAGGGAACAACCAAAAGCCTTAGAAGGAAATGGGAGAGGGACCTGGGCTGTGGAATAGGAGAGGGTCTGTGGGGACGCATCTGCAGGAGGGCGTTCAAGACATCCATCTCCTACCAATATAAGACACATGCCATCAAACTTCTTCATAGGTGGCAATACGACCCGATCACTCTCTCTAAGATGTTCCCAGACGTTGACCCTGTATGCTGGCACGGATGTGGGGAAAAAGCTAACTACTGGCACATGTGGTGGTCATGCAAGATGGTTCAAGCCTTCTGGTCAGAAGTCCTGAGCTGGCTAAAGGAGGCGGGAGAGGGGATTTACCCACAAGATCCTATCCTGTTAATGTTTGGTCTGCAGCTAAGGAATGATCACTGGGAAAAACTCCCGGACCTGACACACTCGCTTCTCTTGGCAGCTCGAGAAGCTTGTAACAGAACATGGAAGAGGGCCGCCCTTCCATCGAGAAGAGAGTGGGTAGCGGTGGCCAAGAACATTTATTTCCTGGAAAGACTCACAGCAGCGATACAGGGCTCAAGCGCTCAGATAGAGATGGACTGGCTACAGTTTATGGAGGTATTTGGCCACGCAGAGGAAACGCCCGGCGAATCACAGGGTCCCGTGACCCGGCCCGAAACCACCCTTAGCATATAACACTTTGCCTAAGACTTGGGGGAGTCGGCTAACCACTGACAGCCGTTGGCCCGGTCGGAGTTGCCCCAGAAGACGCTCTAGGGAAAAGCTGGTTTTGCGTCCCAAGACAATGGGTTCAGGGGGTGGGGCGAGGGGAGGTGAAAACTTCAGGTGACTTATGGTTTGTTTGAGGTGTTCTGATGGGCACCTGCCCAAAAGTTTACATGTTGTAAAAGATCCTTGTTACCATTAAATACCAATAAAAATTGATTAAAAAAAATAAAGTGGCAAGACTGCAATGCCAAGATGTGACTGACCGATCCGCATTGAGTATGCTTGTGGTGTCTCGGTGTGGAGCACAAGACCTCGGCCTGTTCAAAATGTCAATCGATGACTGGAAAAGCTCTGAAGGGGAAATTGCCAGTACGTAGATTCCCTAAGAAATCCCCATCGATTACCCTGTCAAAGAAACCTTCTTCTGACAATGCGAGGGGCGACTCTCCTCAAAGAAAGAAGGCAAAAAGGTCCAGGTCAAGGAGTGGCTCCCACCACTCGTCGTAGTCATCGAGCAAGTCGAAGAAGAAGCACCGCGAATCACCTACTGTCCCACTAAAGCCTCCACTCCTGCCAGAATGGGAAGCATTCATGCTAAAAATGCCTGGAATATTTCAGAGCCAGAAACCCTCGACAAGTCATGCTCCCACAGCTCCTTCTAAAGCTGCTAAGGAAAGGGCTCGAGCCAAATCCTGTGTGCCCCGGACGAAGGCCAAATCCACATCAAGAGCCGTCGAGGCCTCGACACAATGAGAAATCATCGAAAGATCCTCTGAGTCATAAGTCGAAAGACAAGGCGAGGTCGAAAACACCATCGACGCCAGCTGTGCCATCAACGCCAGCGGGCCCATCGACACCAGTGGTGCAATCGAAGTCGAAAACGTCTTCCTCAAAGACATCAGCGAATCCTCGAGCATCACATTTTCAAAGCCCTCGAACCTTTATCTGAAAGAACCTTCACTCCTTTACCAAGAAAGGATTACTTTAAATCTATAGCCTCTATTTATGAGGACAATGAGCCATCTGATATTGATGCACCCTTTGGTTTACAGTATGGAACCTTAAATGTCCCTGATAGCTTAATTTCAGAGAAGTCTAGACAGAAAGATCTATATGAAAATTTGCAGACAGCCAGTGGAGTGGACACTTCACCGCGATTATAGTTTGGAAAGCCTGAGTCAGATGAACATGCAGATGCCTCTTACAGGCAGTTAAGGACCAGAGTAGTGGATTACCTGGAATGGAGCAGACCTGCCCTCCTTTTCGAACAAGTTGCCTTACAGGCATCCTTGATAAAGGTCCTCAAAAGGATCCCACCCTACCTTTTCACTTTGCTCTTCAGAAGAGAGTAAGTGCCAATTGGGAAGCACCAGAGTCAAGTCCGGCAGAAATAAGAACTTGACAAGAAAATACCATCCATCAAGTAGTGACCCCAGCTACTTATCAAAACACCCTACCCCAAAAAGTCTGGTGGTGCAGGCGGCAACAGCTACATCGAAACAGGCAGCCTATCCGACCATCCCATTGGATAGGGATGTCAAAAGGGTAGATGCCTGGTCAAGAAAGGTATTTTTTTGCTGTGAGCATGGCTCTTAAATCAGCCAACTCCAAATGTGCCTTGGCAAAGTTTCATACACTCTATGGGACTCCATTTCTATGGCGGCTTAGCATATTCCAGAAGGGGAGGAATGACGGTTTCTCAGCCATTGTTAGGGATGGCAAGGAAACCATGTGCGAGTCTCTTCAGTTGGGTCTGGATTCTGCTGACAGCATCAGCAGAGCCATGGTTGCAAGTACCGTAATTCGCAGATTTGCGTGGTTAAGAAGGTCTGGATTTGAATTGGATGTGCAATCTAGACTCCCTAACATACCTTTTGACGGGTCTCACCTTTTTGGCAGCAAGGCTGATGAAAGTCTTGAGAAGCTACAGACCTCGAAGGCGGCAGCCAAATCTTTGGGTGCCGCTATTAGGCAGCCTAAGCCTTTTCACCCCAGTGGACCGTCTTGGCAGGGTAGTAGATCATAGGGTACGACGTTCTTTTCTTTGCAGGATGTTTTTTGCTGGGTTTTTTACAGGGAATTTTTTGCCGAAAAAACAAATCAAATTTTTTGGGGGGGGGGGTTAGAAAAATATATAAATTCGGTGTGGGTGTACAGGAATATTAAAAAAATTCAATCGGTTGGGGGGTTTTGGGGGTAATCCCCCAAAAATAAAAAATTAGATGAGTTTTTTCGTTAAAAAAAATCTGCGTTAAAAAAACCCAGCTAAAAACCATCCCACGATGAAATGACATGGAACCGATCATAGATCCTTTCGCTACTACTTCTCAGTTGGAAGAGCGAGAGGAATGGCTGGTCAAAGAGGCCAAAAAAGATTCCCTCGTGGTAGACGAGGGAGAGATGCAAAGCCCACTCAAGCAGGGTCATCTTTTCCAACAGCCACTGTTTTAGCCACCTCAAAACCTCTCTAAGGTCTCCAAACCCTCCATCTTCTTCAGCGTGTAACAATTTACCTGAAGTCTTAAGCAGTTTACCTTCCAGCTCGTGCAATGATCCAAATTCAAGTTCTACAAACCCTCCACCTTTGGATTGTGACCTTTGATATTTCTCATCAAGCCTTGAACATCATAGGCTGGGAAAGTGACAGTAAAATTCTTGGTGAGGCTAGAATTAATCGTTCTTTTTTACTAGGAATCTTAAATGAAATTCCCTCATTAAGAAGTTTAATTTCTGGGGACTTTGACTGGATCACTTTGTCTCAGCTTAGCAACTATCGGAAGATCTGCCAAGTCCATTTTACCATTATTTCTAAAATATAATGGCAACATAAATTGGACATAAGCCACCTTGAGTTATCCATTCAGTTTTTTAAGACCAAACAAGATGCAATTGAGTTTGTACAAACTTAACCCATTCGAGTAGACACATAGGTAAATCAAACCATAGTTGGGCTCAGCGAGCAAATTACAAATAAGGATACCATCTCGCAACTTCTCTCACTAGCAGGAACTATAAAAGATTGGGCATGGCTCGAACCTTAAGTTAAAATAATTTTAACACCCAATCTTGGATCTCTTTCGGCATAGCCTGGATACTGTAGATGACTTAGTGATCACCTCATGGAACCTGTGCAGATTCAACAACTTTCACAGATGGTTTACTGCACTTCCTCCTAAAAATAAACCCATGTAATGTTCTTATAGGAAAAACAAAGAGGTGATGGCTGGAAGGTTTAGAATGAATCATAACCTCTGGCATTGCTCTGGGCATCCCTCCAGACCATCGTTCTTCGCCTGCCAAGCCATTACAGAAGAGGAAAGACAATATGCAAATCAGGCTTGGTCCCACCCCAAAAGACATGGGTCCCCTGCCTGCTGGGCCTAGAGACCCAAGCTAATCCTCACTGATGAGGCCCAACACGGCCGAAACATGTTTGGGAATGCTTGTGGTCTCATGCAGAAGGGATGTGACCTAGCAGTTCGGGCTGGACTGCCCCTTTTAGGGGTGGGGCCATGCCTGATTTGCATATGGCCTTTCCCCTTCTGTAATGGCTTGGCAGGCGAAAAAGCAATAGTCTGGAGGGTTGCCCAGAGCAATGCCAGAGGTTAAGATTCATTCTAAACCTTCCAGCCATCACCTTGTTGTTTTTGCTTTGTCACCCCGAGTGGGACGGGTATGCCCAGACGGGGGTCCGTGCCTGCTGGGCCTAGAGACCCAAGCTACTCCTCACTGATGAGGCCCAACACGGCCAAAACATGTTTGGGAATGCTTGTGGTCTCGTGCAGAAGGGATGGGATCTAGCAATTCGGGCTGGACTGCCCCTTTTAGGGATGGGACCAGGCCTGATTTGCATATGGTCTTTCCCCTTCTGTAATTGCTTGGCAGGTGAAAAATGATGGTCTGGAGGGTTGCCCAGAGCAATGCCAGAGGTTAAGATTCATTCTAAACCTTCCAGCCATCACCTCTTTGTTTTTGCTGTGTTCTTACAGGAAACCATGAAAGTCGGGCTCTACCCTATAGATGGATACACTGTTTTTTTTTCTTCTGCCTCTATAGCTTTAGCGGGAAGACCTTCTGGTGGCCTTGTCATTGCCATGGATAATGCCCTCAGTACTGAGTCCAAACTTGTTTTCTCCTCGGAACATCTGCTAGTGGTTGAACTTAGATTCACTGCTAATGTGGATTTAGTAGCTCTGTTAATTTGTCTATATTGGAACCTGGCTAAAATCTCCTAGGAGAACTTCCTCAACCAGCTTGATTCTATTTTAGAAAATGCATTTTTGCACAATTCGGAATATAGGTTAACAGTGGGTGGGGACTTTAACTCTAGATGCTATGAGGAGCCTTATTTGGATTCTTCTAACAGGCAAAAGTCTTATGAGTCGCTAACCAGACTCAGAGGGAAACGGCGGGCATCCTATTTTTCTGACTGGGATATTTCCTTTCTAAAATCGGCGCATAAGTCCCCAACCTACACTTGGAAACGGGGTAACATTAGCTCCTTAATTGACTACTTTTGTGTCTCTGACACACTACTCAAATATTGTGAACCTGTGTATGCCTATGACACTCTCATGAATGATCATTTACTTATTGGATTAAAGATCAATGTTTCTGTTTTAAAGTACTCTACAATTCCAGCATTAAGATTTTTAGAAGTGGATCGTCCACTTATTTCTTTCCGCTGGAACAAGAAATTATGTCGGCAGATTACTGATCTGGTACCCCAGGAGTTTAATAGAATGGGGTTTATATTTAAACAAAGTTGTAGCATTGAATATACTGAGATCTTTATGTGTCATATTATTACATCAAAATTAAATTGGTTAGCTAGAAATCAAATTCCTGCCAATAGTGGACACAAGTTCACTTTTGATTGGGAACTCAACTTAATTAAACGTAATAAAACAGAGAACTGGGGAGACTGAGAAGCTGCAAGGTGTACTCAACCCTGTACTCAACCACCAAGAAATCTATTTTGCAGTCATACAAAAATAAAATAAAACAAATTAAAATTAAAACGCACAATACACAAAATCAAGATTATCGAACATATTTGCAAACATGAGACCAAATCTGTTTGGTCTATGATCAAACAAACCAATTGTACTCATTCTGAAAGATTACACTCGTCTGTTTCAGCTGAAGTATGGGGGAATTACATTGCAAGAATTGTTTAACTACCCTTGCCTTTTCTGAATACTCAACTCCCAAATATATTTATAATTAATTTGGGGAGACTCAAATGAAACCGTACTGATATCACTTGGGCAATTTCGAAGCTTAAATCTTCAAAAGCCACAGGACCAGATGGTATTATACCGTGTGTGTACAAAGCAGATCCCTGCTTCTGGGCCCACACACTCAAAGCTAAGTTTGAATACATTTTCAAAGTTCTTTCCATTCCGGAACCGTAGTTACTATATATCATTGTGCCTATTTTGGAAAAGGGTGACACTAATCGTCCTGAAAACTATTGCCCAATTGCCCTGACGGATGCATCTGCGAAGATATTTTCTATTTTGATTTTACATGATCTTGAAAAATATATGGCAGAACTCAATATCCTGTCCTAATATCAAATAGGATTTCGTAAATCCATGGGCACCTCACTTGACGCTACCATCATATCACATATCTTGTCTCGGACTAAGGTCAAAGGCTCTAATCCAGTCTACATTAGCTTGCTAGATATGACAGCAGTGTTTGCCAGTGTCATTAGGGACATATTGTGGAATAAGATGATCAGATTAGGTATACCTCCCTCTATGGTTTTCTTAATCTCTATGTTGCATAGGAACACGTCTTACAAAGTGTCATGTACTGTAATTCCCTCCTGAAACTCCTCCTCACCTGGGTCCTCAGTGGAACTTTCTTGTGTCTCGGAATCCTTCTTTCTCCGTAGCCTCTTTTGCTCCTTAGTCTTCTTTTCCTTCTTTTGGTCTCCCTCGGTGGCCACCATGACCAGAGTGGAAACCAGGTCTGGGGGACCCCCGAGGAGCAAGCCCCCAAAATCAAGGGAAAAGCCTTCTAGGCACAAAAAAACATGAACGTAGGTGTAACAGGATCTGGTCTGTATTCCTTAATATGGCAGGTATTGGTCCAGATGAGTTTGATTGAAGACCCAAAGGGCAGGAAGTAGTCTCGAGTCAATAACACGTTGGAATGGTGGATGATGACTTCTGAGCGAAAGTACAAGTGCTGGAGCAGGCAATGCGGTCTCTGGACTCAACACGGTTCTCAATAATATACTGCTATCACAGAACCATAAGGACGAGTTCTGACAGCAGTAAGTAGAAAGACAGCACCGATAAACAGAACGAGACAGAAAGAATGAACGCTGCTGAAATAAGGGAATACAGCATCAGCAATAAAGGCAGAAAGAAAGGGCGAGTAATAGAAGCGGTAGACAGAAGGAACCAGAGGAAAGGATTCAGATGCGAAAGTCTGAAGGGCTACAAGAACAGCTACGAGCAAGGAACAGAAATAAAACGGAAGCAATCTGAAGACAGAATAGAGAGAAGGGTGGCTGAATACAAGCAGATACTGGAATGTAAGAAAGCAAGGAAAAAACGAAACCGCGAGCGGTAAGCGGGTCAGAAAGAAGAAACGAAACAGAAAACAAGGTGGATACAGATGCGGAAAGAAGTCCGCCCACAGAAAAGGAAAGTCAGAATCGTGAGCAAAGAAAAGAGAGAAACTCTGCGAAGGATTACCTGTAGAGGATGTCACCCGAACGTGCAGAGTTAGAGGGAAGGAAGTATGCACAAGTAGAATAGAGGAAGGCAAAAGGGAACGCTGGAACACTGAACAAAAAGGAACATGCAGAATGAACCAAAGAGACGGATACAACGCAAAGAGGAAGAGGATTCCTCCCAGTAAAAGGTATCAGCGGCCATATTGCAGGAGGACTAGACTGTCAACATGGAACTGAGGGAAGCCATGTTATGTGTATTTCCAGCTTTGCCAGCACTTCCAAGGGCGGTGTATGACACAAAGTAAGAATTAATCAGGAAGGCGCTGTCACTGAATCCATACCAACCTATGTCAGAGTCAAGCAAGGTTGCAATTTAGCATCCATGTTATTTAATTTATATCTATGTGACGTGGATGAACTATGGCCGGAATCCAAAACTTTTCCGGTGAGACTGAGTCATAGTCGTATCCACTGGATTTCGCAGATGATATCCTTCTCTTGGACACTACTTCTTTTGGCCTTCAAAGTAATTTACATCTTTTCTCTTCTTTCGCACAAAGACACAATCTAAAACCTCACCCTAACAAGTCAAAGATTATGGTTTTTACAGGACGGAAGAAATTGAAGACCTATAAATGGTGTATTGAGGGTTCATCTATTGACCAACTACAAATATTACCTATTTGGGATACAATCTGTGCAACTTCTCATCCCTAGAGATGTGGAAAACTATCCTAAATGAGAAATTACATCCTCTCCTCTCACAAATGTGAGTGATATTTTGTAAATACTGCACATTTTCAACTGAACCGTTGATAGACTATTACATGTTAAAAGTGGAGCCTGTGCTATTGTACGGTTTGGACATATGTCTGTTGGAAATTGGACCCTGTTTAAACATCCTACAAGGGCGTATTTGGCAGACCACACTCCATCTCTTATCTTCCGTACCGAATTCAGTATTGTGTCATGAATTGGGTCTCAGTTCCTTGGCTTCCAGATACCATTCGGGATTATTATGTAACTATGCTAAAATAGTAAATCCCCCTTCCAATTCACTTTACATTGACCTCCATGAGATTACATTAGTTAATAGTTTGATCTCTATTTGGACATTTTGTCTAAAGATGCAAACTCTCCTATTTGATATCAATGCTACAGTTGAGGAACTGATAAATCCTCCAGGGTTGGTAAAATAAAAACGGTATAATAGTGATTAGATTGCGACTATTGACAACTTACATAATTACAATACGTACAAAGAGTAGGCAAATTTTTTCAGAAAGAGAGACTCACGCTGTGCTTAACTAACTTTCTTTCCTTGTTCTAAAGCTTGTACTGAATATTTGCGTTTCAAACTGAACCAATTTCACACTCGAGAACAAATCGCATTTTGGAATTGTAATACTGATATTAAACCTGTATTGAAATGTAGATTCCCCAACTGTGATGACACAAAAGAAGCTTTGAAACAATTCGTTTTGGAATGTTCTTTCTTCAGGAATTCTAGACTGACTTTATTGCATAGATTCATCATTAATGTATTGGAGCTCTCCATGAAATCACTGTGGGCAAGAATGGTGCAAGGTAAAAATATATCTCTAATAACAGCTTTAGCATGTCTTTTAAGGCTAATAGATTATGAGTTATCAAAAACATGATTCTTGTCAACCTAATGTGCTGTGTTGATTCTGTTTCTCTTGAAGTAGGGTTTCAGATCTTGTAATCCCTATTTTCAGTACGCGCAACCGCACTTATACTGAACGGAGTGGTCATGTATTTGAAAAGGTTGCTCATACCACACTTTTAAATTATGGTTGGTTTTAATTGAAAAAGCAAGACACCCGCAATTTTTCACAAAAGCTTTAACTTTCTATTCCAAGAATTAGTTGTATTGAACATAATTTTAATCATATAGTCTTAAGTACCGATATCGAACTGAGTAATCAAGCTCTGTATAGGTTGTTACAATCCTTTTTTTTTCTTCTTTCGAGTGTTGATTTTAATCAAAAAAACTTGCAGTTTTGTGACTTTGCACAACTGTAAAATGTGCACATTTGCGATCTTGCACAACTGTATTGTTTTGTATTAGGATTCTTAGAGTTCTTGCACTTAAAAAAACAATTTTGCAATTTTCAATTGTTTTAAAAAATCTTTGATATGTCACCAGTACACTTTCATGATAATATATTATATATATGTAGAACAAATGACATTCAACTCCGTACCATTTTCATAAATTTGTTTTTGTAAAGGTTTGATAAACCAAATACAAATTCAAAAAAACCTCTCTGAGGTCTTGAGTCACGACACCCCACTGGGAGGCAGACTGTCTCAACATCTGAAAGAATGGCCAGACATTACTTGTGCTTAGGCATTAGAAACCATAGCCCAAGGTTACTGCCTTCGCTTCATTCAGAGACCTCAGAACTGTCCACTGGGGAGCCATTCTTTGAAAGATCCCAATCAGCTCCTTGTGCAGGAAATTTTGACCCTGCTAGAGAAAGTTGTTATCGAGCTGGTACCTGTAGCGGAGAGGAACAAAGGGTGGTACTCTCTATATTTCCTAATCCCCAAGAAGGACGGAGGACTGAGACCCATCTTGGACTTGAGATACTTGAACAAGTTACTCAGGAAGGACAAGTTCAAGATGGTCACACTTTCTCAGATCAACTCCACGATTGGATGGTGTCATTGGACCTTTAGGGTGCTTATTTTCCTGTACCAATTCATCTCAAGCACAGAAAGTACCTGAGGTTCGCCGTTGGCGGTTCTCATTATCAGTTGAGTTCTGCCATTCGGGCTGACCTCTGCCCCAAGGGTTTTCACCAAACTGGTGGTGGTGGTGGCAGCAAGTCTCGGGAGAGGGGGGATTCACGTCTACCCCTACCTGGACGATTGGCTGATCAGGGTGCATTCTCCCGAACAGGTCCTGAATCATCTCAACATCACCTGCCACTCTCTTCACAGACTGGGCTTCTCTGTCAATGACAGGAAGTCCCATATGACACCATCTCCAAAGCTCCAGTTCATCGGGGCTGTAATGGATACATCCTTGGGAAAGAGCTTGCCACCCTACGTGAGGGCTCAAGACATTCTGCAGATGGTCTCCAAGTTTCTGTCACGGATGGCACTCTGTTAAGAGTGGCACAGGACACCCAGGACGGGTTTGGGTGGTTGTGCCGAAGTAAGGTGGGCAGATAAGTACACAAACAGCTGAAAGTAAAGAGAACAAAGAGTAGGCAAGTGTAGCAAGGAAATAAGGTACACCAGAATGAATTCCCTCTTGGGGTGTATGCAGATATAGGAAAAGAGTATTCCAAGGACCTAAGGAAAAACTCTAGCCTCTTGCTCAGTTTGCTATAACAGAGGCCCACATTGTTTGCTCATGGCTTGGAACAACAGCTATGGGTGTCTGTAACGTAGAAACGAGACAAGGGAAGGGGCAGAGGTTGCCTGACGGAAACCAACAGACAAGCTCTGTACAATAGGTCTACAAACAGTACAAGAGAAGATACTAACAGACAAATCCAGGAAAAGGAAGTCGATAGCAAACTAGCAGAAGGAAATGAAGGGAAAGTCGTGTAACAGGATTGGATAGCAGAGGACAGTAGGGAACAAGGTTGAGAGCTTAGAGGAGCAGGAAAGCAATGAGCAAGCCCACAGGAGCAGGGCTGTAAGGTAGGGAGCCCAGAGGGAAAGGGCTTAGGGCAGTGGAGTAATGCCGGCTGCACGGCACAGAGCCCAGAAGAGCCGGGCAGCAAGGAGTGAGCCCTGGGGAGCAGGGCCGCTGACCGTAGAAGGCTGCAGAGGACTGTAGAGGGCTGCTAGGCTGAGAACCCAGGGGACAAAGGCTGTAGGTAGCAAGCAGCGGAGCGTGATCGGCTGCAAGGTAGGAAGCCCCGAGGACAAGGGCTGTTGGCAGCGGAGAGAAGCAGACTGCGCGGCAAGGAGCCAGAAGGACCGGCAGCAAGGAGTAAGCCCAGAGGAGCAGGGCCGCTGACTGTAGAAGGCTGCAGAGGACTGTAAGCTGCAAGGTAGGGAGCCCAGAGGACAAGGGCTGTAGGCAGCCGGAGTGAGGCAGGCTGCAGAGCAGGGAGCCCAGAGGACAAGGACAGTAGGCAACCGGAGTGAGGCAGGCTGCAGACCAGGGAGCCCAGAGGACAAGGACTGTAGGCAGCCGGAGTGAGGAGCAAAAAGGGTGCTGGAAGGACTCTTAATGCAAGAGACTGAGCTCCTGCAGGCAGCAGCTTTTATACCGCCCAGCCCAGCACAAAGGCAGGCTAATTGGTTGCACCTGGCTCAGCACACCTGCAGACAATTGGCCACCTCCCTCTCTGTTCCTGAGCTGGTGGAAGTAGAGGAGATCCCTAGGGCTTCTGGGGATTGTAGTTCCGAAGATGACGAATAGGAATTGCCAGGAATAGATGGTTGTAGCCAAGTGCATTGTGGTAAGTGTAGTTTGTTGGAAAAAATAAAAAAGCACCATAGTCTCGCAAATGGAAAATAAAGTCCATATTGATTGTAACTGTATGCGCCCATGGCGCAGGCATGACAGTATGCCCCTCTCCAGGCTCCCTGAAGGTTGACCAACAAGAAGAATGTCTGTCACACCGTGAAAGAGTCTTATTCCAAAAAGGCACATCATGAGGCACCAAAGTCTCGCAAATGGGAAATAAGGTCCATATTGATCGCAAATGTATGCGCTCATGGCGCAGTCATGACAGTTTCAAAGTGCCCAGCATCTCCCAGCCTTTGACTTTTTTGATGTTGCTCGCCTCATGTCATCCTGCATTTTTCGGGTGCCAGAGGCTCGCCTGAGAATGAGATCCTTTCAATGGGCTCTCAGGACACTATGGTCTGAATTCTCAGCCAACATGTCAGACCTACTTCAGGTTCCAAGAAGGGTCGAACTGGATCTCCTATGGTGGGCCTGCGAGCACAACATTCTGAAGGGAGAACCCTTTTGGCAACCATGGCCAGAGATAACAGTAGTGACGGACGCCTCACTCACAATGTGGGGAGCCCATGCCAAAGATCTGACAATCAGCGGTCGTTGGTCTCCATCGGAGTCCAAACTGCACATCAATCTTTTGGAGCTGAGAGCAATCAGACTTGCGCTGAAGGCTTTTCTGCCCTCTGTTCGGGGAAAGTATGTCCTGATAATGACGGACAACACAGAGGCCATGTTCTACCTCATCAAGAGAGGAGGTGTAGGGTCATGTCATGCTGCGCCCATGGAAACATTGGCACCTCTGGAAACTTAAGCAGAGTATTCTGTTACGTTATCACAAGTTCGTCCTACAGCGGTCTAGTGTTCTTCCAAGATGGCCACCGCCAGTATTTACTCTGCGACAGAGTGCAGCTCGTAGCATTACAACCTTCCTTGTTGTTGGTGAGACGTTAGTGTTTTCTCTGGAGGCCCTGCTCCCATTCTGATTTTCCCTGCTTTGTCAGCCTTTCTCCAGCATGGGGTCTGGCATGGATTCACATGCTCATGAATATTCCCCGTCGTCAGGCTGGGAATCCTCGGTAAAGAAAAAACCAGTATCAGTTTCGTTTCTGATCTGTCTTTCGTAGTAATAACCAATCACTGGTCTCTGCGTCATACTGACAACAGCCAATGAATGCCCTCTACCTAAGCACCGCCTCTGGCAGCCATCTTCAGATTTTTACCGCACGTTCATGTGTTGGGATCCTCGTGCTATTGCTCTCGAGCATTAGTGCTATTTTTTCACATTTTTTCTCAAAAACTTCGTTTTTTTCGGTCAATAGAGCCTCAAGCTCCACCGACTCTCCATCCGATCAACGGGGACCCGTGTCGGATTCGTCTGCGCCACTCAAGGGTGAAGATTTCATCGAGCTTTGTTTTTGGAGGACTCCAGAAGCTTCTCAGGCCCGGACATGGCCCTGGAGAAGGGAAGCTCGACGCCCGGAAAGCTGTTCAGGGTCTGCCCTGGATGCCAGCTGCAGAACGTCTTTAAGGAGGACGAACACTCCTTTTGTCTCTACTGCTTACATGAGGACAAGACGCACGTGGAGAAGGACTGTGCGTTTTGCGGCAATATGTCGGAGCGGACCATGAAGGACCGCCATCAACGCTTCGCCAACTGGCTGGAAGGGAAGAGCACGTCAGGCGAGAAGAAGAGGAAGAAATCCGAGCGGTCTTCTAAGACCTTTGAGGACGCCCCGGCGACGGGGGTCCAACACAAGGCCAAGCACCGCGAGTCCGCTGGCACCGGGAGCGCCGAACGGTCGGGCTCTACGGGCGCCAGGCAGGGCACACCCTCCCCGGCACCTTCAGCCACGAGCCAACGCTCTGGGTCGGGTAAGAGGAAGGGCGAGCACCCGGCGAAGCTCCTGGAGAGGCCCCGGTCGAGCTCGAAGGCCCCATCGGAGGGGGAGCGAGGCAGTGTCCCCCCCCTCAAGGATAAGGCGGTGAGCGCACCTAAGGTGGTGAAGGCCTTAATCCATCCGGCCAAGCCCTCTATCGATACTGTCGCGGCGGCCCTGGCTCAGCCTGTGGAGGCTACACCAGTGGTGGCGACCTCGGGGCTCAGAGTCTCCCTGCCACCTCGGAGGGAGTCCTCTTTTGTGCCCATCGATAGGACCCCCGTGAAATCCCCGGCGGGGAAGAAAAAGGGGGGGCAGGGCGTCGTCGTAGATTCGGCTTCAGAGGAAGAGCTGATCGAGGTCTTAAGCCACGGCCTTGGCGTGGATGAAGACCGGCCCGTCGGGATGGATCCCGACGCAGGTGACGACGACATCGTCGAGGGTGCCGACGGGGCCCCTGATCACCCGTCGGATTCCCCTCTGCCAGCGCCGCAAGACAACTCAGCAGCCATTTTGTTGGCTATACAGTCCTTATGCTCAGAGATAAGGACGAGACTACTGTTGCCGACGGAGGAACCTCTCCCGTCGGGGGATCCTGAACCGGGACCTTTGGGTGTTCCCCCGCCCAAGAAAAGAAGGATTCACCCCCCACCTCCTTTTCAGCCGTTGCGACCCGTCCAGCCCTCCTCCCCGTCCACCCGAGGGGATGATACGGGGACTGACACGGCAGCGACGGGTACGGACGACGAGGTATACGACGAGGATCTGCCGTCGTCACCTCCCACCAGGGCTTCTCCGCCCAACGAGATTGGATCGTTCCACTCCATGATCGCCAGGGCATCCAAGCTTTTCCAACTCTGCCCTGAGGAGAAGAAAAAGGAAGGATTCCTTTATCAACGGCGCGAGGCCAAGAGGAAGACGGTCCTCGCGGTGCCTCTACTGGACGACATTTGGGATGAGGGCCTCGCCCTCCTCAAGAACCCTTCCACGACGCCAGCTAGAAGAGACCGGTACGAGAAGAAATACCGAGTCCCGGACGCGGCCCCCCTGTGCCTCCGGGCGCAGCCTAGCCCGGACTCCGTCGTCTCCGCGGCGGCCAGGAAGAAAGCGGGGGGGTGCGGCCTCCACATCGACTTCCCCACCGGACGGCGAGGGAAAGAAATTGGACGCTATGGGACGCAGGGCCATCTCGTCTGCAGCGACGACGATTAAAGCGGCCAACGCCTTGGCTATTGTGGCCCGCTACGACAGGGAGCTATGGTACAAACTGGCTCCCCTGCTGGACTTCCTACCGGACGACAAGAGGGCGGATGCCTTGGAGATCCTACAGGAAGGTGAGGTGGCGTCGGACCACGCCATCACTATTGCGACGGACATCACCGACACTGGGTTTCGCCAGTTGGGCAACGGCGTGTGCCTTATGCGGCGTGGATGGCTCAAGGCTACGGACTTCCGTCAAGACGTACAGACCAGAGTCCTGGACATGCCGTTCGATGGGAACAACCTGTTTGGGAAAACAGTGGACGATTCCCTTCAGGCCATTAAAGCGGACACTGAGACGGCCCGGGCCCTTGGGGTTCTGCAGCAACGACGGACGCCCTTTCGGAGCAGCGGAGGCAAGGGCGCCTCCAAAGGTTCCGGCGGCGGTTTCTCCACCTACCGTCAAGCGGCCCGCTCGTCGTCTCAGGAGGCCTACAGAGGACGAGGCAAGTCTGGCGGACCCCGCCGTCGTCGCCAAGGAGGTCAAGGCGGCAAAGCCTCGTCGAAACAGGATTGAACCGGCCGTGGGGTCGGGCCCCCGCCGAAGCACCCCGGTGGGAGGCCGGCTGGCGAGCTTCGTCAGCGTGTGGGAGTCCATCTCCACCGACCGTTGGGTGCTGGACGCCTTAGCCCGGGGCCACGCGCTCGAGTTTCAAAGAAGGTGCCCGCGCGTCCCCCCCGTGGCCAGGAAAGAGCTTCACGTCCCTCAGCTTCTCCTGGAGGTAAAGGCGATGCTCAGGAAGGGCGCCATCGAACTCGTCCCAAAGAGGCTTCGGGGCTCCAGAGTTTACTCGAGATACTTCCTCGTGAAGAAGAAGACGGGAGGATGGCGCCCCATCCTAGACCTGCGACGTGTGAACAAGTTCATCAAGGCGCAGAAGTTCCGGATGGTCACCCTCCAGCACGTCCTGGGTCAGCTGGAGGAAGGAGACTTCCTGTCGTCGTTGGATTTGGAGGATGCCTACTTCCATATTCCCATCCTAAAGGGGCACCGAAAATTCCTCAGGTTTGTGGTCCAAGGGCGTCACTACCAGTTCAAAGCCCTCCCCTTCGGACTACGGTCGGCGCCCAGGGTATTCACCAAGTGCCTCGCACCGGTGGCGGCGCAGCTGCGCCGCGAGGGGATCCACGTCTACCCCTACCTGGACGACTGGCTCATCCGAGCCAAGACAAGGGAGCTCGCCGTGGAGCACACGGCAAGGACCGTCCAACTTCTCACGGACCTGGGATTCTCCGTGAACTACGCCAAGTCCCACCTGGTACCCGCGCAAAACGCACTGTTTCTGGGAGCGAAGCTCGACACAGTGTCCCTCCTGGCCTCCCCGTCGGAGGAAAGGACCAGGTCCATCCTGGGCAAGGTACAGCGGATGTTGGTTTCCGACGCGGCCAAGGTGAGGTCCATCAAGTCCCTCCTCGGAATGATGTCTTCTTGCATCTACCTCATTCCCATGTGCAGGCTCCGGATGCGCCCGTTGCAGGAGTTCCTGGACGCGCGCTGGATCCAAACGACGGGCGGCTTCAAGGAGAGGATCACACTCGACGAGAGTTTCCGCCGAGCGGTCCGGTGGTGGGGCACCCGCGCGCATCTGACGGCGGGCATGGACTTCCAGACCCCAGACCACCAGGAGACAGTGACCACGGATGCCTCCCTGGAAGGGTGGGGAGCGCACACCGAAAATCTGCACGCGAGAGGCCTTTGGCTCCCAACGGAGAAGTCCCTCTATATCAACGTCCTGGAGCTCCGTGCAGTGTTCTGGGCCCTAAGGTCCTTCCTTCCGTCCCTCAAGGGCAAGGTGGTGAGGATCTTCACCGACAACACCACCACCATGTTTTACATCAGGAAACAGGGCGGAACCAGGTCCCCAGCACTGTCCAAGGAGGCGCAGGACCTGTGGCATTGGGCCGTCGCCCAAAGGATGTTTCTGGTGCCGTTTCATCTGGCAGGGATAAAAAACACCATCGCCGACTCACTCAGCAGGGAGCTGCGCTCGTGCCACGAGTGGGAACTACGGCAGGATCTAGTGGATCGCCTCTTCCGACGGTGGGGCACACCCCAGATCGACCTGTTCGCGACGGTGCGAACTCCAAGTGCCGGAGGTTCGCCAGCAGGTTTCCCCAGGCGAGGAGCATGGGCGATGCTTTCTCGTTCCCCTGGGAGGGCCTGTTCCTCTACGCGTTCCCTCCTTTGCCACTGCTAATCCGGCTCGTCAACCAGCTCAAGAGGTCACGGTGCAGGATGATCCTCGTCGCACCTGCGTGGCCGAGGCAGATATGGTTCCCGGACCTTCTGGACTTGTCAGCGTCCCCGCCAATCAAGCTGCCGGTGGACGCGGATCTACTCTCCAGGGAAGGAGGCGCCATCCTCCACCACAACCCGAAATCCCTGAACTTGCAGGCCTGGCTCCTGCAGCGCTAGAGTTTGGAGGATACGACATACCGGCCGACTTCAGAGAGGTTCTTGCAAAGGCCAGGGCGTCCTCGACTCTTAAATACTACGGACACAAATGGAAGAGGTTCTCTGTCTGGTGCCACGCACAGAAGATTAACCCTCTACGGATTACGGCTCCCCAGGTACTGCCGTACCTGCTTACGCTGGCCAAAGCTGGACTGGCACACGCGTCCATCAAGATTCATCTTGCTGCGATCTCCCGATACACCAGAACCACGGGCCGGACGTCCTTGTGGTCTCATCGTCTGGTGAAAGAGTTCATGAAGGGACTGTTCAGATCGTTCCCGCCGGTGAAGGCGCCGGCCCCGGTGTGGGAGCTCAACGTGGTGCTGACCAAGCTCATGGGACCTCCGTTCGAGCCTCTGCACTCGGCCCCGTTGAAGTTTCTGTCGTGGAAAACAGCGTTTCTTGTGGCCATCACCTCCGCACGACGGGTTGGAGAGATCCAGGCCCTTTCCTGCAAGGCCCCGTACTTGACTTTTCACGACACGAGGGTAGTGCTCAGGACGCACCCCTCCTTCATACCCAAGGTACCGTCGGACTTCCATCTCAACGAACCCTTGGTGTTGCCTGTGTTCTTCCCATCGCCTTCGTCGCCGGCTGAGAGGACTTTGCACTCGCTGGATGTGGCTAGAGCGCTGAAGTTCTACGTGGACCGCACGAAGTGTTTTCGGAAGACGTCACAACTCTTTGTGAATTTTGGACCTGTCAATCAGGGGAAGGCTCTCTCGAAGGCTTCCATTTCCAGATGGCTCTCCGGCTGTATCATGTACTGTCATCGGTTGGCAAACCGACCACTGCCTGGCCGTCCGAGAGCCCATTCCACCAGAGCGATCGCAGCTACCACGGCGTTCCTTTCTGGTGTGCCCCTGCTGGACATATGCAGGGCTGCTACGTGGAGGTCGACGCACACCTTCACGAAATTCTACTGCGTCGATCGGGATTCCAGGGAGGAGTCCAGGGTCGGCCAAGCAGTGCTGCGCAACCTGTTCGCCTGAGGTGAGCCTGGTGAGGAGGTAAGATGCTTAATGTTGAGTTTGATGTAATGCTTAATGTTGAGCCTTGCCACCTCCCGTGGTTGTGCATGTGTGTACTGCCATGTATTCTTTATTCATGAGCATGTGAATCCATGCCAGACCCCATGCTGGAGAAGGAACAAGTTACTTACCTGTAACTGTTGTTCTCCAGCATGGGTCTGGCATGGATTCACATGCGAACCCTCCCGCCTACCCCTCTGCGGCTCTTCACTTGGTCATACTGCCACTTCACGTGCTTCCAAATCTGAAGATGGCTGCCAAAGGCGGTGCTTAGGTAGAGGGCAGTCATTGGCTGTGGTCAGTATGACGCAGAGACCAGTGATTGGTTATTACTACGAAAGACAGATCAGAAACGAAACTGATACTGGTTTTTTCTTTACCGAGGATTCCCAGCCTGACGACGGGGAATATTCATGAGCATGTGAATCCATGCCAGACCCATGCTGGAGAACAACAGTTACAGGTAAGTAACTTGTTCCTTCTTTGCCGTTCTGCTCTGTTCACCAATCCTTCTCTTGCTCTCCTTTGTTCACCTCGCCTGCTCGCCTTCCGAGGCGTTGCTGTTTTCCTTTCTCTTGCTGCTCTCCCTCTCCCGGGTCTCGCCCCGGCTCGCTCTCGATCTATCTCCACGGCTCTTGCCCCGGCTCGCCCTGGATCTCTTTCACGGGTCTCGGCTCGCCCTGGATCTCTTTCTCTGCCTTACTGCTATTGTCCATTATTGGCTGATGCTCTGGTCCTTCTTACCTGCTAGTCGGAGTTGTACCCTCTCCAATTCTGTGTCCTTGAATCCTGGCATATATACAACCTTCAGTACTCACCAGTCTGTCAAGTGTGCTTTCTGTACCAGCATTTAACAACGTGCTGCACTCTGGTCCTGAGTCCTCCTTCTCTATCACCTCTGAAGAGGATCTGCTACAGGTTTTTTTGCCGCAAGGCTTTTTCCCTGACTGGGGTCAGCACCCCGGGAATCCCTGTTGCTTGGTGTGTACCAACCCGGCAACGTGGCCTCCAGAGGTGCTCACCTTTATCTCCACAAGACAAAGAAGGACCGTAAGGGGGAAGAGATAAGGAAGAAAGCAGAAGACGGACACCCAGGACAGTTGCACTGAAGACCCAGGTGAAGAGGATTGGATGGAGGAGTCACCAGAGCATGAAAGGTCACTACCACTGAGCAGAGAGGCAATGCAGCTCTGTTACCGGGCAGTTCAAGAAGGAATCTCCCTGTTGTCTGTTCACCTAGCCGAAGAGGAGAACACAGCGGCGGACGCTCTGAGCAGGCAGAGCACAGTCTCCCACGAGTGGGAACTAGCTGTGGAAGTCCTTCAAGAGATCTTCACCATTTGGGAAATCCCTCAAGTGGACTTGTTTGCGACCAGTGTCAACAGGAAGTGCGAACTGTATTGCTCCAGGGAATTTCCCCCAGGAGGAGCTCTAGGAGACGCGTTTGTGGTGGACTGGGAGTTTCCACTCCTGTATGCATTTCCTCCAGTCCCTGTCATTCCTCATGTGATCAGGAGGTTGAGAAAGTTTGGGAAACAGATGATCCTAATTGTCCCGGATTGGACCAGAAGGACGTGTTACCCAGACCTTCTGGACATGTCCATCTGCCCTCCAATACGTCTTCCACAAAGAGAGGACCTTCTCTAGCGAGAGGAGGGTCGGGTTCTCCATCCAGAGGTCAAGACATTCAGCCTTCACGCATGGTTTCTGAGAGGCTGAGGTACAAGTATTGAGACCTCCCGGATGACGTAATGGAGATTTTGCTTTTGGCTAAAAGGCCATCAATGAAGTCTTTGTACCGCTGCCGTTGGAACAAATTATGCAGCTGGTGCAGGGACAAGAATGTACACCCATTTCTACGGTACCTATCCAGTCTGGTGCTCTAGGTTGGGACCATTAAAGGTCATTTGGCGGCGCTATCCATATTCAAGCACTCGTCTGAGGAAACATCATATTTTAAGATACCTTTGGTGATAACATTTCTGAAAGGACTCACTAATGGCTTCCCTCCATCTCCCTTTCAGGTTCCCATTTGGGAACTCAAACTGGTGTTAACATTTCTTATGTGTGCACCATTTGAACCTTTCCATTCATGTCCCTTAAGGTTACTAACTTTCAATACCATCTTGTTGGTAGAACTAACTTCAGCTCGTAGAGGGAGTGAGTTGCAGGCACTATCCCCTAAACCACCATTTACTGTGTTTCACAAGGACAAGGTCGTCCTGAGCGTTAAGCCTTCATTTCTACCTAAGGTCATTTCAAGCTTTCATTTAGGACAAAAGATTGTGTTACCCACTTTCTATCCTTCCACCTCATCCTGGCAAGGAGGAGGAGAGCTTGCACAGGCTCGATCCACATAGTGCTCTGAGCTTCTGCATTTCAAGGTTGTCGAAAATTCGTCTGGATAACCAACTATTCATAGGTTATACAGGTCATAGACTGGGTCAGGCTGTGACAAAGCAAACCTTATCCAGATGGATTATCCTAGCAATTTCAGAATGCTACAGGCTGGAAGGCAAGCATCCTCCAGAAGGCCTTAGGGCCCATTCCACTAGGGGCATGACTACTTCCTCTGCTTTACAAAGAGGCGTTCCTATTAAAAACATTTGTGAGGCAGCTACGTGGTCCACAATGCACACTTTCACTAAGCATTACAGCCTTGATTCTATCCTAAGTCAGGATTGAAGCTTTGGAAAAGCTGTCCTCCATGCTGTTCATGGAAACCATTGATGACACAATTCTTACTCCCTCCACCAAAACTAACACTGCTTTGGGAGTCTATCAAAGATGAGGAATACGTGGGAGGACACAATCCATTCGAAGAACAAGTTACTTACCCCTGGTAATGTTCCTTTGACTGGATGTTCCTCCCACATATTCCTCATTGCCCTCCCAGCCTACCCCTCAGTAGAATTTCCTATGCTATTACAGCTTTCGCTCCTTCAGAGCCTAGTACCGTCAAACCTGCATTGATGCGGGTAGTTCTACTTGAGAATGACATGAAAAAACAGAACTGAAGCCAACGGGCCCTGCGCGTGCTATAGAGACGGAGGCCCTCGAGGGACATCGAGTCGACTGCATCGATGCACAGCTCCCTCTACCGAAAAAGAATTCTGAAGCAGCTGAAGCCGGATATTATATATCAAAGATGTGGAATGAACATCTAGTCGAAAGAACATTACTAGGGGTAAGTAACTTGTTCTTTTATAGAGATGACTTGAAACATGCACACATCACATAACAAAGCAACCTGACATATATATATATATATATATATATATATATATATATATATATATATATATATATATATATGTGTGTGTGTATATATAAATCATTATTGTAACATGTTGAGCAGAAAAGGGCATGATTGCAGATTTATTGGCTCCATGCTAATTGGAAGCCTAAATCACCAGCATGTAAAAATATTTGAGCATAAAAAATCTAATCTGGGTTTTAAATTTTACTATTGATGCTGAAAGAAACCCTCTGAAACTAAAGGCATGGTATGAACACCTGCTGTGGTCATTCTTTCACAGCATGAAGCGTTGTGAATCCCTCACCTGTCTGATCACCCACCATTCACACCTCTTCACCCCTTAAGGGACAATATCGGCACTCCCAATCACCTTCTCACTTAAGGGTATGCTGCAAACTCGCACCAATCGTACATTAATGTGCTAATATACACAACAAAAACAAACCGTAGCTGAGCTCTGCATCATGGAAACAGATGATCACTGAGGGTGCAGAATGTGGTGACTCATGCAACAGCTTTTCTTTTCTCTGGATTCGGGATACAGGGAGAACATTTTTGCTGGTTGCCAAATACTGGGAAATCCAGAGTAATTCCAGCACTGTATGCAGAGCGGTAGCAGAAAAAGCAATAGATGGTGGCAGTGGGGTTGGCATACTGACTATGTAAATAATTACACACGTATTGCTCTCTGTGGCTGAAATTGGCACTAAGGGTTGTCTCCTAGTTCTGTGTTTCTGGCCAATTGGAGAACAGTGAGACCAGAATTTCATGAGAAGTGTGGAAGAGCCTGGGGGAGCTTCCAGTGGGTATTGCCATTGCAATTATTAACCACTATTGGTTAGTATGGAGGTAAATAATGACATTTTAAAGTGGGTGGATCAGTCATTCCAACACAGCTGGCTTTTAAAATGCAGATGTAGTTGTTCTGTGATAGTATATCTGTACACTACCATTTGCAAGCATCATTTATATTAAATTTGATATTTCTTTGCCCTGCAGGATAACAAGTCATATTATGCTGATCAGATCCAGGCCCTCTTGCAGCCTCTGAGTAAGTCTCCTTTCATTCTACTTAAGTTACTTTATCGTTCTAATTTATTTAGCAAATTCTTCCATATTATATGCATTTCTTATTAATCCAAGGTGAGCGATATGTAATTACACTGAAATCAAGAAAAGAGTACTCAAAGCGGCTGTTTAAACCAAAAATGTTTTGTGAAAATATTATGAACATTGTTAAGAAACATCTGGATCTGGCATTAAGTTGTCACAGCATGAAGGACCTTGAATCAGTGGGTCACAGAATGTGCACAAAAACAGTCCCAGTGGCTTTTATCCTCATGACATTTATTACTTTTTATATAGAAAATATTGAATACACTCGAAAAAGCCAACTTTTATAAAGACAAGAATATTTGGGGAGATACCTGCTGTATCACGACGCATAGGAAACTTACGATGTATGTTGATATATAATTTCCAATAGTTTATGAACAGATGTCAATACTAAATATATTCTGAGATTCTAATTGGCAATACCTTGTCACCGGGTCAATTGCTCTGCATACTACGAATTTAAGGGTGAGTGCATACATTTGGCATATCGCCGTTTTTCACGGGCTGCCGTTCATCAAAGTGACACGGAGCACTTTGGTTAAAAGTTAAAACAAACAACAAGGGTTTGAGGAATGATTATCAATGTAATCCTATCAATAGTAAGAAGAGCACGGTGAACATACAAATGGTACATTACCCACATTTATTCACAAATTAATAATTTTGATAATATGAGACTGGACATGGAGGTGAGGTGCACACTCACTTTTAGGGCACCTGTATTCAGTGCATAACTAAGTGCAAAACAACTTATCATTACAAAGAAGCTTATAATATTTCAATCAGTTAATAATGTAAGTATTTATAACAAATGCATTCTTGTCTTGTGTGTTCTACTGCAGCCATACCCTTCTATGGATGATTTCATTATGGGTATGTAACCATGTAATCACATTACTCTTTAATGTGTCTGAATATTCATATCAAATACTTTTGTGCAATTTGGTGGGAATACAACTTCTTGCCTTTGTGTTAAACACCAATTGTGGTCATTATCTTGTTTATGTGATAATATCTTTATGCAACACATGCGTCCAAATATGATCTATATGTCAGCCTTGAAGACGACCATAGGTCGAAACACGTGTTGGCTGACCACCATGTACTTTCACCAATAAAAAACAATTCTTCTATATTTTCTTTGGCACAGACTACTCAAAGTCTTTGTAGAATTGATTCCAATGCTTAACAGTAATTCCTCAATTTAAAGAGGCAGAGCGCAGATACTTGAATCCCAACCATACTTTCCTTAAAATGTACGGTAGGTTGTCTTCAGGTTAACTCACGTATAGCAACATGTCGTCCGTGTGCCATGAAGGTAACCTTCATTTTCCATCCCATTGCTTTTGTAAACTCCTTTCTAGAACGCATGGCCTTTCTAGTTGCATGAGGCAGGTATGACCTTCTGGATGTTCCATAAAGGACCTGTAACGGTGTACTAGACACTTAGAATCTGAAGTCCGTCATTTCAGGGCATTAGATTCTCAAAGTTTATTCTAGAAACTTGGTCTCAGTATCCCATCATGCAATGGCTTCAGGACAATTGTTTCTCTCTTTATGACCTAAGAATTTTGATTCAGTTTCCTTGTTTGCAGGCTTTTCTTTACATCCCTATGTCACCTGGTCTTGGTCCCTGGTGCACGACTGGGGAGTCACAGACTAACCCTGCAAGGAAACAGTAAATTACCCCCTCCTCGACTGAGAGAGCCCCAAGCTCACTTTAGCAGACCCAAACCTCCAGCATAGCATGAAACATCAAAGAAGTTATTTCACAGACTTTGAGGTACCCAATGTGTACTCGGTATCCTCAAAGACACAACTGGCTTTTTTCCTCATGGCTTTTATTACTTTTTATATAGAAAATATTGAACGCACTCGAAAAAGCCAACTTTTATAAAGACAAGAATATTTTGGGAGATACCTGCTGTATCACGACGCATAGGATACTTACAGGGGGTATGTTGCTATTTAATTTCCAATAGTTTATGAACAGATGTCAATACTAAATATATTCTGAGATTCTAATTGGCAATACATTGTCACCAGGTCAATTGCTCTGCATACTACAAATTTAAGGGTGAGTGCATACATTTGGCATATCGCCGTTTTTCACGGGCTGGTTTTCACTTTGGTTAAAACTAACAAGGGTTAGAGGAATGATTTAATGTAATCCTATCACTAGTAAGAAGAGCACAGTGAACATATAAATGGCACTCTACCCACATATAAACCTCGAATCAAATACTTTTGTGCAATTTGGTGGGAATCCAACTTCTTGCCTTTGTGTTAAACACCAATTGTGGTCATTATCTTTTGTATGTGATAATATTTTTATGCAACACTAAAATGTGTCCAAATATGATATTTCTGATGTTTGTTAATCTGCTTAGAATCACATGCTGTGCATATAGTCTGACATCCAGTGGTCACCGCAGAGTATTGCATCTTGTTTTTTGAAAGTCGAAAGGGGACGTCGACATAGGCGTGTCTGTAACACTATCTCTATAGTGACGTGTAGTGTACCCAAAATTCTTCACGCATCGAGGTCCCTTAGATTATTTTTTTCCGCCCAGAATACTGGTCGCCTTAAGCAGAGCTCGTAAGAGACATTGCCATTGCTCGACCCTTGGTTGATTTTGTTTAATTATTGTTAACTAACATCACCTCCAGCCCTCTTTCAACAGCCCTTCCACATCTCTGCCGAGACCAGATCTTCGACGAATGGTGGTTTTCGATGGACAGTGATCCTATCGGCGCTGCCGACCACGTGGCCTGGCCTGCACAGTAGGGAGAGTGGGGTCGGCGTGGGCATTTCTATCTCATACTAGAATGCCTTTCCCTTTCTTCCCCCTTTCATTCCGGGTCGTTATCACTTGTTACGTCCTCAGCTATCGAAACGACTCCTTTTAGATTTTTCCCAATTTGTAGAGGCAAATTCCTGTGGAAGGACAAGCACAGGCGGTGTAACCGCTGCTTGCCCCTCGAGTACGACGAAGTACGACGAAGCTGGTTGTGCGGCCTGCAAGCTCCTTCGCCCAAACACTCTGAAAGAACACAGGATTAAAAGGTGGGCAGCCTATGGGATGTTGAAGGCTGATTCCTCGCCCGCGGCCGCTGAGTGCAACGAGGGTGATAGTGATGACTCGACCTCCGTAACGGAGGTTGTTGACCCCCCTATCGGAGCTCTGGCCCTGCTTTGGGGGATGTACACCCCAGCGAATCTGAAGGACAAATAGACGTCACAAAACACACAACCCCCGGCCATTCTTCGAGTAAGTCGAAGAAGGCCTCTGCGCCAACGGGGACACCCACACAGCCGGCCGTCGGCAGCCCTCCCTGCAGCCGCATTTGTGCCTAGCGACCGGGCCATCGAATACAAAGGGCGCTACCCCTAAAGTATCATCCGTCGAGACGCATCGCAAGAAGGTGTCCGCCGACGGCAAGTTTCCGGCTCTGCTGTAAACAACTCCTCACGATCAGCTCCTGGATGGGAGGCTGGTCACCGAGAGCATCGCGAGGATCTTCTCTGAAGACGCTCAGAAACAGCTGGTGAAGAATCACCGAAGCCTGCTGAAAAGGTCAAGGAGACGCCGAGACCTAGCGAAGGTGCAACGGGAGCGCCAGAACCCTCCCCTAGGTTGAAGGAGAGACCCAGAGCCACTACTCCACCGTCTGGCCCACGGGATGGCTTTTCGGAGGGCGACGGGGGTATTTTCTCCTCTTTGTGGGAGAGATCTCGACGCCTGGAGATGGAGGAGCAAGCCTTTCCACCCCTAGACCGTTCTGGGTCTTCCCACTGGTCCAGGGAGAGATTTGAGACCTGTATGAACAGGTTGGATAGATTTGTGTCCATTTCTGAGCACACCACACCTAAAAGGCCAAGGGATGTAATCCCTCAAAACCCTCTAGGCAAGGTTCCAAGACCTTTTGACCCCCAGTAAGAGGAAATGTACGCATATGACCTTACTGAAGAGGACCCTCATGTCGACACTCAGGACGATGATGAATTCATGGATACTGAGGACCTACAAGATCCTGTAGAGGGCTTTGAGGAAGACCCCGACATGTGTGAGCCACAGCCTTGGCAATCCCCTGGGGCACCAACTGACCCTGATGCTTTAGATCTGGCCTCTCCACAGACTACTCCTGTCAGAGAGCCTTCGCCTGTGGACGATCAGCCCATGTTTAATGCCATGCTACGCAAGGCAGCTGCACATTTTCAGATCGATATGAGGAAGACTGCCCGCGAGGTTGATTTTGTGGAGAAAATCATCAAGGAAAAGCCACCGGCTAGCCAGGCCATTCCTCTCCTCTCCTCCATCAAGAGGTGCCTCATTCCCTCTTTGTCTACACCAGCCTTTGTCAGGGGTGTTAACCCACAGATTGAGAAGCTTTTTACCCCCTCCCCCTCGATCCTTTATGTATTAGGGGTAATTCCATCCCAAATTCTGTGGTGGTGACCACCATGAGGAAAAGGGCGGAGGTTCCACCAGCGAAACACCCCCTGATAAGGAGGGGAAGAAGCTCTATGCTCTCGGGAAGAGGATTACGACCTCGGAGGCATTCGCTACGCGTATTGCCAACAATACCACCCTGTTGGCTAGTTTACACTGATGCCCAATGGGGCCTGTTGCGCGAAGGCCTACAGAAGGGCCCTGAGCTTCTTCGCACCCGTCTCTTGGCCACTGTTACCGAAGGCACTCCAGTAAACCAGAGCATCATTAAAAATACTTTAGATGCTGCGGAAAAGGCTGGCCATTCCTTAGTCCAGGGCATACTCCTTAAAAGGCAAGCATGGCTTAGGAACTCAGGGTTCAAGCCAGAGACCCAGGCGTCCCTCATTAACAAACCCCTGGAGGACTCCAACTTGTTTGGAAAGGCGGTTGATGACACCCTGGAAACAGCAAAAAAGGAGCATGAAACCTTGAAAACCCTGGACCAGATCACGAGACCCCCCAATAAGCGCGGATATGGCAATAGGCGCTTTTTTCTTGGCCAACGCCAACCTCAGCAACAGTATACCTCAGCCAGCAACTGGTCCTCCCCTCAAGGAACCAGTGGTTACAACACGCCGTATACTCAGAGAGGCCAATGTCGTGCCAGAGGAAGGGGTCGGGCCCTACTCCTAGAGGCTCCCCAGCCAGCGTCACTAAATGACCTGAAAATGTGGGTCCCCTCCCATGCATCCCCGGTCGGGGGCCGGTTAACATCTTTTCTACAGGCATGGGAGGGGATTACCACAGACCGTTGGGTACTGTCAACTATAGCCCATGGTTACTGTATCGAGTTGAGCCGTTCCCTGACATTCAGACCTCCAAAGGGAAGACGTCTCACATCAGAACACCTTCTCATCCTTCTTCAGGAAATGGAATCACTGCTGCAAAAAGGAACCATAGAGGTTGTGCCTCTTTCACAGGTAAAGGAGGGTATTTATTCAGTGTACTTCCTTGTACCCAAAAAGGATCTAACCATGCGCTCTGTATTAGATCTGCGCCCAGCGAACAAATTTGTAAAACCTCAAAAATTTCATATGGTGACTTTGCAGGAGGTAATCCCCCTGTTCACACAGGAGGATTACATGGCAACACTGAACATGAAAGATGCATACTTTCATATTTGAATGTTGCCAGCGCACAGGAAATACCGCAGGTTCATGATAGAAGGCAAACACTATCAGTTCAAAGTACTACCCTTTGGCATAGCCTCGGCGCCAAGGGTATTCATGAAAGTAGTGGCAGCGGCACATCTGCGCAGGTTGTCCATTCCGATTTATCCTTACCTCGACGACTGGCTCATAACAGGGGATTCTTTCGAAACTTGCCTCTCAAATGCCCAAAAGACTATAGACCTCCTGTTCCACCTGGGCTTTTCCATCAACGAGAAAAAGTCCAGTCTAGACCCCAGCCAAATCAAACAATTCCTAGGGGCTCTAATTCGAACAAGGGACGGCCTCGTCTTCCCCTCCAACGAGAGGGTCCAAAACATGCTGTTTCAGATCAATTTGTAGCCGGTCGAGAGGTGACTGTACACAAAGCCATGCGGTTGCTATGAATGATGGTGTCATGTATTTACTTGCATGCGCCCTATGCAAGAGTGGCTCAACAGTCAGTGGTATCAGGCCAGCGGACAATGGGACGATCTCGTAGTTGTCTCGCAAGCCCTGGTTCTCTCGCTGCGGTGGTGGTCGAGGGAGAACCTCGTGAAGGGGAACACCTTCACCACCCCCGCAGTGGAAGGCACTCTAACCACAGAAGCATCCCTCACAGGATGGGGGGCTCACCTGTCCCATCAGACTGCGCACAGAGTTTGGAATTCAAGTGTGGCGTCCAACCATATAAACCTACTGGAATTATTGGCGGTCTTCAAAGCACTAAAGGCCTTCCAGACACATCTGCAAGGAAAGACAGTGCTGATCCTCACGGACAGCACCACGGCCATGTACTACCTGAACAAGCAGGGGGGGCACTCACTCTCCAGGACTGTCCAAGCTGTCCCAGAACATCCTGAAGTGGGCTCTCAAACACAACATGTTGCTGTTAGCACAACATGTACCAGGAGAACTCAATCTTCTGGCAGACGGTCTCAGCAGAGACTTCCCTCTACCCGCAGAGTACGAATGGCGCTTACACGGAGACATCGTCTCCCAACGTTTTCGCAGAATGGGGCTTCCCACAGATCGACTTGTTTGCAGCTCTGGATAACACCCAATGCCAAGATTACGCCTCCAGGTACCCCCAGAACCGCTCCAAGGGAAACAGACTGGATAGCATGGTCAGGTAAATTTGTCTAAGCTTTTCCCCCGACTCCCCTTCTCAACAAGATAGTGCACAAGATGCACCAGGAACCAGTTACAATGATACTGGTGGCCCCCATGTGGGCCCGCCAACCCTGGTTCGCTCATCTGATGGAGATGTCACTATCTCCTCCGGTTTAACTACCATGCACATACAACATGTTGTCGCTGGACCGGGGCCTGACGCTGCACCCATGCCCGCAGACCCTGAACTTGGCAGCCTGGCTCCTGAGGTCATAGAATTTGGACATTTACAGCTCCCTCAGAGATGCATGGACATTCTCAGGGAGGCAAGGAAACTGGACACTCGTTACTGCTACTGCTACTCCAGTAAGTGGAAACGGTTTGTCATCTGGTGTACCTCAAAGAACATCAACCCTATTGACCGCTCTCCCACTCATATTGTCTTATACCTGACTCACTTACTGGACTCAGGTCTAGTCTTTAATTCCATTAAAGTTCACCTAGCCGCACTCTCCGCCTACACTACGTCACAACATAAGCCCATGCATAGAGCGAGCCTTAAGGATCTCACTCTTAAGACTGCTTTCTTAATAGCTATCACCTCCATCAGGAGAATGAGTGAACTACAAGCGCTCTCTATTTTAGACCCCTTTGTAACAGTTCACAGAGATAAGGTACTTCTACGCACACACCCTAGGTTTGCACCTAAATTAAAAGTTTCATGTCAACCAATCTATAGAACCACCAACGTTCTTTCAAAACCCTTCAAACTTGGGAGAGAAGAGCCTGCACACACTTGATGTGCTCAGCGCGGTCATGTTTTATATGGAAAGAACTCGTCCACTAAGAAAGACTAATCAGTTCTTTGTCTCAGTGGCGGCAGGAAGAGAAGGAGATGCAGTTTCCAAATCCACTATCTCTAGATAGATTGTCCAGTGCATCACTCTCTGTTACACTCTTGCTAAGAGAGAACTGCCCTTCAAGCCTGGAGCACACTCTACTCGAGGCACTGGGGCATCCATTGCATTCATTGCAAATGTTCCCCTTAAATCCATTTGCAAAGCGGCAACCTGGAGTTCTGTACACACCTTTACAAAACACTACTGTCCAGATGCTCATTCTAGATCTGATTCCCAGGTGGAACAAGCAGTACTAAGACACCTTTTCTCTACTGTTCCTTCTCACAACCCACTTCCAACTTCAGGTACTGCTCGCTGGCCTATCCACAGCATGTGGTTCTAAGCAGATAAACAAACATCAGAAGACATGCATTACTTACCGTAAAAGCATTTCTGATGGTTGTATCTGCTTAGATTCACATGCGCCCACCCTTCCTCCCCGCTCGGATGGAAGGAACATAGACGTCTTATTACTTTCTCTCTTTTCTGTACTCACTCACGTTAGTCAGAAGGCTCCCTCATGGCAGAAAAAATACAATCAGAGGGACCTTGACGCGTGATGGATTTTGGGTACACTACACGTAACTATAGGGATAGTGTTACAGACACGCCTATGTCGACGTCCCCTTTCGACTTTCGAAAAACAAGATGCAATACTCTGCAGGGACCACTGGATGTCAGACTATATGCACAGCATGTGAATCTAAGCAGATACAACCATCAGAAATGCTTTTACGGTAAGTAATGCATGTCATAGGTCAGCTTTGAAGACGATCATAGGTCGAAACCCGTATTGGCTGACCACCATGTACTTTCACCAATAAAAAAAACAATTGTTCTATATTTTCTTTGGCACAACCTACTCAAAGTCTTTGTAGAATTGATTCCAATGCTTAACAGTAATTCCTTAATTTGAAGAGGCAGAGTGCAGATACTTTAATCCCAACCATACTTTCCTTTGTACTCTATTAAGGTCCTTATGGGTGGGCCTTGATATAGGAGTATGCAGCTTGCCTTTATACCTATCATCCAGTGGTCATAGCGCATTTTACCAGGTGTCGTACTGGTATATCTATATACCTTACCGTACATATTAGATGTCATAGAGCAATTTAGTACGTTCTCGGACATCAGGTGAACCGGAAGAAATCCTGCTTGTTTCCGTTGATGGTGCCTAGGGGAGGAACAATTACCAAAGATGGGCCTTCAGTGGGCGACAGGCACCTTCCGCTATCTCGATATTAGTGTGTGGCATGAATCGCCAGCTTCACACGAGGATAACACCATAAAGGCCCTGAACGGGGTAGCTAATTCAATGCAGTTCTGTGAAAGCTACCCCTTGGGGTGCCAGGCAGGGCGGCCATCTTGAAGATGATTGTAATCCCTCGTCTATTGTATCATATTAACAATATACCTTATAACATACCTGCAACTTTCTTCCAGCGACTGAACGCACTAGCCCGAGGTTTCCTGTGGAAAGGGGGGGGAATAGGAGTACCCTTCATACCCTGCAGAGAGATTACGCTGAAGGCGGAATGAAAGTGCCTCATTTTGAAAGTTATTACCTAGCAGGGCAGATGCCATTTGTAGTGAGCTGGCTGGGAGACGAGATCTTGCAGGACACCGTGCTACTGCAACCGATGCTAGGTCAACACTATTTGAAGGAAGTACTGTGGGTACAGAAACCCAACTTGGTGAGACTCTCTGGATTGCTGAAACTAGGCAAGGACATATGGCAAAGAGCCTGGAAGCTCATTTGAGTATTGGATCTTTGTTCTACAAACGTTCCCTTAATAGGAGTGATAGGAGAACAACAGGGAGTTGTGGGACAATTCAGAAGGCAATGGGAAAGGGAAAGCAAAGCGATAGCCACAGTGGGTGACCTATTGCGGCAGGACAATTATATGGAATACATGAGGGCCAGTTCTTATTATACCTGGGCATGTTCCGGAGACTTGGGAGGAAATGGTTGATCATACAAGAGGAAGTTTAGACCAACGCGACGATAGTCACCATATATAATGTCTCTGAAAGGGGACACATGATCTCAGATTATATGAGTTGTTCCTGGGTAGCGGCACATAACTCAAGGTGCGAGGGAATTGGGAGTCAGACGCGGGGAGAATCTTTACAGAAGCAGCATGGAGGAAGGCGCTGACGTACACCAAACAGGTTTCGATGAACGGTAAGTTCAAGCTAACCCAATTGTACATTACGCATAGAGCGTACATGACCCCCGATCAACTGACTCATGTCACGAGGAGGTGTACCCACACCGGCCCCAGATGTATGCAAGGGGGAGCGGATATGATGCACATGTTTTGGGCATGCCCAGTGATTGAAAAATGTTAGCAGGAGGTGCCTGAGAGAGTGACAAGAGGGGGTATCCAGGTGAAGGAGTGGCAGCCGGAATTCTGCCTCTTGGGACTGTTCCCAAGCGGCAGGAGATACGTCACTCACCTCTCTAAATTGAAGGACCTGATTTGTATACTGGCAAAACATAGATTTGCAATGGTGTGGAAATCGACTGACGGCCCCAAAATTGCCCAAAATTGAGATTTGGTGGGCAGACCTGAAACAATGGTTATTAGCGGAAACAGCAGCATGGCATAGAGCGCTGCAGAGTGGAAGCCATGAGCCAAGTGAGGGGGTTGAGGCCAGGAACGCATTGACCAAAACCATGTTTGCTATTGATGCTGAGGCGCTCAACTCAATGTGCACGAAGGGAATTAAGTTTGGCACAGTGGGCTTCTGGGGGACTGAAAGCAGCGCGCATTGACATAACACCTAAATTGAACTATGAGACAACAGGTTAAGCTTGACGAGGAGATTGGGATTGGCAGGAACTTGCATTGGTATACATACATATGATTGTAATGACATGGTGAAATCTGACTCTGTTTGTTCAATCAAATAAAAACATTTGTAAAAAATGTTTTAAAAAAGGATACCTTCATGGCCACATTATGGGATAACCCAATACATAGTAAACATTTGGCAGTGTTGTACCACTGGGTGATTGTGCTGTAGTGAAAGTAGGTGATATGATTTCTAAGGGAGAGGTTTTGTCCTTCCAGAGTTGAGAGACAACATACATTTATATGATAAGAAGCTTTATTTGTATATCAAACACTTTAGTTAAAGCAGTTTAGAGATAGTTGAGAGCTCCAATAACAGTGTCTGATGTATGTCATAAAATGGAGAGACAATTGGGAATCCAACATGGGTACATTGGAGAAAGAAGAATAGATTGGAGCCATGATGAAGTGTGCATCTCTTGCAGATTTCCTTAAGTACAGTTCAAACCACTTTATCATAGATTGTGGAACTGTGCCCAGATCCAGGTTAACTGGGGCAGAGTATTTGCCATATTGTCATGTGTTCTCGAACTCTTGCACTAACACTTTAAGAAGAAGAAAGGATAGTGCAATAGTAAGTGGCATAATTTGGTAGCAGCACTTTAACATGTGTAAATATTTTGCATTGTATAGAAAATATTGATAGGTGAAGTAGGAGTGAATTAAATACATTTTGTATGTGCTAAACCATGTGTAGAGTGTATTGAATGGATTTTGTCGTTATAATGTTATCTTCAGTAGGGATGACCCATTCATTTGCCCTTTTCCCTACAGTCTCTATTTTAGGTGAACTACAACCAAAGTCTAGACCAATTGCTCCACACCCTAACCATATTGATTTTGTTAAAACGTCTATTTTAGGTGGTATGGGCATTTGCGACATTTACATAGGTTGATTTTACCTAGCCTACTTGAAATATGTCCCAAACTGGTGCTTCTTAACATCTGGGATGAGTCTGTTTTATAAAGATACAACAAATTCTTTGTTTCCACTGAATTGGTAGTGGCCAAGATAGACGTAGCCTCCTTATGGGGAGTGAACGATATATCGATTTTGGTGGCTTGGATAGAAGGGATGGACAAATGTTTCTTTATGGAGGCCAAAATAGTGAGAGCCAGCGGCTCCCTTTCAAAGCCCCAGAAGATATGGAACAACTGGGAAGTACATTTTTTATTTCTGACTTTGTTCCGTGTATCATACTGAATTATGGTGGGTAGTTATCTTTTATAAGATGTTTCTGTCAGGGTCCTGCTTGGGGAGGATGATGACTCTGGACGGAATTTTAGTTATTGTTTGCTTACTGCACTTGTCGGGGTTGTGTCAGAGACATTGGGTTTTGTAAAAGGTATGAAATGTAGAAACTTTTTAAAACCAGTGTGATCTAATAAAATCCTTTTTTTTTAAAGAAAAAAGCTTAGCGTATTCCCATGCATCCGAAGTGGGTTTCCTAAAGACATGCTATGTCGATTCTGAAGTCCCACCAATAGTTAAGGAGGTGCCTCCTCTTGATAAAGATATTAATTCCCTATACATCAAGGTGACTCGTTTTCAAGACCTCATAGGACATGTTAAAGTCGGACTCATACACTCATACCGTACTGTACCCACTATGTACCTCTATAAGCATGTATGTAATATCAGTTGACATTCAGATCACTGAAGTGCCCAACATAGCTCACTGCATTGCTTCACCACATTGATCTATGCCTCTTATCTCACCCCCGTGATCATACCATTAGGAGCAAAGTATCAAAAGTTGCATTCTTGAAAGAAGGCACCACTAACTTCAAAATATGTCATGCCAGATCTGCCAATGCACAAAGGTGAGCAAAACACATCCGTCTGCGAAGACCGTGAACACTTATTAAAGCAGGTCCAGTAAAATAGAGACACAGGTGGGTGTCAGAAGTGCACTAGTTAAGAACACTCCTTTTGAACCCTAATACCAAGATGGTGTAAAGAAAGAATTGCAGAACATCAGCAGAAGTCATAAGGACTAAGGTGTATACCACCCAAACATGCAGATTAGGAATCTGATTGTTGGGGGTGTGTTCTCACAGGTCTGTAGTCTGAGGAGGCTAAGCTGCAGCCATGTGTAGTTTCAGTGATAGTGGTCTTGCAATGTCTCTCAAGAATTGATTAGGTTTGGTGGTCGCTTCATCCCTCCACAACTGCTTCCATTGTCTCATCTTTTGGTGGGCTGGTTTCCTTTTCTAGAGAAATCCCTGGAAGGCATATGTGTTATTGTTGAGGCAGACATGATGTGTATCATGGAATATATCGGGGGTAACAATATCATGGAATCGGAAGGACAAAATGTTTTAGGGACTCTCAGACTATTGTATTCATGTTGATTTGATTGTTTGAGTGAAAAGTAGAGGAAGCCTCAAGTATAAGTGCTTATTGTACCTTCTCAGCACCTTATTCCTGCTGGTATACTCTCTACAGCATCTGGGTAGTACAATTGAGAAATCATTAAACAGTGGTATTGAGGTAACCAGCTTTTGCATTTCCCCCTTTGCCCTGTGGGCCCTCATCATCGCCTCTTTGTGATGTAATTCAAGAATGTTATCATCATAATGCTGCACCATTCTCATTTGACAGATTTTTGGGTTCAAATCTGATGGCCATTTTCAGTAGGCATATCTGCCATGTTCAGAACTATCAGGTCGTTCTCCAGAAAGGAGGCAAGGTGTGTGTGGAGGCCAGGGCCCCTAGAATCCTCAGCCATGTCCACAACTCGAACTCTGTTATTGCATGAGCATTGTTCCTGGTCTTCGACCTTCGAGTTGATCTGTGAATTTCCTTCAATGCCATATCAAGTTCTGTGGCTAGAATTTTGGGTCTTTCAATCCCCCAATTTGCCATTCATTTTCTTCAGTGCACTTGCTGGCCCATGTGTGATAATGTTTTTTATTCATCACATCATATCTTGCAGGTTTTTGCATGAGTCCTTCCTACTCTGGTTCATGTCCTTTATTTCCAGGATGAGCACCTGTAGTTGTACATATAGTCCTCCCTGGCATGGTGTCTGATCAAACCATTGGGAGTATGGGAATCCGGTAGAGCGTCACGACCCACGATACTGCTTGCATCTGATTCAGACATCATACAAGACTGGATGTTGCCAACAGCCTCATTGGTAGGGCATCAGGGGAGTGCAGGCTCTGGTGCATTGGAGATGTTGGCCGTATGACACTGTCTTAGCGGCAATAGTACTGCAAGCACAAAGAAATTTTCTTTCAAGGCATATAGCAGGGAAGTATTGCGCCCAGCACCAGCTAATCCTTCTCACCTGCCATCAGCACTGAGTATCTTGGTTGGAACCACTCACCGCTTTTTAATGCCGCTTTGCCTAAGAGTAGCTTTAGGGGCTGTGCACAGGGTATTCTAGATAACAGCGAATCCGGTCAGAGTCATTGGCCTCAGTCTATAGTTCTTCCCCCTTACGGTGAACCTTATTAATAATCCCTAATCTTATCGTTGCCCACTAGGATTCATCCTGGAATCAGCAAATTGACTACCCCTTCCGCGCCACTGTGACAGCGGGGGGGAGGTCTGTCATATGGAGCAGCAATGGCCTGCAGCTTGTCCTGAACTCTGGAGCATTGCACTTCATTTGGCAGCACAACTCAGCAGTGTGCTGCTCTTCTCCTGCACCTGGCCATAGTGTACAGAATGGGACTCAGCTTTTCATCTCTATCAGCTATCCCAACAAATCTGGAAATAGACTTCTGTGTCCCCAGCAAGCACATTCATTACACTCTCTATGTATGGGAGTTATAGCCCCATGGCACGCTTTATCCCCTCATTGGACGACCACAAAGGAAATCTTGCTACTGTACAGACATCCTGGGGATGTTCCATAGTGTTTCCCACCCGCTGTTAGGTATGGCAGTAAACACATGGCTCCATAAAGATAGTCATAGAACCTTTCAGAAACAAGACAATTAAATGCTGGGTATTCCAATTTATGGACTGGAAGGTGTCTCCCAGGTAATTGCTAAAGGTGTAAGAGTTGCTCTGTTGAAAATGAAAAAAGCAAAATAAAAACTTCTATTGCACAGTGCCAACTCAGGACGTCCTAGAACCATGTGTTTGCACTCTGTATCATATGAAAGGAGGAATAAGCATTTGCTTATCTGTCTGGCCCTGCCCACAAATGCCCACAGTACCAAAATGCCAGGGATTACTTCTCTGAACAAGAGAACCAACAGCAAAGTCAGACAGACGTTTCTACCTTGGTTGGCATCATCTATGAGGTGCAGCATCTCTCTGGGCACAGAAAGCAGGGGGTCCAAGTGTGGATTACCCTGGGATGAATGCAGTCTTCTAGATAAAGTGCCAGGCACTGTCAGAATCTATGTTGGTCCTCCCTGGATGGTACTTGAGGTGAAATTCAAACAAGCAAAGGAAGGTGAGGCATAAGTTACCTATTTTGCCTTACTTTAGGACATTCTACACAGGAGAAAAAAACAAGTGCAATGACCGAAGTAATGAACACCTATTGAAAGAAGTAATAAAACCTATACACCCATGTTAGAATCTCTCCATCATCTCCAGAGTGCTTATTAGAATAAAACAAACACCCAGGTGCTCACATAGTGAAGTAAAATGCCAAGCCAAGTGTCTCAACCCCTATGATTCAAGAAACCAAACCTTCAACAGACCTCAACATTCCAAAGCAGTGTACCATACAGGTAAAATTCAAAGCCCATGTAACACCTATACATAAAGAAATCCAACAATAAGTAAACACACCAGCGTAAGCTAATAGGCATATAAGTGAGGCATTATTTAACATACCTTTTAAGTATAGGCTATTTTAAGACATAACACCTTTGAACACTCCGAATAATCTTCAGGACCACCCAACAACTACAGCAAAAAAAATGAGAATAGAAGAAATATCAGGATAACCTAAAATACAGCAGTAAAGATATAGGGCCTGATTCATGAAAGTGTTTTATAATGGTGCAATCCCATAGGAAAATGTTCCATGAATCAGGCCCTATAGAGTCTAGAAAGCAGGAGAACTCACGCTTACCCATTAGATCAGGTATGTCCCATAGGGACTCCACAACATCAAGAAACTTCCTTTTAGTAGTCAAGAAAACCAGAGGTCCAAAAAGTGCCTATCCATCTGCAGTAGAGAACTCTTAAACCATATATCTAAAAACCCAGCTGCCAATCCCAGTTGAACAGCAACATCACTGTAATACAACAAAATACACAGTTCTAAATCAAATTTACTTCTTCCCAATTCGGAGCATACAATAACCGGCCCATGATGTAGCCAAGTGCTCTTATACTAACCCCAACAGATATCTTGTAAGACATTACTTCAAGCCTAGATGTTAGGAAACCGACGCGGTACCTACTGACAGGCGGTTCTGTTTTTTTGTACATTTCATTTTACTCTTCGTTAACATGAACACATACAGTAAAGAACATGTGTTTAGCTTTTCCTGCAACTGATTCCCGCATTACTAATATTTTTTTTATTTTCAGATGTTGAACAACTTTCAAAGCAGACTCTCATGCAAACAAAATTGGGGACTTCCTACAAGTGTAACTCCAAGCAGAGATTTCCTTTGGGGAATAATTTGACTCTATTAATGATAAATGCCAGACTTCAAGCTTTTGAAATCCAACATAACAATTTTGGAACAGGTAAGCTAAATAACACTTTGTACATTTCCATGAATCTTCATGATACTAATCAGCATTTGAATTGTAAAATGTTATATTATGATGCAATTGTGATGGGGTTATGGTATCATTATCAATATATACGTGTCCGCCAGAATGTGGAATGCAAGCATGAGAGAGTGAAGGTCAGTTGGTGAGAGTTACGAGATGTGAGTGGGGCTGAATAAGGTGGGGCTTCGTAATAATGAACGTGTGTTAATCTGAAATAAAACAATACTCCTACGTCCCGCCCCCTTTCCTCCATACTTATGGGACATTGCATACTGTGGGACGGGGCCGGAGCACTTTTGTAAAAAAGCATCACATTTTTCAAAAATGTGTCCTTCTCTTTTTATGCGGGGTACCGCACATGGCCGTAACCCGCCCTCCTTAGCTCTGCCCAGCGCATCGCCCATCAGTCCTTTTCTCTGCGCGGTCGGGGCTGGGCGCACTTGCATCTTTGGAAGATTTTTTCCTTCCAGTGTCCTTCTCTCCTGCTCCGGTTTGGCGGTCGCGTAGTTGTCCGTCAATGCCGGTTCATTTAGAATTTCCTTCTTGTTCTTCTTGCGAGCGACGCTTCGCTAGGGCGGATCCCCATCCTCTTTGTTTAGAGTGTTTGGGTCCGGATCATCGGTGGGACTCGTGTTTTTACTGCGATTCCCTCTTGGTCCGGGCACTTCAACATCGTCTGGAGTGGTGGGAGGAGGTTTTTCAGTGCGTTCCTCCAACGCATTTTCAGAGTTTCATCGAAGAAAAGAAGAACCTGCCGGTAAGTTCTTTAGTTTTTAGGGTACCCTGACCGACCGGGGGACTCCTTCCCTGTCCGGGAGGGGCTTCATAAGCTCTATTACCAAGGTTCCCCCTGAGGTGCCTTCCAGGCCTAAAAAAGATACCAGAGTTTTCTCTGAGGGCTTCCGTAAGGGGCCTGCCAACATCGGATTACAATCCGAGGCCCCTCCAGTGGGTGCTAATGAACAGCCCAGTTCTACTGAGGCAGTGGGTACCAGAGCTTGCTTCGAGGTCTCCTTGTCTGGAGCTTCCCATGCAGACACCGGGGTTCACCCTGAGGCCTCTGTAGAGGCTTTCTGTGCCGAACCATGGTTTGAGGCCCCTCTTGAGGGAGCTGTATCCAGACTCTGTTCCGAGGTTCCTCTTTCAGAGGCTAAGGTGACCGACAGAACTGAGAGACCTGTCAAGGTCTTGTCTGTGAGGTGGATTCCTCAACGTTCCGTCTTTGCAGTGATACCGGTTCTGTTGAGGGGGCACAGAGTGAGGTCGCTGACTGTAATTCCTATACTACCGGCTCTGTCGAGGTTCCTCTTCTAGAGGCTAATTTGGCTATTAGTATGTCTCAGAAACATCCCGGGTCAGCTGAATGTCGCTGCAGATGCCCTCAGCTGACGAGCAGTGGTCAGCTACGAGTGGTAACTGAATACAGAGATCCTCTTGGATGTTTTTCGCTGTTGGGGCACTCCAGAAGTGTAGCGCTTTGCAACATCGACAAACAGGAAGCTTCCTCCATATGCCTCCAGAAACGGCCTCTGAGCCTCCTCTTTGGGAGATGCTCTCAAAATTCCATGGCACAACATTAGGGCCTACGCTTTTCCGCCCCTTCTTCTGATCCATCGGGCGCTTTGCAAGCTAAGGAACACAGTGAATTGCTCCTTCCTGTTCATAGCCCCATGGTGGCCGGCCAGGTTTTGGTTTTTGGAGCTTCAGCTTCTTTCAGTGTGTCCGCCACTCAAGCTTCCACTGGTTCCCGATCTGCTTCACCAGAGCAATCAGCAGTTGTGGCACCCCTCCCCACAATCGTTCAGCTTGGCGGCCAGGTGCCTGAGTTCACATCTTTAGAGAGTTTCATTTTGTCCTCAGATAACATGCGCATTATTCAGGCGGCCAGAAAATCTTTGACAAGATCTCAGTATAGGAGTAAATGGCTATGGTTCTGTCACTTGTGTTTAGCTAGGCAGCTGGACCCCAGGGAGGCTACTATCAACATGGTTCTGTCTTTGGTCTCACATCTGGCAGAATCAGGCATTCATGTCTTGTCTTGAAGGACTTATTTGTCGGCTGTCACCGCTTACCTGTCCACTGACCAGTGCTCTTTTTCACTAACGAATCCGGTCATTAAAAGACACTTTGCGGACCTATTACATCTTTAACCTCCTGTTCTCAGCCTGCATCCAAGGTGGGATCTGAATGTGGTCCTTACAGCCTTGTGTCATAAGCTTATTAAGCCCATGGCTGCTGTCAGTTTTAAGTACCTTTTGTGGAAAGTGTCATTTTTGATTGCTGTGACTTGGCAAGACGTGTAAGTGAGCTTCAGGCCTTGTCGGTAGAGCATCCTTTCCTTACTTTTCATAAGGATAAGGTTGTCCTGTGGACGAATCCCTCCTTTCTTCCGAAGGTGGTCTCTGATTTTCATTTGAATCAGTCAATTCAATTGCCTGCCTTTTTTACAGACTCGGCCTCAGAGGCCGAAAGGGTTCTGCACTGCCTAGACGTTAGAAGAGCCCTTAAGTTCTATCTGGACAGAACATCTGAGCTTAGGAACTCTTCGCAGCTTTTTGTGACCTTCGGAAATCCGCAAGGAAAGCCGGCCTCAAAAGCAAGAATCTCCCGTTGTATTTCTGAGGCGTATACCATTCAGGGTCTTCGGGCCCCAAAGGGAATTCATGCTCATCTTGTGCGGGGCAAGGCTGCTGCCGTTGCCTTCCAAAAATATGTTTCCTGGGAGGCCTTCGCGAAAGCGGCTACGTGGGCATCCCCATCGGCTTTTTGTAAACATTACTGTCTCGACCATAGCTCCAGGGCTGATGCTCAGTTCGGTCAAGCTGTGCTAGGAACCTGTTTCAGTAAGGAGTTTCCATCCACCCGTAATCCCTGTGAGGAGTTCTTGGGAATCACCCATAAGCATGGAGGAAAGGGGACGGGACGTAGGAGTATAATAAAGTTACTCACCGCAGTGACTACCTTACTCCTAGTCTATAGTCCCCCTTCCTCCATACGCCTGCTCGCCGTCCCTTCTAATAGGTTTTCTCTGTTAGTAGAAAAGGACTGATGGGTGATGCGCTGGGCAGAGCTAAGGAGGGCGGGGTTACGGCCACGTCCAGTACCCTGCGTAAAAAGAGAAGAAGGACACATTTTTGAAAAATGTGATGATGTTGTTAGCTCCCGCTCCCATTCCCATTGAGCCCTATGGGGGCTCAATGGGAATGGGGAAGGTCTGGGCCCAGGTTCCCTGGGGGAGGAATTACCGGGCCCTCCGAACTCGGAATGGCCCGGTTATCCCCCATTCAGGGAACCCGGACCTGGTTTTGGAGGCAGCCATGCCGCCAATAGCGGCATGGCTACCGCCAAACCCGTAATGAGGCCCATAGAGCTTATCTGACCCCCCTTACAGATTTAACAATTATACCTGAGGTGTAACTCCAAAGAGGCAGGCCTACTACATATGTTCTGGGAGTGCCCCATGGTGCATAGGTATTGGGGTGGTGTGGCAGCCAGACTGTAAAGGGGTGGCTGACTCTAGATGTTCTCTCACCAGTGGTGTGCTTGCACGGTCGTTTCCCGTGCCCGAGGGGAGTGAGGCACATTCTTAAAATGAAGGATTTGGCATATATTTTGGCCAGACGCCGAATAGCAATGGCTTGGAAAACGCTGAGGGGCCCTAATGTGGAAGACTGGTGGAGAGACTTGAGGAAATGGGCGCGGGCGAAAACTGAGGTATGGAGGGGAAGGGGGGCGGATGGGCGATGCACCTCGACCCCCCGTTAGCAGCTGACGGGGTATCTGCATGGATATCCCTGGTGCAAGGTCTATACGCTCCGGAGGCCACCAAGACCGTTATGGAAGCCAGCACGCCATATGTTAAGGTGAAGGTCATTGATGGTTTTGATTGTACACTGTGTATGGGCTAATGCCCACAGTGAGGTAAGCAAACTTATGACACAGGCTAGTGCTAGAGGCAAACCGGAGGGTGGGAACCAGGGTGGGTTTGGGGGGTCTGTGGTAGTATTAGAGTATAGTTACTTTGGATAGTTATATAGACTGGATTCGTTGTTTATTATTGGTTGTGTTTACTGTTTGTATGCCATGTGTCAAAAGGAAACCAATACAAATTGTTTTACTTTTTTAATCCAAAATAAAGCAAGTACTACAAGTGGCGACGAGGAACAAGGTTTTGTCATGAGGGGAGATCAAATAATTCCTCCTGCAGGTTTACATTCAAGAATAATTGAGCTGATGGGCAACAAAAGCACATACAAAACTAGAATGAACCTTGATGAGAGAGAGAAGTCCCCCCTAAAAATACTATATGGGAGCCCAGGTGTGGAGCATCTGCCATCGGCAGGGCAAAGCTTAATAAAGATCAGAAAAGCAGTGTGATGAATCCCCAGGTGTCGTCACTTCTCCCTTACGGGGAGCCCCTTCCCATGAGGCCAGGAATGTGAGGATACTACCTGATAGTCACCATGGGGGTGGTACTCAGCTGGTGGATCTCATGGGGAGGGAAGCCCCCTATTGGATTAGTGATTACCTGGGGAGAACATGGTATACCCATAGCCCACCTAACCCTAACACACCTTCCTACCCCGCTCCGTCAACAATTTCCCTAGTGTTCCTATATGTTTTTGCCATTCTATCGATAAAGAAGTACTGGGACGAGGAAGAGTGTGGACTCCTCAAGGGACCTGTATCCCTTAAGTTCTGTGATGAGGGAGAAACCAATTGGCTCACTGGAAGACCTCAAGATCAGTACTGGGACAAAGAAGAAGTGCAGAAGCATAAAGAGCACTCATGAGAACTTGAATGATCAGTCTAGTGTTTCCCGAAACCTGATTGAGTTTTGCTGAAGAGGGAAACTAGGAAGAGGAGAGAAGCCCTTCATGGTGGAACCATGAGACGGAAGCCGACCAGAGTGGAGAATAGAGGAGCTTGCAGCTGGGAATGCTGCCCCGCCAGCAGTGCTGTTCCTAACAGATCTGCCGTGGAAAGACCGACCAGAGCTGTGGAGAAGCAGGAGTCCAGACACAAGAGGCAGCTGGAATGCACAGTCAACAGGAGACATGCAGCCAGTGAAGAACCAAGCGTTGCTGAGCCTCTGCAGTACATAGGAAAGCAGCAGGGCCACGAGGGCACAGAGAAGAGCCCTTGACTAACTGAAGAACAATGGCAAGCCCTTTTCAATAGGTTGTTCTTCAGGAGAGCTGAAAAGTGTCCCAACACAGGTCAGGGACCCACACCCTTTTATGAAGAGCAACATAAGTCATCTTCATAGTCCAGTGCCCGGCAGAATAGTGAACAAGGTCTGCAGCACCAAGAGGACAGAATCCCACGAGTCTGGGACCCTTACCATGTTATGGAATGTAACCCATGTCATCTTCATAGTCACAGTAGCAGGCAGGATAGTGAATCAACTCTACAGCAAAAAACACAAGAGAAGTACACTTGTCTGGGAGCCACACCCAATAGACCGAGAATTAATGATTGTTTGAAGACTTTTTGAAGTGTAAGCCAAGCCAGGGGAAGGTGTGAGGAATTAGACCATCCACACAGAGAGTGCACGCTTTTGTAATTAAAATGAACAATGTGAGATCAACCTCAGAAAATGTGTGGGGCTAATCCGCATACATTTTTCTCTGCTCACTGCACAACAAACACATAGTCATGTGAACCCCTGGGGGACACCGGCTACAGGCGCAGTTCACCCTGTCACGTTTAGCTGGAATGTGACAGCCATGGGTACATCAAAGCAGCTCAGGAAGGGGGAAGGCAATACCTGGCCAGCCTAATTAAAATATCAAAGGCTCCATACATCTGCCCCCTCTATTGTCTAAGTTCTGCTTGTGGCAGAACATACTGGTGAGAGTTAATTGCCTGATCACAGAGCTGACAAAAGGGGACAGGAAACCCAACACCTCTTAGATATGCAATGTGTCAACTTGAAGCTAGCTCCCACCCCTCTGTATGAAGGGCAATGAACGGCATGTCTGAGATAACTGTTTACAGTAGGCAACCCCTTTCAGAGAGAAGAAGTATGTGAATTGATTGAGACAGAAAGTCTGTTCTCACCACAAACTTCAAGGGAGACCTACGCTTTAATCAGGAGCCACAGAGAGCTCAATTAACCAGACAGACACTTTGATCCACAACAGACAGGAAGATGCGTGGGATTTAGTATTACATGTTGTCACCCCTTACCTTCCTGTTGCAAAGCACTCTGGTCATGACCTCACGCATAACAGAAGGCTGTTGGTGGGGACCCATGATTGGTTCATTAAGGTAGGCTTAGCCTACACCAATCGTTGGGGCCCCTTTGGCTTTAAAAGAGGGCTGAGACCCTCACTTAGCAGATCATCCGACGACTTCGAAAGACTTAAGAAGGACGACTCATTTAGACCCTGGCTGAAGGTACAGTCTGCCTTACAGCTTCCGCCAGTGAAGGAAGGCCAGGATTTCCAAGAGGAAACCAAGATCCCTCCCCTAAACATCTCCCAGGGAACAGAGGGAGATGCCAACCTAGAGGACCTGTCCAGCAGCTCCAGAACCGGTACCCTACCCAGCCCACAGCGTGCCCGGCTAGGTTCTGCCAGCAAGCTTCCTAGGTGGGAAGTGCCAGAGAGTCTCTGAACACAGGACAAGGCTGTTGCCTGCAAGAACTCTCCCCAGCTTTGGGCCGCCTGCCTTAATGGACGAGATAAGCCCTATGAAACAGCTAGGAGGACTGCCACAACCAGTATCCATATTTTAAGGACATTTTTGAGGCAGTCGATCCCTCGAATCGCGACCCGCTGCACCACTGACTGTTGTCACGCTGCAAACACTAACGCTGTCCGTGACACCTCGACCAGCGTTCCAGATCCGTCCAACCAGCACAGACATTGATTCTTGACCCCAAACCTCTGTGTAAGCCTGCCTGCAGACATCCGTCCAGCCTCACTTGCCGAACTGCCTGCCGCCTGATACCCTCCGCTGTCTCCCATCTAGAACTCTGTCTCGGGAGCTGCAAAAGCATCCTGGAACCAACTCAACGCTGTTGAGCATCAAGATCATATCAAGCACCAGATAAATTGTGGTTCTGTCCCCCTGGTCCTTCTCCGAAGGCCCTTAGTGACATTTACGGCCCCTTGCTCTCTTGATGCTGAAACCAAATAACCTTGAACAGTTAAGACTGATTGCTTTACCGACTACCCTCCTGTCAGTATCCAGAGTGCATCCCTTTCCTTCGTGAAACTGTCTGTCCTCTGTGTTCCTTTACAGGATGGGTTGTATTTTGTAGTGTGCTAGCACTGTCTGTTGTAATAATAATAAGGTAGATATTTTTCTGATGCTTGTGAATCTGCTTAGAATCACATGCTGTGCATATAGTGCGACATCTAGTGGTAATAGCAGAGTATTGCATCTTGTCTTTCGTGGATCGAATGGGGGACGTTGACATGGGCGTGCTTGTAACACTATTCCTAACGTGATGTGTAGTGTACCCAAAATCCCTCACGTGTTGAGGTCCCTCAGATTGTTTTTTTCCACCCAGCTAGCTTGTCGCCCTATGCGGAGCTCGTACATTGTAAAATGATAACTTCTTTGTCCACAATCGTTGGTCGTTTAGTCTTCGACCTTTCATCATCAACGACTACTTCTGTATCCTATGCCGAAGACGCATGGGGATTTTGGTGACTGGTGCTCCGGTCTACGCTGTCGACCATGTGGCCTCGCCGCTCCGGCCAGGCCTATACAGTAGGGAGAGTGGGGCCCAGGGGTTTGATTTTTTTGTAGAATGCATTTCCTCCCCCACCCCCTCTTTTCCCTTCTGGTCTTGCTGTCACCCTTTACCTCAGCTGTGGAGAGGACTCCTTTTAAGTTTTGCCCATCCTGCAATGGCAAATACCTGTGGAAGGACACTCACCGAAAGTATAACAAGTGTCTGCCTCATGATCCCGACAAGTGATCCTGCAAGTCTTGCTAACTTTTTCGTCCAAAGACACTAAAAGATCAGTGGACGAAGCGGTGGGCGGGCTATGCCATGCAGGCCAAGAGTGGTTCCCCCATCGGCGCAGGCGCCTCGAGTGGTGAGGATTCAAGGGGCAGTCATGGCTGCGATGGGGCGGCCATCTACCTCCCCACGGAACCACCACTTTCCCAAATGCCCGTCGATGGCCCCGATAGGCAGGCCACCGGTGCTGCTATGGGGAGACAACATCCCAGCGACAGGGACACACCCGCACCACAAAAAGAAAAGCACACAACCCCACAAGCTCCCTCGATGGATTCGTCGAGGAAGCTACAGATGCCAACGGGCCGTCGGACGTTTCGACAACGCCCACCGATCCTCATGATCGGCCGCCCTTCCCGCAACCGTCGATACGGCATGCGTCCGGGTATTCCACCAATAAGGGCATCAGCACCAAACAATACAAGAGTGCAGAGGCGCCTCATAAGTCAGCGGCAAGAGTTTCGGCAGCGCCGCAATCCTCGACAAAGCCGAAAGGCACGCCGAAAACACTCCCTGATCCACCAGAGCTACGCAAGAGTCTTGCAGCCATTGTTTCGGCTGCAAATAAATCGAAAGACACGTCCAAACATCAGAAGAGTATTCAGAAGGGTCACTGCCGCTCTCTAAGGCTATGACTGACAAATCTTGACCTTCTAAGAACCCCTGTCCTCTAGAAGAGCCCTTCCCCCTCCAGACCCCTCTGGTTCATCTCTATGGACCAGAGTTAGGTTTGAAGGTTATAGGGACAAACTTTCAAAGTTTGTTGAATTCTCTGAGAAATGTATTACTACAAAAAGACCTCAGGAGGAGGATTCCTGCCCTGCTCTTTCAAAGGTACAAAAACCTTCCAGTACATTCCCCCAGGAAGAGGATTTAGAATTCTCAGAACCTGAAGAACTCTATGAGGACCCCTGTGGTCGGGAAGAGGATCCTTTTGAGGAGACCTCAGACCAGTGCCCAGTGGTAAAACGAAAGTGACATACATGAGCAGAAGAATACCCCATATGGACCGGAAACCAAGAAGGGTGGGAACGACAGGAAATGTGGATAACCTGTATTGTTTGGGGAGGGTGGTAAATGGAAAAAGGGGAGACCAGCATTGTTGTTAACTGTTTTCAAGTTGATGTTACTTAAAAGCAAAATAGAAGAATAATTGAGTTGGGGAACACGGAGATCATGAAAGTATGACCACAAATATGACCACAAGTAAGCAGAGGATACATACTGATTTCTGGTGTCCAGCATGTGATCTGCATGTGGAGTAGTCATAAGGGAGTGTCACAAAACAGTCTGCACCTGTTGTATCCGCGTTACAATTACGACTGTCCCTGGAATACCACACTGAAACGTAGGATTTGATATTATGTGCCCCATACGAAGTCTCACGCACCAGTCATACTGCATGGTTTTAATTGATTCATTAACCAGATGAATTAAGGTGGGATTTGCACACATTTTATTCAATAATGATGTTATGAAATTTCTAGATTTCTAGCCGGTCAAGCGGCACAGCGAGTAGAGCGCTCGCTTTGACATCGGTGCAGAGTCTGCTGACGCAGGTTCGAATCCCGGCGGAGCCAAACTCAGCCTTTCATCCTTCCGAGGTCCATCAATGAGCACCACACACCGTGGGTAATAATAAGCAGCGCTCAGATACCTGAGGGTTCGTAGCGCTATATAAATGACAAATTATTCAATTATTATTATTAGAGGCTATATTTAGTGAGGAACGGTATCCGGCCATAATCATGACAGATGATGGTGTCGAATTAATATATAAAATAAGGAAACATACTTGGGTAATAATGGAATTGGACACCAAACCAGTGCAGTATATCATCTGCATCTGGAGACTAATGGGATGGTTGAATGTTTTATCCAGGTGATAAAATACAGCATAAAAGGTGCCCTTACAACAAACACTGATTGGATGCAGACAAGTATGGTGGTGACTCATAGGTTTACTCCCCATTCAACCACGTGAATGTCTCCTTTTGAATTTCTGAAGGGGAAGGAAATGGGGCAGTTGGTTGTGTCCTCCGAGGATTGGAAGAGTTCATAAAACAGAGGTTTGTGAAGATATGGTCAAGAGGAAAATAGAGAATAGGCAAATAAGAAACAAGATAGAGTATGACAGACGCAAAGCAGGATGTTCACCTCTTTAAGGTAGGAGATAAAGTGTGCATAAAACTTCCGAGCAGCATGAAAGGTCAATCACAAGCATGGTCTCAACCTTGCAAAGCGGTATGTTCACTGCACGGAGCAGTTAGGGCCACTGATGGGAGAGTATGCAACAACAACAGGGCGTGTAAGATTTCAAGCACACAGAAGCAAAGGTCCCATATTGAGGGATATTTGCCATGTATTGAGATCAAAAAATATAACTGCAGAGGTAACCAGACCAGAAGAATGTGCCACAGACCAAGGTATTTACGAGACTAGGTAGAATGGTCAACCACGACATAGTCAAGTGAAGCAGCCGGTACCACGTCTCCATTTTCCCCCCACTCCCCACAACAGTATTTATCCCAAACCCTTACCCACAGACTCACTTTTTGTGTATGCCGTGGCTGGTACAGTACCTTTTTCAATGTGGCTACGGATTTTGGTTTTGGCTTAAATTTCTGTAGGACCGAGGCACCCCATTAATATGGTGATGTTAACTTCCAGCAGAGTGTCCGATCCTGCCCTTGGCCTCTTGCAAGATTTGTGTACCTTTTCACATGGATGATTTTGTCTTCTCTGACAGGGTCAGGGTCTTGAATCTTATCAGGGGGAAGCAGGGACTCCTCTTAAGGTGAGGTAAATAGCCGACCAGGGCATTTGCTAGAGCCGATCCTACCCCAGAGGCGGTTGTGAGTAAGTTAGGAGGCCCTGTTAGGACTGATTTCCTATACTCTGGCCTGGTGGACAGATGTATAGAAGGCCAACCTAGTATTGTGACAGGGACCTAGTATTGTGACAGGGACAACTCTGGAAGCTGTAGCCATACCAGTTCAAGGTAGCAAGGCGAGAGGCCTAGGCTAAGCTTCAATAGGTTGTGAGCTTGTAACGGGTCCACAATGAGCACACAGAGTGAAGCTGTCTAGGAACAAACAGGCAAACAGGTATACAAATACTTCTTTACGTATGGCCACAATAACACAGTGAAAAATAACTACAAATAGGTAATGCTATCACACAATGCTCATAATAGATACATATACACAATCAATGGAGATACATATACACGATCAATGGAGTGGGGCAAAATACATATCAAACCCCTGAAAAGGAAGGTACAGATTAGTATAAGCACTACTGGCCCACAGAGATTAAACCCTAAATTCAGAAGTCCATCCCTAAGATGTATGAGGCTTTGTACCCAGGTTCCGCAAAGCTCCATACAGTTTTGTGAAGCTGGAAAACATGAAGGTAGGGTCTGGGGTCCAATGAGCAGTTCCAAGTGTTAGGGGATAAATTAAACTAACTAACAAATATGTCCCCAACTTTCTGGGGCTTTTGTGTGAACAAGCATTAGCAAAGCCAAAGTTATACAAAAGTTTCTAAAAGTTATCAAAACATTTAAAGGGGAGTTCAGGTAAGTATCGTTACAACTCCCCTGTACTCTGATTCTTAGTGGGACTTGAAAGGTCGGTTGAAGACGGTGCAAGGTTGCTTTTCCCGCAGCCAGTTGCGGCCCTTGATCCCCAGGGGTTGCAGGTTCAAGCACTTCTATGGTCAGCGACTAATGCTGGTGCAAGGTCTTCCAGTTGAGAAATGCAGCAGAACTCGATGCAGGGCCTGTTAGGGAGAATTCTCAAAAATGTGCTAATTCCCTCCACCTTAGAGACCTCAAGCAACTTTGCTGGATTTTGAGGACTTTATTTTTTTAACCTGGAGAGAGTGTGACCCTTTTTCTCACTCTCTCATGTATTTTTGTGTGAATGTTACCTCTGTGTTTCATTTGGTTATGGAGTCATAGGCATCATTTTTTGCAATTGTGTCACACAGCACCATCAGTGCAGTGGCACAGGGAAGTCTTTTAGATTTCCCAAGGTTTAAATACCTTCTCTGGGATAAACTACTGTTTCCAGAGCAGTAAAGTGAAATTGACTTTACTTGGCATTGTACTTGCTAGACCCAGCACACCCTATCTTACAATAGAGTGCTGGGGAGGGTTACTTAGTATCCCCTGTGTCTAAATGCTCATGTAACATTTTTTATGTTACCCTTTCCTTGATTGACTGGCTGGTGGCATTGGTTTCGTTTTGAAATACCAAGGTTTGCATTTACCGCAACCGTTTGCGGACCCAGTAACGTTAACCGCGGGAGCCATCTTTTTCAAAATGGCGGCCAGCCATCCTTGCTAAAATGGTCCCTGGTCTTTGTTTTTCGCCATGTCTTTGTGGAAAGGACCTTCTAGAGTTTTTCTCTGAGCGCCAAACCAGGTTTGGTCTCTTTGTTCATTCGCTTTTAGCGGGCTTCAGAAGTGAAACCCGTCTCTGGCTCCATAGTGTCTCGGGTAGGCAGGAAGTGAGGGAGGTGCCCGAAACTCCCTGTGCTTAGTCTCCTAGGAGACCCAAATGCACTCTGTGGTGATTGGCTGGCTGACTGTCCGGCAAGGACAGCCACCCTGCTGGGTGAGTGACAGCTAGGATACAATGAATGGGAGAGAACTGAATAAAAGGCAAGTCTCTTGGCTTGGAAGGCAGAGTCGACCACTGGACGAAGGAACTGAACAAGAGCTTGAAGAGGATGCCTGCTGCAACTCCTGGACCGTTGGTTTGCCTGTTGGTTTGCCCGGTGAAGCCCTGCTGCAGTGACTACTTGCCATGTTTGCATCGACAGAGAAGCCCCTGCAAGGACGACTTCTCCCTTTGAGTTGATTGGTCCCACCAACTCAAAAGTAAACCACCTGGACACCCATCTCGGAGCTGGTTGAATTTCCTCAGAGTTGCTGCAGGAACCGCATGGCCAGGCAGAGGGACACCAGATTGTGTGTGTTACTTTTAAGCTGGCCTAAAGCTTTTGGAAGATCCTCCAGACTCCCACGAAGCAGGACGGACCAAGCTTGAGCCCCCTCAGCAGAGTGTGGGATCCCAGAAGTGAGGACAGTCCACCTTGACATCTAGGAACCGCGCTTATTGCTATTTGCTGAAACGCAAAACAGCCACTGAAAGTAAAGTTTGCCGGTTGGCAGTTTTGACGGTGCCAGTACAGTGCAGGAGTCCCCCAACGTCCTCCCTCTTGTCCCCACGACTGAGGCCCAGGAACAGTGAGATCTGCAGAGCTGCACAGGAACAGAAGTCAACAGCTGCATCTTTTCTCCTTACCTGTAACTGTTGTTCTCCAGCATGGGTCTAGCATGGATTCACATGCTCATGAATATTCCCCGTCGTCAGGCTGGGAATCCTCGGTAAAGAAAAATCAGTATCAGTTTCGTTTCTGATCTGTCTTTCGTAGTAGTAACCAATCACTGATCTCTGCGTCATACTGACCACAGCCAATGACTGCCATCTCCCTAAGCCCCGCCTCTGGCAGCCATCTTAAGATTTTTACCGCACGTTCAAGTGTTGGGATCCTCGTGCTATTGCTCTCGAGCTTGAGTGCTTTTTTTGCGCTTTTTCTTGGGAAAATGTTCTCTTTTTCGGTCAAAAGAGCCTCAAGCTCCACCGTTTCTTTATCCGATCAACGGGGACCCGGGTCGGATTCTTCTACTCCCCTCAAGGGTGAAGATTTCGTCGAGCCATGCTTTTGGAGGACTCCAGAAGTTTCTCAGGCCCATCTCGATCATGGCCCAGGAGAAGGGAAGCTCGACGCCCGGAAAGCTGTTCAGGGTCTGCCCTGGATGTCAGCTTCAGAATGTCTTTAAGGAGGATGAACACTCCCTTTGCCTCTACTGCCTGCATGAGGACAAGACGCACGTGGGGAAGGACTGTGCGTTTTGCGGCAATATGTCGGAGCGGAGCATGAAGGACCGTCATCTGCGTCTCGCCAACTGGCTGGAGGGGAAGAGCCCGTCAGGTGAGAAGAAGAAGAAGAAGTCCGAGCGGTCTTCTAAGACCTTTGAGGGCGCCCCGGCGACAGGGGTCCAACAGAAGGCGAAGCACAGCGAGTCCGCTGGCACCGGGAGCGCCGAACGGTCGGGCTCTACGGGCGCCAGGCAGGGCGCATTCTCCCCGGCGCCATCAACCACGAGCCAACGCTCTGGCTCGGGTAAGAGGAAGGCCGAGCACCCGGCGAAGCTCCTGGAGAGACCCCGGTGGAGCTCGAAGGCCCCATCGGAGGGGGAGCGAGGCAGTGACCCTCCCCCCAAGGAGAAGGCGGTGAGCGCACCTAAGGTGGTGAAAGCCTTAATCCACCCGGCCAAGGCCTCTATCGAGACAGTCGCGGCGGCCCTGGCTCAGCCTGTGGAGGTTACACCAGTGGTAGCGACCTCGGGGCCCAGAGTCTCCCTGCCACCATGGAGGGAGTCCTCTTTCATGCCAATCGACAGGACCCCTGTGAAACCTCCGACGGAGAAGAAAAAGGGGGGGCAGGAGGTCGTCGTGGATTCGGCCTCAACCTCTGAGGAGGAGCTGATCGAAGTCTTAAGCCACGGCGTTGGCGTGGAAGAAGACCAGCCCGTCGGGAGGGACCCCGACGTAGGAGACGACGAGAACGTCGAGGATGCCGACCGCCCGTCGGACTCCCCTCAACCAGTGCCGCAAGACAACTCGGCGGCCATTTTGTTAGCTATACAGTCCTTATGCTCGGAGATAAGGACGAGATTGCCGTTACCACCAACGGAGGAACCTCGTCGCACCTGCGTCCCTCCTCCTAAGAGAAGAAGGATTCATCCTCCACCTCCTTTTCAACCATCGCGCCCTGCTCAGCCCTCCTCCCCGTCCAGGACCCGTGGGGATGATACGGGGACTGACACGGCCGCGACGGGAACAGACGATGAGGTTTACGACGAGGATCTCCCGTCGTCACCTCCTCCCCGGGCTTCCCCGCCCGACGAGATTGGATTGTTTCATGCCATGATCGCCAGGGCATCCGAGCTTTTCCAGCTCTGCCCAGAAGAGAAGAATAAGGAAGGTTTCCTTTATCAACGGCGCGAGACCAAGAGGAAGACGGACCTCGCTGTACCTCTACTGGACGATATCTGGGATGAGGTTCTTGCCCTCCTCAAGAACCCATCCACAATGCCTGCAAGGAGGGATCGGTACGAGAAGAAGTACCGGGTCCCGGACGCGGCCCCCTTGTGCCTTCGGGCACAGCCGACCCGGACTCGGTCGTCTCCGCGGCGGCCAGGAAGAAAGCGGGGGGGACCTCGGCCTCTACGTCAACCTCCCCGCCAGACGGCGAGGGAAAGAAATTGGACACGATGGGACGCCCAGTCATCTCGTCGGCAGCAACAACGATTAAGGCTGCCAACGCCTTGGCTATCGTAGCCCGCTACGACAGGGAGTTGTGGTACAAAATCGCCCCCCTGCTGGACTTCTTACCAGACGACAAGAGGGCGGAGGCCCTAGAGATCTTGCAGGAAGGAGAAGTGGCGTCGGACCACGCCATTACGATAGCGACAGACATCGCTGACACTGGATTTCGCCAGTTGGGCAACGGCGTGTGCCTTAGACGGCGTGGATGGCTCAAGGCAACTGACTTCCATCAGGGCGTGCAGACCAGAGTCTTGGACATGCCGTTCGACGGGAGCAACCTGTTTGGGAAAACAGTGGACGATTCCCTACAAGCCATCAAGATGGACACAGAGACAGCCCGGGCTCTTGGTGTTCTCCAGCAACGACGGCCGCCCTTTCGGAGCGGCAGAGGCAAGCAGGGTGCCTCCAAAGGTTCCGGCGGTGGATTTTCCACCTATCGTCAAGCGGCCCGTTCGTCGTCACAGGAAGCCTACAGGGGACAAGGCAAGTCGGGCGGACCCCGCCGTCGTCGCCAAGGAGGACAAGGCAGCAAAGCCTTGTCAAAGCAGGACTGAACCGGCCGTGGGGTCGGGCCCCCACCGAAGCACCCCGGTGGGAGGCCGGCTGGCGAGCTTCGTCAGCGTGTGGGAGTCCATCTCCACCGACCGTTGGGTGCTGGACGCCCTGGCCCAGGGTCACGCGCTCGAGTTTCTAAAGAAGTGCCTGTGCGTCCCCCCCGTGGCCAGGAAGGAACATCACGTCCCTCAACTTCTGTTGGAGGTAAAGGCGATGCTCAGGAAAGGCACCATCAAGCTCGTCCCAAAGAGGCTTCGGGGCTCCGGAGTTTACTCAAGATACTTCCTCGTGAAGAAGAAGACAGGAGGATGGCGTCCCATCCTGGACCTACGACGACTGAACAAATACATCAAGGCACAGAAGTTCTGGATGGTCACCCTCCAGCACGTCCTGCGTCAACTGGAGGAGGGCGATTTCCTGTCGTCGTTGGATTTGGAGGATGCCTACTTCCATATCCCCATCCTAAAGGGACACCGAAGGTTTCTCAGATTCGTGGTCCAAGGGCGTCACTACCAGTTCAGAGCCCTTCCCTTCGGATTGAGGTCGGCACCCAGGGTGTTCACCAAGTGCCTCGCACCGGTGGCGGCGCGGCTGCGCCTGGAGGGGTCCACGTCTACCCCTACCTGGACGACTGGCTCATCCGAGCAAAGACAAAGGAGCTCGCAGCGGAGCACACAGCGAGGACCGTCCAACTACTCACGGACCTGGGATTCTCCATAAACTACGCCAAGTCCCACCTGGTGCCCGCTCAAGACACACTGTTTCTGGGAGCGAAGCTCGACACAGTGGCGCTTCTGGCCTCTCCGTCGGAGGAAAGGACTTGGGCCATCTTGGGCAAGGTGCAGCGGATGCTGGTTGCGGACGCGGCCAGGGTGAGGTCCATCAAGTCCCTCCTCGGAATGATGTCCTCTTGCATTTATCTCATCCGCCTGTGCAGGCTTCGGATGCGCCGTTACAGGAGTTCCTGGACGCTTGCTGGATCCAGACGACGGGCAGCTTCGAGGACAGGATCACACTCGACGAGAGCTTCCGACGAGCGATCCAGTGGTGGGGCACCCGCGCGCATCTGACGGCGGGCATGGACTTCCAGACCCCGGGCCACCAGAAGACAGTGACCACGGATGCCTCCCTGGAAGGGTGGGGAGCGCACACGGAAAACCTGCACGCGAGGGGCCTTTGGTTGCCTACGGAGAAGTCCCTCCATATCAATGTCCTGGAACTCCGTGCAGTGTTTTGGGCCCTCAGGTCCTTTCTTCCGTCCCTCAAGGGCAAGGTGGTGAGGATCTTCACCGACAACACCACCACCATGTTCTACATCAGGAAGCAGGGCGGTACCAGATCCCCAGCCCTGTCCAAGGAGGCTCAGGATCTGTGGCATTGGGCCGTCGCCCAAGGGATGTTTCTGGTGCCGTTTCATCTGGCAGGGATAAAAAAACACCATTGCCGACTCACTCAGCAGAGAGCTGTGCTCGTGCCACGAGTGGGAACTACGACAGGATCTAGTGGACCGCCTCTTCCGACGGTGGGGCACAGCCCAGATCGATCTGTTCGCGATGGCGACGAACTCCAAGTGCCGGAGGTTCGCCAGCAGGATTCCCCAGCCGAGGAGCATGGGCAATGCTTTCTCGTTCCCCTCTGAGGGCCTGTTCCTATATGCGTTCCCTCCATTGCTGCTGCTGATCCGGCTCATCAACCAGCTCAAGAGGTCACGGTGCAGGATGATCCTCGTCGCACCTGCGTGGCCGAGGCAGATATGGTTCCCGGACCTTCTGGACTTGTCAGCGTCCCCGTCAATCAAGCTGCCAGTGGACGCGGATCTTCTCTCCGGGGAAGGAGGCGCCATCCTCCATCACGACCCGAAGTCGCTGAACTTGCAGGCCTGGCTCCTGCAGCGTTAGAATTTGGAGGTTACGACATACCGGCCAACTGCAGAGAGGTTCTTGCAAAGGCCAGGGCGTCCTCAATTCTTAAATGCTACGGACACAAATGGAAGAGGTTCTCTGTCTGGTGCCATGCACGGAAGATTAACCCTCTACGGATTACGGCTCCTCAAGTACTGCCGTACCTGCTGACGCTGGCCAAGGGTGGACTGGCGCACGCTTCCATCAAGATTCATCTTGCTGCAATCTCCCGATACACCAGAACCACGGGATGGACGTCTTTGTGGTCCCATCATCTGGTGAAAGAATTCATGAAGGGACTGTTCAGATCGTTCCCGCCGGTGAAGGCCCCGGCCCCGGCGTGGGAGCTCAACGTGGTGCTGACCAAGCTCATGGGACCTCCGTTCAAGCCTCTGCACTCAGCTCTGTTGAAGTTCTTGTCGTGGAAAACAGCGTTTCTTGTGGCCATCACCTCCGCACGACGGGTGGGAGAGATCCAGGCCCTTTCCTGCAAGCCCCCGTACTTGACTTTTCACGACACGAGGGTAGTGCTCAGGATGCACCCCTCCTTCATGCCCAAGGTGCCGTCGGACTTCCACCTCAACGAACCATTGGTGTTGCCTGTTTTCTTCCCGTCGCCTTCGTCGCCGGCTGAAAGGACTTTGCACTCGCTGGATGTGGCTAGAGCGCTGAAGTTCTACGTGGACCGCACGAAGAGTTTTCGGAAGACGTCACAACTTTTTGTGAATTTTGGACCTGTCAATCAGGGGAAGGCTCTCTCGAAGGCTTCCATTTCCAGATGGCTCTCCGGCTGTATCATGTACTGTCATCGGTTGTCAAACCGACTGCTGCCTGGCTGTCCGAGAGCCCATTCCACCAGAGCGATCGCAGCTACCACAGCGTTCCTATCTGGTGTGCCCTTGCTGGACATCTGCAGGGCTGCTACGTGGAGGTCGACGCACACCTTCACGAAATTCTACTGCGTCGATCGGGATTCCAGGGAGGAGTCCAGGGTCGGCCAAGCAGTGCTGCGCAACCTGTTCGCTTGAAGGTGAACCTGGTGAGGAGGTAAGAGTTGCTTAATGTTGAGCCTTGACACCTCCCGTAGTTGTGCATGTGTGTACTGCTATGTATTCTTTATTCATGAGCATGTGAATCCATGCCAGGCGCCATGTGTCATGGGTACAAGGCAGGTAGTCGGGGCGAGCTGGGTGGAGGCTTGGCAGGCCTGGCATAGGCACACAAAGATACCTTTTTTTAATTTCTTCCTGGTGTTTGTAGTAACTTCCTGGTTACCACTTCTTGTTGCCAAACAGGAAGTGCATGACAATTCATGAGCTCTCAAGTGTTCGGGTGTGGCTGGCTGTATAAGCCACACCCAAGAGTGCTGCTTCATGTTGCTTACTGTGAGCTGCATCAGCAACACACTCGCCATGCTCCGGATCATCCTGCTTCTGCTTACCTGCTCCGGATCATCCTGCTTCTGCTTACCTGCTCCCGATCATCCTGCTTCTGCTTACCTGCTCTGGATCAACCCACGTGCTTTCTCCACGCCGCAGCTTTCTCCAGTCAAGAGGGGAATCCTACTCCGGCACCTGTAACGCTGCGCATACTTACCGAATCTTCCCGCTACGCTGGAATCCAAGTCCGTTGTTCGAGCGCTCACAGTCCTGCAAAAGAAAGAAGAGACATTATTCACTGCGCTCGCTCCAATAACACAGAGACATTTTTCACTGCGCTCTCTCCAATAACACAGTGCAAACTTACCAAAGCCTCTATGCATACTTACCAGACCACCAAGTCTTCAGAAGTGCTGAATCCAGACTCGAGGTGCTAGCACTCCATAATCCACTGCTGCAAGGGAAAGGAGAGACATTACCAGGTGTGCTCAAACCTATGACGCTGTGCATACCTACCAGCGGCTGACTTCTGCACGCAGCGCTATTCACCCAAAAATACCTTGGCAAATAAAGGCAATACAGACAATTCCGGACACTCAACAACCACTGCGCAACGTTCACTTTGTGGAAAGGACTTCCTAGCTAGTGAAGAAACTGGCACATAGAACACTCTGCCTCGCTGTGAAGGCATATAACAGCGTGTGGCATCAGAACTCAGCCAACAGACATTGGCATCATCCCTACAAGTGAATCGCGCCCCTGCGAATGCAGGATGGAGTGCACACCCTGCTAAAAATCAAGGTAAGCCCTTAGGGGACCTCACAACACACAGAAAGAGAAGGGAACGGCCCAGGGGAATCGGATTAATTCAGGTCTAAGTGTACATCTTGTATTTGACAGGTGTTCTTCCGAGTGAAACAGGGGAAAGTGAGAATTTGGGGTCAAGTGAGACTCATCCATCGTTCCTGCAGAGACACAGGTGAGTGTGACACCATGCTGGAGAAGGAACAAGTTACTTACCTGTAACTGTTGTTCTCCAGCATGGGTCTGGCATGGATTCACATGCGAACCCTTCCTCCTACCCCTCTTTGGCTCTTCTCTTGGTCCTACTGCCACTTTACGTGCTACCAAATCTGAAGATGGCTGCCAGAGGAGGGGCTTAGGTAGAGGGCAGTCATTGGCTGGGGGCAGTATGACCCAGAACTCAGTGATTGATTGTTAGGAGAAAGACAGTTCAGAAATTAAACTGAAATGGATTTTTTATTTAACGAAGATTCCCAGCCTGACGATGGGGAATATTCATGAGCGCTTGAATCCATGCCAGACCCATGCTGGAGAACAACAGTTACAGGTAAGTAACTTGTTCCTTGTTCAAGTAGATATGGCGGCTATGGCCTTTTGCTAAGCTGAATTTCTGTGGCGTCGGTCTCTATTAGGTTGGATGTTCTTTTCTATCACATGGTACCACCTGCGCCAAGACTCGATTAAGTTTGTTGTGTGCGTGATATAAATTCTTCAAATTCAATATGTGCTTGATCCCCAAGAGCTAAGTGATTTCTGAAAACAAGGCATCAAAGAAGTGGGTCCCATTGTCAGACAACAGGACCTCACAAATTCCCCACCGTGGAATTACCTCCCTCGCCAAAAATGTTGCTGCAGACTTAACATCAAGGTGCACGCAGGGACCAACCTCAAGCCATTGGAAAAATTAGATGTCGAAAATTGTTACATCAATCGATATGGAGCTCCTGAAAAGGCCCGAAGGTCGGGGCAAAACTCCTCTTACTGTCTTCATGGTGTTTCCAGGATTGAATTCCCTACAAGTTATACAATTCCCTACAAATCTGCTGACCTGTTCTTGGAGGTTTGGTATAAACCAATCTGCCTGAAGCTCTGCTGCGATTTGTCATTGAGAAGCATGCTACGGTTATTGTAGTTACACTAGAGCCACAAGGTGTAGCTCTACAGGCAACACTTTCTGTTAGCTCCTGTCTCCAAATCAAATCCGTGGGCGAGAGGATACATCCCCTCTTTGCCCAGACCTCCTTCTCCTATTTAAGGGCTCTTTCCTGCTTTTCCACAATCTGAAGCAAAGAGACCACAGTGTACAGGGCTGGCAACTTTACCTGCTGGGACATAGTTTCCTTTTTCTGGGAATCTGCGAATGGCAAATACTCAGCTTCTTTCGCCGCTCTGTCCGCAGCATCATTTCCAAGTGCTGCTGGGTCAGTATGGTTAGTATGCTCGGGAGAACTTAACTATTCCTACGTCTGTGGACAGTGTTAATGCTTCAATTAGTCTGGATAATGAAACAGTATGCTGGACAGGGGTCGCATCAGATCCCCTGAACCCTCTTCTCCGTCATCTTGACAAGCCTGATTGTCTCGTGGAGGTGACATACGCGGAGTCAGAATAAATAGTGACTGCCTCCCCCTTGCTCATTTCCAGCACCTCCATGAGTGCCACCAGTTCTGCCACTTGCACAGAGTAATGTGAAGGCAACAGTTTATTCATCCTGACCTAGTACTCCCTATCCACAAGGCCCACAACGGCCGCACCTGTATGCCTCTCATCTGTGTCCTGATTGATTGTTGAGGAACCATCAACAAAGAGTACCTCACCTCCCTCCAAGGCATCCTCCTTAACATTCGTCCTCTCTTCCTCTTCTCCCTCAAAAATCACACAGTCGTGGACAATGTCATCAGGTTTCACGGGTTATGCTAAAAATGTTTGCGGATTGACTAGGTGACATCATGATGGATGTATGGAAGCATTTGATAGAATCACCTCATACCCTGAGACTCACTGCGTCGTCAGTCGATTTGGCTTTTCCAAGATCGCAAAAACTGGATGCTCCACATACAATGTCACCGGGCAACCCACAGTAATGGTCGAAGACATTTGTATCGCAAAAGCCACTAATTCTAGATCTTGTTCACACAGGAACTGGCCTGGCATATTTGGGTCTGCGAATCGGGGTGAAAGGGAACTGAGAAAAATATACTTTTAAAATCGATCACAGTGAACTAGCTGTTTAATGTTTTTGTTTTCTGTTTTTGGGGGTTCTGGCTTCTGCCCTGTCCATTGATGGCCCTAGTAGTAAATTTAGGCTAATAGAATACTTGAAATGTATCCCATGCGACACCTAATCTTTCGTTGTTCGGAATTAACTAATAATGCACAAGAATGCTGCTGAATGTGTCGCATGTGCGTGGAAATGGGAGTGTACACTGTACTATAATATAACATGCAACACTGGAAAAATTATGCTGTTACTGTGTTACCCCGATTACAGGTACTGTCATTGATATGTCAGATATCTGCAGATACACAGTTCTTCAGTTCTTCTTATGCCCTGATATGAGACCGTTTGTCTCAGCAACTGATGTCTGGATTGAGTCCAGAGCCTGGGCATGCAAGTAAGAACTGTTCTGCCCAGACAGGCATAAGGCTTTGCCTGAGACTCTTTTTTTGCTAGTTGTGTTAGGGTTAATTAAAACAGATATGTTTGGAGTGGTAATGGCATACTATGGTATGGTTACAATGTGATTGTCACTTAGTAACCGACTGCATTGTGACAGATGGGGAAGGATTGAAGCTTATATATGCTTCTCAGGCAAGGGGTCTTGCATAGATTCACATGCTCATGAATATTCCCAGTCGTCAGGCTGGGAATCCTCGGTAAAAGAAAGCAGTTTCGCTTTAAACTAGAACTGCTCATCTCTCTATAGCCTATCATTGTCCTTTGGGTCATCCTGCCCCCAGCCAATGACACTCATCCTCCTAAGCGCCATCCCTGGTGGCCATCTTCAGATTTGGTTGCACATGTTAAGTGGCTACGAACCAAGAAGAGCCAGAGAGGGGAAGGAGGGAGCGTTTGCATGTAAACCCATGCAAAACCCATGCTGGAGAACAAGAGTTACAGGTAAGTAACGTGTTCCTTCTCCAGCATAGGGTCTTGCATTGGTTTGAATGCTCATGAATACGATTACACATAGAACATATACACAACCACGGGAGGTGGCAAGGCTCACAGAAGCAATACACCTACCCCTGGAACATACCTCAAACAAACGGGTTGCTTTGCACTGCTTGGCCAACCCGGAACTCTTCCCTGGAATCCCTGTCGACTCAGTAGAATTTCGTGAAGGTGTGGGTAGACCTTTACATAGCAGCCCTGCAGATGTCGAGCAGGGGAACACCAGGGAGAAACAATGTGGTCAGTGCGGTGCCTCTGGTGGAGTGGGCTCTCAGCCGGGCTGGAGGCGGTCTGTTGGCCAGACGATGGCAATGCATGATACAGCCGGAGAGCCACCTGACGATTGGAAACCTTAAACAGGGTCTTTCCTTGTCCCACAGATCCAAAGTTGACAAATAGCTGAGACATCTTTCAAAAGTCCTTTGTGTGTGCCATATAAAACTGCAGGGCACGAGCAACGTCCAGCGGATGTAGCGCCCTTTCAGCAGGCGAAAAAGGGTTCGCAAATAAAACTGGCAGAACCAAAGACTCATTGAGATGAAAGTCCGATGGAACCAGTGGCGTGAATGTAAGATGTGTTCGCAGAACCACCTTAGTTGGGCGGAAGGACCAATACGGTTGCTTACAGGAGAGGGCCTAAATCTCCCCGACCCACCTTTCCGATGTGATTGCCACCAGGAAAGAGGTCTTCCACAATAGAAACTTCAGAGGGGCACGGTGCATTGGTTCAAACAGAGGCCCTATGAGCTTAGACAGGACCACATTTAGTTTGCAAGCTGAGACAGGGGGCCTAAACTGGAGGGAAAGTCATGAAGAGACCCTTGAGGAACTCCTTATCGAGCCTTTTGGGACCACAGGCAGAGCTTCCCCAGGGCCCGAGTGTACCGGGATATGGCGGCGAGGTGGACCTTGATGGAGGCTTGGCCAAGACCAGCCTTGGCCAACGAGAGCAGCTACGGAGCAGTTACTCGCAGTAGTGTGATCTTCCACGCCCGCCACCACACTGTGAAGCCCTTCCACTTGTGCCTGTAGCACATCAACGTAAATGGAGCCCTAGCTTTGGCCAGAATCTTCCTGCATTCCAACCCATGCAGCTAGTTAATGAGATAGTACTCCCTAACCCAGGTGCCCGTAACAGGGATGTCAGTTCTATTGAATGGTGCCACCTTTCTATCTGGTCTTCTTGCTGCGACTAAAGATGTTTTCCCTAAGAGGATGGCTACCTGTCTCCCTAGGGGTGTTGTAGATGTCCCTGACCTAGTCTGCTAAGTACTCCACCTGTTCTTCTTGCACACACGATCTCACCTGACCCTTCCCTACAATAGGCCCCAAGATGTTCTCATCCCACCATACTACTGTCCCTCCACTCTCACACTCTGCTTTCCTAAATCCACACTTTGATGGTACCACTCCTCCTCCTTCCCAATTCCTCCACTCACTACTGTCAATAGTGTCTGCTACCTCTGGTGTATCTTCTCCTCCTTCCTGTGCTGCTACTATTATTTCTCTGTTCTTACCCCTAATCCTTACTCTGCTACTCCATTTCTCTACTACCACTACAATCTCTTACTACTGTTGCTCCAACTGCTACTACTCCCTTGTTGCTGTGCTCTACTACCTCTTCTAACTCCAGTCTTTTTCTATATGCTCCTGCTACTACTTACTACCTCTGCCTGCTACTCTGTTACTCCCACTACCTCTACTTCATATTACCACTACCTGAACTCCCAACTATCTCTACCTCCACTCCCAACTACCACTCCCACCTCTCTACTTCTGTTCTATCACCAAAGCACACTCACCTCCTCTGGGCTTTCGGATGTCCTCCGCAGCCCACACTAAACACTCCCAAGCTCTGTCTTAAATACCCCTCCCCGTCTCAGGATTGACCAATTTACCTTACCAATGGCTTACTTGCTCCCAAGGGGTGTGACAGCGGAGGGCTTGGGGGACTTGATAGGGGCGTTAACCCCTGCCCCCTTTTCTACGCAGTCTTGCTGCATTAATGATTTTCTCCTGGTGCGTGGCCTCTTCTCCATTGTTGGTCGGCTGTCTTTGTTGCTGTAATGTATTGCAGCGCAACCCCCGGGCCTGTTACCTGCAGCTCAGAGATGTCTTCTGCTGCCTCTTTTCCTCAGCGCCTCTTTGCAGTGCGGCCACCCTCTTCTCTACAGCATCCTGCTGTGGTGCTGTCCTTGCAGGTAAGGAGGTGCTGGGAGGGGGCCTGCCTGCACATTCTCTGGCACCCACTGGGGGTGTGGGTCAGGCTCCCTCCCTCCCCTGTCACAAGTTAATGGGGAGGCAAGCATGCAGTGTGTTCAAAACTATGCTACAAAACAATATTGTATGTTGAATTCGGTCATGAATGAAACTGTATGGCAAGCATACATGTTTGCACTGGGAAACGGAATAAGTGATGGAATACACTTTGCTTTCTCTCTGATAGCCGAAGTAGGCAAAGGAGGGAACCACTGAGGTAGACCCAGTGATTGAATAGTGTAGTAAAGAAGGTATATATTGCTTCAACAGGAGCACATCTGTGTATCCACCAAGAATGTGTCTGTGTTTCCCTCTCTAACCTCTAAATCCCATGTCTCCATGAACTTTCAGGTATACTTTTAATGTATCTATGTTATTTCTTCAAATTAGGGCTACATCTTCCATTTTCATTTCTGCACCTTGCTCTATTTTCCTCACCCTTTGCTGTTGTGGGGCTTACCCCTCTTATCTCCTCAAACACCCCTCTGCATATTCACCAACTTCACATTCCAGCTGACACCCATGTGTTTTCCCCCTTTCGAAATTAGATGTCGCATCCAATGTCAATAGAAGGGAGTTTTTACTATTTTTCGTAGAACCCAATTCGAAGAAACAGAATCCCCCCCATAAAATACTATCCGTCTAATTAAATACATAATATGGTAGCCCATCACCCTGTCCCCTTGTTCTACAGCTCTCTGTTGCTTCTGGTAGGTTTGTTTTATAAAAAAAATCCAGCACATTCATACAACTAGATAATTTACTAATTACATGTTTACTGATATGACATCTTGTCATGGAAAGTTAAGTCATGTCCATTTGAAGGGCTGTTTGTGTTCTTTAAATAATAGCCAGTTCTTGATGATCTCCTGTAATGTCAGGTGGATGACATTTTTTTGAGTGAAAGGGGAATTGAATTCCAAAATAGAGATGTCTTAAGTGAGAATGCTCTTTTTTCTTACTTGAGGTATAATGATTGTTAAGTTCACCCAAAAGGAGGTGAGAGCTTAGGCTTGTGCATGTTGAGTTGTAGAGCAAGGAAGGGTAGGACGGCAAGATAAGTTTGTACTAAACATAGATTGGCACTACCAGCCTGGAGCAGAAGAATTTTAAAAGTCAAGACATTCATGTGGGCCTCCGCCATCAAGAACAACCTGTCAGTATGATATGATATGATATGATAGGTTATTTACCCAGAGGTTTCTAAGTGCTGACCCGGGGATCAAACCTGTGTTGCTGCATGTTGTCTTGCTTCCAAGGCAAGCACGTGGCCCCCTGAGCTATCCTCCCGAGACCCCCGAGACAGTAATCGGCGTAAGGATCATTGTTGTCTATGAAAGAGTTCAAGTTGTGGTTCTTGATGTCAGGCATGTGCTCGGCTATGTGGTGGGACCGAAAGTCTTAGTTGGTGGCTTGTACCTGGTCATGATCGCAGTATGAAAGGTTTTCTGAATGGCTATGTTAAGATGTCTGCTGATACACATAACAGTGAAAAGTTGCGCTCGCCACTAGCCACTGGCTAGTGGTAATTTACTCTTGGCAAGTAAGACATGGTATGCTGTGTGTATGTGTAGAATTGGTTGCGAGTGACATTTTATGGCTGGCTTGCAACTAGAAGTTTTTACCCCTGCACATAACATTACTAATCTTGCTGGTAGGATGATTGGGAGTTTATAGACCATTGTGGTTGCTTTGTGCTTCCTTCCTATCATGTTGTTCCCTGTTCAGTATAAAAGGATTGCTGGCTGGAGGGAAGGACCATAGCATATCTTCTCTATACTTTCATGTGTGTGTGTCATTGGTTGCCTCGTCACTTTGTACTTGTTAATGTGGTCAAAAATGTCATATCGAGTTGAAATATTCCAGCTGTGTACATGGGTTGACCAAGGAAAACGAGGGAGGTTACTGGAGTCTCTCCCGTAACCTGAAAGTGAGCAGGGAAGAAATGAAAGAATAGGCACACTATTGAAGCTGAGATATATAATTTCACTATTTTTAGAAGCACATAAAGGTGACCTGGATCTGACCATTTGTCAGAGGATTGGGGTCGCTTATAACTAAATGTAGAGCTTTGACCAGTTTGGAAGGTCAAATGTCCTGTGCAGACCATAAGGAACAACTAGATGCCAGCAGGGATTTGAACTAACCACTGAAAATTGTTGAAATTAAAACAAGGAAAATAAGTAGTGTGAGTGCTTTTAATGCAAAGTAACAAGCCTTTTTGGTTTTTTGTTTTCTCCAGAGTCGGAGTGCCCCACTGACCACAACTCTGTGATTGCTGTTGCAGTTGGACTTACAGTAGTCATCGTAATCATTTTGGCTCTGATCATTTATTTAATCTACCGCAGGAAAAAATCTTCTGGCTACCAGAGGATCTAAGAGAATTTCAACATTTTATGTGTATTTCATAAAGGGAGATTGGGATTGTTTCTATTTTTATGAAAGAAAGTCTGTTGTTATGTTTTAAGACATTTACTTTGGTAGTCAAAATGATTAAGCAGTTATGCTTTGGAGGTGGTGGGGGTATCTAAGTAATTGTGGTATCTTATAATGTGCATACTACCCCAAACCTCTGAGTGAAAAGGGATGACACGGAAGCGCAACTATGAAGCGCTCTTTGATACTATCATATCGCAACAAAATCTTCTTGACTCTAGTAAACACATGCTACCCCGTACTGTTTTTCATGTCAGTTTTTCATTTCTCATTTCATTCATTCCTTTTCTACCCTCAATGAAACTTAGTTTAGACAGTTGATTTGAGTTATGAAATACAGGGAGGTTGAGAGTTAGCACCAGTAACAACCCTGAATAAACCTTTTCCCAGCATGCATTACGTAATATAGCCTGCTTCTCACGCGTGCATAAGCAATTGTCCTCTACACGAAGGGATGACATTATCTTGACACTGGTCATCTGTCCCACTGTCAGTTCATCTGGAGGCAGGAGTTAATAACACCAAATAATATCTAAATTGGGCATACAGCTCATGATGTATAACACTGGGATAACACACATGGTTGTGAGGAATCTGTTTGCCCATCATTCTGTTGGTGAAACTCATTGAAAATGCCATTACCTTGACCACCTTTGTCAAACGGTACTGAATTGGCGAGCAAATGAAACTTGAACACAAAACAGATGAGAATGAAGCCGTGGTTGGTATGAGATGCGCTCCAGGTTGCATTTTGCAAAAAGCTAGCTTTAGCATGATCAAATTAGTACATTATTAATTCATAAGAAAAGTCTTAGTTGTATTCCATAGAGTTCAGATAAAGAATGTGGTGTACAATGGGATACTTCATGAAAGGGAATTCAATTCTAGAACCTGAATAATATGTACAGAGCTTCAGCATTTTTCTTATAGGACTCTATAATGCAGGATTTAAGGCCTTACAGCAGGTGGAATTTTCCAACAGTTTGTATCTTGATTACTGCTCAGCGTTTTTTGCCAGTCTACTGAAGGCGGCATCAGCAGCCCTCACTTCCACTCACCTCATCATGCAATGACTTCCAGTGGCATATGTTATTTGGTGGGTGCGGGGAGCACACAGTTACAACAAATTGTAACAAAATGGTTTAAGGAAAATGCATTGCCATAAATGAGTTGTCAAGGGGTTGAAAGGATAATGGTTTAAGTATATAAAGCAGGCCGATTTGCAAAAAAGCCCAGGTACATATGATTGCATGGCTCTTGTGTATATCAAAGCATATCAATTCCTTGTCACATATGTAAAACCTAAATTAGTTAAAATGGGTGCAAAAATAAAGAATGATAAGACATTTTTAAATTCGGACAGATTATTTTAGTGTCATCAGATTACCTAGAAAAAACTAAATTATTTGGTGGAATTATTTAACACGTGATACCAGTTTACTCTTTTTTGTATGTGATTAAATATGACCTTTACAAAGCATAAGGTGGACTGGAAATATGCATTGTGCATGTATGTAGAGTGGACTAGATTAAAAAAAAGTGAAATCATTGCTAATCAACCCCGAGTAAACTACATTTCAATGTTTTTTTCTGAATTGGATTCTTTCCCTTCCATAGCAATATTTATACATTTACAAACTGGTTACAACACCTTACAGCCAACAAGATATTACCTACTGTGTAACATACCTCCATTCATTTACAGGTCAATAAGAATCTAAGTGCCTTATTTACCAGCTTTAGGATATATTTGGCTAATACCAGTTTTAAATATTATCAATAGCCTTTGTTGAAAATTGGGACAAAAAAAACATTAGATCAGAATGGGTGTCCAAGATTTTTCCGTCATAGGCGTACACCCGATTCCAAATTTGTGTCATGCTAATTAATATATATGTATATATATATTTATGAGGCTTGTGGAATCTGCTTAGATCACATGCTGTGCATAGGCCGACATCTAGTGGAAGCTGCAGAGTATTACAGTTTGTTTTTCGAAACTCGAAAATGAGCGTCGACACAGGGCGTGCCAGTAATACTATCCCTAGTGTAACGTCCATTGTACCCATGATCCCTCACGCGTCTAGGACCCTCGGATTGTTTTTTTCCGCCATGCTGGTCGGAAGCACTGAGCGGAGTTCCCTGACTTCAGATTTTGCAAATATTGTTATATGTTTCCCCATTTATTCCACCTATACGTCGAGTCTCCGAACATCGACACTTGATGCCGGATCGGAGAAAATTCAACCGTCGGACTACAGCGACGGATTTGGGCCTCGGAAGGCCTCTTGCCTCGGCCCAGGCCTCGGAAGTCCCCTGGACTCGGCCCTGCAAGTAGGGAGAGTGGGGGATGGCACATATCCTACACTCTTATTAATATAGGTACATTACTTATATTCCTACACTCCCAGCCCGCTGCCATAGGGTGCGTATGGAGGGTACCCCCTTTCAGTTTTGCCCCAAGTGCAACCGCAAGTATCCTTGGGTTGACAGACACGCCACGTGTAACCTCTGCTTGCCGAGGGACCACCCCGAGGCGAATTGCAGAGCGTGCAGTCAGTTTAAACCGAAGACCCTTAAGGACCGTTCGACAAAGCGTTGGGCCCACCACGCCAGGCGACAAGAGGCCATAGCCGCAGAGGGTGCCTTCAGCGATTGCAGCGACGCCGTACTTTCGGACGGTGAGGGGAATGTGGCGTCAATGGACAGCCAAGCGCAAGTCCCCGACCTCGGAAGGTTGTCTGGCAGGGCAGCTATGGGGAAGACCCCCAGCGACACGAGCGCTACCCACACCACTTCCAGCAAACAGAAGTCCAACCGAGACTCGACTCGCACGTCGAGTTCTCGGAAATAGGCACGTAGAGAACGGTCCACTGAGTCGGTGTCCTCTGGGCGTTCGTGTTCGAGATCGCCTCATGTCACCAAGCAACCCTCCACTGTTGCTAAAAGTGCCTCGAGTCGGCGTCTGCAGGCAGCGGTAAGGCTGCTACCGAATCCCTTACACTCTCCAGAGACAGGGGCTCTACCCCCAAATTTCGACACCAGGCATCGAAAAGCTCTGATGGGGCCCAAGAGTCGGGGAAACACTCTTCCACCCACGGGGAGGGGTGAAAACAATGAAATAAGCAGTCCCAGCCTACTTCCACTCCTAAACTACATTCTACTCCAGAACAGACGGACAAGTCTCAGTCCCCTGTCCCTAAGGCCCCTGTTCAGGCCAGTAGGTCTAGCCAGGACAAATCTCAATCTGTTGGCCCTAAGACCCCTGGTCAAACCAGTAGGTCTAGTCAGGATAAAACAGGAAAAGCACTCCAGGAAAGAGTTATTCCCAGTTCAAGGGAATGGTCCAGTGATGACATAGACAGAGTAATGTCAAGGATGTCATCTTTGGCAGATTTCTATGCCAAGGACCCGGAACACTTTCTCTCTTATACCCCAGAAGGGTCAACTCCCTCAGGCTCGAAGGATCCAATACCCCCAAATAGGAAATCCCAGGGTGAAGCACAATCTTCAGACCTCTTCTATAGACAGCCCTATTCTCAATACCAGGAAGATCCATCCTTTGTTGAGGATCCAGACGTGGGCATGTTCGAAGAACAAACTGGGACAGGCTATTATGGGGATGATGAGGACCAAGAGGAGGAGGAGGAAGAGGACGACCCAGATACATACAGGGTAGATTCCCCGGTAGAGAAAGAGCCCGCGGTTACCGACTCCCCTGTCGACTACCAACCTCTCCTGAATGAGGTCCTGTCCAGAGCGGCACAGCACTTCCACATTGACACCCAGGGTGCTCAGGAAGAGAGGGACTTTGCAGAGGAACTGGTGGGAGAAAGGAGACCTGTTGCTCAGGCCATCCTTATCCTTAAGTCAATACAAAGGAGGATAGACCCTTCCCTTGTTAACCCCATTCTCACTGGGGCAGTAAACCCCAGAATTGAAAAGCTTTTCAGGGCAGCCCAATCTGACCCACTATACATAAGGGGACATCTCAAACCGGACTCCCTGGTTGTTACAAACACCCGTAAGAGGGCGGGAACACCCTTGTCATCGTCCGAAGCTCCCCCCGACAAGGAGAGCAAGAAGATTTATGGCTTGGGCAGGAAAGTAGCCTCCACTTCCGCCTACCAGGCAAGGATTGCAAACTCCACCACCCTGCTCGCTAGTTACAACTGCCACCAATGGGAAGAAGTCGCGGCTCTCATAGACTCCGCCCTAGAACCCTTAAAGAGCCAATTGGCACGAGTTTCGGCAGAGGGGAGAGCCGTGTCAGGTTGCATTTTAAAATCAACCTTTGATGCCGCGGATAACGCCGGCAGATTAATTGCTGAAAGCACGGTCATCAAGAGGCATGCTTGGCTACGGCAGTCTGGTTTCAAGGCCGAGACCCAAGCATCATTGATAGATAAGCCGGTGGAGCCGGATCTATTGATTGGAAAGGCGGTCGAGGACGCGCTAAAGAATGTCAAGGACGAGTACGAGACGCTCAAGTCCCTAGGGCAACTAACCAACAAACCCCCTAACCAGAGAGGGAATGGCAATTTTCGTCGGCCTCGCGGACAAAACTCCCAAAGAGGCTTAAACTATTCCCAAGGCCAGGGTACTACATGGAACACTAACCAGCAGTCTACCCAGAGTTATGGCAGGGGTAACAAAAGAGGTCGTGGTAGGGGTAGAGGCAGTCCCAATAAAGGAGGGGGCACGCCTCCACCAAAACAGTGACGCTCCGTTCAGGGTCCCTTCTCACGCATCCCCAGTAGGGGGACGCATTTCCATCTTCACCCAAGCTTGGGAAGGGATCATATCAGACAGATGGGTGCTGTCCACAGTGTCTGCAGGATACTGCATAGAACTCCTAGAGCGTCCACGAAACCACCCTCCACGACAAAGAATACACTCCTTAGACCACCAGAAGATCTACTCTTAGAGATCGAAATTCTTCTCGCAAAGGACGCGATAGAACTCGTCCCGGGACACCAGGTAAACAAGGGTATTTATTCAGCTTACTTCCTTGTGCCAAAAAAAGATTTGACAATGCGCCCAGTATTGGATTTACGGCCTGCAAACAAGTATGCCAAGCCCCAAAAATGTCACATGACTACTCTCCAAGAGGTAATTCCCCTCCTAAAAAAGGAGGAATTACATGGCAACATTGGATATGAAAGATGCCTATTTTCATATTTCCATGTTCCCAGCGCACAGCAAATATCTGCGCTTCAAGGTGGACAGTCAGCACTACCAGTTCAAGGTACTGCCCTTCGGGATAGCCTCGGCTCCAAGGGTATTCACCAAGGAACTGGCGGTGGCACACCTACGCAGGGAGGCAATCCCAGTGTACCCTTATCTGGACGACTGTCTCATCACGGGGGAGACCCCAGTAATTTGCAGGACAAACATTCAAATAACTATCGACCTCCTCTTCGAATTGGGCTTCTCCATAAACGAGAAAAAATCAAGTCTGGTGCCCAGCACCTCCAAGCAGTTCCTAGGAGCTGTTCTAAATACTCAAGAGGGGTTGGCTTTTCCTTCAGAGGAAAGAATTCGGAATATACTACTGCAAATTCCGCAATATCAAACTGGTCGCCAGATAACAGTACGCAAAGCAATGCGTTTGCTGGGCATGATGGCGTCATGTATTTACCTGGTCCCCCACGCGCGCCTGCGCATGCGTCCCATGCAAGAATGGTTGGCGAAACTGTGGTCTCAGGCAAGTGGTCAGTGGGACGATCTAGTGGTCGTTTCGCCAACACTTGTACAAAGCCTCCACTGGTGGACAAGAGACAATCTATACAAGGGGAAACCCTTTTACGATCCCGAGATACAGGCGGTAGTCACGACGGACGCATTCCTGACAGGATGGGGAGCTCACCATCTCCACCACACAGCTCAGGGTCTCTGGTCTCACACAGTGGCTAAGAATCACATCAACCTGCTAGAGCTTCTGGCAGTTTTCAGAGCACTTCAAGCGTTCGAGCCCCACCTACTGAACCTGTCGGTGCAGATCCGAACGGACAGCACGACAGCCATGTTCTACCTGAACAAGCAAGGAGGGACTCGTTCGCCAAATCTGTCCAGACTTGCCCAGAAAATTTGGATGTAGGCACTCAGACGGAACATCTTTCTGTCATCTCAACATGTTCCAGGGGATCTCAATTCTCTAGCGGACGCTTTGAGCAGGGATCCCCTTCCGGAGGAACACGAATGGTGTCTACACAGAGATATCGTAGAAGATCTCTTCTCTCAGTGGAGTTTCCCCACTATAGACCTATTCGCCACAAGCGAAAACAGACAGTGCCCAGGATTCGCATCCAGGTTTCCCCAACCAGACTCCCTGGGGAACGCCCTGTGGATGAACTGGCCAGGGATGTTTGCGTACGCTTTTCCACCAACTCCTCTCATCAGGAAGGTGGTGAACAAGATGAACAGAGAGTCGATGACGCTCGTCCTAGTTGCTCCCATGTGGGCGAGACAACTGTGGTTTCCACACCTACGCAGACTTTCGGGGTGCGATCCCATCAAACTCCCGGGCTGGTACAATCTTTTGTCCCAGCACCAAGGTCAGAAGGTGCATCCTCTACCCAACTCCATGAACCTAGCAGCATGGCTCCTGACGTCATAGAGTTTGGACATCCCAATTTACCACAGAGATGTATGGACAGCCTAAAAGAGTCTAGGAAACCGAACACGAGGCATTGCTACTTCGACAAATGGAAGAGATTCGTTATCTGGTGCCAGAATAAACAAATCAACCCAGTTGATTGCACTCCTTCCAAACTCGTGACATACATGCTCCACCTGCTGGACGCAGGTTTGGTTTTCAACTCACTAAAGGTACACCTGGCAGCACTGTCAGAGTACACCACCTCACATAGCAAGGTGTCGTGGCGGAAGGTACCCGTGGTTAAAGCATTCATGGAGGGAGTAAAGAGACTTCATCCCCCTATATCTAACCCACCACCAGGATGGGACCTGAACGTGGTGCTATCTGAACTCATGGGCCCCCCATTCGAGCCCATGCATAAGACAAGTCTCAAACACCTGACCTATAAAACTGCCTTCTTAGTAGCCATTACATCCATAAGAGGGGTCAGTGAAATTCAGGATCTGTCAGTGTAGGATCCTTTCTTTACTATTCATAAGGATAAGCTGGTTTTACGGACACACCCTAGGTTCTCACCTAAGTTTATTTCTAAATTCCATGTAAACCAGTCCATCGAGCTTCCAGCTTTCTTCCAAAACCCGCAAAGCTCGGTTGAGGTTAAACTACACACCCTAGATGTGCGTAGGGCGGTCCTTTACTACGTAAACAAGACCAGACCGCTTAGGAAAGCAGATCAACTGTTTGTCTCCGTAGCCACAGGCAAAGAGGGAGATCGCGTCTCTAAAGGTGCCATTTCCAAGTGGATTGTCAACTGTATCCAGTTGTGTTACTCTTTTTCTGACAAAACTTTGCCTTTTACGCCCAGAGCCCACTCGACAAGAGGCATTGGGGCCACTCTGGCTTTAATTGCAAATGTTCCCCTTGACACCATTTGCAAAGCAGCTACTTGGAGCTCTATTCACATTTTCACTCAGCACTACTGCATTGACACCCATTCCAAGACAGATACTCAAGTGGGACAAGCGGTTCTAAGAAATGTATTTGCTCATGACCCTTCTCGAATCCCACCTCCTTCTAACACTGCTTGCTAATCTATGCACAGCATGTGATCTAAGCAGATTCCACAAGCCTCAGAAGGGATACATAACTCACCGTAATTGTATTTCTGATGCCTGTATCTGCTTAGATTCACATGCGACCCACCCTTCCTCCCCTCTGAGAGAAGGCGCATCGATGCTTGTAGTCTTATCTTATCTATCTTCTATCTGCTTGGATCATCTGTACTCACGCTACTCCTCATGCTACCTCATGTCAGGAAAAATACAATCTGAGGGTCCTAGACGCGTGAGGGATCATGGGTACAGTGGACGTCACACTAGGGATAGTATTACTGGCACGCCCTGTGTCGACGCCCATTTTCGAGTTTCTAAAAACAAACTGTAATACTCTGCAGCTTCCACTAGATGTCGGCCTATACACAGCATGTGAATCTAAGCAGATACAAGCATCAGAAATACGATTACGGTGAGTAATGTATCCCATATATATATATATATATATATATATATTTCTGAGGCTTGTGGAATCTGCTTAGATCACATGCTGTGCATAGGCCGACATCTAGTGGAAGCTGCGGAGTATTACAGTTTGTTTTTCGAAAGTCGAAAATGGGCGTCGACACAGGCGTGCCAGTAATACTATCCCTAGTGTGACGTCCACTGTACCCAAGATCCCTCACGCGTGTAGGATCCTCAGATTGTTTTTTTCCGCCATACTGGTCGGAAGCATCTTGCGGAGTTCCCTGGCCTTAGCCATACTTTTGCTGTTATTATAATTTTAATTCTTATTCATTCCCTTCCCCACCCCAACGTCGACCCTCAACCTCGACGACGGCTGGAGAAGTCATCGACCGTCGACTGCTGCACGACGGATCTGGGCCTCGGTAGGCCGCTGGCCTCGGCCCGGGCCTAGTAGGCCGCTGGCCTCGGCCCTTACAAGTAGGGAGAGTGGGGGGTGGTACATACTCTTCACTCTTGATATATAGTTACATTTATATATATTCCTACACTTAGCAGCCCGCTGCCTTAAGGTGCGTATGGAGGGTACCCCTTTTCAATTCTGCCCCAAGTGCAATCGCAAATACCCTTGGGTCGACAGGCACGCCACGTGCAATCTCTGCTTGCCGAGGGATCACCCCGAAGCGAACTGCAGAGCGTGTAGTAGGTTTAAACCTAAGACACTTAAGGACCGTTCGACAAAGCGTTGGGCCCACCACGCCAGGCAGGAGGCCATGGCAGCGGAGGGCGCCTTCAGCGATGGCAGCGACGCCGTACTTTCGGACGGCGAGGGCATTACGGCGTCGAAAGACAGCCGACGAGCGCAGGTCCCCGACCTCGGAAGGTCGTCCGGCAAGGCGGCTATGGGGAAGACCCCCGGCGACGCAAGCGCTACACACCTAACACACACTAAACACACTAAGACCAACCGGACCTCGACGACGTCGACTTCCCGGAAAGAGGCACAAAAAGAACGGTCCGACTCGGTGTCCTCTGGGCGCTCTCGATCGAGATCGCCTCACGACGCAAGGCAATCATCCACTCTTGCCAAGAGTGCCTCGCTACACACACTAACGGAAGTTCGATCGTCGGGAGACGAAGACGACTTCCACCCCCAGGCCGCGCTCCAAGATACCGAGACCGCGGTTAACACCAGTGAGGCCCCACGCCCGAAGCACACAGATACCTTTCCAGACCCTCGACGCCAGGCGTCGAAAGTCTCTGGGGCCCCCAAGGGACAGGGAAAACATTTTTCCACGCACGGAGAAGGGGGGAAACAGCGGAAAGCACAGCCTTCCACCCCTGTAAAGCCTAAGCAGACAAGCAAACACAAGTCTACCCTTGAAAATAAATCACCTGCTAAAGTAATACCCTGTTCCAGGGAATGGTCCAGTGAAGACATAGACAGGGTTATGTCTAGGATGTCTTCCTTGGCTGATTTTTATGATAAGAACCCAGAACACTTTCTTTCATATAACCCTCAAGGGGCCACACCCTCAGGCTCCTCCGATCCTATCCCGCTAAGTAAAAAGCCCCGGGTCGAAAGACCTGAACCCTTCGAGGTTCAGCCTTACTCCACTCCATATTCTACTCCACTCCCCAGTTATCAGGGACAAGTTTTCCCTGAAGAGGACCAGGAGTTTGCAATTATGGAAGAACAAACCGGGACAGATTACTATGCAGAGGATGAGGACCTGGAGGAGGGAGAAGATGAGCAGGAAATTTACAGAGTAGATTCCCCAGTACAAAGCGAAGCCCCAGTTACTGACTCTCCAGTTGATAACCAGCCCCTCCTTAACGAGGTTCTCGCTCGAGCAGCGGAACACTTCCACATCGACACCCACGGTGTACAGGAGGAAAGGGACTTCGCGGAGGAGTTTGTAGGAGAGAGAAGACCGGTCGCTCAGACCATCCCTATCCTCAAATCCATCCAACGAAGAATAGATCCTTCCCTGGTGAATCCTAACCTCACCAGAGCTGTCAACCCCAGAATTGAAAAGATTTTCCGGGCAGCCCAGTCTGACCCTCTGTATATAAAGGGACATCTTAGACCAGATTCCCTAGTGGTGACCAACACTAGAAAGAGGGCTGGCACGCCCTTATCTTCATCAGAAGCTCCTCCCGACAAGGAGAGCAAAAAACTTTACGGGTTTGGCAGGAAGGTAGCCTCAACGTCCGCCTACCAAGCAAGGATTGCGAATTCCACCACCCTGTTGGCTAGTTACAATTGCCATCAATGGGAAGAGGTCGCGGCGCTCATTGCCTCTGCTCCAGAACCATTAAAGGGCCAGCTGGCTCGGATCTCGGCAGAAGGGAGAGCCGTGTCTGGTTGCATTTTAAAAGCAACTTTCGACGCCGCTGACAACGCAGGGAGATTGATAGCAGAAGGTACTGTTATCAAAAGACATGCGTGGTTACGGCAGTCGGGATTCAAGACAGAAACCCAGGCTTCTTTAATAGACAAGCCAGTGGAACCCGACCTATTGTTTGGGAAAGCGGTCGAAGACGCACTTAAAAATGCCAAAGATGAATATGAGACTCTCAAATCCCTTGGCCAGCTTACCAACAAACCCCCTAACCAGAGGGGGAACAGTAATTTTCGTCGCCCACGCGGACAAAATTCACAAAGAGGCAACTATGCCCAGGGACAGGGTACACAATGGAATAACAACCAGCAGTCTACCCAGAGTTACGGCAGGGGTAACAAGAGAGGTCGTGGAAGAGGCAGAGGCAGCCCCAACAAGGGAGGTGGCACGCCTCCACCAAAACAGTGACGCTCAGTTCAGGGTCCCTTGCCACGCAACCCCAGTAGGGGGACGCATTTCCACCTTCACCCAGGCTTGGGAAGGGATCACCTCAGACAGATGGGTGCTGTCAACAGTATCCGCAGGATATTGTATAGAACTACTGCAGCGTCCCCGGAACCATCCTCCACGACAAAGAGTGCACTCCCTAGAGCATCAAAGGATCCTTCTCGAGGAGATCGCCATTCTGCTAGAAAAGGACGCGATAGAACTCGTCCCAGGACACCAGGTAAACAAGGGTATCTATTCAACTTACTTCCTTGTGCCAAAGAAAGATTTGACAATGCGCCCAGTATTAGACTTGCGGCCTGCCAACAAGTATGTCAAGCCCCAAAAATTCCGTATGACCACGCTACAAGAGGTAATCCCCCTCCTAAAAAAGGGGGATTACATGGCAACCTTGGATATGAAAGATGCTTATTTTCATATTTCCATGCTCCCAGCGCACAGAAAGTACTTACGCTTCAAGGTAGACAGTCGCCACTACCAATTCAAGGTACTGCCCTTCGGGATAGCTTCTGCACCAAGGGTATTCACCAAGGTACTGGCGGTGGCGGCTGCACACCTACGCAGGGAAGCAATCCCGGTGTACCCTTATCTGGACGACTGGCTCATAACGGGGGAGACCCCAGGAATTTGCAGGTCAAACATTCAGAGGACTATCGACCTCCTCCACGAATTAGGCTTCTCTATCAACGAGAAAAAGTCAAGTCTGGTGCCAAGCACCTCAAAACAATTTCTAGGAGCTATCCTAGATACTCAGAAAGGATTGACCTTCCCTTCGGAAGAGAGAATTCGGAATATACTTCTGCAAATTCCGCATTATCAGTCAGGTCAACAGATAACAGTACGCAAAGCTATGCGGTTACTGGGCATGATGGCGTCATGCATTTACCTGGTCCCCCACGCGCGTCTGCGCATGCGTCCCATGCAGGAATGGTTGGCGAAACAGTGGTCTCAGGCAAGTGGTCATTGGGACGATCTAGTGGTCGTTTCGCCAACACTCTTACAGAGCCTACACTGGTGGACAAGAGAGAATCTCGCAAAGGGGAAACCCTTTTACAATCCCGAAGTACAAGCCGTGGTAACTACAGATGCATGCCTGACTGGGTGGGGAGCTCACCATCTCCACCACACAGCTCAGGGTCTCTGGTCTCACTCAGTAGCCAAGAACCACATCAATCTGCTAGAGCTTCTGGCAGTGTTCCGAGCGCTAAAGACGTTCGAGCCCCATCTACTGAACTTGTCGGTGCAGATCAGGACGGACAGCACGACAGCCATGTTCTATCTGAACAAGCAAGGGGGGACTCGTTCACCAAATCTGTCCAAGCTTGCCCAGAAAATCTGGATATGGGCACTCAGACGGAACATCTTCCTGTCATCGCAACATGTTCCAGGGGAGCTCAATTCCCTAGCGGATGCTCTAAGCAGAGACTCCCTCCCAGAAGAACACGAATGGGTCCTTCACAGAGACGTGGTAGAAGATCTCTTCTCTCAGTGGGGTTTCCCCACTATAGACCTATTCGCCACAAGCGAAAACAAACAATGCCCAGGATTTGCATCCAGGTTCCCCCAACCGGACTCCCAAGGGAATGCCCTGTGGATGAACTGGTCAGGGATGTTTGCGTACGCTTTTCCACCAACTCCTCTCATCAGGAAGGTGGTGTACAAGATGAACAAGGAATCGATGACGCTCATCCTAGTTGCTCCCATGTGGGCGAGACAACCATGGTTTCCACACCTACACAGGATGGCGGTGTGCGAACCCATCAGACTCCCAGCTTGGTACAACCTACTGTCCCAGCAACAGGGTCAAACAGTGCATCAGGAACCCAACTCTATGAACCTAGCAGCATGGCTCCTGAAGTCATAGAGTTTGGACATCTCAAATTACCACAGAGGTGTATGGACATTCTAAAGGAGTCCAGGAAACCAAATACAAGGCACTGTTACTTTGATAAGTGGAAAAGATTCGTTATCTGGTGCCAGAATAAACAAATCAACCCGGTTGATTGCACTCCTTCCAACGTTGTGACATACATGCTCCACCTGCTGGATGCAGGGTTGGTTTTTAACTCACTGAAAGTACACCTGGCAGCCCTCTCGGCTTACACCACATCCCATAACAAGGTCTCGTGGTGGAAAGTGCCAGTGGTTAAAGCCTTCATGGAAGGAGTAAAGAGACTTCACCCTCCTATTTCGAACCCACCGCCAGGATGGGACCTCAACGTGGTGCTAGCTAAGCTCATGGGACCCCCATTCGAACCCATGCATAAAAGTAGTCTCAAACACCTGACTTATAAAACGGCCTTCTTAGTAGCCATTACCTCCATAAGAAGGGTCAGTGAGATTCAGGCTCTGTCAGTGCAAGATCCTTTCTTTACTATCCACAAGGACAAACTGGTTTTACGCACACACCCTAGGTTCTCACCTAAATTCATATCCAAGTTCCATGTAAACCAGTCCATCGAGCTTCCGGCTTTCTTCCAGAACCCGCAAAGCTCGGCTGAGGTGAAACTACACACCCTAGATGTGCGTAGGGCGGTCCTATACTATGTAAATAAAACCAGACCGCTAAGGAAAACAGATCAACTGTTTGTCTCCGTAGCTACAGGCAGAGAGGGGGATCGCGTCTCTAAGGGCGCTATCTCGAAGTGGATTATCAACTGTATACAGCTGTGTTACTCTCTTTCTGACAAGACTCTGCCTTTTACGCCAAGGGCCCACTCTACTAGAGGCATTGGTGCCACTCTGGCTTTCATTGCAAATGTTCCCCTCGACACCATTTGCAAAGCGGCTACTTGGAGCTCTATTCACACTTTTACTCAGCATTACTGCATTGACACTCATTCCAAGACAGATACACAAGTGGGACAAGCGGTTCTAAGACACCTGTTTGCTCATGACCCTTCTCACATCCCACCTCCTTCTTCTGGTACTGCTCGCTAATCTATGCACAGCATGTGATCTAAGCAGATTCCACAAGCCTCAGAAGGGATACATTACTCACCGTAATCGTATTTCTGATGCTTGTATCTGCTTAGATTCACATGCGACCCACCCTTCCTCCCCTCCGAGAGAAGGCGCATGATTGCTTGTAGTCTTACCTTTTCTGTCTATCTGCTTGGATTATCTGTACTCACGCTACTCCTCATGCTTCCTCATGTCAGAAAAAATACAATCTGAGGATCCTACACGCGTGAGGGATCTTGGGTACAGTGGACGTCACACTAGGGATAGTATTACTGGCACGCCTGTGTCGACGCCCATTTTCGACTTTCGAAAAACAAACTGTAATACTCCGCAGCTTCCACTAGATGTCGGCCTATGCACAGCATGTGAATCTAAGCAGATACAAGCATCAGAAATACGATTACGGTGAGTAATGTATCCCATATATATATATAAACTCTGGAGGCTCTTCTATTTAAAAAAGTGTAAGGACGGGGGCGTGGCCGACGGGCGTACGATGCAGACGTGATTTCTCGTCGCTCTTGGGCCGCCAGCCTGATCCTGCATCCATCCTGCTTTAAAACTACTTGGGAGATACCCAAATACGCCTCAGCGAAGCGTGAAATACTGATCCAACAAAACGCAGCACTCCGGACTATAACCGGTGTGTATTTCAGGAGTTACACCGTTCGAATACTACAGACAACCGCCTGAGAAAAGATCATCCAAGATGGCCACTGAGAACCTGGAATAGGAGCGGAGCACGGTAACTTGGCGAGGGAGCCAGCCGGTACCGAGAAAGGGCCGTCCCCGGCAGCGCTGACATCGAGGGTGCAGGAGGCGTGCACTGGCCCCCACCTGACAACCAAGGGGTGTGTGAACGAGCGTAGCAGGTCCGCACCCGCCGCCTTCCGTGGCGGTTCACCATACCCATGTTACCCGGCAACGGCGGGCAGAGCCCGAGTTGGAGAGACCCTTCCCCTGCCACTACACAGCAGCAAGGAGCGGACACGACCTGGGGGTTCGAGGGCACGCAGGCAACATCTGCAGCCCCGAGGCCCAGGAGGACTGGAGCACAGCCTCTCCCCCCCACGACACGGGCGCTCTGCTTCGCGTAGAGCGCCTGACAATTCCCCAACACAGCGGCAACATCCCTCTGAGCTGCAGAGAGCTGCCACCAGAAACAGCGGTAAGGAGGAGGTGGGGAAGCTGACTGAGGACGGTGGTCACGGGCGCGGTTCCGGGTCCCTGTCCGCTTTCCGGCCACACCAACACAGTCATAAAGTCCCCACGGACCCCTGCAGCCTCTGCTCCGGCACGATATGACCTGGACATCGAGGCCTTATATTAGCATGGGCACACAGACACCTTTCCTGAATTAAACCATGTGTCATAAGAAGAAGAGGACATAACTTTACCAGGGCTAAATGGTAAGGGCCCCTTAAGACTCTGAAACTACGTCACTGAGGCATCATTATAAGAGCGAGTCAACCAGGAGCAGCTGCCCAACCCGACGAACGCATGGGGTGCTAACAGGTCAAGAAAGCCAGAAGATAAAACCCGCTAGGCACCTCGAAAACCACACAAATTCCTAGCGAATACCTTGCAGATACCCGAGCGTGCTGGACAGTGGAGCAATACACGCAGGGGCTGTTCGCACCTGAGAAAACCTGCACTGGGCGCAACTAACAGCAGTGTATGACACTATCACCCACCCCCAAGGGTGTGTGCCAAGATCCCATGACCTGGTAAGCACGTCGTACATGGGCTGCTCGATAACCAAGTATCGCGGTGGGTCCGGTTGTACCAAATAGCCAATAACTTACACCGTAGGGAGAAGGAGAGAACACTCTTGAGTGGGAAACGAGCAGGACAGAGCACTGTAAGCAGTGGAAGCGCGCATAACGGGATCCAAAGTGGCAAATACGGCTGCATCCTCAGTCTTGTGAACTACAGATATTCCTATCATAAGTGGCAACAACAAAGCAGGACCCCGCTCTGTGTACCCCTCCATTAGACTCCATGATCCAGTAGAACATAAAGCTCAAGACTCTGAGTCGCGCCTGAGAGCCGATACTGTCGGACCCCCCCCTCAACCCCCCGTGACGGAAGAAACCTCTGTACCGCCAAGACACCGAACCAACATGGGGAGGGGCAAACCAAGGAATACCTCCACACAGAGCAGGATAGAACAATACGCAACAACACCAATGTCCCGCTCAATGGAGCGACCGGCATCAATTGAACCTGACAACATGGAGGATGATATCTCCCTCAGAGACGTGATGAGTGCCATTGCCAGCTCCAGAACATCAATGGAAAAGAAAATGGACAGTATCGGTGCCGATGTAGCCCTACTGAGACATGACCTACAGAAACTGACCTCGTGCACCGGAGAGGCCGAGGCACGCATCTCAGAAGCGGAGGACAGCCTACGCGGCGTCAACAGACACATGTCGGGCATGTTAGACCGCATCAAAATCGTGGAAGCAAGAGATCCAGGCGCAATAACATCTGCATACTTGGCCTTCCTGAGAAGACAAGGAGCACGTATGGAGTTATTCCTCGAGGAGTGGTTCACAGACATATTTGATGCAAAATCCTTTTCCAAATTCTTCTCCATTGAGCGGGCACATCGTATCCCATCCGGTAAAATCGTACCAGGGGCACCACCGCGCGCAATCATTGCAAGATTCTTGAACTACAGGGATAGAGATGCCATACTGCAGATGGCAAGATCAAAAGGATCCATCATCCAAAATCGCTTTCTTCCCTGACTTTACCAGGGAAGTGCAAAAAGCACGACAATCCTTTGACCCACTCAAAAAAACGGCTACAGGCACTGGGAACAAAATATGGCCTAATCTTCCCTGCCCAGCTCAAAATATTCTACAATGGAACCACAGTGCATTTTACAGACCCAAAAGAAGCGTGGAACTGGGCAGAGAGACACATAGCAGGCGATTGGAGTACCAAGAAGAAAACAGGGGGTGAACGTAATGGACCACGTCCAGAGAGACCCCCAGACAACAGACTAGAACAACAACAAGAGGAAATGATGCCGCAAGGAAACGAATAACAACAGATAAGTAACAACCAAAAAAACAACATATTCGCTGCACACTGAAATTTAATGGAGCCTATGCTCCAAACAGAAATATGAACCGCAAGATACACAATGGCTGGCGGTCAAAGCAGAGCTGCCCCCAACCCCCCCATCCCTCCAGACAAGGAAGCGACACCTAGTGGATAACCAGTTTTGTTTTGATCAGTGTTTAAGTTATGAAGGGGCGACAGATGCTTCAGTTGTGGGCGAAGTATGGGGGTGGAGGGGGTTGATATAATTTTAGAAGATGGAAAAGCTCAACAGAACAAAACTCGAACCCTAAAGCTTCTCGCCTGCAACGTGAACGGCTTAGGAAACAGCCTGAAAATACGACTGGTACGATAGTTCCTGAATAGACATGGCCCAGATATAGTCTTCCTAACAGAGACTCATCTAGCAGGTACAACTAATGCGCTATTCAATCGTTCCAACTATCGCACTGCAACACAGGCAGGCTTTACGATGGGAGCCAGAGGAGTACTGATACTAGTACACAAAAGACTGCCACTCACCCTCACGAAAACAACACAGGACAATGGAGGCAGATTCACGTATGCCACAGGCACGCTCTGAAACAAAACAATATCCCTATTGGCGATCTACGCTCCGCCTGCATTACAACCCACGTTAATTGAGGATATAACACCTTTGCGGACCGATGATACCTCGGACATCCTGGTTCTAGGAGGTGACTTTAACGACGTCAGGAATAAAACACAGGATCGCACACACCTACGCAGCAGAGACCCCAACCGACGAACCAACCTGGCCACATTTGTGGAGGCATTTGGTCTCAGAGATGCGTGGCGAGATCTACATCCTGAAGAACAGCAATACTCCTACCACTCTGGGGTACATCCATCATTGTCGCGCTTAGATTTCTTCTTTGTACCAGCAGCAATAATACACACAGCAACACAAGTGGAACACCTTCCAAGGGGCATCTCGATTCACTCCCCCTTACTCATGTCAATTACGACATTCAAACCAAACAACCCCCCCTCCCCTCGACCTCCCCACCCCCCAACGGTGTGGAGATTGAACAGCTATCATCTGGGCTCCCCTGAACTAATAGAACGTTTACAAAATGACAGCATGACATATTTTGAACTAAATGAAGGATCGGTAGACTGCCCCATCACACTATGGGAAGCCTACAAACCAGTGTTAAGTGGGGAAATCGTTTCCTGGACTGCTGCACAAAGGAACAAAACACTTGCAATCGGTGAGGGAAGCAGAGGCAAATGTAAAACAAGCAGAGGGAATACACCTAACTCAGGACTGCGCTGACACGAACAGAGCCCTGGTTCTGGCCCAGAAAAAACTGCAAAACATTGCATTGAACAACGCAAAACAGGCACATGCAGCAATGAAAGCCAGAGTTTATGAAACAGGTGACAAAGCCGGGAAGATACTTGCCTGGCTCGAAAGGAGAGACGAGGGGAACAACCAAGTAAGAACAATCACATCCAACCAATTGGAGAACCACGTCTGACGGATGCGGAGATGGCGGAAGAATTGGCAAGATACTACGAGGACCTGTACAGGGCACCTCCGTCTCCCCCTGAGGCCTCTACGCTAGAATGGGTTTCCCTCCCCTCCCTAGACGCCGAACAAGTTACTGCCCTGGAAAAGGAAATTACGGAAGACGAGATTATAACAGCCATGATGCAACTCCAATCCGGTAAGACACCTGGACCGAATGGCTTCCCCATAGAAACCTGGAAAAAGATAGGAGGTAACGAATTGGCCCCACACCTGCTCAAAATGTACCAACAGGCCCGCACCATGGGATGCCTACCGGCGGACCTAAGAAAAGCTACAATAATTGTAATACCCAAAGCAAATAAACCCCCGGACAAGTGTAGCTCATACAGACCGATCTCCCTTATTAACACTGAGGCGAAGATACTGGCCAAACTGTTAGCAACACGCCTACCGCGGGTCATATCATCTTTGATTCACCCAGACCAATGTGGCTTCATGCCTAGTAGATAGACAAGAATGAATATTCGAAGAATACACCTAGCTATTGAACGTGCCCAGACCCTGAATATTCCCCTAGGAGTCCTCGCAACAGACTTTGAAAAGGCGTTTGATTCTATCCACTGGGAGGCACTCTGGGAGATTATGCGTAAAATGGGGTTTCGAGAGCAGTTCCTGTCCTGGGTCCAACTACTGTACAACACACCAATAGCCGAAGTTAGAGTGAATGGCTGGACGTCTCGATCCCTTTGCATTGGGGAAAGGGACGCGGCAGGGCTGTCCCCGATCAGCCCTCCTCTTTGCATTAGCCATGGAACCTTTGGCCCAGTTGCTAAGAGATACACCCACATGGAGAGGCATCCCGGGGGGGACTAGACTGGGAAGACAAAGTCTCATTGTACGCAGATGACCTATTGATATATATGCAAGATCCCAAGGTGACATGCGCGATAGTGACACAGTTACTTCAAAAATATGGGGCCTTCAGTGGCCTAAAAGTGAATTGGTCTAAATCCACAGTATTTGCATTAAACCAACTAGGCATGGAAGCCCCAGACTCTGCCCATATAGAACAGCCCCGACCACTTTCAGTATCTGGGTATTAAGATCACAAGAGACCTTAATGATTACATACCCAATAACCTACAACCCATCACAGACCGCTTTGCTGGGGATGTGCAGCATTGGACATCTCTACCATTGACCCTACTGGGCCGTGCTGCATTGTTCAAAATGCTAACGCTCCCTCGTTACCTATACGTACTTCAGAATGCCCCATTGCATATACCTGGGAAGACGTTCCAAAAAATAGACTGCTCACTCAGAAAACTTCTATGGGGAGGTGGACGCCTGAGCATAGCCCTCCAAACACTGCAAAGATCAATATGGGAAGGCGGCATTGGCCTGCCAAGGCTACATTCATACTTCTGGGCCAGCCAAATGTCGGTAATAAATGACGCACAGCATGTGGAAGCCACGCTGCCGCACGTACGAGCATCACCCCACTTGGAGCTATATGCTGCAACACCCAGGATAAATCCCAGAAATATGGCATCGCAGACACCTCGTATCTGGATGGAGTCGCATGCTTTTATAGGCTGGGAGGACAAGGTCACGCCAATACAACCACTATGGAACAATAGGAATCTCCCTGAGGTAGCCAAATTGCCGGAATGGCCAACGTGGGTAAGATGTGGGATAAACAAAGTGGGAGATATCATAGTAAACGGTACCATTAGACCCTGCGATGAACTGATTCTGTCCGTTAATCTACCAGAAGTGGAAAGGTACCACTACACACAGCTCTGACATGCATTACAACAACATCTCCCAATCCTCTCTGACATGTCAGATAGTACTCCACTAGAACGGAACGTGATCACAGACCACATTCAGGCAAAGGTCACCAGGGTGATGTACAACGTTATTACCTCCTTTGCCACACCAGAACTAACACGACTCAAGACAAAATGGGAAGGGGAGATGGGGGAAATCATGCCAGAAGACTGGGTTCAGATCCTAATGTACCCCAGCGAAACCGCCATATCAACGAGACTACGGCTAGTCCAACTAAAAATACTACACAGGATCTACTATCCGAGAGTGGCTCTATACCGCTGGGGTAAAATAACAGAACCCAACTGTCTACGCTGCCATAGTGAGGAAGGAACCTTCTTTCATATATTATGGGAATGCCCAAATATCAGTCAGTACTGGCAACAGTGCTGCGAATCCTCACGAGGGTCCTATAACAGACAATCCCCAGAGACCCTAAACTACTGCTACTAGGAGCAGACAGTGAGATAGACTTGTTTAGATATGAAAAACGATGTTTCATGACCGCAACAGCAATAATCAAAAGAAATATAGCCCAACTCGGGGGTGCAGCAGAACCGCCACAAGTAGGCCAATGGATCACTGATGTACAAATCTGCATTGCTATCGAAAGGAGAGTATACAGGGCCAGGGGAGGTCCAGAAAAAGCAGACAAGATCTGGCAAAGATGGGAAGACATGATATGAACCTTTAAACTTCAGGATCTCGGCACCTCAGGCTGGGGGACATGAACACTGCAATGGAGAATTTATCACTTATCATAAAAATATGCTATGTAATATATGTCATCTGTATGAGCACGTATTCCATCAAACGTTATTGTTATTGTTAATGTGATCTGGCCCGGCAAGGACCAGTGGTTGTATGTTATAAAATCAATAAAACATGTTATTAAAAAAAAAAAAAGTGTAAGGACGAATATGTGTCTCCTCCATTATGGTTAGGTTCTAAGTAAAAATGAAACTACTAATCTCTTGTTTACATCAATACAAATGTTGACTACAAAAAGCATACAACTTACAATTTCATAAAAACTATCTTTCAATCCTCCTAAAAACCAACCTGACTGACACTTCACCAATTCTCAACAAGCACTGAGCATGCGATTTATCCTCGAACACCATCACAGGGAAACTTGTCGTAGCTCCCAGCCTTCCAATACATGTCCAATCATTGGCAACATGGAGCAACCGAGCACTCGTCAATTTTCTTCTTCCCAAATTGTAAATTATATTTGTATTCTATGTATTTTTTGTAGACCTGTGTGTCCAGTCTACTGACTGAAATAGACTAGACCTTGCCCCATTCAGATCATGCCATCAATCCACTACCACAAACTTACACGTAAACTATGAATCGTGACCCTCCCACAAAATAGTCTCATACTTCATCTACTGGCCCATAGCACTCTGTTGCTCTCATGGCTTTGTTAACTCTGTTGGAACATGTACTCCTAAGGGTTGGCCGGAGCAAATGCTTTCCTATTCTGGTTCTGTCTGCACTGTATAAATGAAGAGTTTCCCTTTGAACTTGTATGTCAGATTATTGTTTGAACATATCATCTATTGTCATTTTTCTATAAAGTGTACAATAATTGTATGTTAATCAAATGTGTGACTAAAGTCATCATTCTGAAAAAATTGTTTTGCAATAAAAATGTTAGAAACTGATCTATTTGTTCAAGTTTCTTTTAGCTAATGGGGAAGTTGGCAGTTGCAAAGAGTGTGATTGAATTTGCAAAAGGCTTTGGCATTTTGGGGGCTAATACTATACATTTAAGGCCAGTCCAACACCAGCAGAGCGAATACTCTTGCACTTCAACTGCCCCAAATGTAAACTAAGCATGAGCATGCACTAGTGCATGTGCATGTTACATATGCATGCGTTGCTGCACATGTACATTGGACATGTGCTGTGCATTAAGCACCAGTGCCTGTACACTAATCATGATTCTGATCTTAGTAAGAACACCTTTATGCCTGTGAAGAGCAGGAGCATGGACTCTGTTATCTGGACACAAAGATCATAATTAATGGCACTTGGATATGCTGATAAGTTCTTGCACTGGCCACGAGGGGAATACATCTCACACCCGTTGATAAATGAGATATTGCTAAGTCATAACCGCATGCGTCTTGTTCTCTGGCAGCTTTAAACTAGCTTCGTGGTGGTGTCGTGGCCACAGGCACCCAAGATGGCCACATTTTGTTGGACCTCAGGGGGCCCCATCGCGGGTTACTCAGTACTTAAATTGCAGCAGGTGACATATTGGCCTGACAGGAGCGGATCACTTGCAGGAGCACCCAGAGAATGGCACAAGTAATCTCCTCAACCTGACCAGCAGCATAGGAACAAAACCTGAGTAGGTCGCCCTTCAGGCCCACACCAAGATGGCAGACCGCAGTGTGTTCCATCTATGACCGAGGCCTGGTCAACCCACCTTCTGAGGATGGCCTGATAACCCAGAGCAGAGACAGGCTCCCCCAGGATCAACATTGTTATGAAGCAGCTCCCAGCCTTCTTAGATTGACATGCTAGGTTTATTACAGCTTCTCAGGACACCTTCACAAGCAGTTACATAGTCCTTAAGTAAGTTACATTAATAGGACAGAAACACTGGCAGCCCATCACCCAGGCTTCAGGCTGACTACCTGCCCAACATAGAACCTTCCCTCAGGCATTCCGACACTCAGATACAACACTCCACATGACATCACAACATTCCTTCTGCATTCCCACTACCAAGCTAAGCCAGGCACAACACATCTCCTCCCCTTACATTTGCACATTGCACAGAGCAACAATGCATAACGCATACACAACACACCTCCCCTCTTCCGACAACAACACAGACATTACACAACACACTTCCATACACATCAAAATCATTCACACTGACTCACATCATCAGGGCAAGCACACAACCTGTGCTCTGACACTCTTAACACTCGACTCATACCCGATGTGCTGGCCATGCACACCAGGACCGACAACTAATGTCACTGTCGCACTCGGACCCTGCTGGGGTGAAAAAAGTCATAGAAGGACACACAGCACAGCCAAACACAGCCGCACGTGCACAACAAATAGAACAATAAATTATCACCCAGGCTTCAGGCTGACTACCTGCCCAACATAGAACCTTCCCTCAGGCATTCCGACACTCAGACACAAACACTCCACATGACATAACAACATTCCTTCTGCATTCCCACTACCAAGCTAAGCCAGACACAACACACACAGCCAAATAATCCTTCAATTGATTATATTTGTGTGATCTATTCTGTTAGTGCAAGTGGTTACTCTGAGAAAATAAGGGACTTGTTGTGTTGTCTATATATTTTCATTAAAAAATGCACATATCTCACAGGCAAACCATTTTTGGAGTATCAATCAATTGTATCAGTTATATTGGTAGAGTGTTGCGTGGCAGAGGAGAGTTACTCCTATTCTTATGGTAAGGAGGTGGGTAGGGGTAAACCACCTTTCTACCTCCACCGCAGCACAACAGACACAGCTGAGTTTTCCGAAACATTCACAGATAAAAAATCAGTGTGTATCAGCGCACCCCACACTAGGTACCCCACCAACCCAACACTCCCCTAGGGAGGAGCTGTGTGTGAGACTGGCTGATTTCACACAAGTACGGAAGGGAAGTATCTTGGCAGTTCGCTTGAAGTGGAGCACGCTGATGGCACTCAATAGCTGGCCCAACTGATTGTTCCTTGATAATGCTAATTTCAAAGTCAAACGGAGATGCATTGCTAACAAGTGTGGTCGTGATTGGCTTATTTTGATTATTGAACCCGCACAAGAAGTTTCCCAAAAAACTGAATTGGATCTCAATCTATTACAGGACAATATTAAAAAGAACTTTGATGTAGAATTATTTAAATCTAAATTGGATTTGCTTAAGGAACTTAATGATTTTAAAATAGACACCACCACTGAAAGGATACAAAGAATGAAAAAAGATCTACAGTCTTTTAATCATGAAAAATCAATCCTCTATAAAACAAGTGATTTTGATTTTGGGGACACCATTTCCAACCCTGGACGGATCAGACGGGCTAGGTTTAGGCATGCGTCGTATAGTTTGAGCGGTGACAGCACCAATGTAGAAAGTAGGGACTTTGCAGGCCCAATGATAACCCAACCCCCAACAAACAAGACACTAGACCACAACACGGCAGAGGCACAAGAGGTTGGTCCCAATCGAGACTGCGCAGACCTTTTTTAGCCCGGGGGAACAACCAGAGAGAATGGGATCTAGACCGGGTACAGTCCCGGAGTCGCAAACACTGGTGATCAATGTGTCCACTATGCCCTCACTGGAGAGGAAGAGAAAGTGTTGAATAAGGGCCTCGATTTTGTCATTACCAAACACCATAAACACTTTGGGCCCGATTCATGGAATATTTGCCCGGTTCAAATTGACTTTGAACTGCTGAAAAGTAACTTTGCACTGCAACACAAACCCTGATTCATGGAACTGAGCAAAGTGTATTTTTGCTGTGCAAAGTCCGAGCAAAGTCATTTTGTACTGCAAAAGTTACTATGCGCTGACTTTGCCCGGACTTCAGCAGGTGTCCAGCCTGCGAAGGGCTCTTCCCTACGTCCGACCCCCATGCTCTTTGCCTCCACTGCCTTGTCCCGACCAGGAAGGTTGTGCCGCGTGCGATATACTTACTCCACGTGCATTGAAGAACAGGCGAGCTCGGTGGAGGGAGCTTTTTGAAAGGTCGCCTCCAGAGAGCTTAAAGGACTTCGTCAAGCATCGATCAAGGCCCAAGGGAAGGGGACTTTTTACCATCGCACCCCGTAAGGGCGACTCCTTTCATAGGAAGCACCCGAGCGGGAGGAGCCTATCGGGTTCCCACACCAGCACACGTACCGGGGCTAGTCCAGCTACCTGCCTCACGGCCGAGGCGTCTCCGGATCCTTCCAGGGTCAGTGCTGAGGGACCACAAGTTTCCTTTACAAGGGTTACACCTGAGGGGCAACACCCTAGTACTGGCATTATGTGGGAGGGGGCGCCTTCACGCAGCACTACCGGCATCTCTGCCGAGGGCGATACGCCTTCCAGGCCCCGACCGTAGGTGCACGGTAGGCCTTATGTTCCAACACCAAGCATCTTGGACGAGGCTTGGCCCAGTGAGCCAGGCACCACGACTTCGGCACGTGGCACGCAGTTCAACAAAATGGCCGCTGCGCCACATAAAATGGCAGCTCGTCTGATGCCTCCTCTAGGAACAGAGTGGGTGGAGGAACGAATTACAAGGTGGGACTGGCGTCAACCAGGTACGTGGCCTACAGTTTATCCATCAGCAGCGCTGGGCAGGTTCCCCTACACGCCATGCAGAGTGTGCCCCGGCCGCAGCAGCCACCAGCCACTCTGTCAGTATCACCTGCCACCTCTTCAGCCTCCGAAGACAGGTTCTTCTAAAGGTTTTTAGCACTGATACAAACTCCCCAGATAGGGGCCATCCTTCAGGATACTATCAGGGACATGCTCCCTCCGGTCACTCCACCGGCACCCATAGTAATTCCTCCTTTGGCTCTTGTGCCACAGGTCCCAGCGCAGCCCATGCTGCTCCTGCCGGCTCCTCCGAATCCGGCTCCCCTACCTCCCTCAGTGCAGGCGGTTCCACACCAGCCTCCCCAGCAGCCACCGGCTCCGGTCTCCACACCACCTCCCACGGCGCCCAGTACTCCAACACCCGTTCCAGACACTCCAGGCACTCTGGTGGACACAGGCGAGGAGGAGGACCCTGACACGCTGTCTTCAGCCAAGGCCTTCCACGAATGCCTTGCAGGTCTGGCAGAATATTTGGGCCTTCCTCAGCCTGAGGTCGAGCAGCCCGAGGAGGGGGTCTTGGCAGAAGTACTCACCCTAAGACCCCCTACCAAGACGGGGATCCAGATGCAGAAGAATGTCGTTGCACTGGCCAAAAAGGTGTGGCTCAAGTCACACTCAGCCCTACCTGTCAATCGGCTCTTCGACGCCAAGTATAGGCAGATGAAGGGGGATACACTTTCGGCGCATCCTCAACCGCACTCTTTAGTTATCGCTGCAGTGTCACTCTACTCTAAACCTCAGTCGTCTTAGCGCCACCTCGTCCTCTACGGTGCTAGGCAAGGAGGAGAAGATCTTGGAGGCGTATGGGAAAAAGCTGTACTCCATCGCCTCCTTGCACCTGCATCAAGCCAATGCCAGGCTGGCAGCTGCTAACCAAAGGCTTTGGCAGGAAATGGCGGACTTCCTCCCATAACTTCCGGCACAGAGCCAAGCATACTTCAAGGCGGGCCTAGGAGAAGCCAGGCTGGAAGTGCAGGACATCATGGAGTCCACCGTGGCCCACATCGATATCTCTGGCTGGGCCATCTGCATTGCCACGGACATGAGAAGGACTGCCTGGCTCCAGGCTACTAAGTGTAATCCCGATGTCCAGGAACGCATATTGGACCTTCCATTCGAGGGTAGTGACCTCTTCTCCAGCATGGGGTCTGGCATGGATTCACATGCTCATGAATATTCCCCGTCGTCAGGCTGGGAATCCTCGGTAAAGAAAAAACCAGTATCAGTATCGTTTCTGATCTGTCTTTCGTAGTAATAACCAATCACTGGTCTCTGCGTCATACTGACCACAGCCAATGACTGCCCTATACCTAAGCACCGCCTCTGGCAGCCATCTTCAGATTTTTACCGCACGTTCATGTGTTGGGATCCTCGTGCTATTGCTCTCGAGCGTTAGTGCTAATTTTTCACGTTTTTTTCTCAAAACTTCGTTTTTTCCGGTCAAAAGAGCCTCAAGCTCCACCGACTCTCCATCCGATCAACGGGGACCCGTGTCGGATTCGTCTGCGCCCCTCAAGGGTGAAGATTTCGTCGAGCTACGTTTTGGAGGACTCCAGAAGCTTCTCAGGCCCGGACATGGCCCAGGAGAAGGGAAGCTCGACGCCCGGAAAGCTGTTCAGGGTCTGCCCTGGATGCCAGCTGCAGAACGTCTTTAAGGAGGACGAACACTCCTTTTGTCTCTACTGCTTACAAGACGCACGTGGAGAAGGACTGTGCGTTTTGCGGCAATATGTCGGAGCGGACCATGAAGGACCGCCACCAACGCCTCGCCAACTGGCTGGAAGGGAAGAGCCCGTCAGGCGAGAAGAAAAGGAAGAAATCTGAGCGGTCTTCTAAGACCTTTGAGGACGCCCAGGCGACGGGGGTCCAACACAAGGCCAAGCACCGCGAGTCCGCTGGCACCGGGAGCGCCGAACGGTCGGGCTCTACGGGCGCCAGGCAGGGCGCACCCTCCCCGGCACCTTCAGCCACGAGCCAACGCTCTGGGTCGGGTAAGAGGAAGGGCGAGCACCCGGCGAAGCTCCTGGAGAGGCCCCGGTCGAGCTCGAAGGCCCCATCGGAGGGGGAGCGAGGCAGTGTCCCCCCCTCAAGGATAAGGCGGTGAGCGCACCTAAGGTGGTGAAGGCCTTAATCCATCCGGCCAAGCCCTCTATCGATACTGTCGCGGCGGCCCTGGCTCAGCCTGTGGAGGCTACACCAGTGGTGGCGACCTCGGGGCTCAGAGTCTCCCTGCCACCTCGGAGGGAGTCCTCTTTTGTGCCCATCGATAGGACCCCCGTGAAATCCCCGGCGGGGAAGAAAAAGGGGGGGCAGGGCGTCGTCGTAGATTCGGCTTCAGAGGAAGAGCTGATCGAGGTCTTAAGCCACGGCCCTGGCGTGGATGAAGACCGGCCCGTCGGGATGGAGCCCGACGCAGGTGACGACGACAGCGTCGAGGGTGCCGACGGGGCCCCTGATCGCCCGTCGGATTCCCCTCTGCCAGCGCCGCAAGACAACTCGGCGGCTACCGTTGCAGACGGAGGAGCCTCTCCTGTCGGGGGATCCTGAACCGGGACCTTCGGGTGTTCCCCCTCCCAAGAAAAGAAGGATTCACACTCCACCTCCTTTTCAGCCGTCGCGACCCGTCCAGCCCTCCTCCCCGTCCACCCGAGGGGATGATACGGGGACTGACACGGCAGCAACGGGTACGGACGACGAGGTATACGACGAGGATCTCCCGTCGTCACCTCCCACCAGGGCCTCTCCGCCCGACGAGATTGGATCGTTCCACTCCATGATCGCCAGGGCATCCGAGCTTTTCCAACTCTGCCCTGAGGAGAAGAAGAAGGAAGGATTCCTTTATCAACGGCGCGAGGCCAAGAGGAAGACAGTCCTCGCGGTGCCTCTACTGGACGACATTTGGGATGAGGGCCTCGCCCTCCTCAAGAACCCTTCCACGACGCCAGCTAGAAGAGACCGGTACGAAAAGAAGTACCGGGTCCCGGACGCAGCCCCCCCGTGCCTCCGGGCACAGCCTACCCCGGACTCCGTCGTCTCCGCGGCGGCCAGGAAGAAAGCGGGGGGGTGCGGCCTCCACTTCGACTTCCCCACCGGACGGCGAGGGAAAGAAATTGGACGCTATGGGACGCAGGGTCATCTCGTCTGCAGCGACGACGATTAAAGCGGCCAACGCCTTGGCTATCGTGGCCCGCTACGACAGGGAGCTATGGTACAAACTGGCTCCCCTGCTGGACTTCCTACCGGACGACAAGAGGGCGGATGCCCTGGAGATCCTACAGGAAGGTGAGGTGGCGTCGGACCACGCCATCACTATTGCGACGGACATCGCCGACACTGGGTTTCGCCAGTTGGGCAACGGCGTGTGCCTTAGGCGGCGTGGATGGCTCAAGGCTACGGACTTCCGTCAAGACGTACAGACCAGAGTCCTGGACATGCCGTTCGATGGGAACAACCTGTTTGGGAAAACAGTGGACGATTCCCTTCAGGCCATTAAAGCGGACACTGAGACGGCCCGGGCCCTTGGGGTTCTACAGCAACGACGGACGCCCTTTCGGAGCAGCGGAGGCCAGGGCGCCTCCAAAGGTTCCGGCGGCGGTTTCTCTACCTACCGTCAAGCGGCCCGCTCATCGTCTCAAGAGGCCTACAGAGGACGAGGCAAGTCTGGAGGACCCTGCCGTCGTCGCCAAGGAGGTCAAGGCGGCAAAGCCTCGTCGAAACAGGATTGAACCGGCCGTGGGGTCGGGCCCCCACCGAAGCACCCCGGTGGGAGGCCGGCTGGCGAGCTTCGTCAGCGTGTGAGAGTCCATCTCCACCGACCGTTGGGTGCTGGACGCCTTGGCCCGGGGCCACGCGCTCGAGTTTCAAAGAAGGTGCCCGCGCGTCCCCCCCGTGGCCAGGAGAGAGCTTCACGTCCCTCAGCTTCTCCTGGAGGTAAAGGCGTTGCTCAGGAAGGGCGCCATCGAACTCGTCCCAAAGAGGCTTCGGGGCTCCGGAGTTTACTCGAGATACTTCCTCGTGAAGAAGAAGACGGGAGGATGGCGCCCCATCCTAGACCTGCGATGTCTGAACAAGTTCATCAAGGCACAGAAGTTCCAGATGGTCACCCTCCAGCACGTCCTGGGTCAGCTGGAGGAAGGAGACTTCCTGTCGTCGTTGGATTTGGAGGATGCCTACTTCCATATTCCCATCCTAAAGGGGCACCGAAAGTCCAAGGGCGTCACTACCAGTTCAAAGCCCTCCCCTTCGGACTACGGTCGGCACCCAGGGTATTTACCAAGTGCCTTGCACCGGTGGCGGCGCAGCTGCGCCGCGAGGGGATCCACGTCTACCCCTACCTGGACGACTGGCTCATCCGAGCCAAGACGAGGGAGCTCGCCGTGGAGCACACGGCAAGGACGTCCAACTTCTCACAGACCTGGGATTCTCCGTGAACTACGCCAAGTCCCACCTGGTACCCGCGCAAAACGCACTGTTTCTGGGAGCGAAGCTCGACACAGTGTCCCTTCTGGCCTCCCCGTCGGAGGAAAGGACCAGGTCCATCCTGGGCAAGGTACAGCGGATGTTGGCTTCCGACGCGGCCAAGGTGAGGTCCATCAAGTCCCTCCTCGGAATGATGTCTTCTTGCATCTACCTCATTCCCATGTGCAGGCTCCGGATGCGCCCGTTGCAGTAGTTCCTGGACGCGCGCTGGATCCAAACGACGGGCGGCTTCGAGGAGAGGATCACACTCGACGAGAGTTTCCGCCGAGCGGTCCGGTGGTGGGGCACCCGCGCGCATCTGACGGCGGGCATGGACTTCCGGACCCCAGACCACCAGGAGACAGTGACCACGGATGCCTCCCTGGAAGGGTGGGGAGCGCACACCGAAAATCTGCACGCGAGAGGCCTCTGGCTCCCGACGGAGAAGTCCCTCCATATCAACGTCCTGGAGCTCCGTGCAGTGTTCTGGGCCCTCAGGTCCTTCCTTCCGTCCCTCAAGGGCAAGGTGGTGAGGATCTTCACCGACAACACCACCACCATGTTTTACATCAGGAAACAGGGCGGAACCAGGTCCCCAGCACTGTCCAAGGAAGCGCAGGACCTGTGGCATTGGGCCGTCGCCCAAAGGATGTTTCTGGTGCCGTTTCATCTGGCAGGGATAAAAAACACCATCGCCGACTCACTCAGCAGGGAGCTGCGCTCGTGCCACGAGTGGGAACTACGGCAGGATCTAGTGGATCGCCTCTTCCGACAGTGGGGCACACCCCAGATCGACCTGTTCGCGACGGCGACAAACTCCAAGTGCCGGAGATTCGCCAGCAGGTTTCCCCAGGCGAGGAGCATGGGCGATGCTTTCTCGTTCCCCTGGGAGGGCCTGTTCCTCTACGCGTTCCCTCCTTTGCCACTGCTAATCCGGCTCGTCAACCAGCTCAAGAGGTCACGGTGCAGGATGATCCTCGTCGCACCTGCGTGGCCGAGGCAGATATGGTTCCCGGACCTTCTGGACTGGTCAACGTCCCCACCAATCAAGCTGCCGGTGGACGCGGATCTACTCTCCAGGGAAGGAGGCGCCATCCTCCACCACGATCCTAAATCGCTGAACTTGCAGGCCTGGCTCCTGCAGCGCTAGAGTTTGGAGGATACGACATACCGGCCGACTGCAGAGAGGTTCTTGCAAAGGCCAGGGCGTCCTCGACTCTTAAATGCTACGGACACAAATGGAAGAGGTTCTCTGTCTGGTGCCACGCACAGAAGATTAACCCTCTACGGATTACGGCTCCCCAGGTACTGCCGTACCTGCTGACGCTGGCCAAAGCTGGACTGGCACACGCGTCCATCAAGATTCATCTTGCTGCGATCTCCCGATACACCAGAACCACGGGGCGGACGTCCCTGTGGTCTCATCGTCTGGTGAAAGAGTTCATGAAGGGACTGTTCAGATCGTTCCAGCCGGTGAAGGCTCCGGCCCCGGCGTGGGAGCTCAACGTGGTGCTGACCAAGCTCATGGGACCTCCGTTCGAGCCTCTGCACTCGGCCCCGTTGAAGTTTCTGTCGTGGAAAACAGCGTTTCTTGTGGCCATCACCTCCGCACGACGGGTGGGAGAGATCCAGGCCCTTTCCTGCAAGGCCCCATACTTGACTTTTCACGACACGAGGGTAGTGCTCAGGACGCACCCCTCCTTCATGCCCAAGGTACCGTCGGACTTCCATCTCAACGAACCCTTGGTGTTGCCTGTGTTCTTCCCGTCGCCTTCGTCGCCGGCTGAGAGGACTTTGCACTCGCTGGATGTGGCTAGAGCGCTGAAGTTCTACGTGGACCGCACAAAGTGTTTTCGGAAGACGTCACAACCCTTTGTGAACTTTGGACCTGTCAATCAGGGGAAGGCTCTCTCGAAGGCTTCCATTTCCAGATGGCTCTCCGGCTGTATCATGTACTGTCATCGGTTGGCAAACCCACCGCTGCCTGGCCGTCCGAGAGCCCATTCCACCAGAGCGATCGCAGCTACCACGGCGTTCCTTTCTGGTGTGCCCCTGCTGGACAGATGCAGGGCTGCTACGTGGAGGTCGACGCACACCTTCACGAAATTCTACTGCGTCGATCGGGATTCCAGGGAGGAGTCCAGGGTCAGCCAAGCAGTGCTGCGCAACCTGTTCGCCTGAGGTGAGCCTGGTAAGGAGGTAAGATGCTTAATGTTGAGTTTGATGTAATGCTTAATGTTGAGCCTTTGCCACCTCCCGTGGTTGTGCATGTGTGTACTGCTATGTATTCTTTATTCATGAGCATGTGAATCCATGCCAGACCCCATGCTGGAGAAGGAACAAGTTACTTACCTGTAACTGTTGTTCTCCAGCATGGGTCTGGCATGGATTCACATGCGAACCCTCCCGCCTACCCCTCTGCGGCTCTTCACTTGGTCATACTGCCACTTCACGTGCTTCCAAATCTGAAGATGGCTGCCAGAGGCGGTGCTTAGGTAGAGGGCAGTCATTGGCTGTGGTCAGTATGACGCAGAGACCAGTAATTGGTTATTACTACGAAAGACAGATCAGAAACGAAACTGATACTGGTTTTTTTTTTACCGAGGATTCCCAGCCTGACGACGGGGAATATTCATGAGCATGTGAATCCATGCCAGACCCATGCTGGAGAACAACAGTTACAGGTAAGTAACTTGTTCCTTCCACCCCACCACGGATGAGGAATTAGATAAAAAGAACAGCTCACAAATCGTGAAGTCTGTATCTATTCTTACTAAGGCCACACCCAAGGCGTACACCCAGTCACATCAATGCTCCAACAAGGGGTGGATGTTTGGGGGGGTTCCGACGCTTCCAAGGACGGAGGTCCAGACAACCTGACCGTTCTCCGAGTCAGCACTGGTGGAAACAACAAAAGGGGGGGGCAAGGACTTTTTCCAGTCCCCCTCCTCTGCAGTTGTCTCAGAGGGAAAGAAGGCTTGGCGCATCCCTTCAGGTCCACGTGTCTCCGGTGGGGGGCAGGCTTGCCTTTCACCTGCAATTTTGGCGCCAGAATTTTTCGGACCCCTGGATCCTATCTGTAGTCTCCACAGGGTACCACCTACCGGTCCTTTCCTCTCCTCCCTCGTCCCCTCCTCTCCCACAGATTGGGACAGCAACTCCGTTGGCAGAGATCCAGTCGCTCGTCGAGAGCCAGGCAGTGGAAGATATCCCAGCCTCCCAGAGAGGATTGGGCTTCTATTTCAGGATTTTTGCCATACAAAAGAAGAACCAGGCTGGCCTGAGAGATGTGTTGGACCTTTCCACCCTCAACCTCTCCCTTCCTCTGCAGAAATTCAAGATGGTTACGCCAGCACTTATTGCAGAGACACTGTACAGGGGAGACTGGATGTGCTTCCTGGATCAATGGATGTGTATCTACACGTCCCGATTTGGCAGCCGCATCGTTCTTTTCTGCGGTTCCGGGTCATGGGTTGCCATTTCCAATACAAGGTGCTACCCTTTGGCCTCAACTGAGCCCCCATGGTGTTTACCAGGTTAATGAATGCAGTGTCAGCCCACCTCAGGGCCTTGTGCCACCACGTCTACCCATACCTGGACGACTGGCACATCAGGGCCACATCTTCGCAGCCTGGGGTTTACTATCAATCTCAAAAAGTCTCAGCTGCAACCCACGCAAAGCCTGACCTTCCAGGGCCTCATCTGGGACACGAGCTCTGAGAGAATCTTTCCCTCGGAGGACAAGAACGCAGCCATCAAGAGAGCCACTACTCACTTCCTCTCCAGGGCAGTGACCTCGGCCTGGTGGTATCAACACCTTTCGTGGCAGTGGTCCTGTTGGCCGTACCCCACACAAGATTCAAGATGAGGAGATTGCAGCTGTACTTTGCAGCCTCATGGGATCAGGAGAAGGGCTCACAAGCAGAGCCAGTCAACATTCCTCCCTTTCTCCACCCAGACCTCACGTGGTGGTACGTGGACTGCAACCTTTCGGCAGGGCAAGCCCTTCCGGCAGCCAGCCCCTCAGGTCACCATTACTACAGACTCATGCCTAGAAGGCTGGGGAGCCACTCTGGACAGCCGCAGCATCCATGGAGTGTGGACTCGGCAGGAGCAGGAATCCCACATCGATTGGCTGGAACTGAAGGCCATATTGCTGGCTCTCAAGGCCTTTCTTCTTCTCATAGGGTGCAAGATAGTTCTATCCAGACAGACAACTCCACCAGCATGTACTAAGTCAACAAGCAGGTGGGTACCAGATCCCCTCCACTGTGCAACCTAGCGGTCAGCATGTGGGAATGGGCACTGGAGAACACCTACCTCAGGGCCGTCCACCTCCCGGGGGAATCCAACCTGGAGGCGGACAGGCTCAGCAGACTGGGGGCAGACAATTACACGTGGCAATTGAACGACCTGGTACTGAAGGTGATCATCCTCAGATGGGGCATCCCCAAATTGGTCTTTTTGCCTCCCGGGACAACAGGAAATGCCAGCAGTTCGCCTCGTGGCAAGGGCAGGGCTCTGGCTCCCTGGGCGACGCATTCCAGATACAGTGGAATGGCATGACGGCGTATGCCTTCCCGCCCACACCCCTGGTCCACAGGGTGATCTGCAAGATAAAGGAATCTTGTCACCTCAGCATCATTCTGATAGCTCCATGGTGGCAGGCGAGACCGTGGATCTCCGAGCTTCATAGCCTATCGGACAGGCCACCCATTCACCTACCGCTGGGCCCAGCTCCTTTCCTGGCTCAGCAGGGAGGGGGGGGATAGTCCACCCCGCCCCTAACAAGCTAGCCCTCGCTGTGTAGTTCCTGAGCAGGTCACGCTGAAACACTTGAGCCACTCAGGCTAACCTAGGAATCCTTCAGGACGCTAGAAGCAAGGCTACTATGAGCCAATATAAGGGTAAATGGTCTAGATTCTGTCATTGGGCCGACTCTAGGGAGATTGACTCCCTAAAGTGCACTTTGGACAACGTGCTCTCCTTCTCTGCACACCTTGCCCACTCCGGTGTACAGGTGGACACATGCACCTATCTGGCAGCCATAGGGGCCTACAGGAATTCGGAGGAGGGCATCTTCTACTCCAACCCGGTGGTCAAGCGACATCTGGCGGGCTTATAAAGAAACCACGCCCCGTGTGGGAACTCAGTGTAGTGTTGGGCGCCTTGGCGCCCATACCATTCGAGCCAATGGCGTCCGCGGACATCTGGCTGGTCACCTTAAAGACAGCTGTGCTGGTGGGCCTCACCTCTGCTCGCAGAGTCAGTGAGATCCAGGCTCTCGTGGCATCAGAGCCCTAAACTACCTTTCACAAGGAGGTCCTGCGAGCGCACCCTGCGTTCCTACCCAAGGTGGTCTCTTTCCATCTCAACAAGGAGATAGTCTTACCCACTTTTTTTGCAGACCCCAAGGATGAGCCTCAGAGGGTCTTGCACTGTCTGGATGTCAGACGCGCTCTGAAATACTATCTGGACAGGACCAAGGACTTCCGCAAGTCAGACGCCCTGTTTGTCACCTTCGGTGGGTCAAGGCCCGATTATCAGGCTTCCAAGGCCTCTATAGCAAGGTGGATGGTCGCGGCCATCATGGAGGCCAATGAAGGGCAGCACAGGCCTTTGCCAGCTAACTTGCATGCACATGCGGTCAGAGACAAGGCCACGGCCATCGCGTTCCAACGGCATGTGCCATGGCAGGTCATCAGCAGGGCGGATACCTGAGCCACCCCTTTGGCTTTCTGTAACCACTACTGTTTGGACGCCGCCTCTAGGTCAGATGCAGCTTTCGGGCAGGCGGTTCTATGGAATCTGTTTTCCTAAGGAGGGTCTCCTCTCTAGCCTAGGGCTACATTCTGTTGTAATCGGCCATACAGTATAGAGGAAAGGGGATGGGACATAAGAGTAATTAATAGTTACTCACCGTAGTGACTAACGTACTCTTAGTCCATAGTCCCCTTTCCTCCATACGTCCCACCATCCTCCCCACTAATAATACTGGTGTCATTAGGCAATGTTAAATATTGTTGACGCGTCAATGGGGACTGAGGAGTGGCCCCCAGTGGGCGGAGTCAGGCGAGCACATGCTCCCAGGTCCGCATCCCGGCATGCCTTTAAATTTAAAGGGGGAGGAGGTTTTTTCTGATGAAAAAGGTTCTGTCTCCTGTCCTTAACGAGGGACGCCCATACAGTATGGAGGAAAGGGGACCATGGACTAATAGTACATTAGTCACTATGGTGAGGAACTATTAATGTTTTTAGGATGTTGGCTGTATCTAGTTCTGAGATTTCCTTAAAGTGGAAGGCAGGTGTGGGGAGTGCTATGGGAGCAAGAGATGGGTTGGTAGGGATGGTTTTGAGTCATTTCAACTCAATTTTGTTCTGTACAGCGTGTATTTTGTCGCGCATGGCATTCTGGATGTTAGTGCACTATGTTATGTCTTTGTTAATGGAGTTGGGGGCTGTGATTGGTGTCTCGAGTTCTCTGAGGAGTTTGAATAATTCCTGGGAGTTGCAATTGGCTTTTTCGATTTTGGAGTTGTAGATTTGAGCTTTGGCTGAAGTAATGGCTTGTTTATATTCTTAAGCAATTTCGTTAAAGGCTGTTTTGGGGCGTTCCGTGGGGTCTTTTTTCCAGAGGGCTTCTGTCTGTCTCATTTTGGATCGCAAGGTCTGGAGGTCTGTGGTGAACCAGCGGTTGAGGTGGCATGTAGATTTGGACTTTCGGGGGAGGAGGAGGCCACCTCGTTCACTGCTTTGGTTAGGGTGCTGGCATAAAGGTCTGCTAAGATTTGGTGGTCTGTTACATCTAGAGATTCTATGCTGAGGGTTCCGAGGGAGGGTGATATGGATTCTTTGGTGATTTTTCTGGCGCTTCGAGCTAGGATTGGTGGAAGAGAAGGCCCAGAGGGAGCGGGTGGTTTTTGAGAAGGGAAGGAGAATCCAACGATGTGGTGGTCTGACCAAGGACAGGTTTTTAGAGGTGATGGTGAAATGGCTCTTTAGGTCAGCAATCCAGTCATGGGTTCTGCCCTTGTTGTGGGTGGGGATGAGACACAGGGCCTCATCATGAGTTTGGCGGTAACCCTCAAATCCGGCGGTAACGCTATCGGCGCCAGATTAAAGGGTCTGTTCGATCACAAGTACAAATAGCGCTGGCGCCATTACAGCTGGCGCAAGTACAGCCGGCTGTAAAAGCGTCGGCTGTAAAAGCACCAATATCCATTCGTGCTATTACAGAGCAATCGCGAGTCTGGCGTAGGCACTATTAGCGCCAGAAAAGCGTCGGAAAATCCGCCGAAAATACCTCTAGCCAAATGCTGGCGGTAAAAGAACACAGGGCACAGCAATAAGGGCCCAGGTGAAACCAATGCAAATCAGAGGCCTACAAATGACCCACCCATGCACAACACACCCTCCCCAACACCATTACACCAGCAGGAGCAGGGAGGAGACAGCAATAAGGACCCAGGTGAAACCAATGCAAATCAGAGGCCTACAAAGGACCCACCCATGCACAGCACAGACTTCCAAACACCATGCTGCCATTTGGAGCCGGGAGCCTTGATGTGGACATCTACCAGCTGCGCCTAGAGCTACAGAGGCCAGCCAACCAGGCCAGGGCCCTGGGAGCGCAGCGTGTGGTGGTGATGAGGAGAAGGAGGAGGAGAGCAGCACCAGCAAGGCGGCCAGCCATCCCCAGGGTCAGGCCAACACCCTGGGCCCTGGCTGATGGGCAGTTGGTGACCAAGTATAGGCTGGACAGGGCAACCATCACCCAGTTGCTGGACACAATCCAGGATGACATCAGCAGCTGTAGAGCCATCAGCACAGCAGTGCCCCCACCTGTGAAGCTTGTGTCCGTGCTACAATTGCTCGGGACTGGCAGCTACCAACACACCGTTGCCATGATGCATGGCATGGCCCAGTCCACCTTCAGTGCCATGCTGGGACAGGTGCTGGATGCACTGTTGTCCATGTGAATGAGCACATTGCATTGCCAGCCACACAGGTACAGGTGAACCAGCTGAAGGGTCAATTCCATGCCATTGCCCAAGTTCCGAATGTTATAGCAGCCCTGGACTGCACACATGTAGCACTCGTAACACGCCAGGCACATGAGGCAGCCTACAGAAACCGGAAAAATTACCATTCCCTGAATGTGCAGATGACATGTCGCCCTGACCTCACCTTCAGCCACTGCTGTGCCCGCTACCCAGGATCCACCCACGACTCCATGGTCCTGAGCAACAGTACCCTGCCAGTGTACATGGAAAGGCACAGAGGCCAAAACACATGGATGCTGGGTGAGTACAAATGTAGTCCATAATGCATGTTGAATTACATCTGATGGGGCTGGTCATACACAGTGAAATCCCTGCATGCCAATAGGCAGCACCAGCACTGCAACATTCCCATGCATGTACCTTGCACGAGAACCCTTGGACATGTCCAACACAGCAGAACACACCCAGGCTGGATGGCAAAGACATGTGGCAGCACGGTCTCATATTGAAGCCCTACTACCACAAAGCCTCCTGTGTGTGTTGCAGTATAGCTTCCCACCCTGACGCAGCACAGACATCCCACCCTGGCCACCCGACAGTCATGCCAATGTTACACGAAAGTAGGCACATCCAAAAAAGCACTACACAAAACTAGTCTGAATAACGACAATGTACATCCCTGAAACACTGACCCCTGATTGGCCAATCACATGTCTGGAGAACTGTACATAATAGTGCCAACCAGCAAATACTACAGCAGCCAAAGGGAATGCCAATGACACATGGGCTTACCACATGTCGCATGCACAAGCAGATAGAAGGGTCCCCTCCTCCAGTGACAAGGGACAGAGTACTGTTACATTTAGGAACAGAGGCATTGCAAGTACTCCATAGAGTCAATGCTGCCCCTAGCACAGCACATTCCACAATGTAAGTGACCAAATGATAAGTAGGCCACATATAATACATGAGTGTGATGCACATAACAACTCACATATACATAGATACACAGCTGTATGGCAACCTCACACCATGCATGTCCTGGAAGTCAAAGGGTGGATGCCAACATTGCAGTGAGATAGCATGACCTCTTAAACACGAACTTGACTTGCTGACAATGTCACCGATGACTGAGCCTTGTGCACCCACTGAACCTACCTTGTCCTCATACCTGCATTCTCTCCCCTGCAGGTGATTCTGGATATCCACAGTACACATGGCTCATGGGCCCTGTGCGTCATCCACACACTGCAGCTGATCAGGCATACAACATTGCCCATGGACGTACAAGCATCTGCGTGGAGAGGGCATTAGGACTGCTGAAGGCACGCTTCCGGTGGCTAGACCGTACGGGAGGGACATTGATGTATGCACCTGAAAAAGCTGGAAAAACTGCACTTACATGTGCCATGCTGCACCACATTTGCTGTCACAGGAATGTGCCACTGCCCCCCGATGCTCATGTGCAGCCACCTGAGGTTGGTAGTGAAGATGATGATGTGCCAGAAGGTGTTGCATGTGCACACAGGAATGGGGTGAGGGAGGGGAGGTTGGCCAGACAGGGCTTGATTGAGAATTATTTTTGATACGGGTGATGGCTACATTTTGCACATGTCACTTAAACATTAAGTGAACACCCAGCACACAATCCCCTCTCCCCCCAGTGAACACCCAGCACACAATCCCCTCTCCCCCCAGTTAACTTCCCACAACAATGCCATGTCCATCTATGACGGTCGCAGGCGATTTCCATGCCCTGGCCCCTCTGGTGTGTGGGATCTCAGGTGGCACAATGAACGGCGCCTAGGTGAAGGCTCAAGGGATCCACTCGTGGGTGTAGTGGAGGTTGATGGGACTGACCCGGTGACCTGCAGATGCTGACGGAGAAGGTTGTTCGATTCCCTTGTCTGCTCGGCTAGTGCAGATACTGCCTCGCACAACTACCGTACCCTTTGGCCAAAACCTGTCAGGGCTGAGGTGCATTGCTCCACCACTCTCCGTGTATGTGTGTTTTCTCGGACAATGTACTCACAGCCATGCCGTATGGACCCGCTGATGGCATTGATGTGCAGGCTGTGCACTTTGGCCATGGACTCCACTTTTGTCTGTTTGGCCTCAATTTTGTCCAGACGTCCCATCACAGCTGCTCCTGTGACGAAAGGTACCCCTGCTGCGGCAGGTACCGGCCTGGCAGTTGTGCGCTTCTGGGGGGGGGGGTTGCATGGGGACACGTTGTCAACTTGGATGGGGCTGCTGTGTGCCGGTCTTCTGGGGTGCCATATGATGGTGTGTCTACATCAGACTCTGGTGTGCAGACATGACGCACATGCACATGTGGGGTTTGTGCTCCCTGTGTGACTGGCCCTGGACTCCCCTGTGGTGTGGACATCCCTTCAGCGTCGCTGATTCTGGGGGAATGCAACTGTCCTGCCTGAGGCGCAGCTGGAGGTGTCTGTCCCCCATCGGGCTCTGACCCACAGATGACTTCCTCTGCATCGGAAGTCTGCATGATGGCTTGGGGTGAGCTAGGCGCTGACAACCTGCGGCCATGTGGGTGCTGCAGCTGTCTGGTTGGGCTGCAGTGTGGTGATGTGGGATGGGTCCGGCGTCGGTTTGCTTCCAGATGGCCCCTTTGCGGGGTGGTGGTGCTGGTCAAGGTACGCTGCCTCGAGCGCTGTGATGGAGTGGCCTCCTCACCGTCATCATCATCCCGTGAAGATCGCTGTGTGCCTGTGGGGTACATAGGGTATGGATTGAGTTCAGGGCAGCCTACATTAGTATCAAGCAGTTCATGCCATCAAGTGGGATTGTAGGCAGTAGCAGTTATGCATGGCACTTGCATTTTGTTCAATCCCCATGTAGTGATTGGTGGAATGTGTGAGTGTAGAGGAACACTGCACGGAAATGTTTGTGTGCCATCATCACATGCGGGATGGGGATGCACCATGCATACGGTCATGGGGGGGTTTATTCATGCACACTCACACTCTACGTAGCTGTCCCATGGCAATGGATGTCTGTTCCCTGCCCCTTGTATTGATGCAGTGCACGTGCAGGGGTGTAGGGGGCACTACGGTTCAGTGGTTCAAGGGCTCAGTTATGGGTGTCTGCAGTGCCTCACACACATTTCATGCACATTCATTGACTCAGGGTCTGCATGTGTGGTCCTTTCAGATGCACCCATTTGGGGTGGGACTCACCTGCAGTCGGCTGGATACCAGTGCCAGCCTCCGCTCCACCTATTCCCTCTATGGTGCCCATGTCAATTAGCGCAGTCTTCTTCTCCTCTCAGGTTGTGAGTTCGGGTGGTGGTGGCCCTCCTCCAGTACCCCTGCTTGCACTCCTGTGCTGTGAGAGTATGCCGCGTTCTCTGACACGCAAGTCATTGAGGCGCTTGCGACAGTCCTCACCATCCCAGGGCACGTGCCCCACTGCAGAAACCCTCTGGCTGATGTTCCGCCAGATCTGTGCACGACGCTGCCCACTTGTCTTGCGCTGCTGTAGTTCATCATGGTGGATCTCTGCCTCCTCCACCAGTACGGCCAGCTCCTGGTCACTGAATTTTGGTTTCCTGAACCTGTCCAAGGCTGACTTGCCCATAGTGCGCTGCTGTGACATATTTCACTCTTCCCAGGGGTGGATGGCTTGCAGGGGCTGTGATATCCGATGGATTGTGATTTCCAAAATGGCTGCCGCTTTGTTTCCCATTCCGGCGGTGATGCATTTCCCGCGCGCTAATAGCGCTCGCTTATGGCGCGCACTATTAGCGCAGTATGGCGGAAGCACACGGTGCGCTGGATTTACGGGTTCTTGGGCCTTTTTTTACGTCGAGTTCTATTTGCGCTACCACCATGTGCCTGTGCGTGTGCATGCACACTCGTGATCTGGTGGACTATCCGCCGGGGGCTTGGCGTTAGCGCTAATAACGCTCGACAGGAAAACCGCTGCATTACCACCAAACCCGTGATGAGGCCCACAGTGTTTGAACCCAAGATCTGAAAGGGCATTGGCTACAGCGGTAGCTGCCGTGTCAGTCGGGTCATCAAGGCCTAGGTTGGAGTCACACAGTAGTAAGGTTCTTGAGGTGGGCTTGATATTATCGCATAGAATGTGTCTGAGATCTTCTTCGAAGGCAGCTGTGGGTCCTGGTTGTCAGTAGAGAATATGAAAGGTAATGGAATCTGTGTGGGTGATTGTCAATTTAAGGGTAAGGCGTTCACAATGACCTTCTGTAGAGATACTCTGGGGCCTGATTTGGAGGGAGTCCTTGTAAATGAGGGCAACGCCTCCACCCCTGGAATCTGGTCTATCACACCTAAGGATGGTGAAACCCTCAGGGAGGGCAAGAGACAAAGCAAGGACTGAGACCTGGTGAAGCCATGTTTCAGTGATGGCGAGCATGTCTAGATTTTGCTTGATGATCAGGTCATTGATGTCCAGTGAATGGGCAGGCAGCAACCTAGCGTTGATGAGGGTGCCGTCGAGCATGGGAGATAGTATGGGTTTGGCGTTAGATGATGCGTTGCTAGTGGAGGTTGCTTCTTGAGTGGATTTGGTGCTAGTTATATCTTGGTGGATGGAGCAATGATGAGGGGGGAGGGGATAAGAGGTAGGTAATTCTGTTGTCTGAAGCTGAGGTGTGGTGGTGTTTGAATAGGTGGTGTGGGTGGATGCTCGGCGTTGGCTTCGGCTTCTTAGTGGCTGTAGCGGAATCATGTGAACAGGATCTGGCGCCCAGGTGAATTTTTCTCCTTTGGCTAAAGGCTGGGAAGTGGGTGGGGCGGCTTATGGTGGTCCTAGAGCATAGCCTCTCATTTCTTCTTTTGATGGGGAAAGGCAGTGGGACATTGCAGTTGTTGTGGGGGGCATCTGCTGGTAATGAAGCATGGACTCCCAATAATGGCTGGGGCTGGTGCTGCAGCAGTGCCGTTGTTTGAAATGGAGCATGGACTCCCAATCATGGTACGGGCTGGTGCTGCAGCATTGCGGTTTTGGGGGTGGGGGGTATTTGCTGGTCCTGGGGCCTAGCTCACATTTCTTGCAGAGGTAGGTGCTGAGGTGAGCGTTTGATTGGGGGCAGGGGTCTGGTGTAGTGAATCCCTCTTCTCCCTCACTCATGCGAGACAGGGCTACTGCTTTTCCATTGCGTGCTCCGGGTCTATAGGTGATGACGGAGTCGTATTCCGCAAAGGAGAGAGCCCAGCAGAGTTGGCGTGATGATTGCACTTTAGCGGTCTTCAGATATTGTTGATTGCGATGATCCGTGACGACTGTGACTATATGTCTAGCTCCAAGAAGATTATTTATTTATTTCTTTATTTGCATTAGTATAGCGAACATGCAGCCCAGAGGCATCGTGGCGCTGTTACATGAAAGTGTAGAAAACATTTTGCTTTAGGTTAGGTTAGGTTTACATGTGACCATGAGGTCTCTTAGTTGCAGGTACATAAGTAAAACATACATACACGGATTCAGGCGGACATTAGATAAGATTCAATTTGTATTCATATGAAGAGTTTGGTTTTGATTGCTTTGCGGAAGGCTTGGTGAGACTCAATCATTCTTAGGTGGGGAGGAAGGGCATTCCATTGTGTGGCGGCTATCGTGGGAAAGCTTCATCCCCCTGTGCGGGACATTTTGGTCTTGGGCACGAGGATCAAGTTGGAGTAATGTCTCCAGGCTTTGAACGCTGCCTTAATTGCTAACAGTTCTTTATCAGTGATTGCATAATTCAATTCAGGGGCTGAAAACTTGCGAGACCAGAATGCCACGGGATGCAACTGATCTGTTTCGGGGTCTCGTTGTGACAGGACTGCTCCCATTGCTATGTTAGAAGCATCAGTTTCGACCATGTATGGTTGTTCTGGTCGAGGATGCCGTAGAATTGGTGCTGTGGTAAATGCTTGTTTTAGCTCCTGGAAGGCTTTCTCTGCCTCTGCGGACCAATTAAATTGTTTCTTTTTCTGTAGTAAAGAGGTGATTGGGTGGACGATCTGGGAGAACCCTGGAATTAACTGGTGATAATAGTTGGTGAACCCGAGTACACTCTGTACTCCCTTTATGGATGTTGATGAGTGCCAGTTAAGGATAGCGTCTACCTTGCGCATGTCCATACGTACGCCCCGTGGTGTGAGAATAAAGCTGAGGAATTCTACCTCTGTCACATGAAAGAAGCATTTCTCCAATTTGGATTACAGCCAGTTTTAACTCAGTTTCTCCCAAACTGCCTGGACATGGTTGACGTGGTCCTTCTTGGTGGTCGAATAGATAAGAATGTCATCCATATAGACAAAAGCGCAGACATCCAACAGTTTGCGGAGCACGTCATTCATGAAAAATTGGACCGCCGCCGGGGCATTGCAAAGTCCAAAGGGCATAACCTGATATTCATAAAGGCCATATTTCGTGTGAAAGGCCGTCTTCCGCTCGTCTCCTTTTTTGACTCTTACTAGATAGTAGGCCCCTCATAAGTCTAGTTTTGTATATATCTGAGCGTTTTTGACTTGATCCTAGAGCTTGGGGATAAGCAGTAATGGGTACCGTTTTTTAACTGTGATCTGGTTAAGTGCTCTGTAGTCAATGAAAGTTCTCAGGTCTCCCTCATTTTAGGCACAAAAAAGTGGGGCGAGGATGCAGGGAACTTGGACGGACGAATTAAGCCATTTGCCTCATACTGATCAAGGTAGGTTTTTAGATGCAGGTTTTCCTGTTCTTTTAGGGTGTAAATCCGGCTGAAGGGAACTTGAGCTCCAGGTACCAGATCAATTTAGCAGTCATACAGTCTGTGCGGAGGTAGGGTGTCCGCTTGCTCTTTTTGAAAGACATCTTGGTAATCCAGGTGTTCAGGTGGTAGTGAACTGGTCAGGCCCAGTGTGGTTTCTTTCTTCGACGAACATGGGTTGGTAAGACATTTTAATGAGAATCACTTGCTATAACATGTGTCGGCACAGTCTTGGGGAAAGGTCAGAACTCGTTTATGCCAGTCAATCCTGGGATTGTGGTCCCCAGCCAGGGCATTCCCAATATCATCTGGAACTGAGGAGCGCCAATGAGATTGAAGGTGATCTCTTGGTGACCGACCTGACACAGAAGCGTGACCTTCTCGGTGTAATGCGTCACTGGGCCAGATGATAGCTGAGATCCATCAACTGCTGTGACGTTTTCCGAAACATGCTTCTGTCGGAGAGGAAGGCCTATCCGAGTAGCCAGATCTTGGTCCAGGTAATTTCCCACAGACCCACTGTCAATGTATGCCTCCAAGGCATGTATTTTCAACAGTTGCTTGTGGTTTACCAGGAGCACAGGGATGACTAGATGTGATGTCTGTATAGGTTCCTTTTCACCACTCGACAAGTGGACCCTACGCTTGCCGGGCGTTGGAGTTTCCCCGAGTCCTGTTCTTCTTCTTCACCCTTGTCAATTGCTCCAACTGCTTTCCTGGGGGTTTCACCAGGCATTCTGGGAGATAGTGACCTGCCTTACCACAGTACAAACAAAGATGCTGCTGTCTCCTTTTCTCCCTTTCCGCCTTGGTGAGTGGGCTCCACAAGCCTCCGATTTGCATTGGCTCAGACTGATCGTGGCATTTGGTTTGATTCTCACGGGGTTGCACATGGACCGACCGCCCCCCAGCCTTGGCCCGATCCATCATCCGATCCTGCAATCTGTGATCGAGCTGCACTGTCAGGTCGATGTATTCAGCATATCTTTCTGGGGGATTTACTACTTGGGCTAATATGTCCTTAAGTTCCCCTCGCAAGCCTCGGTAAAAGAGCCTAGTTCTTTTCTCCTCTGGCCAGTTAGTTTGTGCTATCAGACGATTGAAGGAAGTGATATATGTTAGTAGGTCTTGATTACCCTGCCGTACTGATAACAGTTCATTGTCCAGAGCCCGCCCTTGATTATGCCGTGCAAATAGTTTCTCGATTTCATGCTGGAAACCTCCGAAGTCTCGAAGCAAAGGATCATCCTGGTTTACCAAGGGTATTGACCAGTCCGCTGTACTACCTCCCAAATATGAGAGCACAAATGCCACTCTTGCTTGATCGTTGGGGAATGCCCCAGGTCTGCACAAGAAATGTAGGTGACATTGATTCATAAAGATGGCGTACTTATTCGGATCGCCTGTGAAGTGTTCCGACGGGGCCAGGGGAACCCCCTTGGAAGAACCGCCTGTACTAGCGTGGGCTGCAGAGGTGCGGCAGGAGGGGCAAAACCCGGCAGTGGGACCTGGCCTGCCTGTGCCTGGAGCATTTGCCCTGCTAGTTCATCTGTCCGCTCCTGGTTCACAATTAGATCCCTCCTTAGGGCATTGGTTTCCTGTCTTGAGGCATGAACTTCAGCCCGTAACTCTCCCAGTAATCGGGCCAACTGGTCAGTTTCAGAAGTTTCCATAACGCCCAGGCACAGATTCAAAGAGGCTTTGCATTCTGTTACGCTCACCTGGTCTCTGCGGAGGCGTTGGGGCACGGTTGCAGCCCTCCCGGGGGTGAGGTCGCTCGGGCTGACTTCGTCCTCTGCGCTTATGTGGTGACTGGTGGTAATAGGTGATGCTGCTCGGGACTGTTCCTGCATGGAGAATAGGGGGCGTGAGTATGCCAGCTTGTACGCTGGATCCCCTTCCAGACCACTTCTCCCAAACCGTGGTACCCGTGGGATGCGCTGTCCCTGGAAAGCTCATCTGTTGATTAGTTTTGGCGAGCACTCTGTCCTGCTGCTTCTGGCAGGGGCGCTTGTATGATCTGGACCGAGTTCCTTCACTGGTCCCTTGCATGTGGTAGTCCTGTCCTGCTGCGACTAAGCCACTATACTTCGGGTAGGTGTTGCCTTTGTCTTTCCTCGTCTGTTTTTGTTGTATTGTAAAGTTTGTTGTCTTGTATTGCTGTCTGTCCCACTTTTGATGTTTGCTCTTTTGCTTTCTTGCCTTGCAGGTTGATGCTGCCTGCCTGGCAGAAGCTGCAGAGCTCGAGGCGACAGCCGGAGGGAACGAGGAACAAAGCTTGTCTTTCTTCTTCTTCACAGGGTCCGAGTTTGTAGATGCAGAGCGCAGTGCTGCAACGTTGGGATCAAGATCACTGGATATCAGGAGATGAGTCTGCAGATGAAGCAATGAAGCACCGGTTTATTGGAGGTGAGTATGCAGGAGAACGCCTGGTAAAGGTAAGTAAACTGGTCCAAGCGGTGGTGAGCGTCACGTTGCACGCAAGTGCACAGTAACTCGAAGCACCAGCCTTAAGGATGGAGCAGTTTATATAGCTGAGCTTCTGAAGCCACGCCCACATGGTTCAGCCTGCCTGCCACACCTGATGAGTCAGCACATGAAGACCAGGCCTAGGGCGCCACACCCGATGAGTCAGCACATGAGGATGTATCAGCTCCTGGAAAGTTCTTGTAAAATAAAAGCACTCCTGCACTGAAATAAAGTGTTCCTGCTCACATCTCTATATGAGCCTGGCGCCAAAGGCGCCAGGACTGAGTCCAGCCAGGGCCCCTGTGTTTATGGCTCCCAAAGGGAGATATGTGAGTCAAGTGACCCATTGCTTCCATCACTAGATGGTGTGTTTTGTGTTCTGGGGCCTGTTGCCATGACAGTGGCTGAATGGACAAAGACTTTATGTGAAATTCACTGTGGCCATGAGTAATATGGAAGTTAGTTACCTTGATTTAACCATATACCATCAGGGGGCGTGGCCAGCAACCGAAGCATGAGTACACAGCTCTCTGTGGCACCCTGACTGTATGTCGAAATCCTGTCTAAAAATCTCCGGCTTCTAACACAAAGATAATGGCTACAAGCTGGAAATCGATTGCGTAGACGCTGGTGCCACTTTTTATGTGATCACGAGGAGTGAGGCTGTGTTTCAGAGTCCTGAGGTTGAATGAATTATTTCATCAGCACAGTGCTCTGTGATTCCAAGATGGCCGCCAGGACCAATCAGAGGACCTGAGGCCGACCTGAACATCTGACGTAGCTGGGAACAGGCCCGTAGACAGAGTGAAGATGAGGACTCTTTGCAGGAACTGCATCAGTAACGCTTTGATCCAACCAGCAGGGAGGTTGGGGGTGGTGATATCCTGTGAGACAGAGGGACGGAGCGGTGACCATGGGGGAAGAGCAATGGAGCCGAATACCCGGGGGTGCAAGCAAGACATCACCGACCCACAGGAGCGGAGGCGCGGCATTGTAGGAAGAACCTAGTGACTGGGATCGGCATGCCATAGTGGGCGGCGGAGGGGCCTGCCCCGGAGTGCCGCGGCATTGCAATGTGAGGTGAGAGGACTGATTAGAAGTAACCATGGTGAGTGAGGTACGGGAAGACACCCCGATTAGCTTAATTTGACCTCCACAGCTCGCGGAGTGCTTTCCTACAGGGGAGCCCAACCCCATCTCGATGCCAGATTGACATCTGTTGCAGCCGAGAGGGAAGCAGAGGCGGTTGGGAAAACCCAGCTGTGAGACATTGGTAGGCTCAGAGTCCCCTTCCTTCTCCCTCCGCCACCAACGGAGACATCACACGAGGCCCTGAAACCGGTCGCTAACGAGGCGCAACAACTGGAGGTGGAGGGTTCCCCAGGGGAAGTGCACTGTGAGCGCGACAACAGAAAAGGCCGGTGGGCGGCTGTACATTTCTACGACCCCTGTTGCACCACATAAGAGACTTCCAGCACTGAGGCTACTACAGAAGAGGTTGGAGAATTGGAGTCATACACTCCCCGGTAGTTGTTTTTTTTAATGAGGACACACAGTGCCACGGAACGGCAAGGACCCTTTCGAGGGAGATCACAGCACATATAGACGTTGTGAGAGACATCCGGTCAGTAGTGGATGCCCTACAGAAAGTAGTGGAATCTCCTTGTCGCAGTATGCACACGGAAAAGGGGAAGATCCCTAAGTGCACCGCGTTATAAACTTGGGGACGGACTTGCCTCTTTTCGCAGCAACAATGGTGAAGGGACAGCAGAAGATGGAGAAATATACAGACTCGAAAAGTAAACCACCAAAACATGAAGGGACGGGCCAGGGTGCAGAGGGCACAACGGAGGGAGGCAATGGGGGCATGAGCCTGGACACACTGATGGAGGCAATTGAGGCCACAAGGACTTCCCTCGAGAGGAGCATCAAGGAGGTGGGTGTGAATGTGTCCCTGCTGAGAGCGGACCTTCGGAAGGTGTGTGAGAGGGTCACGGTGGTAGAACAGAGAGTGAGTACTGTGGAAGATGATCTTCAACGGCTTAAAAACCAAGTGGCCTGCCTAGTGGGGGCAACCAGGACCTTGGAGTCTAGAGGATGCAGAGGGTCGATGTAGACAATGTAACATCTGTTTGGTCGGGTTCCCAGAGAGAGAATAGGGACACAGTGTGGAGCTTTTCGTGGAACATCACATCCTGAACATTATTAGACTGAAGGGATTGTTGAAATTCTTAACTGTCGAGCGACTCACAGAGTATCGGGTAAAGATCCTCCCCCGGGGGGGTTACCAAGAGGAATGGTAGCAAAGATCATGAATTTCAGAGACAGAGGTCCCATTTTGCAAGCTGGGGTATTATGAAGTAGGGAACACGAAACTGCATCTTCCCGGACTTTACACTGGAGGTGCAATGCCACAAGACACAGGAGAACGTATGATGCAGTGAGGCAGCAGCTCAGGGACCTTACTATGAAGTACATGTTGTTCTTCCCAGCTAAATTAAAGGTTATAGCGGGTGGGAAATCATGGTTTTTCACATCCCCCCAGGAGGTATGGGACTTATTGGACACAGCACCACAGGGTTCGGATCCACAGAGTGGGAAGGGGACTGGGGTGTTACAGTCGACTGATTGAAGGTGAACTAAGGGGAGACCAAAAGTTGTGGTTGGGGACCGTGTGGCATATGCTACTTTTGAGATATTAGCTGAAGTGTCAGCAAAGGGGAAGTGAGAGATGATTGGGAGTACGGGTGGGAATGGGGGTGATAGAGAGACCCCTTCTTAGACCAACGGCCGTCCATCCATGGGGAGGAGGTTTCAAGGTGGGGAACATCGGCTTGAAGGTCGAGAGTTACAGGGAGGGGGGAACTGAACCTAGTTTGGGGGGGGGTTAGATTTATGGGACGAGAGGAGTTGGGAGGGGGAGAGACAGGGAGGGAGTATGAGAGAGGCAGGCGTGAGATTAAGGATGGGAGGATGGGAGGGGATGATGGGAATTGGAGGGTTTTGGGGGACAGTTGAGGGGAGGGCTAAGGGGGGAGTTGGGTATGCAAACAAGTTGGTCATGTTGCCTGGTTGGTTGAGTTTGAAATCAGGTTGGTAGAACAGATTGAGACGGTATACACAGAACAGTGGGATGATGAAACGGAGAGGAACATATGCAGGGGAATGGACAACCGTATGGGAGGTGACTGCTTGAAAATTGGGACTTGGAATGTCTAAGGAGTAGGTACAAATTGAAGGATACGGGGGTTCCTGAAACAACATTGGGTGCAGCTGGCTCTGATACAAGAAACCCATGTGGTACGCAAAGACTTGGATTTGCTGAGGAGGTGGTGGGGAGGGACAGTGGTTGGAACATCTTATTCAAAATACGCAAAAGGTGTGTTGATCTGGGTAGCGGTGAGGGTGCCTCTACAGGTAGGCAAGGTGATAACCGATGAAGCTGGAAGAACGGTGGCACTTCAGGGTGTATTGGAAGGCAGAGACATCTGCATGGTAAACTCTTATGCTCCCAAAGTAGATGACAAGGTATACTTTCTGTCGGTGATGCAATTGGTGGGAGCATATCGAGAGGGGATGTTTATATGGGGGGATTTTAATTGCCCTTTGAACACTACCTTGGATGGCACAGGGAAATCAGGTTTACTGAAACAGCAAGCAGTGTCGTCTTTACGGAATATAACGGGGGATTGGAACTTGGTGGAGTTGTGGAGGGAGTCTCATGGGTGGGATCGCGGCTATTCCTACTTCTCCGGTGTGCCTGGACCGTATTCATGATTGGACTATATGTTTGGCAAGGTGGAACATTTTTGCAGGTTTAGTGGAACAGAGTATTTAGGAAGGATCCTCTCGGATCACTCACCCTTGGTGACGACCATAGAAGGTATATTATGAAGGTCATCACTGAACTCCTGGAGACTTTAGGTCACGGCTCAGGAGGTTGGGGCATTTATAGAGACGTTGAGGGAAAAGATGTTACTTTTCTTTTAATTAATGAAGGTTCAGTGGAAATGTGGGGAACCCTTTGGGAGGCTAAATCATTAGGGGTCAGGAGGACTCTGCAAGAGAAGTTGCAGAACAGGAACTGGTGGTGGGACGGGGTAGAGGGACGGAACTAACCAACGTTCTGGCATCTCGTTGGGAAGCACAGGACTCACTTTCCAAATACAATGGGAGTCAGAGAGACATGGGGATTCACAGAGAGGGAGATAAGGCAGGCGACTATCGGCCTGGCTGATCCGGCGGGAACAGCCCCGGCATACCATAACTCAAATTAGATGGGGGTCTGTGGAATTAACCGCTACTCAGGCAGGTATCAATGAAACCTTTCAACACTTCTATCAATCCCTGTACAGGAGCGAGGAGATTACTCAGATGACAATGCACAGGAACACTTGGACATGGCAGTTACCGTTCCTGGCAAGCGATGTCCGGGAGAAGCTAGATGAGCCAACTGAAGAATCTGAAATATGGCGGGCACTGCGGGCTATGGGGAAGGGCAAATCTCTGGGCGGTGATGGACTCCTGGTGAACTTTAAGTGCAGGTTTGAGGTACTACTGGTCCCCCGACTCAAGAAAGTCTATAATGAGGCCTTCGAGACAGGGATTCTCCCACACTCAATGCTGGAAGCGATAAAATGGTCCTATTAAAGGAGCGTGAAAAACCCTTTGAGTGCCCATCCTATCGACCGATTTCATTGTTGAATGTCAATGCGAAAACTCTGGGTAAGGTGTTGGCTACCAGACTGTCTGGGGTGGCCCCACGACTGGCACACCGGGACCAGTGTGGATTAATAGTGGGACAGAGCACTACAATGAATCTCCACCTTCTGCACCATGTGATGGACCAGGTTCAAGATTCTCGGGAGGACATGGGATTGGCCTCCTTTGATGTCATGAAGGCCTTTGATTCCTTGGAGTGCGAATGGTTGTATCGAGTAAACCAATGGCAAAAGTGAAGACAAATGACTGGGTGTAGCAAAGATGGACGTTAAGTAGAGGGACACAGCAGGGATGCCCGGTCTCCCCAATATTGTTTACGATGGTGCTGGAACCATTAACGAGGTATATCAGCACAGAAATGGGGGACGCAGGCATTTTGGGAGGAGTGTTACGCTCACATGGTCTCTGCGGGGGCGTTGGGGCACGGTTGGAGCCCTCCCTAGACTGGACTCTGCTGGTTCAGGCTTCACCCCCATCTGCGATAGTGTGGACTGCAATACCCTTGGGAGAAGGCAAGAGGCATTGAAAATTCTGCGGTTGAATTGTGATCCCCCTCGAACCCTTCGTTCCAGAGTGAGATGAGCATGCGTTTTCCCATATGATCTCACCTGTTGTTTTGTAAAGATGAGCTCTTCATCATGCTTTCTCTCAGCAGGGGCGCCGTTGCTGGACCAAGTTGCGTCACTGGTCCGTGTGCGTGGTGGCCCAGTCTGGCTGTGACCATTCCACCTTGAGGTAAGTTTTTGTACCAGTGATTATTATCCGTGTCCTTTTGTATTGACTTTTCCCCAATGATTACTGCCCGTAATGTTGCAATGTCCATTCTCTCCCCTATAGATGTGAAGATGGCCACGTAGAGTCGTGGTGATGTAATGGAGTTCAAACGGTACCGGAGGGGATTTTGGAAGACCCCACTAGAAGGTAAGTTGGGTTTCCAGATGGTGCGCAAGGTTTGCGTATTGCACGGCCAAGCGTTAAAAGTTTATGCAGTTGCTAACCTTGTGCGTTCTGTCTCCCATGCAGGTTCGGCCTGACGGCGCTTGATGGTGAGCGGTTATCCGAGGACCTGTCGGCTGCCAGATGGATGGATCCGTGAGGATGTTGAGCCGGAAGGTGTTTCCCATGGTGTTGGGCGTTCGGAACAGGTAAGGATGCGAGGCGCTGCAGGCGTTGGATTTGCAGAGACAGATAAGATGTGCGTGGAAGCTGCAGAGTTGGAATCAGGTAAGCGGCGCTTTGAGCGATGGCGTGGCTGAACTCAGGTAATATGCGCGCTGTAGCTGCAGAGTGGAGATAAGGTTAGCTGCGCTTCGATCGATGGCGTGGCTGGACTCAGGTAAGATGCGCGCTGTAGCTGCAGAGTGGAGATCAGGTTAGCTCGCTTCGAGCGATGGTGTAGCTGAGTCAGGTAAGTGCGCGCTGAAGATGGAGTTCCAGAGACTGAAGAAAAGCATGCAGAGCTGAAAACAGGTAAGAAGCTGTAGACGGTGGTAAGTGTTACGTTGCACACAGCAGACTAACGCGAAGCACCAGCATGCGGGTGAGGCTGGCTTATATGGCCTGGCCCCAGCCACTCCTCTTAAACCCCGCCTTGGGACCCCAACTTACCACTCCCTCAGACTTCTGCACATGCTTCCAATGCTTTTGTATGGCCATGCCCAGCCTGGATGCACGTGCCTTAGGCACACAGTGTGCAGAGCACACTTTCAAATGAGCCTGGCGCCAAAGGCGCCAGGACTGTGTCCATTTGGACCCTGTAGGGCATAAAGGTAATGGCCCTTGACCAGTGGCCATGCCAGGGAGGGATACGGCATGTGGTCTCCCTATATGCTGATGACTTGTTGCTATATGTGGGAAACCCACGAGACAACCTACCAATTTTACTAGAAGTACTGAGCAACTTTCGGAAATTATATGGCTTCCGCATTAGCAGAGAAAAATCGTTGTTGTTCCCATTACGGGGACCTTAAGGACCTCCCAGAATGGGGACTCAGATGGGAGGGGGAATCATTTCGATATCTGGGCATCCAGATTTTTCACAGTATTGAAGCGACATTTGTATATATTACGTGTAGGGAACTCCCATGGGATAGGGGACTCCAATTCTGGAAGAAACTGCCATACTCCTACGTCCCGTCCCCTTTCCTCCATACTTCTGGGACATTCCTCCGTCCTGTGGGACAAGACCGGAGCACTTTGTAAAAGCATCCAAAATTTTGCAAACATTTTAGTCCTTCCTCTCTTTCTACGCGGGGCTTGGCACACGGCTGTAGCCCTGCCCATCTCGGCTCCGCATCGCCCATCAGTCCTTTTCTCTGTTCGTTCGAGACTGGACGCACTTGCATCCGCGGAAGATTTTCTTCCTATTTTCCTCCTCTATGGCTCTCGCTAGCGATCGTGTACTAGTCTGTCTATGTCGTTCAAACTAGACTTTCGAGATTGTTCATCGTGTCATCGACGCTTCGCGAGGGCGGATCCCCATACTCTTTGTATTTGGGTCCGGACCACCATTGGGACTCCTGTTTTTATTGCGATTCCCTTTTGGTCCAGGCACTTCAACGTCGATTGGAGCGGTGGGAGGAGGTGTTTCGACGTACCCCTCCTTCGCATTTTCAATCTTTTATCGACGAAAAGAATAAACGCCCGGTAAATTCTTTACTTTTCAGAGCAACCCGGCCGGGAGACACCTTTCCGGGTTCTTCCCAGGCCAGGAGGAGAGTCAGCTGTTCTATCACTGGGGATTGCCCCGAGGTGCCTTCTGGGCCTAATAATTGTACCAGAATTTTCTCAGAGGGTCTCCGTAAGGGGCCGGTGTATACCGGAGTACGCTCCGAAGCCCCTCCTCTGGGGGCTGCTTGTAGACCTAGTTCTACTGAGTAGTAGGGTACCAGGGCTCGCTCGGAGGCCTCTTTATCGGCTTCCCTCAAAAGTACTGAGGTACGCCCCGAGGCCTTGGTGTTACCGAACGGATGTTCGAGGGCCGCGCTAGTAAGGCTGTGACCGGACTTTGGTCCGAGGTCCCTCGAGGCTAAGGAAACCAACATTTCTGAGAGGTCTGAAAAGGCCTTATCGGTGAAAGCTGTTTCTCACCATTCCCGCTCGTGTGGCGATGCCAGAACTGTTGAGGGGGCAAGGAGTGGAAGTTCCTCCATTACCAGCAGTGCTGAGGTCCTTCCTGTGAAGACTAGTTTGGCTAGTGGTATGTCGCAGAAACATTCCAGGACACATAGTACCGGCTCGGCTGAGGTTCCTTGGGTAAAGGCTAAAATGAAGACCCCTTATCCACCGACGGGGACCCCTGCTTCACTTCCACACGTGCTGCAGTTCCCCACAGTTGACGGCAAAATTGTGGTAATTCCCGCCACGACCACGGTGGCCATTTAGGGTGCTTCCGCTAAAACTACGCTATCGGCCTCAGGTGTAGGAGTCGGTACTGTGGGTGAACATAAGATTCCTTGTGCGCATCCGTTTCGTCCAGTTTACGACTGGAACGCTTGGATGCCCCTTCCGCACAATGTCTCGTTGCCTGTGGGTTCGACACCCTTGATTTTTGTGGACACTTCTGGGGATGGGCCTGTTTGGCATCCCTTCCCTCTGCATCCCTAGAATTATCCTCCTCATGAGAGGCTTCCTCCGGCAGCTCCAAGACCGTCTCCTCAGGATGTCTTTTTCGGCAAATTTCAGACGCTCATGCGTACTGACCCCATGAGAGAATATTTCAAGGGTCTTTTTAGGGAGATATGCCTGTCTGCCCCTCCGGCTCCACCCGCTCCCCCGTTGGTTCCGCCGGCACCGCCCTTGCCTACGGTGCCTCCCCCGACCCTTCCGCCCTTGCCTCCATTATCCCCCGTGGACAAGGCGGTGCCTGACACGGTTCAGCAGGTTCCTGACCTGTTGGATGGTGCGCAGGGCGATCAGGACAGCAAAGACCAGCCCTGCTCTATTAGAGCTTTCCATGACCGGGCACTGGACATGATGTGCCTATTGGATGGTCCAGTGCCCGAGGCACCCGCTCCGCAGGAGGGTGTGCTTTTCGGAGCGTACCGGCCTGTTCTTGCAGAAGGACGTTTTGGCCGCGATCCGTAGGGTCTGGGAAAAGCCACACTGGACTTTTCGTCAATAAGAAAATTGGCGCGCAATACAGGCTGCATTCTTCGGAAGAGGTGGGCCTATCATCTTGCCCGCTCCCCTCCTCCACGGTGGTGGCTGCTGCCACTTTACAGTCCAGGCCTGCAGCATCCTCTTCTACGACGGCTAATCAGGTCCTGGGGAAAGAGGACAAGCTCCTCGACTCCCTTGGGAGGAAGATTTTCACTAACTCGGCCTTGCAGCTCCGGCAGGCAAATGCAGAACTGGTGTTAGCGGGGGCGAATATGAAGATGTGGAAAGGTCTGTCGGAGTTCATTCCGGTCGAGAAACTGGAAGACTTAAAGGTGGGATTGTCCGATGCCAGGGTCTTGGCCCAGGATCAGCTGGAGGCCACGGCTCATCACATCAACACTTCGTCTCGGGGCCTTATGCTGGGAGTTGACACCTCTCGACAGGCATGGTTGCATGCCACCAAGTTCTCAAAGGAGGTGCAGCAAAAGGTGTTGGACCTGCCGTTTGACGGTAAGGAGCTTTTCCATTCCACAACGGATGTGGAGCTGACCAAAACGAAAGACAGCACCCAGACAGCTAAGTCCTTGTCCGTCCTGGTTAAAACTCCTTTTAGGACCCAGAGACCGTTGTCGCAAAGCCGGCCTTCCTCTGATTTCAGGGGGTTTCTAGACCAGAAATCCCGCAGAGTGGATACCCCTTCGGGTAATTCCCGCCACAGGCAGCAACGGACTCGGTTTTTCTCCCGCTCCTCAGCCTCCTCCTCAGGTTCAGGTAGTATCACCACTGAAAAGCCTGCCAAATGAGGGTTCTCCGCGCTCGCATGAGACGCCGGTGGGAGGACGCATTACGTCTCAGGGAGGCGTGGCAGACCGTCACCGAGGACAGGTGGGTCTTGTCAGTCGCTCAGGCGGGCTTCCACTTACCCTCTACCCCACCCTTCAACCGCCCTTTCCAGCAGTCGGGGTCATCCTCCCTAAAAGCCGAGGTTCAGAAACTGCTGGACCTCAGAGCTGTGGAACCCGTTCCCCTTGGGGAACGAGGGTAGGGCTTCTACTCCCAACTGTTCATGGTGCCCAAACCCAACCAGGCTGGCCTGCGCACCATCCTAGACCTTTCCCAGTTCAATCTTTTCCTACCCCAAGAGAAATTCAAGATGATCACGCCCGGCCAGATACGGTCCTCCTTGCAGATGGGCAATTGGCTCAGCGTGGTGGACCTTCAGGATGCGTACATGCATATTCTAATCTGGAATCCACACAGGAGATATCTCCGTTTCTCTGTGGCAGAGGAGCACTTCCAGTTTCGAGAGCTTCCTTTGGGCCTCAGCTCAGCGCTGCGTGTCTTCACGAAGATCATGTCGGCGATCGCGGCCTATCTTCGTCTGCAGGGTATCCATGTGTATCCGTATTTGGACAGCTGGCTTTTACGCAGCCCGTTCCCCCTTTCAAAGCCGCCTGCAATCTTCAGTCTCTCCTCCAGCTCCTGTTCCACCTCGGGCTGTCGGTGAACTGGCGGAAATCTTCCATGACGGTCTCTCAGGACTTGATTTTCCTGGGTTTTCGCCAGAACACGATCGACTGCAGAGTGTACCTGACCGAGGACAGAATGGTGGATCTGTTGGCCACGTGTCAGATGTTTGCGCAGTTGGAGAGCATGTCGGTCTGGTGGTTCCAGAGGCTTCTGAGCCTCATGGCCTCGTGCGTATTTGCTCTTCCTCTTGCTCGTCTCAAGATGAGGCAGACTCAGATGGCTCTTCGGAGTTCTTGTCATCAGGCTGCGGATCCGGGCTCCAAGTTGATAATGATTCCGGCTTCCATGAGAGCGGACCTAGAGTGCTGGTCGTCTCTGACCAACCTGTCGTGCAGGTGGGTTTTCAAGAACCAGCCTCTATGGTGATGGTCACGACAGACTCCTCCCTTCTAGGGTGGGGTGCGATGTTGGATCTTCTTCAGGTCTCGGATCTTTGGTCGCCTCAGGACAAGCTCCTACACATAAATCATCTGGAGCTTCTAGTGATCTTCCTAGCGCTCAAGGCGTTCAGACCGATCATTGCCAACAAAGTGGTCCGTATCCGCACAGACAATGTGGTGTCAATGTGTTACATCAACAAGCAAGGGGGCACCAAGTCTCCTCCTCTCGTGGACCTGTCCATCCAGATTTGGGAGTGGGTGGTTCATCATGGTGTCTGGCTAGTTGCAGTACACATTCCTGGCCAGCTGAACGTCACGGCAGATGCCCTCAGTCAACGGACGATGGTCAGCTACGAGTGGGAATTGAAGGCGGAGATCCTCTCATGGATTTTCCTTCGTTGGGGCACTCCGGAAGTGGACCTCTTCACGACAGCGGCAAACAAGAAACTTCCTCTGCATGCCTCCAGAAACGGGCATGGAGCCTCCTCTTTGAGGGATGCTCTCGAGATTCCATGGCACAACATGAGGGCTTATGCTTTCCCACCTCTGCCTCTGGTTCATCGGACGATTTGCAAGCTGAAGGTGAACTGAACAAGGTGAACTGTTCCCTTCTTCTCATAGCCCCATGGTGGCCAGCCAGGTTTGGTTCTCAGAACTTCAACACCTGTCGGTGTATTCGCCGATCAGGTTACCGGTGAGCCCCGATCTTCTTCACCAGGAGGAGCACCAGCTGTGGCACCCCTCCCCACAATCGCACAGCTTGGCAGCATGGTGCCTGAGTTCAGGTCTTTAGAACATCTTAGCCTGTCTGCAGATAACATGCGTATTATTCAGGCAGCCAGGAAGCCCTCGACTAGGTCCCAGTACAGAAGCAAATGGCTCAGGTTCTGTCAGTGGTGTCTACAAAAACAACTGGACCCAAGGGCGGCTACAATTGACACGGTTCTGTCCTTTGTATCCCACCTAGCAGAATCGGGAATTCACGTTCTGTCATGCAGAACTTATCTTTCGGCAGTATCTGCCTATCTATCTATGGACCAATGCTCTTACTCTCTGTCTAATCCAGTGGATAAGAGACATTTTGCAGGCTTGACATGCCTTTATCCCCCGTTCGTAGTCCGTACCCGTCGTGGGATCTAAAGGTGGTCCTTACGGCTTTGTGCCATAAACCTTTCTAACCAATGGCCACGGTGGACCTCAGGCACCTGTCGTGGAAGATGTCCTTTTTGGTTGCCGTTACCTCAGCAAGGCTTGTGAGTGAGCTTCAGGCTTTGTCGATGGAGCATCCCTTCTTGGTTTTTCACAAGGATAAGGTGGTCCTACGGACAAACCCTTCTTTCCTGCCAAAGGTGGTCTCCGATTTCCATCTAAATCAATCAATATCCCTGCCGGCCATTTTCCCGAACCCTGCTTCAGAAGTGGAAAGGGTTCTGCACTGCTTGGATGTTAGAAGAGCTCTTAAGTTCTATCTAGACAGAACTTCCGAATTTAGGAGCTCTTCTCAACTGTTGGTGACCTTTGGTAATTCACAAGGTAAGCAGGCCTCTAAGGCTACCATCTCCAGATGGATCGCTGCCTTTATTACGGAGTCATACACTGTCCAAGGACTGCAGCCTCCTAAAGGTATCCATGCACACCTGGTGCGGGAAAAGGCAGCCGCAGTTGCCTTTCAGAAATATGTCCCCTGGGAGACCATTGCAAAGGTGGCTACTTGGGCCTCCCCATGGGCTTTTTGTAAACATTATTGTCTAGATCTGAGCTCCAGGTCTGATGCTCAGTTTGGTCAGGCTGTGCTGAAGAACCTTTTTTCAGTAAGGGATTTTCCATCCACCCGTTTTCCTGGAAGGAGTGCTTGGGAATCTCCCAGAAGTATGGAGGAAAGGGGACGGGACGTAGGAGTATAACCAGGTTACTCACCGTAGTGACCACCTTACTCCTAGTCCATAGTTCCCTTTCCTCCATACGCCCGCCCTCCGTCCCCTCTCATAAGGTTCCTCTGTTATTGTTTAAAGGTCTCTGACCTGGTGATAGAAAAGGACAGATGGGCAATGCGTGGGGCGGAGCTGAGATGGGCGGGGCTACGGCTGCGTGCTGGGCCCCACATAGAAAGAGAGGAAGGACTAAAACATTTGCAAAATTTTGGATGCTTTTACAAAGTGCTCCTGTCCCGTCCCACAGGAAGGAGGAATGTCCCAGAAGTATAAAGGGGAGTAAGGTGGTCACTACGGTGAGTAACCTGGTTATTATCATTGATGGGCAGAGTAGCATTATGAAAACTGGTCATCCTCCAGCGACCCCTTTACTACTTAACCAACATCCCATATACCATCAAGAAGGTCTTCTTTAAGATGATAGATGAACGGGTTGGAAAGTTGCTGTGGAATTTGGGGAGAAGGAGGGTCTCACTAGCAACGCTGCGACGTCTGCGACAGCTGCGCCAAGAAGGGGGCCTTAATCTTCCAAATTATGAGTGATATTTTATGGCAGCGCAACTGCAGGCGCTGTTGATATGGGCAGATGCCAGGGGAGAGCAACTGTCAGGTTTATTGGGGAGCCTGCCTACCCATCGAAGTGGAGTGGAATTGCTGTGGGGGACCATCGGGGAGGAAGGGGACCACAATTGTAATGCAGGAGATTTGAAAGACATTTTTATAGGAATAGGCAGGTGCTGGGGCTCTATAGTGCAAATCTACTATGGAGTGCGCTTTCAGGACTTTGGTCGGCTACACGAAGAATGGGGTTACTGGGGTTTATGTAAAGGGTGTGTGATTCGGTGGGGACTTTGTTTGAAGGAGGGAAGGTGATGCCGTTTGAGGAATAGAGACAGTGATATGGGATCTCTAGAAGGCAGTTCCTAGCCTATGGGGCAATGGTTAAACGCTTAGCGGGAATGTGGGCTGGCATCCTGGAGGAGCCCACAACAAAACACATTAATGCAGGTGCTGCTGACGCAGGGGGATGAGAGGGCCAGGATCTCTTGAATCTATCACACAGTACGTGAGCTGTTTCCCTTGGATGAGCTGGGGGTTAAGTTCAAGTGGGAAAGTGACGCAGGGGAACAAATCTCAGAGGTAGATTATAGGGCAATGTGGGAACAGATCAGAAAAGTCTCAAGAAATGCCAGATTTCAATTGATACAGTTCAATGTCCTGCATAGGGTATATGTAACTCCCGTGAAATTACACACGAAGAATAATACTTTGAGTGAAGATTGTCCAAGATGTGGGACTGGTCTGGCAGCTAACTGGAACAAGTATGAACTTACAACCGTCATTCCTACAACAGAATCAATAAATCAATATGCCTTCAGAACGGCTGTAAAACCGTTCTATACAAAGTGGAGGCTTTTTGATGCACTCCCGGGAAAGCAGGGTTACCTGCATAAACACTGCTAGGTGTCACGTGGTTACGTTGAGTCACGTGTGTGACGTTGGCGTATTTAGGTACATTCTACAAACAGAACGGTGCTTCTGATTGACGTTTTCTATGTTCCTGATTGAAGCTGCGGTGATCGTGGAAACTTCTTTCTTTTTCACGTTACCGGCCTTTTGATAAGCAGCCAGTTCTTCATCTTATCTATTTTCAGTGGTGGCTGTTTTGCCACGCTTGGAAACCGAGGGTTATTACTCTAACTTCGTTTTCCACTTCCTAGACGGTACGCAAGTCGGAGCTCATTCATCCTTTGATTTGATTCAGAGTCCGGCTGTCTCCCGCGACCACTCGAGGAACGCAAAATTCTGTTCTCTTCAGCGTTACCATCAGAAACGAGTGGCACGGGATATCCAGTTGTTCTACCTTCAAGATCGCTTGCTACTTCCCACTAGTCTTTCACCAGTAGAGGGGAACCTGCTGTATTCCGGGCACTCACAGGTTTATAACAGCAGCTAATATTTTCATTTTATGATTGCAGTAGTGCATTATTTGTTGTGAAACTACCCAAAGGGCATTTGGACTAACTTCAGGGGAGGATTGATTTTGGATTCCAGTGTGAACTGTTTATTTTATTTGTGTGCACTGAACTTGTGGACGCTTTCCTGGGTGCACCAACCCGGCTCTAGTTCGACCCTCGTTCTGTGCTGGATTAGATTTCCTACTAACATTCCTTTCCCTGGTCGTTGGTTCTACTTGTGGATTATTTGACTACAACACTGGATTTTCTTCTATATTCAAGACTCCTGATAAGGTTAGTGGAGATATAGAGAAAGGTAATACAGGAGAACCGTTAGTAGACAGATACTGATTGTGTTGTTTCTTTTACACAGCTTTGTGAGTGTCTTCATTTCATGCCCTTTCCATTGATTCCTCGCTCTGACTGTGTTTACGTATTAGGCATCAATTGAAAGGTTTTCTACCCCGTTACTCTGTCATCTTCCACTTCCCATTGAATCTGTGCAGATAGTAAAGGTTTACCTCTGCAAGTTCCAAATCGCAGACTACCTGTATCCTTTTATGGTCAACCCCAACTTGTATCCTTTTATTTGTCTAGTTGCATGTCTGTTTGCATTTGATTAAGTGGCTGTTCCATGACAGAATCAGAAGCCATAGGAATGGAGGTTGCGGATCCCCTGGAGGTCCTCACACAGATGATAGCTGACTTAAGAAATTAAATGGTTTCTGCTCAAGAGACCTTGTGACACTGCATGGATGTGTTACAGGACGCCATGCGTTCCTCACCCCAAGGAGGTGAAGTCCCTTCAGCCGTTGCCTCAGGTTCTGGTTTAACGATACCTTCACGTAAACCTGTACAGGTGGTTATGCCTACCCAGTTCCCTCTGGCACCTCCTGAGAGGATCACAGGCGATCCCAAGGCATACTATACTTTTGTTAATCAGTGCCGCCTACATTTCCTTTGCCGACCTAATTCATTTCTGTATTTAACCACCAAAGCAGAATTTGTTCTATCACACTTAGGTGGCACAGCCGCTGCATGCACCAATCCGCTATTGGAGTCTAACAGCCCGTTGTTATACGACTGTGATGCATTGTTGGCTGCTATGATCAAGGTGTTTGACAAGCGGTATGCTACTCAAGCCACTGATTTGGAATTATTGAGTCTTCAGCAAGGAAGTCAGCCTTTATTGGCGTATTTAGCCAAATTCAATCAGTTAACTGCTTAAACGAGCTGGCCTGAGGATTAAAAAGTGGCTGTCTTTTACAAGGGTCTGTCTGAAGAACTTAAGACGCTCTCTCCACAGTCCCGGTGGTATCTGCGGGTTTTACGGAACTATTGGATCTCATCCTGCAATAAGATGCTCAGAGGTCTGCCAGAAAAGGAGAGAAAAGACCCAACATGCCGGCTCTGGCTCGCGCAGACACTCCATTGGTTTCCATTAATGATCCCGAACCAATGCAGATCGGGGCCATACATGGCCGTCTTTCGAATGCAGAAATGGAAAACAGGCGAAAAAACAACCTTTGCATGTATTGTGGGTCCGCGGAGCACTTGTTGGTTTCCTGTCCCAAGAAACCGAACAAGCGTCCGGGAAACGCCAAAGCTCGGCATCAGTAGGAGTCCCTGTGCCGAGTCCCAATATGGACTCCTGCTAAAAAATAAAATCCTCTGCTCCAATAGCCATAGCAGTGCGTGGACTTGTGTTTTCAGGACTCCAGAGTTCAAACCCAGGCGATGGTTGATTCAGGTGCTACTAACAGTTACATTGATGTCTCTTTTGTGCAAGCTGCTTCTATATCCACTGTAGCAAAGACTATCCCAGAAACTGTCAATACCGTTGATGGGTCAATTTTGTCCTCTGGGTTGGTCACTGAAGAAACTATTCCAACCAGTGTTTCGGACCCATTTTTGTGTGGGGTTTCCCTCCCCCACTCCCAAGCTTTTCAGAACGTTTTTTGTTGAATTTTTGCTTTTTTAAAATCTCCCCTCCTTTTTTCCCCACCCCATATTTCTGACCCTTTTTTGCATGGGGTGTTTCCCACCAACCCCAACATTTTCACATGGCTCAGTTCAACTCTTTGCAAGTGGTGTTTGCCATGTTTATGCTTTTTTTGGGGTGCATTTCTACTTTTTTAAAACCGTTTGAAATGTTTCGACAGGTTCAGGCTCCTTTTCTCGATGGATCGTTTTCTAGTGCCCAAAGATGGTAGGGATCTGAAACGTAAAGCGCAAGGAGAAGTGGGAACATACACAAGAAATGCAAAAACACGGAAATATGATCACTCTTATTTGGACTTTGGGTTCACATGCATCACAGTCGCTGGGGAAGTGAAGCCGCAGTGTGTGATTTGTGGTGCTACATTAGCAAATGACAGCCTGAAGCCAACAAAATTAAGGCGGCATTTGGAAACCAAACATGCCGATTTAGCAAAAAAGACCAGGGATTTCTTCGTACGGCAGCTGCAAGGCATGAAAAAGCAAAAGGAGACTGTTAAAAGTGTGGCATCTGTACCTGCAAATGCTTTGAAAGCATCTTACCACATTGCGTACTTTCTTGGCAAAAACAAGAAGCCTTTTACAGATGCTGAGAAAGTGATTCTCCCAACCAATCTCGCTGTCAACCGGGTAATGCTTGGTGAAAGTGCAGCAGAGAAATGCAAAAGTATCCCTATGTCAGACACAACAATTTGCCGCCGTATTGCTGACCTGTCCTCTGATATCAGTACAGAATTGGTATTGCGCTTGAAAGACAGCCAGTTCGCCCTACAGTTGGATGAGGCCACTGACATATCAAAAGAAGCTCACTTGATTGCCTATGTGAGGTACGGCCATGGAAAGGAGATGTTGGAGGACTTCTTGTTTTGTAAGCAAATTAAGGGCAGAGCAACTGCACCCGAACTCTTTGAAATTTTAAACAACTTCCTAAATTCCAACTGCCTAAAGTGGGAGGCGTGTGTTGGTATTTGCACGGATGGTGCTCCTTCAATGTGTGGTGCTAGAGCTGGGCTAAAAGCAAAAGTATTGGCAGTAGCTCCACATATTGTGTGGACACACTGCATGATACACCGAGAAGCTTTGGCTGTGCGCAATATGGGGCATGAACTGACACAAGTTTTGACTTCTGTTGTAAAGATCGTAAATTTTATTAAGATGCACCCCACAAGAGCCCGTCTGTTTGCCACCTTATGTGCAGAAATGGGAGCTGACCATGATGCTTTGCTGCTTCACACAGAGGTCAGGTGGCTATCCAGGGGAAAGGTTTTAAATCGCATCTATGAACTCAGAAACGAAGTGAGACACTTTCTCCTGGAGTTAGACCAGACAAAAGCAGAGCCTCTGTGTGATCCACGCTGGCTTATACTGTTGGCTTACCTTGGCGACATCTTTGAAAAGCTAAATTTTCTAAACCTCTCCCTGCAAGGCACAGAAACCACATCATTTGCCATGAATGCAAAAATATCGGCATTCAAGAAGAAGCTGGAGCTTTGGAGGAGGAGGGTTGATATTGGCATAGCCGATGCGTTCCCATTATTAGAAGATGCTCTTGAGGAGACGGAGTATGATCTCTCATGTGTTTCTGAAGTAATTGGAAACCATTTAAATGCTCTCAGAAAAGTACTTTCCTGACGACAATTGCAACATGAATGACTGGGTGGTTCAGCCTTTCCTAGCTGACGTAGGAGCCCATCTCCCAATACAACTCCAGGAGGAACTAATGGAGCTCCAAAGTGACCGCCTAGTAGAGAGCCAATTCAGAAAATTGTCTTTGGGTGCATTTTGGCAACATGTGTCTGCAGAGTATCCAACTTTATCGAAATGTGCTGTCAATGTACTTTTACCTTTCAGCACCTCATACCTGTGCGAAATTGGGTTCTCTGCACTTGCAGCCCTAAAGACAAAATATCGGTCAAAGCTGGAGGTGGAAGAAAGCCTGCGGTTGGCTATTGGAAAAATTGAACCCAATATTGACAGGCTGGCTGGTGAAAGGCAGGCCCACCCTTCACACTAGTTCTCCAGTATGCCACTGTCCAACTTGCAAGTGACAGCATTGACAGTACGTTGTTGTACTTCAGAAACAAATTGTTACAGCACTTGCATAGAAAATGTTACTACAGGACAGCAATATTGGGTGTTTTCGTTTGTGTGAAATAAATACCCAACACTATTTTTAGTCGAGTCCTCTGTATTATAGCAAAATAATCGGAATGCTTTGTTCACAAATATTTGTCCTCATCTGATTTGAATCATTGCAAGCAATGATTTTGAAACAACGTGGTGTGTGGCATGCACTCCTTCGTTGGGGGCATCATTATACTCCAGCGCGCGATAACCGTTCGCAACCGAGTAACATTTTGGAGTACATGTGTATAGGGGGGGCCTGGGCCGGAGAAATTTTTCTTAGGGGGGGCTCGGGGTCAAAAAGTTTGAAGACCACTGAATTAGAGTGATTCAACCAAATGGACATACTGAGGAGATTACTTTTGATGTAATCACAGCACCTCAATACAAATTGATTCTGGGTATCACTTGGCTTGCTCTACACAATCCATTCATTGACTGGACTACTGGGCATATACACTATCCCTCACCATATTGCAATGAACATTGCTTTATGAGTCAAGAGGTGACTAGGGATTCCTCGGTCATGTCCCTTTTGGAGGCAACATCGACCTTAAGGGCTGTTTAACCCAGTAGCATCCAGGTGCCCCATGAATACGAGGAGTTCACTGACGTATTTGATAAAGACATGGCTGAGCATCTAAAACCTCATCGACCTTATGATTGTCCTATTGAACTGTTACCTGGATCCAAAATACCAACGGGTCGAGTGTATTCCTTAACACAACAGGAAGGTGGAGTCCTAAAATAATATATAGACTAAGCTTTAAAGGTGGGATTTATACGTCCCTCACAGTCCCCTGCGGCCTCCCCATTGTTTTTTGTTCCCAAAAAAGAAGGGGATTTGAGGCCCTGTATTGATTACAGGGCACTTAATGCTATAACAGTGAAAAACCAGTACCCATTACCCTTAATCACGGTCCTTTTGGATCAACTGGATGCATCAGTAATATTCACTAAGCTTGATCTTAGAGGGGCATTAAATTTGGTACGTATTCGTGAAGGCGATGAATGGAAAATAGCCTTTAAGACATGATACGGCCTCTACGAGTATCTTGTTATGCCATTCGGCCTATATAATGCCCCGGCCACTTTTCAGTTTTTTAGGAATGACATACTTAGTGACATCCTGGATCAATTTGTGGTCATCTATCTAGACGATATCTTGATATATTCTTCTTCCTATCAAGAACATGTCATTCATGTCTCCAAAGTACTACAAAGACTACGAGAACACAGTTTGTTTGTAAAAGCAGAAAAATGTGTTTTCCATACACAGGAGGTAGAATTTCTGGGGTATAACATCACTAGTACTGGGGTATGAATGAGTGGATCCAAGGTCAAGGCCATCTTGAATTGGCCAATACCCAGAAGTACTAAGGCTCTGCGGTCCTTTTTAGGATTCGCAAACTTTTACTGTCGATTCATCAAGTCATTCTCCCAGACGTTATCCCCCCTGACAGCATTGACCAGTTCCAAAATTGCCTTTTGTTGGAACAAGGAGGCACAGAACTCTTTTGATACCTTGAAGGAAGCTTTTGCCACTGCTCCAGTTCAGCAACACCCCAATATTGATCTTCCATTTATAGTGGAAGAGGATGCCTCCAGTGTCCCAATCAGAGCCATTCTCTCCCAAACATGTCCCGACACTCGGGAGGAACATCCAGTTGCTTTCTTCTCTCGTAAGCGGACACCATATGAACGTAACTAGACAGTCACTGAAAGAGAAATGTTAGCGATCAAAGACGCGCTCTTAGAAAGGCGCCATCATCTTCTAGGGGCTAAATACCCTGCAACAGTTTATTCTGACCATCGTAATTTACAGGCTTTAAAGACATTGAAATGCCTTACCGCGCTACATGGAATGTACGGGGGCTCAACAGTTATTTAAAGAGGAACAAAATTATGTTGTACCTACGTAGGCAAAAGATAGATATTGCACTGCTGCAGGAAACTCACCTTACACGGGAGAGGATGGATAAGATTGCTGGGAAGTGGAAGGGAGTGTTGGTGGGCTCATCATACTCTGCTTATGCGAGGGGATTGCTTATTTGGGTGGCGCCACATGTCCCTTTTCAGCGATTGCAAGTGGTAGCTGAGACAGATGGGAGGATGGGTATACTGAGGGGACAGGTGGAAAATAGGGAGGTAAGCATAGTCAATACGTACGCCCCGAACCAGAACACGGCGGCGTACATTAGAACATTATGTACTAATCTGAGCGCATGTGTGGGAAGCGCGATGAACTGGGGAGGGGACTTTAATTGCGTACTGAACCCAAGGGTAGACAGATCACATGGGAAGATGGATAGACCGGCCCCTGCTGCCAAAGCATTACAGACATTGCTGAGTGACTTTACCCTGGAGGATGCATGCAGAGTGAGACACCCCCAGGAAAGGCAATACTCACATTATTCTGCCCCACAACAGTAATACACAAGGTTGGATTATGTCTTCACTTCACCTGAAATGATAGTGGAGATTACACGAATAGAGTACAAAGCTAGGGTCCTTTCGGACCACTCACCCCTGATTCTCGAATGGCAATACTGCCCCCCGAGAGCGAGGATCCCGACATGGCGTCTACGAGTGGAAGCATTGAGAGATCCCTTCTTTAGGGAGGACTTGAGGGAGGAGATTGTAAATTATTTTGAAACAAATACTGGGAGTGTGGACTCGGCGGGAACACTATTGGAGGCCTTTAAAGTGTGATGAGGAGAGTAGCCATAGCAAAATCTAAGGGTCTACAAGATGGGATTTTAGCAGAACTACAGGAGACGGAGGAGAAACTGGAAGAGGCTTTAAGGGGCGAAGATGATACAGCAGAGAAGTTAGAATTGACACTCAGGCTACAGCAAAAATGTGCAGAATATTGGGACAGATTGTGTAACCTCAATTATAAAAAATATGTAGAGAGACAGCATGCGGGAGGTGATAAACCAGGGAGACTTTTGGCATGGTTATATAAGAGTGAGACCCCCAGAGTCACAATCAGGACTATGGAGAGGGAAGACGGTAGCATAGTAGACACCCAGGAGGGAGTTAATCAAGCATTTGTGGACTATTACATGGCATTATATGGGGACAATGGTGAGAGTAGTCGCGCTATGATGGTAGAAACGCTGGAGGACATAGGGTTGCCAAAGATAAGCGAGGAAGAGAGAGAGTCACTAGATGCACCAATTACCTTAGAAGAACTAGGGGAGGTGGTGAGGCAGTTGTCTACTAGCAAAACCCCGGGGACAGATGGACTCCCATGTGAGTTTTATAAAGTATATATGGAAGAGGTCCTTCCCCCACTGCTAGAAATGAGAGAGGCCATCATAATACCGCTACCCAACCTAATAAGCCTGAGCACAGCTGCGGCTCCTATAGACCCTTGTCGATGCTGAATCAAGACAGTAAGATATTGACTGCTGTCTTAGCAAATAGACTGAAGAACGTTATTGGCAAACTAATACACCCGGATCAAACGGGCTATGTCCCAAATAGAAATATTACCAATAACCACAGACGACTCCAAAGAATTATTGAGAACAGCAGCGAAAATGATGATTAAATGGCAATTGTGTCTTTGGACGCAATTAAGGCCTTTGATTCAGTTAAATGGCCATGGCTGCTTGCGGCCCTGGAGGGCTACGGGTTAGGGCCTAGAAATGTAAGGTGGGCAAAAATATTATATAGCGAACCGCTGGCTAGGGTTAAGACAGGATCTGTGATATCGGGAAGGTGGCAGCTCAGCAGGGGCACCAGGCAGGGATGTCCATGGTCTCCAATGCTCTACATACTGGCCCTGGAACCTCTAGCAATATACTTGAGACAGCAATATGACACCATAGGCATCGAGGTGAAAGGGGAGCGACATTTGATCTCCCTATAAGCAGATGACATGCTACTGTACTTGCGATATCCAGAGGAAAATCTCCAGTACATGCTAGAAGTGATGGAGAGATATGCTGAGTTGTCTGGTATAGCGGTGAACCCCCAGAAGTCCAGCATGTTCCCATTAGGGGGGTACATAGGGATTCCACCGGAGAGATTGCCTGTATTGCAAGTACCATGGGCAGCACATTCCGGTACCTGGGGATAAATATATACCACACTGTGGAAGAGGAGCATAGGTGCAACACAGAAGTAGCCATTAAAAAAATCGAGAAGTGCATGCAATTCTGAGCAAAGCTACCCTTAGCAATGATGGGGCGGGGAGCAATGCTAAAGATGGTGGTTCTATCAAGGCTTTTACACTACTTTGCGAATATACCGTACCTGATTCCTAAGAAGTTCTTCACCAAACTGAACAGTATGTGTAGGGACTTCTTGTGGCATGGCATGCGGAATAGAGTGGCGTTATGGAAGCTACAAAATTTCCATGACAAACGAGGGATAAAATTGCCTAACTATGAGGTGTATTATGTGGCAAGCCAGTTGCAATATGTTGCCAAATGGCTCGCTGATGAGGAGACCTCGGAATCTAGGCTGTTTGGGCGCCACTGTGCACCATTTTACTTGAAAGAGATGATGTGGGTACCCAGGGCGAAAATGATGGGGCACCCTAAAATGATGCTACTAGAGTGGAAGATGTGGCGTAGGGCATGCCAGATGATGGAGAACCCGTCCCCATGCTCTCCGCAGGTACCATTGGTTGCACTAACAGGGGCAGATGTGCAGCTACGAATGATAATCAGGAACCACTGGGAACCGGTTGGGGTGGCAACAATGGGTGACATTTGGCGGGAGGGCTCTAGTATTACTTTTGAGGGGCTGCGGGAAGAAACTGGGTTGCACGAGGACCAGTATATTACATATCATAGAATGGTGCAGAGAATTAAAAGAATATGGCCTGAAACTGTGTTGGAGGAGGAATCAGATGCCACCATAGACATGATCTACGACAGCGGAAAGGGGCCATGAGATTTCCAGAATATATGAAATGTTGATGTTTAAAGTAGGGAAGGAGGTTACGCAGTTGAGACTAGATTGGGAAACGGAAGTTGGATCCCCGATGGAGGACGGGATGTGGGAACGGGCGCAGGGGTATCATAAGAAGTTATCTAGAAATGAAAGACTGAAACAGATTCAACTGTATATAACGCATAGAGCATACATGACACCTTGGAGGATATCGAGATTGGAGAACGCAGGACGGCAAGCATGCCCCAAGTGTGATGAAGAGAACAACGGCATGGTGCATATGTTCTGGTCATGCCCGGTTATAGAACGCTTTTGGAGGGCAGTGAAAGGGAAACTTGAAAAAAAGGGGGTCAAGATTGTAGTGGACGCAATGTGGGCCTGCCTGTTGGGGGGTTCCCAAGATCATAGAAGCTGAAGCATGTGAGTAAACCGAGGGATCTGGCTTATGTGCTTGCAAAAAGGAGAATTACCATGGGATGGAAGACATGCCAAATGTGGAGATGTGGTGGAGCGATTTGCAAAAACGGGCGGAAGCAGAAACCATGTATGGCAAGAAGCGAGTAACACAGGGGGGGAGGAGGAGACTGAGTCCCTGATGGCCTGGAAATTATTGATAGCCGAGCTGTTTGGGTCAATAGGAGACCCGGCAGAACCTGAAGAAGGGGAGATCGTACCACACGATGCTGAAACAGAATGTTTTAAGTAATAGACTTGTTAAGGGGGGTGGGAGAAGGGAAGTAGTGGCCAGAAGTTAAAAAAGTGTAATGAAACTGTTGAAATATGCACTGTTTGTTTGGTTTGTATTGTTTGGTTGTGTTTATAAATCAATAAAAAGCTTTAAAAAAAAGGTCTTAGCGCGCGTCATGCTAGGTGGCAGGCTTTCTTTGCCCAGTTTGATTTTCATATTACCTAACGTCCGTCACACGACATCACCAAAGCCGATGCATTATAACGTATCAACGGTGATATGTTTGAGGGCAGTACAGAGCATTTTCTCCTTTTGGCAAAACATGTTATCTGCAGTTGCTCTGCACAACCTACCCTGAAATGGGAGCTTCAAGAGAGGGTGTCACACAAATCACAAGAGGTATTGAATCTCAACCTAGATCTACACAACGGTCTGCCTTTCATACAAGGGGTTCTGTATCTGCCTACAGAAAGCACACGTACCAGAGCCATGCGATGGGGACATGATTCTGTGATAGCTGCCCATCCAGGTCAGAAGAAAACTATTGAACTACTCAGACGGTCGTGTTGGTGGTCTTCCATAACACGTGATGTAACGGATTATGTTAACTCCTGTTCTGTTTGTGCTCAGTGCAAGACCCGTCCGGGTAAACCAATGGGGTTGCTACAACCGCTACCCGTTCCTCATAAACCCTGGTACATGATTTCTATGGACTTCGTTGTCGACTTGGTACAGGGTTTTGACACAATGTGGGTGGTGGTGGATTATTTTACCAAAGTTGCCCTGTTTATTCTTTGCAAGAGGGTACCTACAGCCTCTGTTCTGGCAGGCCTTTTTCTACGGCACATATTTCGTTTGTTTGGTCTACCTCCTGTCATCATCACGGATAGAGGGTCTCAATTTGCCCCACATTTCTGGAAGGTTCTCACTCCGCTCTCCTCATCGATGATAGGATGTCTAGTTCGTATCATCCACAGATGGACGGGCAAACCGAAAGGACGAATGGTACCATGGAACGATATTTGAGGTGTTTGTGTCTGCAATACCAATCCACTCGGATATCGGTGTTGCCGTCGGCGGAGTTCGCTTACAACAACTCCTTGCATTCATCTATTGGTACAACTCTGTTTTTTGCCCTGTACGGTCAACATCCAAGGTCCATTCCATTGGACCTGGATCTTTCATCGGATAACCCAGCGGCAGCCGTCAATGTAAGGGAGTTGACGATTTTGCACAAGAGGATAAGAAGACAACTTAAAAGGGCTCAACTTATTTCAAAACGGTGTGCAGATGCCAAAAGAGTATCTGCTCTGGAATATCGGATTGGAATGAAGGTTTGGTTATCAGCCAAGAACTTGAGCATCCCGAGAAAAAGGAAACTCCTTCCCTGGTTCATTGGTCCTTTTGTGATTACAGGACTTTTTAATCCTGCAGCTGTCCGTCTCGATTAACCAGCTCGTTGGAGAGTACACCCAGTTTTTCATGTTTCCTTGGTTAAACCGTGCCCTCCGGGTACTCGATTGCCTGTCAGGCCTTTGGCGGTTAAGGTTAAAGGGTCTGAAGAGTATGAGGTGAAAGCCATATTGGAGTTAAAGATGCGTGCGGGCAAACCCTACTATTTGATTGACTGGAAGGGGTACGGTCCCGAAGATCTGTCTTGGGAACCGCTTTCCAACATTCATCCCCCGGTCCTGCTCCGCAAGTTCCATGCCAGGAGGGGTGTGGTGGTTCCTTTGGGGGATGATACTGTCATGCCTATGCCTCTTAGGGCACCTTCCCCTGGTATGAACTTACAACTGTCATTCCTACAACGAAATCAATATGCCTTCAGAACAACAGTAAAACCGTTCTATACAAAGTGGAGGCTTTTTGATGCACTCCCGGGAAAGCGGCGTTACCTGCATAAACACTGCTAGGTGTCATGTGGTTACTTTGAGTCACGTGTGATGTTGGCATATTTAGGTACGTTCTACAAACAGAACGCTGCTTCTGATTGATGTTTTCTACGTTCCTGATAGAAGCTGCGGTGATCGTGGAAACTTCTTTCTTTTTCACGTTACCGGCATTTTGATAAGCAGCCAGTTCTTCATCTCAACTATTTTCAGTGGTTGCTGTTTTGTCATGCTTGGAGACCGAGGGTTATTACTCTAACGTTTTCCACTTCCTACACGGTACGCGAGTCGGAGCTCATTCAGCCTTTGATCTGATTTAGAGTCCGGCTGTCTCCCGCGACCTGTTGTGTTGCGCCCATCCGAGGAACGCAAACTTCTGTTCTCTTCAGCGTTCCCAACAGAAACGAATGGCACGGGATATACAGTTATTCTACCTTCAAGTTCGCTTGCTACTTCCCACTATTCCTGCACCAGTAGAAGGGAACCTGCTGTATTCCGGGCACTCACAGGTTTATAACAGCAGCTATTATTTTCATTTTCTGATTGCAGTAGTGTATTATTTGTTGTGAAACTACACAAAGGGCATTTGGACTAACTTCAAGTGAGGATTTATTTTGGATTCCAGTGTGAACTGTTTATTTTATTTTTGTGCACTGGACTTGTGGACGCTTTCCTGGGTGCACCAACCCAGCTCTAGTTAGACCCTCGTTCGATGCGGGATTAGATTCCTACTAACATTCCTTTCCCTGGTCGTTGGTTCTACTTGTGGATTATTTGACTAAAACACTGGATTTTCTTCTATATTCAAGACTCCCGATAAGGTTAGTGGAGATACAGAAAAAGGTAATACAGGAGAACCATTAGTAGACAGATACTTATTGTGTTGTTTCTTTTACACAGCTTGGTGAGTGTCTTCAATTCATGCCCTTTCCATTGATTCCTCGCTCTGACTGTGTTTACATATCAGGCAGAGGGTGTCATCAATTGAAAGGTTTTCTACCCCGTTACTCTGTCATCTTCCACTTCCCATTGAATCTGTGCAGATAGTAAAGGATTACCTCCACAAGTTCCAAATCGCAGACTACCTGTATCCTTTTATGGTCAACAACTTGTACCCTAGTTGCATGTCTGTTTGCATTTGATTAAGTGGCTGTTCCATTACACCCTTGACTAAGGAAACTCCACCATCCAAATTTAGAGAGACTTGTGCCCTTGAAACAGAAAGACAAGACAGTAAGGAAACATATTCCCCTGCCCATGGTAAAACCTTGTGGGATAATGGAAGCCAGAAGAAGTAGAGGGAAAACCATTCCACCGACCCCACCAACCTATTTTTCTTGAAAAGTGAAAGGACATTTTGCCCAAGCTTGTCCAAAAAACCTACAAGAAGAACAGATGGAACTAAGCTGAAATGATGCGGAAGGATGGAAAGAAGGGAAGAAACGAAAGTAGAACTATCAGAGGAAACACATTTCTTCATATGTAAAAGTGGCTCCTTTCAGACCAGAGAATGAAAGACAGTCAATAACGTATGGGCTACTGTCTTGTTTGACTCCAGTAGTAAACCGACTTCTGTTTGGGCGGACGCTGCCCATTCTAACACCTTAGACTCAAGGGAGACTGTACAGATTACCTGTGTGCATGGTGTTGCCGAGCTCTATCCAAGGATACAGAAGACCTTAGAAGTCTGAGGAGATCCAAAACACCCAAAAGTTGCAGTAGTTAGCGGGCTCTCTGAGGAGGTAATTATTGGTACAGACATCCCTAATGGTCAAGATCTAATTCACTCCTTTCCCACGGACGAAAGCTGATAGACTTACTTCCCGTTGTCCTGCTGGGAGGAGTTTTCTGAGGAAGTGTCTGCTCCAAAATAGATTTGGCAAAAATAAGTCATGACCAAAATCCAAGCAACACTAGGAGAGGGCCTAAATCCAACTGTGGGGGTATGTGACGAATCAAGGGAGATCGTCCCTTCTACCCAAGGGGGAGCCACCCCCTTTGGGACTCAGGAGGTTTGCCTGCCATACTTAACACTCACTAGGGGACAAGGTAAGCAGGATCCATCTGGAGGTGACTCCCCCTTAGGGGACAGGAAAACCCCAGAGAGATATTCAAGCCACTATGCCTCCCACACAGACACGCTTTTATGGGATATGTAGGGGCTAGGTGGTATAATCACTCCATACACTCTTTAATCATGGCTGACTCAGCTTCTGCCCCTTTCTGTGCCCAATCTCCATGTGAGACAGTTGCGAGATAAGTAAACAGGTCCCCTGGAGGAGTGTCCAGGGAAGAACCAATCAGGAGAAAGAGTCTGCAGGTCCTGTAGAGCTTAACCTCAACAAGGAGACCACAGGAATGTCTCAGGTGAGAGAGGGAGGGAGCGCCAGTCTCAGATGCAGCTTTGCTGTGTGCGGAAACTCCCTGGGAGGCATCAAGAAAGGGCACAAAGCCCCACAGAAAGTCACACTGAAGTACTGCCGAGAAGCCACTTAACCGCCTTGCCCGAGCAAGCAGGAGAAGAGACTGACCGAAGCAGAGCCCAAATGAAGAGTCGCATAAGCGGCTCCCCGATGAAACCGGACCCAAGATCCTCTAGGGAAGTACCGCCTACAGCAATAAGGTATGCAGTGGCTCCAGTGAAGAGGAAGGCGGGCAGATGAGCGCGCAAGAGAAGGTAGACCCCCAAAGTGGGGAGAAGCTGACGGATTCCTAAAGTTGGGGGAGAGAAAGCGACAAACACTGTGGGGAAGAAAGCCTGAGAGTGGGGAGAGAGAAGAAATTCCAGGGTGGGGAGTGAGCAAGAAGAAAACCACAATGAGGGGAGAGACAGAAGAAACCCTGGAGTGGGGAGATTGAAGAAAAATAATCCCAGGAGGGTGACTTAGAAGGAATTCCCCAGAGTGGGGCGACAAGGAAGAAACCCAGAGTAGTGAGTGAGAAAGGGGGAAACCCCAGAGTGGGGAGAAAGAAGAACACTATAGTGGAGTGAAAGACGAAACCCCAGAGTGAGGAGCAAGAAGAAAAAAAAGGCCCAGAGTGGGCAATTAGAAGAGCCCCAAAATATGGAGAGACTGAATGAACTCGAGGGGTGGGGAGTAAGAAGGAGAAAGCCCCATAGGTGGGAGAGACTGAAAGAAACCCAGTGGGGAGTAAGTAGAAGAGATGCCCCAGGGGGCAGAGACTCTGAAAGAACTCCTGCATGGGTAGTGAGAAGGAGGAAAACCATGGACTGAGGAGAGAAAGGAAAACATCCCACAGTGAGCAGAAGGAGGAAAGGCCCCGAGTGGAGAGAGAGACTGAAGGAACTCGAGGGTGGAGAGAGAGAGAAGGCGAGAAGCCAAGAGTAGAAAGCGACTGAGAGGACCCAAGAGTGAGGAACAAGAAAGACAGACAATATTCCTGAGGGGAGAAGGACTTGAAGTGATGTGGAGTGGCATGAGACACAAAGAAGCCTGGGCTAAAGGACCTGGGTTACATTTCAGCCATACATAGCTGTATAATTTGAACTATAAAGATAGGCAAAGGCATGTGATAAAAGGGAGAGGGTTGGGGTCGGAAGCAAGATTCCATCCATTCCGGTGGGTAGTTCCTTAGTCTTTTCTTTGTTGTTTTGTGTTTTCTTTTAGTATAATAGGGACAGTGATTATGTTAGAGTAGGTTTCCTGATCAAGGACTTCATTTGATTTAAGACATCTTGACATCCTGATGAGCATCCTTTTACCCTTCTTTGTGACATAATATGGCTTGAACTTGTAGGTAAAGAAAGATTAATTTTGATTTCAGAGAAGAAAATAAAGACCCTTGAACTATGCCTTTGTATCCAAGTACTGCTTCTGACCTATCCCACAGAGCAGAATATGCCCTTTTGAAAATTAAGCAAACATATTTTGAACGGGGGAAAAAATCTGGAAAAATCTTTGCTAAAAAACATAGGCTAAAATAAAATAAAATAGAATTCCTGCAATCAAAAAAAGGGGATGGGTTATCAGCATTTTCAGACTTGGGTCAACTAGAAGAATTTAGGACATTTTATACAAGGCTGTATGCCCTGGAGAATTTGGACCTGGCAAAGAAACATAACTTCTCAAGCATGGGGTCTTGCATGGATTTTTATGCTATGAATATTCAGGCTGGGAATCCTCAGTAAAATAAAGCAGTTTAGCTTTCAGCTTAAAAACGGCATTGTCGCTTGTATAGCCTATTGCTGTCACTTTGGGTCGTACTGCCCCAACCAATGCAACTCGTCCCCCTGATGGCCATCTTCATATTTTTACTGCATGTTTTCATCTTGGGAGTCTTTGAGTTTCGCTCCTTGACTTTCTCGAGTATTTTGCCTATTTTTGATAGTTTGTCATTGTTGTGACTTGTCGGTAGCGGGAGTCTGTTGCTGGTCTCTATCCCACCGTCCGTCGGATCGTTACATCGTGTGAGGTGGCAGACCGAGTTTTGGGGCTAGTACACACACTATGTCATAGGCCGAGAAAAAGAGCCTCTTCAAGCGCTGTTCCAGATGCGGTCAGAAGAACGTCTTCATCAAGGATCGCCACCAAAAGTGCATTTACTGCCTGCACCTGGGCCACAATGTGGAGGGATGCCCCATCTGCCAGTCTTTCTCAAGTCAGACGAGGAAAGATCGCCATCGGAGACTGATCTCATGGCTAGAGGAAGGTAGGGCATCTGACTCAGCGTCTATATGCAGTCATGCCTCTGCCTGGGTTAGCAGGCCCAAAGGGTGTACTTCCTCAGGCAAAAGGTCAAGATCCTTTGAGGACACTTTCAAGGGGAAGGTATCTAAAAAGGCAGAGTCGTTGCACGCTCCGACTTCCTCGTCGACGAGCACCACGGCTGCAGCGTCTCAGTCGTCTGGATCAGCAACGGGCATGAAGGGAACCACCGTCTTTGGAGAGCCGGAGTTCGTCCACTACATCGCCGTCAACCCCGTCGACAAAACATTGTTCATCGGCATCAGCAGCGTCATCGTCGACGACCGCAAAGACTTCAACAACAAGATCAAAACCGTTGTCATCAATGAAGACTCCGTCGACGAGATCGTCGACGACACCGTCCACCTGGGTGGTGGTACCATTTTTTGTCACATCGACAGGCTCATCGATGACTGCAGGCACCATCTCAATGGTCACGATGACTATTTCCGGGTAGCATTGCATTCCAAAGCCTCCGTCAGTCCAGGCTGGGTCAGTTCAACCCACACTGCCTTCTCCAGGTGCGCTTGTGCTAGGCACCTTTCCAACAGGATCCGGCAGAGAGAGAGCGGCACCTCCAGATGTCTCTTTTCTACCAAAGCCCACAAGGGCCACTCAACTGCCTGCCATCCCTGTGGGGCCTACCAGGGCCGTGTCTCTAGCTCCTGGCTCCGCTCCTGACATCCTGTCAGAGGAGGAAGAGGTATTTGAAGATGTTGGCTCACACCCTATGGAGGGTGGTGTTGGCCTGCTTCCATAGCCAGCCCCACGGCCTGCACAACCACTACAGCCTGCTCGCCCTATGAGCCACTGGCCTTATGCATCAATTATGATGTCTTATGCTCCGAGGGATCCATTGCCAAGAGATGTTTCTTTGGGCAGTTTGTCAAGACTCTGGTCTCTGAGATTCAGCAAAGACTACCGCCTGTGGCTTCTGGTACTCCTGTAGTTCTGGGCCTGGCTGGCCAGTCCACCAAAACCGTCTCAGCCCCATATGCCACCACATCATCCAGTGCCTGCAACCCCGCAGCCACCTCCTGTTTCACCGCTGTCTATTGTGGAGGAGTTGGTCCTCACAGGAACGGACACTGGTACTGACACTAACCCGGATACAGACATTACCCAGGGTACAGATGAGTTTCAGGACTACAAACCTTGCAGATGGTGAGCCGCCATATGTAGACCTGCCATCTATAGGGACACGGCCCAACAGCCCTGCTGCCCTCCTGCCCTCCTATCCCCTGGATGAAGTGGATCTTTTCAGGCGATTATCTCCCGAGCGGCCATGCTCTTCAACCCAGTCCCAGAGGAAAAGAAGAAGGGATTCCTTCACCAGCGCAGTGAATCCTCCAGGAAGACCGTCTCAATCCCGCTTCTGGATAACATCTGGGAGGACGGGCTGCTAGTGAAAGGAGACACTGGAGAAAAAATATAGGGTGCCGGATACAGCTCCTAAATGTCTCTGAGGCCATCCCACACCGGACTATGTAGTCTTGGCTGCTGCGATGAAGAAGTTGCCTAATCCTTCATCCTCTTGCTCAATCCCACCTGACCTGAAGGGAAGGAAGTTGGATGCAGCACTATTTTTTATTTTTATTTATTTTTTACTATATATGTTTGGAAAAATTGTTGTAAAATGCACCTTTTACGCAGATTTGTAAAGAATTGAAATACCCTTCCAAACTTTGTAGCTCACTAAGTATGCATGCTCACAAAGTGGCTTACATCGTTATTCAGTTGAGCACATGGAAAATAAAATGCGCATGAAATCTAACCATTCCCGCACTTAGGGAAAAATAATTAGAGGAAACATTGCTCAAGATGCCCTGTTCCTGGGTGTCAGGGTTGTCTTGTCCGGGGTCACTCTGTAGGAGCATTGGGAATTCATTTGTTTCTGATTGGGAAGGTTATTTATGTGTTCATCTTCATTTTCCTGTTTGGGCCTTAACAATTCTATTTAGACTGTGGATTCTTGCTCAAGTCAAAATAGAGCGGCCAGTCAATTATGGGCTGCAATGTCCTCAAGGTCAGTTGGAAACTCAGCTAACTGCCTTTCATTGTCCATGCTGCAGCAGAGTAGGTTATGTTCCAGGATTTAGGCCCTAATCCAAAGGCCTAGCTAATTTTTCGGTGTTTGCTGCTGTGGAACTCACTGGTGGAGAGAAAAACTACAGATAAAGACAAGCTGAGAATATCTGACCACAGAACTGAGCTAGGTGAAAAAGTCAAGTAATTTTAAAAGGATCATTTTAACTGTGAACTTTCTTCATCTATTATCTGAACTGTGTATTATTTGAAAACTAAAACAAGCTGTGTAGAGAACCGTAAAGTAATTTTTGTTTGTTTGACTAGGATATTCTTTGGGAGCAACGCACTTGTAATTTATTCAGAAAGCACTCAGAATGTCAAGCTGTGCGTACATTTTATTAAGCTGCGCATCGGCTGAGTAATGTCAAGGGATCGAGTTATTTTCTCGTCAGCGGAAGTACTATACAAGGCTGTGGACTTAACAGCTGTTTATCAAAGGTTGTGTATTATGCGTGACACATTTTTTCTTCAGACAATGTAACAATATTTATTAGGTTACCGTTAATGCCGGCATCCTTTTTATTTCATCAGGGGTAAAGACCGTGGGCCTCATTACACGTTGTGCGGTAAAAATCGCAAATTACCGGCATGGCGTTATTAACATGTCTGTCCTTGCAAGAGGGCGCTAATAGCGTACCATTACGAGTACGCGGACAAGAGCATAGCACCATGCCGGTAATGACCCCACCGCCATGCCGCTAAAGACCCCAAAAAGACCCTTACCGGCACCGATGAAAGCGCAGATAGCACTTCCGACCTCCAGCAACATGCAAACAGCGGTCACAGCAATTAGCGGTAACCGTTAAAAAGCGGAACCGGAAATAGCATCATCACACAGGAACGGGAAGGAGCACGGCGGCCATCTTTAAAAACACAATCCATTGCCATCCTCTGCCCCCTGGACCTGTATTGAGTAGTTTGCAATTGGAAATCCACAGGGACACCCTCGCCATGCCTAAGGCCGTTAAAAAAAACACCGACCGGCAGCACAAGGAAAAGTTCACAACGGAGGAGCTTATAATGCTCACACAGACCCTTGCTGCTAATGCCGTTGTGGTATTTTCGAGCGACATGCGTCGGGAGACCCTTATCCGAAAGAAGGCAATCTGGGCAGAGGTTGCCTGGAAAGTTAGTGCAGTGGGCACCACCACCCGCAATGTCCGTGAGTGTAGAAAGCGGTGGGATGATCTCCGCCTCCAGGTCAGAAGCATCCTGTCTGCGAACCACAACATAGCCACAGCAGGTGGATCTGATTCGCCGATTAAATTAAAGGAGTGGGAAGAGACCTGTGCCAACCTGATTGGAGTGGAATCAATAGAGGGAGTCGGGACAATGGAGTATGGCGTGGCAACCACTGCAGATGGAGGTGAGTATACACATGAAAGTATGCACTGTGAATCTTCAGGACCCCCACAAATTTGAGCCCAGAATCACCTCATGGATGCCCAAACATCCACAGATGCATACAACCCTGGCCATGTCAGTGTCAAACCCAAACACACACACATGCACACATCACCAGAGACAAGTGCCACACACAACCATGCATGGATGAGCCACTGAACAGACACATCACCTGCATCCTTACCAATGAAGTCCAAATGCCCACAACTGCATTATTGACGTATCCTGCATTAAGTACATAGAACCGTAACCAATGCCATCCCCCTCTTTGCCCCTGACAGGCTCACATACAGACAGTGAGGATACTGGCACTACAACTCAGGCACCCCCTGCGAGTAAGGCCACAGGACACAGAGGACACCCCCACGACATCAAGGGGCAAAGGGAGAAGAGTCCCCATGCAGAGTGGCAAACATCGGTGGAGCGCCACTGCCAAGATGCAACTGTCCACACCAGCAACAACGGCCCCACCTCCTGAGGTGAACCCACCACCACAGATCCCAGCCACGGAGGGCCCACCCTCAGCTGCAACTAGTTCCACAGGAGAGGCGGCAGCCACAGCGCCACTCTCAGATGTTGAGGATACGACAGATTTCCACATGGAGATGCACACCCCGACCCCCCCGGAACACCCGAGGCATCACCACAGCAGACACCTGGGTCCAGTGTCCCTGGCGAGGACAACATGGGAGCTTTCTGTAGCCCACCGGTGGCTTCACCAGTTGTCCTGGTTGCATCGGAAGGCGCAGCAGCCACACCACCAGAAGGCAACAGTGCCCTTGACCTGGCCAGCATCAGCCAGCGCCAAGAGGACATAACTGTGCTGGTTGGGCAGCAAGTGGAGGAGGCTGCACGTCTCAGGGCGGAGATTACAGAGACAGCCAGGCACTCCAGGGAGGCAATGGAGGCCTGTACCAACAGGGTGTGGGGAGATTGTCCAATTTAGGGAGGTCCTCACGCGGATAGTGGACGCAATGGACCGCCAGTTACCACCACCACCAGGACAGTCAGCCACTTCCTCATCCGCCAGTTCGAGGCAGACAAGCCCCCTCCGCCGCTCCACACGCACCACCAGGCGCACGTCTAGCCAGCTTCCTAATGCCGCTGGTGGCAATGGCGAATAGGGGCTGCATGGTCAAGCTTCCACGTGCATAGCTGGCCAACTACATTGTGCCAGACACATAAGGGACTGTTGTGGGGGGTGGGGAGAAGGGTGTTTTTGGACTGTTGGTGGGGGGTGGGGGAAGGGTGTTTTTGGACTGTTGTGGGGGTGTGGGGAAGGGTGTTTTTGGACTGTTGTGGGGGGTGGGGGGAAGGGTGTTTTTGGACTGTTGTTGGGGGTGGGGGGAAGGGTGGTGGGATGTTTGGGGACATGCACTTTTACATCTTTACATTTCTTAATACACTGGTGTTTGATCTATACACAGGCTTGGACTTCTTCATTGTGTATGTGTACTTTATTTGCGACAGGGTCCATTGTGCGCTTCCTAACAGACACCAGTGCATTACTACCCATATCCATTCCTACAAAAAGAAAACATGTAACTCAGAATATTTGGTTGATCAGATGCTGTCTCACAGCACGTCCCTCCTGGCCATCCCATCTTGCATGACATGCATCCCCGTCAACTCCGTCCTCATCACCATCATCATCCTCATCAGGTGCTTCTATTTCTACGTCGGGGGGCAGTGGCACATTCCGTCTGATAAACATATTGTGCAGCATGACACATGCCATGGTGATCTTGGCCACCTTCTCATGGCCATAGAGGAGAGCGCCACCTGACCTGCTAATGCACCTAAACCGTGTCTTCAAAAGGCCAAAAGTCTGCTTGATAACGACGCGGGTACGGGTATGTGGACGATTGTAGTCCTCTTCGTGCCTGTTCTGTGGGTTCCGTACAGGGGTAAGGAGCCACCTCTTCAGGGGATAGCCGGCATCACCTGTATGGGGGGGACGAATGGGGTCTGGTTACTGTTCAACTCAAGAGCAGCCTGTTCATTTCACACAAATTGACTTTGCATTGTGATTGAAGTCCACAATTAACAGCATGCATGCAGACGATCTGTGTGACTGCAATGTGCAAAGTTGAGCTCCACCGTGCAAGTGAACATGCCCCATTAATGCCTCCAACAGTAATTGACATGTCGTGGGTGAGGCCAGGTTTTACGTGTCCCTGGGCCCAGGCAGAATTGGTACCACACTGCTATTGTACTGCCATTCAAACATTTATGTTGCCATGCTGGAAGGCACCACTTCAGTGGTGCTATAGGTGCGTGGTACAATGCTATGGGTAGGGGTGATCCCTTTGCATGCATTCAAGGGCACATTGCATTATTGTGGTTGTGCTGCGCTGATTCTGTATGACTATCTTGACGGCATGTAGGAGATTTGTGTATTTTGTGGTGTTGAATGTTGTGCAATGTGGATGTGGATGGATGTTTAATGTTTCTAGACCTAGATTGTTCTCTATGTTGTGTAGCTTATACTTGCATGTCGGTTCATCTCAGGTACATTGCAGCCTTCCCAGATGGACATTGGCGTACATCTGTATGTGCATTTGTCCTACGGACGACAAGCTACACCCAGTTGGAGTATGTATCTCTCCCCCCCAATCACACCCAGTTGGAGTATGTATCTCTTCCCCCACAATCACACCCAGTTGGAGTATGTATCTCCCCCCCCCAATCACACCCAGTTGGAGTATGTATCTCTCCCCCCAATCGCACCCAGTTGAAGTATGTATCCCCCCCCCAATCACACCCTGTTGGAGTATGTATCTCCCCCCCCCAATCACACCCAGTTGAAGTATGTATCTCCCCCCCAATCACACCCAGTTGGAGTATGTATCTCTCCCCCCCAATCACACCCAGTTGGAGTATGTATCTCCCCCCCAATCACACCCATTTGGAGTATGTATCTCCCCCCACCCCAATCACACTGCCATGTGCTTACCCTGCTACTCACCAAGTAGCCACGAACGTTGTCCGGCTTGTCGCTCCATGTAGCGTGGGATGGTTGAGATCCGCAGGACAATGGATTCATGGGTTGATCCGGGGAAACGGGCACAACAATGCGTGATTATCTTGTTGGCGTCACATACCATTTGGACATTGATGGAGTGGAATTGCTTCCTGTTTCGGTAGACAACTTCATTGTGATGTGGGACCACCAATTCCACATGGGTACAGTCGATGGCCCCAATGCAACTTGGGATGCCTGCCAGTGAATAGAAGCCAACTTTGGTGTTCGCAATCTCCTGGGCAGTCCGTGGCATGAATATGTGTTCAGGTGCATGCCTCAGGAGGGCATCGAGTACCTGATTCAGCGTGCGTGAGAATACTGGTTGTGAGATGCCATGCATGTGTCCCACTGTATGCTGGTAGGTACCTGTGGCCAGGAAGTGGAGCACAATCACCACCTTTAGTAGAGGGGGGATGGCAGTTCTGATGTCTACTAGGCTCACAATGTCATCATGTATCATGTCCACGATGCTGGTGATGGTATTCCGGTCCAGACGGTACAGGGTGTGTATCTGCTCAGGTGTTAGGTTAAATGGACTGGCTCTGATCCTGGGGATTGGTGGCTCCCTCTGTGGTATGACTAGGTGCCGTGGTGGTGCTTGCTGTGCCTGTCTTGCCCTCCTCCTGCGTCTCCTCTGTGCTGCCTGTTGTTGTTGCTGCTGCACTGCAATCATGCCCTCCAGCTCATGTAATGCTGCTAGTATTGGGACCATCTTGGTGTGGGAAGGGGTGTGTGCTCCCTTTGTGCTGCCACAGTCTCCATTGCCTCCACCTGTGCTGATTGTGTCCACCTGTGGCAGGTGGGAACACTGCTCAGTTCTCTTAACGGGTGGTTCGCAATGCCGGTATTAGCGCCACGGCGGTAAGGGATTTTGGGTCCCTTACCATGCCGCTATTGGCATGTCCGCTTGGCTTGTGATGGTGGCGTAATTTACGGGATGGTGGGTCACGTGCACGCGGACTGGCCGCTATTAGTGGCACCGTACTTAGCGGTGCCGCTAATAGCGGTGAGCTGGGTCGTAATTGGCATGGGAATTTAACTTTACCGGTATTCCATTACCGGTAAGGTTAAATCCCTAACGCCTACCGTGTAACCGTGTAATGAGGCCCCGTATTGGGGAGTTTCATCAGACTTCGGTGAAGTCCGTTTCATTTAAGTAGTTTGTTGCGCGGCCGCGATCACATTAACCATTTCGCTGCATACTCACTCTCAGTGCAGAGCTCAGGCGCAGCTCGCTGACCTAAGTCAGTTTCCTTTGTTTTTTCAGTGCACGGTAACTCGGAAGATTCAACGCAAATATTTCCAAACGAGGCTAAACGTTCTGAACTAAATCTTGGCATGAACTCTCATTCAGAGCTCCCAGGCAGAAAACACCTTATAACTTACTTTTTGTGTGTTCTTTTTAGCGCGCAGCGACTTTTTCTTGCTTCCGTGGAGACAGGAGACAGCACAGCTCATCAGAAACAACGTTAAATACAAGTTTATTCAATATCCAGGGTTGGGATATTAAACTCAGTAAAATCTAGCTCAGTTGAAGAATAACGTTTCTAAAGTAAAACAAGGCAATTGCAGAAAAGTATCTGCGTAATCAGCTTCAAAACTAGACTGCAACAGTGGCAAGCATACAAGTTTTGGAAACACTGTTTAAAACATTCATCAAGGAAGCAGAACAAGTTTTTGAACTACTATTTTAAAAAAGAATCAGTCAATACCGCTAAAGGCCTACACAGTGAAGTCTATGCAATTGTTTACATTCCTCAAGGCCATCCGCTGAGGGAGAACAGGTAAAACAAGACAAGTTTTACACGTGAAACTCTATAATCCTGCATGCATGTTGATTAAAGAGGATTGCATTGTAGGTCTTCTATTCCGCTAGAGATTTCCAGAGGGCACGTACCAGAGAATCTGTTCCAGTTTTTTACGTTATCCACTTACCCTTTCCTCCAGGGGTATTAAGTGCTTAGCTGGAGTGCCTCACACTTTTGTGAGTCTGTCGGGGTTCAGGCACTCCCATGGACATCATTTCAAGACCCAGCCGGACACTGGGAGCCCGTTTCAACACAGTATCGTGTTTGACGACCCCTTCAGAGGAAAGGATAAAGACCATCCTAGGGAAGGTCCAATGTCTGTTGTCAACCAGCATTGCTACTATCCGGTGTAAGGTAGGCATGGTATTAACAGTAAGACAGACACAAGTGACGAAAGTTCAAGGGTGTTTATTGAACTTTCACAAGGGTGAGATAAACGCCTATCTAAACCTAAATCTACAGATGGGAGCAAGATACGACCATCAAATAATAATAATGCAGTCCTAGTGGAGTCTTGTCAAATTAAAAAGAACCTATACTAAAACACTTATTGGTAATCCTTACTACTAATTTACAAATAATGTGGGGTGAGGTTCATGAAAAAGAAAGAAGTGTTCACAAAATGATAAGTCAAGATGATTGGTCCGTTGGCCTCCCTTCCCTGCATTTTCAGCACAGAGCAAGGCAGTTCACTCGAGCCAAGCACACACTCTGGCTTCCGCGGCACAAGGATACAGTTCTATTGTCACAGATCAGGACCACCTGTGTCCAAGTCTCTTTGCTTCTTGCAAGTCTCTTGACTCAGAGGGCATGGTGTACATAAAACAATACACAAACGTTCTTTTCCCTGGATCCCCTCAGCCGGGCCCAGATCCCTTTCAAAACCAAAGTTCAACGTTGGATCCCCTCTTCCGGGATCAGATCCCCTTCAAAACAGTAGTTCAAAATATCCGCCCTCACATCTCGCAGGGAGCTCCACTCAGGACCTTTGCACATCAGGAGACGGTCACGGCTGACGACTCACTGGAAGGTTTGGACGTCCACAAGGTATGGCTATATGCAGAGGTCTATGGCTCCCAGAGGAGAAGGCGTTGCATATCAACGTCCTAAAACTGCAGGCAGTTTTCTGGGCTCTCAAGTCTTTCAGCCTCAGCTCTTTGGAAGGGTGGTCAGGGTCTTCACGCAAGAAGCACGGCGAGACGAGGTTGCCCGTCCTCTCTCTGGAGGCACAGAACCTGTGGTGCTGGGTCATTGCTCACTGGATGTTCCAGGTCCCGTTCCACCTGGCAGGTGTTCAAAACACCATTGCAGACTCTCTCAGCAGGGAACTGCGGTCCTGCCACGAGTGGGATCTCCAGCAAGCTAAAGGCTCTTGGATCTTCAGCAAACGGGGCAACCTCAGATCGACCTGTTCACTACAGCGATCAACACCAAGTGCCAGAGGTTTGCCAGTAGAATCCCTCAGGCAATGAGTCTGGGAGACAGTTTCTCGATCCCCTGAGAAGGCTGATTCCTGTTCGCATTCCCACATATACCATTGATGCTACTCGTAATCAATACACTCAAACTGTGCCGCTCCAAAATGATTCCCATTGCACCGTCATGGCCCAGGTAGATCCGGTACCCAGATTTCCTGCTACTCTCGGTAGCTCCAGCATTCAGACTGCCTCTTCTCCCAGACCTGCTCTCCAGAGAAGGAGGATCCATCCGGCACCACGACACAGCATCTCTGAGCCTGGTGGCCTGACTCCTGCAGTCCTAGAGTTTGGACACTACTTGTTGCCCTTGGAATAGAAGAACATTCTGACTAAGGCCAGGGCTCCACCTACACTTGTCTTTTTGAAGCACGAGTGGACGCGTTTTACAGTATGGTGTTGGTCAAAGAAGAACTCTCCATGGTGCGTTACAGTGCCACAGCTGCTTCATTACTTGCTCTCACTTGCCAGGGCTGGCCTCGTATGTGCATTGATCAAGGTACAACCATGCTGGGGGTTCAGGGGGCACTCGTGAGCTTGTGACAAAGATGGCCGCTGCTAGCTGAGCTCCTTGGTACGAAACTGCATAGGGGAGACCGCCTATGTGATACACTGAATGCACCAAAGACTTTTTATGAGGCACATAGTCTGTAGTGCCCCGGTTATCTGCTGGATGACTTTGGTCTGTCTTGGTGGCCGTACGGGACGTTGGAGGGAGTGTAGCCTTGCGGCCTGGAGGAGCGGCTGGCTCTGTCTCCAGGGACGTGCAGTGCTAGACTGTGCCGCGGAGCACGACTACACCGACATCTGATGGAGAGACTGCGTTGACCATCTGGCTAGGCCGACTTGCGGGTGCGGCGGGGGCTGTGCGTTGCGATGCCCCGCTCCATCGACTCTGGACTCTGTGGGGACCATGAGCCTGTGGTTATCTTCAGAGTAGGCGTGGGGTGTCCCCCCCCTATAGTACGCCAGGAACCCCCTGAACAAAGGGACGACCTGGTTGGATATTGCAGCAACTGATGTAAAAGCTACATGTGTGGAGATGACCTGCCTCCCTCGGGTGCTTCCCGGTTTGTAATCATGCTTGGAGTGGGGGCGACTGTCTCTGTGGTTGGGAAGTGGAGCAGAGGCTAATGAGGGTTGGAGGATCTGTCCTGACAGTTGTGTCTCTCTATCTGGAATACTGGCTGCTGGGGGAGCACTGAGAGGGGAGACCGGGGGTGCACGGTAGAGTTATACTTGAGACTTATACAACAGGACCTGCTGCCTGATGCGCATACTGCACTTCATACTCTACTGTTGGCCCATTGATGCATTGTGGGGAAACTTAATTAGTTTGAGCACCTGCTTCCGGTTTGAAGGATTACTGGGGGTTGGCTGCCTGGACCCTCCTGGTGGATGTTGGGGCCCCGATAGGGAACTGTGCTATGTATATGTGGAGTGCGAGTGTATTTTTTTACCCCTGCAGAGACAGTTGCTACGTCTGGGAGCTTGTTTACTGTGGGGGGCGCCGCTACCTGACTATTGGGGACCATTGGATGGGATTTTGCTGCGTCACCTGGTGCTACCCTACACGTTGTGGCCATACTATTTAAAGCATCTCTTACATGACGAACTAGTCCCGCTTGCGGTTCTCTCACAAGGAGTGCCTGACTGCTGGTGGAGAAAGGTTGTTGTCACCCCGATTTGCCCCGGAGAAGCAGGGCTCCACCTGCCCGGGGGATGTGGCATCTACTGTGGCCAACTTCAGACCTGAGCTTAGTGCTAGCCGAGATGCAGAGTGGATTTGCTTCCATCAATTCCAAACTTGACGGCAAGGCATATAAGGTTGATCGCATGCAAGACCGTATAAAGAAAGTAGCCTGATCTCCGAGGCAGAGCATAGGGTGGGAGTACTCGAGGACACTGGCTTTGAGGTGACACAGGCGATTCACACTCTGCAGAGGGAGGTCAAATAGATAAACGAGAAGAATGAGGACCTGGAGGTGAGTTCTCGCATAAACAATATAGGGGGGGTGGGGATTCCTGAGACGGTGCTGCAGCAGAACATGGAGATCTTTATGGAGAAATGTATTCAGAAGGTTCTGGGCCCCCCCCCCAGCTGTCGTCTCACTTTATGGTGGAGAGGGCACACAGAGTGTTGCAGCAGGTACCCAGACCAGGTCAGAATCCTCTGCCGGTCATAGCTCACCTGTTGAATTATGGGGATTGGATTGTGATACTTCGCAGGGCTCGGGTTCTTGGCAATCTGCAGTATGAAGAAGCGCGAGTCTCATTCTATCCTGACTTTACTCAGTCAGTCCACAGGGCTCATCTCTCCTTTTTTAAGCTTTTGGAAGAGACCCATTTGATGGGCACAAAGAATGAGGGGGTTGCTAGATCCTGGGGTCCTAACAGATATTATGCATCCTATTCTACTTATTCTGCTGGGGTCATGATAATGTCCCATAGATCACTGAGGTTACGACTGGTGGAGAAGGTCGTAGACCCGAAAGGTAGATTTGTAATTGTGTCAGGTATTTTGGCCCACGTCCCAGTTACTTTTGTAAGTATATATAGTCCCAATGTGGATGATTCCTTGTTCTTCGACACGCACGTATCCAGCTGCTATAAGTATATGCATACCAGTATTATATGGGCCGGGGACCTTAATGTAGTTTTAGATGGGACAAAAGACAGATCGGTGGGGAATGCTCAGCCCCTTTCGCACTCAGCATGTGGGGTACGGAAGAGCATGACTGAGTTACAACTGTTAGATGTGTGGTGGATACTGCACCCCGAGGACAGGGAATATTCTTTTTATTCATCGGTCCATAACACGTTCTCACAGATAGATTATGCCCCGGCGGGTCCAATCTTGGTGCGAATGACAGTGGAATGCTCTCTTCTCCCTGGGATGTTATCAAACCACTCGCCTTTTTTTAGGTCATTAGATCTGGGCCAGGAGGGGGTGCCTAGATCCTTCTGGCGGTTTAAGGCTGCAGATTTAACTGATATAGGGTTTTGGAGAGAGGTGTTAGATACAGTCCTGTCGTATGACAACTTGGGAACTGTGCACACAATGACCACCATATGGGAAGCTTTTAAGGTAGTCTTGCGGGATAAGTGCATGTCGCTGGAGTTTGGTGTGTTGAAGACGATCAGGCGGCAGTTATGGGAACTGGAGATTAAGGGCTGTGAATTCAGGTTAGGGAAAGCTAGTGATGCAGATACTAGGGCATTGTTGAGAGGGGCGTTGTATCATTTCTGTGCAGAGGATGATCGTGAGATGAAGTATCTGGTGTGCCCGGTAATGGCTCGTCGATAGGAGGAGAGGCCTGAGTGACCTTTGGCTACGATGTTCCAGCAGGAGGGGGTCGTTTGGATATAGTGGTCGTGCGCACTGCAGATGGGCGCAAGGTGGTTGAGCCGGATTGTATTTTGGATACCTTTAGCACATACTACAAGCAGCTTTATGCGTTGCGGGGAGTGGTGGGCGAGGATGAACTGGGGAGGTTTCTGCTGGAATGCTTCCTAGCCGACCGTAAACCAAGAAGTGGCGGCACTAGCTGTGCCGTTCACGAAAGATGTTATTTTGGCGGCCATTAGGGTATTGCCCACTGTAAAGGCACTTGGCACTGATGGTATAACGGCAGAATTTTACATAGTTTGGGTTGGAGGTTGCTGGATATTTGCTAGATGCCTGGGAGGAGGCGATGGGCTCAGGTCTGCTCCTTCCTATGTGATGTGAGGCTGTGGTGACTCTGATATTAAAGTCTGGGAAGGAACCCCAGGACTGTGCTTCAAACGGTCTGATATAGGCCAAAACCTAGCATTCAAATTGTATACAGCAATTTTAAACGAATCACACAATTAAAACTGTGGGGGTGGGGAGAAAGCTGATATTATAATACGGTTTTCCTAGTTCCACATTTCAGATCTCTTTTTACAACAGATCAATCGTTCATTTATGAATTGGAAAACCAAGAACAACAACACACATTCCTTCCTGAAATGAAACGCCCAGTTAATCCCTATCAACGTTGGTGACACTTTATATTGCATATATATTTCTGATATTCTGTGTCCATAGTCTGAAACCGCCATTTCCTCACTTCTGGTGTGGCCTTCGAAAGCTGCAAGAGGTATTGGGCTTTAGGGAGCAGAAAACAAAGAGGTTATAAAACTTAAAGCAGTTAACACCACCAGCCTGGGAGGCATTTTGCTAGTAGTTGCTGCTCTCCCGACAACATCACCAGCAGGCCAGAGCAGCTGATAGATGTCGCTAGAATTCTGGGACATTACTTTTATTTGTTAGCACTGCTCAATCTCCTCTCCTGCAGGAAACCCGTAGGAGTAGTTATATGTTTAGGGTGTTGAAAGACATGTAAAAAAAAAATGTTTTAAAAAGTAGTTTCATGTTAGAGCAAAAATTAAAAGAAAAAATTCATGGCTTGAATCTGCAATAAATGTCACTCTCTACTAATTTGGCAAGTAACAGTGGATGTATTCCAACAGTGCATGCACAATGTTGTAGGGCATTGTACCGGTTCTAATCTTAAATATTAAAATGATCAATTTCCTGCCTCTGTTATGTATCTGTGCACTTCAGGGTCTCTAGAATTGTGCACACTCATGTAAAGGAAGGATATGGTTTAAGGGGTACATTCCTTTTCTTTGCTGCACTTGTACAATTGGCTAATCATAATCTGTCCAGCCCCAGGTAGAATGGAGGCCATTGCATCTTTTTCTTTCTGAAGATAATCGGTTTAGATAACTTTCTTTCAGGCTTGGACAGACCTATAGGGCAATGCCTGAAACAAAAACGCAAAATAATAGTGTGGGGCAGTTTTTTTGGCCCATGTGGGCCAGTTTCACAAGTTACTTCACCAGATGGCTAGTAGTTCTGACCAGTGTTATTGAATAAATATTCTTTAAAATGCACAATTTGCATCAAATTTGATCAAACCCCCCCCCCTTGGGTACTACTTAAACAGTCTGTCACAAAAGGAATGAATTGCCATTTGCAACTGTGAGCCACTTTTTCATTGGTGCCCGAGACAATTTTATGCCCCAGTCCAAACCTGCTTTCCATAGATAGATACACACCCACAAATGTTGCGACAATGAGTGTGCTCAAAATAAAAATGTTTTAAACCATGTAACACCTAAAACACGTGCCAACAGTGCTGTAAAAGGACCTGGAATAGACAAGTTCAGCCCGCCATGGTTCAATGTGAGACCCCCTTGAATTCCTTCCTAATACGCTTTCCCCATGTGGTGCATTAACTGTACAGTTACCTGCATTCAGAGTCTTCCCTTCATGAAATATTACCAGACCTTTGTTTTGCACACATAAATACATCACAGATGAAATTACGCTAGAAACGTAAGTTCACAGACCTGGCCAGCAAAGGATGTTAAACTCACTGTACTTACGTTATATAGCGCAGTCACCCTGCAAGAATGAAGGAGAGGGGGAGCAACACCACGGGAGGACCACCGCCCGCATCCTGTCATTGAAGCAGAATACACCAAGCTGCATATAATATAACGCGTGTACGTGGACTCTTCTCTGACAACAAAATATGTACTGACAAGTGGGGAGGCATATGTGTGAAGTGGGAACACATTTAAAAAAAAATGCTGCAGGCTGGAGCAGTGCGTCAGTGCCTTGCCATATGTCAACTTTTTCACCAGCTCGGCTGACCATGCTCACTCCTTGCTTTGGAGTGCCAGCAAAGACATTCCAAGAAATGCGTTCTCATATATCTTTTATGGAATGCACACTGAAATATGCTGCTCCATGAAAATATGCCGCCCTAGGCGTCGACCTAGAATGCCTAATTGGAAATACGTCCCTGCACTCAATACTATGCATAACATATTACAGAATGCATCCAACCAAAAATATATATATTTTTGCCAAAAAGAAAGTTGGTCCAACAGTCCAGAGTTCTGGTCTTTCCCCAGTTCATATGCAGTTCTCTTTTCCTCTTAACCCACACTGAGTCCTATGCAATAACTTTCTGTAAATCATAAATGCTTTCTCTTCTGCTCAGTTTTTCACGTTCTCTCCAATTGCTGGTTGCTTAAGTGTTCAGGAGCAAATTAGTCAATAGAAACCCGCAGGTCTGGATAAGAGGTTAGTTGTGAGTTCAATCAGTTTTCCAAAGTTAACTAATAATATCCAGGTATACTGGTCTAAGACACTTGACCTGTCAGTTCTACAAATCTGAATGAAAGATTTCTGTTACAACATTTTACCCATTGTGGAGAATCCTGTGGATCCGCCACTAAAACCCGGCCTTAAGGCTCTTCCCAGGTGGCCAGGAGAGGGCAGATGCTTTCTGATCCCAATCCTGGTAGTGGTGTATGTGGGAGGATCACCTGAGTGGAGACAAGGCCCAGGGTAGTGGCGAGAGTTTGCAGGGTGACACATGGTGCGGTTCCTTGTATAGTTCTAAGGGCATTCCAAGAGAGGTTATAGCTTGTTGCCATTCAAATGAATTTCCACCTAATGTCAAAACTAAGATAACCAAAACTATGCGAAAAAGGTCTAAAACTGTCATATCCCGAAGACCATTCTTTATTCTCCCTAAGTGTTCACTTTCAAATGTATACCAAAAGGGATCATGAAAATGTGGCCCTTCCTATTTCATCTATATTTAAAAGTGTTACGTCCTATAGGCCTTCTTCTAAAACCATTGAGGAAAGTGACTTTAAAAAAAGTTTATTTATTGAATATTTACAAGGCAAATGGTGTTTCCAGGCGCCACAAGATAAAAGAAAGAGGGGGGGGGGGCAGGAGAGATAAATAACAATAACAGACTTTATGCCTTGTGACATTCAGATCGTGCAAGTGCAGTAACGAGAAGTGCAAAAAGTGGGGCAATGTGGGGGTTACTGAATGTTGAAAGGGGTAGAGGGGGCTCAGGGACTAGGCAAGTGCTGAGGGGTGACCAGGATGGGTAAGTGCCTGGGGGTGCCGTGGGTGAGGACCACAGACTAAATGCGAAGACTAGGTGAACCAGAATCAGGAGGGGAATGCCCAACCAACCAGGTTAGTCAGGGCGGGGGGACAGGAGGGGCACTGCTGATATGGTGGAGTGCTGGTAAAGACTGGTCAATGGTTGCTAAATCCATTAAGGCATGGGGAAACCAACATTCCCTGAAATGGACTACATGTCCCGTAAACCCTCAGGGACTGTGACTAAGAAGAAGAGGGATAAAGAGGCATGCAGAGGTAGAGAACAAGCAGGCAAGCCAAATAACCTAAGGCAAGATCAGGCAATCAAGATTGAGATTCTGCACCTAAAACCAATTAACTCACCTGAGAGGCATAACACGCTGCTGTAGGAGGGAGTCACAGAGAGAAGCAGGAGCAGGAAGATTGGCAGCAGCAGTAGGAGAAGAAACAGAACTGGAGTCTGGCAGTTCACAAGGAAGTGTGACCACGGAAGGGATGCTGGAGCAAAGAACAAGCAGATTTCACCTGCAGGCTCTGAATTGGTCCTATGCTCACAAACCCTGTCTGGTTGTGCCTGCATTGGATGAGACTGGAGAATGATGTCAGCCTTTCCAGGTGCGCTGAATGGTTGTGAACGCAGAGCTGAAGTCATTGTTAAAGAAGAATGCTGTCCTCGTAAAAGGGAACGCAAGTAGCAAGTTAAAGTTTACCATCAAGAAGCAATCACATGTTCCTAAATTTCAGTTTGAAGTGATCCTTAACTCTTGTAACATCCTACATTCAAGTGTTGCAGAAGTTGTTGAACTCAGAAGTAGAACAAGCTTTGCCCAAGCAAGTAGACAGAACCTTCCAAAGAGGAAACCAGCCAAAGTAAGAACTGAAGCTCGTCGTTTTGAAGTTGTTGAAGCTCAAGCTACCCCAGGGTCCTCTGATACAAGGGTGACAAAGTAATATCACACTGGGAGAGTGGCATTGCAACATTGGGATAAACCCAGGAGACACAGAGATGCATATGAAGCTGTGGAATTGAGCTGGATGCTTGTAATAATAAATAATTACGCATCTGTAAAGCTGACACTGTGGCAGTTAGAAGCTGAAGCAGATTCTATGGTAGCTACAAGACTCAAAGTAAAGGCAAAGAGAAAAGGAAGTTGTCATAAGGAGAGCCACTTGAAAGAAGCATCCTGACAAATTCCATAGACGACGCTGCCGAAAGTAAATTGGTATTAAAGTGGAAGTGGCATTTGTGTTTCTGAACATTATCCAGGATTACCATTGGTGCTTTTCACCTTTAAAAGAAGAAACTGCTGCCTGTGGAATTTTGTTGGAGTGACTTTTTATTTCTTTGGAACTTTTCAAGAACTTATCTGAGACTTTGTTTTTTCCTTAGAAGAAATCGATTTTGGACATTTTTGGGGGAGCAGAATCTGCCCAGAACAAGTAGAAGTTAACCAAGACCTTAATTGATGGTAATTTTTCATTTATGTTAGTGTTGCTTTAATTTGATTGTTTGGTTGTTTAGTTTGAGGGTTAGTTTTGTGTATGCTACTATGTGTTACCTTAGATCTTAGAATAGGTAGGGAACCCTGCTGGGAAGCAGGAGCGGAAGTCCCAGGCCCTATGGCGATTTAGAATGTGGAAATTGTAGAAAGAGACGGTGTAGGGGCGCTAGGAGAATGGAGGGATGAGGGGGGTCACACATAGAAGCTGGACTGCAGTGAAAATGTACTGAATTTTGGTATTTTTATTGCGTGTACAATGAACCTCCACTTAAGAAGTTAGATGCCATCTTGAAATTGAGGTCTAGTGCCATATCTATGTCAGTACGCTTACATCCGGTCTCGAGGATTAGAAGGGTGTGCGTGCGTATTCTGCTCGTAGCCCTGACAGCCCTGCAGAAGGATAATTCCCTGAAGACACACAGTTCTTTATTGTGCCTTATCACTAGTGCATGTAACCCAGATGTAATGGGCCCTGCAAGGCCAAGAGAGGGTCGGAATGGATCTTTGAAGAACTATCCCACGAGAAGAGGGTGGGTGAGTTCAGAACTCTAAGTTATAGCATCTGAAGACCTCCGACCTCAGCACATAAACATTTTAGTGCACTGACCAGTCCAAGACCCTTGCCACGAAAATGTAAAATGGCCAATCGATAAGGAAGATCAGAGCACAAGGATGGGCACCCCCCACCACCGGTTCATGTGATTTGTGCTGCGAGGTGCCAGGGGAGAAGGTAACAAATTTAAACTGCGGATGGGAAAGTTATGGGGGCACCACCATGTCTTGGATTGAAGCAGGGGTTCATGTCGTTCTGAGATGTTATCATGACCCCGAAAGTAGCCACTTTGCTCATGTCACTGGTACCAGGTGCACCTCAGGGCTATGAACTACTGACTTGTGTAACCAAATTGCCAATTAGAGTCTCTGTATTCGATGACGAAAGAAGATGCCCACGTGGAAGAAGATAGGCAGAAGATGCTGGGACCAATCGCCTGGCATCCCGTATGGAACATGTTATATGTGTTTAGGGTCGCACCATCCAGCTACCAGGATTTGTGACCCATGTGATGTATGCAACTTGTGATGCTGTGTACCTTTATAATCCATTGTTCATGCTGTTTTTGGGAGAGCGCTTCGTGGCAACACAGTTATTTGTTGGCATGTACTTGTACTTTTGTCCGAATAAAACTTTGTTCTCCTTGTAAGAGGTGTGCTGGGCCTTTTTCCCTAAGTGTTTTTTTTTCTTCAGGTGTAAGTGTTGAGAGGTGTATCTACAAATTGGTGACCCAGACGTGATTTCAGTGGCCCCCGCAAAGAGGGAGGATTCCTGGCCGCACATCCGCAGGGGCCACTCCTATCTTCAGCAACCAGTCCCCAGTGCGCAACCCATAATGGTGTACAGGAACCGTTTTGACAGAATTCCTGTCTACTCTTTGGAGCGGGCGCAGCTCCTAGGATTGTGCAGACTGTTAATGGGACCCCATGATTGAGGAACTCGAGTGAACATGCAGGTGTAAGTACACCTCTTGGGGGAAAAAACAATGCAGGAGGATGCTGAGAGGAAATGGAAGAAATCAAGAAAAAGGTGTGTGGGTTTGTGTGCTGTGAAGGGGAAGGGGCGAGAGAGCATGGTGGACTTGAGAAAAGATAAGAGAATACAGAAATAGGGGATCCGTATAATTAGTGGCCTTGAATTTGTGTGCCCAATATATTTCAGGTGGGGGAATAAGACGAAGTAGTGGTTGTTATTTTAGTTTGTTGTTTTAGCTTGTTGTTTTAGTGTTTTAAATTATATTGTGCAGTATGGGGGAGGCCAAGCGAGGGCCTGTGGAAGAAGTGGTGTGGGTGTGTGTTGAGTGAGTGAGAGAGAAGTGGGTGTGGATAGGGGCGAAAAGGGAGTGGAAGTGAAGGACTCGTAGGAATGCTCAAGATGAATTATATGTTGTGTATGGTGTGACATGTTTGCATATGAAGTTGTTAACATGGGGGTAGCTACACCATTAGAATACATGTGTAATGCATTGCCTTTGTATAAGGATAACATTGAGAAATATCATAAGCAATGGGCCGTGGAGACACAAGGGGAATGTTCCCCCCATGGCCAGAGCAGGGTACAAACAATAGAGGGATACTAGAAGACATGTACTCATTTTTGGCTGCTAGATATAAAGGCAAAAAGCTCCAAAGGAGGAAAGAGATTTTGGAATGATGGAAAATGGTGGAGGACATAGAGGACAATGATGAGTGTAAATCCCAGTGTGACAACAGCCCGACCCCAAGCGTAGTTAAAACAGCAGTATCTGAGGAAAAACCATTGCCTCCGCCCCCAGTATGATGCTACCCAACCCTTCCCGCCACAGGATATACTAATCTGACTTAAGTGCCCCGCCTGCCACACCACCACCCCATCTGTGTTACCACCCGATACCGAACGAATACCAACACTGCTGTACCAATAGATACCAAACCACAGAAGGAGTTAGAAGAGCAGCTTTAAAGACAGCACAAATGGAATTGGCGCAGTTGAGGGACCTCAGTGAAGGAAGTTTGTTATTGGGGTATGGCCTAGACTAATGGAGGACCAGAGACATTTTGTTTGGATTAGATAGTACTGTAATCAAGGATGTTCATATCGAAAAGGAGAAGGACAAGAGTGATGAACGAGGGATGGGGAGCGTAGATTACTCAACAGTGGGGTCGGATGGAGACACAAAGAGGGAGTTGCGGGAGGATGATTGGGACACGGTGGATGAATTAGAGAATAAACTGGAGTTGCTGGCAATTACCCCACAGGTAGAACACTTGTGGGGTCTGCAGTTGAGGGACAGATTTGGTGGTGGGCAGCAGTGGCAAGGAAAAAGGCAAGTGACAGCAAGAAGGGTAGAAGGAGAGTGGGTACACAATTGCCATTATTGCATAAAGGCCCCGGGAGGGCTGAGAATGTGCCTTTGGCTCAGATGGACGAAAACAACCAGAGTAAAGCACTCCCGCCCCTCACTGCAGGTGCTGTGAAATGGATATATGCTTTTGAAAAACAAACAACTGGTATCCCTTTAGCAGTGGGAGATATAAAAATCTTTCTTGTAGCAATTGAGGGGGATCAGGTAAGAGCTGTTTGTGTTAAGGCTGGATACCCAGGAATAAAGATAGATGGTGATGTACATGATGGGGTGCACTTTAATGACATAGAGCACAGGTGTGGGCTGCACCTCGGCAGGGTTACCCTCCTACACTGGATTTGCAGTCCATGATGCAGAATACAATGGGGGATGATGAAGACCCCAACCAATACATTTTTAAGGTACAGAAGATGTGGAGGCAGAAACGGAGGAACAGTGGGACCGATCAGTTCTGCTTTTCTATTTTGTTATCAAAAGAGGATTGACCAAGGAAGTGAAGAAAGTTCTTCAAAAGATTGTGGGAATAGAAGCGAAAGGGTGGACCAAGATACAGACTATAATTATACATCACTGTTAGCGGATCAAAGAAAGAAAAGGAAACGGCACAACGTTTGCAGGCTGAGAAAGCCAAACCAGTACAGAAAGAATTGACACATAGCAGTTGAGGTGGCAGTTGTAGCAGTTACTCAAATGGATTCGGCAGAGCAGGCAGCAGTGCAAACTGACGCAAGAATAGCAGCGTTTTGGCCAGGCAGAGGGAAAAGGAATGGTGGGTCTCAGTCACAGTCCCTGAGAGGTACCAATGATGCCAGCATCAGGGAAGAGGGTGGTTTCAGGGAGGAAGGGGGGTAGAGGTGAATTTGGCAGAATGGGGCAGAGAGGTACCAGTTCAGTGTTAGAGATGCGGAAGATGGGTCATTTGCGAGGGAATGTAGGAGCAGGATGGGAGCGGGATACAACCCGTAAACTCCTGTGGTCCCAACACCACAGTAGCATCACCTTCCGGCGCCCCTAATGCCCATGTCGATACCATATGAGATACACCAAGCGTGTGCACAGCTGCCACCGTGATCCCCTCAGGCACAGTTGCCTGCCCCGCCCACTGCATCCCAACACAATCTGCGCTGCCAGGCCAATCACACAGCATCCACATTCCTCAAAGCAATGCTGTTCCTAATGGGACAGTGCAACCATATCGAGGAGTAAGTGTCATCAGAGGCAAACCTTTCACTTTCCCAGGTACAAATACATATCCTGATTAGGACAGCCACAGAAAGCTCTTGCGTGCCCAGTACTGTCCGTGACTACCCACCCAGATGAGGAACCCTTCGTGGGCGCTGAGATTGGAAATAAACAATTAATCTTTATAGTTGACACGGGAGCCACTAAATCATGCATTAGTGAAGTAAACCTCTCATTATCAGGTGGAACATTCGACACGCAAGGCTTCTGTGGGGCTATGGCAATGGTTCCTTTCACAGAAGATGTATCCATCAAAATAGGAGTCAAAGTGGTGCGTGCACCTTTACTATATTCGGAAACCTCACCATTAAATTTGCTAGGGCGTGATATCTTAAGCAAATTGAACATGGCCATCGCCAGGGAATAGTATGTGCTACCCCAGGAATGTGTGCCCTGAGAGGAATGATGATAATACATGCCAGGGGAGGTGAGGTGGTGGTCCGCGGCTTTCCTGTTCACCCCAATATGTTTGTTTATGGGATCACAGTTTTGCTAAACACAGTGGCCCAGATTGGAAAAGTGTGTTGGAGGCTACCGTCTGATTTAATTTTTAGACCCATTGTATCCCCGGAGCTTATGGCAGGGACAATAACTTCACTGGACTTGCTGGGGTTGGTGGTGTCAGAGAAAAGTATTATGGTAGTTGGAACTGACTCAGATGGGTGTAAATGGCGCACCGTGTTGTGTATTGAGCCCACAGTACGCTTGAGAGAAGTTACAGATGCAGACCTGTTTGATGGGGATATAGTGCGGGCCATTTGCATACCCTGTGAGATAATGGTGTAATGTTGTAAAGTACAGTGTTCTATGATGCCCTGGTAGCAGAGCCCTCTTTTACTGAAAATGACTTGGCGCAAGTTCCTAAGAGGTTATGGACAACCAGTGCTCGCGATATAGGGCTGTTAAAGGGAGTGGCACCCGTTCGAATCACACTCAAACCTGGTGCAGTGTTGCCCTGGGTGAGACAATACCCACTGTCCAAAGAAGCAAGGGAGGGAATAAGAGATACAATTTCTGCACTCCCAGATCAAGGGATTATTGTGCCCTCCAGCTCCCCATGTAACTCGGCTATATACCCGACAGAAAAGGTGAAGGGGTCAAGTTGGATAATTATCCAAGATCTCCACCCCTTGAATGACATTGTACCGGAAGAATTTCCGATGTTTCCTAACCCCGCAACCATTTTGGGTAGCATCCCAAAGCAAGCAACGCATGGGAAACATACAGGTGCACAGCACTATTATTCAATATGTGCATGACTTTCTGGTATGCAGTGACAATGAACAACAATGCCGAAGGGATTCTGTCACACTCTTGCAGCTGTTAGCATATAAGTGGTACAAAGTAGATAAGGCCAAGTTACAATACTGCCTACAGGAAGTTATTTACTTGGGACAATTGATATCCGTACATGATAAGCAAATAATACCAGAACGCGCTGTATCAGTGTGCGGTGCTCCCCAGCCAAAAACTGTCAAAGAAATGCAGAGGTTCATCGGGTTGTGTAATTAGTGCATAGCATGGATCCTAGATTATTGTACGTACACTAGTACTCACTCAAAAAAGCACTATGGGCCACAAGCCATTGGCCTATTACAGCAGAGTGCTAGACTCAGTAATGCAGGGACAGTTCCCTTGTGAGCAGGCACTTGCTGCTGCTGCATTCACAATAGAAAATAGCGCCACAGTCACCATGGGGTGTTTTGTAACACTGTACGTAGAGCATGCAGTATTTGCCATTTTAGAGCGCTCTAAATAAATGTGAATCACACAGCGGGCATCTGCATACAAGGTAATTTTATCCAGCACAAATATTGACATGGTACAATGTAAAACAGTAAACCCTACTACTTTTCTGACAGAACTGCTCACTGAGGAAGACATTGCTAGGCAATACTGTGTGACATTTGAGAGGGAGGAGGAAGACATACCCAAAGCAAAAGAAAGCCCGCTTCAGGCGGGAGAAATACTCTTTGTTGACGGTTCAGCAACTATTGACCAGGGGAAATGCCAGAGACATACGGGTGCAGCAGTTGTCTGGCTAGTGGATGGTGAGTACCAGACATTGGTAAAAAAAAAGGCTGCCCATGCATTATTCAGCAGAAGCAGCAGAGCTCATAGCGCTTATTGAAGCGCTCCATGCCTCCCAGAGGTGCCGGATCACCATTTATTCTGATTCGGCGTATGTAACGACAATGGTGCACCCTGGACTTGGAGGTGGAAAAGGAGAGGGTTTAGGAGGGCTGACGTGTCCCCGGTTCAACATACAACACTATTGGATAAACTGATCAAAGCCCTTTCCGAGCCCTCCACAATGGCAGTGGTTAACTGCGATGTCTAAACTAATGACAGAAGAAGTTTCACTTGGCAACGCCGCTGCGGATGCAGTGGCCAAGTAGGCTTCTTATCTCCAAGTGCCTCTTATCTCTGAGTATCCAGTGATAGCACAGAGACGAGAGCTGTTGCCAGCACCATACACTTCACTTCCAATAGAACACATTTTTGAATTACAAGGCAGGGCCCCACGGGAGGAGAAGGAATTATGGCATAAAAGAGGTTGTCCACAATCCCCCACTGATTTTTTGTGGCGACAAGAAAGCACAGGGAAAGTTGTCATGACGCATGGACTGTTGCTGGTCGCCTTCGACCAGCTGTTCACCCGTCTCATGTGTCAAAGCAACATATTGCTGCAGATATACAGGATGCCTGGTTTGTCCCCAACCTATAGGAAGTTCTTACTAAAACAGTGATAAATTGCATCACATGCTAGACTTACAGCACTGGACGCACCCTGAGAATTATACGACGTGCACTGCCTCGGCCTACTGGGCCATTCCGGGAGCTCCACATAGATTACGCTAATATGGGAGAGCGGTGCAATGGGAGCAAGTGCATGATTGTCGTGGTGTGTCCCTTCTCCTGGTGGGTCGAGGCAGGTCCGTGTGCACATCCAGACGCTAAATGTGCTGTCACATTTTTTGTAAGAGAGGCGTTTCCTAGTTGAGGTGCATGTGATGTGCAGCGGTCAGATAATGGCACCCATTTCTTTAACAAACTCTGTTTAAAGAAGTGACTGCTGTGAGACAGACATGATACCAAGAGAAACGACACAGACAGCGTAACTGTAGTTTCAACAACTTTATTAAGATTCAGGATGGTGTAACACCTAACTAACCCGGTACTATGGTGGGATTTCCCTTCCTAACTAAACTAAGGAAAGTCTATCTCAGGAAGTCCACAAGCAAAACTCTGTCTGTGTCAAAACCCTGTGCTGTCCTCACAACTATAACAAAACTAGTGGGGTAATGCTCTCAACCAAAATCATTGTTCCAAAACCAAAATGTTCAATGAATGTCAATTAAGATTTCCATGAAGTTAAAGTTCTCCAATTAAAGTTTAACACAGTTCCAAAACAGTTGTTTTTCAACAAGGACTGCACCAACTCTGAAGTTACCTTTTCGTAGATTTGTAACTATCACAGTTCGCATCAAAATGAAGATTCAGGGGTCTCCCTTCCACAAGTTCAAATACAGTAGAAAAGTTCACACAATGCTGTTGTCTCGGGACTCACTTCCCTAAGACAAAGATTCTCCAGACTTTAGCTCTCAGGGTTCCCTTCCCCAAGAGTCACTCTCATAATAGTTTCTTCACACATTTTCAGAAAACACAGGGTCTGCTTGACCCCTTACCAAAACTTCACAACTCTTGACACTTGTCAACCCTTTTGTGGCTCTTGGTCTAGATGCAGTTGTTGGACCGCACAGTCCACCTTTGGAGGTCACACAAAGCTGATGTTCAATGGTTTACAAGTTCAAATATTTCTTGAGGTGTTCCTTTGGCAAGAAAGTAGCAGGATTCAATTTCAATTGGGTGGGCTACGTCAGCGCTTTTTGCCAAAGTCAGTAAAGATTCACATGATGGACTCAGTAGCCCTGTTTCCCACATTCAACCTTAAAGTCAAAGCCTCAGAGTGTTTCAGACATTCACTTTTTAAGATTTTTAAATGGTGGCTCATAATTAAAAACTTGCTGTGTTACTTTCAATATATTGAATATATATTCAATATATTGATCCTGCTTAGTTTCGGTATTCAATCAATGTTCATTAATTGTTAATCTGTTCAATAGATTGTTTCCTTTCACTTCAGCATTCGATATATGCTTTTTCAGTATTGCATTACAGTTCATTACTCACTGGAGTTCATCAGCTGCTTCAGGACCTTTGTAGTGCTTCTCCGACACTCCCATTATCTTGCAGCTTATTCTGGTGGCTCCTGCGGCTTCATCCTCTCTTTCTCTCGGGAAGCGGGGATGCTCATGAAGGCGAGCCTTACTTACACGGTGCACGGCTTCTCTCTCGCATGTTCTTGCTCTTGCTCTTGCTTTTGCCAGCACCTCTGTCACTGGCATTCACACGTGGACCTCGTCCTCGGGGCTGCGCATTCACCAGCAGCTCCTGCTGCCAGTTCCACATCTGAGAGGTTCCCGGGCTCTGGGAAACTGCAGCGCCCAGCTCCTCTGGGTCCTACAAGTCTTCAAGGCCTCGTTCCAGTGTCTTGGCTCCTCCTACACCACCACAGCTGCCTCTCCTTATGAGTCTCCTGCTATTCACAGTCCTGCTCCTGCCCTTGCCTCTTCCTTCACTTCTGCTCGCACCTTTTACACACTCCCTGATTATCAATGGGCTGTAGGTGATCCGATCACCCTCAATTGCCTGACCTTGCCAATAAGTATTAAAGTGACCTGTCTGACTCTGTTGGCTAGATCCTCTCTTCTTCGTCACAGTACCAAAGTGGATTTCGCAGTGGGTATTCTGCATTACTCCTAGTTCCCTATTCTTCTTCTTAGTACTAACATGGTTTTTGTAAGTGTTAAGGGAATAAGATTGACAATAGCCAATAAAGGCTAAAGGAGGGTAGGGTAGATTACTGTCAGTAAAGGGAGGATACCATATCTCGCCATCAGGTACCCTCTTTCCACCCTCGCTTGTCCGCCCCCAGATTTGGGATCCAAGAGCGATGACCCTTCCCTGGCCACCTGACCAGAGGATCCCAGGGAAGCAGATATGAAGATACCCTCATGTTTCTCACACCACGTTGTTAGGCATCAAGCATCAGATGTGCACAATTTACCACCCCAGGCCAACAGGATTGCAGAGAGGATCAATGGATTGCTGAATGCAAAGTTATCTAAGATGTTTGCTACCCTAAAAAGGAACTGGGTGCATTGTCTTCCTCTTACTTTATTCAGTTTATGCATGCAGCCCTGTAAGGATCATTACTTATCACCACATGAGGTGGTAACAGGCCGCACGATGCATACGCCTCTATCACCTGTCAGAAAGGCCTCTGATGCTCACAGTGCTGTGTCCATTCTGGGTCAGGAATTTAAAGACCATTTAACTGTTTTGACTAGATCAATCAAATTTATTTTTCAACAGATAGCACCACGGCGGTCTGAAGAAACAACCAGCGCTGCAACTACTTTGTCGGCATCAAAGTCTCTTGAATTGTTTACGGGTGATCTCGTTTTCATCAGCAACTTTGTGCGCAGGTGGAGTGAACCAAGATACCTCTAAATTTGCGCCACATGGAGTATACACAAGGATAGATTATGTTTTTGTGGGGCGGGAACTAACACACTGTATCAGGTATGCTGACTATAAACAGAGAGTTTTATCAGATCATGCTCCGCTTAGTTTACAATGGCAATACATGCCCCTCAGGGCCCTGATACCCACATGGAGGTTCAGAAGGGAATCACTTAGAGATCCCTTATTTAAAGAAAGTATCAAAGATAGTATTAGAGAATACGTATCGCACAATCTGGGCAGTGTATCCAGGGCTGGAACCTTCTGGAAAGCACTGAAGGTGGTAGTCAGAGGAGCAGCCATAGTGGGATCCAGCAGTATCCAGACAACCAAAAATAGGGAATTGTCCTCAGTGGAGGAACAGCTGAGGAAACTAGATTAATCTCCAGACCAGGAGCCCAACAGAAATGCAAAGATGGGGGAGTTAAAACAGAAATGTATGGACTGCTGGTAGAGACTGGGCAAACATAGTTTTGCTAAGTATACAGAAAGACAACACACAGAAGGTGATAAGCCTGGAAGAATGCTGGCATGGTTATACAAGAACAAATCACAACAGAGCCCACTACACTCGATAGGCACAGAACAGGGAGGAGTATGCCAAACTCAGAATGGGGTTAATGACGCGTTTTGTGAATTTTATCAGCATTTGTAACGAGACGGATCCCCGACATCAGGTACCCACTAGGACGAGGTTTTAAACGTAATTGAGATCCCAGTGCTGAGTCAGGGCGAAATGGGTAGTCTAGAGGCACCTATCACCTTTGAAGATATACAAAATACAATCATGGGATTACCAAAAGAAAGACCCCAGGCTCAGACGGGCTGTCTAGCTAATTCTATGAAGAATATGTACAAGAATTAGCCCCCCACTTGCTTCGCACATTTAATGATTCTTATGAAGAGGGGGTCCTTCTGCTTAGTCTGAGAGAATCCATAATTATACTCCTCCTGAAACCCCATAAAACCCTGTTGGAATGTAGCTCTTACAGGCCCCTCTCATTGCTTATCAGGATAACAAAATACAAAATTCCATTCTGGCGACTAGGATAAAAACCGTGATAACTATGTTAGTGCACCCAGATCAGACGGGCTATGTCCCAGGCCGACGTATGACTTGGAACTTGCAGAGATTTCACCATGTGTTTTATAGGACAGCATCCTGGGGATCCTGTGTGCCATAGCTACATTGGACGCAGTTAAGCAAATGAAATTGGACTGGCTCTACGCAACACTGGGTAGATTCGGTTTTGGGCAGACTTTTATTAAATGGGTCCAATTGGTGTACATTAGGCGATGGCAAGGGTCAAAACAGGTAGGCATATTTCAGAGGCATTGGAACTAGAAAAGGGAACACGACAGGGATGTCCGTTATCACCGTTATTGTATGTCTTAGCTATGGAACCAATTGCCCAGTATCTCAGGACAGAATATATGGAAGCAGGGATCGAAATAGATGGTGCCAGACATTTACTATCATTACATGCTCTCAATACTCTCTTATGCATTCAGAATCCGGAGGATACTTTGGAAATGCTAATAGAAGCTATGGCACTGTTTGCAACGGTGTCAGGGATCACAATTAGCATGGACAAGTCAGCGTTATTTCCGATAGCGGGACTTAGAGAGAGTAATAGAAATTAACTGCCTGTGCAAGCCCTGCAGTGGAAAGTGCATATGTTCCGCTATCTGAGGATTAACATGTATCATGACCCAGCGGAAGAGCACAAGCGTAACATGCTACACGCTTTAGAAGGTGTCAAGAGCTCTATGAAGTTCGGGGCCAAATTACCCCTTTCAGTGATGGGTAGGGCAGCGCTACTGAAGATGGTAGTTCTGCCTAGACTGCTTCATTACTTTGTGAATGTCCCATTTGATATACCTAAATCCTTTTTTAAGACCTTACAGAGTATCTGTAGAGGCATCATGTGGCGATACGGGCGGAACAGGATATCATTAGCAACACTATACAGGCCATACACGGAGGGGGGCGTCAGGGACCCACATTTTGAGCTGTACTACATAGCAGGGCAGTTACAATTCGTAGTGGATTGGCTTTCAGATGACCCCACCCCAGACACAAGGATGCTGCAACTCACTGGGCAAAACCACAAGTATAAAGAGTTGGTGTGGCTCAGGAAGCCTTGTTTTGGACGATGATCACACTTAGTGTCCTTAGGCGTGAAGGTATGGGACAGGGCCATGGCAGCGATGGGGCTGAAGGACCCAATTTCGACACAGATTCTTCTGGTCTCAGTACTATCTTACCAGATGCAAGCTATGGTAGGGGTTTGTAAGGATTTATATGGGGATTTTATTGCCAGCATGCAATATGCAGCATGGAAATGCAGCCAGGCCCAGTTTTTCAAACTGCAGGTATTATTTTTAAAAGCAATTAGTCTGTGGGAAGTATGCAATATCTAAATGCAGCCATTTTCAAAATAGATGCACAATAGTTGCACAGCAGTTTTCAGTAACAGCCAGTGCACATTTTTATAAATTGGATGTTTTCATGTGTGCAAACTGTATTAGAAATACATAACTAATTAACCTTGTACTGACTGCATTACTAATATACTAATTTCAACCTATAACATTATAATGCAGTTTTGTGCAGAATGAAATGCATTCTATGTTTTTACATGCACAGTTTGAAATTCACTTTATTTTCTATGAAGAGATGCACACTCAGTTTATCTGAGAGTTTTCTTTTTTTCTCTTGGAGAGCTGAAATATGCACTAGCAGGAGAGAAAAACAGAAACAGTTGCTTTACAGCTGAAATTGTCATTGTCTTGAAAAACAAGGACTGGTACAGGGCACATTCTTTTATTCTGATTGGTAGGGATTGTAGGTGGATGATCCACATCAACAGAGGGCTGACCTAGAGCTTTCTTATTGAATGATCAGGGAGAAGGATTCAGATCGTGCTGGGACAGAGAGACAGACAGTGCTATATCTGATGGACTCCATGTGGGTGTGAGTGCTAGCTACAAACCTAAACAGCTGGCATCTCCCCACACATGCAAAGGAGTTTGGAACTGGGTCTGCAAAGCGGCGAGGTCGTACGAGAATTTCAGACATCACTGGCCTTGGTGAGTTAGTGCCAAGTGAGGAAAATAGAATGATGAATGTGAGTTGTTACAATTTATTGGCAGTGCAGGGAGTTAAAAAAAGAAAAATACTGCATGTTTATTTCTCTCTACGTTTGAAGTGCTTAAAATCAAATTCGTATTTTCTTGCAATATGCTTGTTTGTTCTGTTCTATTTTATATTTTGTAGGTGATGCTGTGATATCATGTGGTAAGATGTATTGCTGTTTATAATTGTTATGATAATAGAGAGTGTACAAAAAAACAAAGGCTGGGATTTTGGTGTCATTCATGTGTCTGTGGATCATTTCTATACAGGGGAATCACAGGGGTTTGATGTTCATACCAGAGCGGTAATGCATTTACCAATTTATAACTGTAGCTAAAATAGCAAGCAAGGAAAATGAATAAATACCTGCAAGGTAGGAAGGTGTGCATAAGTGTTGTGAGTGATTCCTTCTTTGCATGCTGAAAAAGAAGGCAGTGTCAGATGAGACACATAGATTACTGGATGTACATAAACCAGTAATATCAGCCACAAACCATAGATGGCGTTCTGAATAAACTCATTGGGTTCTCTGAAGTGTAATAAGTTTTCGGGTTCTCTACAGGCGACCAAAAGACATTCTAATAGGGAGGAAGGTTTGTTTTATGATGGGGCTGTAGTATAAAAACCATGCTTACCACTATACCACAAAACTAAGGTAATTCTGAAAATACCACAAAGTAAGATACCACTAAAATTACCATCCACACAATCTAATATTATATTATAACCAAAATAAAGTAATACTAAACTATCTCTAAATGTAAGGCCAGTTTACTGCCAGTTTACCACCAAAATATTACGGTAAGAAAATACCGCCAAATCCCGAATTTACCCCAATAAGACAAAACCTCCTACATAAATGGTGCGTTGGGCCTTGTGGGAACAGGCTATAGAGCATCTACTGGGCGTGGCAAGTGTGTTCCACACTGCCATATGTGCATTAAAGGGAACTCATTTTGTGAGAGCAGTATGACACTGAAAGTGAATCTCAGAATGTCTCAAATTGATGCCACATTCCCAGAGTTGGTGAAATATTTGGAGGCAAAATGATATGCACATGGAACATGGTCATCAAATAATGCCACAGAGTGGCATGACCGTATCTATGGGGAAGTTCAGAAAGAACCATTGGACAACATTTTTGAAGAGGGTAGCATAATTCAGGTCTGTCTTCTGAGATGATTAAATGCTGCTAACAAACCTGCAGAGAAAGACTGTTTGATATGGTTATGAGCCAAAACATGGTTAATTTTAAATAGGTCTCTGCGAATGCAAGAAAATGATGCCAAGCTCATTAGCAGACTAAAAGTCGAATTAGATGGAGCTAGTGAACAGGAGAAAATGTTAAGAGCAGAACTGAAGGTATGTCAAAAGGAAATGCAATCAAAGTGCAAAGAATTTGACACTCAATTATCTAAAAGGAAAAAACTGTTTGAGGACAGTGAGCAAGAATTAAAACACTTGAAAGGATTGGTAGGTCACATTAGACAAGTTAAAGACGAGGCTATTTTAGAAATACAAGTTTTATAGAGAGAGAATTTAGAGAAAGAAGGTGAGCTTCAAACTGTTGAACAAGAGATAGCTAAAACGTTTCAAGAAAGGGACAAGCAAGACAAATAGTTTAATGAATGTCAAATGCAAATGAGCGATATGCAAAATGTGATTAATAAAATGGGTGATGAAAACACATATTTGCGTAAGGAGGCAGACCGACTTCTTAAAAAGTGCAAGGATTTGGAACAGCAGATATGGTCACCACATTGAATGGGATTGAGGTGAATCCATTTCTGCACGGGGAGATAGCACCCCAGTGATTGTGCCGGTGTCTGGGCTTGGTTGCAGTGCCTTTGGGGGGTTTGACTCACCCATTGGGGTTGCCACCAATCCCATACACCTGGGACAAGGGTTGAACCACAAAGTAATGCAATTCCAGATATAGCGCCAAGTAGCCCTATCAAGATAATGAAGTCAATCAAGGCCCTGATCAAACCGTTCAAAAAAGGAGGGGAGTGCTGTATAGAGGACCACTTAGAAGCGGTGCACAATATAATTTAAAGCCCTACACATACACAAGGAACAATACAGACAATACTTTCACCTACCTCTGGATGCTCCCACAGTGAGCATCATCAGGGGATTAAATGAACAGGAGAATATGTCATGGGCAGAATTAGAAAAAGAGATTAGGCGTAATTTTTCTCCATTCCTATCATTACAGGAGGCAAATAAAGTTGCAAACATGATCACAGCTGGGCCAAATACATCACCTCGCCAATTTCTTCAAGACTTAAAAAGAGCTTTTTCCTGTTTTTAAGTATCTTTTAATCCCAATTCCAATGAGTTTAAAACTGCCTATTTTTATGGCTTGCAAAAAGACATTATATCACATTTAAACCGCGAGTTTGATCGTGAGAAGTCCCTTGAATGGATTGTGCACCAAAGTACAAAACGTATGAAGTGCTCTACTGTCAGGGTAGAGAGGCCGATAAAATGAAAGAAACAAGCTCAAAATCTAAAGAATCCTCAGCAACAGTAATGGAGATCAGGTCGGCTAAAATGTCACTTGATCCGCTCAAAGTCCAGGCAAAAATAATATGACACCCGAACAGAGGGGTACTCCACAGAGGTTGCTGCCCTCGGCACCGATGTTTCAGTCACATGATCCTAGTAATAGGGAGATTTACATTAGCCCTAGGTACTTAGGAGACAGACCCCAGGCAGGATATCGACCCGATATGGCAGGCATGAACAATAATCAGAGACAAAATCAAGATCAAAGAAGTAATAGTCCCTACCAGACGTTGGGGACACAGAGCAGATTTGACCCCAACACCATGATATATGGTAACCAGGACAGACCAGGTTATGTGGATCGATTTACTGAAAATGGGAATCAGCATAGTGGACAGTACTCACAAAATGAGAGACAGGACACGAGGCAGAATATGAGCTATGACCCACGTCAATACAATCAATCACCGCCACCAGGGGAGTACAACCAAAGAATAGGTACACCCTGCTCCCCGCCCCACATGAATCAAGAGTTCAGAAACAATTCAAATAGGAATCACGCTCCTGAGAGATACCAGAATAGATGTAACCAGGGGTAGAACAACCAATATCGACATAGGCCACAAAGAGAAGATTCTAGAGAAATGGAAATATTCCAGTGTCTCGAGGCCCAAGTAAAAATGTTGGCTGAACAAATAGGAAAACTCTGTACAGCTCAAAAACAGTAACGAAGGGCAGAAGGTCATAGAAGTGACCTGGTGGCTTCTGATAATAAGTGACTAAGGGGGTAATTCATAGAATTCAGCCCACAAGTGGCGTACGCAGCTGGCGCACAGAGTGCGCGTGCGGCAGTCTGCGCCAGCCGCGTGCACTAAACCCATTTCAGCGCACAGTGTATTCATGGATTTTATCATCCATAACCAGGCGTGGCACAAAGTGGCGCAGCAAACCTGCAGCAGCGCAAGTAACGCTCCCAACCCCGCCCGGTGCACCCAGAAACATCACACAAATCCAGTACATGGCGCAAAGGCCATGGGACCAGCATAGAGTGGAAAACTCGCCGTGCACCCCTCTGAATATGCGTACCCTGCTCGTGCCAGCGAAAAGGCGTGAAAAAATACCTGTGCACCCCCAGAAGACACAAATGCGCTCGCGCCAGCGAAAACACGTGGAAAACTCCCTGCGCACCCCCGGAATACACGTACGCCGCTCGCGCTAGCGAAATTGTGTGTGAAACTCCACGTGCACCCCAGGAATACACGTATCCCGCTTGCGCTAGCCAAATCACGTGTGAAACTCCACACGCACCCCCGGAATACACATACCCTGCTTGCGCTAGCCAAATCGCGTGTGAAACTCCACGCGCACCCCTAGAATACACGTACCCTGCTCGTGCTAGCGAAATCGCGTGTAACACCCCACGTGCACCCCGGAATACACGTACCCCGCTCGCGCCAGGTGAATTCCGTGGAAAAATGCCCCCCTATGGTGTGGGCTGCCTGGGGGGAATGGGGAGGGTGGATGGGCTGCATGCAGGGCATGGGGAGGGTGGATGGGCTGCCTGCGGGGCATGCCCAGGGTGGATGGGATGCCTGCGGGGCATGCCCAGGGTGGATGGGATGCCTGCGGCGCATGGGAGGTTGAATGGGCTGCCTGCGGGGCATGAACTGTGGTGATGGGCTGCCTGTGGGGCGTGAACTGGGGTGATGGGCTGCCTGTGGGGCATGGGGAGGGTGAATGGGCTGCCTGCAGGGCAAGGGGAGGTTGAATGAGTTGCCTGCGGCGCATGGGGTGGTTGAATGGGGTGCCTGTGGGCATGGACTGGGGTGATGGGCTGCCTGCAGGGCCTGGGGAGGGTGGATGGGCTGCCTGTGGGGCATGGGGAGGGTGAATGGGCTGCCTCCGGGGCATGAGGAGGGTGGATGGGCTGCCTGCACATATTCCGGGGGTGCGCGGGTAGTTTCCCACGCGATAGGCCTGGCGCGAGCGGGGTATGTGTATTCCGGGGCTGCGCAGGGATTTTCACACAAGATTTCGCTGCTGCGCGTGGGGTACGTGTATTCCGAGGGGTGCGCATGGATTTCTACATGTGATTGGCCTGGCGCAAGCGCGGTACGTGTATTCCGGGGGTGCGTGGGGAGTCTCACAAGTGATTTGGCAGTGTGTGCCCTCCCGGGTGTGCCCCCCTCCCCATGCCCCACAGGTAGCCCACACCACAAGGGACCACCCCACACCCCTGGCCATGCCCCGCAGGCAGGCCACATGGCACCATGCACTTGGGAGCCCCGACTCATGTCCCCCACCCCACCCACCCACCATTGGTGGGCATCTGCCAGCAGGCCGGACTCATGTCTCCCATAGATGGCCACCAGCCAACAGGCCCCGACTCATGTCCCCCACCCACCCACCATTGACGGGCACCTGCCAGCAGGCCCAGACACATGTCCCCCACCCCACCCACCGATCATTGATGGGCACCTGCCAGAAGGCCCCGACTCATGTCCCCCGCCCATAGACAGGCACCTGCCAGCAGGCCCTGACTCATGTGCCCTCCTCACCCACCATTGATGGGCACCTGCCAACAGGCCCCGACTCATGTCCCCCACCCACCCACCATTGACAGGCACCTGCCAGCAAGCCCCGACTCATGTCCCCACCCCACCAACCCACCATTGACGGGCACCTGCCAGCAGGCCCCGACTCATGTCCCCCACCCACGCACCATTGACGGGCACCTGACAGCAGGCCCTGACTCATGTGCACCGTTTGACAGGCACCTGCTAGCAGGCCCTGACTCAGGTCCCCCACCCGAATCACCCACCCACCATTGACGGGCACCTGCTAGCCGGCCCGACTCATGTCCCCCATATTGACGGGCACCTGCCAGCAGGCCCCGACTCATGTACCCCACCCCACCCATCCGCCATTGACGGGCACCTGCATGCAGGCCCAGACTCATGTCCCACCAAACACCATGTCATAACAAAACAGACCCATGGTCCTAATGCTAACCCGAATCCCCCTTACCCCCAGTACAAGCATGCTACCATCCACTGCACCCACTCCCAAATTACCCATGCCGTGAGAGTCTCTAAACAACCAGCATGGCCATGCATAAATGTACAACAGAGCCACAGAGTGGCAACACATAACTGAGGCAATGCTCATAGAGATATGCACAAAACCAATGAGAGTACACAACACCAATAATGAAGATATATGAAATGTATTAAATAACATAATGAAATAACATAATGAAAACCAAACTTGTAAAAAAGAAATAATGAATGCAATACCCAAAAAAAGGAAAATCCAATTAAAATCAAAAATCCATGACATGAAAACTGAAAAGTGGGACATCACCAATGTCCACAGAAATGAAAAAATAAAAATCAAATAAAAACCATTGATCTATGGGAAGTTCAAATAACGAAAGTATGTAGAAGTCTTGAACTATTTACAATGCAAGTCCAAAGGGTCCATGATCCCAAAAGAAAAGGAAACCTACCAAAAAACCTAGCAATAAAAAACTATATACATAAAGTGGAGCAATGTCCATGAACTCCAAAAAAAAATATTAAAGAAAGGAAACCTAACCTAAAGAACTATGAACAAAGGTGGCTCACTCTTTGATGTTCCGGACCAGGGCATCATCAAACTCCTCATCAACGTCACGGAGGCGGGCCGCTTTCCTGGCCTTGAGGTCTCGCAGGGATGCAGCCAGGGCCTCCTCCAACTCCCTGCGAGTTGCCTCGAGGCACTCAGCCCGCTTCAATGCCCTGCGCATGGAATTCTCCACCCTGACCATAGTGAGCCGTGCCTCCTCCGTCCGCCGCCGCTCCGCATTTATCTGCTGGCCCAACCGCTGCCACACGGAAGACACTCCCAATCCAGGGTCCTCCTGCCCTCCGGCCGATGCCTGTCCCTGTGATGTTGATGGCCCCGAGCCATCATCGCTCCCACCTTGAGCCTGCTGCTGCCGTGCATGTACCCTGCCTGTCGATGCCTGCACGTCCTGCTCTTGCTGGGGTCCAGTTGGTGGGGTGGCCACCCCTGCTGGACCTCCGACTCCCGACTGTGGCAGGGATGTGTCCTCCACCAGCCTAGCTGCTGGCTCAGGGGCAGCTCCACAGGGTGCCAGGTGATACTTGGGCAGGAAGATGGCACGGAGGAGGACTGGCGCATAGCAGGTGCAGTTGAGGAGGGGGTTGCTAGAGGATCCAGAACACGAAGGAACCCAGACTTGGTGACCTGTCCTAGTAGGCCGACGCAGTCAATGAGGTATTCGAAATGACGTGCATTGTCCTCACGAGAACCCTGCACCTCACCCAGAATACAAATTTGACGCAACGCCACCCCAGTTAGGACAGGCTCAACCCGGTCACGGGTTGCCACGTCCGCAGGGAGTGGAAGGCCAGTTTTGTTTGAGCATCCCCTCCCTGAAAACCGGTCCGGACAAAGGCATCCCTGCTGGTGCGGGATGATGCAGTCACAGGATCAGGGACAGGATTACACACAGGCACCTCCGCGGCGGCCTGTGCTGCCTCCTGTCCCTGCCCCCAGACTGCACCACTAGCACCAGTGGAATCCCCCCCTCCAGGCCCCGTGCGTGGGCCTTCCACGGCCTCCTCCTCAACCAAACCCCCCACCAACCTGGATGACTCTGTGCCATCTTCCTCCGTAGGCCCCTGTGGGGGCTCAGATGCCCCTACTTCTGCCGAGGAGTCCACCTCCAACCTCCGCCTCTTGGACCTCCCCTCGGCAGCTGCGGCCATGGACACGGCACCAGAATCCTCACTCCTGGAAGAGATGACAACATGGGAGGAGAGCTGTGCCTTGCGTCTCCGGCTGGCGGTGGGATCCCTGCCGCTGTGCTCCACAGCACCATCTCCGCCCTCTTCATCAGTCGACGCTGCAGACAGGGAGAGACAGAACACAGGCATCAGGGCACTGTACAATGGTCAGATACACACATGACAGTTGCACATGAGTGGCAGTGTCAAACTTCACAGATGGCATCACACTCCCCAACACTCGTATCATTTTAATCCACACACATGCACAAATTAATAGGAATCGTGCAGCAAGCAGCAGCATTCATACACACTCACCAGCATCAACATTCGAAGGTTGGCATGACATCACAAGCAACATGGGGAGTGCCAAATACATGCACACACGCCAACAGACAGACATGCATCTGTACATCTCCACCTCCTGTCACAGTACAATCATCGGCAACTATGTCACATCTGCCAATCGGTTTCCTACATGTCTGTGTCACATGCATCCATGGCGTATCACAGTCACACACATATCAAACACACACACGCACATGTATGCCGTGCACTTACATGAAGGTGGAACCAGCATCCATATGTCACACCCCAACCATGCCACAGTGCATACACAGAAATGCTAACATGTGTGCATCTCCACATGCAGTTGTGCATCATGCTTTGGAACACATACACCATTGATGTGCATCACACATGACAGGACTCACATGCAGCACGGTCATGTTCCTGCACATAAACATCCATACATGGGCCTTTACAAACCTATGTCCAAGCTGCACACTCCTAGCACACCTCAACATGCACTGCGTCCAATAAGTACGCATGGACACGTATCGCTCGATTCCAGACTGCTATGCCTCTCGAGGATCTGGAGGTGAAGCACAGGGTTAATGCGTTCCACGACCCTCATGTCGTCGGTGGTAAGGTGGACCCGGCACCTCAATGCACCCGCTGCTTCCAAGAGGCGCCGGGCCTTCCTGAGGGTCCTGGACCTGAAGTCCTCCCAGCGCTTCCGGACGTGTCGTATGTCGCGGGCTGCCACCCCCTCCACGTTGATGGCAGCCATGATGTACTTCCAGATCCTCTCATGTCCATCCTTGTCGGCGCATCTTCTTCTGTGGCCAGCAGGCAGGCAGCAGCAGATGGCAGGTGGGAGTCTGCTCGGGGCTCTAGGTGGCAGGAAAATGGCCTTCTGAGCAGGAGCGTAGTTTTCCGTGTGTTGTCGCGTGGCCAGCTTGATAGGGAGTGATTTGGCACCTGAAAAACAGCACGTCAGCGTGTAATTCGAGGAAAGGCCCTTAGCGCGTAAGCGTGTATGTGACGTGATATGTGCGGGCGTTTCCCTCGTCACGGGTGCATAGTGATTCAGCACGTGAAAAACAGCACATCTGCGTGTGTCATGCCGCCGTCTTTTGGTGGTCGCTGGCGGTTATGGAAGGCTTGGCGTTGGCGGCGCCATTAGAAGTTCCGTGTTTTTTCTTTCACTTCCTGGTTTGGCGGTCTAGTCTTTTTCTTCTGTGTGTCTTTCCTTTCACTTCCTGGTTTAACGGTCTAGCCTTTTCTCTTGTTTCCGTATTTAACCACGCCCCTCTCTGGGCTCTGTGCGTTGCAACTTTGTTTCTTTCGCTTTGTTGCCGTGCTACTGTGCTTCCAGTACTTTTGCCTGTTGCCTGATTTACTCAGTACCTAAAGCAGTATTCCTTTCTACTGCTTCTTCCCCTTCCTTGAATTTCCCTGTTTTTTCCGTTCTATCGGGTCCCGTGCCTTTCGGGGCTCCTCTATCCCTTCCTGTTTTCCGGATCACGTTCCGGTATCTGGCAGTGGTGTGTACTTCCATCCCGGTTCCTCGGGCTTCTCCTGCTTCAACTTCTACTATCCCGGACTAATACTACAGCTTTGACTTCATCGGAAAGACTTTCCTGTTTTCACCTGCATTCCGGACTCACCAGTCAACTCCTCCGGCACTGACAACAACATCCAGTGAGAGGTTTTTTTTTAAGCGGCTGCTTTTTTCCTCTCTTCCTGGCATCTTCGGGACAGGGGCCGACTGCTTCCCTGTTTATCAGGGAATCAGGGTGGCTTCTTCCCGCGGACGACCGTATCTCTTCACAAAGAAGAAAAAACCAAAGGACAAGTCCTACAGACGAGGAAGTCTTCTGGAAGAGACAGGTGAGGAGAAAGGGGAGGTGGACATAGACTTATCTGATTTGGAGGATTCTTCGTTATATCCCAGCACTTGTGACAGTTTGCAACGCCACGAAGAGAACACAATGTCCATTTCGGAACAGGTCCAAGATTTGCTCACTGCAATGCAGAATGTGACATTAGAATTACAGGCTGTGAAAGCCGAAAACGCTGCTTTGAGGCAGCGTGTCGATCACTTCGAACAGTCCCGGAGTGATCTGCCTCCCATGCCCTTAGCCTGCGGTAAATACGATGGCTCTCCAGCTAGATTCAAAGAGTTCATGGAGGCATGCATAATCTATTTCACTTTCAGACCACAAACATATGCCTCAGACTCAGCCCGTATAGGTTTTCTAATTTCTAACCTTACGGGTAACGCGCTTTCTTGGGCTACCCCTCTGGTGACCAGTGCCAGCCCTTTACTCCAAGATTATGCCGGGTTCACCGCCCAATTCAAAATGGCTTTTGAAAGGCAAGAGTCTGCGGTAGTCGCCAGTGAACAGTTACTGGATATTCGACAAGGAAGTTCGGATCTTCTGTCATACATCTCCCGTTTTAAACGGGTGGCTGCTGACGCAGGCTGGCAAGAGAACGCTCAGTACACCATCTTTCGCAGAGGATTAAGGGAGGACCTTAAAGATGAATTAGCAAGGGTTAACCAACCAGCTACTTTAACCGACTTGTGGTCTACTGTTATTCAGCTGGACTTCCGCATCTCAGAACGACGGTCTGAACGTCGAAAACAGCGTGGATTTCCTGCTACACCTGATCCTGGGATTTCCTCTCCCTCTCCCACCTGTATGTCGAAAGAGGAACCAATGCAAATTGGGACTACCCGAGGGCCACTTACCTCGGAAGAAAGAAGAAGACGCAGAGAGAACAACCTGTGTATGTATTGTGGATCCAATCAACATATTCTTAGAGACTGTCCTAACGTGCCTCCAAGACGTTCGCGAAACGCCAGTCCTCGGAACTAGTTGGGACAAGTTACCGAGGGGGATTTCCTGGTCCCTTCGTCTCTTTATCAGTCACACCCACGCCGTCCACAGAAGACAACCGTCTTATGGTAGTTGGAGTAGAGTTATGCCTCTCTAAACAGTCCTATGAGGTATTGGCACTACTGGACTGTGGTGCTGCCGGTTGCTTTATGGATTTGGTTTGGGCGGAAAAGGTTGGCATTCGCCGTTTGCAAAAAGACGAGGATCAAAAGGTGGAGGGTGTAGATGGTAGACCACTCAGCTCGGGCCTTATCACTCATACTACACCTCCTATGCAGATGAAGATCCTACATCACAATGAAACCATTCAATTTGACCTCATCCGAGCAGCACATTTTCCATTAATCCTGGGAGTCTCGTGGCTTCGGAAGCATAATCCGACCATTGATTGGACAAAGAATCAACTGTCATTTACATCAGCTTTTTGTCGTAGTTCATGTTCCTCACAGACCCAACATACTACGATTCATGTTTTTCCGGAGTTAAATACTAGTTCGGAGGTATTAAAGGTAAACAGCATCCCCAGAGAATATCTCCGATACCAGGAGGTGTTTACGGACGATGGTCCTCAGAAGTTACCACCTCATAGACCAGAGGATTGTCAGATCGTTCTCCAGCCCAACGCTGTTGTACCTTTTGGAAGGATGTTTTCTCTTTCCTTTAAGGAAAAGAAGGCACTTAAAGAATACCTGGATGCTAATTCACATCATGGCCTGATCCGACCTTCGTTTTCTCCTGCTGGGGCTTCACTTTTTTTTGTTCCAAAGAAAGGTTCCGATGAACTTCGCCCTTGCATTGATTATAGGGGTCTTAACCAAGTTACTCCCAGAGATAGGTATCCCATGCCACTGATCGGAGACATCCTGGAAGCTGTTCAAGGGGCGAAGATCTTCTCAAAGATTGATTTAAAAAGAGCCTACCACCTTTTGAGGATACGATCCGGTGATGAATGGAAGACGGCCTTTCGCACCCCCTTCGGACACTATGAATATTGTGTTATGCCGTTTGGTCTTGTCAATGCTCCATCTGTATTTCAAAGATTCATGGATCGCATTTTCTCCGATCTACTTTTTCATTGTGCTGTCGTCTACCTCGACAACATTTTGGTTTATTCTAAAGACGCTCAACTTCATGCTAATCATCTCCACCAAGTCCTTCAAAGATTGCAAGACAATCTACTCAAGGCCAATGCTGACAAGTGCATTTTTCAAGTCTCCGAGGTCAACTATCTTGGCTTTATCCTGTCTTCAGAAGGTATCCGCATGGATCCCGCTAAGATCGACGCCATCTTGCAATGGCCAACACCTCATACCATCAAAGACGTCCAAAGGTTTTTAGGTTTAGCCAATTTTTATCGCAAATTCATCCAAGGATTTTCGGATCGAGTTTTACCCATTACAAGGTTGCTAAAGAAGTCATCCATGCCCTTTACCTGGTCTTCTGAGGCAGACCGGGCTTTCCAACTTCTCAAGGAGGAATTCTGCTCTGCCCCGGTACTTCATCAACCAGATCAGAATCTAAGGTTCATTGTGGAAACTGACGCCTCTTCTGCAGCAATTGGGGCAGCTCTCCTACAGGAACATGAAGGGTTAGAATATCCCGTTGCCTACATGTCCAAAACACTGAATGACAGCCAGACACACTATTCGGTAATAGAAAAAGAACTACTGGCAATGAAATCCGCATGCGAAGAATGGCGACATCTCCTACAAGGAGCTAATCATCCTTTTGAAATCAGAACAGATCATAAGAATCTTAAAATTCTGCAAAAGATGGAATGCGTCAACTCACGTCAAGCTCGCTGGACACATTTTTTCTCCCAATATGATTTCGTACTGACTTACTTACCAGGTTCCAAGAACATACTTGCTGATGCCCTTTCCAGAAGACCAGATTCAGACAGGGTTCTGAAGGAATTTCCCAGTCTCATGCTACCAGAAGTTAAAGTGATCTGTTCTGTGGAGTCATTCTTGGACAGAGTCCGTAAGGTCACGCTGTCCACTTACCCTCTCCCGAAGGATCTATCCATGCAAGATGGTTTATGTTTTCAACAACAACGATTATTTCTACCAGACAGTTTCACCCGTCAGTCGGCTTTAAAATGGTGCCATGATGATCCAACAGCAGGACACAGAGGTGTAAAGAACACTTTGGAGTTGCTTCTTCGCAGGTTCTGGTGGCCTGGGATGGCCAAAGAAGTTACAGCCTACGTCAAGTCATGCCCGGTATGTTGTCGATCCAAGCACAGCACTCAAAAGGCAATTGGGTATCTCCAACAACAGGACCTTCCAAAGAGACCCTGGAGCGTTATTTCTACAGATTTCATTGTGGATCTGCCACCTTCAGAAGGTTGTTCATGCATCATGGTAACGGTCGACTGCTTCACTAAGATGGCACATTTCACTCCCTTGGCGGGTCTTCCTACTGCAGCTGAGATGGCGGCTGTATTTGCCAGAGAAATATTTCGCTTACATGGTACCCCGGACAAGATAATTTCTGACAGGGGATCTCAGTATACCTCGAAGTTCCGGAAGGAACTTTGTGAAAGACTGGGTATGGAACGTGCTTTGTCATCCGGTTTCCACCCACAGACCAATGGACAGACAGAAAGAACGAATGCCACTCTGGAGCAATATCTCCGATGCTTCACTAATGCCCAACAGGACAACTGGGTTAGTCTGTTGGTTACTGCAGAGTTTGCCTATAACAATGCAAAGCACAGTGCCACTGGTCTCAGTCCTTTCTTTTGTTCCTATGGTTTCCATCCCAACTTTATTCCTTCTCTCTCTTTTCCTCCTTCTACAACTCCATCTGTTGATGCTCTACTTACTAGTATCTCGGATGCTCACAAGTCTGCCACGATTTGCTTGCGAGCTAGCAGTCTCCGGTATCGATCTTACTGCAACCTTAAGCGCCAGCCGGTTCCGGCATGGCGTAAGGGTACCAAGGTCTCGTTGTCTACTAGGTTTCTGCCTCGTTGGCTTCGCCCTTCTAAACTATCTCCCCGCTATCTGGGTCCTTTCCCTATACTTCACCAGATCAATCCTGTGGCTTTTCGTCTCCAGTTGCCAAAACATATGCACCGTCTCCATCCGGTGTTTCATTCCTCTCTCCTAAGGGAATGCAAGGGTGATCCCTACCGTCGCACTTTGTCACTTGATCCGGTTCCCAAGGTGGTTCCTTCTGATGAGTATGAGGTGGCCTCCATTCGGGACTCCCGCTATCATCGGGGTCGCTTGGAGTATCTCATCCACTGGAAAGGATATCCACGCTCAGAGGACTCCTGGGAACCGGTGTCTCATGTTCACGCTCCGGCGTTGATTCAGCGGTTTCACTGTCTGTTCCCGGGTAAACCGGGGGGGTGCCGCTTGGGAGGGGGCATACTGTCATGCCGCCGTCTTTTGGTGGTCGCTGGCGGTTATGGAAGGCTTGGCGTTGGCGGCGCCATTAGAAGTTCCGTGTTTTTTCTTTCACTTCCTGGTTTGGCGGTCTAGTCTTTTTCTTCCGTGTGTCTTTCCTTTCACTTCCTGGTTTAACGGTCTAGCCTTTTCTCTTGTTTCCGTATTTAACCACGCCCCTCTCTGGGCTCTGGGCTCTGTGCGTTGCAACTTTGTTTCTTTCGCTTTGTTGCCGTGCTACTGTGTTTCCAGTACTTTTGCCTGTTGTCTGATTTACTCAGTACCTAAAGCAGTATTCCTTTCTACTGCTTCTTCCCCTTCCTTGAATTTCCCTGTTTTTTCCGTTCTATCGGGTCCCGTGCCTTTCGGGGCTCCTCTATCCCTTCCTGTTTTCCGGATCACGTTCCGGTATCTGGCAGTGGTGTGTACTTCCATCCCGGTTCCTCGGGCTTCTCCTGCTTCAACTTCTACTATCCCGGACTAATACTACAGCTTTGACTTCATCGGAAAGACTTTCCTGTTTTCACCTGCATTCCGGACTCACCAGTCAACTCCTCCGGCACTGACAACAACATCCAGTGAGAGGTTTTTTTTTAAGCGGCTGCTTTTTTCCTCTCTTCCTGGCATCTTCGGGACAGGGGCCGACTGCTTCCCTGTTTATCAGGGAATCAGGGTGGCTTCTTCCCGCGGACGACCGTATCTCTTCACAAAGAAGAAAAAACCAAAGGACAAGTCCTACAGACGAGGAAGTCTTCTGGAAGAGACAGGTGAGGAGAAAGGGGAGGTGGACATAGACTTATCTGATTTGGAGGATTCTTCGTTATATCCCAGCACTTGTGACAGCGTGTTAATGCATGTAATTCGAGGAAAGAGCCTAAGCGTGTAAGTGACTTGAGGTACGCGGGCGTTTCCCTCAGCACAGGTTAAAGGTGAGCAGGACCAGCAGTTCGCTGTAAGTGCCTTTCGTGGAGACTGACGTGTGTGTGTTGCTACTTCTGGTTCTTTCACGCGCCATCACAACTTCACAGCGGATCTAGGACGTATCTCTTCTTTTGGGGGGGGTATTGGATACGCGTGTTTTTTTTTATTATCACGCTAGTCAGACGGTGAGTCTCGCACGCTATTTTTTCCACTGCGGGTCCCCCTGTGTATCGCGTACCCGTTTTCGAGGTCATAGTAGCCTGCGTGTCCCACGCGTACTTGCTTTTTGTGTCCCTGGGTGCCACCGCGTACTGCGAGAGGTTAATTCCTCACACGTGGGCTACCGGGGATTGCGTGCACGGTTTTACTGCAGTTTTGGGGTGGCTGAGCATTGCGTGACCCGTCACTTTATCACAGGGGTCACATACAGCCTTGGAGGTGCACAGGGGTGCTGTTAATATTTTGTATCCCACCCCCTTCACCCCAATTGCCCAGGACAATTGTCATGTACACCTCCCATATGCACTACTACATTTGTGCCGGCACTACTACATCTGTGCCATGGTTGGGAGGCCACGAAAGGTGAGGGGTGCCTCAGCTGGGCATACTCCATGTGGCGGGCGTGGTCAGGGACGTGGCCGGGGTGAGCAGGGAGTAGGGGGACTCCAGGGTGTCCAGGGTGGCTGCAGAGGGGGAAGAGGCAGGGGTGCGCCACTTCGGCACAATGTTGTGCCACGGGTTGGTGCAGTCATGCCACCACCCCCTGTGGTTCCGGGGAATGTAGCTCTTGCATCTGGCACTGGCACCCATGTGACCCGGCAGTCTGTTTCATCGACTGCGATGGGCCCAAGGGTAGTGGCAGCTGCAGGTGCAGCTGTGGACACCACAACCCAGGCTCAGGGTCGGCCAGCATATGCAGCGTTGGCACCAGAAGAGTTCCAGGATGATTTCCAGGAGGTCAGGAGGCACATGGTAAGTGCATGCAGGGCTGCCCTGACCGAGGCACATGTCCCTGGGCAGTATTGTCATCTGCTGCCGAGCAGCTGGGTGTTGCCAAGTGCATGGGCAGATGCAGCCGACACCACCCCGACTGTGAGTCTACCATCCAGGACAGTCCCGGTCAATGACCTTGGCACAGAAGATGTTGCACAGGGTCAAGTCAAGGGCACCCAGCAGCCACTGACGCAAGTCAGGGCTTCCGTTCTTGTTCCACCTGCCACTCCCTCGGTTCAATCCACCAGCGCCACTGCCCATACTGATCAGAGCGACATTTGCCATTCAGGGTCCGGACCACTGCCCAAGAGGAGGAAGGTTGCATCTGCAGCAGAAGCTGGGACACCAGACACGGCTCCGGCCTCTGGCACGTCGAGGAAGAGGCCTTTCTGCACTTCCTTGTGGACTACGTGTCGGGACACAACTGTGATATGCTAGTGGGCCCAAATTGTCACACTACGGACGCCCAGCGTTTGTCCCACTGGAAGCATGTTGCGGAGGGTGTCAGTGCAATCGGAAATGAGGTGCGCACAGCTCAGGAGTACAAAAAGGCTTGGGATGACCTCCAACTCTCTGCTAAGCTAAAGCGTGCCTGTAATTATAACGTGACTGGTGACTGGCAGTGGGCCACCAACTGAGGAGGAAGATCTCACTTTGCACGAGTCAGTCGCTGCTGAGTTCATACCGGCAGAATTGTACGAAGGAGTGGGAGAGATGCTGGACTTTGATGCCCCATCCAGTGAGTGTTGTCGCGTGTTTGTCCAGACCATGTGTGGTTTGCTTCTGTGATCTGTTGTGCTTGACTGCCACTACATGCTTTGTGTACATGGTTCTCATGTGCGAGTCATGCAATGCTTCACTGATGCGTTGCTGCTGTGCAGGATGCTGGAAATGTAGAGCAGACGGGGACTGTCCTCATCACCACACCTGCACCCTGCTTACATGCTAGTCACCCGGCTGCCCCTCCGGTCCATGTTCCAGCTCACTGGCCCTTCTGCATGTAGCCTGGGGTGTCTTTCCACGCAGCACTGGGAGGCCATCGCATGACTGATGTGCATGTGTGTTCTTCCTGCATGCGGGTACTCCACGTAGGCATGCTCTGTTGCCCCTCCAGCCCCCTGCACCACATTTTCACCATGGCACTGGTGGGTATCATGGTGGAGTACTGCAATGGCCTGTTCAACACTCCTGTGTACATGCACACTTCGCCCGTCCAACCTGCCAGACAGATACAGTGGGGTACATCCTTTATCCTTGATGCAGGGTGTCTCACTTGGACTGTGCAGATGGCAGATGCTCCGCAGGGATATGAGTGCCCATTCATGCTCCATGTGCATTCCATGCATGCCCCTATGTGTCATTGCCCTTATGATCATTGTAGTACGTGTCCAGGATGACATACATTTAATGGCATTTGATCATCCATTCCATGCCCACTCTGGCTCAGTCCTGCATCACGCACATGTTTAGGGTGTCACAGTCTGTGTGGGGCACAGGCCTTCCCCTGTTTCAGGCCCCCTGAATCTGTTCAACTGGTGTAGTGGCTTCTGCATACATGGGTGTACTACTGAGGGTTCATCATGTGGCCTGCTTACTGTCCCATTCTCATCTGCTGTGTTTTCAGTTGACTCAAATGATGCAATTGACGCTAGTCAACACTGTCTGCCAATACACAGTTCTCTGGTCACCCTTTTGCTGCCATGCAATGCCTCCCTGCATTTTAACTGGGGGGGGGGGTGCCTGTAGCCAAGCAACCCATTGCATGCACATTGCACGTGATGCCTGAACTTGCTCTTACACTGCCTTAATGTTTTTTTATTGACATCATAATGTGCTTGTTCATGTAAATAGTGGGTAACGTACACATGTTCTGCACTGCATCAACCCACTTCTGAGCCGTGTTACACCATTCTACATGCCTACTCAATGCTGCAATGACAAAGTGACCAGGCATGTATGGTCAGTTTTACATCCCTTCACTGTCATGAATGCCACAGGCACAGGTTCATCATGTGACACATGTACTCAGTATTGGAACACCCTAGTGGGTGTTTAGCAAAGTTGATTGGCCAATCTGCAGCCTATGCCAACTGTGGTATAGGGCGCAGATTGATTGTAGCCTGCCAATCGGGTTGTAATGACTGTGGAGCTGCCTTCACACATGTGTATGTGTACACGTTCACATACATCAAAGGAAGCAGCGTTGTAGCTGCTTGCTTTGCTGTATTGGATGCTGTTCATGTTCACAATACAGGTGTATAGGGAAAGGGGTGTTTTTGAACAGTTTCACATGTACATATGCAAGCAGCTTCAATGTTGTGTAGTGCAACATTGCAGCTACTTACTTATGTGTGTGTGAAAGTGTTCATTTACACATGTGTGTTCCGCAGCTTTTTTGTTGACTGACTAATATGTAGTTGATTGACGTTAATGCCGGTGAGATTTCAGCATTGCGCCCGTTATGTTCAACTGGCATAATCCTGAAGGTGCATTGTTGTGCAGTATGTGTACGCCCCGGGCCACTTAGCTAATATGGTGGGGCCTGGCCGTGATGAATTTACACACGGAATAATGGAATAGGGCACATTCATAGCACAATGTGCTCAATCAGGCCCTGAGGGGTGTTCTGGAGGCTTCATGGCCTGCAGCTCGGACCATACTGGCCGTTATGGTCCCTCATGCCTGGTTGCAGGCCCTCGCTTTGCTCGGGACATTCACTATATCTACATGGCCCATGACACCCGGTACGGGCCGAGCTGCAGATGGATGAAGCTATATTGGTGATGATGGTTTAGTGATGCATGTGTACATGCATATTACGTGTGCCATTGTGTGTTTGGATTCACTTGCAGCTGTGGCCATTTTGCAGTTCAGACATGCTTATGTTATGTGCCATCTCTTTGTTGCCACCTGTCTTTTCTGCCTGTGACATGTGCCTGACAGAGGTGGTGTGTGATGGAGGTGATATACTACATTTTGTACTTGTGTAGGCTAAACTATTTAGACACATCCATTTCTGCTTTTGGGATGTGTTTGCATATCAATGCCACTGGATGCATGCCGGATTCTCATTTGTGTGTGACATGTCTGCTTCATGTGTTGGCTGTCGATGTGATGTCTATGTGTGTGTGGGTTATGTGCTTCTGGCATGTGTACTCATGTTTGTTTTTTCCACTTTTCAGATGATGACGCAATGGAGGCAGAGGATGGTGATGTCATTCCAGACACAGGGTTGCTATTACACCAGCAACCCGGCACAAGTGGGGGTCGTGGGGTGGTAGGCCACGAGAACCCACTTGTGCTCCAGATCATCGTGTCTAGGGCTGGCAATGAGTCTAGCCCGGATGATCACTCTGACGACAATGTTGAGTTGGATGCGCGTCATGTCCATTCGTCAACGGTGAGTGATTCTGATGTGGACGATCCTCTGTCCGCGACACCTGCACTGAGGGGCCAGACGGTGGTGGGACCTCCGCCTGTGGTGGATCGGGACGCACAGTCACACTCCACACCAGTTGCTGATGTGCCTGGGGCATCACGTCAACGGAGGAATATAGTCCTGCAGCCGCAGGCGGTGCCAACCCAACAAGGACAGCGGCTCTTTGGGCTTAGCGGGTGTCAAGCCCAGCAACGCGGTGGCCATGCGCCACCGGGGTATACTGAGTGGGAGCAAGCCATCAGGCCCCGACTCATGTTACCCACACACCATTGACGGGCACCTGCTAGCAGGCCCCGACTCATGTCCCCCACCCACCCAGCATTGACGTGCACCTGCCAGCAGGCCCTGACTCATGTCCCCCACCCACCCACCATTGACGGGCACCTGCCAGCAGGTCCCGACTCATGTCCCCCACATACCCACCCACCATTGACGGGCACCTGCCTGCAGGCCCTGTAACCCTCCCCTGGTATCCACGAGGACGTCACTCAGCCTGTTCTGACCTCTTACGACCTCAAATCCATCCCTGGAGTCTACTCGACTGGAGACTGGGCCTGAAACACAGGATTGGTAGAGTTTAACTCCCTATTGTCTCTGTGTGCTTGAACCCCTTCCCCCCCGGGGTCCAACCCTTCCCTTTGATCCACAGCTCACCTTGTTTTCTTGGAAAGTGTGCTCTCCATCCTGCTTTCAGCGCAGGGGCTCATTGATTGATGCGGGCTCGTTGCTGCCTAGTTACTTCACTGGCAAGAGTCCGACAGGTAAATATAATGAGTCTTTTGAACAGTTCCTAACTTTGTTCCTTTCCTTCCTTAGATGATGGCCGGCGTCCGGGTATGGCGACATGTTGCTGAGATGAGTAGCGCTGAAGGTGAGTGAGAGCGCGATGCGACCCTTTTCGTATTTGTATTGAACTGAGTACTTTTTCTGTGTCTTTTAGGTGCCGCAATGTTTTCAGCGTGGATGCCGGTTATGAAGAAGAAATGCGGTGAGTGAGCGCGGTATGCGGCGCCTCTAGGTGTTTCCACGCTAACCTGGAGTGTCTTTTCCCTTTTGCAGATGGATGAGAAGTACCTGAGACAGAGTTCCCCCAGAGCGGCTGGTATTCAGGTAAGCATTTGAAGCTCGTACAGTCTTTAAAAATAAGCAAAGATTTGCTGAATGCTTACTAATGCCTTTTTTCTGTTTTTTTCCCTTTTCCTTAGGAAGCGGCGTGCCGGGATGGGAATGACACCGCCGAAGATGCCCGCAGAACAGAAGGAGCGATGAACGATGGGCAGAAGCGCCACAAGGTAAGGCTGTTCCTAACGGTGTTCTTGCAGGAGCTGAGCGCAGAAGAAAGATGCAGGGCTACTGGAGACCGATCCGGAAACGGTGAGTGTCACGCTGCAGGTGCAGAAAACACAAAGCATGTTTCTCAGTCTGGGCGTGGCTTAAATAGTCTCTGGGTATCCCAGGTGTCTCTGGGCTGAACCACACCCAAAAGACTAGACTGCACATGCAGTTCTGGGAACCGAAATATGTGGGGGCATCCATCCTGTCCCCATCAATGCACTACAAGTCCAATCCCCAATGTTATCCTATGGGAGTGAGTGAGTCTGGTGCCACAAGCACCAAGTCTGACTCCAAGTGGGTCTTTGGAGGGATGGAGAGGCCCTTGAGGGCCATGTAGGTGATTGTGGCCTGGCTGTAGCCTGACATCTTGGAGGGCTGGGGACATGAGGGGCAGGAATCATGACAGCACTCCCCGCCCCAAGGCCCTTCTCAAGGTGGCTCTGCTGTCTGGTCCTGGTTTGTTTGGATGGTTTTGATGAAATCGTCTAAGCAAGCGAGGTACATCGATGTACTCACAAGGCTCCCATGTCCTGTCTTGTGGACCATACCCGTTCCAGTCTACTAAGTAGTATAATTTGGATCTGACGTACTTTGAATCCAGGATGTCCTTGACTTCAAATTCTGGCTCCCCGACGACTACTACTGGCTGCGGTGGCGTTGCTACCCAGGTCCCAGGTTGAACAGGTTTAAGGAGAGACACGTGGAACACAGGATGAATCTGCATGTTTGACGGCAAAGCTAGTCTGACCGCCACAGGATTTATCACGGAGGTGACGGTGAATGGACCCAGGTATTCTGGACGGAAAGTTCAGGTTCCTTTAATGGACACGTGTTTAGACGCCAGCCAGACTTTGTCTCCCACTTGGTAGTTGGGGGCCTTTGCTCGGTGTTGATCAGCAAACTTCTTTTGGCGATTCCTAGCTTGAAGTAGGTGTTCAGCTGCCGTTTTAAAGGTTTGAGAAATGGTCCTGTGCAACGTTTTGACTGCTGGCATTTCCAGGGTTGTAGGAACGTCCAACTCAGAAGTACGTGGGTGCCTGCCATACATGGTATAAAAGGGTGTCTGCCCAGTGCTGGTGTGTAGGGAATTATTATAAGCATATTCAGCTGTCCATAATAGGTCGAACCAGCTTCCTTCAGCTTGGTGTAACATGCAACACAGATACTGCTTGAGCGTCTGATTTGTCCTCTCAGTTTGACCATCCGTTTGGGGATGGTGACTGGTGGATAGCCGGATGACGTTCTGGGCCATAGAGCAGCATTTTCTCCAGAATTTAGATACGAATTGAGTACCTCGGTCTGAGACTAAAACTGAAGTTAACCCATGGAGCCGTACGATGCCTTCAAGAAATACCTTTGCCAGAGTGGAAGCATTTGGAAGTCCCTTAAGAGGAATGAAATGTGCCATTTTTGAAAATAGGTCCGCAACCAGAAGAATAGTGTTAAACCCTTGACTGGGTGGTAAGTCAGTAATAAAATCGAGGGACAACGTGTGCCAGGGTGCTGGTGAGATTTCCAATCGTTGTAATAGCCCAGCCGGTTTCTGCTTGGATGACTTGTTTTGAGCACACACTCCACAAGATAGGATGAAATGGATAATGTCTTTACGCCACATGGGTCACCAATAATTTCGTTTTACTGTGGCTAGGGTTTTAGCGATTCCGGGGTGGCCCTCGATCAAGGAATCATGATAACCGGACATGACTTGTTTTCGTAGTTCTTGGTTTGGTAAGAATAAACGATTCCTGAAGTAGGGCAACTGATCTTTTATCATGTAATGTTCTCCTTGTGCACTCCACACTTGTAATTGCTCCGGACCCATCAGGTTTTGGATTTCTTCATGTAATTCTTTCTGAGTTATGGTTGCTGTGATTCCTAGGAGCTTGTCACTCGGGATGATTGCTATTGGGTCAGGGGTCTGATACCCTTGCTCTTCCACCCTCATACCGGAAAAGGCATCGGCCTTCCCGTTTTTCACCCCTGGTCGAAATGTAATCACATAGTCATATTCAGCAAAAAAAGAGCCCAACGTAGTTGCCGTGAGGATTGGGCCTTTGCTGTTTTTAGGTACTGGAGTTTCCGGTGGTCAGTTATTACGGTGATTGTGTGTCTGGCGCCCAATAGGTATTGCCGCCATGCCTTAAAGGCTGACTTAATGGCCAGGAGTTCTTTGTCTGTGATAGCGTAATTGAGTTCAGGGGGTGTGAATTTACACGACCAGAAGGCAACACGGTGTAACTGGCCCATTTCCGGGTCCTTTTGTGAGAGGACGGCTCCCATAGCCATGCTTCAGGCGGCCGTTTCCACCAGGTATGGGAGATCAGGGCGAGGGTGGCGTAAGAATGGGGCAGATGTGAATCTTGCATTGAGTTCCTGGAAAGCTTCCTCGGCTTCTGTTGTCCACTGGAACTTTTTGTTGCTTTTCCTTAGCAATGACGTGATGGGATGCACAATTTGCGAAAATCCTGGGATGAACCAGCAGTAGAAGTTTGCAAAACCCAGCATACTTTGAACCCCCTTGAACGAATTTGGGGATGGCCAGTTCAGAATAGCATCTACCTTGTGTACATCCATTTGGATTCCATTTGGGCTGAGAATAAAGCCCAGGAATTTCACCTCAGAGACGTGGAGTGAGCACTTTTCGAGCTTGGTGTAGAGCTGGTGTTGACGGAGTTTCTCCAATACGGATTGCACGTGTTTAACGTGGTCCTGCTTTGATGCAGAATATACTAGGATATCGTCGATGTACACTAGAGCACAGACATCAATCAATTCCCGTAGGACATAGTTCATGAATTATTGAAATGCAGCAGGCGCGTTGCAAAGGCCAAAGGGCATTACTTGATATTCGTACAAGCTGTATTTGGTGCGAAAAGCGGTTTTCCATTTGTCCCACTGTTTTACGCGAACAGGGTGATATGCCCCCCTCAGGTCTAGTTTTGTGTAGATTTGGGCATCTTTGACTTGATCAAGCAATTCAGGGATCAGTGGCAGGGGGTAGCGTTTTTTTACGGTAATCTGGTTCAGTACACGATAGTCGATGCACATGCTCAAGTCCCCCTCCTTTTTCAGTACGAAGAATAGAGGACTGGTTGCTGGAGACTTCGAGTGACGGATGAACCCGTTGGCCAGGTATTGGTCAAGATAGGGCTAAAGGTGCTGGTTTTCTGGTTTTGTGAGTGCGTAAATTCGCCCACAAGGGATTTGTTGGCCGGGTATCAGGTTGATTTGGCAATCGCATGGTCTATGCAGTGGCAGGGTATTAGCCTGTTCTTTCTGAAAGACATCTTGAAAGTCCTGGTATTCACTTGGTAGGGTGCTGATTGCCACAGTCGCAAGCGTGGAGGTTCTGGTGTCTATTGGTTGTTTCTCTTGGCGATAACATGTGTGGGTGCAAGTCTCGGGAAAGACCAATTCTTTTGCTCGCCAATCGATTTGAGGATTGTGAGCTACCAACCATGGCATTCCCAAAATCAACCGGAACTGTGGTGCCTTAATGAGGTCGAAAACGTTAGATTCTTAATGTCCATTCTGGCACAGAAGGGTTAAAGCTGCAGTGCATTGGGATACTGGACTAGAAGCTATTTCCGTGCCGTCGACAGTGGTAACAGTGTTGGTGGTTGATTTAGGGCGTAATGGAATCCCCATCTTTGCCGCAAGATCCTGGTCGATGTAATTCCCAACGGCTCCACTGTCAATGTACGCTCTTACTGCGTGCATCCGAGATGGTTGTTGGTGATTGATCAAGACCACAGATGGGTGATTGATGCAGACTCGTTGCTGCCTAGTTACTTCACTGGCAAGAGTCCGACAGGTAAGTATAATGAGTCTTATGAACAGTTCCTAACTTTGTTCCTTTCCTTCCTTAGATGATGGCCAGCGTCCAGGGATGGCGACGTGCTGCTGAGATGAGTAGCGCTGAAGGTGAGTGAGAGCGCGATGCGCGATGCGACCCTTTCGTATTTGTATTGAACTGAGTTCTTTTTCTGTGTCTTTTAGGTGCCGCAACGTTTTCAGCATGGATGCCGGTTATGAAGAAGAAATGCGGTGAGTAAGCGTGGTATGCGGCGCCTCTAGATGTTTCCAAACTAAACTGGAGTGTCTTTTCCCTCTTGCAGATGGATGAGAAGTACCGGAGACAGAGTTCCCCCAGAGCGGTTGGGATTCAGGTAAGCGTTTGAAGCTCGTACAGTCTTTAAAAATAAGCAAAGATTTGCTGAATGTTTACTAATGCCTTTTTTCTGTTATTTTCCCTTTTCCTTAGGAAGCGGCGTGCCGGGATGGGAATGACACCGCCGAAGTTGCCCGCAGAACAGAAGGAGCGATGAATGATGGGCAGAAGCACCACAAGGTAAGGCTGTTCCTAGCCGTGTTCTTGTTCTTGCAGGAGTTGAGCGCAGAAGAAAGATGCAGGCCTACTGGAGACCGATCCGAACACGGTGAGTGTCACGTTGCAGGTGCAGAAAACACAAAGCATGTTTCTCAGCCTGGGCGTGGCTTAAATAGTCTCTGGGTATGCCAGGTGTCTCTGGGCTGAACCACACCCAAAAGACTAGACTGCACATGCAGTTCTGGGAACCAAAATATGTGGGGGCATCCATCTTGTCCCCATCAATGCACTACAAGTCCAATCCCCAATGTTATCCTATGGGAGTGAGTGAGTCTGATGCCACAATCGCCAAGTCTGACTCCAAGTGGGTCTTTGGAGGGATGGAGAGGCCCTTGAGGGCCATGTAGGTGATCGTGGCCTGGCTCTAGCCTGACATCTTGGAGGGCTGGGGACATGAGGTGCAGGAATCATGACAGCCCTGACTCATGTCCCACCAAACACCATGTCATAACAAAACAGACCCATGGTCCTAATGCCAACCCAAATCCCCCCTGCGCCCCAGTACAAGCACGCAACCATCCACTGCACCCACTTCCAAATTACCCATGCCATGAGAGTCTCTAAACAACCAGCATGGCCATGCATAAATGTACAACAGAGCCACACAGTGGCAACACATGACTGAGGCCATGCTCATAGAGACATGCACAAAACCAATGAGAGCAAACAACACCAATAATGAAGATATATGAAATGTATTAAATAAACTAGATACATAAAGTGGAGCAATGTCCATGAACTCCAAAAAAAATATTAAAGAAAGGAGACCTAAACTAAAGAACTATGTACAAAGGCAGCGGGCAAGTCCTTTGGCTCACTCATTGATGTTCTGGGCCAGGGCATCATCGAACTCCTCTTCAACGTCCTGGAGGCGAGCCTCTTCCCTGGCCTCGAGGTCTCACAGGGATGCAGCCATGGCCTCCTCCAACTCCCTGCAAGTTGCCTCAAGGCACTCAGCCCGCCTCAATGCCCTGCGCATGGAGTTCTCATCCCTGACCATAGTGAGCCATGCCTCCTCCGCCCGCCGCCGCTCCGCATCTATCTGCTGGCCCAACCGCTGCCACACGGCAGACACTCCCAATCCAGGGTCCTCCTGCCCTCCGGCCGATGCCTGCCCCTGTGATGTTGATGGCCCCAAGCCATCATCGCTCCCACCTTGAGCCTGCTGCTGCCGTGCATGTGCCCTACCTGTCGATGCCTGCACGTCCTCCCCTTGCTGCGGTCCAGTTGGTGGAGTGGCCACTCCTGCTGGACCTCCGACTCCCGACTGTGGCAGGGATGTGTCCTCCACCAGCCTGGCCGCTGGCTCAGGGGCAGCGCCACAGGGTGCCCTGGTGATACTTGGGCAGGAAAATGGCACAGAAGACGACTGGCGCATAGGGGGTGCAGTTGAGTAGGGGGTCGCTAGAAGATCCAGCACACAGAGGAACCCCGACTTGGTGACCTGTCCTAGTAGGTCGACGCGGTCAATGAGATATTGGAAATGACGTGCATTGTCCTCACGAGAACCCTGCACGTCACCCAGAATACCAGTTTGATGCAATGCCACCCCAGCTAGGACAGGCTCAACCCGGTCACGGATTGCCACGTCCGCAGGGAGAGGAAGGCCAGTTGTTGTTTGCGCATCCCCTCCCTGACAACGGGTCTGGACGAAGGCATCCCTGCTGGTGTGGGATGATGCAGTCACAGGATCGGGGACAGGATTACACACAGGCACCTCCGCGGCGGCCTGTGCTGCCTCCTGTCCCTGCCCCCGGACTGCACCACTAGCACCAGTGGAATCCCCCCTCCAGGCCCCATGCGTGGGCCTTCCACAGCCTCCTCCTCAACCGAACCCCCCACCAACCTGGATGACTCCATGCCATCTTTCTCCATAGGCCCCTGTGGATGCTCAGCTGCCCCTACTGCTGCCGAGGAGTCCACCTCCAACCAGCCTCTTGGACCTCCCCTCGGCAGCTGCGGCCATGGACACGGCACCAGACTCCTCACTTCCGGAAGAGATGACAACGTGGGAGGAGAGCTGAGCCTTGCGTCTCCGGCTGGCGTTTGGTCCCTGCCGCTGTGCTCCGCAGCACCGTCTCCGCCCTCTTCATCAGTCGATGCTCCAGACAGGGAGAGACAGAACATAGGCATCAGGGCACTGTACAATGGTCGGATACACACATGACAGTTGCATATGAGTGGCAATGTCAAACATCACAGATGGCATCACACTCCCCAACACTCATGTCATTTTAATCCACAAACATGCACAAATTAATAGGAATCGTGCAGCAAGCAGCAGCATCCATACACACTCACCAGCATCAACATCCGAAGGTTGGCATGACGTCACAAGAAACATGGGGAGTGCCGAACACATGCACACACACCAACAGACAGACATGCATCTGTACATCTCCACCACCTGTCACAGTACAATCATCGGCAACTATGTCACATCTGCCAATCGGGTTCCTACATGTCTGTGTCACATGCATATTTGGCGTATCATAGTTGCACACATGTCAAACACACACACGCACATGTATGCCATGCACAAACATGAAGGTGGAACCAACATCCATGTGTCACCCCAACCATGCCACAGTACATACACAGAAATGCTAACATGTGTGCATCTCTACATGCAGTTGTGCATCATGCTTTGGAACACATACACCATTGATGTGCATCACACATGACAGGACTCACATGCAGCACGGTCATGTCCCTGCACATGCACATCCATACATGGGCCTTTTCAGACATATGTCCAAGCTGCACACCCCTGGCACACCTCAACATGCACTGAATCCAATAAGTATGCATGGACACTTACCGCTCGATTCCGGACTGCTCTGCCTCTCGAGGATCTGTCGGTGAAGCGCTGGGTTAATGCGTTCCAGGACCCTCATGTCATCAGTGGTAAGGTGGACCCGGCGTCTCACTGCACCCGCTGCTTCCAAGAGGCGCTGGGTCTTCCTGAGGGTCCTGGACCTGAAGTCCTCCCAGCGCTTCCGGACATGTCGTATGTCGCGGGCTGCCACCCCCTCCACGTTGATGGCAGCCATGATGTCCTTCCTGATCCTCTCACGTCCATCCTTGTCGGCACGTCTTCTTCCATAGAGGGCATCATAATGCACCAGGACTTGCTCCACCAGGATATCAACTTCTGCGGCACTGAAGCTGGTAGCCCTCTGCCTCTCTGGCTGGGGGTTGCAGGTGGTCTCTGATGGTGTTTGCCTCAACATGGCAACCCACGAGGCAGGTGTGGGTGGGCAGCTGGGTCCTGGTGCTGGTCTGTGGATCGATAGAACTGCAGTCGGGAGTCTTCTATTTCAGCAGGGGTGGTCACAGCAACTGGACCCCTACATATGGCTGACATGCAGGAACCAAATGGCAGGGCACATGGTCTGCAGGCAGGCAGGCAGCAGCAGATGGCAGGTGGGAGTCTGCTCGGGACTCTGGGGGGCAGGAAAATGGCCTTCTGAGCAGGAGTGTGGTCTTCCGTGTGTTGTCGCGTGGCCAGCTTGATACGGAGTGATTTGGCACGTGAAAAACAGCACGTCAGCATGTAATTCGAGGAAAGGCCCTTAGCGCGTAAGCGCATATGTGACGTGATACGCGCGGGCATTTCCCTCGTCACGGGTGCATTGCGATTCAGCACGTGAAAAAACAGCACGTCCGCGTGTTAATGCGTGTAATTCGAGGAAAGAGCCTAAGCGCGTACGTGGCGTGAGGCACGCAGGCGTTTCCCTCAGCATGGGTTAAAGGTGAGCGGGGCCAGCAGTTTACTGTACATGCTTTTCGTGGAGACTGACGCGTGTGTTGCTACTTCTGGTTGTTTCACGCGCCATCACAACTTCACAGCGGATCAAGGACGTATCTCTTCTTTTGGCGGGGGTATTGGCTACGCATGTTTTTCATTATCACGCTAGTCAGACAATGAGTCGCGCATGCTATTTTTCCCACTGCGGGTCCCCCTGTGTATCGCGTACCCGTTTTCGAGGTCATAGTAGCCTGCGTGTCCCACGCATACGTGTTTTTCGTGTCCCTGGGTGCCACCGCGTACTGCAAGAGGTTCATTCCACACACGTGGGCTAACAGGGGTTGCGTGCACGGTTTTACTGCAGTTTTGGGATGCCTGAGCGTTGCGTGACCCGTCACTTTATCACAGGGGTCACATTCAGCCTTGCAGGTGCACAGGGTTGCTGTTAACATCTTGTATCCCACCCCCTTCACCCCAATTTCCCAGGACAATTGTTGTGTACACCTCCCATTGGCCTACTACATCTGTGCCGGCACTACTACATCTGTGCCATGGTTGGGAGGCCATGAAAGGTGAGGGGCGCCTCAGCTGGGCGTACTCCACGTGGCAGGCGTGGACAGGGACGTGGCCGGGATGACCATGGAGTAGGGGGACTCCAGGGTGTCCAGGGTGGCTGCAGAGGGGGAAGAGGCTGGGGTGTGCTACTTTGGCACGATGTTGTGCCACGTGTTGGTGCAGTCATGCCACCACCCCCTGTGGTTCCGGGAGATGCAGCTCTTGCATCTGGCACTGGCACCCATGTGACCCGGCAGTCCGTTTCATCGACTGGCACGGGCCCAAGGGTAGTGGTAACTGCAGGTGCAGCTGTGGACACCACCACCCAGGCTCAGGGTCGGCCAGCGCATGCAGCGTTGGCACCTGAAGAGTCCCAGGATGATTTCCAGGAGGTCAGGAGGCACACGGTAAGTGCACGCAGGGCTGCCCTGACCGAGGCACATGTCCCTGGGGCAGTATTGTCATCTGCTGCCCCGAGCAGCTGGGTGTTGGCAAGTGCATGGGCAGATGCAGCCGACACCACCCCGGCTGTGAGTCTACCATCCAGGACAGTCCCGGTCAATGGCCTTGGCACAGCAGATGTTGCTGCACAGGGTCAAGTCAAGGGCACCCAGCAACCACTGATGCAAGTCAGGGCTTCCGTCCTTGTTCCACCTGCCACTCCCTCGGTTCAATCCACCAGCGCCGCTGCCCATACTGATCAGGGCGACATTTGCCAGTCAGGGTCCGGACCACTGCCCAAGAGGAGGAAGGTTGCATCTGCAGCAGAGGCTGGGACCCCAGACACGGCTCCGGCCTCCGGCACGTCGAGGAAGAAGCCTTTCTGCAAGCAGGAACTGGACTTCCTTGTGGACTACGTGTCAGGGCACGACCGTGATATGCTAGTGGGCCCGAATTGTCACACTACGGCTTCCCATAGTTTGTCCCACTGGAAGCATGTTGCGGAGGGTGTCATTGCAATCGGACATGAGGTGCGCACAGCTCAGGAGTGCAAAAAGGGTTGGGATGACCTCCAACTCTCTGCTAAGCTAAAGCGTGCCTCTAATTATAACATGACTGGTGACTGGCAGTGGGCCACCACCTGAGGAGGAAGATCTCACTTTGCATGAGTCAATCGCTGCAGAGTTCATACTGGCAGAATTGTACGAAGGAGTGGGAGAGATGCTGGACTTTGATGCCCCGTCCAGTGAGTGTTGTCGCGTGCTTGTCCAGACCATGTGTGGTTTGCTTATGTGATGTGTTGTGCTTGATTGCCACTACATGCTATGTGTACATGGTTCTCATGTGCGAGTCATGCAATGCTTCACTGATGCGTGCCTGCTGTGCAGGATACTGGACATGTAGAGCAGACGGGGACTGTCCTCATCACCACACCTGCACCCTGCTCACATGCTAGTCAACCGGCTGCCCCTCCAGTCCATGTTGCAGCTCACTGGCCCTTCTGCATGTAGCCTGGGGTGTCTTTCCACTCAGCACTGGGACTATGTCATCGCATGACTGACGTGCATGTGTGTTCTTCCTGCATGCGGGTACTCCTCGTAGGCATGCTCTGTTGCCCCTTCATCCCCCTGCACCCCAATTTCACCATGGCACTGGTGGGTATCATGTTGGAATACTGCAATGGCCTGTTCAACGCTCCTGTGTACATGCACACTTCCCCCTGCCAACCTGCCAGACACATACAGTGAGGTACATCCTTTGTCCTTGATGCAGGGTGTCTCACTCGGACTGTGCAGATGGCTGATGCTCCGCAGGGACATGAGTGCCCATTCATGCTCCATGTGCATTCCATGCATGCCCCTATGTGTCCTTGCCCGGATGATCATTGTAGTACGTGTCCAGGATGACATACATTTAATGGCATTTGATCATCCATTCCATGCCCACTCTGGCTCAGTCCTGCATCACGCACATGTTTAGGGTGTCACAGTCTGTGTGGGGCACAGGCCTCCCCCTGTTTCAGGCCCCCTGAATCTGTTCAACTGGTGTAGTGGCTTCTGCATACATGGGTGTACTACTGAGGGTTCATCATGTGTCCTGCTTACTGTACCTTTCTCATCTTCTGTGTTGTCAGTTGACTCAGATGATGCAATTGACACTATTCAACACTGTCATACACAGTTCTCTGGTCACCCTTTTGCTGCCATGCAATGCCTCCCTGCATTTTCACTAAGGGGGGGCTGCCTGTAGCCATGCAACCCATTGCATGCACATTGCACGTGATGCCTGAACTTGCCCTTACAATGCCTTCATGTTTATTGATTGACATCATAATGTACTTGTTCATGTAGATAGTGGGTAACGTACACATGTTCTGCACTGCATCAACCCACTTCGGAGCCGTGTTACACCGTTCTACATGCCTTTTCACTGCTTCAATGACAAAGTGACCGGGCATGTATGGTCCGTTTTTCATCCCTTCACTGTCATGAATGCCACGGGCACAGGTGCATCCTGTGATACATGTACTCAGTATTGGAACACCCTAATGGGTGTTTAGCAAAGTTGATTGGTTAATCTGCGGCCTATGCAAACTGTGGTATAGGGCGCAGATTGATTGTAGCCTGCCAATCGGGTTTTAATGACTGTGGTGCTGCCTTCACACGTGTCTATGTGTCGTGAATCTCCCCCGTCTCACCTGAGATCGCTTCTTGCAGGGATCCGCGGGAAGATTCTTCTTGCGGGCGGATCGGATTTTGTACAGGCCGGCACGAGTCTCTTCCGACTCCAGCGTGCGTTCAGCGTTCCAGGAAACTCGTGGGTTCAGGACGTCCAGGAAGGAAGAAGCGGTCACAAGGATACGTGGATTCCAGGAACAGGGTGAAAATGAGAGGGTGGAAGGAGTGGGAATAAGGGTCCAGGAACTTAGATAACAGCAGGGTTCGCCAAGCTGCGAAGTACACGTCTAGTCACTACCTGTTGATAGCGTTGAGACGCGCGGGGCCGCGGGGCGTGGCATATTTATGGGACGTACTACATCCGCCATGAAGGCTGGTGCTAGGCGTGTCACGTGATCCGGCCATGTTGGGAGAAACAATGAATGCAAGCCTCCCCCCCCCCGATAAGGACCGGGAAGTCCAGAAGGGGCACGTTCTGTGGGTCATGATAGCATGCCTCCTCCGAAAACCTGTTCCACCAGGTTTGCCCGGGTGTATGAGATGATATCATCGGAGCAATCAAGGGGTGTTCAGGTTAGAAAGTGGTTCCCGGGTTCTTTCACTAGGAGGATATCCTTTCCACTCAACCAGGTATTGAAGTTGACCCCGTTTATACCTGGAATCGCATATTCTGGATACTTCATATTCCAGTTGGTCGTCCACAACCATGGGACTGGGTCTTCAGGATTTCCGGGAGGATCGGATGTAGGGTTTCAATAAAGAAGTGTGTATAAAACTGGGTGAATTTTTTTCCAGGAGTCTGGTAGCTTGAGCTGTAATGTGACTGGGTTGATGACTTCTTTTATGGAAAATGGCCCATAGTACCGGGGGGCCAATTTGTTTGGTCGTAAATGTTGTGGTAGTAGTTTTGAGGACAACCAGACTTGATCACCGACTGAATAAGAAGGCCCTGGTCTTCTCTTGGAATCCGCATAACGCTTAGCGTGTGTTTGGGACTTTTCTAAATGTTCTTTGGCTTCCTTGTGTATGTTGATGAGAGTTTCGATCCAGGAGTCGACGGTAGATACTGGTGTAGGATGTGGAAGAACAGAAGGAAAAACTGACGGGTGGAATCCTTGACTGCAATAGAAGGGGCTGGTCTTGACTGCTGAGTGATCGGAATTGTTGTAGGCGAATTCAGCCAAAGGTATAAGGAGCGACCAATCATCCTGTACCTTGGTGGCGAAACAACAAAGGTATTGTTCACGTTCCGTAGCCCCGTAAGTTTGTGGGTGATAACCTGATGAAAGAGCACGTTGGATTCCTAGAATGCGACAGAGATGTTTCCAGAATTGTGAGACGTATTGAGGTCCTCGGTCTGATATGATCTTGGAAGGAAGTCCATTAAGGCGGAAAATGTGTTCCAGGAAGATTCCAGCGAGTTCTGATGAGGATGGTAGTTTGTACAGGGGTGTAAAATGAGCCATATGAGTGAACAAGTCAATGGTGCCCATGATAGTCGTGTATCCCCTGGAAGGTGGTAATTCCACAAATAAGTCTGTAGCAATGAATTCCCATGGCCTTGTCGGTAGTGTAGGTTGCAGTAGGAGACCCGCCGGTCTCTTGTTATCGTGTTTGTTTTGACTGCAGATAGAGCAGGCTCGGATGTACAGTTGTACGTCAGTCTTCGTTCTAGGCCACCAAAATTGTCTTTGTATAAGACAGAGAGTGTTGGTGATGCCACGATGTCCAGAGTGGAGGGTATGGTAGCAGAGGTTTATTATCCTTTGTTGTAGTTTCTGTGTGGGAAGGACTAGAGCGTTATCTTTGAACAAATATCCATCCTTGGTTCTCAGATTCCATGGATTCTTCCTTGAAATATCCTTCCAGAGCTCAGAGGATTGGGTTTGCATCCGGACTTCTTCCAAAAGACTGACTGCTTGAGCTACAAAAATCGTTTGGGGAAACATCTTGGGATAGGCCCGATCTTCAATAGTTTCGTAATCAGGACCTCGAGATAAGGCGTCAGCAATTATGTTTTGTGATCCAGGAACATGACTGATGTGGAACTGGTGCTGGGCAAAGAAGAAGGCCCAATGGGCCTGACAAATGTTCCTACACCCCAAGGATTGTAGAACTTGAAGGTTTCGATAGTCTGTGCGAACCTGGACTGGATGTCTAGCTCCCAGGAGTAGATGTCGCCATTCTGTGAAGGCTTGGCGGATGGCTAACAGTTCCTTTTCCAAGATGGAATGATGTGTCTCACTGGGAGTCAGGGTTCGTGAAAGGTAAGCAATGGGGTGTTCCAACTTGTCCTCAAATTCTTGCTTCAAGACTGCTCCTATGGCGTAGTTAGAGGCATCCGTCTCCACTAGGAATGGCCAATTAATGTCGTGTTGGGCTAGGATGGGGGCTTGAGTAAACTCTGTCTTTAGTCGTTGGAATGTCTTGTCTTGAGGTGCAGACCAGAGAAAGGGAGTGTCTTTCTTCAAGAGAGCGATGATCAGTTAAACAATCTCAGAAAAAGTGGGTATGAACTTTCGATAGAAATCGGCAAGCCCCAGGAAGGATTGAACTTGTTTCACGGAAGTGGGAGCCGGCCAAGATGGTATGGCCTTTACCTTCGAATGATCCATACCAATTCCTTCTGGACTAAGGACAAATCCTAGATAATGAACAGAAGTAACGTGAAACAGGCATTTCTCAGGTTTAGCTAGGAGTCTGTGTTCACGTAGTCGTTGTAAGACTGCCTTTACATTCTCTTCATGCTTTAAAAGGTCCTTGGAGTAAATCAAGATATCATCCAGGAAGACGATGACAAAGAGAAACAGCATGTCAGAGAACACCCTATCCATGAATCGTTGAAAGACTGCAGGGGCATTAGCAAGTCCAAAGGGCATGACCAGATATTCGAAGTGTCCAAAAGGTGTTCTAAAGGCTGTTTTCCATTCTTCTCCTTCCTTGATACAAATCAGATGATAGGCACCCCTGAGATCCAGTTTCGTGAAGATTACAGCACCTCTCACCGCTTCCAGGATATCCGAGATCAAGGGTAAGGGGTAGCGGTCCTTGAGGGTGCATTGATTTAATCCACGATAATCGAGGCAAGGTCTAAGTTCCTTGGTGTCCTTCTTGGGAACAAAGAACAGCGAGGCTCCAGCTGGGGATTTCAATGGTTTTGTGGTGCCATTTTCAAGGTTGGTATCGAAGTATTCTCGGAGGACCTTTTTTTCAGGTTCTGATAGGATAAACATCCTCCCAAAGGGAATCACTGCTGAAGGCTCTGTGTCTATTGCGCAGTCTTCAGGTCTGTGAGGGGGTAGAGCCTGAACGATGGCAGTTGAAAACACATCAGCATAACTTTGATAGGCCTTTGGGACCTGAATGATATTGGGAACCATGAGTGCCTCTTGTTGATCTGCTGGATTACTTTCAGATGATATCGAGGAGGGATCCGGGGATAAACAATGCGACAGACAATACTCTGAACCAAGAAACAAGGATCCTGCTGTCCAATTGATGTATGGATTGTGTTTCTGCAACCAGGGCAAAACTAGTACCATGGGGTAGTGGGCTGATTTGATAATATCAAACTTGAGCAATTCCCGGTGATGGTTTATTGAAAGTTGTATTTCCTTGGTCTGCAAGGATATGGGTCCTGAACTGAGGGGTCTTCCATCAATTGCCTCCACAGGTTGCATTACACCCCGGGCTTCATATGGAATGTGGTGCTTAAAGACCCAATCTTGATCAATGAATACTCCCATAGCCCCACAATCCACCAAGGCTAGGATGGGGTAGGTCTCCTTCTTTGATAACAATAAGAAGGCTTGGTTGTTCTGTCCAGGAGAGTTCAAGGATGGAATACATGTGGAGCAAACATATATCTCCCGACACCTCGCTCCATCTAGGATCGGGAGCTGGCGTTTCCCGAACGCGGTGGAGGGGCTAGAGGACATTCTCCAACCAGGTGTTTATCCGATGCACAATATATGCACAAGCCTGTGTGGATCCTTCTCATCCTTTCTTGTGGGGAAATGGGTCCACGGAAGGCACCTATTTGCATGGGTTCAGGGTCTGTGTCAGGGGTTGGAACAGGATCAGTTTTTACTGAAGTCTCAAGAGAACTTTTCTGGAAGGGCATCTTGGTCTTTTTTCTCTCTGCCTTTCTTTCCTGGATACGAAAGTCTATCTGCATGGCTAAATCCATAAGAGCCTGGAATGAGCTAGGACGAGCCACTCTGGCTAATTCATCTTTTAAATCCTCGTTTAGGCCCCTACGGAAGAGAGTGAAACTTGCTTCTGAGGACCAATCTGCTTCCTCGGCCAATTGTTTGAATCTTGTGACATACGTTAGCATGTCCTAGGATCCTTGCCGAAAGTCAAGTAGGCGTTCCTGGGCACTATAAACCTGTTCTGGGCGGTCGAACATGGTTTTGAGAGCTATATGAATCCGTCATAATCATCCAGGAGGGCATCTCCAGAATTGACTAAGGGAGCAGCCCAAGTCAATGCATTTCCTGCGAGGTGCGAGATTATAAAGCCCACCTTTGCCCTGGAAGTTGAAAAATAATAGGGCTTAAAGGTAAAATGCACCAAACAGGACTCCAGTAATCCACAAAGGGATTTTGCAGACCCATCATACTTGTCTAGGACACCACCCAGTAACACACTCTCTTTTGTAGCAGAATCGCGAGACAAAACAAGTTGCTTTAATGCGGCATTCTCCGCTTTTAAGTTCTGCACCTCGGTTGTTAGTTCTTGCATGCCACGCATGAGATCCTGGACGGCCTTTTCCATATCGGTTTCAATATCGGTCGTTCAGCGTCTCAAACTGTCGTGAATCTCCCCCCGTCTCACCTGAGATCGCTTCTTGCAGGGATCCGCTGGATGATTCTTCTTGCGGGCGGATCTGGTTTTGTACAGATCGGCACGAGTCTCTTCCGACTCCAGCGTGCGTTCACGTTGCAGGATACTCACGGGTTCAGAACGTCCAGGAAGGAAGAAGCAGTAGCAAGGATACGTGGATTCCAGGAACAGGGTGAAAAGGAGAGGGTGGAAGGAGTGGGAATAAGAGTCCAGGAACTTGGATAACAGAAGGGTTTGCCAAGCTGCGAAGTACACGTCTAGTCACTACCTGTTGATAGCGTTGAGATGCGCAGGGCTGCGGGGGCGTGGCATATTTATGGGACGTACTACGTCCGCCGTGAAGGCTGGTGCGAGGCGTGTCACGTGATATGGCCATGTTGGGAGAAACAATGAATGCAAGCCCCGCTGCGATAAGGACCAGGAAGTCCAGAAGGGGCGCGTTCTGTGGGTCATGACACTATGTGTACACGTTCACATACATCAAAGGAAGCAGCGTTGTAGCTGCTTGCTTTGCTGTATTGGATGCTGTTCATGTTCACAATACAGGTGTATATGGAAAGGGGTGTTTTGAACACTTTCACATGTACATATGCAAGCAGCTTCAATGTTGTGTAGTTCAACATTGCGGCTACTCACTTATGTGTGTGTGAAAGTGTTAATTTACACATGTGTCTTCCGCAGCTTTTTTGTTGACTGACTAATATGTAGTTGATTGACGTTAATGCCGGTGAGATTTCAGCATTGCGCCTGTTATGTTCAACTGGCATAATCCTGAAGGTGCACTGTACGCCCAGGCCCACTTAGCTAATATGGTGGGGCCTGGCCGTGATTAATTTACACACGGAATAATGGGATAGGGCATATTCATAGCACAATGTGCTCAATCAGGCCCTGAGGGGTGTTCTGGAGGCTTCATGGCCTGCAGCTCGGACCGTACTGAGGTTTATGGTCCCTCATGTCTGGTTGCAGGCCCTCGCTTTGCTCGGGGCATTTACTATATCTACATGGCCCATGACACCCGGTGCGGGCCGAGCTGCAGATGGATGAAGCTATATTGGTGATGATGGTTTGGGGATGCATGTGTGCATGCATATTACGTGTGTCATTGTGTGTTTGGATTCACTTGCAGCTGTGGCCATTTTGCAGTTCAGACATGCTTATGGTATGTGCCATCTCTTTGTTGCCACCTGTCTTTTCTGCCTGTGACATGTGCCTGACAGAGGTGGTGTGTGATGGAGGTGATATACTACATTTTGTACTTGTGTAGGCTTTGCTATTTAGACACATCCATTTCTGCTTTTGGGATGTGTTTGCATATCAATGCCACTGGATGCATGCCAGATTCTCATTTGTGTGTGACATGTCTGCTTCATGTGTTGGCTGTTGATGTAATGTCTATGTGTGTGTGGGTTATGTGGTTCTGACATGTGTACTCATGTTTATTTTTTCCACTTTTCAGATGATGACCCAATGGAGGCAGAGGATGGTGATGTCATTCCATACACAGGGTTGCTATTATGTGGGAATTGGGGTCTCTGTTTAATTAGTTAATATAGTTTAAAATTGTTTGTCTATTGTGCATTCATGTGACAGTGTGGTGCTTTGTGGCTTTTGAAAGCATCCACTGTCTGTTTGAGCTGGGCCCTTCAAGCTTGTCTCGTGTATGTGTTTGCAGCTTGGGGTCCTGACTCACATATGCCACTCCTGCTTCCCCTATCCATGGGCTCGCAAGGATGGTTCGGTGTTACAACCATTTATGTTATGTTATTTAGCACTTATATAGCGCCTTATATACCATTGGTATGGTCTGAAGACGCTGGTAGGTTGAACGCCCTTGGGAACCGAAGTTCAGATCAGTAGAGAGAGTAGAGTGAGTCAAAAGGTGCATGTGAGCACCTGATATTTGTGCAGCTCGTGCGGTATTCGTGTGATAGCTGCTTCTTAGCGATAGGTGTGGTGGTTGAGAGATCAGGAGAATTTGTTCATTCTGGCAGGATTTATCCAGAACGGATGTGGCTGCGTTAGGCCTGAGGAGAACGCCTGGCTGGGGGGTGTGAAACCAGCAGTGTTTACTTAGAGTGATATGGAGTAAGCGGCGGATGTTGGTATGAGAACAGTTATACCGAATGGTGTCATAGTATCTCTGCGTTCTAGTTGAGTGGTGATGTAAAGGAGAGAGTAAGCGTGGTGGTGTTATATGCTCTTTCAAATGTTCTCTGCATTCCAGACTGTACTATATACGTCATGCAATTCTATGCGCTCCAGTCCGTTCTGTGTGCTCCTATCCGCTCCATGCACCCCCGTCTGGTCTATACACTCTGGTCTGCTCCACGCACTCATGCATTCCGACCCGCCCCGCGCGCTCTAGTCCGCCCCGCGCGTTCCGGTTAGCTCTGTGCATTCCAGTCTGCCCCACGGATGCACTCTTGTCCGCCCCGCGCATGCACACTTGTCCGCTTCACGCATGCACTCTTGTCTGCCCCACGCATGCACTTTTGTCTGCCCCACGCATGCAGTCTTGTCTGTCCTATGCAAGCGCTTTTGTCTGGCCCATGCTATACGCATTCAGCATCTCTTCGTACTCATCCTTTCTACGCACTCATCAGTACTGGATGCAATCTGCGCTTGTTCGTTCTACGTACACGTCCACTCTACGCAACACGTCCGTTCACTCTGGGCACTCGTTCGCTCCAGGCACTCGTTCGCTCCAGGTACTCATCTGCTTTATGCCCACACGCGTACTATGCATTCACCTGATTTACCCGCTCGCCTCCTCTACGCACTCACCCCCCTCTACGCACTCATCTCCCTCTACGCACTCATCCCCCTCTACGCACTCACCCCCCTCTATGCACTCATCCCCCTCTACCCTATTTACACAAGGGCATTGGACTTTCGTCATATCTGTGGCCTGTCTGCTGCTGTACTACTTGTGTTAACACCGCTAGTGGGGATTATGGATGTTTTCTCCATGGCATGTCTGCAATCAATTTTGGTGAGTGCATTATTGAAATGGCCATTAATTGATGTTGATTGTGATATATGTTCTTTTCTTGCCTGTAGAAGTGCTTGATGCACTTCATGCTGTAGACAGTAGCCTGCACCCTTTGCCTGTCGGAGCCACACTGATGGTGGGAGGGGGCCGGATGTTGACAATGTCAAGTTGGTGCATGTTGAGTTCAGCCCCTGGGGGTTGTGGCAAAGGAGGATGCATTAAGAATGTGACCCAAGAGGCACAAGTCACAGTCTAGTCCTCACCTGAGATGTCCGCCTATACTACTACTACGCTCCGTTCCCTTTGGACGGCATGTTGTGTCTGTCTTCCCTCTTGGACTTTGATGCTGCCTGAGGGCGCAGTTTTCCTACTGGACTACTGCTCTTTTACTTGTTTTTCACACTCTGGTGCCTTTAGTTCCTGTTCTTCTTCCTTCTACGGTCCTTGTTGCAGACCTGTCCGCCTGTCTGTCGGGCTGTTATTTTTACATACTCTTACACTGCCTAGGTTTGCCTCTGTGGAATTCTGTTCAACAGCATTTTTCTGTCACTCCTCCTGTCTTTCATCTATTACATCCAGGCCTTTATGTTGGCTGTTGGCTTTTACCAATGCTATTCAACTGCTGTGGCTCTTGACTTGCTGTCAGCTGTTTCCGGCTATCTCACATTCTCTGTGCCTTTCAAGACTTCTGCTGCCTCTGCCTTTCTTTGTTCACACTATCAATGATTGATTGGGTTTCAGCTCAACCATCCTGTTGTGCCAGCCTCCTTAGTTATTTTCGACTCAAGTTCCAGCTCTACCTGTCAGGGTACAGAACCTGGGGTTGTGTGGGAGGAGGTCGGATGTAGGTCTCAGACATGGCCCATTGACAACCAGCATTAAGACACACACAGTAAACTTTCAAGAGTTATTGATTCCTTGTATGCCCTTTCTGCAGGAAAAGGAGCATCCAGGCAACCTTTGCCAGCAGACACCGGTCCAAGAACTACTAAACCCTTGCCACGTTGAGTGGGGCACACATGCGCATGCACACGCAAGCAGAAGAACGGGGCTTGTGCTCAGATGTCCGACAGAAGCAGACGTGTTTCCAGGAGCTCCAAGCAAGGTGAGCAGCACGAGGGGCCATGCCCCAGCCGACCTTCCTCCAGGCCCCTCACACATGCAAGCTAAATTGCACAAGTGCTGGGGAGGTTGGCCAGGTGTTGGGGAAGATGGGCACAGTACAGCTAAGCTGTGCTGAGGACAAAATGCCAAGAAGCTTTCCCAGTTGTCAGGGGCACACACAAGGGGCATCAGCCATATACTCAAGTCCACCCTGCTCCATAGAAGCTAAGTTATTAGCGCAGTAGCGTTCCTAGACACAAACTAATACAGTGCAAGGGGGGAGGCACTCAGCACCGCACAAACTCGAGTGCAGTGCATATCATTAGCATGTGCAAATTGCCACCTGCACTACCTATAGAAATCCACGGCTGGCAGAACGCAACTTGTACTGAAGTCGCACCTTGCCACACGTGTCTAGCAGCTCACCCAAGGACCATTCTATCATGTGGGATTCTTACCACATGGTCTTCCATTTACTGCGGGGCCACGTGTGGCTGCCTTAACGGATTAACAGTGTATGAAACATCACGGGGGCAAGCAAAAGTATACGAACAAACCAGCAGACAGGAGTGCTTGTTTGGGGAGGAGTCACTAAGTTTGAGGCATGAATGGTGTTATGTGTGTGGGGATATCACATGGATCGGTAATGTCCTCTTCTTCTGAAGAAATGCCTGTCTCCCCTCCTTCCCCCTCCTCCTCACCTTTAACTTTAGACTTGGGGTCTCTCTTCTTCTTTCCTCTCTGATTGGGTTTCTCCTTTTTTTTTTGAGAAGATACGGACGGCCACGGAAGGACACCACAGTGCCACTGGGATAGTGGGCTGTGATCGATTCCCCATTACTGCCAGGAATGGGGAAAAAGCCAGAGGCACAAAAAAAACGAACCACGAGGACTGATGGCGTATGATGGAACTTCCCTCCGGAAGGTCAGTAGGGTCAAGGACTCAGAGTGCGTGAAGGTTCACTGAATGGGAAAAAAATAACTGAGAAGTGGAGTAAAGACACCTGACCACAAGAATATCGAGAGGAAAAGCAGGACAACGGGCTGGAGAGTAGTAGTAGAAGGAGGAGCTGAACGAGGCGAATGAAAGAAACAGAAGCAGCGGAAGACTGGTAAGCGGGCAAAACACGCAAGAGGAAATGATCTGGAGCGTAGCAACAGAGGAGAAAGCCTGAAAGTTGCAACGCGTCCGCCACCCGGAAGTAGCTGGTTAAAACTACCAGTTGTGAACGTGAAAAACAAGAACTAGAACAACAAGGAACGACAAGGCACGTTTAGACAAAACGTGCCGGCACAATCAATGGCGGCTGCCCTTCCCGCGATCCCAAACATGCCATCTGTTCCAAGGTATGACAGGGGAAGACACACACAGAATAGTAACCCACGCTCTCTTGGCAGCATTGAACTGCTCCTGTTACCGAACCTGAGCGTGCGCAGGCAGGAGGACAGCACTCACCCCAGAGATAAGTCTCTCTTTGTCTCGGCTTTGAGCCATTTTGTACAATGTGCATGAGGAACATGGTTTCTCTGATTGAGTATGTGTAATTGTCAATAGTAGGATTTTGTCTTTTGCCTACTTTCCCTTACCCATCCACCTCCCCTCTCTTTTCGGTTATCCTGAATACCGATGCCTATCCAACCAACGGATCCCTGACCCTCTTTCCCCGCCGGGGTCTCTGAGGCCCGTGTAAGTTTGACCTTGCAGGCGCCCAGACCGCGGAGGGCGTGGTTGGTTTGTGCCACTCCTGCACCTGGAGACCGGAGCTGTGACACTACCCATCAGTTGTTGGATCCTCATTAATTATTGTGTACTGAAAATGCTACCCATCCTGTTGATCCATTGTTCAACTGTGCTACCTTGGTAGCTCTTCTATCATTCTGCTTGGACATGTGCTTGGCCATATTCAGCAACTTCAAGTCATCTACTGGAGACTCTTCCAGGGTTTTTTGTGGGCTACAGGCTTTTTCCCTGGTTTGGGGGTTTGGCTCCTTGGAGTTCTCTGCAATTTGGTATTTTTACCAGTCAAGGTGGCCTCTGAGGGGGCTGGACCCTATTTCCACGCAGGGTAGAACAGGGAAACCAAGGGGTAGGGGGATCCTGAAGCCAGGTAGACTAGGAGGAAGAAGGCAACAGACCCCAGATACAGTTCTTCTGAAGGTCATGGTGATGAGTAAATGAGGGAGGGCCTTTTGTTGTCGGACAGTATGCTTTGGCTACAGTGTTTGTGCACTCTATGACATTCTCATGGTGGGGTACTATGTACATGATGTGTTCTGCTGGTCAATGGCTGTTCCTGTGTTGGCTTTACTTTTCAGGTGTCAGGGGATTGTTGTGGTTTGACATACTGGGGTGTACACATGGGCAATGTTCACATGTGATGTGTACAGGACACTGAGGGTCACTTGATTTCACATGCATGTATTGCGTGCATGTCCCTACTGACACACACACTTACACAATGCTCCACCACACATACAACCACCCTGCCATGCCCACATGTGCACACAGATTGCCTTCTCTGGCATGCTGTGTCCCTGCAGCGCATGATCACTTACCATTTGGGGATCATGTACATGCGCCAATGGGTTATTTTTGTTGCTTGTCCTTTTTATATGATGCTCAAGGTGTATCCCCAACAGAATGGCTGCTCACTGTGATGTGTGCTGAGCGGTGCATTGCAGGAAACACACACAGCACACGGGTTAGGGATTTGCGGATTTGGCTTGGACAATGTGCATGCCAACAGGCATTCTGTCTTTTGTTGATGGTACCGCTGATGGCATGCATTTGTGTATGACTTTGTATGTGGGGGCGTTGTTGGTCAGTCATTTGACCTGATTCCATGTCAGGTGTGATTGTCTCAGGCCTGTTTCCATTCATCACATGTCACTTCGTACCTAATTGGTCATGTGTTGGGCTTTTGGTTTGCTCTTTTGCTGTTGCATGCCATGTCATGGTGTGGCAGACAAGGGTGATGTGGGTTGGGAGGGTTTGGGTGACATGCCAGTGATTTTCATGGCCTGTTTTGCAGGGGAGTGGTGTGATGTACACCTTGCATGTGTTCCTTTTGGTCACACAGGATTGGTTATGTTTAAGTAGCTAGGGATGCACACAATGTAGCTGTAGCACTTCTGTGGCAACATTCTCAGGGTGGTAGGGTTGTGACAGTTGACTGTCTCTTTGTCATCATCGATTGTCACCTGGTATGTGCCAGGCCTGTGTGCACTCCGCAGGGCTGGGAGTTTAGGTGAAAAAAAAAATGTGGCCACAAGCTGAGTCCGGGCGCCTCGCAACGTGCCCTTTCCCCTCCCATGGGCAGCACCTGTGCCTGTGGTTGGGGATGTGGGGGCACCACCATGTCCACCGGTATGCCCTGCTGTGTTGCAACATTGTGCAGGACACATGCTGCCACAATGATCCTGCACACTACTGGGGGTGCATATAGTAGCTGCCCGCCAGAGCGGTCAAGGGAGCGGAAGCGTGACTTGAGCACTCTGAATTTGCGCTCCACTATGCCTCTGGTTTCAATATGGGCAGCGTTGTATCTTACCTGGGGTGGTGTGGTGGGGTTCCGTATTGGTGTCATCATGTGGTTGCTTAGAGGGTAGGCACTGTCCGCTGGGGAGTTGAGGATGGTTGTCATTAGTTGGGGTTGTGTATTTGTCTGTGTGTGACATGCATGCATGTGCACAGACATTTGTACTCACCAATGAGCCATGTGTCGCCATGCTTCCCAGCTTCCAGGTCCCGGCTCAGGGTGGACATTCTGTATATGAAACTGTCATGGGTAGACCCAGGGTAGTTTGCATAGACAGAGGTGATGATTCCCTTAGCATCGCATACAAACTGTATGTTGATGGAATGCCAGTGCTTGCGGTTTCCATAGATGTGCTCAGTGGCCCTAGGTGGACGTAGGACCACATGGGTGCAATCTATGCACTGAGCACTTTGGGGAAGTGTGCCACCCTGTAAAAGTCCAGGACCACGGCCTGCCTTTCTGCGAGTGTTCTAGGCATGTATATGTGCCTGCGGACTGAGGGGCGCGCAGTCATGATTGCCAATACCTGGTGTAGGCAGCGTGACTGCGTGGCCTGTGAGATGCCCCCAACTATGGCAGTTGTCCGCTGAAATGACCCAGTGGCCAAAAAATGCAGGACATTGAGCACCTTTTCCAAGGGGCTCAGTGCTTGGGAGCACAAGGTGGGCGAAGTGAGGTCATCCTCCCACTCAGTGACCAGGTCTAGGATGATACGAGGTGGAAACCTATACCTGCCATAGACCTGGTCATCAGGCATCCCAAAAAGGCTGGTCTTGGGCAAAACAATGCGGGCCTGGCTATTCTCCTCCTCCTGCGGTGTCCCCGATCAGTGCTGCGACAAATGAGGCATTCATTGTAGCTGTATATATGTGTTTGAGGTTTGCGTGCACTTTTATACTGCGCGGGGATGCTTCCGTCTGCCTTCGTGTGGCAGACGTGTTTACGCCTGTGCGTGTCTTTTGGCGTGCACGGGTTTCCCGTATTCGATTCCATGAATACGTGTTGTCCGCGTGCGTGTGGGCATTCCGTGTATTTCCCTGCGGTACTTCCCCAGTTACGCCTTCTTTTTCACGCGTTGTTCCCCATTCCGATGTTCCGCCCCATGTTCTGCCCCCTTTTTGGTGTGTGCACTGATGTTGTGCGCTTTTGCTGTGCATGTCGCACACAGCGTTCTGGATGTTGCAATGACGTGTGCGTCCATGTGCGCCACCCGCGGATTTCGTGCACATCCTGGGGAAAACACGTGCAGGGCCTTCCATGAATCGCACGTATGTGCGTGTGCTTGCTTTTTCACGCTTGCGCCAGCTTGCACCACAAATTTCGGTGCACATTTATTCCATGAATTGATTGGCCCCTAAATATTCATGACACCTGCAATGATAAAAAGACAGATTCCCCTGATCCGGTTTTGCATAATGACCCTGAGCTGTTTAATGATTTAAAAATGAAAATACCTGCAAATGAACATGAGGCAGAAATTGTAAACACATCTAAAAAAGATGTTTGGTTTAACCTGGCGTTGAATCAAACGTTGGAAATTTGTACAAATGAAAAAGGAAAACGAGAAGAACATGAAATTCCAAAGGAACAAAGAGACAGATTTAAGAAAGACAACTCATGCACGGATAAAATAATTGATGAGGGAGTAGATGTAAATGTTAGAACACCCTACCTAGACAATCAAGATGCTAATAAAATACAGGCAGGAAAAATAAGTACTAAAAAGGAGGGTACAGATCAGTCACCTGAAGAGTTTTTTGAGCCACAGATTTTTGAAGAAATTAAAAAGACTGGTATAATACCAAATACCCATAAATGCCCAGAATTTGAAAAAGACAACTTATCAGGTGATGTTTACACGCATATTCAGTTGGAGAATTGCAGTGTGAACACTGATGATCCCCGGATGGAAGGGCGAAAAGTGGCCACACTCCAAATGACCTCTGAACATGTGGAGATGGGTAAGGCTCAAATGGAAATGGACAGAAAGGAGGGAGAAATGTCCTTTCATTTACCGATGTGCTTAGCCAAGAGTGAGAAGAATAGTGAATCCTGAAATCAGTAAAAATTCACACTTTTTGTGTGTATTAGAGGAAGTTGAAGACAGATAGGCTCTCATTACTGTGGAAGAGAAGTGCAATACATTTGCAATGATTGGCACAGGTGCACAGGCCACAATTATGTCCAAAGAATTGGCAAAAACTATCAATGAAGGGAGATCTCCACAGAATTAGATCAAAGTGAGACAGAGTGAAGACCCAGTACATAACTTTAACGGTGAGGAGGTGCCTATCGAAGGTGTCACTAAAGTTGACATAAAGATAGGAAAACACAGACTGAAACAGGAAGTATTGATCAAATCTATTTGTGAAATTCCATTCTTGATGGGAACAGATTGCCTAAAAAGATTGTCTCCTCTCATTGATGGGGTAAATGGGGTTCTGTGGTCTAAGAAAATAAAGTCACAAATCAGCAGCGTAAATGATTTCCATACTGTTGCCAAATCGAATGATGCAGTGGAGGTGTACCTCCAGAATAGCTGTGTGCCTAGTGTTACCGTTATTTTGATGTGTCAGGACAATATACAAAGTGAAAAAGAAAAACAATCTGTGCAGATTTATTTGGATTCTAGGAAGAAATAGCAAACTGAAATAGATGAACACACGTTGTGCTTCTATTTAAAAAGAGAAGAAGTGCAAACAGAACGCCATCGCTAAAGCAGACATAGAAAAACACATCACCACTCTTGCTGAAATACATATGGAAGATGAGCAGCCATGGATTCATATTGGTATAAATGGCCATTCTAAAATGATAAAAACCACTTTGGTGCGTGAACAGGAAAGGAGTTTTATTAATGAGAAACTACTGCAGAGAATAATGGAAAGGGAGGAGATCCCGAAATTTAGAATTAAGAACCAATACATCTCTGGTTTGGACAATCCAGATTTTGAAAAAACGAATTGCAGGAAGGTGCATGCTAAAGGTTAATGTTGGACAAAAAAACATCTACCACAATGTGTGGATAGTGAGTGGAACACAAAATGATTTTTATCTGGGCAATGATATCATGCACAGGATGTGCATGGTGTTAGATTTCCTTAACCAAAAAATATGGTCCAAGCTAGGTGGGCCTGCACCCGAATTCGCAGACAAAAGAAAGGCTTATCATTGTGCACAATTGGTGCCATATGCAATTGAGATACAGGTGAAGAAGGATATGACTATTCCTGCATTCACCAAGCAGGTTGCTATATCTTACACCTCGCCCTCGGCCGTGCCGCGTTTCCCGGGTTCTGCCTCGTTGCTCTCGTATGAGCAAGAACAATTGGGGAATTCCGGTTAAAACCAAAATAAGGGACAGGAAAGTGATCGCCCTTCATAAAGGGTTACGGCGCCGGCATGCGCCCTTCTTATCGCGCTGGCAGCTGCCATGGCAGATTTCTACACAAACTACAGTATCCAGAAAACCTGTTACGTTGTAGCTCTCGGCGTTGAGAGGAGAGCCTCATTTTCAAACGATACGCCTCTTGTTGTTATTTATTCCACAGCGGCATACAGAACGCTGCTTCTGTTTAAAGTTACAACCGGTATACTTCCCGAAGTGCTCTCCCGGTATCTTGAATTGTGAAGTCCTTGTTTTCCCGTGTACCGACCCTGCCTGCACACGGACTCCTTATTCTGAATCCCCGATTGATCTGTTTTCTGACCACCCGTGTACCAGACCCCTTGCCTGCTTTCGGAACTCTTGGACACTGATTCTGCTGTTTCGTGACCGCCCGTGTACCAGACCCATTGCCTGCTTTCGGAACTCTTGGACACTGATTCTGCTGTTTCGTGACCGCCCGTGTACCAGACCCCTTGCCTGCTTTCGGAACTCTTGGACACTGATTCTGCTGTTTCGTGACCGCCCGTGTACCAGACACCTGCCTGCCTCCTGGACTCTGAGACAGGAACTACCCCGGTAAGAAAAACTCTAATTGGAACACCATTTTCTGTGGAATTCGACTTCATTCCTAAGTGCATCTTTTGAACGCTGTGCTGTGGTGCACCATCCCGAAACCAGTGCGACCCTCGTTCCGTTCGGGGATAGCTACCTTACTAACCTCCCTATTTTTTATTTTATACTTTCGTTGTTTCCCAGGACACTTACTTCAATCCTATTTCCATCAGGGGTAAAGTATAGTTTTTCTTGGTTTTCCCATACTGCAGAATTATACGTTAGTCATATACTAAGACCTCTCTACTTTATAGGTTACTCCGGTTCCTTTGGCTTAAGGGGAGATTAAACCAGGTACTACTAAAGGGGAATAGTCTTGGGAATAAACCAGTTTCATTGTTGGCAGATTATTAACTTGTTATCCTTTCCTTTACAGCCTGGGTTTGAGACGGTCTGTTCTCCCCGCTTTTTTGATCGATCGGTCCCCTTGTCTGTACAGTTCAGCAAGTGGTCATATCAGTTTAGAGAGCTCATTCCCTCATAGAGAGGAGGCTTGGGTAGGAGGCTCCAACCCTAGCTCCTTCAAGCAACTCCCCAGCAATAGAGGTCTGGCCTGTTTACGTACTCTCCATTCCGGTGAGTAACAGAAACAGAAGCCATGGAAGAAGTTGATCCTTTAACCACCTTGGTTCGCTTGGTATCTGAACTTCGTTCTGATATGACAACCGCACATAGTGCTCTCCATCAAAGGATCGACAATTTGCAGAGTTTTCCAAGCCCCCACACCCTGGGGGTGGATACGTCTGCTGCTACGGCATCAGGTTCGACCGGTCCCATACCCTCTGCCTCTGGCTTTACGACTACCCCGGTGCTTATGGCTACTCAATTCCCACTGGCCCCCCCAGAACGATTCTCTGGGGATCCTAAACATTATCGCACGTTTATCAACCAGTGCAAATTACATTTTCTCTGTCGGCCCACTGCTTTCCCTAATTCTACAACGAAGGCAGCCTTTGTTCTCTCTCATCTTGGGGGTACCGCAGCCGCTTGGGCTAATCCGTTACTGGAATCCAATAGTTACGTCCTATATGACTGTGATGCTCTCATCACGGCCATGAACAGAGTATTTGACACCCGCTATAAATCCCAGGCTACTGACCTGGAGTTCCTCAATCTGCGTCAAGGCACATCCTCTTTGTTTACATACCTTACTAAATTTAATCAGTTGGCAGCTGAAACTGATTGGCCGGAGGAGAAAAAATCAGCCGTGTTTTACAAAGGGTTGTCAGAGGAATTAAAGGGCGTTTTGGCCACGGTACCAGTGGTTCCAACCACTTTTGGTGAACTATTAGACCTGGTATTACAAATAGATGCTAGAAGAACCGAAAGAAGGGGTGAACGCAAGTCACCAGCCCCTGTTACTCTGCAGGTGGAACAGTCTTCTCCTTCTACTTCGCTTCCAGAACCTATGCAGATCGGGGCAGTAAGAGGTCCTTTGACTTCTGCACAACGGGATTATCGCAGAACGCATAATTTATGCATGTATTGCGGATCTGCTGAACACCTCTTGAAAGATTGCCCTAAGAGACCTGTCAAAAAGCCGGGAAACGCCAGAACCCGGTGATAGACAGGGTCCCTACGCCGGGGGTGCTTTCCTTGGACTCTCATGGTGCTGTTGCTGTTCCTGTTAGCCTTCCTGTGGTATTCACCACTGAAGATAGTACCTTTACTTCATTGGCGATCATTGATTCCGGGGCCACCGGGAATTATATGGATTTCGATTATGCCACAAGTAAGAACGTTTCGGTTGTCTCTAAAGCCCAACCCGAGGCTGTTCACGCGGTGGACGGTACATCCTTGGTCTCTGGCCTAGTCACACAAAATACCTCCTTAATTCATATGCAAACCAGGGAAGGACATGCTGAGTCGATCTCCTTCGATCTCATTAAATCCCCTCAATTCCAGGTCATCTTGGGCATCCCTTGGTTGCAACATCATAATCCAGCCATCGACTGGACAAGAAAAACGGTGCAGTTTCCTTCCACTGAGTGTAACGAAAAGTGTTTCCTAGACACTAGTGTGTCCTCTGAGTCTTCTTGTCAAGCCTTGGTAGCATCTATGTCCATGATTGGAGCCATCACTAAATCTCCCGAAACCGAAATCCCGCCTGAATACAAGTCTTTCTGTGATGTGTTTGACAAGGGAGGGGCAGACCAATTGCCACCTCATAGGCCTTACGACTGCCCAATCGATTTACTGCCAGGTGCTAAGGTCCCGGTGGGTAGGGTCTATTCCCTTACGGTTCCAGAAGATAAGGTATTGAAGGACTATATTGACAAGGCGTTGGCCACGGGGGTTCATTAGACCTTCCAGGTCCCCTGCGGCTTCTCCGCTCTTTTTTGTTCCGAAAAAGGAGGGCGACCTCCGCCCCTGTATTGATTATCGGGCATTAAACACGGTGACGGTAAAGAATCAATATCCCCTCCCGCTCATTTCTGTGCTCTTGGACCAGCTCGTTTCTTCTGTAGTCTTTACCAAGCTAGACCTTAGGGGGGCATATAATCTCGTTCGAATGCGAAAAGGGGACGAGTGGAAGACCACATTCAAAACACGCTACGGACTATATGAATATCTGGTGATGCCGTTTGGTCTCTGTAATGCCCCTGCCACCTTCCAGGCATTCATGAATGACATTTTCCATGACTGTTTGGATCGGTTTGTTGTAGTATATTTGGACGATATCCTCATATATTCACCCTCCAGTGAGGAGCACACGAGGCACGTGCAAATCGTATTGCAACGGTTGAGGGAAAACCACCTGTTTGTCAAAGCTGAAAAATGTGTCTTCAACTCCACTGAAGTGGAGTTTCTTGGTTACGACCTGACTAGTAGGGGTATAAGAATGAGTCGCTCTAAAGTCAGGGCTGTCTTGGATTGGCCCGTTCCTACGTCAATTAAAGCCTTGCAATCCTTTTTGGGGTTCTCGAACTTCTATAGGCGCTTCATCCGTTCTTTTTCTTCTATATCAGCGCCGTTGACGGCTTTGACCAGCTCTAAGAAATCCTATCAGTGGAACCAGGAGGCACAAAGAGCCTTTGACACCCTTAAGGCAGCCTTCACTTCCGCCCCAGTGTTACAGCACCCTAATCCGTTACTCCCATTTTTGGTGGAGACCGATGCCTCTGGCTCGGCTATTGGGGCGGTTCTATCTCAAAAGTGTCCAGATTCAGGGGAATCCCATCCGATTGCATTCTTCTCAAGAAAATTGATGCCCTATGAGCGCAATTATCCAATCACAGAAAGGGAACTCCTGGCCATAAAAGACGCCTTTTCCGAATGGCGGCACCATCTTTTGGGGGCTCGACATCAGGTCACAGTCTTTTCGGATCATCGGAGCCTCTTGGCGTTTAAATCAATGAAATATCTTACTGCACGACAGGCTCGCTGGCATCTCTTCTTTTCCCAGTTTTATTTCACTATCACATATCGACCGGCCCGATTGAATACTTGTGCAGATGCTTTGTCACGCATTGCCTTCCATTCTGACAACAAAACCTCTGACAAACCGCTCTTGTTACCTGGTAACGTTGTTTGTGCCTGCACTCCTCAACCTAGCCTGCGGACTTTGATTTCGGATTGGGTCTCCGCGCATAAAGAAGAATGTGAGACTCTCAATCTTGATGTGGTTCAAGGCCTACCCTACATCCAAGGACGCTTGTTTGTGCCTCCAGGACAGGCACGATTACGTGCTCTAGCCTGGTCTCATGATTCCCTATGTGCGGCTCATCCGGGTCAGCAAAAGACGCTGGAGGCATTACGCCGTTGGTCCTGGTGGCCTACCATGTCAAGGGATGTGATTGACTATTTGGCATCCTGTTCTGTATGTTCCCAATGCAAGGTCTCCCGTTCTAGACCTGTGGGTTTGTTACGCCCTCTCCCTGTGCCTCACAAACCCTGGTACATGGTTTCCATGGACTTTATTGTGGACCTACCCCCTGTGAAAGGTTTTGACACTATCTGGGTAGTAATTGATTATTTCACCAAGATGGCGTTGTTCATTCCCTGTACAGGTCTGCCTTCTGCCCCTGTGTTGGCTTCCCTTTTCCTCCAGAACGTTTTTCGGTTCTTTGGATTGCCTGCCATCCTGGTTTCGGATCGTGGCTCTCAATTTACATCACGTTTCTGGAGGGCTTTGACTGCTTCATTGGGTATTGACGATCGGTTCAGTTCTGCTTATCATCCTCAGACGGACGGGCAAACCGAAAGGGTAAATGCCACCCTTGAACAATTTCTTCGGTGTCTCTGCCTTCGTTTCCAAGCATCCTGGTTGACGATGCTTCCCTTTGCTGAATTCGCGTACAATAATTCCATGCATACCGCCTCAGGGGTCTCCCCGTTTTTTGCCCTATATGGTTGCCATCCACGATCTTTACCGTTTGATCCTACGCTTCTCATTGATAACCCGGCGGCTTTGGACTGTGTAAGGGAATTGGTGACGACCCGTAGTACGGTTCGCTCTCATCTACTTCTAGCTCAGGCCAGGGCAAAGAAAAATGCTGATCGTCACAGGAAACCGGCACCTACTTACAAGGTGGGCATGAAAGTTTGGTTGTCCACCCGTAATTTGCGGATTCCTGGCAAACGCTTGTTGTTACCTAAATTCGTGGGTCCTTTTCCCATTATTGAGATTATTAATCCGGTGGCTGTACGCCTTTCTTTGCCTTCCTCGTGGAATCAACATCCGGTGTTTCACGTATGTCTCCTGAAGCCTTGTCCACCCTCTGTTCGGCTGCCCGATCGCCCTCCTCCGATTCAGGTGGATGGGGATGATGAATACGAAGTGGCGGACATCCTGGATTTTCGTCTCCGTAGGGGGCGCCCCTTTTATTTGGTGGATTGGAAGGGTTACGGTCCCGAAGACAGGTCCTGGGAGCCCTTGTGCAATATACATTCCGCGGCTCTCTTACGCAGTTTCCATGCACAGAGGGGGTCTGCGCCGCCTTTGGGGGTGGATGCTGTTACACCTCGCCCTCGGCCGTGCCGCGTTTCCCGGGTTCTGCCTCGTTGCTCTCGTATGAGCAAGAACAATTGGGGAATTCCGGTTAAAACCAAAATAAGGGACAGGAAAGTGATCGCCCTTCATAAAGGGTTACGGCGCCGGCATGCGCCCTTCTTATCGCGCTGGCAGCTGCCATGGCAGATTTCTACACGAACTACAGTATCCAGAAAACCTGTTACGTTGTAGTTCTCGGCGTTGAGAGGAGAGCCTCATTTTCAAACGATACGCCTCTTGTTGTTATTTATTCCACAGCGGCATACAGAACGCTGCTTCTGTTTAAAGTTACAACCGGTATACTTCCCGAAGTGCTCTCCCGGTATCTTGAATTGTGAAGTCCTTGTTTTCCCGTGTACCGACCCTGCCTGCACACGGACTCCTTATTCTGAATCCCCGATTGATCTGTTTTCTGACGACCCGTGTACCAGACCCCTTGCCTGCTTTCGGAACTCTTGGACACTGATTCTGCTGTTTCGTGACCGCCCGTGTACCAGACCCCTTGCCTGCTTTCGGAACTCTTGGACACTGATTCTGCTGTTTCGTGACCGCCCGTGTACCAGACCCCTTGCCTGCTTTTGGAACTCTTGGACAATGATTCTGCTGTTTCGTGACCGCCCGTGTACCAGACACCTGCCTGCCTCCTGGACTCTGAGACAGGAACTACCCCGGTAAGAAAAACTCTAATTGGAACACCATTTTCTGTGGAATTCGACTTCATTCCTAAGTGCATCTTTTGAACGCTGTGCTGTGGTGCACCATCCCGAAACCAGTGCGACCCTCGTTCCGTTCGGGGATAGCTACCTTACTAACCTCCCTATTTTTTATTTTATACTTTCGTTGTTTCCCAGGACACTTACTTCAATCCTATTTTCATCAGGGGTAAAGTATAGTTTTTCTTGGTTTTCCCATACTGCAGAATTATACGTTAGTCATATACTAAGACCTCTCTACTTTATAGGTTACTCCGGTTCCTTTGGCTTAAGGGGAGATTAAACCAGGTACTACTAAAGGGGAATAGTCTTGGGAATAAACCAGTTTCATTGTTGGCAGATTATTAACTTGTTATCCTTTCCTTTACAGCCTGGGTTTGAGACGGTCTGTTCTCCCCGCTTTTTTGATCGATCGGTCCCCTTGTCTGTACAGTTCAGCAAGTGGTCATATCGGTTTAGAGAGCTCATTCCCTCATAGAGAGGAGGCTTGGGTAGGAGGCTCCAACCCTAGCTCCTTCAAGCAACTCCCCAGCAATAGAGGTCCGGCCTGTTTACGTACTCTCCATTCCGGTGAGTAACACTATAACACTAAAACGCAGGAATGGACAGCAAATGAAGGATTCTGATGCATTTGTGTGCTTGAATGAATCCATGAAACAGCAAGGGCTGGATTATGAATATACCCCATTGATAGATGTTGGGGAGGGGTCCGTCAAAATCATGGTGGATAATAGAGGATGTCAAGATATTCATTTGGAAGAGAATTTCTTGCTAGGAATGGCCATAGAAAAATCACATTATACTGCAGATTTCAATAATATGGTGATTGGAAATATCCCTGAGAGATATGTAGATGCACAGGGTGTGTTGCCAGAGTACCTGGATTCTCAACCCAAAGGGATGTTAAAAATTCAATCTCCATACCCTTATGATTCCAATGAGACAGTGTGTTGTCACCAAGAGAATTGCATAGTATTTGATTTAAATGAAGATGAAACAGGAAATCAGCACATTAAAATGGAGGCTGATATGCCAAAATATTTAAAAGTGGCAGCTTTGCAGAGAGATACAGCGACACAGTTGGAAGAAAGCACAGAGGGTCCTCCATTGGAGGATTTCCCAGAATTTTCAAAAATGGTAGAGGAGCAGATTCTGTTAGCAGATGCCTGTGATAGCGAAGAGGATAAGAATGAAGTGAGAAAAATATTTATGGAATTTAAGGACGTTTTTGCCAAAGACGCATATGATTGCGGCCTAACTGATTTACATGTTGCCACATTACCACAGGGGTGTGGTAGAAATCCAGTATTTGTGCGCCAATATTGATTGCCGCTGGCATGCTTAGAGTCATTGGCAGAGATAATTAAAAACTTGGAGTCTAGGGGAATTATCAGACCCATTCGTAGTACCTCCAACACTCTTTTGGTTGTATTAAAGCCAAATGGTCAATGGCGTCTGTGCGCAGACCTGAGGGAATTAAATAAAAGAGTTCCTGTGTCTAGATGGCCGCTGCCATTCATTTATCAAGGCCTTGCTCAGGTGCTTGGGGCAAAGGTATTTACCACATTAGATCTTACATCTGGGTACTGGTGTGTGCCATTGGCAGAAGACATTCAGAATATAGTTGCATTTTTCATTTGATAAAACCCAATATGCTTGGTCCAGAACATCATTTGGGTATGTCAATAGTGGGAGCAAATTTGGCATATTTTTGAGAATAGCTATGCCAGATGCAGCGGAAAGAGGGACCATAGTCTATGTAGATGATGTCCTGATAAAAAATGAAAACTTAAAAAGTAATTTTGATGAAATCAGACATGTACTTGACCAATTGCAAAAAGTGGGTGCCAAAGTATCTTTACAGAAAGCCCAATGGTGCAAGAAAAGGGTGAATTTCCTAGGCCATGAAGTATCTGAACACAGGAGAAAAAGGTGGAGGCCATACAGAAATTGAAAGATCCTAGAAACATGAAAGGTTTAAAAAGTTTATTAGGAATGATGGGATATAACAGGAAATTTATTGAAAATGATGCTGAAATCACTCAACCATTGACTAAAATGTTGAAGCTGAATACGCCCTCGAAATGGGAAAAGGAGCAATCTGAGGCAGTTGGTAAATTGAAAGAATGCATCGTAAAGGCACCATGCTTGGCCTATCCCATAAAGAACAAAGATTTCTTTATAGAAATAGGATTCACTGAGCATTGTATGTCAGCAGTGTTATCTCAGAAACATGTTTGAACCATAAAACTATTGCTAATGCAAGTAAGACATTTTCTCAGGTTGAAATTAAATTCAGTGAATGTGAAAAGGCTCTTTTGACCACTGTATGGACATTGCAACATTTTCATCCCATTGTCCAAGGGGAGAAGGTGATCATTGAGACAAATCATCAACCATTGCAGTTTTTACAAAGTAAAAGGATTAGATCAGGCAATCTAGCACAGTCCAGAATTACTTCATGGACATTGGCATTGCAGGGCTTTCCTGAAGAGGTAAGATATGGCCAGAATAAAAAGAGCCCAATTGCTCAAGGGTTGGCAGATGTACATGACTGTGCAGCTGAATGTGTATCAGATGAAGTAGAGGTGGAGTCCAGTTTGCAGGAGTTTGAACAATCACCACATAAAGCTTTTGAGGAAAATACATGCAAAGAATTGCCAATTGTATATGTCGATGGATGTGCTTTACACTTTGAAAATTACAGCAATAAACAGTTGGTATCAGGGATGGGAAATGTCTGGTTGAGATGTGAGGACATTCCTAGTATAGGAATGAGAATTGGGGCTAGGAGTAGCCAGGTAGCCGAGTTGGCAGCCATTTATAAAGCAATTACTTCTACAGTTGATAACAAATTCAGTGAAATTGTCCTGGTGACTGATTCTGATTATGCACGAAATAGCTTTGTAGAATATCTGCTTGGCTGGAAAGCAAGAGGCATGTTCACATATAACAAAAAGCCCCTCAAACATGGGAAAATGATACAAGCTATAGACAGATCAGTGTCAGAGAATGATTTAACAGTATACTGGAGGAAAATTTGTGGACATTTGAAAACACCAGGAGAGGATAAGGAGGGAAATGATAAAGTAGATCAATAGGCCAAGATTGGGGCTGTTATGGGGGAAGTGTTGCCCATTGAACACTTAAGTGGTAAAATAAAAATAGATGCAATTACACGCTCTAAATCTCCAAAAGAAGTTGAACAGCAGCCCGTAGTGCAATGGAGTTATGATACAGCAGATCAGAATCTGATTAAGGCACAAAAAGATGACCCAGTATTAGGGGTCTATTATAATTATTTGATGGACACGGAACAAAATCCTTTAACTGAAAATGATTGTACAGGAAAAGAAGAGTTGAGAGTGTTATTAAAGAACAAAAAACGAATTAAACTACAGGATGGTCTGATGATCAGGGAATCCATAACAGGGCAGATTCAGTGATTGTTACCTCTGTCATTCAGAGGGCTAATGTTGCACCATGCACGTGATGCGATGACTGCAGGACACATAGGTTCACAAAAAACTTTAGAGATACTGAAAGATTATGCTTACTGGCCACACATGTCCCAAGATGTGGAACTATATACCAGGGGGTGTCTGGTATGTGCACAATTTAAACCTGCCTCACAAATGCATAGAGCTCCATTGATGAAAAGAGGTTTAACTCTTCCATGGTCAGATTTACAAATCGACTAAGTAGAGCCTGTAAAGAGATTGAGTAAGGGAAACCATTATCTTTTGATGGTGGTATGTTTAATGTCAAAATGGGTAGAATGTATTCCTGCACCAGACTGTAGTGCGCAAACAGCAGCTACATTGCTGGTAAATCACATATTTTCAAGATTTGGGTTACCACAAAGAATAGAGTCAGACAGAGGAAGTAATTTCACAAGCACCTTAATGAGCAAGGTGTGGCAGATATTGGGGGTAAAAAGGAAATTACATATCACATATCGGCCCGCCTCTTCTGGGAATATTGAACGTTGCAACAGATCTGTCGTGGAGATTCTAAAGAAGTTTGTAGCGGAGGCAGGTTCTAGTTGGGATTTGTGATTACCTTTAGTATTGATGGCCATTAGATCGACTCAAGCTAAAGCGACAGGTGTCTGTTCTCATAAGGTGTTGAAAGGAAGGAAAATGGCACTGCCACAACATTTATTATACAGGACGCATGAAGAGACACTTGTGAGTGCATCTACAGTTCACGAATATGTGGAAGAACTGAGAAAGCATTTACAACATGCATTTGCATTTGTGCAGCGAAATTTGGAAAGAGCTGCTGATAGTGCAAAGTCATACTATGATAAAAAGACATCTGTGAAAGAGTATAAAATAGGTGATCAGGTATATAAGTTTAATTTCGGGAAAGGTAAACATAAAAACTCAAAATTTTTTCCAGCATGGCAAGGTCTATTTGAAATAGTGGTTACAGTGTAAATAAAATAGTGACAGAACAATTTGTTCATGTTAACCAAATTAAGCCCTGTCATCTGAAACATGAAGTCAGGAGACTTGAGCAGGTAGAGACAGGCTAAATCTACGGATTACATGGAAAAGAAAGATGCAGTTGGCTATTTCATAATGTATGTAACCTAATGACAAGATGGTACACGTCTCACGCCATGAGAAACAGGATATATTGTTTAGTGTGGAGATAAATGCAAAGGAAAGTGCCACATTTAGAAAAAGTGTGGTAATGTACATTGATGAAAGGTGGTGAATCAGGTCAACTTAATGTGGTACAGGGTGGTAAAATATTCTGCATGAAAATTGTTGTGATATATAATAATGTGAAATGTAAATATTATAGTTTTTCTCTAACATGTGCTTAGTTGCAGGTTTTCAAAAGTAAAGGATCATAATGTTTTGGGCCACATTTTTGGTTTTGGCAAGGTAGTAGAAAGGGTAACATTGGTATTGCGCTATGTACTTAATCTGTACCTTTTCGATTTGATTTAGACACAATTAACTGACATATAGGTATGGGTCAGAGGTCGCAGGACCTGAGAATGCGAGAGATGATGGATTCCTGGAGTCCACGGGAAGAAGCCCAAGTAAAGCCTGCAGACCGAAGTATGGAGGTGAAGACAAAGAGACTTGATGCCAAAAGAGATGATTTCTGTGGAAAAACACCCAAGAGCACCAGGATGAAAGAATTCCACTGAAGGGATGATGTAATGGAAATTTGGTGATAAGGACATCTCAGAGGCGCGGTCATGAAGATGTTGAATGCCATCAATGGAACAGTAGTCAGTTGAACTTAATTTTGCAGCGTTGCTGGTGTAGCATAGTATGTCCTGTGTGACTGAAAATGGGAATATTGGAGACCCACAAGTTTGTTATTTTATTTAATTGTTTTAGTTAGTTATGTTAGTCATTTGTTTTATCTATTTATTTTATTTTATTATTTTGTTGTCATACGTATACATTCCATATATATAAAGACTGTGATTGAAAAAGACATTCAAACATACGTGGACATTTCGGTTGGAAATATGTGCGTACAATGTTTCATGATACATGCACATACACATGTGTGAGGACTGATGGGCCCTATTTGGGATCTGTTTTACTTTTGTTATGATTAAGCAATGGTTTGTTATGAAATGTTTAAATATTCATTTTATTAAGATGGTATTATTTCAACCGTAATTCATCTAATAACAATTGAAAAGAGAGATGTATATTTTAAAAGGTTTTCTCCAATTATGGGTTTGTTAGCCAGAATTGACAGAAAAAAGAGGGTATATGTAAGTATACATATGGGGATTTTATTGCCAGCATGCAATATGCATCATGGAAATGCAGCCAGGCCCAGTTTTTCAAACTGCAGGCATTATTTTCAAAAGCAATTAGTCTGTGGGCAGTATGCAATATCTAAATGCAGGCATTTTCAAAATAGATGCACAACAGGTGCACAGCAGTTTTCAGTAACAGCCAACAGGCAAATTTTCAGAACATTTAGTAAAAAAAAAGACGTTCTAGAACAGTGTGCTGCACTTTAGAATGAAGAGGTGCACATTTTTATAAATTGGATGTTTTCATGTGTGTAAACTGCATTAGAAATACATAACTAATTAACCTTGTACTAACTGCATTACTAATATACTAATTTCAACCTATAACATTATAATGCAGTTTTTGTGCTCAATGAAATGCATTCTACGTTTTTACATGCACAGTTTGAAATTCACTTTATTTTCCATGAAGAGATGCACACTCAGTTTATGTGGGCATTTTTTTTTCTCGTGGAGAGCAGAAATATGCACCAGCAGGAAAGGAAAACAGAAAAGTTGCTTTACAGCTGAAATCTTCATTGTCTTGAAAAACAAGGGCTGGTACAGGGCACATTCTTTTATTCTGATTGGTAGGGATTGCAGGTGGATGATCCACATCATCAGAGGGCTGACCTAGAGCTTTCTTATTGAATGATCAGGGAGAAGGATTCAGATCGTGCTGGGGCAGAGAGACAGACAGTGCTATATCTGATGGACTCCATGTGGGTGTGAGCGCTAGCTACGAACTTAAAGAGCTGGCAGCTCCCCACACATGCGAAGGAGTTTGGCACTGGGTCTGCAAAGCGGCGAGGTCGTACACCAATTTCAGATTTCACTGGCCTCAGTGAGTTAGTGCCAAGTGAGGAAAATAGAATGATGAATGTGAGTTGATACAATTTATTGGCAGTGCAGGGAGTTAAAAAAAGAAAAATACTGCATGTTTATTTCTCTCTATGTTTAAAGTGCTTAAAATCAAATTCGTTTTTTCTTTTCTTGCAATATGCTTGTTTTTCTGTTCTCTTTTATATTTTGTAGGTGATGCTGTGATATGTGGTAAGATGTATTGCTGTTTATAATTGTTATAATAATACAAGTGTACAAAAAAAACAAAGGCTGGGATTTTGATGTCATTCATGCATCTGTGGATCATTTCTATACAGGGGAATCACAGGGGTTTGATGTTTATACCAGAGCGGTAAAGTATTTACCAATTTACAACTGTAGCTAAAATAGCAAGCAAGGAAAAGTGAATAAATACCTGCAAGGTAGGAAGGTGTGTGTAAGTGTTGTGAGTGATACCTTCTTTGCATGCTGAAAATGAAGGCAATGTCAGATGAGACACATAGATTACTGGATGTACATAAGCCAGTAATATCAGCCATAAACCATAGGTGGCGTTCTGCATAAACTCATTGGTTTCTCTGAAGTGTAATAAATTTGGAAGTTGTCTACAGGCGACCAAAAGACATGCTAATAGAGAGGAAGGTTTGTTTTATGATGGGGCTCACCACTATACCACAAAAATAAGGTAATTGTGAAAATACCACAAAGTAAAATACCACTAAAATTATCATCCACACAATCTAATATTATATTATCACCAAAATAAAGTAATACTAAACTACCTCTAAATGTAAGGCCAGTTCACTGCCAGTTTACCACCAAATATTATGGTAAGAAAATACCGCCAAATCCCGAATTTACCCCAACAAGAAAAGCCGTCCTACAGGTTTGTGCGTATTGGGAGGCCTGTGGGGTGGCCACCAAAGGAGATTTGCTTCAAGATACTGTATACATACCCTTTTCAGAACTGAGCACAGAGATCACATGCCAATGGCCCGTACACAGCGAGCTAATGGGGAAACACTCGATAGTAGATGTCCTATATGATATTGCAGAGGGAGGGCATGCCATATTGCAGATATATGACCTCCTACTGGCTAATGGGCCGGCCTCCCCTATAGTGGTAAAAAATAAATGGGAATAGGATCTGGGAGTAGCTTATACTGAAACACAATGGGAGGGGATCCTGGGATACCACAAGAAAGAGTCACGCAATGCACAACTGCAGCTAATACAGCTGTTAGCGACGCATAGGGCATATATGATGCTGCAACAGATTTTGAAGTTTCTGGGCGCAATGGGGCAGAGCTGCCCCAGGTGCAAGGCCACAGATGCAGGGATGCTTCATATGTTCTGGGAATGCCCCGTGGCAGGGGAATACTGGCAGGAAGTGGCAAATAGACTACAAAAAGTGGGGGTGGAGTTGGATGCGCTTTCTCCGAGAGCTTGTCTTTTGGGTCGTTTTTCAAGCCCGAAGGGACGGAAACATGTTATTAAACTAAAGGATCTAGCATGTATCCTTGCCAAACGGAGGATTGCTATGGCATGGAAATCACTAACGGGTCCAAGGGTGGAGGAATGGTGGAAGGACCTGCACAGGTGGGGGTTAGCCGAATCTGCGGCATGGAAAAGGGCGGCGGGGTGGGTCCAAGTAGAGGGCACAATGGAGATTAAAGGATGGGAGGCCTTGTTACAAACCTTGTTCACTAAGGAATACATAGAGGATACGGATGAGAATTGAATTTGATCGGCATGTAAGAGTTTTTAACAGTATGGTAGACGGAGTGTGTATGTGAATGTAAGGCAGCAGGCAGAACCAGAGGGTCGGAGTGTTATGATGTGCTTGTCTGAGTCTGCTTAAGCTGGTCATGTGCTCAGTGATGTCATGCTAGTGTCAAGTGGAATGTTGATGTGTGAGTGTGAGAGTGCTGTGTGCTGAGTGTTCTGTAACAGTATCAGTTGGTCCCTCCCTCCCTGGGTGATGGGTGCCAGTGTCTTTATTGCTTATGTCTTATTCCTGATGTCTCAGTGCCATGTAACTGTAACTAAGAATATGAAGTAAACTTATTGAGAAGCAACATAAACCTGTCTGGAACTTGCTTCATAACATTGGCGACGAGGATTTCTTAAAAATAAGAACCCATGTGCAAAGGAAGCTAATGAAACCAAGTAAAACTCAAGAAGGGGCAGAGGATTCAAGTAGCCTGCTGCGGGGGGTGTAGGAAGAATCAGGACCAGAAGAAAATAGAAGACACCGCCCCTAACATCCAAGTAAGCATACCCATCACCCAGGGTGGACAAGGGAGGAAGGGTCTCATGGACCATTAAGGGTAAATGCAGCAGCCTAGCCCATAGCTCTGGGAGTGCTGTGCCTTGGAAAACTAAGCAGAAAGAGGTCCATGTCAGTGGGGTATCCCGGTATTATCAGAAGTGCCCAGCAGCCTTTATGTAATTGGGAGTGCTAGGTCAGTGTTTTCTAAATGATACTGGCGTGAAGGATGTTGGATATAACCCTTAAACAAGTTTAAAGAGGCACCAAAACGTTCAGTTGAAAAGGATTGAAAATCCATGCAGAAACTTGAAAATGGGTGTGCCGTTTTGCGTACGAGGAGCATTTCATGTAAGCGGCTGAAGAAAGTGTGTATATATGCGCTAGAAGAGTATTTGATTAGCAGCTGAAGTGAGCGCTGTAGAAAGCGTGATTTAATGCACAACTATGCAGTGCCGCCCGTTGTGTTCTCTGAGCATTTGGAATTGACTTTGTGCTAATTTGGTGGTTCGCTAAGCGATATCTAATTCAATGGACAGTGCAGGGGCCAAATTGACCGTTGGTCATTGGGCTGTGCAGGAGCTCTTCAGCCTTTGACTACTGTTTTGAAAGTGATGACGTTGCTCATTGATCAGAGGGAGCTGGCGGTGGAATCGAATGTTGTGTGTTCGATGCGTTCTTCAGAGTGAAATGTACAAGGAACGTGTCTACGTCTGCAATAATACAGAGGTCGTAGTTTCAGAGTAAAGGACCTCACTGTAGGCACGCTATGTCACTTGGATGAACCGTAAAACGCCCTTTAAAGTGGAAGACGTGCGTGGGTGTGCAGGAGGGAGCACGCGCCATTGCTTGTGCCCCGTAATGTCTTGAGCGCCGCAGTGACTGCAGTGCAGCAAAGCCGCTCTGTTTTTTGTTTTTGTTTTTGTTTTTGGGGAACATGGCGATCCGCCAACGATTTGGAGCAATTTGGAGCACATCACAAGCATCACAACAAAGCATCGTCTGGGCATCATCCGATAAGGAGGTGGTGCGCGGCATGTGCATGCACTGCCTCATTGGGATAGAGGCTGCATGCAGTAAATGCCGCTCCGTCCCGATAGCGAGACGTCATGTAGCGGCCATCATTATGGTAAACATAGGTATATGATATTACAGGATGCCGTGAGGTTAAGAAGCTTTTATCTAATGTTTTGTCAAAATGTCTTTATATGATATTTTCTTAATCTTAACATGTGACATGTGCGTTTGGGAATGCACTAATGTAGTCGGCAATTTGGATAATGTGAAGTTAATGTGTCAAATGCGTGGTTTGTGTAAACTCTAGATGTGTCACGTGTGAGTGAGTTTTGCATAGATGTAATTATTTTGAGGATTTGCAGGAAAGTGGACTATAAGTGAAAGTTTGCATCATATATGATATTAGTTGTTCCTTAAAAGCGTGAAGTATGGAAAATGCTAGCACAAGAGTGTAGGTACACAGGCAATAGTATAGGTGTAAAGCATACATGCCTGATTACATTAGCATAACCTTTTGAGGATTTTTAGGAGTAAATTGTTGCACAACAACTTGAACTTGAAAATGCTAGTGCAAGAGTGTAGGTACATAGGCAAGAGTATAGGTGTAAAGCATACATGCCTGATTACATTAGCATAACCTTTTGAGGATTTTTAGGAGTAAGTTGTTACACAACAACTTGGACTTTTAGGCATATGTAATCATCATAACGTGATGTGAAGTAATACTGCATATGCTAGGTATAAGATATTACAGTTGAAAAAGAAAATGTTAAATGAAGATGTAGGAATGTCATGTATATCCATGTACTTGAGAAGTATGGAAGTGAAGGCATGTCACTAGTATATTATCTAGTTAATAGGTATGGATGTATAAAAGAATGAGTGGGTGCAACATTCGTTTTCATTTAAGTATAAGTTTTAGATATTAGGGAGGTAGCACCTCCGTTGGTATTAACAGTAGATAGTTCCACTGTTTTGACGAGTATTGTCAGGTGGTAGCGCAACTTAGTAGTGCACTATTTTAGTGATTTTAGTAGCACTGTTTGGGTCATGGGGATTGCGTTTTGTGATGCAACTAAGATGAGGTAGCGCCTCTGTAGGTTTTATGTGTGAGTAAGGTGAATCCTGAAGGTAGCGCCTTGTCAGGAATTTTAATGAGTGGTTAGTGAGAGTTGCACTTATGTGAATGGAAGTGAGACGTCTAGTGTTTTTGTATGGCGGTAGTGCACTCTTTGCAGAACCTGATTATTATCCTAAGGGACAGCTAGTAGAACTCAGATGAAGCGTTTTGCTGGTAGTGGACGCCCTCTAGTTAATACCATGTTAAAGTTGAAGATGCTGTTCAAGGTGAAGAGTTGCATGGTAATTTGTTTATCTTTATGTGTTTTGTGTTAATCCTGGCTATTGTTATCTGGTCAGGGTTTGTTTATGGGACTTGTTAGTGCTGCCATTGAGATTAGCAGTTAGGTCAACCTCATGTTTTGTTGGTAGTTTTGGAGATGGATGGCCAGCATCCTCAAGTTTGTTGCAGGATCTGTATATCTTGGTGTGGTTGCGTGGGCTCTGTTGGCATAGTCCATATATGTATCTGTTTGTATGTTTGTGATGCAGGCATAGTTGGCGATATCTGGTAGCAGTGCTTTTAGCGGTTTATGGGGTCTCTTAACAGGTATGGTGATTCTGTTGTCATCCTCGATGACTAGTATTGCGTTAGGATGGCAAGTTGTGCTTCAGGGTGGCAGCCTGAAGGCTCGCCTGTGGCGGGGGCGGGCGGAAGGATATATGTAAATTGTAGTCGTGGTTTGGTTAGTAGGGTAGTATTAGCCCTGTGTATGGACTGGCATGTGTCTAGAGTGTGAGTCTAGAGACTGTTTGTGGCAGGGACAGGCAGAAAGTGATTTGTGTTATTGTTGAGGGTGACCTGGTTTTTGTAGGTGAAGTTAGGAATTGCATAGCTGTGAGAGTATCTTGTGAAGTTCGATGGTGGATGGTAATGTGACTTGCCTGAATGTAAAGTGCTTGTTGTTTTTGTTGGTGTTTCGGTAAGGAGGGAGATGTGTTATTATATGCTTGTCTGAGTCTGCTTAAGCTGGTCATGTGCTCAGTGATGTCATGCCAGTGTCAAGTGGAATGTTGATGTGTGAGTGTGAGAATGCTGTGTGTTGAGTGTTCTGTAACAGTATCAGTTGGTCCCTCCCTCCCTGGGTGATGGGTGCCGGTGTCTTTATTGCTTATGTCTTATTCCTGATGTCTTAGTGCCATGTAACTGTAACTAAGAATATGAAGTAAACTTATTGAGAAGCAACATAAACCTGCCTGGACCATGCTTTTTAACAGGGAGGGTTGTGGGAGGGGGAGAGAATGGGTAAGGGAATGTTAATAAGTTAAAGTACATTTCCATGACTTACCATAATACACAAGTGTGGACATATTACACGGTTATGTGCTTATATGATTTACTACTGAATATTTAAAAATTAATAAAACATATTTTTCTTAAAAAGGCTTAAGAAGGAAGAGCAAGGAATAAGTGGTGGGGTTACAGATCAGAGTGGTCACGTCTAGGAGGAGTAAAGAAACAAGTGGTTTTGAAAGTCTCTGGTTGTGTTCCACAAGTGAAGTGTGTATGAAAGAACTTTAAAAAAAGGAAAAGTACATCCTAACCAGTTGAACTTGTATTTGAAACCGAAAAGGGGCCTATGCTTGGGGAAGTGGACCCTGAGAGGTCTAACAAAGAAAGCAAAGTGCATCCTGACAAAACTGAATTTTTGTTGGAAACTGAAAGGAGCCTGAGCTTTGGGAAGGAAACCCTGAGAGGTCTAACCAAGTTGGAGATTTATTGTTTGAAGCTTGGGGAAGGGAAACCTGAGGAGCTTCAAAAGGAAATGTGTTATATTTCTTTTGTGGTTTTTGGAACTTGAGCATGTTGAAACTTGGGAAAGGGAACCTCAAGGAACCCAGAGACATTGAAGGTATTTGAGAGTATTTCAAGGGCTTTGTGGAGAAGGTTTTATGACCAGCCCTGTTTTGATTGAACTACTTTTTGCGAAACTGACCAACCTACACCTAGTGAGAAGACCACTTGAAACCAACCTTGGTTTCCTATTTTCTGTTGAACCACTACTTTTTTCTTTTAAGAGACTTCCTAACACATTTTGTCAGTGTCACGACCACAGACCTTAATTCCATGGGCCTGGTCTCTTGCCCCTGTCTTAGGGCTCCAAAGCACCATCCAAAGCACCATGGGTGGCCCTAGGCTAGGTTACAAGCAGGGGCAAGGTGGGCCAAAGCATGGCAGGACTGGCGGCATGCCAAAACACTTGAATAAACTATCATTCCTTTCATGGGCATTCAGGGGTTAATAAGCCTGGGACATGACTTTCAGGGGTTAATGGAATCCTGTTAGATACATCCTGTACCAATCAGCTGCTTCAAGATGGAGGCACTGCTTTTGCTGGCAACCTTAGTTGCAGGCCAGTCTTCTGGGTGTGGCCGGGGCTGGCTTACTATAAATAGCCCCGCCCCAACCAAGATCCTCGCTTTGCTTCGTTCTGCAGATGCAGCGTGACGCTCCCGGCACCGTTCCTATAATAATGGAAAAAGAAAGTAGAAGTTAAGTTAAAGACTGCACGCGCGCGGCCCCTCCGATCCCCAGCAGCTGTTACCTGCATGCATCCAGATCCTCGCAGCTATGCCGTTCAGGAACATCTGTCTTCTCGCCATCCATTCCAGTGATCAGCTGCAGCCTCCAGGAATCCCTCCGGCTCCGCGCTCCACGCTCCGCTCATCAGCTGTTGCAGCCGATTGCCGCGTTCTCCATCCAGTGGGCGGCCTCTTCACGACAGACTTTCACTTCTGGCAACGCTCCTGTAAGAAAGGGGAAAAACAAACCAGAAAAGGTCAGTGAGCAACAAGCAACTCTGCGTGCACATTATAAAAGCACTAGCTCACCATAAAGTACCAAGGACAGCAAAAGGCAATACAGCGCTTTGAAGAGGACATTCAAACAAAAGGCGCTAAGGCAGCAAATGCAACAAGAAGTGGGAAACGCCATAAGCGCCACAACTGAAAGCGTAAGGCACGCGTTGGAACAATAAGGGGACCACTAAGCTCCTAAGGCGCAGCAACATTCTTGAGGCGTTAGAACAGTACTAAAGCGCCTAGAAACACCACGCACAATAGGAACTGTCACGTGAGCGTATTTATCAACCCACCTGATCGAACTCTTTTATAAAGAACATTCACGCCGGAGCAGGTCTGGGCAGAACTCCAAAACAGCCAGTGAAGTAACTGGTTGCATCTAAGCACCCCTGTTGAGATCTAGCAGGATGGAGAGCTTCCTGTAACATAAAAGCAGGTGAGAGAGGACCCACAGGTTGGGAGTTGTGGGAGGAACTGGGTGGTGGGTCTTCCCGCACAACGCACCAACTGACATTCCTGTGCATTCCTTTTCAGACACATACCTCACAGTCCAGCGCCCCAGTACATTCAGGAAGGTTGTTAGCGGAGGATTCCAGGTGCCCCTTCAGAGCAAAGGTGAGCGTTACAGGACGCAAAGCCACTTCCTGAACCTCTACCCAAGCATCATGGAAACCTCAGATATGGACTAAATAGCACAGTTGTTAGGGGAACTCCGGGTGGAGGTACTTGCTGCCCGACAGGAAACCAGTGCCCTACGGAGAGAGATAGGGATAGACAAAGATCGCACTGAGGACCCGGCCAGACAGCTTCTCGCGAGCCAAGCTAGTCAATCTCCACTGCCAAGGAGTCAACCTCAGCCCCCGGTACAAGTAGTACTCCCTGGTTCCATTCTCCTAGCTCCACCGGAACGATTCCTAGGGGATCCCAAGAAATTTGCTATCTTCGTCAACCAATGCCACCTACACTCCTTTGTTTTATCATATCTGGGGGGGAAGTGCGGCCGACTGGTCCATCCCCTTAGTAAACCGGGACGATCCGGTGCTACGGGATTATGCAGGATTCCAGAGATAATTAGAGAAGTTATTTGCTCGCCACACTAGAGGACAAGCCTTAGACAACGAGCTGTTATCACTCCACCAAGGCAGTCAGGACCTGCTTACTTACATAGCCTCATTCAACCAATTGGTCGCTAAGGCCAACTGGCCAGAGGAAAAGAGGACTACCCTATTTTAACGGGGTTTGCGGGGAGAGCTAAAAGATGTACTAGCTCAGGTGGTGAACCCACCCGACGGGTGTGCTGAGTACATAGACCTTGCAGTACAATTAGACCATAGACTACAAGATCGGAGAGCCGATAGAGCACGGGCTGAGGGAAGGACAACCTACCTATGACCAAGGGAAAATCCACCCCGTCCATCTGAGAACCACTCTGAGCCTATGCAACTCAGGGGAATTAGGGGGCCACTTACCAGAACAGAGGGAGAGAAGAGGAGACAGCAGCAACTCTGTTTATATTGTGGGAAGGCAGGCCACCTTTTACGTGAATGTCCAGTAAAACCACCCCGGAAAACCGTGGGTGCTTTGGAAAGAGAAGAATCCAGCCCTGACTCGGAAAACTCCAATGCCCGGCAAGCGTAGGGGTCTGTTTGCCGAGCAAGGAGAAGGAGCCACAGACCTCTCATTTCGCCATGCCGGTAGTTCTAATCAACCGACAACAGCCGTCTAAGATGAACGCCCTAGAGGCCTTTATAGACAGCGGAACTGTGGGTAATTACACAGATCAGAACCTGGCAGTGCGGATTGGCCTACCCATATGTCCAAAAGCCGCAACAGAGAGTATCACTACCGTCGATGGTTCACCACTGCCTTCCAGATTAGTAACTCACAACACCGACGTGGTAACAGTCCTTTGCCAAAATGGCCATAGAGAAGGCATCACCTTCGACTTAATAAGCGCACCACAGTTTCAACTGATTCTGGAGATTCCTTGGTTGGAGGCTCATAATCCACACATCGACTGGCGCACCAGAGAGTTGTCCTTCTCCAGGGAATGCACCCAATCCTGCTATGCGGATGAACCACACTCCCCAGTAGATTCAGTCCAAGCGGTTACGAGAAATGGACCAACGTTGTGTCATGATCTCTGCTTCCAAAAGGTCAGGGTTTTCCCAACTCCCTTGGAAGCAGATCCATAACCCAGGTTCCGAGTGCCAACCAGTCCCAATTGGGACCTTTTGGACCCAGTCCTGGCGCCAGTGGCACCAGGCTCATAAATATGCCCAGTCCCAGCGCTGGAAGCGCCGGGCTCATAATGCTTGGGTGGACTTACCTGCAGCAGACCATACTGCTTACTTGCCTGCCAGTTGAGCCTCTGATCCTCTTCTGTTTGGAACTACTTTTCCTGTTGGGTGGGGCAGGAGCCACTCCCTAGATTCAGAACACTGGAACTCTTCTGGAAAGCAGGAACTCTTTTCTTACCTAGGCATGGCTGTGGAAGGAGACACCTAAGCACTACAGGAGGCTATTTAAACCATACCCGATGGATGAATCTTGCTTTGCGTTATTCTACATCCTCTGCAGCAGAACGCTCATCGTGTCTTCTGCATCTGATCCTGGGCCTAAGGAAAAAGGCTTACCATCCTGAATCCAGTCTTCAGCAACACCTATAAAGACAAGAAAGAACAGGTTAGCATTACGGTCTTCAGTGACAGCTCTTCACTTACCTGGTCCATCGGCTGTCACCAACGCCTCGCGCTGCATTCCGGCATCTGAAAGACAAAGGCTTACCTAATCTTCGTGCGCTCCGGAGGTCTTCACACTGCATTCGTGCATCTGAAAGACAAAAGCTTACCAACTCTTTGCACGCTCCGGAGGCCTTCGGCGCTGCATCCCGCATCTGAAAGACAAAACAAGGTGCGTTTAAAGACATTGGGGAACTTTAATACTCACGTGCCATTACTCCTTTCCACATCTAACCCAGTGGGTATTCCGGCACCCTGCAGCCGCTCCGAACTTGTACCTGCAAAATAAAAAGACAGTTAGAGCGCATCGTGAAGCAGGCAACAAGCGCTTACTTACGTGCTTCCAGGCGCTTCTATTCATCACACGGGCTCCATCTTCAACTCACTTCAGCCCGTCATCCGCCATCGCCGGAACCCTGCAAAACAAGAGACATCATTATTAAAGACTTTAAAGACATTAGAATTACTCGAAACTTACCGTTCGTGCAGTAAACGACGGACAGCAGTCCTCTGAAGTCAAGAGGCCTGCTCCCCTTATCCAGTGAAGAAACTGGTTACAGCACCCTGCCCCGAGGCAGATGGAGAGCACGGCGTTCACTTACCTAAGGTGAGAGCGTTAACCTTTGGGGTTCTACAGGAGAAGAGAAAGGGAACAGAGAGAGACATTCAATAACCCAGTTCCTTAATCCCATATTTTCTATCTGCAGACATCTTACCCTTCGAGTCAGACATACAGTGCACAGAGGTCCAGCCCAAAGAGCCAGCCGTGAGTTACCCATCACCTTTGAAGATACGGTATACGCCCAGTCAAGACCGGCGCCTCTACGGGAATCAGGTGAGCGTTACAGAACGCAAAGCCTACCACAAAACTCCCGTCCAGGCGCTATGGAAACCTCGGATACCGACCAGCTAGCCCAGTTACTTGGGGAACTAAGGGCAGAAGTGCATGCAGCCCATCAGGAAACGAACGCTCTAAGAAGGGAACTGATTATTTCCAAGGAGCGAACAGATGATCTCGCTAGACAATTGCTACAGTCACAAGCCGGACAGACCCCGTTACCCGCATCTGGGGGAAATCTTCCTTCTACATCCTCTATGAATCCAGTGCAGATCAACCTACCTGGGAATGTACCTCTGGCTCCGCCCGAACGATTTTCTGGTGACCCAAAGAGGTTTGCAGTATTTATCAATCAGTGCCGGTTGCATTTCTTATGCCGGCCAGCAGCCTTTCCAACTGATCAAGCTAAAGTAGCTTTCGTGCTTTCGTACCTTAGTGGCAATGCGGCAGACTGGTCGATCCCTCTAGTAAATCAAGATGATCCGGTCCTCCATGATTTTCAATCTTTTCAGCTCAGTATGGAAAAACTGTTCGCAAGACATTCACAGGGGCAGGCCTTGGACAATGAGCTTCTTTCGTTGCGACAAGGTAATCAAGACCTTTTGGCTTATATTGCGTCTTTCAACAGACTGATAGTGGAAACTCAATGGCCTGAGGACATAACGATTACGCTGTTTTATAGAGGTCTATGTGGAGAGCTCAAAGATGTGTTAGCCCAAGTAGTGAATCCCCCACAAGATTGTTCGGACTATATAGACTTAGTCATTCAAATAGATCACAGACTGCAGAACAGGAAGGCCGATCGTTCCAAGTTTGATGCTCGAGTATTTTCCAAACCGCCAACTCCTTCCAAAGGAGTAGACTCCGGGGAACCCATGCAAATAGGGGGTCTGAAAGGTCCTCTAACACAAAAGGAGCGGGAAAGGAAAAAACAGTTGCAATTATGCCTCTATTGCGGAAACTCAGGGCACTTTCTTCGAGACTGTCCGGTGAAACCTGCCAAGAAGGTAGTAGGAGCTTCAGTTACCAAAGTTACAAACTCTGAGCAGGGAAATGACCTCGCCCGACAAGAATAGAGGTCCTCTTGCCGAGCGTGAAAACCAGTTCCGTGACCTCGCATTTCGTGATACCTATGGTCCTCATTAGCCCTGATAATCCGGATCGATTACATGCAATTGAAGCTTACGTCGACAGCGGTGCCATCGGCAATTATGTGGATCATGAAATGGTTTTGAGGATGAATCTAACTCTTTGTCCCAAGGCTGTAAAGGATGTCATTACTACGGTGGATGGTACGGAGATAGCCTCCGGGCCAGTAATGCATACCACTCAAGAGGTGACGCTAGTAAGTCAAGATGGACACCATGAGAAGATCGTGTTCGATGTGATCAAGGCCCCTCAGTTTCAGATTATTCTAGGAATACCTTGGTTAGAGAAACACAATCCTCTGATCGATTGGCGAGCAAGAACGGTCCAGTTTCCAGAATGTGTCTCTACTTGTCACCCTCCACCTGGTGTTGCACTGGCAGCAATTTCTTCAGAGACTCCCCAGTTACCTCCTGAATACCTAGAATACCAAGATGTTTTCCGGAAGGATCAGGCTAACTCTCTACCTCCTCATAGGTCTTATGACTGCCAGATAGACCTGATACCTGGATCTACTCCTCCTTGTAGTAGAATGTATGCCCTCACCGAGCCTGAGAACCTTCACCTTCGACAATACCTGGATCAATACCTGGCAAATGGGTTTATTCGTCCTTCCAAGTCCCCTGCTTCTTCAGCTTTGTTCTTCGTTCCAAAAAAGGAAGGAGACCTTAGAACTTGTATAGATTATCGCTCCCTGAACCAGATCACTGTTAAGAATAGATATCCGTTACCTTTGATCCCTGAACTCCTGGACCAAGTCAGAAAAGCATGCATATATACAAAGCTGGATCTTAGAGGAGCTTACCACTTGGTACGAGTAAAAGAGGGCGATGAATGGAAGACAGCCTTCCGCACCAAGTAAGGGCTATTTGAATATCAGGTCATGCCCTTCGGACTTTGCAATGCCCCGGCCGCCTTTCAATATTTTATGAACAATGTCCTCAGAGAGCTCATAGATGTGTGTGTTGTTGTTTACATTGACGACATCCTCGTTTATTCTTCATCGGAATCTGAACATCGGAAACACGTGAAAATGGTCCTCGAAAGATTGCGTCAACACAAACTTTTCGCTAAGTTGGAAAAATGTGTTTTCAACGTGACTGAAGTTGAATTCTTGGGATTCATATTATCACCTGGCGGAGTGCTTATGGATTCAAAGAAGGTCGATGCAGTTCTCAAATGGCCATCACCATCCTCCGTAAAAGGTGTGCAAAGCATGTTAGGCTTCGCTACCTTTTACCGCAGGTTTATCCCCGAATTCTCTCGAATAGTCCAGCCCATCACTGCCTTGTTAAAGAAAAACAAACGTTTTGAATGGTCTACCGAGGCGGAACAAGCTTTCCAGGATTTGAAGACTAAATTTATCTCTGCACCAATCTTAAAACACCCTCGCCCCGAACTCCCCTACATCTTGGAAACTGATGCTTCAAGTCTTGCCATGGGGGCAGTTCTATCACAAAAGGACCCGGTAACCAATCAGTTGTATCCCGTGGCATTTTGGTCCCGCAAATTCTCGCCTCCTGAAATCAATTACACGATTACTGACAAGGAACTTCTGGCTATCAAGTCTGCCTTTAAGGCTTGGCGGCATTATCTGCTGGGAGCCCGACACATCGTTACTGTGATTACGGATCACCGAAACCTGCAATATTTGAAAACCGCAAAAGCCCAATCCTCTAGACAACTCCGTTGGGCATTATTCTTTGCTGAGTTTGACTTCATAATTACCTATCGACCTGGTACAAAGAACGGTAAAGCTGATGCCCTTTCTCGGATGGGAGTGGAAGAACACTTGATCAACCCTAAACCTGTACCAATCATTCCCGAACAAAGAATTCTGGGTGTAATCGCCACAGAATCCATAGAGGAAGTTAAGGATAAAGCCAGGCAACTTGTAACTCCAGCAGACATACAGAATTGGCATTTGCAGGGAAAGGACTTTGCAGTAAGTAAAGGACAACTTATTGTATTTCCAAGAACGATTATACCTACCCAGCACAGATTTACAGAAAAAAGTAATCTCTTGTTATCACGATTCTTTAATGGAAGGACATCCCGGTATGGCCAAGACCTCAGAAAAGATCAAGCGCTACTTCTGGTGGCCGTCTTGGAAAAAAGATATCAGAGACTTTATAATGTCCTGTGGAGTATGCGCCCAAAACAAGAGTCAAAAGGAAAGACCAGCAGGCCTCTTACGCCCTATTAACATCCCACCTCGCCCTTGGCATACGCTTTCTATGGACTTCATCACCGATCTACCTCCGTGCTCCGGATACAATACGATTCTAGTAATCGTGGACTTATTCTCCAAGATGGCGCATTTCATTCCGCTCAAAGGCTTGCCAACAGCAGCAACTCTGGCCCGGGAATTTCTCGAAAACATCGTCCGACTGCACGGTTTTCCTTCGGTTCTAATTTCGGATCGAGGTAGTCAATTTATTTCTCATTTTTGGCGAAGTTGCTGTCGGTCGGCTCAAATTGATGTGAGACTATCGACCAGTCACCACCCTCAGACCGACGGACAAACCGAGAGGACCAATCAAACTCTGGAACAGTATTTACGCTGCAGGCTGCAACAAACTGAAAAAACTTGGAAAGACATCCTTTGGATAGCCGAATATGCCTACAATAACTCTGTCCATTCGGGAACTGGGAAAACCCCGTTTTTTCTTTTGTACGGCAGTCACCCTCGAACCTCGGAGTTGGATCGCCTCCAAGATCTTGAAACACCAGCAGTAGACTACCTGCATTCTACAATCACCCAAGCCTTTAAGGAAGCTGTTTCTCACCTTCAAAGGGCTAAAGAACAATACAAGAAAGGAGCAGATCAACATCGGAAGGAAGCCCCTCAATATCAAGTAGGGGATCAAGTCTGGTTATCCACCAAATATCTACCTCTAAAAGGGCCACGCACATTCAACCCAAGATACCTTGGTCCCTATTCCATCACTACCATAGTAAACCCAGTAGCGGTCAAGCTGGACTTGCCCCCGCACATAAAGATACATCCGGTCTTCCACGTCTCTCTATTAAAACCCGTGCAACCTCAAACCCGACTAACTAAATCTCCATAACCTATCCTAGTTGATGGAGAACTCGAGTTTGAAGTCAAAAGCATTCTGGACTCCAAGATCTCCAAATCTAAACTATTTTACCTAATTGACTGGAAAGGCTACGGCCCCCAAGAGAGATCCTGGGAACCTGCTGAATATGTCCACGCTCCTCGCCTAATCAAAAGATTTCACCGAACATTTCCTGACAAGCCAAAACCCCCAGAGAAGCCCGGTTTGGGAGGGGCCTTGAGGGGGGGTACTGTCATGATCTCTGCTTCCAAAAGGTCAGGGTTTTCCCAACTCCCTTGGAAGCAGATCCATAACCCAGGTTCCGAGTGCCAACCAGTCCCAATTGGGACCTTTTGGACCCAGTCCTGGCGCCAGTGGCACCAGGCTCATAAATATGCCCAGTCCCAGCGCTGGAAGCGCCGGGCTCATAATGCTTGGGTGAACTTACCTGCAGCAGACCATGCTGCTTACTTGCCTGCCAGTTGAGCCTCTGATCCTCTTCTGTTTGGAACTACTTTTCCTGTTGGGTGGGGCAGGAGCCACTCCCTAGATTCAGAACACTGGAACTCTTCTGGAAAGCAGGAACTCTTTTCTTACCTAGGCGTGGCTGTGGAAGGAAACACCTAAGCACTACAGGAGGCTATTTAAACCACACCCGATGGATGAATCTTGCTTTGCGTTATTCTGCATCCTCTGCAGCAGAACGCTCATCGTGTCTTCTGCATCTGATCCTGGGCCTAAGGAAAAAGGCTTACCATCCTGAATCCAGTCTTCAGCAACACCTATAAAGACAAGAAAGAACAGGTTAGCATTACGGTCTTCAGTGACAGCTCTTCACTTACCTGGTCCATCGGCTGTCACCAACGCATCGCGCTGCATTCCGGCATCTGAAAGACAAAGGCTTACCTACTCTTCGTGCGCTCCGGAGGTCTTCACACTGCATTCCTGCATCTGAAAGACAAAAGCTTACCAACTCTTTGCACGCTCCGGAGGCCTTCGGCGCTGCATCCCGCATCTGAAAGACAAAACAAGGTGCGTTTAAAGACATTGGGGAACTTTAATACTCACGTGCCATTACTCCTTTCCACATCTAACCCAGTGGGTATTCCGGCACCCTGCAGCCGCTCCGAACTTGTACCTGCAAAATAAAAAGACAGTTAGAGCGCATCGTGAAGCAGGCAACAAGCGCTTACTTACGTGCTTCCAGGCGCTTCTATTCATCACACGGGCTCCATCTTCAACTCACTTCAGCCCGTCATCCGCCATCGCCGGAACCCTGCAAAACAAGAGACATCATTGCTAAAGACTTTAAAGACATTAGAATTACTCGAAACTTACCGTTCGTGCAGTAAACGACGGACAGCAGTCCTCTGAAGTCAAGAGGCCTGCTCCCCTTATCCAGTGAAGAAACTGGTTACAGCACCCTGCCCCGAGGCAGATGGAGAGCACGGCGTTCACTTACCTAAGGTGAGAGCGTTAACCTTTGGGGTTCTACAGGAGAAGAGAAAGGGAAGAAGAGAGAGACATTCAATAACCCAGTTCCTTAATCCCATATTTTCTATCTGCAGACATCTTACCCTTCGAGTCAGACATACAGTGCACAGAGGTCCAGCCCAAAGAGCCAGCCGTGTGTTACACATCACCTTTGAAGATACGGTATACGCCCAGTCAAGACCGGCGCCTCTACGGGAATCAGGTGAGCGTTACACGTTGGGAATAATGGGAGTATTACCCCCCGCTTATTCCGCCTATCAGGATGTGTTTCTGAAGGAAATGGCAGAATCGCTACCCCCGCATAGGGCATATGACTGCCAGATCGACCTTATACCGAACGCCCAAGTTCCTTGCAGCCGTATCTATGTGCTGACGGAACAGGAAAACCAGCACCTGAAAAAATACCTTGACCAATATCTGGCAAACGGGTTCATCCGGCCATCCATGTCCCCGGCTGCCTCACCCCTCTTCTTCGTCCCTAAGAAGGAGGGAGACCTTAGGGCATGCATCAATTATAGATCACTGAACCAAATAACGGTTAAGAACAGGTATCCCTTGCCTCTGATCCCAGAATTATTAGATCAAGTAAAAAAGTGCCCACATATACACCAAGCTGGACCTTAGAGGAGCCTATCACCTGGTATGTGTTAAAAGTGGGGATAAATGGAAAACAGCTTTCCGGACAAAGTACGGCCTCTTTGAGTATCAGGTGATGCCCTTAGGGCTCTGTAATGCTCCAGCGGCATTTCAAAGCTTCATGAACAATGTTTTGAGAGATCTATTGGACATTTGCGTGATCGTCTACATCGATGATATTCTGGTTTATTCCTCCACCGAACAAGAACACATCGGACATGTGCAGGCAGTCCTGGAAAGACTAAGGAAACACTGGTTATATGCCAAACTAGAAAAATGCTCCTTCCACGTCAACGAAGTTGAGTTTTTAGGGTTTGTTCGCACCCCTCATGGCATCCGAATGGACAATTGCAAGGTAGATACGATACTCAACTGGCCTTCGCCAACATCAGTAAAAGGAGTTCAAAGCTTCTTAGGCTTTGCACATTTTTACCGTCGCTTCATCCCCGGTTTTTCACAAATAGTGCATCCCATCACAACACTGTTGCGGAAGAACCAACGCTTTGTTTGGTCCAGTGAAGCCGATAAGCCTTTCAGGATCTTAAGCAGTTATTCACCTCAGCACCGATTCTACACGATCCAAGGCCTGATCTTCCATACATAGTAGAAACCGATGCTTCCAATATTGCCATGGGGGCAGTTCTCTCACAAAGAAATCCTGAAACTGGACATTTACATCCTGTTGCATTCTGGTCTAAGAGGCTCTCACCAGCAGAAAGAAGCTATGCCATCACGGACAAGGAGCTCTTGGCAATAAAAGCAGCCTTCAAGAAGTGGAGGCATTACCTACTAGGGGCCAGACACACAGTTACAGTAATCATAGACCACCGAAATTTACAATACCTATGCTTGCCAAAGCCCAGTCATCATGCCAGTTACGTTGGGCGTTGTTCTTTGCTGAATACGATCATGTTATTACCTTCAGACCAGGAGTACGTAATGGTAAGGTGGACGGTCTATCTCGTCTGGGAGAAGGAGATGACGCATACATTGCACCAGAACCAATCGCCATCATACCCAATTACAAGATTTTGGGCGTGGTAACCACGTCTCCATCGTCTGAGTTGAGAAATCAGATATGAGACCAGTTAAGTCCTAAGGACTTGCAAGAGTGGGTTTCGACTAGTACCAGTCATACAGTTAAGGATGGGTTGCCATTTTATATAGGTCGTCTCTATTTACCACTGAAAACTCAACAGGAACACGTCATTGCTAATTACCATGACTCAATACTAGAAGGACATCCAGGGTTAACTAAGACAATGGCCAAGATTAAACAGAATTATTGGTGGCCAACTTGGCGATGGGATATCATTCAATATGTGTCAACATGTGGAATCTGTGCACAAAACAAAGACATGAAACAGAAGCCTGCAGGACTTTTGCGCCCATTGACAGTACCCCCTGGTCCCTGGCACACACTGAGTTTGGACTTTGTCACTGTTCTACCCCCTTGTGGCGGCCACAATACCAGTCAAGTGGTGGTCGATATGTTCGCAAAAATTACGCATTTCATCGCCCTGAAAGGTTTACCAACGGCAGCCACTTTGGCAAAAGTTTTCCTAGAACAAATCATGAGACTCCATGGATTGCCCTCGGTGTTGGTATCTGATCGTGGGAGTCAATTCATTTCCCTGTTTTGGAAGGAATGCTGTACTGCGTTACAAATTGATATACGACTATCCACCAGTCACCACCCCCAGACTGATGGTCAGACCAAACGGACCAATCAGACACTAGAACAGTACATAAGATGTCTGCTTCACCAATCCGAAGGCATATGGAAGGAGCTGTTGTGGATTGCGGAGTAGGTATATAACAACTCACATCACGCAGCAACTGGACAAACTCTGTTCTACACCCTATTTGGCCAGCACCCACGAACCTCTGACTTTGATGTTTCAGGGGAATTAGGAATGCCCGCTGTAAATGCCCTGCACACTAGAATCAGTACTGCGCTCAAACAAGCTTTTGAGCACCTTACCCTGGCGAAGGAAAAACAGAAGAAATTTGCGGACCAACATCGTCAGGAGGCCCCTGTATACAAGGTTGGAGATGCCGTATGGCTAGCTCCGAAACACATATCGACAAGAGGACCGAGGGCATTTCGTCCCCGATACCTGGGCCCGTATATCATTAAGGCAATAATTAATCTGGTCGCCATGAAACTGGATTTACCCACAAACATGCGCATCCACCTCGTGTTTCACGTCTCCCTCTTAAAACCTGTGAGGCCAGGGACTCGCTTAACAACGCCCCCAATCCCAGTACTCATAGACGGAGAACCTGAATATGAAGAGAAAGAGATATTGGACTCAAAGATAATGTGATCCAAATTGTATTATCTGGTGGATTGGACGGGTATGGCCCACAAGATAGGTCCTGGGAACCCAGTGATCAGGTACACACACCAAGGTTAGTCAGGAGATTTCATCGTAACCATCCGACTAAGCCTGGCCCTGTCATTCCAGGTTCATTCTTGAGAGGGGCCTTAGGGGGGAGTGCTGTCACAACCACAGACCTTAATTCCATGGGCCTGGTCTCTTGCCCCCGTCTTAGGGCTCCAAAGCACCATGGGTGGCCCTGGGTTAGGTTACAAGCAGGGGCAAGGTGGACCAAAGCATGGCAGGACTGGCAGCATGCCAAAACACTTGAATAAACTATCATTCCATTCATGGGCATGACTTTCAGGGGTTAATGGGATCCTGTACCAATCAGCCTCTTCAAGATGGAGGCACTGCTTTTGCTGGCATCCTTAGTTGCAGGCCAGTCTGCTGGGTGTGGCCGGGTCTGGCTTACTATAAATAGCCCCGCCTCAACCAAGATCCTCGTTTCGCGTCGTTCTGCAGATGCAGCGTGACGCTCCCGGCACCGTTCCTGTAATAATGGAAAAAGAAAGCGGAAGTTAAGTTAAAGACTGCACACGCGGCCCCTCCGATCCCCAGCAGCTGTTACCTGCATGCATCCAGATCCTCGCAGCTACGCCGTTCAGGAACCTCCGTCTTCTCGCCATTCATTCCGGTGATCAGCTGCAGCCTCCAGGATTCCCTCTGGCTCTGCGCTCCGCTCATCAGCTGTTGCAGCCGCATGCCGTGTTTTCCATCCAGTGGGCGGCCTCTTCACGGCAGACTTTCACTTCTGGCAGCGCTCCTGTAAGAAAGGGGAAAAACAAACCACAAAAGGTCAGTGAGCAATAAGCAACTCTGCGTGCACATTATAAAAGCACAAGCTCACCATAAAGCGCCAAGGACAGCAAAAGGCAATACAGCGCTTTGAAGAAGACATTCAAACAAAAGACGCTAAGGCAGCAAATGCAACAAGAAGTGGGAAACACCACAACTGAAAGCATAAGGCACGCGTTGGAACAATAAGGGGACCACTAAGCTCCTAAGGCGCAGCAACATTCTTGAGGCGCTGAAACAGTACTAAAGCGCCTAGAAACACCGCGCACGAGAGGAACTGTCACGTGAGCGTATTCATCAACCCACCTGATCAACCTCTTTTATAAAGAACATTCATGCCGCAGCAGGTCTGGGCAGAACTCCAAAACAGCCAGTGAAGTAACTGGTTGCATCTAAGCACCCCTGTTGAGATCTAGCAGGATGGAGAGCTTCCTGTAACATAAAAGCAGGTGAGAGAGGACCCAGAGGTTGGGGATTGTGGGGGGTACTGGGTGGTGGGTCTTCCCGGACAATGCACCAACTGACATTCCTGTGCATTCCTTTTCAGACACATACCTCACAGTCCAGCGCCCCAGTACATTCAGGAAGGCTTTTAGCAGAGGATTCCAGGGGCCCCTGAAGAGCAAAGGTGAGCGTTACAGTCAGAGAGTGAGGGCAAGCATAGGTTTAGATACAGATGGATTTTTACTTTGGACTTTAAGACTTTGACAGACCTTAGAAACATCAGTTAAGGGAACCATCCCTTTAGTGTTAGGGCTAGTTAGGCATTACACCAACCTAGGAACTTTAGTAAATAAAGGTTTTCAAACGAACATCTTTGAGTCTGTGTGACTCTTGATACCATGCCTGACTCACACAGTCCACTTGACATGTATAGGCTGCAGCAGAAACCAGTGCAAAACGGCAACTGGGAATAGCCCATTTCTCTGTCAAGTCACATCTCACTGGGAAGGCCTATTAGCATTTCAAAGTCCCTCAATCTGTGCCAAAAGTAAATACCTTTGTGAAATTATATAAACCTGTTTTAAATGTAACAATGTAGACTAGTCTGCAGAGGCCTAGAGAGGTAGTGTCTGAGCGGGCAAGGCCCACCCAAAATCTGTAAATGCCCACTCAGTCGCGCTGTGTGGGCATCGACAGATGTCAATATCACTGCTGTGGGTCCAACTACATTAGCATCAGACCCTACTTGTTCGACAATTCTGGCTATGCCTCGTCTAGTCTTTGCCGTGCATGCTTGGTTGACATGAAAACAACGTGTTACCATTTCTGCAGGATTGCACATTTTGCTCATGTCCTAAATAACAAGTTGCACACCAGTGTGAAACTACAACAAAAAAGACTTTTGTGATTGTCTCATGTGAGGTATGAAATAGTCAGTCCTGCTTTCAGGCACAACTTTATCATTTTGAAAATTGCAAATATACAGGAATGTGAAATTAAGTGTACTAAAGAATGTATGACTTAAAATAAAGTATGTGAATGGTCGGGAGTTAAGTCAGACTAACTTTAGACATGGTTTTGTCTGAAGACATTTATTGATGAAAATAAGGGGGGTTGGTAAAAGTTATCAGGTAATAAAATCGTGGCAAAATGTTGCCGGTAAAAGAAATCTCAGCAAAAATGCAGCGGTTTGACCTGGTAAAGGTGTATCCCATTATACCATTTAAGGGGAGCGGGGGTTAGGGCTAGGGGTTGCGGGGGTGTCCCCCGCATCCTTTAAATGATTGTGGCGCAGAAAACCACAGCATTTTTGCTGCGATATTTTGTAATCATAGCCATTTTTGCCACGATTTTAAGACATGGAACCTGGTAAAAGGCCTTGCTGTCCCTGTGCTACAGGAGTTTCCATACCTAAACCAAAAACTAAGGATCTGTCAGTGGCATGGTGTCCAAAACAAAACTGTCCTGTGTCCAAAACACTATTCTGACCCTTGCATTCTAATGAAATAAATCTTAAGTTGAAATGATATGATATGATAGTTTATTTATATAGCGCCTATACACAATATGTTTCAAAGCACTTCAAGGCAAGGGAGGGAACAAGGGAAAATAAAATGACATTCTTACAAGCCATGAACAGTAAGGATGTGAAATTAACTATCGTACTTGGCTTGACGATATTTTTGGTAGAGCCAGAGAAAAACAAAAGGTGAGGGAGAGGGGTGCAGAAAGGCAGGGGAGAAAAAAAACAAGTGACTATCATACTAGGCCTGACGACATTTCAGTGCTGGAGGGGTGAGGGGGAACAAGTAAGGCGAGGGGAGAGGAGACAGACGAGGTTGCTATCATACTAGGTCCAAGGACAATTCTGATAGAGTAAGTGCATAGAAGAAAGTAAGGGGAGGAGGGGAGGAGATAGGAAAAGGGAGAAAGGGAGAGGAGGAGAGAACGGAGAGTAAGCAGTCAAAAAGAGTGGAGAAGCAAGAGTGGAGAGCAAATACAATTGCAGAAGTCAGTAGTAACACATAGGGCCTCATTACAACTCTGGCGGTAGCTGTGCCGTTAAGAACGGCACGGCTGCCGCCGGAGTTGCATTTTTTCCGGCACCCGTGAATGGGCAAGAACTACGTCATGCTGAGTTAGGCGAACCCGGTAATTTCCCATTTTCGGGTGCCAGAATCAAGGGCTTCCCCATCCCCATTCAGCCCCCTAGAGCTGAATGGGGATGGGGACGTCGGATGCACCGGCACATTCAGAGTTGTGCCAGTGCATCCAACGTGCTCTGCTCGCGGGTAACGTTACACCTGCCAGGAAAAACCTGGTGGGTGAAACGGTTCCCACGAGCAGAGCCCGTAGTATGGCGGTCCGGGAAGTACAGTACCGGCATGCTTACCAGTACCGTACTTCCCAGAACGCCATGCTCGTAATGAGGGCAATAATGTTGCAAGCCAGGATACAAGATGAAGATGGGAACAGCATGATTCAGGGCAACCATGAGTACAAGATGCAAAGGAAGTCCAGCATGAGAGTTGAGAAAGGGAGATGCACCGTGGATCAATGAAGTCCATAAAAGTCAAATCCAGCATTGGCCACAAGACGATGATGGTGAAACCAGAATGTATCAGGACAGACTCCTGCAGATGTACGCTAGAGGGAAGTGGAGCGGGGTAAAAGAATCAAGCAAAACAGGCAACACCTGTGTGCAAGAAGGGAGGGGGGCACAAGGGAACATCACAGGTGGACCATATGGGGTGGGGATGGCCTGTCTGGACAGAGGGAGTAAACACATGTTAGTGCAGGCTTACCTGCTGTCTGAGCAGGGGGTCGGCCCTGGGTCCTCCTGGTCCTCCAGGTCCAAACAGCAATTGCCCTTTTCTTTGTCTGCCCTTCGCTTCGGACGCCCCGGTGAGAGAAGCCCTTGTTCTAAAAGTTAAGAGTAAGAAGGAAGAGGCAGGGCTAAGAAGGTGGGTGGTGCTTAGGCCAGGTGAACTAGATCCACTTGCACATGCTCCCCATCTGCAAAGGAAAGGAAGCTGGAGGGCTCCTTAAGTAGGGAAAAGAGGGCAACCATGAAGGCACCAGGTGGGCGGGGCTTGCTAAGTGGGGAAAAAGAGCGTCAACCTGGAAGGCACCAGGGAGCTGGGTTTAGGGCGGTGACCTAGATCCACTTGCACCTGCTCCCCATCTGCAAAGGAAAAGAGGCTGGAGGGCTCCTTAAGCAGGGAAAGAGAGGCAACCAGGAAGTCACCAGGTGGGCGGGGCTTAGGCCAGGTGACCTAGATCCACTTGCACCTGCTGCCCATCTACATATTATATGATATGATATGACATTTATAGCGCGCCTATACACAAGTGTTTCAAGGCGCGATGAGGCAAGGCAGGGGAACAAAGGGAGGACAAGACAACGATCTGACCAAGTGACATTGGGCCTCATTCCGAGGCTGGAGCTATCCATGGAGTAAAGAGCACCATGGTAAGCTACCATGGAGCTATTTACTCCATGGATATCCGGCATGGTGAATGGAGTAATTACCGGTCCATTCCAAGGTTGGAGGGACCGGTAAGTCCCCATTCACCATACCGGTTCCCCATCCCCATTCCTGCCCCCATAGGGCTCAATGGGAATGGGGAAGGAGTAAATTACGGCACCGTAAATTACGGTGCCGTAATTTACTCCAAGGTCCCTTTGCGGGTTGGATTTTTAACGCCTGCTAAAAGCAGGCGTTAAATGCCAACCCGCAAAAGGGAACTCGGAATATGGTGGTAAGTGTTAACGGTCACCGTTGCCATTAACGGTGACCGTTAACCCTTACCTCCAGCCTCGGAATGAGGCCCCTTGAGATTGCGCAAGTGCAGGGGAGAGGGAAGGGGAAAAGTGCCAGGGCAAGGAGAGGAAGAGCAAGTGCAAGACATAGGATCAAAACATCGAAAAATAAGAAGTGCGGCCAGCAGATGGCAGTGAAGGGGTTAGGTGCAGACAACAAGTGTTAGATAGGTACAAGTAGGGAGACTGTAGGGTTGCATATACAGCCCCAAGTGCAGGCTTGCCAAGAGGCAGTGCAGGTGTGCAACTAGGAGGGCAGGGACCTGGGCCTGTGGTTCAGAGGGTAGCCAGGTAACCAGTGCAGTATCAGACAGGAGGTCAGCAGGGAAACTGAAGAGAGAAGGCAAAAGCAAAGAGGAAAGTCTTGAGATGCTTCTGGAACCGGAGATGGTGCTGCTCAAGTTTCAGAGAGGCAGGGAGGCTGTTCCAGAGGGAGGCGCCAGCCGTAGAGAGAGATCTGTCCCCAACTCGTTGCTTGGAAAAGGACTGACCCTCAAGGAGTTGGAGGTGGAGGAGCAAAGAGCTTGAGTAGGAAGATACTTCCAAAGAGAAAGCTGGAGACATTTTGGTCCCAGGCCCCAGAAGGCCTTGTGAACACTGCAAAGTGTTTTGAACTTGATCCCTGCAGCCACTCTGAGCCAATTGAGAGATTTCACTGCTGAGAGATACGATCACTGGGCTTGAGGCCAAGGACAAGTTGCGCAGTCCTGTGATGGATGAGTTGCAGAGGACGGAGAGTAGAGGCGGGCAGATTTAAAAAGAGGCTGTTACAGTAGTCAAACCTAGAGAGAACCAGAGAGCTCTGGAGACAGTGTGCTTCTGAGGGAAGGAGAGGAAAGGAAGTATACCTCTGAGGAGGTGCAGATGGTAGTTTGACTTCTTAGAGATGTCGGAAATGTGAGGCGAGAAGGAGAGTGTGGAGTCAAAGATAACCCAAGGTTCTTAGCTTCAGAGGTGGGAGCAGGAAGAGGGCCAATGAAGGCCGGCCAAAGAGTGGCAGGAAAAAGGGGTGCAGGTGAGCCGATGAGGAGGATCTGTCTTACTGGCATTCAGGCAGAAATCATTGGGGGGCACCACTCCTGTATTGCAGACAATCAATCCGGATGAGAGAAGGAGAAGTGGCGGCAGAGAGGAGCCTGAAAGCGAGCTGGGTGTCATCCGCATAGCACTGGAAGTTGGAGCAGAGAGCAGCAATGCAGTGGGCGAGAGGTGCCAGGTATTGGTTGAACAACCTGGGAGACAGGTTAGACCCCTGCAGAACACCACAGGTGGAGAGAGAGATAGAGGAGAGGAAGGACCCAAGTTGGACCTGGGAGTGTCGGTCAGAGAGGAAAGAAGTCAGCCAGACCAGAGCCTGATCAGTGATACCCAGGTTATCACAGAGAAGGTTGAGAAGGATGGAATGGTTGACTGTGTCGAAGGAAGAAGAGAGATCAAGTAGGATAAGAACAGCGGGGAGATTAGAATCAAGGTTAGAGAGCAGGTCTTCACAGATGTTCAGGAGAGCGATTTCTGTGCTTCTGGCTGCTCTTAAGCCAGACTGCTGGTCATGGAGACAAGCAACAGATTCAGTGTGAAGATTAAGCTGAGAAATGACCAGCTTTTCTAGGGGTTTTCACAAGAAAGGAGTGATAGAGATCGGGCTATAATTAGCCGGAAGGGTGGGGTCGGCTGAGGGTTTCTTGAGAAGAGGGTGCACAATAGAGTGCTTCAGGGGGGAGGGGAGGTATGGCACAGGGAATTCGATCGTTGGGTGGGATCAGAAACAACAGCATGGGAAGACAGTATTGCCAAATCACCCGACGAAGCGAGTCAGGCACTGGACGCTTAGAAAGCCCTGACGTGGGCAGTGCTCCACCCTTCAGACGATGAGAAGCCTCCCTGAACGATTTATTCCCTGTTGTCTTAGTTCGACACCCCCAACGATACCCCCGCACGCAACTGCCTGAATCAGAACCTAGCCTCACTTTCAAGTGCTTGCCCTCGCCCTACCCCTCCCTTCCCACCTCCACCCTACTTCTCCATAATCCTGTCACTCTGAACTGATCCACAAATCACATGGAGACAACCACTGTTATTGTTATAAGTTTATGTTATTGTTGACTAATTGTTTTACCCTGTTATACGTCATCTAAGATAAGCTATGCCGCAGTTGGCCACAGGACCATACTGCTGATGTACCTATAACAAATGCCAATAAAGAAATTTTAAAATAAAAATTCAGGGGGGAGGGGAAGGTTCCAGAGGTGAAAGAGTGGTTGCAGAAGTCAGCCAAGGCTGGAGCAAGGGTGTCAATGTGGTCCTTGAGGGTTTTGGAAGAACAGGGAAGAACCTGTTTTGATGAGGTTTTCATAGATCTGACTTGTCTAGAAACCTCATCAGGGGAGAAGAGAGGAAAGGCAGAGAAGGTAGGGAGGGTGGCTGCAGGGGGGGCGGAGGTAGAGGAGAGAGTGGAGGGAGAAGCAGGAGAAGCCAAGAGGGTGGACAGGATGTCCTGGGTTTTAGTGATGAAGGGAGAAGCCAGGGCCATACAGAGGTGCTGGGAAGGGACAGGAGAGGTAGAGACTGCGGCAGGATTGGCCAGCTCCTTGCAGATTTTAATGAGTTTGGCTGAGTAGTTAGATGCCTGTTATGCTTGAGCTAAAACATGGCGCTGGTGCGCAGTGTATTCTGGGAGCACTCAGAGCCATAATGGATATTTACTTCCTGCCGCAGTGAAAAGCTGTACTCATTTTGCTTAGAGCTAGATTTACTATGCTGAAGAAAACGTGCTTTCCAAACCTGGTATGCAGTCAAGGACATTCTGCTGGGAAAGCTAGCTTTGTTATGTCTTGTTATGAGTTATGGGACTGTTTTCCCATGACAAAATTCCTGTATCAATTTGCCTTTGAAGTGTGACCCATTGTCACTTTGAATCTGCAAAGGCACTGTGTAATGCAATATGATCTGATCTAACAACCTAATGGTGTTCAGTTGTGTGGCACGGTTGCACGGCAAAACCATCATGTATCCTGAGTATGTATCCACAATAGTGCATGCATACTGACAACCTTTACTGATTGGCAGGGGACTGATATAATCAATCTGCCAAATTTGACCTAGTAGTTTTCCTCTTCGCAAAATACCCCGAACAATCTGAGGGATAGGCCTATGCTGTTGGTGTTGGCACACTGGACATTGCAAAATGATCGTTTTCACTACCTCTAAAGGAATACTGATTCCTCGAGCTTGTGCCCACCTGATAGTAGCCTTTTCTCCAAGGTGCCCACATTTCTGGTGAGCCCACTTGGCCAAACCCTCCAAATTGTCTTCCTGAGCCTATGAATCCACAGATGAAATCTTGGTGTGCTCATCTGCAACAGGATTAAACCAACGTTCTAATGAGTCTGTAGCACAATGCGCGTCCACATGATACACAGTGACTTCACTTTGTGATAACGTTTCTGCAATATCTTGCCACAGTTCTTTTCCCCACAACTCTTTTGAATGAATCTTCCACCCATTCTTTTGCCAGGTTGGCAACCACACAGCCAACCCATTCGCTACTGACCATGAATCCGTGTACACATGACATCGACAAGGGGTCTCTTGTTTCAATGCCTGGTAAACTGCGTAAAGCTCTGCAAACTGACTGCTCTTTCCTTTCCCTGACATTGTCAAAATCTTTTTTGTCTTGGGATTGTACGACACTGCTTTCCAGTATCGCTCAGTTCCCACATATCGGGCTGAGCCATCCTTGAACCAGGCATGCTCTGTCTGCTCCACGGTCAAATCGCCATAAGGTACTCCCCGATTTCACGGGAGACTCGCATTTTTCAGGCACTTCCGGTGGTATGTAATCTGAGGGCGGTATGTTGGCTACTTGCTCATGTAATTTCGCAACTCCACCCTTCCCTGATTTGGCTCTGTCTTGAATGTACCATTTCCATTTAATTATGCTGGCTTCTTGAGCATGTCCTATTTTATGTGTTTTAGGAGAGCTCAGTACCCATTGCATAATTGGTATTTCTGGCCTCATCAATAAATCATGGCCCACCGTCATTTGCTTGGTATCAACAAGGGCCCAATAACATGCCAGCAACTGCTTCTCAAACGGAGTGTATGAGTTACCAGCATCGGATAACTTACGACTCCAGAACCCCAATGGCACACGTTTCCTGTCCTGTTTCCGCCACACACTCCAGTTAGCATAATTGTCTTGTACAGACACATTCAATTCCACTTCGCCTTCCTTCAATGGCCATAAATCAAGCACCTGCTGCACGGTGTCTTTCGCCAAATCAAATACTTCCTGCTGCTCTTCCCCCCACTGAAACTCATATTTATTTTTCGTGTCACTTTGTAGAGGGGGGCCAATATCTGCCCTAAATGGGGAATGTGCTGTCTCCAGAACCCAAACAACCCTATAAACTGCTGAGCTTGCTTTTTGTTCATTGGAGTGGTGAACTCAAGTATTTTCTGTCGGGCCTTCGGCACCATTTCTCGATTCCCATTATGCCACTGAATCCCTAGGAATATCACTGTTTCAGCTGGGCCTTGAATTTTATTTGGGTTAATCTCCCACCCTTCCTTCTTCAGTCCTTCCATAATGACATCTAACTGGTTTTGCACACTGTGCCATTCCTTGCCCTGAATCAAAATATCATCAATGTAGTGAGAGATTTGTATGTCAGGTTTACACAGTATCTTGTCTAAGTGCTCTGCCACCAGCCGGTGACAGATAGTCGGGCTATGTATGTACTCCACAGGTAACCTTGTAAAGGTGTACTGACGCCCGCTCCAAGAAAATGCAAACTGCTCTTGACACTCTTCAGCAATTGGCACAGAGAAAAATGCATTGGCTAAATCTACCACTGCATACCAAGTCCCCTCAAACTTTTGGACATTCTCAATCAAGGTAATGGCATCTGGGACCGCGGGCACTAAGGGAGGAGTGTGTTTATTCAACTCACGGTAATCCACCGTCATCCTCCAAGACCCATCCCCCTTTTTAATAGGCCAGAGAGGATTGTTCCATGCGGTGGTGATAGGGTGTAACACACCCGCCTCCACATACCCTTTGATGGTGTCTGAAATTTCCTTGTGCCCCCCAGGAATGCGGTATTGCTTCATTGCTACCCGCTTGGTTGCCACAGGCACTTGCACTGGGGGCATCTTCAATTCGCCTGCGGTAATGGGTGTGCAGATCAATGCACTCACCCCAAACTGGTATGTTTTACCTCCAAGTCCCAAAGTCAACCCTTCCAGAATGTCAGAGACAATTATGCGCTCAGGTATCATGACAATCAACACTTGGTATTTCTGCCTGTTCAAATTGCCTATTTTCATCTCCACTTCCATTTGTACTGCGGGGGTCTCCTTTCCCCCGAGACCTGTAATAGTAAATTGTCTACCTTTGAATCGTGTTGGATTGCCATGAATCAGAGAGGCCTCCGCCCCAGTGTCTATCAATGCTTGCACCCCTTGCGTATTTCCTGGCGGCCAAAAAATCTTAACATTAACATGGGGCCGCCTATCAACTTTTATCAACTTTTATGCGAGCAGACGCTGCTGGAGCTTGGCCGTAACCCTAGTCAAATTTCGAATAAGTGTGACTTGACTCTTCCTCTAGCATTGCACTCCTTCCTCAAATCAGCATATGTTGGCTGGTACGGGGAAGGTGTACCCATAGACCCTTGTTCTTGTTCTTCCTCAGGAGGAGCGGAAGGTGAGGTGTCCCCCTGTGGCTTGGTTACTACCTGTTTCTTAACCTGTTTATAGCGCTCTTTGGCTGCAAGCCCTCTCTTTTTGTATAATTCATACATTACCCTAGTTTCAATGCCATCAATTTCTTCTCGTGGCACACCATCTTTTAACAAAGCCAAAAACATGTCCTTTCTGGACACTCGGGAGTCTCTACTATCTTGCCTCCTGCCTTCAGTTCTTCTCTCACTACGCCCCTCTCTCTCCCATGGCTTGTCATCACTCTTGTCCCACTCCCCTAAATCTGCCAGTTGCCGAATGGCATCCACTACCTCATCAGTGGGTTTGCCCGTCATACCTACGAGCAAAGTCATAATGACACATTTGTATGCGGGCGGTGCAGTTCTGATCACCATGTTTCTAGTTGAAACTGAGAGCGGCAGGCCCCCATGTGTCTTGGAGCATCTACATGAATTGCCTCTTTCATAGCATGCTCTCTGACCTTTTGAATTGCCTCTTTCAAAGTATAGCACTTTGTTTCCTCACTAGGCCAATCTGTGGTAATGGGGTATTTACGGTTACATGCTTGGGCTGCTAGGTGCAACAAAGACACCTGTGAATCGTGACCATTCTCATCAGGGGGCGGCCCTGCCCTTAAGACCTCCTGTACATTGGTGTCCGTTGACAAGGGTAGAAAACGCGGTGAGTCTGTGGAATCTACCAACAACCCCGCAGCGCCCCCATCTAGCAACCTCACCATCCATGTCAATAAAGGTTCCCCTGATTTTTGCCTCAAATAGGTAATAATTTCCCCAGCCTCCTGCTGGGTGTAATCCTCCAGCATGGTTAAATCCACAATCCCGCCTGCAGGATTCTGCGGGTGGGGTCCGGCTCGCCGTCTTCTAACTGCCTTAGCAACCACTGTCTTCTGCTTAATTTCCATTTTGGGGTCTGACTCATTTGCTGAACTACTCTCTGGACTGGTTGAGTCAAAAATATCACCATCCCAATTATCCGGATCCCAGTCCACACCGGCGGTAGCGATTACAGCTGCCACCTTTCTTTGGTTGACCCCTCCCCGTCTTTTCCTATACTTATACCAGGCTACTCTGACTGCTGCCCTCTCGGCCACAGCCTGGTATGTGTCAGCCTTATCTTTAAAAAGTTTCATTTGAATCTGCTGCATTAACGCAGTCTGCCTTTCTGCAGCCAGCTCTATTTCCAATCGCAAAACCTAATTTTTCATTTCCAAATTCCTTTGATGTATTTTCCTATAGGCATGCAGGAGGACCCAACCCCGCCTACCCAGCGCAGTGCATTCCCTGCCCCGTTCCATTGGAACTTGTTGTAAGCACACCATTACATCAGACGGATCAGCATCTCCTAATCCCTGATCCCATGTTTCACTTAGCCCCACGCCGCATGCCCACACCTGGGCCAATTTATCATATGGGCTCTTAGTCCAGCCTGGAATGATAACATCAGAACATTCACCGCCAGCGGGAACGCTCTTTTTCCTGAACAAACTATTCATTATTGCAAAACTGTACAAAACCTCTTTATATCTATATTTTTTTTCTTTCCACACTGCAATCACTCATGCAAGCATGCACACAACAGCAAAGAAAAAAAAAAACAGCTTAACACAGTTCAACACTCACTGCCAAATTACTTTCACTTGGAATGTAAGCAAAGCTTATCTGCGTTCAAACAGATTCTTTAATATTTGGAACAATTCATCACAAATATCCTGTTCGTGACGCCAAATGTATTGCTCACCCAGAGTGCACGGTCAGTCATTAATCACCAGTGCAATTATGGAGCCAATACTTTAAACGCAGGTAGACGCAATGACTTGCAACCACACACACTCTTAGAAAATAATGAACACTTATACGGCTATTTATTCAAAGCTTGGAAGCAACAAGTGATAACACAGTAATCAATCACAGAAGAAACAGAGAATTCAAAAGAAAATACATCACCGTGGGCGTAACTGGATCCCTCATCTCGCCAGAAGTGGCTGGAAGACCCCGATGACAGCCAGGCCGAGAGCACAACAGCCCACAGGTATGCCGGACGGAAGCGTCCCCCCTCCGACTGAAATCTCGTCTGACCGTTAAGGGGTTCCGCATATATGCACTCCTCAAAAAGGGGTGGTAATTTCTCAAACCTTCTGGCAACGCACTTGCGCATTGATAGGCAGCCGTTGGTTGCCAGCTCGGTCAACCGACAGTAACCTCAAGGAGCAAAGTGCTTCCCTCCTCTAAAAACAAGCGCCACGGAAAACAGTCTAGGTCAAATTTGGCAGATTGATTATATCAGTCCCCTGCCAATCAGTAAAGGTTGTCAGTATGCAAAAGAGCATTGAGTGGCTCTACCATGTGCCTTATTACCCTGCCGCTTCAGGGCTAATTGAACGAATGAATGGGTTGTTGAAAGAACAGCTGCACAAATCTGGAGATGGCAATTTGGCAGGTTGGCGTGTGTTTGATGCGGTGCAAGTGCTAAACAATAGGCCTGTGAATGAGCATGAAACTCCTTTGATGCGGCTAATGACTCCTGCTTTAAAAATTCAACCCAATTCAGTCAGAGAAACCCTATTGTACCGGTAAATTACCCCTGGTTCTTTATCTCCGGGCGACTCCAGAGTCAGCAGGGGTAGACTTGCATTCCCATGAGGAAATCAGATTAGACCCAAGAGGGATTGTTGTAATTGAAACAGGGATTGGAGTACAAATTTCCCCAGAGCATATGGGATGGATTGCCCCTAGATCTAGCCTAGCATTGAAGGGAGTTCAAGTGTTGGGAGGGGTAATTGATGCTGATTACCAAGGCGAGATCAAAGTCATCCTGATGAATAGTGGGGACCAATTGTTACTGATCCACAAGGGTGATCGGGTGGCCCAATTGTTTATTATCCCCGTTTAGTTGTCCATGATTAAGAAGGGGGAGCCTCCTACAGTGTTAACTACCCGTGGGGATCGTGGTTTTGGCTCTTCAGACAGTATGGTACCGGGTGCGAAGGTGTGGGTGGAAAGGCCAAGTGGCCCACTAGTGCCCGCAGATGTCATTGCATCAGGCAAAGACCAAGTAGTTTTATTAATGGAGCCCGGTAGAAAGAAATGACAATATGTGCCTGCAGAAAAATGTTACCGGAGAGAGTGATGTACAACACTGATATCTCTTTTCTGGGTTTGCCTTGTAGATCCTGTGTCTGGCTGGTGTAATTGAGGGACTAAATGGACTTCGTTTGGGAGAGTTAAACGGCATGCTGCTACCAATGAAAAATGTCACATCTGTGCCAGCGATCAAGGAGAAACTGATAATGATGAGTAATGATGTCCAAAAGCAGCCTTATGCCGATGCCGAAAAGCCAGCCAGACCGAAGACATGGATTCGTGAAATGCGGCAAACACGTCAGGCGCAAGTGAAAACAACATTGATGCCAGTCAGGCGAGAGGCATCTTCGGGACGGCGAAAACATTCTCCGATAATCACCCAAACGGAGAATACGTGGATATACTTGGCACAACATTACGCACTTTTGCCTTATTGACGTGCCCAATGCTGAAGCCTTACTGACAACGTGCTTAGTAGCAGTGCCGACGCCAGTTCCGGTTCTAAAGCATATTTTCGGCGTCATGCACAATGATTCTTTGGTTCAAGATTCCGATATCAGGCAATCCTTTTCTGTCTATGAGTACTGCAGGTTTTGCCAGGAAACAGATCGCAAATGGAGAAATTTGACACGTATTATAACCTATAATATAACTCATGGTGATGTTTGTTACCTTATGACATGTAATGCAAAAGAAATTGGCAAATGCCAACAGCTCAATTTAACCAAACAGCAAAATCAAACTGTGTTCGAGCAACAATTTTCGCGAGTTCCACGCACATGTACCAGTGTGAATAACACAATGTCTTGTAATCATACAGTGATAGCTGCCAGTCATTTGAATCATGTGAAACTTCCAACAGGTATGCTCTTTTCATGTGGCAATATCACATACACTTATATTCCAGCTAATATTTCCGGAGGTCCATGTGCCTTAACTCGATTAGGACTAATGATGTTCCCTTTACACCCAACGATATCTCGAGGCAAAAGGTCAACTTTTGAGTCTGTGGGTATATCCCCCAATTGTGATTCACATGTGCATTTGCTATCAGAAGCTGAGGTTCTAGCATTAACCCTTTCATTAGTGGGAGTTTGGGGTTTAGCTGCTGGGGGTTACAAATCTTTGATCAAATTAGCATGTTTAGTAGCCAAAGGACTTAATCATACTTCTCAGGCATTAGAAGAGTTACTCCTTGATAGCAAAGTTATTAGAAAAGCAACTTTGCAAAACAGAGCTGCTGTTGATTATCTATTGCTAAAGCATAATTTAGGTTGTAACGCAGTTGAAGTTATGTGTTGTTTCAATCTAAGTGACCATTCACGATCCATTGAAAGTCATATTCGAGGTTTGAGGGTTCTCATTTCTCAAGTGTCCCAAGATCATACTGGGAATTGGTGGGATTGGTTATTTTCATGGATTCCTGATATTGGGGGTACACTGCGATACTCTTTTGCTTGTATTTGCATTATATTAACTATCATAATAGCTTGTTGTTATTGTATTCAATGCATTCCCAACTTAGTTTTAATATTTCGTCGGTTTCAGAGACCGGCTCCCCTGCCACTGGGCTATGGAAGATAAATATCCAAGGGTGGAATTGTTATGCTTGAGCTAAAACATGGCGCTGGTGCGCAGTGTATTCTGTGAGCACTCAGAGCCATAATGGATATTTACTTCTTGCCGCAGTGAAAAGCTGTACTCATTTTGCTGAGAGCTAGATTTACTATGCTGAAGAAAACATGCTTTCCAAACCTGGTATGCAGTCAAGGACATTCTGCTGGGAAAGCTAGCTTTGTTATGTCTTGTTATGAGTTATGGGACTGTTTTCCGTGGCGCTTGTTTTTAGAGGAGGGAAGCACTTTGCTCCTTGAGGTTACTGTCGGTTGACCCAGCTGGCAACCAACTGCTGCCTATCAATGCGCAAGTGCTCCGCCAGAAGGTTCGAGAAATTACCACCCCTTTTTGAGAGTGCATATATGCGGAACCCCTTAACGGTCAGACAAGACCTCAGTCGGAGGGGGGACGTTTCCGTCCGGCAAACCTGTGGGCCGTCATGCTCTCGGCTTGGCTGTCATCGGGGTCTTCCAACCGCTTCTGGCGAGATGAGGGATCCAGTTACGCCCACGGTGATGTATTTTCTTTTGAATTCTCTGTTTCTTCTGTGATTTATTACTGTGTTATCACTTGTTGCTTCCAAGCTTTGATTAAATAGCCGTATAAGTGCTCATTATTTGCTAAGAGTGTGTGTGGTTGCAAGTCATTGCATCTACCTGCGTTTAAAGTATTGGCTCCGTAATTGCACTGGTGATTAATGACTGTCCGTGCACTCTGGGCGAGCAATAAAATGCTGCAGAAACGCAGGCTTGGGTATGAGCTCTCTTCTTAGTGAGGACAGAGTCGGTATTGCCGTTGGAGCAGGCAGCAGGCCAGTTTGTCAGAGGATGTACAAGATGCCAACCATTTCCTCTCAGCAACCCTACACTTGCGTTTAAGGGCGACGAGATCTGAGTTGTACCAGGGGTTGCACTTCATTTTACGCTTCATGCGGATCTCATGACAGGGGCAAGTACATCGAGTTTATCAAAGATAGCAGAATGGAGCATGCAAAGGGCTGTCTCAGGGTGTGAGTCAGTCAGAGGTGCAGGAGGGGGAGAGAAAGATGCGGCGAAAGCCTCAACTGACGCACGGTTTATGGATCGAATGACTGGGAAGGTGGGTGGCAGTGTGGGGGCAGGCTTGGCCTGAGGGGTAGAGAGAGAGATGAGAGGGGAGGAGAAAATGGTCCCTCTAGGAGAGAAGAGTAGTGAGAGGGTTAGAGAGGGGGAGGTCTGAGGAGATCATAACAACAAGAGTGTGATGTAACGCTTACCTCATAAACTCTGCGGGAGCACTTCTCTGGAAAATCAGGTTGTACTATTATTAGTGTGCGTTGTAAATCTATGCAGTCAGATTATCTACGAAAAAACATTCAGCAATCCTCAATATGCTTGTCAAATGCACCAATTCAGAAATCACTTCTTTAACTCTCTAGGGTCTTTAACTTTTATTATTTGTTGGTGAACTCTCCATCCTGCTTCTATGCAGGGGTGCTTGTTCTGAAGAATGGAGATGAAATGTATTTTTCAGAAGGGAGTAAGGACCACTAGTGTGCGTGATATGAGAGAGAGAGCTATTGGGGAAGGTAAGGAGATAACAACTATCACTGACAAGAATAGCACAATTGGAGCCGTTCCATTAACAATAGAACATGCAAGACAAGGAACTCCTAACCTTCCTAAACCAAAAATGAGGAACGCCTATATGTGCGTGAGAACACGTGACCAGACAATGTCAACTGCTGAGAAAATGTGTCCCCACTAAAATAGGAGTACCTAACACAGCGACTCTGTAAATCTTAAAACTCGCCCAACTCAATATTATATTTATATATATATAATTATACAACTTGCCACTATTGTGATTCCCCTCTGGAATTTAACAACCAAGGTGACAACACCTTTACACTCTCAACAATGTGCTTGCCTTTTTTACATGAAACACTAGCTTCGTGCGGAATGTGCGGAATGCTAACTAGAGGGAGACAACTTCAAACAGCTAACTAATATGACCCTAGGTAGTTCCACTGACTAGAACGAATGTAGCATCCAATATATGATAACTCAAACCTTTGTCACAGGGCTGCAGTTCCCTACAGTGTGTGTAAAAAGGCTGACTGACTGGGGAACAACTCCTTACAGCTGACACGAAAACAAGGTACTTCAGCTGACTGGAAAATGCACATTGCACCATCTAGTGATCGCCAAACAAGTGCACACAATAAACATTAACAGCCAATACTTACGATAAATGTAGGTTGACAAGACAACGAACTTCAAACAGCTGACAGAGGTTCAACGAGAATATTCCGCTGACAGGAATGAGCGCAGCAACAGGACCCGGCAGACGTGAAGGCAACAGCCGATAATGCTGACTGAAAAACGAACACTATGGAATACTGTGGTGATGACTGGGAAGTTACAAGGCTAACTTCAGAGGGAACAATGGATAACTACGGTGAAGGAAATTTCAAGAATGGGCTGAGGAAAACTTTGACTGGAACAGGCACCGCGGTAAGCGTACACTGCAAGCAGACGACGCGAAGCGCGGAGCAGGAGCGGGGAGGGGCTTATATGTGCAGCAAGTGTGAAGCAGTAGACCATCACTATCACTTCCCATAGGACCACTAGGCCGCCATCTTAGGTAATGAGGAAGTGTCTTCTGCCATATAGCCTAGACATGGTTTTTTCCTTGGTACAGACCAAGCATGATAAGCCGTGGTCCACGAATTCTAATCTAGGGGCAGGACCCATGCTCATGACATGTGACCTGCACAGTGAGTCGTGCCAGAGGGAAGAATTGAGAGAGAGAGAGAGAGAGAGAGAGAGAGAGAGAGTCGCAAATGTCACAAAAGAGTCCCGTGGCAGGACAGGAAGCATCCAGGTGGATGTTGAAGTCTCCAAGGAGGGGGAGTTGAATGTTGAATGGTTGAGGCCAGGAGGGATGAAGAGAGGTCCACCCTCTCGGGGAGGAAGGAGGTGATCTAACCAGGTGGTCGGTAGATAGTAGCCTATGTGAGAGAGTGGGCAGGAGAGAGAGAAAGCCTGCAGACCATGCATTCAAAGGAGGAGTAGGCCTGCATAGGAATGATAGAGGCAGGAATCCACTCTGGGGAGATCAAAGCTGCACCCCCACCAGAAGGGTTGGATCTGGGTGCGGAGAGGATCTTGTAGCCATTAAGAAGGAGAGTGTCAAAGCTTGTGACAGATCTGGCCTTGAACCATGTCTCGGTGAGACCAAGGACATCGAGGTCAAGTTCTTCCAGGAGACGCAGATGTCAGCTGTCATGATGCCTACCCCCGGAGCACCAGGCCAGGCCCAGCACCCCCGGGAGCAGGCATCATGCCCCCAGGTAAAAGCCCAGCGGCCCCTTATAGGGGCTCTTTGGACTCTGTCCTGGCGCCTTTGGCGCTAGGCTCATGTTGGACATCAGTCCTGGCGCCATAGGCGCCAGGCTCATAAAGGAAGGTGTTTTGTGCACTTACCTGATGCAGACCATGCACTCTCTCTCTCTCTCTCTCTCTCTCTCTCCCTGCAAGATTCAGGCCTCCCTGAGACCTGAAAGGGACTATTTTTTCATTGGGACTATTTTGCCACTCGGGCGTGGCCAGGGAAGGATACTTACCTGGAACTACTTTGGGGGCTATTTAAGCCACGCCCAGACAGTAGCTCACGCTTCGCGTTGTTCTGCATCCAAGCAGCTGAATGCTCACCGTGTCTGCTCCTGCATCTGGTCTCCAGCCACGCCCGCCTCGATCCTGGAAAAACCTGTAAGGAAAGAAGAGAAGAGAAAGGTGAAAACCAAGAATTTTATCAAACTTCTTACCTGCATCCGGAACCTTCACGCCAGCGTTCCTGAGAAAAGAATTTCATTTAAAAGCACTGCGTTGCTCGCTGCAGCGCCGTGCTTCACTCACCTGTCCTCGGGAGGTCTTCTGGCTCCACCGCGACTGTCTGCACCGGTCGCCACATCTCTGCGCCTAGGGGAGAGAAGAAGAGACAAAAGGTGTGCAGAAGCAACATATGAGGAAAGCCTAATTTTCCGCCATAACACTTAACGGTCTTCTGTTGGTGGATCATTCCTCATTTCGGGTCGGCGCTGCTTCGTTGGCAGGTACCGCACCCCGGCCTCTATGGGGAAAGTACAAAAGACATTACTGGAGGAATATAAAGATATTAAGAGGGATCGCCCCCATCGCTAACTCACCTGAGTTTACCATCGGCAAGTCAATCCCTCAACGCATCGCCTTCATTCTGCACCTGAAATAAAGGACAGATCACAGGTTAGGAAGGCAACAGAAAAGGAGGCTCAACACTTGAACTTTTGTAATCTTTATACTTACGGCGTTCCGCTCGGAAAAGTCAAGTGGATTTTGCCAGCGCCATTCTGAAAACCAGTGAAGTAACTGGACAAACACGCGCCATTGCACCAGAAGCAGGATGGAGAGTTCATCCTTTCAAACCATAAGGTGAGCTTCAACCGGGGATTTCGGAGGAAGTTAGAGAAGAATGAAGGAGGGAAGGGGGGAGCAAGCACACTATTCTGCAGACTGTTAACCCCCTTTCTCATCTGCAGAAGGATATTCCTATGGGCCAGACAAGCAAGATTTGAGGGTCCTGTTCAGTCGGTGTTCCGAGTTCTGCGCATCACGCTCGAAGAGGCCACAGCAACCCAGACTAGACCAGCGCCTCCGTGGGAGTCAGGTGAGCGTTAGCGGAGTGTTTGACAGCTGAGCGAGAGTTAAGAGCGTCGAGGTGGAGAAGGTTGCCATCCTTGAAAGACTTCCGGGGAGGGATACAAATCAGAGGTACTCCCTGCTCAGGTGTAGAAGGAGCCAGAGGGAGTGCAGAGGAGTTAGGAAGAGAGGGCAGGGTAGCCAAGGAGGAGGAGGGCACCAGAGAAGTGGCAGAGGGTGGAGGCAAGGAAGCCAAAGAAGGGAGAGAATGGACAGCGGGAGAGGAAAGGGAATTGACAAGGCACAGGACGTTTCTATAAAAGAGAAGGAGGTTGGCCTGAGGGCCTTGGACCAAGTTAGTGCCATTAAGGTTAATATTAATGATGACCTTAGAGGAGTGGAAGGAAGCCAGGAGGGCCTCCCACCGTGCGCCACCATTAATGGGAGAGGAGGAGTAAGGAGAGAGCACTGAGACCACATGAAGAGTCCATAGGTCTGGCGAAGGAACGACAATGAGGATGTCGGTGAGGGTCTGTCTGGAGGAAGCACTGTTGTAGGTATCAGCGACAGGGAGGCCTGGGTTGGAGACCAGGATATCCTTTATGAACTTCTTCCTACCAGACTTAGTGGAAGGGTATGATAGTCAATAGAGAAACAGTTGGAGAAGATAGGAGAAACAGAGATCACCATTGGTGATGTGGGGGAGGAGGAAGAAGAGAGAGAAGGGGTGGGTGGGGAATGAGAGAAGAGCGGAACATGGGTGGAGACACTAGGGGAGAACAACGGGGGTGCAAGCAGAAGAGACAGAACAGGACAGAAACAGAAGGACAGAATGAGAACACTATGCAGCCACTGGGCACAGCCAAGTTCAAATTAGCAGGACAGAATGAAAACACAATGCAGCCACTGGGCACAGCCAAGTTCAAATTAGCAGGACAATGGGTAATATCTTTGGCCTTCAGCGTTTCAAAAATATAGAAAAGTTAAAAAAAAACGCCAACACAAAGTCTGTTATGGATATAATGGGCCTCATTACGAGTTGGGCAGTGTTCTGATGGTAAATCTACAGAAATACCATCCAACTGAATTACATTAACTGCCACTTGGTCCGGTGGAATTATCAACGGATTAGTGTTGGTGGTGGTGCAAATCAGCATTTTATATGAGTCTGTAGAACTCTATGGGGCTTTTTTGGCAGAATTATTGCAGCAGTAATTCTGCTGTGGTAATTTTGCCGATTTTTCAGCAGAGTTGGAGGATTCACCTCCAGCACGATGCTGGAGGTAAATCCTCCAATCCAGGGTGATAATTCTGTTACTGGCAATTATTTCCTGCTCTGCTCTGCAATACCTGTGATGAGGTCCATAGTTCCTTAATCCAGAGTGTGTCACCCTCCCCTGGATTCTTCTTCACAATTTCCTGACAATAATAACTCTTGTCTTTTCCTTTTGTTCAATATCAAAGACACTTCTATGTCTATCTTTGGCCTTTAGATTGTCAGGATTCATGGTATACTCTCCTGCCAGGGTTTTATCTGTTTTTTTTTTAAACACTCTTTATTGGTATTTTATAATAACATTCAAAAAGACCTGCAATCCCCGAATAGTTACATCCTCCCATTCCGCCTCAGGATCCATATTCTGCAAAACCGTTAGTTCCGCCAAGCTCCACCGCCGCACATCTTTCCACCATAGATTAATCGCCAGGCCTTGGGGGTGCTTCCATGCTATCGCCATTCGGTGTTTATCAAGTATAATCAGTATAAGCAGAAACTGGCCCATCCTATTCCGTATTCTGTGCCTTTTCCCCCCCGCTAGCTTACCCCACAGACATATTTCCGGACAACGTTCCCATCTGGTCCCCAACAAACCATTCACTCCTTTAAGGACCTCATCCAGTACTCAGCTATTATCCTGCACTCCCATATCATGTGCCAAAACCCTGCCTGCACCGTGCCACACCTAGGACATTCATCCGATAGTTCCCTATTCATTACCCGGAGCACCGCCGGCGTCACATAAATCCTATGTAAGATATTAAATTGGACCAGCTGGAAACGGGCATTCCTCGATGTCTTCAGGACCAATTCCGAGACCTGTGCCCATTCTTTCTCCGGAATTGGACGCCCCATATCCGCCTCTCATTTCTCCTTAACCCTCAACTCCCCCTCTGAGCGCCCCCCCGCAGGGCCTTATAAATCCACAAAATGCGTGCCCTACACCCCGTCTGATCTAGCAACACTCGGAGCACCGGACATGACTCCGGTTCCTCTGGAATTCCTGGCCACACCTCCGCCAACCTATGAACCACTGCCCCATACACTAAGAATAGCCCCTGCGGAACATCAAACTTCTGGCACCATTTCTCGCAGGTAAGTAGTATCCCACCTTCAAAGAGGTCACCCACCATTTTACATCCCTTCTCCCTGAGCCTCTGCAGTCCTACCCTCCCAATCACCTGACGGAGGAATTACCCTCATACCGGCCTCCCAGCCTCTTGCCACCGACATACTTCCTCCACGTTTCCCTCACCGCCTCAAACACTACATTTCTACCCTTATCACCCACTGGGTGCCAAAGTAGTTCTACCGGCCTACGACTCAGCGACAGCTCCCCTATCAACCCCTTAAGGGTCTCGCCCCCGGTTGATCCCATACCAGCACCGACTGCAATTGTGCCGCCATGAAATATTTTTCATAATTCGGGAGGCCCAGCCCCCCTCCTGCATGGGTCTCCGCAATGTATCTAAGGACACCCTCCTCCTCCCCGTATCCCACAGTAGCTCCCTAATCTTAACATCCAGTATCTTAAAAAACAATATTTTTGGCACATATGGTATACTAGTAAAAGGATAAAGCAACCGTGGGATAATCACCATTTTGCATAGTGTCACCCTGCCCATCAGAGAAAGAGGAAGAACCTTCCGGAGTTGGACGGAGTCGCCTATTTTAGACAATGCCCTCCCTGTATTATGTAAAAACGTGTCCACCACCACATGGAATACCCGTATTCCCAAATACTGAAATGACTCCGTCTCCCACTTTATCCCCAACTCCGGCAACTCCTCCAGTGGACAATCCCGCAACCCCCTAACGGGAACAACACCGATTTCCCCGGGTTAATGCGAAAACCCGGAAATATACTGAAAATTCCGCAATATCTCCAACAGCTCTGGAAGATACACCTTGGGATCTACCACGTACAACAACAAAAAGTCAGCATAAAGGGACACTATATGCCTTTGACCTCCCACTTCAAATCCGGCATCTAACATTTCCTGCTGCAGGAACGCCACCAAGGGTTCCAGGGCCAGGGTAAACAGAATTGGGGAAGCTGCACACCCCTGCAGCGTCCCCCTTCCCAGATCCCATGTTTCAGACACCCAGTCGTTAGTCCTCACCATCGCCAGGGGTTTCTTATATAAGAGGGCCAGCCATCTACAGAAATTTCCCCCAAACCCGAACTCCCACACCACCCGGAACAGCCATCTCCACTCGAGGGATCGAATGCCTTCATAGCGTCAAACAACGCTATTGCACTATCACGCCTCTGTGATTTCACTAGGTCCATGATGTGGTGCAAACGGGAAATATTACCGGATGTACTCCTTCCCCCAACAAACCCGCACTAGTCCGGATGGACCAAGCCTGACGCCACCCCTGCCAGCCTGGCCGCCAGGATCTTCCCCAAGATTTTCCCATCAACATTCAGCAGGGAGATGGGTCGCAGTCTCTCGGGTCCTTCCCTTCTTTTAAGATCACAGTGATCACCGCTTCCCTCATCGACTCCAGGAGACACCCTTTCTGAAAGGCCTCCTCATATACCTTCTGGAGTTGTGGCACCAGGAGGTTAGTAAACATTGAATAAAACTGTATCGGGAACCCGTCACTTCCCGGCGCTGTACCTCTCCTCATTGTGCGGATCACCCAGCGAATGTCCCCCTCGCCAATCGGGGGCCTCCAATTTATCCCTCAGGTCCTCCCCCAATTTCAGTAACCTCAACATCTCCATAAGGTCCTCTATATCAGCCTATACATACCCACCCTCGCTTGTATACAATTCCTTGTAAAATACCACAAAAGTGTCACAAATACGCTCTGATCCCTTCTCTAAGTTCACCGACAAATCCCACATCCTGCAGCGCCCCCCTTTGCAGCCGCCACAACCGCCGCGGGGGCCTCTCATTAGCCCCAAAGAGCATAGCCTCGAAAGGGGAATGGTCCGACAGAGTACGCCCCAGGTACATCGTCTCCCCAAAATACTGGCAATGCTCCCTTCCCGTTACCACGTAATCCAACCGTGAGTATGAACCGTGCACTCCCGAGTAATAGGAGTAGCCCCTATCCTCCCCATGCTGCTCCCTCCATACCTCCACCAAATCGAGATCTCGCATTGTCTTATGGAGAGACCTCCCATATACTTCTTAGGCACCCCACTGCCTCCAGACCCATCCAGCCGCTCACCCAGATGACAATTAAAATCTCCGCCCCATATTATCATTTCGCTCCTATACGCCCCCATCATGCGCAACACCAAGGGGAAATATTCCTTGTCATACACATTTAGCACGTACAAATCAACCAAACAAATTGTCCTGCCCTCCCATGAGCACTGCACAACCACCGTTCTGCCAATCTCATCCTTTAATACCGCCTCCACCTTCAATGGTGTCCCCCTCGCCACCCAAATGAGCACGCCCCTAGCCTGGGTTCAGTATATCGTGCCAATTACTTGCCCCCCCCACATTTTCCCCAGCTTCGCAAGCACCTCCACACCAGTATGTGTCTCCTGCAACAAAGCCACTTGTATCGCCTGCCTCCTCAGGAACTCGCCCACTCTTTGCCTTTTCTGGTAGCTCCCCAAGCCCCTGACATTCCACATCCCGATCTTCAGACTTCCTAGCCTACCCATCGGAGAAACTGATGTCTTCGCTCAAGTTATCCCCTCAGCTCTCCCAACACCCTTAATACCCACAGCCATGTCCACCCCCACTCTTACCCCGTACCTTATTGCTGCTGTTCTGGAACGTCCATCTCTTCCTCGTGCCCAATACCCCCACTCGCGCCCATCCCCAACTTGGCGACATTACTGCCATGTCACGCCTCTTACCCCCCCTCGACCCTGAACCCCCCCATCGTACCCATCCCCAACTTGGTGCCGCCAACCCCAACTCTTTCTCGATCAGACTCCCCCCTCCCCACTCACCCTCCCCCTAAGCTATCCTCCCCATCCTCCCCACCCTCCCCCCACTCCCCTCCCACCCAACCCAACTGCGCTAACCAGCTAGCCCCATATGGGGCACTCTCCCACTGTGTAGACCCCATGACTAAGCCGTCCCACCTCCCCTTCTTCCCTCGTGGGAAGCAATCAATGGCGTCAGCTATCGGGGGTGGGGGGGAAGCTCCCCAGTGCCCCCACCCCCACCCGCTCCATTTGTCAAATCCCTACCATGATGCACTCCCACCCTCCCGGGGAACAATTTCCCACCCAAGGCCCAAAGTCTATGGCCAAGACCCCTTTCCCTCAATCATTCCTGCCCCCGGGATCGTGCCGCCTCTGGATCCTCCTGACTCTCTGAAATTCTGTCATGTGGCACCGAGTTCAACCAATCCCAGTCTTCCTTTGGAGAGGTGAAAAACAAGGATTTCCCTCCCGCAATTACTCTAAGCTTGGCTGGGAAAAACATCATATATTTCAGATTCTATTCCCGAAGCCGACGCCTCACTGTATCGTATGACCTTCTCTGTCGCTGCACCTCCAAGGTGAAGTCCAGGAAAATCTGCAGTTTCGCGTTTCCAATATCGTAGTGGTCTGTCCTCCGAGCATCTTGAAGAGAGGCGTTGCGTTCCTGAAAATTCATGATCTTTGCCACATCACTCTCGGCGGAGCCCCCGGTGGGGGAGGTCTGCCCCGCACCCTATACACTCTTTCCACTGTAAAGAACTTCGAGAGGCCCTTGATTCCCAACATTTTCAGGATTACGTTCTCTACAAACAATTCCGCAGAGGGCCCTACTCCCTCACCGGTATCCCAGGTATCCCAACCAGTCTGACGTTGCAGCATCTAGAGCGCCCCTCCGCATCCTCCATGTTAATTTCCAATGTTCTGGTTGCCCCCACCACCTGGTTTTTAAGGGTCTGGATGTCGTCCTCCACTATGCTGACCCTCTGCTCCACCTCTGTGATACGCTTGTACACTTTGCGGAGGTCCGCCCTGACCAGGGAGACATCCGCTCATACTTCCTTAATACTGCATTCAAGGGAGGCCTTAGATGATTGTATCGCCTCCAACAGCGCATCTAGAGTCACCCCCCCTCCTTACACGCCTGCGCCCCCCTTTTCCACAGGACGGTCTCCCTCCACCTCTTTCTGCGGCTTACTCTTGATTTCCGCGTTTTTCTCCATTTTTGCTGCATTCTCTCCATCCTCTCACTCCGGCAGTCTCCGGGCAGCAATATGTCCACTTGTTTATTAAGGCAGGCAAACCTTTCATGGTATGTAGATGATAGATATCTAACCTTCCTTGTTCTGTCTTGCGCTCAAATTATCCACTGCCTCACCCCCCTAGGTGGGTGCCTGCCTGCTGTGTCCAGCTTCCGGGGTGTCCCCCGCCGCTACAGGTCCCAAGCACAATGCTCCCTTCGCCCTGCTGTCTCTGCAGCACTTCTGAGGTGCACTGCCTCCTGAGATGCACCGCCTCAATCTCTCAGCCCTGCTGCAGCCTGGGCTCTCAGTCCTCCAGCCCACGCTTTGACACAAGGTTCCCCTCTCAGTCGTATCTCCTCCGAGCTCCAGCATGCAGAGGGGAGCGCCTCCAACGCCGCTTCTGAGCTTCAGCTGGCGTATGGGGCTCGCTTACCGCCGCTCCATCCCCCAGGCGGTGTCTTCACTGCTCCTCCCTCCTGGCGTGGGCCTCGTCCCGGCCCAGGACTCTTCCTCCTTCCAGGGCGTGTCACTCCTGGCCCGCCGTTGGAGGTATTCAGCCCACTCCACGTCTCCCGCCTTCTCTCCTGCAGGCTCACCTCCTCCTCTGGTGTATCTCGTCGTCCACCGCGGATGTCGGGTCCCTGCCCCTGCCGAGTCCAGGCAGCACACACCGAGCCAACGCGCAACCTTGTCTCCCGACTGGGGATCCGACACCGGTCCACCATGCACTCAGAGTACCACGGCGGCCATCTTAGACCCGCCCGTCTGTTTCCACTCCGACCTCATCCTCTCTGCCGGATCTCGTCGCAACAAAGCCTTCCCAGGCCCTCGCAGCTTGCCTTGCGTGGTCTCCCGCAAGTTAGACACCCAAGCCTTCCTTCCAGACGTCCGTAGGGTATATAATACGGATCTATTAAACAGGATTTTGAGCCGGCGGAGTGGGAGTTCTACAGGGCTACGTGTTCATCACACGCCGGCTGCCCATGCCCCCCCAGGGTTTTCTCTGTTTCTCTAGTTTCACACACTTGGGATTGCCTGGTATACTGTCCTGCCAGGGCTTTTGGTTTTTTCACACTTGCAATTGCCTGAGATACTCTCCTGCCAGGGCTTCTTGTTTCACACACTTGCAACAGCTAGATATACTCTCCGGCCAGGGCTTCTTGTTTCACACACTTCCAATAGCCTGGTATACTCTCCTGTCAGGACTTCTTGTAATTGTCTGTATCTGCGACTTCACCTTTGATAGTTCATCACATTAGCTCTCTTCGCTAATTCCTTTATTTCATAGTCTATTTCCTCATTAGTGTTTTACTCACACTTCCAATCATTCACCACCTCAGCACTGTGGGTTAATGTGCATTGCCCGTTAAATATTCCCTCTTGAGGCAAACATGCTTTTAACTTCTTATTTTCAGAAACAAGAAAGAATTTCCTCTCTTTATCTGACTTGCATTGTTCAAGATTTAACATACAGCATGTTCACCAATGCGCACTGGGGCTCCCTTCATCCCAGCATCGACTCACTGACTCTTCATCTTCATGGCATCTCCTCTTCTGTCTGCGGCTCACCAATGACAGCTGCTGGATTCTCTCTCCTTTGCGCTGCTCAGCTTTCGGTATCCATGTCTCTTGTAGCGCTGGCTTGGCTTCTCCTCTCCTCATGTCTTCCCGATAAGCTTCTCTTTGCATTCTTCCACATGCAAACGCCAAGCAGCACTGTTCTCACTTATGGCATTCCTACGTGAAAGCTTCTCTGCGTCTTCCTGTTCTGCTTACTGCATGAGCCGGTTGGCTCCAACGTGCTTCTTTTGGTTCCCCGGCCTCTAGAAGAGCTGCAACCCGCTCCCATCAGCAGTCTGCCATTTCTTCTTGTGATCTTCTTTTAAACGTCCTGGGCACAGGTGTATATTCACAACAACTAGAGTGTTGCCTTTGCTCTGGGCTTTCTCTAATCTGCATTCCTCCACTGCTCTTCTTCGTCACAGTGTTAAGGGGTTTCTGGGAATGGTAGTTTCTTTTTACCAACTTGCACAAAAACATTGTAGGAATGTTTTCAATATGTTCTGAAGGCACGTCAATGTTTGAGAATTGTTCTGGAGATTTGTTTGAGAAAAATTCAGGACTCTCCTTTGGGGAAGCAGGGAAGGAACGACAATAGGCCATCAAGATGTTGTGTACGAAGGATACATCCTTTTCGGAGAAAGGGGGATACCATATCTCATCAGTGGATGCCACCACTCCCTCCCGGAGGTTGCCTCCCCCATGTGATCCTCCCTCATATAGCCGGCCTCATGGTCAGAATCAGTTAGCGGCTGCCATTCCCTGGCAACATGGGGGAGGTCACCGCTGGAAGGGAGTAATGATGCCATCAGATTCATTCCAAATATTTAAGAGATCTGAGGCTTTCTTGACTCTTGGTTCTCTGGGTATCACCACTGTGAACTTCCACTCTCCGTGTCTCTTTGGTAATTACTATGACAAGAGACATTACTTCTGATGAAACTTCCAGTCCGTGTCTTTTTGGTAATTAGTGTGACAAGGGAGATTACTCCCAATGTAACTTCCACTCTTTGTTCTCCCCGGACCCCACTGAGTTTCCTGCAGTTCCTGTTACCTGTGTTTGTGTTGGGAACGCATGTCTGGTTCTTCCCGGGGTCGCGGGCAGTTTGCTGTCTGCCCGTCGCTTCCTTCTGGTTCGCATACATGGCTCTGCGAAGACCTGGGACTGGCGTCTCGGTATCGTTGTTGGACCGAATGGTCTACCTCCCAGAGGTCACGCCACCACTTCGACTTCCCCGACACTGGAGTGAATCGGCTCCCTGCCACCTCAAGGGATTCTTCTGCTGCTTCCACTTTTCTGCATTCTCTGTTCCAAGGACCAGCTTCTCTGGTGCATAGGCGCGTTATAAATGCATTATCATATCATATTATATCTGCACAGCTGACAGGCTCCCGGGTTTGAACAAGCTTTGCTGGCTCCTTTCAAGCTTCTCTCTCCTTCCTTCGGTCCTTTCACAGTTTTTATCTCTCCTAGCTGGACCCACCCTAGCGCAGCGCCATAGTCTTTTGGTTGTTTCCATGATATACTCTTCATGCCTCCTTGTGGCAACCTTTTCCCAGTACACTTAGAAAAAGGTGTGCCATCATTCTTTGTCTTCCTCATCTCAGTGGCGTCAAGTCTCAAGGAAGGAAGGGAGGGATAGAATGTACAGTAACACACAGTAGTACTTTCAGTTGCACTCTCTGAAGACTTTAGGGTTTTTATAGGTGCAAGGGCAAGAGGGTTAGGGGGTTCCTTCACAGAACAGGAGATTTTTCCCCAAGATGGGAGTCTCTCCCTGTGAGGTCCTGATTTCCACACCCTTATGGGGACTATTGGGTAGCGGCCTGACTTCCCTGGCCTCAAAGAGAGCGGGAGAAGTGACAAGGTCCCACAAATTGTCACATACCCTACCCCTAATGGAATTGGCTTCCCCATCTAGGAGAAATGGTAGACTTTTGTGGAAATACCCTTTTAATAGGGATGCCGCATACCCATGTTCCAATCCCAGATGGGTAGTTCCACTATGAAATGATCTTCTTACCAGATATCAAAGGGGAAATAAGGGGAAGAAGGTTTATTAGGTTTTCCTGACAGATCATTAAAGCCGGGAGATTCAGTACCTAAAATGATTTCTTTGTTTCTTACCCATGATGGTTCCCTATGTGGGAGATGGTGACTGTCTCAAACTATAATTAATTGAGCAAGTAGTCTAGGAATTTCGGCCACTGTTACCCACATTTCTTGCCCGAGGATGGTTGTAGGGATCCTGGTTAAGGGTATGTTTCAGTGTGCCCATGGATGCAGCTAACTTCTTCTTCTTCTTGCATCCCTTTTCACTCTATAGGCAGTAACACTTATCAAATGGCACATCCTTTAATCCCACTATTCAATAGGCCCATACCTTTTATTGTTGAATAGTAGCAGGTATTCTATAGATATTTTTACTTCCTGCATAGAGGTATTTGGATTTACCTTTGCTTCTTTTGTTTTTCCTCTCCTTTGGAAAAGCAAATCCAGATTCCTTTTTTCACAATTGAAATTCATGTGTGGCATCTGGGTACAGAGAAACGTGGCAAAAGACAACCAAGGTGTTTCTACCTGCACGCCCCTGGAGGTTTCGAGATTGTGTTAGTTGGTTAGGGGGGATCTTAAATTTAAGGGGCAGTTTCTTGTGGCATGACCAATTCCCCCAGATGAGTAACATATATTGCCTTTGGTTGGGGTTAGAGGTAAAGATGGTATTACCTGCTCGCCCTGGAGGTTTCCTTTGGAAATAGTGGTTTTCTGATATTCAAATGTTTTCAGTGACTCTACTTTTCCCAACGAAATGGGCATTTTAAGATCCTGTGAGCCATATATGAGGTTTTCTATATTAATTGGCTCTTCCATCTGTTCCTGCTCCATGAGAGAGTACTCTTTGGAGACAAGAGAGAGTAGGTGAATTCAAGGGTCTACACGTCTTCTTTTTCTGTTTGAGAGGGGGTGTCCCTAGATATTTGGGAATTATACAATTTTATTTTTCCAAAGGAGTATGTATGCCCTGTCTTTTGTGGTGACTGAACGGATGTTATCTCAAGGCACTCAAAATGATTATTTTTAATGGAGGAAGAGGTTTCTTTGAGTTCTTGAGAATCACAGACTACTATGCCGGTTACAGACTTCTCTAATTCAGGTGAAGGAAAGCAATTCTCAGATTATTTTATGTGGTTTCATTAGACCAGGATAGGCCTCCAGGTTTCTAGGGTTTAGAGGTTTCCACCCCTTCTACTTCAGATGTTACACTTGTCAACGCTGGTTGCTCTTTTCCGTCATTCTGGTTTCCTAAAATGATTTCACTCCCGGGAACAGAGGTAATGAGGGTTTCTTTAAAGCTCTCATAAATCTGTCCTTTTTTGGAAGGCAATCTTTCTCAGAGTCAAAGGGCCCTATCTGGGTTAAGGAGATGGTAGGTCCTATTTGCATAACTCTTCCTTCAACTTGTTAGGGAAAAAAAAACATTCTCAGGTTCCTTTATTTTCCTTTCTAAATTTCCTGGTTCCTCTATGCTTAAGGGTTCCTGTAAGGGGACCTTGTAAGAAAGATAAGCCAATACCTCCCATTCTTGGATTTTAATAGGTTGTAGTTTAAGAGAACTAGTCAGAGCTCAATTTCCTGGTGTAATAAAGACAACATAATTTGTCTGGTTTTCCATTCAGTTTTAGGCAGTGGAGTTACATGCAATGTAAAACCATGAGGGATCTCCACCTGGAAACCTAGGTTAAGAACAACCGGCCAGGTGTCGGGGACTAAGGATTCTATATGCATTTCCTTCTACTCTCTCTCAGGTAGGTTGGATGGCTTCAGGGCTCGACACATGGAAATTCAGACCTCACCAAACTGCTTTTAACTTCTGAGTGAGTATTTATGGGGGTTAACTTTGTATCAAGTTGTCTAGATCACTTGACACCATTTGTGGCGTGGTGAAGTAAGGAGTCGGACAAAGGGGTGGCATGTTTCAAAAAGTTTTATTTTAAAAAACACAAAAAGGTGCTAGCACTCCCTATCTCTAAAGGGTTGTCCCAGCCTAAACAAATATAACTCAGGTGCTCATTGTCAGGGTATGTGTCCAAATGAAAGGTGTCTGTCCCCTGTCCAAAAATCTACCCTACCACTAGTCTACAAAACGGGTTCAGCATCCATATGAAAATAGTACCAGGAGAATGGCTCCTTTCTCCTGGTGAACTGGCTCAGCCTTTATCTATTTCCCATCAATCTTTTACTCTAGTTTCAGATTCAACTAAGAGAGTACAGTCAGGAGAATGACTCGCTTCTCCTGACCCACCTGGCACAGCCTTGAGGGCTATCTTGGGATATGCCTTGACAATAGTCCTCAAAAGCCTCTTCAATTCTTCCCAATGGCCTCTGAAAGCTTGCTTTACAGTTCCAGCAATTCTTCCCTGTCATATGACGTATGAAGATTATCTCCAAATAGCTCTTGTTCTCTAAGGTCCGCTTTAATCCTACTTGGATTATCACTATGACAAGGGAGATTCTTGTTTTTCAGACCTTTGGATATCACTACTGTGATGTGGGAGATCACTCCTGAGATTCTCTTGGCTTTTGGTTCTCTGGGTATCACTACTTTGATGAAGAAGATTATTTCCCAGGCTTTCTTGACTCTTGGTTCTCTGGGCATCACTACTGTGATGAGTGACATTACTCTTGAGGCTTTCTTAACTCTTAGTTCTCTGGGTATCACTACTGTGATGAGGGAGATCACTCCTGAGGCTTTTTTGACTCTTGGGTCTTTGAGTATCACTACTGTGACAAGGGAGATTACTCCTGATGCAACTTCCACTCTCTGTCCACCCTGTACCCCACCTGGGTTTCCTGCAGAAGGTAGATTCGGGAGAAGGCTATTGCAGTAGTGAAGCCTAGAGAGAACCAGGGCTTGGGTCACATTGAGCCTCTGTGGGAAAGTGACAAAAGGTACAATTCCTTTTTGAAGGAAAAGCTGGTAGTTGGACTTCTTGGCAATATCCTGAGTGTGAGGGAGGACGGAAAGAAAGAGGAGTCGAAGGTGACTCCAAGGTTTCTGGAAGAAAGAGGGAGCAGGGGTCCCAATGGGAAGCATCTCAGTTTATGTTGTGAACGCATATCTGGTTCTTCCCGGGGTCACGGGTGGTTTGCTGTTCGCTCGTCGCTTCCTTCTGCTTCGTCTGCGCAGCTCTGCGAAGGCCTGGGGCTGGCAGTCTCTGACTCGGTGTTGGACCGAATGGTACACCTCCCAGAGGTCACGCCACCACCCCGACTTCCTCGACACTGGAGTGAGTCAGCTCTCTGCCGCTCCACAGTATTCTTCTGCTGCTTCCACTTTTCTGCATCCTCTCTTTCGAGGACCAGCTTCTCTGCAGAGCTGGCAAGATGCCAGGTTCGAACTTCCTTGGCTTTGCTGGCTCCTTGCAAGCTACTCTCTTCTTCCTTCAGTCGTTTCTTTGTTTTTATCTCTCCTAGCTTGGGCCACGCCAGCGCAGAATCAAAGTCTTTTGCTTGTTTCCATGTTGTACTCTTCATACCTCCTTGTGCCCACCCTTTCCCAGTACTCTTAGAAAAGAAAAAGGTGTGCCATCATTCTTGTTCTTCCTCGTCTCAGTGGTGTCAAGTCTCAAGGAAAGAAGGGAGGGAATGTTACAGTATCACGTAGTAGTACTTTCAGTCGCACTCTCTCTGCAGACATTAGGGGTTTTATGGGTGCAACGGCAAGAGTTCTCATCCCCATGAGGGGAGTCTCTCCCTGTGAGGTCCCGATTTCCACCACTCCTAGGCGGACTATTGGGTAGCAGCCTCATTTTCCTAGCCTCACAGAAAAGGGCTATGGGGAGAAGTGACAAGGTCCCACTAATCGTCACTGTAGTGTAATTGACTTTACTGACTACTTGGTTTTGTATTTATTTTATTGTGCATGTGTAAGGCGCTTCATACAGCAGAATTGTGTTTCAAAGCGCCAAAACGTATGTAAGTGGGGAGGAGTAGGAGGTAAAATAGGAATGTCAGAAACAAGGAATGGGGTGGTTCTAAAGAGGATGGACATGGGTACTACTTTCGATGGAGAGTGCCTCCACCGGCTTCAAACAATAGAAGCAAGCTCTTCTCTAGCAAAGGCTTTCCTATGAGGCTGATGTGGTGCTAGGCATGGGCACAGTACCCTGTGTTACATGGGCCCACCTGGCTAGTGCCTCACACTGCCCCATCCCCTTGCTGGAGTGATGCCCCCACCCAATACACAAAGTCACTACAAGGTTTTTAGTGCATTATCAGCCTTCATAAGGAGCATCATGAACATCAGGATTGCAGCTCCTCTGATCTCTTATTCAATAGATCACTGAAGGCACCTGCTTACATGCACCAGCCCCTGACTCCTGAGATAACCAGGCCGCTGTAATGCTTGTGCGAAATGCGTGCTAAAACAACGTGTCATCAGTGCGCAGTCATTTTGGACACTCATCTTCCATCACTGTGTTAAAATCCTGCGTCTCCGCGGGCCTCTGAAAATAAACTAGCATTTCAGTAGCGAAAGCAGAGCAAGGTCACATAACTACATAAATATTGTTGCTGAGTGGACTCACTGTGGAGAATAGTTATTGTATTGTTCACTGAAGGACGAATACGGGGAGGGAGTCAGAGCGGTCTGCAGGTGCATGATAAGGTGTTCTGGGAATGAATGCAAGGAGAGGGGTGCTGGGTTTTTCCACTCCTGACTGTTTTTTTCCACTCTCTGCCCCTTTCACCTGTGATCTGCTCTTCGGCCGAGGGTAGTCATAACTGAGAAGGGCAGGGAAATGCCCCATAAAAAAGAGAGCATTCAGTGGCAAAGTTAGTTAGAACTTGGACCCCCGGGTGATGCAGTCTCGCCGAGAGGGAGGATGCTCCGCCTCAGACCCTGTTAGAATAAGTGATCTCTTTGCCTACCTGCTCTGGGACAAAGCAGTGTCGTAGTGGCCAAAATGAAGGTGTCTTCTGCTTCCTTGCTAACAGTGATGCCATTTTTATATATATATTTATATATCTGATTACATGTTTGTTTATGTATACTGAGTTCATATATATCGAATGAATAAAGGGCCTATAACGAGCCATTTTCATTTTTACTATAACAATTAGTCTAAGTGTGATTTTGTGCCTATCTGAGTCCAATAACTTGTTTTGCCAGGGGCCGGGGAAATTTAAGTATAAGGGTTCTCCTCACGTGCCCAAGCAAAAGCTAAACAGCCGCCAGGCACAGATGCCTGGCTTGCCTGTTGCCTTTAATTTCCGGATGAAGAAAATTCTGCTGTATCGTACCCCTTTTGATCAACATGATTCTGTAATGAGTTATATACTTTCAGGTTGGTTTATATTGTGATTTGTGTACGTGTAACGTTATCTCTAAAAGGCTACATAATTTTTTAGGCCTGGGAAGCCAAACATTAACACATATCAGTACCAACTAGAGCTGGTTAGATATGTGGTCAAGTGACTCAACTGCTGACTAGGATTAAATCATGACTTCACAGTTTAACGTGTAAATCTGGGCAATCATTAATCTCACCATGCCTTAGGTGACAAGATTGAAAGTCTCCAGAAGTGATTCAGTTTGAAGTATATGCTATTGACAAAACCTTCACTCATAGTTTGCTAGACTAGTGTAGCATTAGTAAAGGTTTCCTCTCCTTCCCCCAGAAGCTCGCTGTCTCAAGAGCTCTGGTTCTCTCTAGGCTGGACTATCGCAACAGCCTCTTTCTAAATCTGCCTGCTTCTACTCTCCGCCCTATGAAATTCATCCAGAACAGGACTGCGAGACTTGTCCTTGGCCTCAAGCCCAGGGATCGTATCTCTCCAGGACTGAAATCTCTGCACTGGCTCCCAGTGTCTGCGAGGATTAAGTTTAAAACCCTCTGCATCGTCCACAAGGCCTTCTGGGGACTGGGGCCTCAATACCTTCAACTCTCTCTTCCTAAATATCTTCCTTCTCGAGCTCTTCGCTCATCCACCTCCAACTCCTTCAGGGTCAGTCGCTTCGCCAAGTAGCGAGTTGGTGGTAGATCTCTTTCTTCGGCTGGTGCCTCCCTCTGGAACAGCCTCCCTGCCTCCCTTAAACTTGAGGCGAACCATCTCCGGTTCCGGAAGCACCTCAAAACCTTTCTATTTGCTTCTACCTTTTCTCCTCCTCTCCTCTGCTGACCTCCTGGCTGTAACCGGAACTGCACTGGCTACATGGATACCCTCTGATCTTGGGCCCAGGTACCTCCACCGCCAGCGTCACACCTGCACTGCCCACCTGGCAACCCCCACACTTGGGGACTGTTTCTGTATCCCTACAGCCCACCTCCCAGCCCTTGACACCTGATCTCTGCACTTACCCTTGCACTTGCCATTTGCTGGCCGTTTCTTTACTCACTCTTATTACCTATTCCCATGTACTGCACTGTCCCTTCCCCCTTTCCTCGCATTTGCATAATCTGAATGACACCTGGCCTAGTAGGATCGTTGTCCGTCCTCCCTTTGTTCCCCTCCCTGGCCTCGTTGCGCCTTGAAACACTTGTGTATAGGCGCGTTATAAATGCTATAGCATGTCATAATAAAGCCGGAAAATGTGGATTATGAACAGTGAAAATATTTCTTGGAACATATTCATCAAGCAAAGAAATATTTTTGTTTCCAAATATGTGTGTGTCATCCAAAAGATCTTGGTTATAGTAAATGATAGTTAAAAGGAGTTTCGGTAAAAATAAAAATGAGGCTATTGGCTCATGTTATACATTCAACTGAAAGCAAAATGATTGAAAAAATAGTGCAGCAGCAATAAACACTTTTGCAGTTGCAAAATTTAGGAGAGTGAAATTTCAACAATGAATATGAGATAATGAAAGTTAATTATTTTATGCAATAATGTCTACTTTGCAGGGCCTTTGTGGTAGTAAGTATTTTAACTGATAGTGAATAAATCCAGCTTTTGTTTATCTTGCAATGATTTCACTTATCATCATTTTTGCCAGGATATGCTAACATACATCATATTACATGTATTGTCATCATACATTAAGGTACTCTCATCATTGCCATGCACCCACAAAAATGACCAGCTTTTTCTATCAGAAAACAGCAACGGCATTCCAGCCATCACTTCTTTGGTTATAGTCTGTCTCCCTGTGTGAGAGAGGGTATGCCCAGACGTGGGTCCCTTGCTTGCTGCGCCATACAGACCCAAGATGGGCCTCACTGATGAGGCCCAACAAGGCCAAAACATGTCTGGGATTTCATGTGTTTCCGTGCAGAAGGGACCTGGCCTAGCAGTTCGGGCTGGGTTGCTTTCACTGGACTGGCAGCCGTACCCGACTGATTTGCATATGGCTGGAACTGTTTTGCAATGGAGTTATTCACCTAATTAAAGCACCTCAAGTTAAAACCAACAATGAATATAATTTGTTTATAATGACTGATAGCAGGCATTTGGGCACACAAGTATGAGGGGTCACCCTGTATAAAACATGTCCTGTATAGAAAGATGCAAATATGAGACATTTTGCAACTCTATAACCAATGATTGTTGTGGGCTTGTGGTTATGTGCCTGGCTCACGCGAGGCCACGGTTTGATTCCCAGCTGCAGCAAGTTATTATTTATTTTGTATTTCTTAAACACACGGGGGGCGGCACCAGTGCCCTCAAAGAAAGTGGTTGAATGCCATCCACCTGCGTGGTCCCTCGACTTGACCCCTGCATCTGGGAACTGGCTTCTCTTCCCCCACGCATAATTCTTCCCATTTATTTCACACCCACCATCCATTATGCCGTTGGGGCATTTGGAACAGCCTCTGAGCCTGCGTTGACCAGCTGTACAGAGTTATTGCCATGTGCTGCATTTTAATTTGAGAGCTAAATTGCTGGAAAATAGATTAAAGGGGTAGTTCGGTCAGAAATGTTATTTGCCCAATCGATCGGGTATGTATTTTAGAGCATACATCAACCGTTCCTAAAAAGATGTCCAAGCAATTTACTAGAGTTGTTCTCACTTTTACACAAATGCGAAAACGACGGGTAGGGTACCCCCATCTTGTGCTAATCGTATCTGTTGATCCATCGCCCTAAATTCAAGTGCCCTTGCGGCACTAATTCAGATCAACTGCCCCTCAAGGTGACAGCACTAGATGCTGAAGGCCCTTTTTACAACGCCAATGCACATCTCATGTCAGCGTCCTCTGTGCGAAATCATGGAAATGGCAAGACGCCTCATTCCTCGACAAGTGTAAACAACCACTTTCAGATCATACAAGGTTGGAATTCTTTTTCCTTCATGTCACTGCATTTCATTTCGAGCTTCCCTGACTTGTTTCTGCTCTGTTGAGCTATCTGTCAAGTATGGCACACTGAGAACTGGTACTTATACTGCCTAACATGAATTAACTCAGTAGTCACTTTTCATTTCTTATATTATGGACAGTTGTCCTTACAAACTTTTAAAGTTTGAACCTATTAATCTTGTCTTTTCACAATGTGTTTTTATGATATGGCTGTTTCTTCGCTTGTCTTTCTTTAACATTCAATGTTAATGGGAAACCTGTATTCTTTACTGTATATAAACAAAAACGTTTTTAGTTACCTCACTGTTGGTTCTGTGCTTCTTCACTATTCAGGAACTATGGCAACAATTCAGCTGTACCTGTACGAGCCTGAATATTCAGTAGAGGAAATCCTTGAAAGAGAAAAAAATTGAGACGTTGTGGAATCAGATGAAAGTCATGAGGATCAATCACTGTAGCCTGAACCCAGTTGCATGGAAAATGTTTCCACCTGGTGTACCTGCCATTGTTGTGCGCTTATGCCTACTTTGGTGGAGAACTGATATTGCAGAGAAATCTCTGGCTGCTTGGCCTACATTTCTGAAGAAGACACACCATTTGCGCATGACTTCAGGGCCGCCTGCCTAACAAGATCCGTGTTGCGAATGATGATGGTCCTAAAGCACAAATTCGAGCTACAGTTCACCCTCGTAATCCAAGTAACAAGTAAGTTCACTCTATATATGTTGTGTGTTTGACGACCAAGACGGCTAACATAATATTTTCCCCTACATCAATATAACTTCGATGGATCACTGATGAAATAATTTTTCTGTTAATTGAATAAATTATTAATTCTAATCTGAAACCAAAGTGTTCATCTTTAGATTTATTGTCCAAACAATTACGTTTCTTTCACTTGGAAGTATCTCCCAAAATGTTTTTGCTGGAATGTGCGTTCACATTTCTAATTGATCTCCCTGCTTGAAATCACAAGTACTAATGCCTTACATTTTACATGGTAGTGCAAACAAAATAAATGCAATTATTGGGTTCATTCAAGTAAACTATTTCTGTATCTCTTACACAGGTGGTACAGACTTGTGGCATATCGTGCCTTTACATGGTGGATTCATGGAAGACTTGGATTTTGCGTTCAACAAGTAATTCATGCCTGTGTGGTTCGAGCCATTTGTGATGAATTCCCCAGTGACCACAGACAATAATTACCAAACTAAATAAAAGAAATAATAAATGAGTACATCTGAACAACTGTTCGAAGTTTTTTCTAAGTCCACAACACGTCCAAACATCTAAGAGTGTCTTAAAAGACTGGTGTTCTTTAACAGGTTTACTGGCCTATCGCACTCCTCTCCTCCACATCCATCCCCCCTCCGCTATCAATGACAGATCACACGTGTGGCCGTGCAATCGCAATAGGGCTGGGAACGCTCAAGGTGCTGAATACGATGTACACCACAAAGGGTTCTTTCGCAAGGGCACCCTTATCCACATAGCAACTTTTATTATGGTTTTGTGTAGTGTCAACTAGGCCACTTTCTATTGCTTTATACTCAATGTACACCCTATTCTCATTTTACTTTATTCAGAAAGTCTACCCTATCATGAACCGTCCTATGCATTTTTATCTCTGTAATTAGCACATAACATTACAGAGTATTGTTTCCAAATGTAATCTTTTGTAGTGCATGTTTTCAATGCATGTTTGCTTTAGGTGCCATTTATTATAAAGTAAATATAAAGTAAATATTTGTTTATTATCAAAGCAATATGATGTTTGATTTACTAACTGATACTTTTTTAATAGTAATATTTGTTTATATTTCTTTGGCAGATCATAGGGACATTCCAACAATACCTTCTTGTATCGTTTTGGGTTGCCCTAAAAACAGCCATGCTAAAAGTCAGAGTGCAGTCCTGCAGGTATTTCCAAAGTATTTAAATTTAATAAGAAAATGGCTCTTGAGCTTTCCAGTGTCCGAAATTGAAAGCAGAGCCAAGGATGTCTTGGATGACATGAAGGGCAATCGATTCCGCGTCTACACCATGCACTTCTCAGATGATATGTGCAAACACTCACAGTACACTAAAAAGCGTCGCCCCAGAATCCTTCAAAAATTACTTCCCAATGCAATTCCAACTGAATTTCAGCACACGCTGACCCAGGGTAGTTGTGGACAGTGCATTTTTAAATGTATTTTACCATTTTCAAAATCTGCCTGTATAATATATTTTATAAATGACAACTCAATATATTGAAATAGTCTTCGAAAAGGTAACATAATGAACGGTTTTCAGTTTATGGAGAATATTTCCATTGATATTTTACTACACAAGTTTCCTTTGTGACATGATGTACTGTGGTTTGTACATTTTGAACTTTAGGTTACTTTGTGTATCCCTGCTTTAGAGATACTCAAATAGTTCAGTGCAATGGGAGCCTTTGCAGACGCACACTCACATTGCATCCTTTAAAGAATAGCCTTTTATTTTAAATTTCCATGTCTGTCTTTACGTAGACTGCACTGGTGGAATTACAGGCCATTACCATGGAGGAAACCACAGACACGTCCAACATCCTAACGGTGAGGCCAAGCAACTCGCACACAAGTTATTTTATCGTGTTGTGGTCTAAATTATAATACTAATGTCCATTTTCTATTGAACAATGCTATGAATATATTCATTGATTAAAGGAATGTGATGCTACATTGACCACTATTCCAGAGTCAACAGTAGCCTTACTCACCTTTCAAGTAATTGTTTTAGAATATTCCTTCAAATGCTACTATACAAAATATGTATTTGTTCAAGTTCAACTTAAAACATATTGATTATTGTTATGTATAATATTAGCTTTTCATACAAACTGGCTTGTATGCTTCCTTGTCAATATCGACCAGCTTTTACATGTAATTTTTTGCTGTTGATGTTACATCTTTATTATTACAATTACTGTTATATAGGCTGAGTCTGTAACTTCAACAACGTACTATTCTTCTACTGCAACCGGTCTGGAGGATGAGGTATGAAAAGTGATAATGTATTGATTTATACAAATAGTTATTGATAAACAATATCTTTTTTACATGTAAGATAACTTATATTTTTGATAATTTGCAATATTGTCAGCAAATTGCAAGGCATTAGATCAACACCCTTGATGTATTTATCGGAGAAACACATGCAACAATGAAAGTAAACCTTCAGAAAAATGTACTTTGCCACTGAATAACATAGACCCTTTCACTACATGAATGGTGTATGTTTTTGTTTATAAACCTTTAGCTGCTTAGCGAAAAATGGAAACAGTGAAACAAAATAACATTACAACGCATTAACGGGCCACAATTTAATTAATATGTTTTGCAGGATGATCTCTCACCAACTCCCTGCAACATCTGTAAAGGTTTTCAGGTACAGTTTTCAATTATGTCTTTTTAAAATGTTACATGTACACAGTGTTCGACTATATGTCAATACTAAATTTAAACATTTTAATCAGAAGCGAAGACGTTCTTTGGGACCCGGGCAGGATCACACCTTTCGCCCTCCAACCCCGTTCCATGAAATATCTAGCGCCGCAATAGGAGAACTACGTGATCTAAATTTCCCCCCGGTCATCCACAGCATAAAAGCGGACTTAGCGCGATGGGACATCCTGGCGTAATCCCTGACGGGGAGGATCAATGCCCTCAAAATGAATTCCTTCCCCAAGTTGATATACAAAACCATAATGCTCCCTAATAGCCCAACCACGGGGATGCTCAAAGAAATAGACCAAGCAGTCACTAAATTCATATGGCGGGGGATAAAAGTTCAAGCTCGCTTGCCCATACTGCAAGCAAGCAAAACAAACGATGGGCTGGCTGCCCCATCACTAAAGGCATACTACCATGCAGCACAACTATGCTGGGTAAATCGATGGTGGAATACAAACAATAACACCAGCTGGCGAAGCATGAAACTAACCCTGATGTCCCCGCTCACACCCATAGAAATAATGGCCACACCACCATCCCTGCTCCCACAGGCACTGAGAATGCACCCAATCATAGGACCGACCATCAAACAATGGCACAGACTTTGCGCAGCACAAGGAGTCCCAATTAAAGCAGCACCACCATGGGCCAGCCTAAGATCAACACTGGCCTATGGGCAACCGCAGCCGATCCATAAGAACCAGACAACAGGGTGGGCGAACTTGAGGGTGATGGACATCACAGAAGAAGGGTCGTTCATAAGCTTCCAAAAAGCTCAGCGCCTGCTAGGGCTAGGGGGAGGGGACTGGCTATGCTACCACACTATCCAAGCTACACTTCTCAGATGCACAACAGCGGAATCCCGTCAGCACCCCCCCCTACAATGCGAAAGAGAAATGGAACAAAATACTGAAACATTCCTGCGGATCCGCACATTCTATGCTATGTCCATACCATACAACAAGAACAGAATGCAAGCCCTAGCCGCACTCTGGACGGAGGACCTAGGAGTCTCAAACAGCAGCCCTGACATGACCACATTTTTCCAAGCCATCCCAAAAGTATCTAATCTCAAGAACAGGGAGATACAATTCAAAATCCTCCACAGGCTTTACTAGACCCCGGTTAAGCTCCACAAAATGGGCTTCCTACCCGCGGCTACATGCTGAATGGGCTGCAAGGCCACAGGGACAATGGGTCATAAGTAAACTCATTGTCATTTTGGAGTGTTCTGTGCTGCAACCGAATAATCCGCCTTGGACGCTAAAGCAGCACTATGGATGAAGGACATTGCCACCCATGATATAATATGTACGCCGTTATATAAGTACAATGCAACTAATAACCTGTGATAACCCTGTAAAATCAATAAAAGGAGTTTGAAAAAAAAACATTTTAATCAGACGATTATCCATATCTCTTTACATAGTTTAACTGATATTGTAAAGTTGACAATCATTAAATCAACTTTCTCAAGATGTACTTTGTGAGATCAAAGATTTTAATGTTAAATGTAATCAATGTTCTTGGAATTTGTTATGTACAAGGAATGTACCACTGAAGTGGTCAAAATTGTAGTAGAGACACACGGACAAGAGGTATCCATAAGATATTGTAAAATATCAGTTATCATCCATTTTAACTGTGATGTAATATTTAATATGTTTTAATGGTTTCCATAGTGACATTTTGTTATATATGTATATATATGATTCTTTAAGTGGAAGAGCACATTTCAAGGTTTGTACAATTTCACAATGCTGTTTTTCAGCTTAGTCTGGTCGTCGGCAAATCCAATTGGACTGTTTCAAAGAAATTTCGGAAAACAAGGGCACATAACAAAGGGTTTTTAAAAAAAAAAAGTGGTTTATCAGTTATTTCATTGATATCACATTTTCATGTTGTAATTCATATATTCTGTATCTGTGCTATAAATTAAGCATGTTTTATTCTCTTTGATTAGAGGCCTAGAAGTAAGAGGAGCATAAAGACTCAGACAACTACACAAACTAATGATGTGGCTTGCCAAACCGTTGTCACTTGGGAGCAGCTACATTTTGAGGCTCAGCATGGTCCTTGCAAGATTCAGTGGTGTGATGCAGATGTCCAGTGGCCGGAATTTGAATTGAAAGTCAGCAGTGACCCATGGAAAGTAATCCTGGATCATTGTTACAGCACACAACGTCATCCAGAAGAACCAGACAACAAAGAAGTTGTTTCAGAATTGTTTGCAAAAATGCTCACACAATCTACACCCTCTAAAGCAATACAGGTGGACAAATCGTAAATATGACACACAGAAATAACCAAAGCATCTTCACTACTGATTGACGATTGTGCTTGTGATGTGGACTTCACTCTTCCTAGTGTTGAGGACCTATCCACCACCATGGATTTGCAAACCACTGTACTTCTGGAATGGATATTAAAGGAACCAAAATACATTGTGTTCAACTGCTGCCTGACAGAGATTATGAACATGATTAAATGTGATGATAAATCGCAGAGGATGATTTGTAGGGAGCCATTGGAGAAGTTTACTTGTGTAGTCAAAGGCATCAACTTGAAGATCAAGGGTAGCTGTGTACACCACCATAACTCATCTTCATGGTCTGCTCAACCTATACTTGGGAAAGTGACTGCTGGAAATGTACTTTGTTCATCTGCTTTGTTGTTTAACTGATCAATGTACAGTACAATTTCACGTTTTTCTAACTTTGTGGTACTCGAGCTCCTTTCAAAAACACAGTACCACAAATATCAGAAGGATTTCTAGTGCCGCGCTATTAGCCAGGCATGGACACTCAAACAGTTATCAATGGACAGTGCTCTCGCTGACAAAAGGCTCTGGGCCTCATTACGACCCAGGCGGTAAGTTACCGCCTGGGCCGTGACTTTACCACCATGGCGTAAACTACGTTTACGCCATGGTGGTTGGCGGACTTACCGCCCCATTCCGAGGTTGGCGGGGCGGTAAATCCCCAATCCCCATTTACCCTTCCCCATTCCCATTTTTGCCCCCCCTGGGGTATAATGGGAGTGGAGAAGGCGTTAATTATGCCACCGTAAATTACGGTGGCGTAATTAACTCCATGGTCCCTTAGCGCCATGGATTTTAACACCTGCTAAAAGCAGGTGTTAAGTCCGCCATGGCGCTAAGGGACCTCGTACTCAGGCGGTAAGGGTCGGCGCTGTTAACGCCGCCGTAAAACCCTTACCGCCTGAGTCGTAATGAGGCCCTCTGTCTTACTGGTGATAGACAGTATGACAGTCCAGGCTTTTCTGCTAAATACTGCACTTACCACTTCCAAGACATGGGTACCAAAAAAAAAAAAAGTGAGTTCACTCGTTTTACCAAGTATCTGAATGTACATCGTCTGTTGCCATGGAAAAATATGAGGAATGCAAATAGACCTGATAGCCACTGACAGGCACAATTCAATAGCTAAGGCCATGCAGGAGCAGTTCCCAGACATAAATCATCAATATGATGTATGGCATGTCGCAAAATCAATTTAGAAAATAAATTACAACAGCTGGAGAAAATGAAGGCTACAGAAAACTTTTTAAATTGGTCACAGTCTATCAGCAACCATCTTGGGTGGAGCTTCACAACTTGTGATAGATCTGTAGATATTCTGCTTGAAAAATGCCATTCATTGATGCACCATTGTTCTGACATACACACTTGGACAGAAAGCAACCATTTCCACAAATGTGCACATGAACCATTGAGCAGGAGCGTAAGAAAAGGTGGTTGGTTCCAGGCACCACTCCTCACACACCACTTGAGAAGATTGTGTACGACAAAGTAGTTTCAAGAGACATCAGGGGACTCTCCGACTTCTGCTTCACTGGAGATTTGGAGGTGTTCCATAACATGTGCCTAAAGTACAGGCCAAAAAGGTTGCATTTTGGTACAGACGGTATGGAGGCCAGAACAAGACTTGCTCTACTTTTATTATTATTATTATAATTGGTTATTTATAACGTGCTTAATACCCAGACCCGGGGATCAAAACTGTGTTGATCTGCGTCGTCTTGCTTCCAAGACAAGCACGTTGCCCGTGATCTATCCTCCCGAGATAGAAGGGAACAAGGAAAAACTGCAGGAATTTTTGGGATGCCTCATTACAACACAGAGTTTATCAAAAGAAGCAAACATTGTGTTGCAAAGCCAATCTTCCAGCAGATGCATTTTGAATTTGTGAAAGATCTGACATTGAATGTGCTGGCCATGCAAATGCATAGAATAGCTACAGATTTTATTTTCAGGGCACAGTCTATGCCACAGAACATCGCAAAAGAGGTTTGCCCTCCCAAACATGAACTTGTTGAAAGGATGACTTCAAGATTCAAATAATGTGTGGCTCTCTTCACAATGCTTAACAAAGCCAGTAACAAGCATTTGTACAGTGTTTGGAAACTGTTTTAATTGTACAATAAATGGAGTAGTATGGCACTTAAGATGTAATTGTTAAATCATTTTTTTTATTAATTACTTTTTGGGAAGTAATGTCACTAGATAGGCCTTAAAATGTCTGTTTTTCTTTGATTTGTATATTTATTACCATCAATATAATTGATGTATATTAGAACAATAAATGTCAGTCTGATTATTTCAAGGATGTGACTCAAATCAAATGTAGATGGACTGGTGAGTTTAAAACCAACAGCCACCAGGAGCTACTTTTGGCTGCCTCAGGCTAACTAATGTAACGCTATAAAATAGCTCCTTGTTCGATGGTGGTAGCTCCTGGTGACCGGTTACTTCTGCATACCCAGGCACTGCTTGTAATTCCAGCTTATCCAATCCTAATGTTGTGTCCTGTTTGTAATGAACTCACAATAGTTGAAGAATCTAAGAATAGAATTGGAGCAGCAGACATATCTTAACTAGCTCCCGGTGGCTGCGAGGATCAAGTTCAACACCCTCTGCATCATCTAAAAGGCTTTCTTGGGCCACGGACCCCACAACATCTGACTGTTTCCCTAAATACCTCCATCTTAGAGACCTTCGGTCATCTAGCTGTAATTTTCTGCACATCAGACGCTATTCCAAGCAGAGAGTTTGGGGTAGATCTCTTTCATCGGCAGGAGCATCCCTCTGTAATGGCCTCCCTGCCCCTCTCAGGATTCTGCCTGTTCCCCTTAAGTTCTGGAACATTCTCAAGACCCAACTTTTCTCTTCTTCATCCACCCCCCCTACTAATGCCCCCTCTGTAACATCAACTGGCTGCCTGGTCTCTTTTGAGCTCCACAGGTCACCAGGCCCTCCACATCAAGTATACTCCAGCACCCTGTCTTCCTGCCTCCCGACCCACAACATGCACATGCCCTTCCGGGACCCTTTCTTGTGATAAGCATGGTGGGGTGTGCATCCCTACCAAGCCTGGTCCACCCCTGTCCTCGCGCTTTGCATGTGGTCCTCATTCCCTGCTTCCCCTGGCACTTGCCCACCTGGCCTCCCATTAGCACTTGCCTAGCCCCATTGACCCTCTTCTTCCCCTCCCCCTGCACTTGTATACCTACTCTTGCTGCACCTCCATCCCACCCTTGCATTTTCACTTCTGCCCCGACCAACAGCCCCCTCCTCCTGTACTTCTTGTTACTGCTCTTGCATGATCCAAATGACACAAGGCCTAGTCGGACCATTCGTGTTTTTTTCTTCCCTGCCCCTCCCCCTTTTTGGTCTTGTGGTGCCTTGAAACACCTTTTTTTGTATAGGCGCTTTACAAAAAAACAATAACTTAATCAAATAAATTAAGTCTAACCTCACTGGAAAGTAGCAATCACCATAAGTGGCTGCAGATAGTAATAGACTAAAGGTTTATGTGCCACAGTGTAAGCCGACGTTGAAATAACAAGCAAAGGAATATGTCTTCCCAATGTGCACTATGAACATGCGCCTGTGGCCTTTGCACATTTACATCCTACTGTGGAGGCAAACCAGGCATGCATGCATCAATGCAGAAATCAATATGATTGCTGGAATACATTTACACAGAAGCCAGTAAGCCTTTCAAACTACACTCATTCGAGGCATGCTGGAATTTTACTGAAGTAAACTATTTTTTCTTTTTATTGTTGCTCATTGCATGTGTTGCCCTGGCTGCAACAGGCCAACCAGCCTGGTGCGAAATCGAGACCCCCCCACCGCCCGTCCCGGTCGGTACGTGCCGTCTCAATATATTAATCTACCGCTTTTGTAGTCGAATTCTGTTTATTTCAGAAAAGAAGTGACCCTGTTGAAGTATAGGGAATTCCAAGCCTGTCTGCACCTCACTTAGGGTCATCTTTGAGAGAATATGTAAATCTTGTGGGACCAGGCGCATTGATAACGTTTATATGGAAGTAAGTATTTTCAGATGTGGTATACTTGAAATATTTCGTTGTTTTCTTTACTTACTTAACTTTTTTTAATTCGTTTTTCCAAATGCACAACATACAACAGATTGGACACAGCCAATACAAACTTCAAAGAAAAAAAGAAAAATGCAATCAACAACGTCCAACCTTGGGACAG